>NC_133326.1:194263762-195654596 GCF_042186555.1 Aquarana catesbeiana
ATCTGCCTGCTTGGGTGAGTAAGAGGGCCGCAACCTGGAACTGTCTGCAGCACAAACCATCTTTACCATCAGGAGCTCTGGAGAAGGCAAGGCAGTTCCTTAGACTCTGCGCCTCGGCCCTTTCAAGGGCCCTCACCATTGTTGCATGTGCGGACATGCTGCGTTCTCCCCAGATAGTACCATTAGGTATCCTTCCTGCCTTAGAATCCTTGTACACGTCAACTGTATCTCCTGTGAACCCTGAACCCCAGTACTGCACTATACTCCTGTCATTCTTGTAAATCCTTGTCTATGTTCCTGTAGGATCAATGATCCAGGCCATACGTGATAGCCCCCCCCCCCCCTTCTGAGAAGCCTATTGTTCATGATAAATGTTTATGGTCTAGACAGTTTAGTTTAAATGACAGTTGAATAACATTTTATACTAAATGAGAATGGTTTCTCCTTGTATTAAGACATTTTTCTTTTCTTCTAGGTCTTACCGCTAGAACATAGATTTACTTCAGCAGTAAAAAAAACTCAACGGCTTTAGGGGCATTTTTTATTAATGATCAAATGTTGGACTAACAATCTGAGTGACGCCATCTTCAAAAATATCCTCCCTCATTCCTTGGCTTTATGACATCCGCCACAAACAGCATTGATGGAAAAGCGTGCTTTCAAAAGCTTTTTAGATGTCTGAAGAACTTTGATACTTATCATGTCAGCTGTCTAAAAAAAATCACAGCTCAGTTTGCTATAATTGCAAAAATATCTACACACCTACTGGAAGTTTCTTGTCATGTGGACTGCGATAGTCCTGAAGAAAAGAAGATTGTGTATGAAAATTGTATGCCTTCTTAAGGTGTTGCAGTGGAGTCTTATGGAGGACGAGCTGTCAAAGTTACAGCGGAGGAATCAACTAAAGACTTGGTGTTCATACATTGTTAGACCAACGTGAAATTTTTATTGTTAGACATTTTTGTATTTTTATTTTTGTTTAGCCTTGACAAAGCAAAATGAGATTTTTCTGCAGAAGTAAATTGGGTACATAAATTAGGAGGAATATGAACTAGAAAAATAAATATTTAAACTAAGATTAGGCAGTTGGAGGGAGATGTTGGAATTTAGAAGCGATTTATAGGAATTGTAATTTTATCTGCCTTTCTTTTGCAGTTTAGGTTGTGCATGTGTTACGAGATTTAGTTTGTTCCATTTTCCCAATATCATTGCCTGTAATATTCACATCTAGTTAGGCCCCACACAGCTTTAACTGTCACCAAAAGAATCTCTACAATGAATAGTCAAGAACCCAAATGTCAGGGGAATATTGCTTCCAGACATCAAAACCGTGTTCCTGCGCGCATGCGCGGTGGAACAGCGCTCCGGCTCATGCGCATTTGCGGGCCGGCAATCCGGCGCACGCACATGCGCACTAGCGCACGTCCCACGTGACCTTTGGGCTGACCTATAAAAAGGACTCTGGCACACAGAACAGTTGCTGGTTTGTCTTCAGCTTCCTGAGGATCTCTGCTTCTTGTTGTTACCTGATTACCTGCCTTTGACCCGGATTGACCTTGACTATTCTGCTTGTCTCCTGAACCTGACCCTGGGCTTGTTATACGGATTCCGCTCTTCTCCAGTGTTTGACCCTCTGCCTGTGACCCGGACCTGCCTGCTATCTCTTTGCCCTTGAACCATTGCTTGTATACTGGACTTCTCTTGTGTCTTCCTGCCGCACTACTTCAGCCTATATTTGGATATACTAATCCTGTGTGTTTGACCCTCAGCCTGGTTCTGGACTTTCTCTTGTACTCGCTTACCCTCCACCTGCCAGTCGCTGCACAGCTACTCCTCTCTGACAAGGACTTCATGCCAGCAACCTCCTGTTTCCTGGGTAGCCTGTGCCTCTTTGTGCATCCACTCCCTGTCTCACCTCCAGGGGGCGGACTGCGCTTAGTCGCAAGGGTGAACCGCTCTCGGCATTTCGGTCTCGGTAATTACTTCTCTGACAGTACAAACCAGCCATGTCTGAGGCCGACAGAGCACGTTCACCCCAGGAGATCCTTTGCCAGCAAGTATCAGCACTTATGGATGCAGTGCAAAAATTGCAAGATGGCTACACCCAGATAGATGGTCGTCTCCAACAAGTTGCTGGTCCATCCGCAGCTCCTATCTCTGCTCCTGCACCCGCCAGCGGGTCCTCCTCTCAAATGGCTTCTAACCCTACAGTGGTCGTGGCTACCCCCGGAACCCAGGGTCCCCATACCCGAGCGATTTTCTGGAGATCGCAAAAAATTCCGAGCTTTCAAGAATGCCTGCTCTTTATACTTGGCTTTACAGCCCAGGACTTTCTCCTCCGAGGTAGTAAAAGTGGGCTTTGTTATCTCTCTTTTAACTGATGAACCACAAGCCTGGGCCCACAGCCTGATGGAACAAAGGAGCCCGGTATTAAACACCATAGACTCTTTCTTTGAAAGTATGGGGCAACTCTACGACAACCCTCAACGCATGGCTACAGCCAAAGCCACTTTACATAATTTGTTCCAGGGACGCAGGCCTGTGGAGGATTATACAGTTGAATTTCAGAAATGGTCAGCTGACACCGGTTGGAATGAACCGGCCCTTAAGTATCAATTCCACCAAGGGTTGTCTAAGGTCCTTAAAGATGAGCTGGCCAGGATGGAGACTCCTGCAACTTTAGAGGACTTTATCCAACCTGCCACCAAGCTGGACAGGCGCATGCGAGAGCGGCGCTCAGAACGCCTCCAGGTCCCTCGTCCCAGCTGGATGCTCCCTAAACTAACCTCCATCCACCCACTTTGTACTGCCTTCCCAGCTTCAACCACCTCTGACATTGAGCCCATGCAAATGGGATTGGTCCAGGCTCCACTTTCCTCTGAAGAAAGACTGCGCAGGCGTCAGGCCAACCTGTGCCTCTACTGTGGAGGGTTGGGCCATTTCCCCTGCACCTGCCCTGTGAGACCCAGTAAGTCCTACTCACCAGTTATCATGAACTATAAAGCCTCTGGTTTTTCACAGACTTATGTAACCCTCTTTGTTTCCCTACAGATAACGGAAAAGTAACCCGCCTACCAGCCATAATTGACTCTGGAGCATGCAGCTGCTTCTTGGATGCCGCATTAGCTGCTAGTCTACATATCCCTCTGCTAACCAAGAAACAAAGTTTCCGGGTACACCTGGCTGATAGGTCTCTTCCCCGTTCCAGACTTATCACCCAGGAAACAAGACCCATTCTTATCACCACGGATTCCGGTCACCAGGAGTTCCTGCGTTTTGACATCATCCCATCACCTATGTTCCCTATCATATTGGGCCTTCCCAGGCTACAAGCACATGAACCTCAAATCAGTTGGAAAAAGAAGGAAGTCTCCTTTTCCTCCGAATATTGTTCCCAGCACTGTTTCCTCTCAGTTCCAGCCTCTTGTTCCACTGTTGTACCAGTACCTGGCAGCCTTCAGCATGTACCTTCGGCTTATCTGGAGTATAGGGATGTCTTCGATAAACAACAGGCTGACCATCTACCACCCCACGGTCCTACGACTGCCCTATTGATCTTCTACCAGGCTCTGAAATTCCGTTTGGGCGCATCTTCCCACTATCTGAAACCGAACTAAAGGCTCTCAAAGCTTACATCGACGAAAACCTAAAAAAAAGGATTTATTTGTCATTCCTCATCACCGACCGGAGCCGGAATCTTCTTTGTAGAAAAAAAAGATGGCTCCCTCAGACCCTGCATTGACTACAGAGAATTAAATAAAATTACCATTAAAAAACGGTACCCGCTTCCTCTTATCCCAGAATTGTTTCAGCGCTTCCGATCCGCCAGGGTTTTCTCCAAGTTGGATCTTCGCGGGGCCTATAATCTCATCTGCATCCGGGCGAGCGAGGAGTGGAAGACCGCCTTCAGGTCCAGGTTCGGGCATTATGAGTACTTGGTAATGCCGTTTGGGCTCTGCAACGCCTCGGCTACGTTCCAACACCTGGTAAACGACATCTTCCGGGAATACCCTGATGACTTTCTAGTCGTTTACTTAGATGATATTCTCATTTTCTCTGCCACTCCTGAACTGCACCAAGTCCATGTTAAGCTGGTCCTCGCAATCCTTAGGAAACACAAGTTGTATCTCAAAGCAGAAAAGTGTGAGTTTGAGAAAACTATGGTTCAGTTCTTGGGATTCATCATCTCCACCAATGGGGTTGCAATGGACCCTCAAAAAGTCAAGGCAATTCAGGAATGGCCAGCCCCCGTGGATAAAAAAGGAGTACAACGTTTTATAGGATTTTCAAATTTCTATTGAAGATTTATCGCTGGCTTTTTGGCAATTGTAGCACCCATTACCCAGCTCACACGCCAATGTAGCCGGTTTCTGTGGTCGTCGGAGGAACAGGAAGCTTTTACCAAATTGAAGGCCTTATTCTCTTCCGCGCCAATCTTACAGCATCCTGGTCCTCTCCTACCCTTCGTACTAGAAGGTGATGCCTCTGAGACAGCCACTGGAGCCATCCTCTCTCAAAGGCAAGGTCCCAAGGCCCTCCTGCATCCTGTAGATTTTGCTTCCTGCAAGTTAAGTACGAGAAACTACGATGTTGGTGATAGAGAACTGTTGGCCATCAAGTTTGCTCTAGAAGAGTGGAGGTATCTACTAGAGGGAGCATCCCACCCTGTCATGATTTTTACAGACCATAAAAACTTGGAGTACCTCAGAACAGCCAAGCATTTAAGACCCAGACAGGCTCGGTGGGCTCTCTTTTTCTCGAGATTTAATTTCCACATCGCATACAGGCCCGGCTCAAAAAACGGTAAAGCGGATGATCTTGAATGTTCCATGAAACCACCCAAGAAATTGAAACCAGCACCATTTTATCTCCACAGAACTTTTGTATGATCACTCAGACTGATATGTTGACCACTATTAAAGTTGCATCCAGTCACTTTTCTGACCTAAAATGCCTTTCTTGCAGAAAAAAGATGACCTTCTTTGGGCTCGGGGAAAGATCTTTGTCCCACTAGAAGCAAGACCTCTAATTCTGAAGACATGTCACGACCATAAACTGGCAGGCCACTTTGGAACACTAAAGACTGTTGAATTAGTATCCCGTTCCTTCTGGTGGCCGGGCTGGAGACAAGAATGTAAGGACTATGTGGCTTCCTGTATTCCATGTCAGCGCAGTAAAGGGTCAAATATGAAGTCATGGGGTTTGCTAAGACCACTGCCCATTCCTGAACGTCCATGGGCAGACATTTCCATGGATTTCATTGTGGATCTACTGCCTTCAGGAGGGTTCAGTTCTATCCTGGTTATCATTGACCGTCTCTCCAAAATGGCACATTTCCTGCCCATGGTGGGCACTTCCTCTGCTTCAGCCACAGCTGATATTTTCTTCAAAGAAGTTGTTAGGCTTCATGGTGTTCCTGTCAGTATCACCTCAGACAGAGGGGTCCAGTTTACATCTAAGTTCTGGAAGGAACTCTGTAAATCTTTGTAAATGAAAATTTGCCTCTCCTCTGCATACCACCCACAGAGCAACGGACAGACGGAGAGAACAAACCAGACTCTGGAGCAGTATCTCTGCTGCTTTTGTTCCAACTCCCAAGATGACTGGTCCTCCCTCCTACCATACGCCGAGTTTGCGTACAATAATTCTATTCATTCTGCCACTAATCAGACACCTTTCTGGTCAAATTTTGGCTTTCATCCTTCATTTCTCCTGAATTCTCTTTCAGAAATATCCGTCCCTGCGGTACAAGACTATGTAAGCTCCATCCAGCTGAATTTTCGGAAGATCCAGGAAGCCATGCAAAAGGCCCAAGATGACTACAGCAAGCATTACAATAGAGGATGGAAGGAGAATCCAGTCTTCAAGGTAGGTGAAGAAGTGTGGCTGTCAGCTGTAAACATTAGATTGCCAGTTCCAGCACGGAAATTAGGACCAAAATTCATAGGGCCCTTCAAGATCAAAAGGATGATCAATCCTGTAGCTTTTGAATTGGCCCTGCCCAACTCGTACAAAATACACCCAGTTTTTCACACATCTCTTCTGAAACCTAGGATCCCTAGTCCTTTCCCGGGCAGAGAAGAACCACCTCCTCCACTGGTCCACGTGGACGGTGAAGATGAATTTTAGGTAGAAAGTATACTGAGTTGCAGAAAGAGGGGAAGACAGCTCCAGTACCTAACCAAGTGGAAGGGGTATTCCCCTGAGAACAATTCCTGGGAACCTTCTAAAAATGTGCATGCCCCACGTTTAGTCCAGATCTTTCATCAGGAACATCCTGAATTGATGTCCAGTTTGGGTGTCCGGAGGCCACCCCTCGGGGGGGGGGGGGCACTGCGCGCATGCGCAGTGGAACGGCGCTCCGGCGCATGCACATTCGCGGGCCGGCAATCCGGCGCACGCACAGGCGCACTAGCGCACGTCCCACGTGACCCTTGGGCTGGCCTATAAAAAGGATTCTGGCACACAGAACAGTTGCTGGTTTGTCTTCAGCTTCCTGTGGATCTCTGCTTCTTGTTGTTACCTGATTACTTGCCTTTGACCCGGATTTACCTTGACTATTCTGCTTGTCTCCTGAACCTGACCCTTGGCTTGTTATACGGATTCCGCTCTTCTCCAGTGTTTGACCCTCTGCCTGTGACCCGGACCTGCCTGCTATCTCCTTGCCCTTGAACCATTGCTTGTATCCTGGATTTCTCTTGTGTCTTCCTGCCGCACTACCTCAGCCTGTATTTGGGTAGCCTGTGCCTCTTTGTGCATCCACTCCCTGTCTCACCTCCAGGGGGCGGACTGTGCTTAGTCGCAAGGGTGAACCGCTCTCAGTATTTCAGCCTCGGTAAGTACTTCTCTGACACCAACTGTCCACAACCAGTGTATGAATTGTTTGTTATAGTGCTGTTATGTTATGTTTTGTTAGTTATGTGGTCAATTTTTAATTTGACCAAGAGATGGGATTGATAGGGTAAATGGAATAGCTATTTATTTATCAAACATTTACCTCCTCACATGATAACAGAACCTTCACTGTCACTCAGGCTTATTTACTGCCAGGCAGACAGTATAACTCTGCAACTGGAGACAAGTTCAAGAAGCAGTGCAGGGATAGCTGAAGATAGCAGAACACCTCCGTCTTCCTGTAACAACGGGACCATAAAGAAGGCTGCCCCTAATGTGCTGTGAATGCCATTTTCAAGTGAGGCAATTTAATGCTTTACTTCCCTGCATTGGTTTCTGGCTACAGTAGAAGAAGAGAGGCTAGCTCCAAGTGCGCCCCTGCTTCTACACAGAGCTGCGCCACCCAGGGCAGGTGCCCCTTTTGCCCATGCCTTGTACCGGCTCTGTCTGTAACCCACTATGGACCAGAACAATTTTTACATTTCTGCTATGGGCCTGCTTATTTGGCAACAACTGTTTAATTATAAACTGTATTAACAAAGTAATGCATATGTTGTTTTTAACCAGTTTAAGACCAGCCGCTGCAGTTGCACCGCGGCAGGTTGGCTCTCCTGAGCGAATCACCGTCATTGTATGTCAGGCACAGTTGCAGGCAGGCTCGCACACGCTGCACGCTGCGGGAGCGTGCCTGTGGGTTGGGCAGACTCGATGTCTGCCGGCAACCCGCGATCGCCTAGTACAGAGGCAGAATGGGGATCTGCCTTTGTAAACAAGGCGGATCTCCATTCTGACAGATGACATCAGGAACAGTGATCTATGTCATGTCCCAGGCAGCCTATTCCCTCTCCAGTTAGAACACACCTAGGGAACACATTTAACCCCTTGATCACCCCCTAGTGTAAACCCCTTCCCTGCCAGTGTCATTTTTACATTGATCAATGCATTTTTATAGCACTGATCAATGTAATAATGTCACTGGTCCCCAAAAAGTGCAATTTGGAGTCAGATTTGTCCGCCACAATGTTGCAGTCCCTCTAAAAATCGCAGATTGCCGCCATTACTAGCAAAAACAATTAAAAAAAATAAAAGTCCCTAAATCTATCCCATAGTTTGTGGATGCGATAACTTTTGCGCAAACCAATCAATATATGCTTATTGCAATTTTTTTTTTTTTTTTTTTACAAAAAATTTGTAGAAAAATATATATCGGCCTAAACTGATGAAGAAATTTGTTTTTTAGGGGGTATTTATTATAGCAAAAAGTAAAAAATATTGTTTATTTTTTTTTCAATATTGACGCTCTTTTTTCGTTTATAGCGCAAAAAATAAAAACCGCAGAGGTGATCAAATACCACCAAAAGAAATCTCTATTTGTGGGAAAAAAAGTACGTCAATTTTGTTTGGTTACAGAGTCGCACGACTGCGCAATTGTTAGTTAAAGCGACGCAGTGCCGTATTGCAAAAAAATAGCCTGGTCATTAAGGGGGAAAATCCTTCTGGTCCTTAACTAGTTAAAGTGATTGTAAAGTCATGTTTTTTTTTTCACGTCATCGCTGGGGCTCCCTCCTTCTCCCTCTTCCTTTCCGGCGTGAAGCCGTATGGTTACACTGCCAGGTTCCCTTACTCGCAATGGAGGCGGCAGCACCCGACAGCTGATGGAAACATCAGCTGCGGTGCCGACATAGCTGAACTCCCGGACAGGTAAGTGTCCGATTATTAAAAGTCTTTCACATGAGGCAGAATCCACTTGTTTCGCAAAGTGGGCAGATGACAGGTCCATGTTCACTCAGCTTATGCAGAGCAGACACGGACACAGCCAACTCTGCTCCAAGGATGGCTAGTGTAAACGAACAAAAGGTTGTCAGCTTACACCTGACCGCCCTTTAATCTGATCCGCAAGTCAGAGGGGAATGGATCCCTTGTTTAGTGGATCGGATTGAAGATAGGTGGGTGTAAATGGACACAAGTCCATTTAAATCCATTGCTCTATAGAAGTGAAAAATGGACAGGCAGACCTGATCAAACCTGCCTTGTGAACCCACCCCCAACCTCTTCCCTTTAACTGATTGCCGCCCGCCTTCAGTACATTTACTGCGGCAGGGTGACACGTGCAGGCCGGGGGCAGGGCCAGGGGTGGGGTTGAGGATGGAGCTGAAGGGGGCCCCAATAGGTAGGCTGAAGGGGCCCCGTGATTTCTATCAGCGGCCCTGGTACCAGGCATAACTCCATATTGACTCCCTTCCACCGGCCGGTGTTCCTTTCTTGTACTCCTCACGTTGTAGGTCCAAGCAAGTTGTGTAAGCAGTTCCCCTTACCTGGCTGAAATAATCCTGTGGCTGACCACCTGTTGCTCCCCAGCTGTAGACCCCGCTTTACAGACCCTTAACCCACGTCTGCCCTTTAAAGGGTTTGCTATGCCAGGGGGCAGGGCTTATGGCCATGTGACCGCCATGGTTGGCTGGCAAACGGCGATCTGGAACTTTCCGTGAGCCGCCAGTCACTGTGCCGGAAGCGCGTAAGGCGCGCACTCTCGGCACAACACTGTCGGCGCTATCGCGCGTAAATATGCAGCCACTCAACGCCAAGGCCCGGCTGCCAAGAGGCCGCATATTTGCGTGTGCTCGGTGCCAAGTAGTTAAATAAGCTTTTTACATGGGTCTTGTTGCTGCCATTTGGGTATCTGCTAAATGCACGGCTATTCCCAAGGGTGAAACCATGGCTATGCAGCTGTCTGGTATGTAGATTCTGCTGATTGTAATGCATTTTTAATTACCTCATGCATGCTGCTACTTACTTTGCCTTATGCGTCTCTAGATCTAATGATCCCCTTATGCCAGCTGGAACACTTTGAGTTCCACAATGATTTAGGGTGGAACGAAGGCTCCTGCCTGGATGCATGTGGGCTATTTGAAGTGTAACTCCACTTTTATTTAAAAAAATAAAAAAAAATTAATTATAATATTGACAATTCTGTTGGGTGATCTGTGTATGTGACAGAATATCATTGTAAATCTGTTAGGCTCCTTTCAGATAGGGCAGACTCCGTCAAGCGTATCTACCTACTCAGTGGGGAATCTCTCTGCTGATCCCCGCTGAGCAGGTGGATGACAGGTCTGTGTCCACTTTGCACAGCCCACTGTTCTCTATGGGACAGTCAGATGGAAATGGACTGCCTGTCTGTTCCTATCCGACTGTCATCTGACCAGCTGGACCGATGGAGAACAGAGCCCCATCCATCTTTTTTTAGCGGATCGGATGCCAGGGAGTGATGGGTGGTCCGATCGGGTCCACCTGAAAAATGGACAGATGGTCCACTGGTGTGAAAGGGGGCTTACAGGTTCCTACCTTTTATTTCTGTTCTGAACAAAACTTTTTCATCCTGTCCTGCTGTCTGGCATGACAAGGTTGAATTAATTAACCACCTAGTGAAATCAGGGCACCGGTCTGGGAGGCTAGAGTATCAGCCTCCCTTTGGCAATAGTAACCCTTTATAGGTTTAATAAGCTATTTCTTATTGCATTGAATTTGTTTTTGAACTACTTTATTAAAGTGCAGGGCCTTTATTTGAAGTAGTTGGGTAACTTTTATTATATTTAAGTTACCAAATAAATTGAATGGCAATTGTACATGTTATATTATTATTTGTAATAATGTGGAGTTTCTCTTTAGACTTGCTCAGTGTTCTTATTTGTCAGGGATTTAATTTTTACAAGGACAGGTCCTTGTGCAGCTTGCAGTCTGATCCCTCTATACTGTCACTGGTCTAGCTTACCAGTCCTTCTGTGGGCCTCTTAAAGCTGTATGCTCTTATCTAGTTGGCTTATCTATCTTAAGCCATGGGTTGTCACCTCATCCTTGTAGAAGGTAAAGGGCCTCTTTCAGGTAAGAGTTTTCTTTCAGGTGAACGGAAAGCTAATCAACTAACTTTTCCAATTAGTCCCTCCAGATCGGCATACATCATCTGGGCCTGTTTGGCTCATGCCTTGACAAGCAAAGCCCTGTATGAATCCTGCTTTGTTCAAGCAGACAGGGATAAAATGACGACACCTAAATGGTTGTCACATTCATTAAACACGTGGTCAATACACTCTAAAGGAGTTGTTTCCACTCTTCCTGTTGGCAAATCAACCCTCTCCGGGCTTTTCAAAGAAGATGCAGATGACCATAACTGTATAAATCCTGCTTTGTTCAAGCAGCCAGAGACAAAGATGACAACACCTAACAGGTTGTCACATTCATTAACCACTTAAATACTGGGCACTTTAACCCTATTCCTGCCCAGGCCAATTTTCATCTTTCAGCGCTGTTGCATTTTGAATGCCAATTGAGCGGTCATGCAACACTGTACCCAAACTAAATTTTTATCATTTTGTTCACACGACTAGAGCTTTCTTTGGATTGTATTTAATCACCACAGGTTTTTTTCATTTTTTGCTAAATAAACGAAAAATAGACCGAAAATTGAGAAAAAAAAACGTGTTTTTCTTAGTTTCTGTTATAAATTTTTGCAAATAAATAATCGTTCTTGATAAATTTAGGCCAAAATTTATTCTGCTACATTTCTTTAGTGAAAATAACCCAATTAGTGTATATTATTTAGTCTGTAGAAAAGTACTGATATTCACCAAATGACTCCTTTTTAGAAAGTAGACAGTCCAAGGTATATAGTATGAGACATGACAAGTTTTTTGTAAGTTTTTGTCATAGTACAGCATCATCATATAACTGGTGTAGCGGTGATCATGGACACCCACTGGTGACAGTATGAAAAAAAAAATGTATTACATTTTTATTCTTTATTTTATTTTACAATCTTTTTTTAACACACTGTGACCAGAGCAATATAATAGTACCATTGTACTACTCTGGTGAAGTGATGAGGATTTTTATTTTTTTTACATATTATGGTTGCTTATAGCAGTGAATTTCATTGTTTTAAGCAAGCATTTTCAAAAATTCTTGGAACTCATGCTTGGCCTCAATTAAAGCGACACTGGTGCACTAAAAAGGTAGCATAAAAGGTTCATATAATAAACATTTCATTTCATTTTGCATTTCATAAAAAATGCAAAATGCTAAAATCCAAAAAGTGAATGACCATATTAAATAATCAAAAATTCATGCATAAAAAATAAAAGTCAAAACAAAGTCCATCCAGGTGCAAAAAAAGTGCTCTTGTGCTAAAAACAACTTTAAATGAAGTGCTTCAGTGTCACCATCATGCTCATAATGGCAAACAGGTTGCTTACCAGACCATAAGATCCAGAGGCGTAAGTAGAACCTTCAGGGCTCCGGTGCAGGAAACCATTAAAGGCCCCCTTCTGACCTCTGGTTCCGGGAGGGAGGGAGGGAGGGAGGGAGGGGTGGTCTGGGGAGGAGAAAGTAGGTGTGGAGGGGGGAGGGTCTGAGAAGCAAAAGGGAGGTGTGGGGTGGTCTGAGGAATTGAAGGGAGGTGTGGGGTGGTCTGAGGACAGATGAGGTGTGGGGGTGTGAGGAGAAGAGGGGGTGTGGGGTGATCTGAGGAGGAGAGAAGAGGTGAGGGAAGGGGGGGGTCTGAGGAAGAGAAGGGAAGTGTAGGGTGGTTTGAGGAGAAGAGGGGAGGTGTGCGGGGATCTGAGAAAGAGGGGGTGTGGGGTGGTTTGAGGAGAAGGGAGCTGTGGGGTGGTCTGAGGAGGAGAGATTAAGTGTGTGTGTAGGGGGGGGGGTCTGAGCAGGAGAGGGGGCGTGGGGTGAATTGAGAAGAAGGGAGGTGTGGGGTGATCTAAGGAGGAGAAGGGAGGTGTATGGTGCTCTCAGGAGAAGAAGGGAGATGTGGGGTGGTCTGAGGGGGAGTGTGGGGTGATCTAAGGAGGAGAAATTAGATGTGGGGGGTCTGAGGAGGAGAGGGTGTGTGGGTGGTTTGAGGAGAGGAAAGGAGGTGTGGGGTGCTCTCAGGAGAATGGAGCTGTGGGGTGAGGTGTGGGGTGATCTAAGGAGGAGAAAAGGAGATGTGGGGTGGTCTGAGGAGGAGAGAGGGAGTGTGGGGTGATCTAAGGAGGAGAAATTAGATGTGGGGGGATCTGAGGAGGACAGGGGGGTGTGGGGTGGTCTGGCAAGGAGAAATGAGGTGTGGGGGGGGGTCCAAGGAGCAGATTGGGTGTGGGGTGGTTTGAGGAGAAGGAAGGTGTAGGATGCTCTCATGAGGAAAAGGGAGCTGTGGGGTGGTCCGAGGAGGACAGAGGAGGTGTGGGGTGGTCTGAGTAGGAGAGATGAGGTGTGTGTGGGGGGGGTCTGAGGAGGAGAGGGGGTGTGAGGTGGTTTGAGGAGAAGTGAGGTGTGGGGTGCTTTCAGGAGGAAAAGGAAGCTGTGGGGTGGTCTAAGGAGGACAGAGGAGGTGTGGGGAGGGGAGGTCTGAGGAGAAAAAGGGAGGTGTGGGGTGGTCCCTGGAGGAGAGATTAGGTGTGGAGTGGTCTGAGGAAGAAAAGGGAGGTGTGGGGTGGTCTGAGGAGGAGAGGGGGTGTAGGGTGGTCTGAGGAGGAGAGAAGAGGTGTGGGGGGTCTGAAGAGGAGAAGGGAAGCGTGGGGTGGTTTGAGGAGGAGAGGGGAGGTGTGGGGGGTCTAAGGAGGGGAAGGAAGGTGTGGGGTGGTCTGAGGAGGAGAGATGAAAAATGTGTGTGTGTGTGTGTGTGTGTGTGTGTGTGTGTGTGGGGGGGGGGGTGGTGGTCTGAGGAGAATTTGCGTCCTTTTCTTCCCACAAATAGAGCTTTCTTTTGATGGTATTTGATCACCTCTGCAGTTTTTATTTTTTGCGCTATAAACGGAAAAAGACCGAAAATTTTGAAAAAAAATGATATTTTCTACTTTTTGTTATAAAAAAAATCCAATAAACTCAATTTTAGTTATACATTTAGGCCAAAATGTATTCGGCCACATGTCTTTGGTAAAAAAAATGTTAATAAGCGTATATTTATTGGTTTGCGCAAAAGTTATAGCGTCTACAAACTAGGGTACATTTTCTGGAATTTACACAGCTTTTAGTTTGTGACTGCCTATGTCATTTCTTGAGGTGCTAAAATGGCAGGGCAGTACAAACCCCCCCCAAATGACCCCATTTTGGAAAGTAGACACCCCAAAGAAATTGCTGAGAGGCATGTTGAGCCCATTGAATATTAATTTTTTTTGTCCCAAGTGATTGAATAATGACAAAAAAAAAAAATTACAAAAAGTTGTCACTAAATGATATATTGCTCACACAGGACATGGGCATATGTGGAATTGCACCCCAAAATACATTCACCTGCTTCTGCTGAGTATGGGGATACCACATGTGTGGGACTTTTTGGGAGCCTAGCCGTGTACGGGGCCCCGAAAACCAATCACTGCCTTCAGGATTTCTAAGGGCGTAAATTTTTGATTTCACTCTTCACTGCCTATCACAGTTTCGGAGGCCATGGAATGCCCAGGTGACACAAACCCCCCAAATGACCCCATTTTGGAAAGTAGACACCCCAAGCTATTTGTTGAGAGGCATGGTGAGTATTTTGCAGCTCTCATTTGTTTTTGAAAATGAAGAAAGACAAGAAAAAAAAATGTTTTTTTTCTTTTTTCAATTTTCAAAACTTTGTGACAAAAAGTGAGGTCTGCAAAATACTCACTATACCTCTCAGCAAATAGCTTGGGGTGTCTACTTTCCAAAACAGGGTCATTTGGGGGGGGGGGGGGTTGTGCCACCTGGGCATTCCATGGCCTCCGAAACTGTGATAGGCAGTGAAGAGTGAATCAAAAATTTACGCCCTTAGCCTGAAGGCGGTGCTTGGTTTTCGGGGTCCCGTACGCGGCTAGGCACCCAAAAAGTCTCACACATGTGGTATCCCCGTACTAAGGAGAAGCAACAGAATGTATTTAGGGGTGTAATTTCACATATTCCCATGGCATGTTTGAGCAATATATCATTTAGTGACAACTTTGTGCAAAATAAAAAAATTGTCTTTTTTACCGCAACTTGTGTCACAATATAAAATATTCCATGGACTCGACATGCCTCTCAACAATTAGCTTGGGGTGTCTACTTTCCAAAATGGGGTAATTTGGGGGGGTTTTGGCATTTTATGCACAACATTTAGAAGCTTATGTCACACATCACCCACTCTTCTAACCACTTGAAGACAAAGCCCTTTCTGACACTTTTTGTTTACATGAAAAAATTATTTTTTTTTTGCAAGAAAATTACTTTGAACCCCCAAACATTATATATTTTTTAAAGCAAATGCCCTACAGATTAAAATGGTGGGTATTGCATTTTTTTTCACACAGTATTTGAGCAGCGATTTTTCAAATGCATTTTTTTGAGAAAAAACACACTTTTTTAAATTTTAATGCACTAAAACACACTATATTGCCCAAATGTTTGATGAAATAAAAAAGAAGATCTTAGGCCGAGTACATGGATACCAAACATGACATGCTTTAAAATTGCGCACAAACGTGCAGTGGCGACAAACTACATACATTTTTAAAAGCCTTTAAAAGCCTTTACAGGTTACCACTTTAGATTTACAGAGGTGGTCTACTGCTAAAATTACTGCCCTCGATCTGACCTTCGTGGTGATACCTCACATGCATGGTACAATTGCTGTTTACATTTGATGCCAGACCGACGCTTGCGTTCGCCTTAGCGCGAGAGCAGGGGGGGACAGGGGTGCTTTTTTTTTTTTTTTTTTCTTTATTGTTTTTTTGCTTTTTTATCTTATTTTTAAACTGTTCCTTTCATTTTTTTTATCATTTTTATTGTTATCTCAGGGAATGTAAATATCCCCTATGACAGCAATAGGTAGTGACAGGTACTCTTTTTTTGAAAAAATTGGGGTCTATTAGACTCTAGATCTCTCCTCTGCCCTCAAAGCATCTGACCACACCAAGATCGGTGTGATAAAATGCTTTCCCAATTTCCCAATGGCGCTGTTTACATCCGGCGAAAGCTAAGTCATGAAATGCTCGTAGCTTCCGGTTTCTTAGGCCATAGAGATGTTTGGAGCCACTCTGGTCTCTGATCAGCTCTATGGTCAGCTGGCTGAATCACCGGCTGCATTCTCAGGTTCCCTGTTGAGACAGGAGAGCCAGAGAAAAACAGATGGTGGGGGGGCATTCCCTCCCACTGCTTGTAAAAGCAGTCTAGAGGCTAATTAGCCACTAGGATTGCTTTTACATGAAAGCCAACCGCTGGCTGAAAAGAATGATACCAAGATGATACCTAAACCTGCAGGCATCATTCTGGTACAACCACTCAAAGTCGTGAATGGTGTACCTGAAGACAAAAAATGGTTAACAATAAAACACAGTAAACGGTAAAGTATAAAAAATTGCATACCTGAAAAGCAAACATGATAAAACATAATAACAATAAAACATTGCAGAATAGAATACAGTAAAAAAGAGCAGAACAATAGAGAGAGAATAGAGAGAGAGAGAACAATAAAACGACAACTATTTTTTTTCATTTTATATATATTTTTTTTTTTGTTTGGTTTTTTTTACACTTTTTTTTGTAACTAACTTTTATAACTGTGAACGGTTCCAGGTTCGGGTGTCTCAAAATGCGATGGAATCTTGGGAGACCCTGTGAAAGTGTGCCTAGTCTGTGCAATGCTACGCTAATACTCAACTAGTGCATGGTAGCGTTCAAAACATTCACCAATGCAAAGACCAGGATTGTCAGGACAGGAGGGACAATAATAGCGGGTGTCACGCCTATATCCGCGCTTGCTGCAGACACGACATCTTTTTTGGGGGGGTTCGTTGGGTAGGGGTACTCGGGAGGACATAAAGAAAATGCCTCTCATGCAGCCGACTGCATTTGGTTGGGGATGTGAATGGGGGAAGTACGGGTGCTGCAGAAGTGGTGGGTTCCCAATTAGGATTGGCAAATGCAGTAGGAAGGGCATTATGGGCACGACGGGCCTGTCTTTGTCTTCTTCTTGGTGGCAGCGGGACACTACTTATGCTTGCCACCTCACCAGCTCGAACTGCACTTATGGGACTCGCCACGTCACCAAGTGTTACTGCAGCGCTGGTTTGACTACGACCGGGGTGTACTAGGCCGCTGGTTCACCAAAACGCTACAGAAAAAACTGTTAGCGATCACAGGGATCAGGCCTGACTCTGCGAACGCTGCAGTTATGTGTTTATTGTTTTGTAAGTGACAGTGATCGATCGATACTGCACTTGGGTGGGCTGGGCTGGGCCAGGCGGAGGGGCAAAATGCAGGTGCTAGCAGGTATCTGGGCTGATCCCGCTAACACTGCGTTTTTGGGAACCTTAAACTGCTGGGGACGCTAGTATAGATCTGATCGGATCAGATATTGATCCGTCAGATACTATACCACTAAGGGATGTGTACGGTGCGTGGGTGTTAGCGGTACTGGCACTAACCTGACGCTGCTTGGGGCTGGTGCTTGCCAGTTCACCAAAATGCTACAAAAAAAACTATTAGCGATCGCAGGGATCAGGCCTGACTCTGCGAACGCTGCAGTTATGTGTTTAGTGTTTTGTAAGTGACAGTGATCGATCGATACTGCACTTGGGTGGGCTGGGCCGGGCCGGGCGGAGGGGCAAAACGCAGGTGCTAGCAGGTATCTGGGCTGATCCGTTAACACTGCGTTTTTGGGAACCCTAAACTGCTGGGGGCGCTAGTATAGATCTGATCGGATCAGATATTGATCCGTCAGATACTATACCACTAAGGGATGTGTACGGTGCGTGGGTGTTAGCGGTACTGGCACTAACCTGACGCTGCTTGGGGCTGGTGCTTGCCAGTTTACCAAAACGCTACAAAAAAAAACTGTTAGCGATCGCAGGGATCAGGCCTGACTCTGCGAACGCTGCAGTTATGCGTTTAGTGTTTTGTAAGTGACAGTGATCGATCGATACTGCACTTGGGTGGGGTGGGCTGGGCTGGGCGGAGGGACAAAACGCAGGTGCTAGCAGGTATCTGGGCTGATCCCACTAACACTGCGTTTTTGGGAACCCTAAACTGCTGGGGACGCTAGTATAGATCTGATCAGATCAGATATTGATCAGTTCAGATACTATACCACTAAGGGAGACGTATGCTGCGTGCGTGGGTGCTAGAGGTACTGGCGCTAACCTGACGCTGCCTGGGACGACGCATATCACCGCCGGGCGATCAGGGGGCTAAACCTTTATTCGGTAATAAACAAGGGGTGCCCTGACACTATAAAAAATAAACTAACTAACCAGCATCACCCGTAAAACGTATACGGTGATCATTGGTGAAAGGGTTAACTAGGGGGCAATCAAGGGGTTAAAACCTTTATTTGGTAGTATATGGGGGTCCCTGATGCTATAAAACGCTGACGGCGAACCTAAATATTTACCTCCCTAACTAGCGCCACCAGTGACACTAATACAGCGATCAGAAAAATGATCGCTTAGAGACACTGGCGATGGGGGGTGATCAAGGGGTTAAAACTTTATTAGGGGGGTTAGGGGGGTACCCTAGACCTAAAGGGGGCTAACACTAACTGCCCTACCACTTATAACTGTCACAAACTGACACCAATGCAGTAATGAGAAAAAAAAAAAAAAAACTGCTTGGTGTTAGTGTGACAGGGTGGGGGGGGTGATTAGGGGGTGATCAGGGGGGGTGATCAGGGGGGTAAAGGGGGGTGTAATGTGTGCCTGGCATGTTCTACTGTGTGTGTGTGTGTGTGTTGTGCACTCCCTCGGATGTCTTCTCTCCTCGGCGCCGGAACGGAAAATAACGAGCCGAGGAGAGATGACATCACTTCCTCTGCTGCTGTTTACTATACAGCAGCAGAGGAATGATTCTATTGGCTGGGAGCAATTGGGGGGGGGGCCACGAATGGATGGCCTCCCCCTCACCTCCGATCACCGGGGGACAAATGCCGACCGCCTCGGGCACCGTGCCATTCTGCCGACGTATATCGTCGTGAGGCGGCCGGCAACTGGTTAAGGAGGATGATACTATTGTAATTTGTAATTCAGATAAAGGTGGGCTTATAGTAGTAATGGATACAGACACATATGTTGGATTAGCAACCTGGCAATACACGACTAAGAGGGGATCCCACCAAACAGTATAGATCAGTTTTAGGAGGAATTGTTAATAGGGGTACTAGAGTGGGCATTTTCAATCAAAAAGAAGCCAGTAAAATAATACCAGAGAGCCCAGTAGTCCCTACATTTTACCACCTACCTAAAACCCATAAGGGACTGGATCCCTTACAGGGACCAGCTATTATATCAGGTATCAATTCCCTCAATGAGAGACTGGGACAGTGGCTGGACAGGCAATTGCAGCCTTTAGTCCAGCAACTTCCCGGATAGCTCAGCGATTCACATCACCTTCTAAAAACCGTAGAGAGTTTTGAATGGAGAAGCAATTATTCATGGGTTACATGCGATGTTGCGAGTTTATACTCGTCCATCCCTCACAACCTAGCTATTGTATCAGTAGCCTTCTTCCTTGAAACATTCACAGACTTACAATTGAACAGAGAGAATTTATTGTGGAAGTTCTAGATTATATGTTATCTCACAATTATTTTTCATTTGATGGGGAGTTCTACCTCCAGAGATGCGGGGCCGCGATGGGGGCCAAATTTTCGCCCTCATTAGCCAACCTCTACATGGGTTGGTGGGAGCGGTCCTGCATCTTTGGAGGGGAGAAGTCCTTTAGGTCCTCCATTAGACTTTATTTGAGATTTATAGATGACCTCCTGTTTATAATGGAGGATGGTGCATCTAAATTAGGTTCATTTTTAGAGTACCTTAATTGTAACAAAAAGAACCTCACCTTCACTGGTGAGGCTGATAATGGTGAGATACACTACTTGGATGTACTCCTTAAGGGAGTGAACAAGGAGGTTATCACTACCAGGGGCAGACTGACCATTCGGGCACTAGGGCACTGCCCGTGGGCCCCATGCCACTAAGGGGCCCCATCAGGGTGTCTAGCCTCAAAAAAAACAGGGACAGTATGTAAAAATCTGTTTTTTTTAAAAAAAATCCCAAGATTATAACTGCCCCGCCTCTCCAGTGCCTTTTCAGTGTGTGTGTATGTGTATTCTGTGTGTGTATATTGGGTGTCTGTGTGTGTATACTGTATGTGTGTGTATACTGTGTGGCCCCATAATCTATTGCCTGGGGCCCCATAATCTCCTATTGCCTGGGGGCCCCATAATCTTCTCCTATTGCCCAGGGGCCCCATAATCTCCTATTGCCTGGGGGCCCCATAATCTTCTCCTATTGCCCAGGGGCCCCATAATCTCCTATTACCAGGGGGCCCCATGAGTTGTTAGTCCACCCCTGATCACTGCTCTCTATAGGAAAACTTTGTCAGGAAATCCCCTCCTTTTAGCTCAATCAGGACACCCTGGACACACCATTAAGGGGATCCCTGTGGGACAGTTTGTACGAATTAGGAGAATCTGCAGGGATGATGTTGATTTTGAGCGTGAGGCAGCATCTTTATCCCAACGGTTCTTGGAAAGAGGATATCCAAGATGGATGATCAATAGGGCTTGGATAATTGCCAAGAACAAAAACAGAATAGACCTTATCAGTAAAAAGAGGATGCACGCTCTATATAGTGTGACAAAAAATGTGAATACGAATGTAGCCAAGCATTTCAATCTATGCCATAATGGCAATACTTCAGCTATGTGTATACAAGTAATTGACAAGATCAGGTCACCAGTGAGGGGGGTGATGTGTTCCGGCTGTTGTGCCGGAGAGAAGTTTTCTGGATATTTCACCTCCAGACTCGCTCCCTACATGGGCTCAGTTTTGAGTGGGATGTCACCCATTTTTACGACTAGCCAAATATACATTTTCTCCAGCAGCATATTAGCAAATATGACAGTTTTAATTACAATAGTGTTGTTTCTGGCTTTATGTTTATGTTTTTTTTATGTTTTATGTTTATGTTATGTTTACCTAGGATAGCTGGTCGTTCATTTCACTTTTTGAATATAAGTCCCTCCCATAGATTACAGGAGGCAGAGGGACAATTTGAAATTTGGGCTGTATTTTTACCGCCCATATTGTCCCATATGGTACTGTTCCTGTATGTATCCAGGGTAGCTGGTTGCTCAGATCACTTATTGAGTATGAGTCCCCCCCCCCCCATAAATTGTAGAAGACATAGGTTTGATCCAAAATTTTGGCCGGGCTCTTTGCCACCTATGTTGTTTCATATTGTTTCATATGATACCATGCAGGCCCAGGTTAGCTGGCCACTCAATCTATCCATTTTCTGAATACAAGTCTCTCCTATAGATTGTAGAAGGCATAGGCACTAGATAAAAATTTGGGCTGTGTGTTTTTACCGCCCATATGGTCTCACAGGGTACTACTCATGTGTATAAACAGGATAGCTGGTTCCTTAGATCATCTATTGAATATGAGTCTGCCTTATAGATTTCAGAAGACACAGGTTTAATCCAAAAATTGGGCCGTATTTTTTACCGCTTATTCTTTACTGCCTATATTTTTTACCGCCCATATCATAGGATACTATGTACGCTCAGGATAGTTGGCCACCCAATCCATCTATTTATTTATTAAACACGAGTCTCTCCTATAGACTGCAGAAGGCATAGGGACAATATTAAATTTGGGCTGTGTTTTTACCGCCCACATTGTCCGATATGGTACTGTTCCTGTGTATGCCTAGGTTAATGAGTTTCTTAGATCATTTATTGAATATGAGTCTCTTTTTAGATCACAGAAGACATAGGTTTAATCTAAAATTTGGGCGGTGTGTTTTTACCGCCCATATTGTTTCACAGGATACCATGCACGCCCAGGATAGTTGGCCATTTAATCCAACTATTTATCTATTAAATACAAGTCTCTCCTATAGATTACAGAAGGCATAGGGAGTATATTAAATTTGGGCTATACTGTTACCGCCCATATTCATATTGTTTCATATATATATATATATATATATATATATATATATATATATATATATATAAATTTTAAGTCTATCTAGTTAGGATCGACCAGGTTACTGAGGTCATATGGAATGGATAACCAACGGTTGTCTTTGCTCTGTATGAACCATATACCGTTGATTGATTTGGTCTTTTTTGTCTCATCCTGTACTCCTCCTTTTTCCATCTTTATACCCTGATAGCTTCCCCATGTTTGTGATCAATGTTTTTATTGTGGGGTTAGCTATAATAATATATATGTATCTACATATATATTTACACAGGTCTAATGGAGTATAGGAAATATGTATTTATCTTTAACCATTGGGACATAAATAGGTTATAATGTTTTTAAAGTTTGTATGCTTCCTCTTTTCTATATACACATTTCTATATATTCCATATGTATACACTGTTTCCTGTTTTCTCATAGCACATGGACTGCCTGTATTGGTATATCTTCATTACTACTACTAATTCTATCTTTAATAGATATCCAAATATGTGCAAGTTTATATGTCTATGTCTTTCTCTTTCTTATTAACGTTTATGTGAACCACATGTGGCTAAAAAGAACTCTGCAATTTAATGATCTGTATCACCTGTTGCTATATTAGATAAGTGTATATAAGGAAAACAATGCTGACTTATCTTTGTAATGAATAAGCGCACCTGTTAGTGTGTGAAACGCGTTGAAACGCATGTACCATTTGAACTGTCTGTAACACTTGGGATGTTCGTTCATTAAATACAAATTTTGATGGATCTTGGAGTGCAGCCATTTCTTCAGTGTTGATCGTATGCGGAGGCACCTGTGATATCATTAGGCTTCCTGTCTCACCTGGAGCAGCAAGTTCTTTTGTTTGGAGGTGTGGGGTGGTCTGAGGAGGAGAGATGAAAAATGCGTGTGTGTGTGTGGGTTTGTTGGGGGGGGGGGTCTGAGAGGAGAGGGGTTGTGGGGTGGTTTGAGAAGAGTGTGGTGGTCTAAGGAGAAGAAGGGAGGTGTAGGGTGCTTTCAGCAGAAGAAGGGAGCTGTGGGGTGGTCTGAGGAGGAGAGGGGAGGTGTGGGGTGATCTAAGGATGAGAAATGAGATGTGGTTGGGGTTCTGAGGAGGAGAGGGGGTGTGGGGTGCTCTCAGGAGGAGAAGGAAGCTGTGGGGTGATCTGAGGACAGGGGGGTGTGGGGTAGTCTGACGAGGAGAGATGAATTGTGGGGGGAGGGGGGGTCTGAGGAGGAGAGGGGGTGTTGGGTGGTTTGAGGAGAAGAAGTGAGGTGTGGGGTGCTCTCAGGAGGAGAAGGGAGCTGTGGGGTGGTTTGAGAAGGACAGGGGTTGTGTGACGTGGTCTGAGGAGGAGAGATGAGGTGTAGGGTGGTTTGAGGAGGAGAAGGGAGGTGTAGGGTGGTCTGAGGAGCAGAGGTGAGGTCTAAGTCTTAGTTGTCTCCTACCTTTCCCTTTTGTACGCACAGTTATAACACAAATTTTTCTTCCCCTCTCCAGTAATGTGACATGTCACACGACAAGGGTAGAGAGAATAGGAAGAGTAGTCTGCCCCCTGCTGGAGGGAGGTAAAAAGGCCTGCATCCTCTCCTCAGCAGAAGCCAGTGGCTCTTCTTATGACAGGAGTGAATTACTTCTGTCAGTGAGAAGAGGCACAAGCGGCTTAAGTGCCAGCACGCCCCCCCTTACTATACCGCCCAGGGCAGGTGCCAGCCCGGCCCCTCCCTCCTCCCAGCCCTGCCTATATGCCTCCACATACACACAGACTTCACAGCCCGGACTACGATCCTACAGCTGAGCCGCAGATGACAAGTGCGTTGCTGTTGCCTGCACTTTCTGGAAGCAGACAGAGATGGCAGCAGAGTGGCGGTAAAGTGGCCTTTGTATTTACCAGGTATGAGGATGGAGAGCCCAGTGCAGAGATTAGAGCGGGGAGGGATCCGCACACAAGGAGCGATGGCTGGTGATGTGGGTTTGAAGTGAGGATTCTCGGTTACAATTCTCATACAAACGCTGCGCTCCTGCAGCCTCCTGCAACCCCTCCCCCCCCACAGTGGCGGAACTTTAAAAAGGTCTCAACATGAGCACACTCAAAGGGCACGTCTCCGGCATCTCAGCCTTTACCAGGACTGAGTAGGCCTCTGAAAGATTGATTCTTCAATTCTTTAAGGCCATAGTAAAGCCAAGGCTTCCCAAAGCCACCACGTTTCCTGCATGGGACCTCACAACAGTACTCAACTACCTGTCTGCTCCCAAATTCACAAGGGGGGTGTCACTATGGGATTTGATTTTAAAGATGGCTTTCCTGGTAGCAGTAGCCTCGGCCAGGCAGGTTTCTGAGTTGGTGCTTCTAGGGTTTAAAGAACCCTATTGGACAGAGTTGTTCTCCCAATGCTGGACTTTATTCCAAAAGTGCCTTCAAGATTCAATTTAGGTCAAGAAATTGTGTTGATTACTTTTCGTCTGGAAGATAGACAAGAAGTCAGTCCTTTGGTTGTCGGAGGGATGCTGAAGACTTATATTGATGCTACCTCGAGCTTCAGGTCATAGGATTACCTGTTTGTTATTCCCAGAGCTTCATGTAAGGGGGGCAGAGCCTCAAGTAGAGTGATTGCTTCTTGGCTTGTGAAAGTGATCTCCTTATAATATAAGGATAGAGGGTTTGCCCTTCCGGAAGGAATACTGGCGCACTCCACAAGAAGTGTCTTTAATTTTCAGGGTGGCAACGTGGTCATCTATACACTACCTTTTATTTCTCATAATTGCATAAATCTGTCATTGTTGACAGCTGTTAATTTTGGCAAAATGGTTTTGGCTGGAGGCCATATTTAAGCTCATTTTGTTTCTGCATCATCCCACCCTGGCTATCTAGTTACTTCCCAGTGGTAGGCTGACATGTCAGGAAAATTGAATATCAACTAATTTAATGCAATTTTCCTTTCCTGACAAGCTCTATATCATCAAACTCCCACCCAGGTGTGGAAATCTAGCTACGTAACACCAGCCTGAGGGAGGAATTTCAAATTTATGAGTTAGGTCCTGACAGGTGGGGATGTGGGCGGGGCATACCAAAGATAGGGTGACACGGGGCTCGTCACGAAAGGAAAATATGGAGTAAGTATTTAATATTTATTTATCTGCTTTTGACCAGTGTTAGTTTAAAAAGGATCTTCACCCTAGAAAGAAAGATATAAAAGTCAGGAGCTACAAATACTGTAATTGCTGACATTTAATTAAAGGCACCTACCTGTACAGGGATCCAACGCTGGTCTCCCAGGGGCCGGTTCTTTGCCAGTCTAACAAGAGGAAGGGCGGGACTTTAAATGAGGTCATGACTAAATTACCATCAGGTACCTCCATCCCTAAGCGTAATGGTCAAAGAAGGGGAGTCGGGACTTTAAATGAGGCATTGGCTGACAACCAGTTAGAATAAATAACAATAATGTTTAATAAATAGGTATATACAAATATATTCATATAAAACAGATAATGAATATGTACCATACCATAATCATACATAATTGTACATTTAATAATTTCCATTAATGCAATTAATCCTCCCTTATTCCACATGGGCAATATATAAAAAAGATATAAATTCATTCATGATCCTAAAGAGACCACAATGGGTATTCAGGTGATATCAGTATGATGACGTCGCATCTAAGAAGCTCTACGCGTTTCGTGGAACCCTCCACTCATCAGGAGCAATGCGATATACGTCTGGTTGCATCTGGAAAATACATAACCAGAGAACTTAAGCCTTAAGTGGGGGGGAGAGATGAGTTGATTGGAAAGGTAATAAAATTATATAAAGAAGGGGCAAAACCACAATAAATGCACCACCACTGTACCTGGCAAAACCACCCTGTATGCCAACCCATGAACATGGAGCCGAGAGCAAGGCGGAGGCATCCAACCGGGAGCTGAGGTAATGGTCCGGCAGTGGGATCAGCACATACAGCAATGGGCAAGCAAATATGAAGGGGACCTAAAATGCCAAAAGAAGTAAAGGATAAATAATGAAATGGGATGAATCCAAAAATGGAAAAATAAGAAGACTGGTGAAAAGTGGAATGGGAATGTGATAGGACCAAGAGCCCAAAAGGATATCAGAAATAATAGGCTAAGTACATAAAGTAGGGTGCATAAGAATGGTGACAAGTGATTGTTGTTTACCATTTGTGAAATAAGGATGTAAGCACCAAGTATAGCCTAGGATAGCCCGATAAAGGGGGACAAGGATAACTGCAATAGGAAACATAAAAACATGTGCAAGTGCTGGAGAATAGATAGAGGAAAGTGAAAGTAGCTGCTTCCCAAGATGTATGTACTCCGCCGGTATTCCACACCAA
The DNA here is from genome assembly GCF_042186555.1 of Aquarana catesbeiana. Taxonomy (NCBI): domain Eukaryota; kingdom Metazoa; phylum Chordata; class Amphibia; order Anura; family Ranidae; genus Aquarana; species Aquarana catesbeiana. The sequence goes on from NC_133326.1 coordinate 194,289,970, forward strand.
CATCACGCAAGGTGTGCAGAGGTAGCACTGGGCGCCAAACCGAGCTGAACCGCTCCGGATCAGGTGTCCAAGTCCTCAATGCCAACACGGAATGGAAAAAGCACGTGTCAGTGCGCGGCGCCTATATGACGTCACGCGCACGGCACGCATGGCGTGATGTCGATGCGCGTCAGGTGTCCGCCCCCACCACCCAATAGGGGGGAAGGGGAGGGCCCCGAGTACGCATCGCAGCTCCCGGCAAGGACGGAACAACCAAGCAATCGGATCCCCAAACCCAGGGGGCAGGGGCAATCCAACCAGCGCACAGCGGATAGGTGCAGAACTGTGCAAGCCTTGAAGGGTGACACAGCCCCCTAGAAGATAGAATGAGACATGTAAATGACAGCTCATACATATACAAAAACTAGGGGGGCCGGAAATATATAGCCAAATGCCTCCATCCCTAAATAGATTAGGCTAACAAGAGGAAGGGCGGGACTTTAAATGAGGTCATGACTAAATTACCATCAGGTACCTCCATCCCTAAGCGTAATGGTCAAAGAAGGGGAGTCGGGACTTTAAATGAGGCATTGGCTGACAACCAGTTAGAATAAATAACAATAATGTTTAATAAATAGGTATATACAAATATATTCATATAAAACAGATAATGAATATGTACCATACCATAATCATACATAATTGTACATTTAATAATTTCCATTAATGCAATTAATCCTCCCTTATTCCACATGGGCAATATATAAAAAAGATATAAATTCATTCATGATCCTAAAGAGACCACAATGGGTATTCAGGTGATATCAGTATGATGACGTCGCATCTAAGAAGCTCTACGCGTTTCGTGGAACCCTCCACTCATCAGGAGCAATGCGATATACGTCTGGTTGCATCTGGAAAATACATAACCAGAGAACTTAAGCCTTAAGTGGGGGGGAGAGATGAGTTGATTGGAAAGGTAATAAAATTATATAAAGAAGGGGCAAAACCACAATAAATGCACCACCACTGTACCTGGCAAAACCACCCTGTATGCCAACCCATGAACATGGAGCCGAGAGCAAGGCGGAGGCATCCAACCGGGAGCTGAGGTAATGGTCCGGCAGTGGGATCAGCACATACAGCAATGGGCAAGCAAATATGAAGGGGACCTAAAATGCCAAAAGAAGTAAAGGATAAATAATGAAATGGGATGAATCCAAAAATGGAAAAATAAGAAGACTGGTGAAAAGTGGAATGGGAATGTGATAGGACCAAGAGCCCAAAAGGATATCAGAAATAATAGGCTAAGTACATAAAGTAGGGTGCATAAGAATGGTGACAAGTGATTGTTGTTTACCATTTGTGAAATAAGGATGTAAGCACCAAGTATAGCCTAGGATAGCCCGATAAAGGGGGACAAGGATAACTGCAATAGGAAACATAAAAACATGTGCAAGTGCTGGAGAATAGATAGAGGAAAGTGAAAGTAGCTGCTTCCTAAGATGTATGTACCCCGCCGGTATTCCACACCAACATCACGCAAGGTGTGCAGAGGTAGCACTGGGCGCCAAACCGAGCTGAACCGCTCCGGATCAGGTGTCCAAGTCCTCAATGCCAACACGGAATGGAAAAAGCACGTGTCAGTGCGCGGCGCCTATATGACGTCACGCGCACGGCACGCATGGCGTGATGTCGATGCGCGTCAGGTGTCCGCCCCCACCACCCAATAGGGGGGAAGGGGAGGGCCCCGAGTACGCATCGCAGCTCCCGGCAAGGACGGAACAACCAAGCAATCGGATCCCCAAACCCAGGGGGCAGGGGCAATCCAACCAGCGCACAGCGGATAGGTGCAGAACTGTGCAAGCCTTGAAGGGTGACACAGCCCCCTAGAAGATAGAATGAGACATGTAAATGACAGCTCATACATATACAAAAACTAGGGGGGCCGGAAATATATAGCCAAATGCCTCCATCCCTAAATAGATTAGGCTAACAAGAGGAAGGGCGGGACTTTAAATGAGGTCATGACTAAATTACCATCAGGTACCTCCATCCCTAAGCGTAATGGTCAAAGAAGGGGAGTCGGGACTTTAAATGAGGCATTGGCTGACAACCAGTTAGAATAAATAACAATAATGTTTAATAAATAGGTATATACAAATATATTCATATAAAACAGATAATGAATATGTACCATACCATAATCATACATAATTGTACATTTAATAATTTCCATTAATGCAATTAATCCTCCCTTATTCCACATGGGCAATATATAAAAAAGATATAAATTCATTCATGATCCTAAAGAGACCACAATGGGTATTCAGGTGATATCAGTATGATGACGTCGCATCTAAGAAGCTCTACGCGTTTCGTGGAACCCTCCACTCATCAGGAGCAATGCGATATACGTCTGGTTGCATCTGGAAAATACATAACCAGAGAACTTAAGCCTTAAGTGGGGGGGAGAGATGAGTTGATTGGAAAGGTAATAAAATTATATAAAGAAGGGGCAAAACCACAATAAATGCACCACCACTGTACCTGGCAAAACCACCCTGTATGCCAACCCATGAACATGGAGCCGAGAGCAAGGCGGAGGCATCCAACCGGGAGCTGAGGTAATGGTCCGGCAGTGGGATCAGCACATACAGCAATGGGCAAGCAAATATGAAGGGGACCTAAAATGCCAAAAGAAGTAAAGGATAAATAATGAAATGGGATGAATCCAAAAATGGAAAAATAAGAAGACTGGTGAAAAGTGGAATGGGAATGTGATAGGACCAAGAGCCCAAAAGGATATCAGAAATAATAGGCTAAGTACATAAAGTAGGGTGCATAAGAATGGTGACAAGTGATTGTTGTTTACCATTTGTGAAATAAGGATGTAAGCACCAAGTATAGCCTAGGATAGCCCGATAAAGGGGGACAAGGATAACTGCAATAGGAAACATAAAAACATGTGCAAGTGCTGGAGAATAGATAGAGGAAAGTGAAAGTAGCTGCTTCCCAAGATGTATGTACCCCGCCGGTATTCCACACCAACATCACGCAAGGTGTGCAGAGGTAGCACTGGGCGCCAAACCGAGCTGAACCGCTCCGGATCAGGTGTCCAAGTCCTCAATGCCAACACGGAATGGAAAAAGCACGTGTCAGTGCGCGGCGCCTATATGACGTCACGCGCACGGCACGCATGGCGTGATGTCGATGCGCGTCAGGTGTCCGCCCCCACCACCCAATAGGGGGGAAGGGGAGGGCCCCGAGTACGCATCGCAGCTCCCGGCAAGGACGGAACAACCAAGCAATCGGATCCCCAAACCCAGGGGGCAGGGGCAATCCAACCAGCGCACAGCGGATAGGTGCAGAACTGTGCAAGCCTTGAAGGGTGACACAGCCCCCTAGAAGATAGAATGAGACATGTAAATGACAGCTCATACATATACAAAAACTAGGGGGGCCGGAAATATATAGCCAAATGCCTCCATCCCTAAATAGATTAGGCTAACAAGAGGAAGGGCGGGACTTTAAATGAGGTCATGACTAAATTACCATCAGGTACCTCCATCCCTAAGCGTAATGGTCAAAGAAGGGGAGTCGGGACTTTAAATGAGGCATTGGCTGACAACCAGTTAGAATAAATAACAATAATGTTTAATAAATAGGTATATACAAATATATTCATATAAAACAGATAATGAATATGTACCATACCATAATCATACATAATTGTACATTTAATAATTTCCATTAATGCAATTAATCCTCCCTTATTCCACATGGGCAATATATAAAAAAGATATAAATTCATTCATGATCCTAAAGAGACCACAATGGGTATTCAGGTGATATCAGTATGATGACGTCGCATCTAAGAAGCTCTACGCGTTTCGTGGAACCCTCCACTCATCAGGAGCAATGCGATATACGTCTGGTTGCATCTGGAAAATACATAACCAGAGAACTTAAGCCTTAAGTGGGGGGGAGAGATGAGTTGATTGGAAAGGTAATAAAATTATATAAAGAAGGGGCAAAACCACAATAAATGCACCACCACTGTACCTGGCAAAACCACCCTGTATGCCAACCCATGAACATGGAGCCGAGAGCAAGGCGGAGGCATCCAACCGGGAGCTGAGGTAATGGTCCGGCAGTGGGATCAGCACATACAGCAATGGGCAAGCAAATATGAAGGGGACCTAAAATGCCAAAAGAAGTAAAGGATAAATAATGAAATGGGATGAATCCAAAAATGGAAAAATAAGAAGACTGGTGAAAAGTGGAATGGGAATGTGATAGGACCAAGAGCCCAAAAGGATATCAGAAATAATAGGCTAAGTACATAAAGTAGGGTGCATAAGAATGGTGACAAGTGATTGTTGTTTACCATTTGTGAAATAAGGATGTAAGCACCAAGTATAGCCTAGGATAGCCCGATAAAGGGGGACAAGGATAACTGCAATAGGAAACATAAAAACATGTGCAAGTGCTGGAGAATAGATAGAGGAAAGTGAAAGTAGCTGCTTCCCAAGATGTATGTACCCCGCCGGTATTCCACACCAACATCACGCAAGGTGTGCAGAGGTAGCACTGGGCGCCAAACCGAGCTGAACCGCTCCGGATCAGGTGTCCAAGTCCTCAATGCCAACACGGAATGGAAAAAGCACGTGTCAGTGCGCGGCGCCTATATGACGTCACGCGCACGGCACGCATGGCGTGATGTCAATGCGCGTCAGGTGTCCGCCCCCACCACCCAATAGGGGGGAAGGGGAGGGCCCCGAGTACGCATCGCAGCTCCCGGCAAGGACGGAACAACCAAGCAATCGGATCCCCAAACCCAGGGGGCAGGGGCAATCCAACCAGCGCACAGCGGATAGGTGCAGAACTGTGCAAGCCTTGAAGGGTGACACAGCCCCCTAGAAGATAGAATGAGACATGTAAATGACAGCTCATACATATACAAAAACTAGGGGGGCCGGAAATATATAGCCAAATGCCTCCATCCCTAAATAGATTAGGCTAACAAGAGGAAGGGCGGGACTTTAAATGAGGTCATGACTAAATTACCATCAGGTACCTCCATCCCTAAGCGTAATGGTCAAAGAAGGGGAGTCGGGACTTTAAATGAGGCATTGGCTGACAACCAGTTAGAATAAATAACAATAATGTTTAATAAATAGGTATATACAAATATATTCATATAAAACAGATAATGAATATGTACCATACCATAATCATACATAATTGTACATTTAATAATTTCCATTAATGCAATTAATCCTCCCTTATTCCACATGGGCAATATATAAAAAAGATATAAATTCATTCATGATCCTAAAGAGACCACAATGGGTATTCAGGTGATATCAGTATGATGACGTCGCATCTAAGAAGCTCTACGCGTTTCGTGGAACCCTCCACTCATCAGGAGCAATGCGATATACGTCTGGTTGCATCTGGAAAATACATAACCAGAGAACTTAAGCCTTAAGTGGGGGGGAGAGATGAGTTGATTGGAAAGGTAATAAAATTATATAAAGAAGGGGCAAAACCACAATAAATGCACCACCACTGTACCTGGCAAAACCACCCTGTATGCCAACCCATGAACATGGAGCCGAGAGCAAGGCGGAGGCATCCAACCGGGAGCTGAGGTAATGGTCCGGCAGTGGGATCAGCACATACAGCAATGGGCAAGCAAATATGAAGGGGACCTAAAATGCCAAAAGAAGTAAAGGATAAATAATGAAATGGGATGAATCCAAAAATGGAAAAATAAGAAGACTGGTGAAAAGTGGAATGGGAATGTGATAGGACCAAGAGCCCAAAAGGATATCAGAAATAATAGGCTAAGTACATAAAGTAGGGTGCATAAGAATGGTGACAAGTGATTGTTGTTTACCATTTGTGAAATAAGGATGTAAGCACCAAGTATAGCCTAGGATAGCCCGATAAAGGGGGACAAGGATAACTGCAATAGGAAACATAAAAACATGTGCAAGTGCTGGAGAATAGATAGAGGAAAGTGAAAGTAGCTGCTTCCCAAGATGTATGTACCCCGCCGGTATTCCACACCAACCTCACGCAAGGTGTGCAGAGGTAGCACTGGGCGCCAAACCGAGCTGAACCGCTCCGGATCAGGTGTCCAAGTCCTCAATGCCAACACGGAATGGAAAAAGCACGTGTCAGTGCGCGGCGCCTATATGACGTCACGCGCACGGCACGCATGGCGTGATGTCGATGCGCGTCAGGTGTCCGCCCCCACCACCCAATAGGGGGGAAGGGGAGGGCCCCGAGTACGCATCGCAGCTCCCGGCAAGGACGGAACAACCAAGCAATCGGATCCCCAAACCCAGGGGGCAGGGGCAATCCAACCAGCGCACAGCGGATAGGTGCAGAACTGTGCAAGCCTTGAAGGGTGACACAGCCCCCTAGAAGATAGAATGAGACATGTAAATGACAGCTCATACATATACAAAAACTAGGGGGGCCGGAAATATATAGCCAAATGCCTCCATCCCTAAATAGATTAGGCTAACAAGAGGAAGGGCGGGACTTTAAATGAGGTCATGACTAAATTACCATCAGGTACCTCCATCCCTAAGCGTAATGGTCAAAGAAGGGGAGTCGGGACTTTAAATGAGGCATTGGCTGACAACCAGTTAGAATAAATAACAATAATGTTTAATAAATAGGTATATACAAATATATTCATATAAAACAGATAATGAATATGTACCATACCATAATCATACATAATTGTACATTTAATAATTTCCATTAATGCAATTAATCCTCCCTTATTCCACATGGGCAATATATAAAAAAGATATAAATTCATTCATGATCCTAAAGAGACCACAATGGGTATTCAGGTGATATCAGTATGATGACGTCGCATCTAAGAAGCTCTACGCGTTTCGTGGAACCCTCCACTCATCAGGAGCAATGCGATATACGTCTGGTTGCATCTGGAAAATACATAACCAGAGAACTTAAGCCTTAAGTGGGGGGGAGAGATGAGTTGATTGGAAAGGTAATAAAATTATATAAAGAAGGGGCAAAACCACAATAAATGCACCACCACTGTACCTGGCAAAACCACCCTGTATGCCAACCCATGAAGATGGAGCCGAGAGCAAGGCGGAGGCATCCAACCGGGAGCTGAGGTAATGGTCCGGCAGTGGGATCAGCACATACAGCAATGGGCAAGCAAATATGAAGGGGACCTAAAATGCCAAAAGAAGTAAAGGATAAATAATGAAATGGGATGAATCCAAAAATGGAAAAATAAGAAGACTGGTGAAAAGTGGAATGGGAATGTGATAGGACCAAGAGCCCAAAAGGATATCAGAAATAATAGGCTAAGTACATAAAGTAGGGTGCATAAGAATGGTGACAAGTGATTGTTGTTTACCATTTGTGAAATAAGGATGTAAGCACCAAGTATAGCCTAGGATAGCCCGATAAAGGGGGACAAGGATAACTGCAATAGGAAACATAAAAACATGTGCAAGTGCTGGAGAATAGATAGAGGAAAGTGAAAGTAGCTGCTTCCCAAGATGTATGTACCCCGCCGGTATTCCACACCAACATCACGCAAGGTGTGCAGAGGTAGCACTGGGCGCCAAACCGAGCTGAACCGCTCCGGATCAGGTGTCCAAGTCCTCAATGCCAACACGGAATGGAAAAAGCACGTGTCAGTGCGCGGCGCCTATATGACGTCACGCGCACGGCACGCATGGCGTGATGTCGATGCGCGTCAGGTGTCCGCCCCCACCACCCAATAGGGGGGAAGGGGAGGGCCCCGAGTACGCATCGCAGCTCCCGGCAAGGACGGAACAACCAAGCAATCGGATCCCCAAACCCAGGGGGCAGGGGCAATCCAACCAGCGCACAGCGGATAGGTGCAGAACTGTGCAAGCCTTGAAGGGTGACACAGCCCCCTAGAAGATAGAATGAGACATGTAAATGACAGCTCATACATATACAAAAACTAGGGGGGCCGGAAATATATAGCCAAATGCCTCCATCCCTAAATAGATTAGGCTAACAAGAGGAAGGGCGGGACTTTAAATGAGGTCATGACTAAATTACCATCAGGTACCTCCATCCCTAAGCGTAATGGTCAAAGAAGGGGAGTCGGGACTTTAAATGAGGCATTGGCTGACAACCAGTTAGAATAAATAACAATAATGTTGCCAGTCTTCCGGTCCCCACGCCAGCAAGTTTACTGTGGAAAGCCAGCTGTGCACTCCTTGCTGCTTCACAGCCAGATTCCTACATCATTTTATGAATGGTCCTGCAGCCTTCTGGGACCTGTGATGTGTCCCAAAGGCAGAGAGGAAAGGGGCGGGGGGAACTAGGTGCCTAAGCAATTTGAGCAGAAGTAGGAGTGAGTACCTGACATAACCAGGTACCCGCACCCCCAAAAAATAATGTGTCAGTGGTGGCAGAGGAGGTGGGGAGGAGGACATAAAAAAAGAGGACATCCAAAAGGGGAAGTTCCCCCTAAAAAAAGATGTGTGGCTGTACTTCTCTTGAAGGTCACTTTTTTACTTTTATTCTCCTGTGACCCAGAGTCAGCTGCTAGTGGTCTATTGCCTAATATCACCTGAGGGTGCAGAGCCTTGCTGGGCTCAGGAAGGATCCTCATTGACTGCATAATTGACAGGTGGCTCTGCCTTTTAGCGTACAGTTGGGAGCCGGAGCCAGCAGCACCCATCCCCGACCTGGCTCTCTAGTGAGCACTGGAGGAGCAGAACTGAGAGCTCTAACTGAAAGTCTCTGCTCTCTGCTCAGTGGTTATGTGATTGTTCAGTTCTCAGTCTTATGCCGCGTACACACGGTCGGAATTTCCAACAGAAAAAGTCAGATGGGAGCTTTTCATTGTATATTCCGACCGTGTGTATGCCCTATCAGACTTTTTACATCGAAAATTCAGACAAAACTTAGATAGAGAACATGTGCTATATTTTTCCAACGGAAAAAATTCCTATCAGAAAAACCGATCATCTGTATGCTGTTCCGACGTACCAAAAATGACGCATGCTCTGAAGCAAGTACGAGACGGAAGTGCTCGGTCTGGTAAAACTAGCATTCGTAATGGAGATAGCACATTCCTCATGCTGCAAATTCTGTGATCTTTTAATGCAGCACATTCTTTTGTCCTTTATAATGCTAGAATAATTAAGTTGTTTTGCTGCTGATATTCACACAGTTCTGACAAACTTATTTCTTTATTATTTCTCGTGATCTCACGAATAATGTTTTATTTTTTAAAAGCCAGATCTCCATAATAATGTTTAGAATTGTTTTTTATAGTCATCTTTTTTAATTTTTTTTATTTCATCAAGATCTCCTTTTTTTTGGATTATTGAAAAATTCTTTTCTAGTGATCTCAATATATAATTTTTTTTTGTGTGTCAAGTTACCACAATAACATTATTATCTTGTATTTTTTCACCTCGAGGAGGTTGGTGTCCCTTGTTAATTTGACATTGTCTTTTTGAAATGTACCTGCCTACTCACAATCAAACTGTCCTTTTTGTAGAAAAACACATAGGCAAGTATTTTCAGAAAATAAAATATCCATTTATTCTGGGTAACAAAATAAAGAGGAATGCAACGCTGGAGAAACTTTTGGAATTTGCAAAGCCTTTTGGCCCCCAGGGCAGACATCAAGTCTGTGGAAAATAAAACTGTTAGCTTGAGGAGTCCATATAATTTGGAGCCCAATCTGGCCCAGGACTCCCAGAGATCAGGACCAGCAGCAGATGATATCTATGTCCCCAGGCTGTGGTACTACACCAGCCTGGGTCTTCTGTCAGACCAGACTGAAGCCAGGTCATCACTTTCTTCTCTTCACTGCAGCCTTCCCTCCATGCTTCCCTGCAGCCTTCCCTGCAGCCTTCCTTGGAGGCTGTGGCTCTGGAGGTGGACTTGTGGCAGGAGGAGGAGGCTGGGCGAGCTCACATATGTGGCTGTTCTCAGTCAGCTGGCCCCTCAATCCCTTCTGGACCTGAGCAAAAGGGGCCTGAGCAAAAATTCCCTCACAGAGGAGGCGTTGGCCCTTCTCCAATTTCTGCAGTCTAGTGGCTAGATAGCAGCCATAGGCCTCTTCAGCATCGGGGGAGCTTCTGAGGACATCACGTGCTTCCCTAATGAGGCCCAGTGCTGCCTCCTCCGTGATTGTCCCCTTCCTGGGCCTTTTTGTTGTAAGGCGGAGGGGAGCCACCTGTGATTGGGTGAGGCCACTGGGGCCGCCCACCTCCTGGCTGACACTGGGCCTGCCCACCTTCTGGCTGACACTGGGCCCGCCCACCTCCTGGCTGACACTGTGCATGGCCAACTCCTGGCTGACACTGGGCACGGCCTCCTCCTGCCTGCTACTTTCCAGACCCTCGTCCTGGCTGAGCTCATCCTGTGTATAAAAAAGGGACATAGTTTTAGGTTTTGGTTTATCAATCACACACAATTTTAAGCTCATGACTTGCAAATTGAATGTTAATAAATAGAAAAGACTATAATTCTGGCCCCGGCATTTTTCATTCTTGTCCCAAACATTTTTGGCCACTACTGTCTATTGATATGTAAATCACTTTTTTTTAAATCATTAATTTGTTATCAATTATAACATCTATTTAACATCATTAATATTAGGACAATAAATATGTATAAAAATAATATGCCTGACTCCAGCTGGGCGCATCCACTGCTTCCAGGATGGAAGGCCCAGGTTGTTCCTCGTCAGCCTCTGCTGGGGTTGAGGGAAGGGTGGAGGGAAGGCTGCAGGGAAGGATAGAAAGTGATTCCCTGGCTTCAAGCTGGTCGTCCAGAAACCGCAGTTTGTTGAAGTACCACAGCCTGGGTACATACACTTGTGCTGCTGCTACTGCTCCTGATCTGAGTGATTTCTGGATCTTATTATGCTCCTTCTTATACGTTCCTCAAGATCCCAATTTTCTTTTCCAAGAACACAATGGTTGCATCGGGGACCCGAGTCTTCACAAATTCCAGAAGTTTCTCCAGCGTTGACCTCCTAGCTTGTTTATTATAATATAAGCTGTGTTTCACCTCCCACAAATTCCTCATCTCCCTGTACCTGTCTATGAAACTGGCCATGAATTCTGGGTGCTTAAAGTGATTCATATTTGCTGTAAGACAATACACAAGACAAAAACACTAATGTCAGCCTAAACTCTCATAATCTTATCCCAATATAAGCCTCAATCTTGAAGCAGTATAGGACACTGATGGCCCAAGTTAAAATTTTACCTTCGTTTAGGATGCTCGCCACTTCCATTCCTCCTTCCTCCGCACACAGATCATACGTACGACACACGCATGTTAGCTTGATATACACTGCGCATGTGTCACACTCCGCCCGCATCGCCTGCCCCTGACATTCTTTCTAGTCTATTCCCCTCCCCTTTCGGCACGCAGGTGTGTGTTAATTCCAGTAACGAGTGTTGTAATATGTTGGCCAATTTATGTATAATATTGTATTGGAGTGCCATGCTGACCAGAAATTCAGTTGCATTGTCCAACTGAATTTTAACATAGCAAGGGGACAGCTGAAAACCCTTTGATGTGTTAGTCTCATGCAAGTCTACCTAGGGGTGTGAGGTATGGGCTGTTAACCTAATTGAACATTTCAAAGGGTACATTGTTTAAAGGACCATAGAAGAAATATTTATTGATGGTAATTAGACTTGAGGGGGTAACAATGGGATCAAGGAGTGTTTTGGGTTGGCCTAGCGGAGGCTCCCTCCTGTGGGGCTAATTTATCAGGGGGGCTTGTTGATATGCAGGAATGTAGGTATTCCAAAAGGTATTGAAAAGGGTGTTCAGGTGGTATACACATATCTAAAGGGGACTTGTTGATGTTGATATGCGGGAGTGCAAATTGGGGTGGTTCACGGCTGTTCACGGCTGGGGGTTGTTGTCTGTTTGAAAGACTAAAGCTAATCAAAGTCCTAAATTGAAACGGCCAATCAAATTGCTCAGCCATTCAATATTTAGTGAATATAACACGGCATTCAGTCTATAGGCTTGTCTGTGTAGTAAGTGAGGCTTGTCTGTGTATGAGGGAGGCTTGTCTGTGCATGGCTGGGAAGACTGAATTATATGGGAAGACTGAATAATATGGGTCTCTGAATTATATTTCCTCTGTCGGATTTCTTTGTCATCTGTGGACTTTGAACTTTGTTCTGTGTTGGAAGTCAATAAAGTGCATCTCTCTGGAAGAATTGGGTTGCTGCGGAAGAGTACTTACATCATCATTATAATAATACCTAAATATTAATTATCATACCCACTCTAAATCATATCACCCAACATACATTAATATACCCGATCACTACACTGGTGCCGTGACCCGTGTGACCCGTGACCCGTGACAACCAGTAAATATTTACTGGTTGTGGTGGATTCCTTCAGTCACTGGGTTGAAGCTTTCGCTACCAAAAATTGTACTGCCACTACTACTGCAAGGATCTTGGTCAAAGAAATATTTAGTCGGTGGGGGATACCAAAAGTTTTAGACAGTGACAATGGGCCAGGATTTGTAGGTAATGTGATACAAGAGACATGCAAGCTCCTTGGGGTCATCCAAAAATTTCACATCTTCTATCACCCTGAGTCTGCGGGACAGGTTGAACGAATGAACAGGACAATTAAAAATGCTCTTAGAAAGGTTGTCAATGAGCAAGGTACCGATTGGGATGAAAAATTACCCTTTGTTCTGGCAACTATTCGTTCCAGAGTTTGCAGGTCCATAGGCTTTGCCCCTTATGAAGCTCTGCTCGGCAGAACAATGAGAACGTGGGAACATCTGATAAATCCGGTCCCAGCCGCATTAGAAACTGTGTCATTATCTGAATCATGGGTAGAGACCTTAAAGGATCATGTGATTACAGTACATAAGGCTGTGTGTGCCACTGATGAATGTAACCATAAAAGCTCACAACAGTGGTTTAATGCGATGGGTGATACCAGCGAATACCAAATTGGGGCTAGAGTAATGTTACAGGATTTTTCTGGGTTTCACCCATTTCCTAGGGCAAAGTGGAAGGGCCCTTATGCAATCATAGACAAAATTGGACCCTCTGTTTACTTATTAGACTTGGGAGAGGATAGGTCAAGATGGAGTCATGCATGTCAGATCAAAGCATTTAAAGGAAAAATGGATTTGATGGATGAAAGCATTGTCTAACTCTCTTCCTGAGATTGTCTTTCAGGTCCCAGGAGTAATGCGAATACCAGAGGACTACATCAACATGAAGACATCCCCCCTGGACAAATACAAGCCTTCTCTATTAGCATGTGTGTTGATAACAGCGTCAGTCATTCTACTACTTTGCATCACAAACATCAGAGTGGAAACGTGTCAAGTTAAAGTGGAGAAATCTGATCGAAGTAAAAGAAGTGTAGTGGATCATACTACAGAACTTACTGTTTTACGGGAATCAGAAGGCATCCAAATACATGGGGATACTGTAAAGGGCATAGTCGGGGGGTGGATAGTCATTAGATGTGAGCTCATGATGCCAAAATCTGATTACTTTGTGGAATCTGCTGTTTGGACTTACCCAGAAGGAAGCGATCGTCACAGGAATACAGATATAATATTAGTGGAGACAAAGAATTGACCACAAATGCAAATGACTTTAGAAAGGAATTTTACAGTATTTAAGGAGGGTATTATATCCTGTAGTCCTCATGACGTGGAGGATGGAGTCTATACAAAAATCTTACATATAATGGTCACAAATTCTAGAGACTGTCCTACAATTTTACAGTGGCCAGAACATGGACTTTTCCTTGAACGGACTCAAAATTTAGTATATAGCGATGTTTCATATTTATCATTACCATTATTGTTGAATTTTACATCATTTAACATTCCAGAGAGTTGCCCAAAATCAATGGGATTATGGTTTAAAACGGTTTTTCAAACACATGTAAACTTATTTTGGGATGCTACACAAGGGCTTAATTTTAAGAAAATTTCAAAGAGGGATCTGGGTACTGATATCATATCAGGCCTCAGTTTGGGTAGTTCGATTTGGAATAGGGTTGATATAGAGAGTTTAAATATAAGAGAACAGAATTTTGTGGGTGGATTACAGCAGATACTGCTTAAAGGGGGAAGAGTGGATTTAAACACTCTAGCTGAAATGAAAATAGATATTCAGAACATTCACACCATTGCTGCAGATTTGCAGAACATTCAAATGTCGGTGAGTGCACTGAATAAAACCCTTCAAACCAATAATGTATCCAAGTCTATAGTCTGTGGTATTATAGGAAACTTGCTGAGTGAACACCTGAGCCTAGGGCTTCAAGAAATCAAACAAGGAGAATGGCCAAGGATAATGAACTCAACTTTATTATTCAATCTTATCAAAGACAGTGGTGTTACTTGTAGGAACTTTGCCCTTGCTAATGTAAGGAGCCTGGATACTCTTTGTAATAGAGATCGCATCGGAAGGCAGGAAATACCTCTGACTGTCAACATCCCTACATGGTCAACAATACCCTTTCCCGTATACAAGATGATCGTTCTTGGTGAGGTGGAGGTGAGAAATGGCACTAATATACTGAAACAACTGCTACCAGAAAGCAAACTCGTCGTCAAGGACAAACCATGGACCCCAACTGCTGTACCAGGCGTGCCCAGACTTGGCTTTGTTCCTGTTTTTTTGAGCGATTGGAGCACATAGAGGGCTGTGCTGCTGCACACTCTGGAAACTGCCTGGTTCGATTGCAGAAATTTGAACCAGCCTGGAAGAGAATAATTCATGGAGAAAGCCCAAGGGTCTGTGCATTGGGGGTTCCCTCATTCACTTGGCAGAAACAAGTTCAGTGCCGGACCCCTATCACAGGATGGTGTGTGAATCTCACCGATGGACTGCTAACAATTGGAGAGGAAGACATTCTAGCCAATATCCAGATGAATCAAGTATCTATGGACATTGAGCAAACTGATCTTGGCAATTGGGACTCTATGATTTCTCCTTTATTTAAGAAAATACCACCACTTACAGTTGAATTGGATACATTATTTAAGAGGGATAGTAGGAAAATTATAGAATTACAAGAACTGGTAAAGGAAAACCTCATTAGTTCTAATAAAATTGCTAAAGAATTTCAGGAGCCTTGGTGGAGCATACCCAATAACACTTTTACTCACCCGCTATTGAGAACTCTGTCCATAATTTTTGTGTTTATTCAATTTATATTAATATGTTTTTTGTTTGGTTTATATTGTTGTGGTAGAAGACAACTAAGAACAATCCAGAGGAAGAAGGAAAGCATAGAGATGGCTTCAATCTTAAGAGCCAGGGATGTCTGAGCAGTTTGGTTGTGAATCGATTCTGATTCGAACCGATCCAAGTGGGGGTATATGTTGTAATATGTTGGCCAATTTATGTATAATATTGTATTGGAGTGCCATGCTGACCAGAAATTCAGTTGCATTGTCCAACTGAATTTTAACATAGCAAGGGGACAGCTGAAAACCCTTTGATGTGTTAGTCTCATGCAAGTCTACCTAGGGGTGTGAGGTATGGGCTGTTAACCTAATTGAACATTTCAAAGGGTACATTGTTTAAAGGACCATAGAAGAAATATTTATTGATGGTAATTAGACTTGAGGGGGTAACAATGGGATCAAGGAGTGTTTTGGGTTGGCCTAGCGGAGGCTCCCTCCTGTGGGGCTAATTTATCAGGGGGGCTTGTTGATATGCAGGAATGTAGGTATTCCAAAAGGTATTGAAAAGGGTGTTCAGGTGGTATACACATATCTAAAGGGGACTTGTTGATGTTGATATGCGGGAGTGCAAATTGGGGTGGTTCACGGCTGTTCACGGCTGGGGATTGTTGTCTGTTTGAAAGACTAAAGCTAATCAAAGTCCTAAATTGAAACGGCCAATCAAATTGCTCAGCCATTCAATATTTAGTGAATATAACACGGCATCCAGTCTATAGGCTTGTCTGTGTAGTAAGTGAGGCTTGTCTGTGTATGAGGGAGGCTTGTCTGTGCATGGCTGGGAAGACTGAATAATATGGGTCTCTGAATTATATTTCCTCTGTCGGATTTCTTTGTCATCTGTGGACTTTGGACTTTGTTCTGTGTTGGAAGTCAATAAAGTGCATCTCTCTGGAAGAATTGGGTTGCTGCGGAAGAGTACTTACATCATCATTATAATAATACCTAAATATTAATTATCATACCCACTCTACATCATATCACCCAATATACATTAATATACCCGATCACTACAACGAGGAGGAAAGCCCGGAGCCAGAAACGTCCTGATCCCGGAGGAGAAGATTTAAGGCCTCAAATATGTCCTTTGTAGAGATGGTCGAGATGGTGGACATCTTGAGGACGACCGACTATGATGGGAAATATGGACCGTACACCAACCCTAATGTGAGAAAGGCCAAGATCATGGCTAAAGTTGTGAAGAGTCTTCACAGGAATTTTGGGGTACGACGATCCAAGGACGATCCAAGGAAAAGCTGGTCAGACCTGAAACTGAGGGAGCAAGATCAGTACAGAAGGATCAAGAAATTGCTTCGAAAAAGTAATTATTTCTCCTGTGTTCTTCTTCTTATTATTATTACTTGCATGCTGCTCCATGTGCTTTTATTTACTGTAGGACATTTTAAAATGGCAAGTATCAGGTTAGTGGGCACAGTAATCAGTCATAGTAAACATTGTTCGCTCATTAAATACGATGTTTTGGGCAGATACAGGTTAAATACATTTGGTCATGCCTATTTGTATAAAAATAAGTTTTGTACATTGCTGTCTAGATGTGTTTGTAACTAGAATGAAATGCAAACTTGATTCAGTGTAAGGAGAGAACACTCAGCAGCTGTTTACACATCTGGACGCAGGAGCAGTAGTGTGGGACACCAGAAGAAACTTTTTAGTGTTTCCCACACAGGTGCTCCAGTGGATAGTAGGGGTGTCTCCTTGTGTGAAAATTGTCACAAAAAGGTAAGTATTCCAGCCTTGGTAAGGTAAAAATCATGTCTTCAGCTTGGAACTCTGCCAAAACAGACAATTGTACCCCACTTCCAAGCAATGTTTCATATTCCTATTTCTGGACACAAATATCTGTGTGCTAAGTATACCTTTTGTTTCATTCTCATAGGTGAGCAAAGACTTGGAGGACACCACTCAGAGGACACCAGGAACCCCACACCTCAGAAAGAAGGGGAACTCAGCACAACACCACACCCCGAGGATCTGGAGGAAGGAGAGGTGGAGGAAGTGGGCGAAATTGTCACCACAACAGGTGAGTGTCTGACACCCCAGCTTCAGGTAATATATGTATGCCTGCATATTTATAATACATGTTTTTACTAAAATTTTTAGGTGATGTGCTGGATGTGGAAGAGCAAGCTCAACATTTCACAAGTGCAAGTGCACAAATCCTAATCCAGGACATCATGGTGTGGAATCGTGAAATAGACATCATAAGGGATAAACTCAATGTTCTTGAACAACAAATGAAGAACATGATTGATGCGTTAGGGAGAATCTAAATATCTTCAAAATGCCACCATTTTAACTTTTTTTGGACTAAACGAAAATATTTTTTGTACATTTTAAAAGCCAAATTTTGAAGATGCAAGATCAACACATTTTGGATATACTATAATGTCTGATATTGCCTTCAGTTTTTCTACGTTGAACTTTGTAAGTTCCAGAGTTGTGTATGTTATGTTTTGAAACATGCCTGTTTAAAAAAAAATATATTGTAAAAAACTTGAGAAAAAAAATGTTTTATTTTACACAAAAATTTTAGAACGCCCATGTGAATGTGCACAGAGTAAAAAGTTTGCTAATCAACAATGTGTGGCTTCTTCTTTCAATGCTCAATACCAGTTTTTGAATTAATTTTGTGTTTACAGTGACAATGGGGCTTATTTACTAAAGGAAAATCCACTTGGCACTACAAGTGCACTAGGAGAACCTAGGAGACAGCTAAAAAGAAACACAAGCAATAAAGAAAATTCAAGATTTTATCAAATATTTTTTTTTATTATTAAAAAATTATTTAGACATTGTCTGGCATAGCAATGGCCCCCCTACCCGTAAAATAATTAACATATTTCTGGCAAACTTCACGGGTGCTTTGGGGTGCCAAGCCAGGCCGGCCAGTATCCAGGCCCGTCAGGGGATTAGCAGGAAGTCCGGCCTCAGGCCCAACTGAGGCAAAATAATTTTGGGCATTTATCCGTAAAAAATTGTGAAATATGCAGCAGGATAATATGATGTGGTTGATTTTGTAATCCGCCATATGTATTGCTGTCAGAAACAGGCAGAACCGGCTGGCCATTATCCCGAAGGTATTCTCAACGACTCTTCGGGCTCTGGCCAGCCAGTAGTTAAAAACCCTCCTCTCCGGGGTGAGGGTCCTCTGGGGGAATGGCCTCATCAGGTGCTCGCCCAGACCGAATGCTTCATCAGCAATAAAGACGAAAGGGAGTCCTTCACTGTTGTTCGCAGCAGGTGGCAATGCCAGGCCACCAGTCTGGAGATGTCGGGAAAACTCTGTCTGGGCAAAGACTCCTCTATCCGACATCCAGGCATTCTTCCCCACATCCACATAGAGGAACTCATATTGTGCCGACACCACCGCCATCAACACTATACTATTAAAACCCTTATAATTGTAATAGTAAGACCCTGAATGGGGTGGTGGCACAATGTGGATGTGCTTCCCATCTATAGCCCCTCCACAGTTGGGAAAGTCCCAACGGTCTGCAAAATGGGAGGCCACAGTCTGCCATTCCTGTGGCGTTGAAGGAAACTGTGGAGTAAAAAAAGAAAAAAAAATATTAGTACTTTTGCACATAACATTGCAAGCAGATTACACAAAAACATTCTTGCCCAACATCAGTATAACATTTATTTTAAGGAGTATTTAAAGACAAAAATATAAGGCCCACTTATCAGATTCCTCACCCCCTCTAATGGCCCATTGTAAAAATTTTAGGGGGGGGGTGTTCGAGGTGAGTTTGGGATACAAAAAAAGCCTCTGGCACTCATTTTAGGGGGTGTTTAGGGTAAAGCACTACAATGGAGATGACAAAATATATTGTTAAGTGACTAGGCTAGGTGTGTATGGGCCCAGGTTAGCATGCTGGGGAGGTTAGTGAAGGCAAATATGCATGTAGGCCCAAAAAGGAGCATTAAAAGCTTTTAGCATGCATGGGGACAAAGGGGACATTCACAGCATATTACAATCATGGTAATTAGGGAATGATGAAACAAATACAATACATTAGCAAACATTAAATACATAGAATGTGATGTTAAAGGAGAAATCTTACCTTAATATAGTCCTTCTGCAGGACCTGAATAATGGCAGAACAGGTCCCTGGGATAATGATCCCCAGAGCCTGGGGGGAGATGCCTGTCAAGAATTTGAGGTCCTGCAGACTTCTCCCAGTCGCCAAGTACCGTAACGTGGCGACTAGCCTCTGCTCCGGAGTGATGGCTTGCTGCATGCAGGTATCCTGCCTGCTAATATAAGGGGTCAGCAAAGCCAACAGACGGTGAAAAACGGGGTCTGTCATCCTGAGAAAGTTTCAGACTGACACACCACACCACCAATCGCTGTGCAGCTCCTGTGGGCGCACGCTAGTGGCTCATCTTGCTGGACGTCCAGTCAGGATAACTTAACCACTTTGCGACTGTCATTTTGTTATATGGCGGGCGGGAAGTGGTTAAAATTGCGCACGCTCGTGGAATGGCGCTAGACTACGGTACTTAAAAATACCCATAGGCGACGCTTTAAAAATGTTTACAGGTTACCTGTTTAGAGTTACAGAGGAGGTCTAGTGCTAGCATTATTGCTCTTGCTCTGGTGTTTGTGGTGATACCTCACATCTGTGGTGCGAACACTGTTTACATATGTGGGCATGACCTACGTATGCATTCACCACTGCGCACAAGCATGGGGGATGGCGGCACTTTACATTTTTTTATTATTACTATTTTTTTTTTTGTATAATCACTTTTTATTTTCAAATCAACAGATAAGACATTTCAGATAAATGCAAGTCACATAGTCATTGACCACACAGGGTAGTGAAAGTGACAATTATATAGCGGTTAGGTTGAACAAAAACATATATTACCATATAGTAATAGGAAGGTGCTAGGTATGGGGAAACTCCAAAGCCCCTAAAAGGGGGGACCACAAAGTAACAATATGGATGTTGTGGAATGCATAGAGAAAATAAAATCCAGTCCAGAGGTACCCCAGGGGCAGACCCAACTTGGGCCGCCTTCTGGAATACGTGAGGTGTATGGTCTGTTGGCTCGCGGCCGGAGCAGGGGGGGGGGGCTCAAAGGCCTCCATCAATCCACCCCTAGCTCCTCCACAAGCCAGGAAGTCCATATAGCGATATTTGTGTCCAAATGGAACTGGCAGAATTCCCAGTAAAACCAGGATCTGTCCCACAGGGCATTAGAGCTATACCAGTCAACCTCTAAGCGTCCGTCCCACTTGAGTTTCCCAAGTATTTGTAATATGTGAACGAAGAAGAATGGTAGAGCTTAGTGGCAAGGGGAAGAATAGTAAGGGGAAGAAAAGGAAGAGAGAGGGAGAGAAAGGGGGAAAGGGTAAGAAGGTTGGATCAGGTTACCTGTAGGTTACAATGAGTACCATCCGTGTCTGCACCGGGCCCGCCATGTCCACGTTCATGTGTCTAAGAGTAAGTTTTAATCTCGAAGGTTGGGTCGGGGGGTTGGATCTTAGCTGTCCTAAGGCCTTTAAGTGCGGGGTCGGCCAATTCCAACAGTGCAACATCTAAACTAGAAGGCACTTTGGCAGGGTCTGAAGTATATTCAATCCACGGTGCCCAAATGTTATGGAATCGATCTTTAAAGCCCCTATTAGTCGCCACCCAGTCCTCCGCCTCCCGAACCTCACTCACCCTATTGATCCACTCTTCTCTAGTGGGGATCGTGGGTTTCTTCCAATAAATTGGAATCAAGCGCCTTGCTGCATTCAATAAATGAGGCAGCACACTTTTTTTATATCGGTGGAGTGGGATCGGGGGGACATGTAGGAGAAAGTGAGTCGGAGAAAGAGGGACATCTATCTCTGTCACTATTTTAATTTGGTGTTGTATATCTACCCAAAAGGGTTTAATCAGGGGGCAATCCCACCATATGTGTTTTAACGTACCTCGATGTCCACAACCTCTCCAGCACAGCTCGGATGTGGAGGGGTAAAAACGGGTCAGATCTGCTCGTACTCTGTACCATCGAGACAGTAGCTTAAAGTTTGTCTCTTGAGTTCTGGAGTCTATAGAGGAAGAGTGGGTAAGATGATATAGGTGTGATAAGTTCGTCTCTGTAAAAGTTAATCCCAGATCAGTCTCCCAACGCCGGACATAAGCTGGTGTAGTTTGAGGTGCAGCTGAGTCTAGTAGTTTGTAAAGTTCCGAGACCAGATGAGGTGTGGGTTCTTCTGCAACGAAAATTTGCTCAAGTTGGGTGAGAAGCGATGGATTCCTAATCGTGTGTCTGTGCATTTGAAAGAAATGGTGTAACTGTCTGTACTTCCAAAAGTTCATCCGTGAGCCCTGTCGACCCACAGGCAAAGCATCGTAACTCAAGAGTCTGCCGTCTTTCATGAGCTTACCACAACTGGCATCTCCACCCTCCACCCATGATTCAAAGAAACTCATTTGCTCACCCGGGGGGAACCAAAGGAAACCTCCCAGCGGAGCCAGTGGGGACACAGGAGGGGCCAACTTCAGCAGCGGGTTGATCTTATCCCAGACCAACAGAACCTGAGTCGTCAAGGGGGAGGTCATCTCCGATTGTCCCCTATGCTCCCGGGACATCCCGCTAGGCATTTCTCCAGGGACACCCACAATTTCGAGTGCCAGTTAAGCATCCTCTGCAAGGCTATGGCTCTGTAATATCGTCTGATATCTGGAACTCCCAGACCACCATTTTGCTTTGAACGTCGCAGTACCCAAAGAGCTATCCTAGGTTTGCGTGCGTTCCATATAAAGTCAGACAGTAGGCTGGATAGTTTATCAAAGAAAGGTTGGGGTAGGGGGACTGGTAGCATCTGTAAATAGAAAAGAATACGGGGCAAGATGTTCATCTTTATTATATTTATTCTGCCTAGCCATGTAAAGGCCATCTGCATCCATTGGGAGAGGTCTTTTTTAACCGTTGCTAGCAAGGGGAGATAATTAGCGGTATATAGGTTGTCGAAGCAATCTGTAAGTCGCACGCCCAGGTATCATATGGACGACGTAGCCCAAGTAAAGGGAAAAGCGGCTTTAAGGGTCGTGGCCAAGTGGGACTCCAGACAGATGGGAAAAATCTCAGATTTTGAGAAATTTATTTTAAAATTAGAAAGAGACCCAAAGAGCTTCAGTTCCTGCATTAAATTGGGCAAGGAGATCAGAGGGTCCGAAAGATGAAACAGGATGTCATCGGCATACGTCGAGAGTTTGTGTTCTGTATTACCCACCTTAAGGCCTTTAATGTCACGTACTGTGCGGAGAAATAGCTCCAGCACTAGGGCGAACAGAAGTGGTGAAAGAGGACACCCCTGCCTCGTGCCGTTTCTGATGTGGAAGCGAGCTGAAAGGGTCCCATTAACCTTGACCTGGGCGCTGGGTGTTGAATACAAAACCATAATGGAAGACAGCATTTGTGGACCCAACCGCAATGACCGGAGCATCTCAGACAAATAAGACCAGTCAATGCGATTGAACGCTTTTTCAGCGTCTGTTGATAATATTAGATAGGGTTGAGTAACCGGGCGGATACGAGCCCAGTGTATGAGGTGCACCGCCCTGAGGGAGTTATCTCTGGCCTCTCTACCTGTTATGAAACCCGTTTGATCTGGGTGGACAATTTCGGGGACAAGGTGTTTAAGTCTGTTTGCCAGTATTTTGGCTAAAGTTTTTATGTCTAAGTTAATAAGGGAAATTGGTCGATAGCTCTGAGGGACGGTGGAGTCCTTGCCTTCTTTCGGAATCACAGTGATATGGGCCAGAAGGGCCTCTGGGGGAATGTTCCCGTCGTCTGCTATAGAATTAAAGTATTTACACATGGGAGTCTCTAGTTGAGTCAGGAAAGCTTTATAGTATGCCTTAGTGAACCCATCAGGTCCAGGGCTTTTCCCATTAGGCAAGGAGTCCACCGTAGCATGACGCTCGTTTAGGGTAATTGGGAGATCCAGGTCCAAGGATTGTTCGTCCGTGAGCGCCGGAAGGCCTGCTGCAGTCAAGTAATCTTGGGTCGCACGCTGTCTAGCATCTCGTGAGGCGGGGGAAGGTCAGAGTCTAAGTTATATAGAGTGGCATAGTAGTCTCGGAACCCCTCAGCAATTTTAGAGGATTGTATGAGCGGGATCCCTGAAGCGTCATGTAATTTGTGTATGTACGTCTGTGCATGACAATTCCAGAGAGCACGGGCCAACATCCGTCCACATTTGTTCCCATGTTCGTAATATTTATGTGCCATGAAGCAAACTGTTTGTGGGTTTGACGGTCAAGTAGACGTAGGAACAGTTCCCGTAACTCTGTCAGGTCCTTCAGCGACTCAGGACTCCCGTTAGTTTTGTGTCTAAGTTCAGCCTTCTGAAGTGCGGTGTGCACTCTCAAGAAGTCTGCCTGACGTATCTTCTTAAGTCTGGATCCCTGGGAAAACAGTGCCCCCCTGACCACAGCCTTATGGGCCTCCCAGACCATCCCCTCCTTTTGCTCATCAACTGGGTTTTCTCTAAAATAATGGGATAGGGTGTCTGCCACCTCTGCCATCACCACCGCGTCGTCTAGTAGATTATCATTAAGTCGCCATGTCCATGATCTCTGCATACCCGAAGGTATGGTAAAGGCCACCGTCACCGGAGCGTGGTCCGAAATGGAAATGGTGCCAATGGACGCAGACTGTAGGAGTTCAAGGATATTACGGTCTACATAGATGTGATCGATGCGGGTGTATACATCATGTACTTTAGAGTAGTAGCTAAAGTCACGATCTGATGGGTGAAGCATCCGCCAGCTGTCAGTCAGTAGGTGGGACTGAATAGTCTTGCAGAAGTGTTTGAGGAATGCATAGGAATTTGAGGGTCGCGTGTGGGATATATCTAACAAAGGGTCAGGGCTTACGTTGAAGTCCCCTCCCAGAATTAGGAAGCCTTCTCTAAAATCTGCTAAGCGGTCTAATGCATTGTCAAGGAAGGTGAGTTGGTCAGCATTAGGGGCATATATTGTTGCAAATGTGTATTTCTGGCCAGCAATACTGCCTTTCAAAAAGACGTATCTGCCCAAGGGGTCTACTTTATGTTCTGAGGGTTGAAAGGGGCATGTTTTATGTATGGCGATAGCTGTCCCTCTAGATTTGGGGTCGGAAAAGTGCTAATGAACCACTGGTTGTAAAGATGAGTGGGTAGTTTAGGAAGGGATTTAGGCGTGAAATGAGTCTCCTGGAGGAAGACCACCTGGGTCTTCAGTCGTTTTAATTCCCCCCATAGCTTGTTGCGTTTGTGTGGGGAACATAGGCCCCTGATGTTATAAGTACTTACCCTCAATGTAGCCATGGGGCCATATGTAAGTGGTCAAGGTGTGGAAATTGACGGCGTGCCCGGTGCAGATGGCAAGACAGGTCAAACCTGTAGTAAGGGGGACAGGAAAAGAGAGAACAAGGGAGAGAAGGGAGAGAAAGACAAAACATATATAAGACAAAAAACAAAAGTATAACCGTCAAAACAGGATGGATGATAACATCCATGCTCATGTAACAACTAAGGGTCAAGTTGGGGACTCCATCCCTGGAAAATGGAGGGAGTCCCGACACACGACCTGAGATCCCAATGGGGATCAAAACCCATAGAAATAGGGTGGCCTACGGGGGGTACGTGTGCCAACTTAGGGAGAGGTTGAGAGGACCTCCGTCTCCGCCCACCGCATCTAACGTGGTGTGGTAGGAGAGGGAGAAAAATATGGAGATACAGAAGGCTCAAAACATTTAAGCCCGCAAAAAGCATCGTGGCTAATGTTGGAGGAAGTTCCAAATGTAATACTCAAAAATACATAGGACGTTGTGTCATCTCGCCAGTAAGAAAGAGTAGATTAACTCCCTGATGGAGCAGGTCCAATGGAGGATTCAGAGAGGTGTTGCCTGCGGTTTCTTCTGCGGTTCTGGTTCCTAGCGGGTTGCCATGGCTGTTGCATGGGTAGCCTAGCAGCCACAGAGTCCGAAGGGCTTCTCCAATCAGGAAAGTCAACCGGATCCAGGTCTAGGGAAGACAAGAAGTCCGGGAGGTCATCCTTGGTGCGGAGAGTCACAGTTTTGCCCTCTTTGGTAACTTGGAGGCAAAAGGGGAACCCCCAGCGGTACACTAAGCCTGCGTCTTGAATAGCTGCTAGTAGAGGCCGTAGTGACCAGCGTTGCATGAGGGTGTGTCTTGAAATATCCTGGTAAAAGGCTAAATGTGCACCATCAAAATCAAAATAGGGTTTACCCCTCATCTTCTGTATTAAACGGTATTAAGGGTATATTTATGCAATTTACAGATGACGTCTCTTGGGTTATTCGCATCTTGAGAAGGGGGTTTCAGGGCCCTGTGTGCACGGTCTATTTCGATCGTAGCAGTAGCAGGTAGACCCAGAATTTCTTTAAAGTTGTCTTCCAGGGTAGGGATAATGTCTCTGGCACCAGTGGCTTCAGGTAGGCCTCGGAGCCTGATGTTTGCCCTGCGGCTACGGTTTTCTGTGTCATCTAACTGGCATAGCAGGGTCTCAATCTGGTGGCCCTGAATAGTGCATTTATTTTGGAGCATGGAGATGACAGGAAGGGCTTCTTCAAACTTTTGCTCTAGGGATTCAATCCTGCCCCCCAGGTGTGTTGTATCAGCTTTAAGCTGTGCGATGTCCTCTTTGAAAGCTTTTTTCACCCTGTCAGCGAAGTGCTCAAGATCAGCTTTTGTAGGTAGGGACATGATGTGGCGTCTAATATCTGTGTCAGCCAAGGGATCCCAATCAGCGGGATTACCGTCGTGGGATGCGGGGGAGCCCGGAGAGGCACTTACCGACCCTGGGGATGGTATGGGCGAATTGTTCATCCGGGGAGACCCGTCGGTGGTGGACTTTGTGGCCTTGTGTGCACGCTGTGTCTTCGCGGCCGGCGCCATCTTGGAAGGTTCGCAGCCTCTCCCGCTGTGCCCGGGATAGAAGGAATCCAGCTGAGACTGCCGCGATCGGTCGGTCCATTGTGGCTGGGAGGATGCCCGGTTCCTCGGGGACATAGCAGGCTGCGGGTATGGTATGTTTCACCCCTGTAGCGCTAGTTGAATGCGGCGGTAAGAAGGAGCTGAGGAGGCACACTCCTCCATTGCCAGGACACACCCCCATTTCTATTTATTTTATTACTTTTTTTTATTTTTACACTGTCCTTTTAAATTTTTTTAATCACTTTTATTCTTATCACAAGGAAAATAAACATCCCTTGTGATAGAAATAAGGCATGACAGATCCCCTTTATGGAGAGATCTGGGGTCAATAAGACCCCACTTTTATCCTCTACAATGGAAAGCATTAGATTAAAAAAATAATTGATCTAAAAAAATGGCCTTGTTTACATTGGCCGTGAGCCGGAAGTGAGGTCATGACATCGCTCCAGTCTCCTAGGTCATAGAGATGAGTGGAGGCCATCTTTCTTCTGCTAATCTCTATGACCAGCCGCTGCAACCCCCGAATCGGTTCTCGGAAAGCGACGGGAGTGATCCAGAAGCTAATCAGTCATTTGGATCACTTTTATTGGAAAGAGCGGTGGCTGCAGAAAACTTTGATACTGGGGTTTTGACATCTAGCTGCAGCCATAACCCCGGTATTAAACTTCAAAGTAATGAAGTATTTTCCCGGTCAGCATGGTAAAACTTTTTTTTTCTAGTTTTGGACAGAGTAGAGATAGATTAGAATAGCTTTTAGGTTTAATTGCTACCTTGGCCCATTACCCTCTCTATTTGTCCTGTTTACCATTATTATTGAAATTGAAGTTAAAATAAAATCCCAAATATTGTATTGCAAAACAGTAATAGAGGAAATCTTCTAGTTCTGATGCCCTGGTTGGGGAAGGGGGGAGCAGGGGATAAGAGACTCCCTTGATTTGCAGGGCTTTCCTCTCACTTCCTGTATTGGCTATGGGACGGGAAGTAAAGGGAAATCTCCCCAATGAGACACAGATGGCCAAAAAAAAACCTGATAGGGGTTTTATAACCCTCCCTTACTCTATCCAAAATGGAAAAACAGAAAATTGTATCAGACTGTAATTTTCCTTTCCTGGTGCCTATCCATTGCAGCATACAAGTGGTTTAGTATGTTGCCATGGAGGCACCAGGAGAAAAATTGCCAATAGTTCTACTTTAACAGTTTTAGTATGTGTTAGTAAAACTGTACATATCTCTGCAAATTCTTAATGTATCCAGATGCATTATACTCTGTTTTGTTCTGGACAAATTGGCCCTTCATGTAGTGGTAAATGTTTAGGGATTCATCCAAATTATGACATTGAGTTACAGGCAAATTTTAAGTGAGCCATAGTACCCGTGTACAACATTCTTTTAAAAGTATCTTTGTCTCTGAAATACAGACAAACTATTTTGTTAACAATATTTAAAAAAGTATATTTTTCAGCTAGAATGCTTAAATGTTTATCTGTGAATTTCTATTGTGTGACAATACACATTTACAAGTTTTACTACATTTTTGAAGGAGACTTAATGAAAATTTGAATTGTAGTTTTAAAAATAAGAGTTTATAATTAGTAAGAGGAAATACATGCATACCATGTTAGTTCCTTATTTTAAAGGCTTTATATGTTTACTACAAAATGTTATATATTAACCCCTTAATGATCAAAGCGATTAGATTTATTTCCTTATTTGTAGTGTATTTATTATGTATTTGTTATGCTTTGGGGCCCATTCAGACTATGCATCATTGGTTAACCCAATGTGATATCACGTGTTAAGGCAGCCCAGTTATGTTATGTCAATGGGAACAGGTAACAAACAAGCACTAGGACTAAAAAATCCCATAAGCAGTAAAAACTAACCCCAGTTGCTGGATTACTTCTGATTACCTTTGCTTCCTAGTAGTAAGGTATATACTGTACATTCAACAACCAGTGCTTAGAAAATGTCAATTGTCCTTTAAAGTTCATCAAAATGTTCTTAAAATGGTCTTTATCAAATAAAATGAGAGTCTCTTCATTTATGAATCAGAATAAAGTACATGCGTGAAAAATAAGATGCGTCCTGTCTCTGTTTCTCCTTTCTTGCAGAAGTGCATCACCAAAACGTGCATCTTCCTGTGACAACTCGTAGTCCTTAAATATCTTCCTTTACCCTCTGAATCATAAATCCTGCTTGATAATAATTCACTGCCAATTCTTCCATCCAGAATAATCCTCTTCCCTTTGCATCCACTATTAGAAGCTCCGAAAACAAAACAACAAAATATAGTCTAGTACGTTTTAAAATAGGAAGCCCTTAGTGTACATAAAATGTCACTCAATATACCTTACCAAACTCCAGAATCCATGCACTTATAACACAATACTCACCTTGCTACTTTAATAGTATCCCCTCTCATCCACAGCAATGTTAACCAATATGTCCATGCAAGAGATTAATAAATGCCTATAGTGCAGTATGTTCAAATAAATAGGATGTTTACTTTTTCCCCATACATTTACGACAAACAAAGGTAAAAAAAACACATGCAAACCAGCATCAAATATGTCCGCCTGGTTTGCCTGTGTTTTCTACCTTTCTTTGTTTGTGTATGGGGGGAAAACGGAAAATCGTATACTCAGCTTTCCGTATTTTCCTTTCCTGGTGCATCTTAATGGCACCATACAATGGGTTGTGGCTCTTCCCCCATAACCTGATAGGACTGGTTAACTATAAATCAAAGACAGACCCGGTGTTCTGACATATACTGTCCTCCTATCGGATAGTGTCCGCTCCGTACTGTGCATGCGCAGCACGGAGCAGAAGGAGATGCCGAAAGTGTCCGAAGTTGATCAGCTGACCATCAGCTGTACACGGCGCTTCGGCACTTGTTAGCGATGGCTGTGTAAGAGGGCCCCTCGCAGGCTCACTTCACTCGCCACGCTTCGGGCATGGCCTCGCTGCGCTCGGCAACTATTTATTCTCACTCTATGTCCACTTGGATAGTAGGGAATGAACCTGGACATAGGGTGAGAATAACAGAGCAGGCGCCGTGTACAGCTGATGATCAGCTGTTAAACTTCGGAGACTTTCGGCGTCTCGTTTGTCCTCCGTACTGCGCCTGCGCAGTACAGGGCGGACACTATATTATAAGGGACTGTATTCGACAAGACACCGGCTTGCAGCATTCTCTGTAACTCCCACCATTTGGGTGGGAATCTGTATGATGCCATGAAGATGCACCAGGAAAGGAAAACTACGGAAAGGTGAGTATACAATTTCATGTTTTCCTGGCGCATCATGGCAGCATACAATGGAAATTAACTCGACATATGGGAGGGTGCAAGAAAAATGTTATAATGGTCAGTAGCGTAAATATGCACAACGAATTTTCCAAATTTACTGTTGCAAGCTAAGCTGGGTTCACCTAATAAAAGCATAATGAAGGTGTCCTGTGAGGACTACATTGCTGACTTGTAAATAGCCTCAGGAGAAATGGTAACTTGGCTCTAACGTTCTCGGACATCAAATGGAAAAGGTAATGTTCTTAATTAGGGCCAGAGGCTCGGTGTCCACATACCATGCGGGATAAATTGAGAAAAACTCGTATAGTGTGATACCGTTACAGAATATAATTTATTGAAATCAAAAATGTAAACTCACATGTTGAAAGATCATCATAATAAGTACAGGTAAGTAAGCGATGTGTATAAGTGGGTCCACCTTATACACATCGCTTACTTACCTGTACTTATTATGAAGCCTTTGATGATTTTTCAGCATGTGAGTTTACATTTTTGATTTTAAGAAATGATATTCTGTAACGGTATCACACTATGCGAGTTTTTCTCAATTTATCCCGCATGGTATGTGGACACCGAGCCTCTGGCCCTAATTAAGAACATTACCTTCTCCATTTGGTGTCCGAGAACGTTTGTGTCACGTTACCATTTTGATCCAGGACCAGCTGTATCTGTTGAACTAGCTGTATTCATTGGGCTAGTGGACCAATAAGCCTTTGCAACTTAGGTGGTATAAGCCTCTCTAAGTCATCGACATCTGGTAAGCCTCCTCTTTTATCGGTGGTGGAATCTTTAATCATCATCCTTTTGGAGTGTCACTCTTTGGTTTGAATTTTTTGTTAAAGTTTTTTGGATTATACCTTCAATCCTTGGACTGGGGTTTGGCACCTTAAACACTTTATTAACACAAATTATATTTTTTATGGCATTTCAATATATCGGTGGTGGTGTCTTTAACCACTTCAGCCCTGGAAGGATTTACCCCCTTAATGACCAGAGCACTTTTTACAATTTGGCACTGCGTCGCTTTAACTGCTAATTGCGCGGTCATGCAATGCTGTACCCAAACAAAATTTGCATCCTTTTCTTTCCACAAATAGAGCTTTCTTTTGATGGTATTTGATCACCTCTGCCGTTTTTATTTTTTGCGCTATAAACGGAAAAAGACCGAAAATTTTGAAAAAAAATGATATTTTCTACTTTTTGTTATAAAAAAAATCCAATAAACACAATTAGGCCAAAATGTATTCGGCCACATATCTTTGGTAAAAAAAAATATCAATAAGTGTATATTTATTGGTTTGCGCAAAAGTTATGGCGCCTACAAACTAGGGTACATTTTCTGGAATTTACACAGCCTTTAATTTATGACTGCCTATGTCATTTCTTGAGGTGCTAAAATGGCAGGGCAGTACAAAACCCCCACAAATGACCCCATTTTGGAAAGTAGACACCCCAAGGAAATTTCTGAGAGGCATGTTGAGCCCATTGAATATTAATTTTTTTTGTCCCAAGTGATTGAATAATGACAAAAAAAAAATTACAAAAAGTTGTCACTAAATGATATATTGCTCACACAGGCCATGGGCATATGTGGAATTGCACCCCAAAATATATTCATCTGCTTCTCCTGAGTAAGGGGATACCACATGTGTGGGACTTTTTGGGAGCCTAGCCGCGTACGGGGCCCCGAAAACCAATCACTGCCTTCAGGATTTCTAAGGGCGTAAATTTTTGATTTTACTCCTCACTACCTATCATAGTTTTGAAGGCCATAAAATGCCCAGATGGCATAACCCCCCCCCAAATGACCCCATTTTGGAAAGTAGACACCCCAAGCTATTTGCTTGAGGCATGTTGAGTCCATGGAATATTTTATATTTTGACACAAAATGCGGGAAAGTGACAAATTTTTTTTTTTTTTGCACAAAGTTGTCACTAAATGATATATTGCTCACACAGGCCATGGGCATATGTGGAATTGCACCCCAAAATACATTTAGCTGCTTCTCCTGAGTATGGGGATACCACATGTGTGGGACTTTTTAGGAGCCTAGCCGCGTACGGGGCCCCGAAATCCAATCACCGCCTTCAGGATTTCTAAGGGTGTAAATTTTTGATTTCACTCTTCACTGCCTATCACAGTTTCGGAGGCCATGGAATGCCCAGGTGGCACAAACCCCCCCCCCCCAAATGACCCCATTTTGGAAAGTAGACACCCCAAATGGGGTCATTTGGGGGGGTTTTGAACTGTCCTGGCATTTTATGCACGACGTTTAGAAGCTTATGTCACACATCACCCACTCTTCTAACCACTTAAAGACAAAGCCCTTTCTGACACTTTTTGTTTACATGAAAAAAATATTTTTTTTTGCAAGAAAATTACTTTGAACCCCCAAACATTATATATTTTTTTAAAGCAAATACCCTACAGATTAAAATGGTGGGTGTTTCATTTTTTTTTTTCACACAGTATTTGCGCAACGATTTTTCAAACGCATTTTTTGGGGAAAAAACACACTTTTTTAAATTTTAATGCACTAAAACACACTATATTGCCCAAATGTTTGATGGAATAAAAAAGATGATCTTAGGCCGAGTACATGGATACCAAACATGACAGGCTTTAAAATTGCGCATAAACGTGCAGTGGCAACAAAAAAAATACATTTTTAAAAGCCTTTAAAAGCCTTTACAGGTTACCACTTTAGATTTACAGAGGAGGTCTACTGTTAAAATTACTGCCCTTGATCTGACCTTCGCGGTGATACCTCACATGCATGGTGCAATTGCTGTTTACATTTGACGCCAGACCAACGCTTGCTTTTTTTCTTTTTTTTTTTTCTTTCTTTTTTTTTTGCTTTTTTATCTTATTTTGAAACTGTTCCTTTCATTTTTTTTTTTTTTTAATCATTTTTATTGTTATCTCAGGGAATGTAAATATCCCCTATGATAGCAACAGGTAGTGACAGGTACTCTTTTTTGAAAAAATTGGGGTCTATTAGACCTTAGATTTCTCCTCTGCCCTCAAAGCATCTGACTACACCAAGATCGGTGTGATAAAATGCTTCCCCAATTTCCCAATGGCGCTGTTTACATCTGGTGAAATCTAAGTCATAAAATGCTCGTAGCTTCCGGTTTCTTAGGCCATAGAGATGTTTGGAGCCACTCTGGTCTCTGATCAGCTCTATGGTCAGCTGGCTGAATCACCGGCTGCATTCTCAGGTTCCTTGTTGAGACAGGAGAGCCAGAGAAAAACACGGAAGATGGTGGGGAAGGGGGGGCATTCCCTTCCACTGCTTGTAAAAGCAGTCTAGAGGCTAATTAGCCGCTAGGATTGCTTTTACATGAAAGCCGACCGCTGGCTGAAAAGAATGATACCAAGATGATACCTAAACCTGCAGGCATCATTCTGGTATAACTACTCAAAGTTGTGAATGGCGTACCTGAAGACAAAAAAATTGTTAACAATAAAGCACAGTAAATGGTAAAGTATAAAAAATTGCATACCTGAAAAGCAAACATGATAAAACATAATAACAATAAAACATTGCAGAATAGAATACAGTAAAAAAGAGCAGAACAATAGAGAGAGAATAGAGAGAGAGAGAACAATAAAACGACAACTATTTTTTTTTATTTTATATTTTTGTTTGTGGTTTTTTTTTTTTTTTTACACTTTTTTTTGTAACTAACTTTTATAACTGTAACCGGTTCCAGGTTTGGGTCTTGCAAAATGCGATGGCATCTTGGGAGACCCTGTGAAAGTGTGCCTAGTCTGTGCAATGCTGTACCCTACGCTAATACTCAACTAGTGTATGGTAGCGTTCAAAACATTCACCAATGCACAGACCAGGATTGTCAGGACAGGAGTGACAATAATAGCGGGTGTCACGCCTATATCTGCGCTTGCTGCAGACACAACATCTTTTTTGGGGGGGTTCGTTGGGTAGGGGTACTCGGGAGGACATAAAGAAAATGCCTCTCATGCAGCCGACTGCATTTGGTTGGGGATGTAAATGGGGGAAGTACGGGCGCTGCAGAAGTGGTGGGTTCCTAATTAGGATTG
This sequence comes from Aquarana catesbeiana, assembly GCF_042186555.1. NCBI lineage: Eukaryota > Metazoa > Chordata > Amphibia > Anura > Ranidae > Aquarana > Aquarana catesbeiana. The sequence continues at coordinate 194,323,569 of NC_133326.1, forward strand.
GCGAATGCAGCAGGAAGGGCATTATGGGCATGATGGGCCTGTGTTTGTCTTCTTCTTGGTGGCAGCGGGACACTACTTATGCTTGCCACCTCACCAGCTTGAACTGCACTTATGGGACTAGCCATGTCACCAAGTGTTACTGCAGTGCTGGTTTGACTACGACCGGGGTGTACTAGGCTGGTGCTTGCCAGTTCAACAAAACGCTACTAAAAAAACTGTTAGCGATCGCAGGGATCAGGCCTGACTCTGCGAACGCTGCAGTTATGTGTTTAGTGTTTTGTAAGTGACAGTGATTGATCGATACTGCACTTGGGTGGGCTGGGCCGGGCGGAGGGGCAAAACGCAGGTGCTAGCAGGTATCTGGGCTGATCCCGCTAACGCTGCGTTTTTGGGAACCCTAAACTGCTGGGGATGCTAGTATAGATCTGCTCAGATATTGATCCGTTCAGATACTATACCACTAAGGGAGGTGTACGGTGCGTGCGTGGGTGTTAGCGGTACTAGCGCTAACATGACGCTGCTTGGGGCTAGTGTTTGCCAGTTCAACAAAACGCTACCAAAAAAACTGTTAGCGATCACAGGGATCAGCCCTGACTCTGCGAACGCTGCAGTTATGCGTTTAGTGTTTTGTAAGTGACAGTGATCGATCGATACTGCACTTGGCTGGGCTGGGCCGGGCGGAGGGGCAAAACGCAGGTGCTAGCAGGTATCTGGGCTGATCCCGCTAACACTGCGTTTTTGGGAACCCTAAACTGCTGGGGACGCTAGTATAGATCTGATCAGATCAGATATTGATCCGATCAGATATTATACCACTAAGGGAGGTGTACGGTGCGTGCGTGGGTGTTAGCGGTACTGGCGCTAACCAGACACTGCCTGGGGCTGGTGCTTGCCAGTTCACCAAAATGCTACTAAAAAAACTGTTAGCGATCGCAGGGATCAGGCCTGACTCTGCGAACGCTGCAGTTATGCGTTTAGTGTTTTGTAAGTGACAGTGATCGATGGATACTGCACTTGGGTGGGCTGGGCTGGGCCGGGCGGAGGGGCAAAACGCAGGTGCTAGCAGGTATCTGGGCTGATCCCGCTAACACTGCGTTTTTTGGAACCCTAAACTGCTGGGGACGCTAGTATAGATCTGATCGGATCAGATATTGATCCGTTCAGATACTATACCACTAAGGGAGGCGTATGCTGCGTGCGTGGGTGTTAGCGGTACTGGCGCTAATCTGACGCTGCCTGGGGCGACGCATATCACCGCCGGGCGATCAGGGGGCTAAACCTTTATTCGGTAATAAACGGCGGGTGCCCTGACGTTATAAAAAATAAACGAACTAACCAGCGTCACCCGTAACACTTATACGGTGATCAGTGGTGAAATGGTTAACTAGGGGGCAATCAAGGGGTTAAAACATTTATTCGATAGTATACGGGGGTCCCTGACGCTATAAAACGCTGACGGCGAACCTAAATATTTACCTACCTAACTAGCGTCACCAGCGACACTAATACAGCGATCAGAAAAACGATCGCTTAGTGACACTGGTGACGGGGGTGATCAAGGGGTTAAAGCTTTATTAGGGGGGGTTAGTGGGGTACCCTAGACCTAAAGGGGGCTAACAGTAACTGTCCTACCACAGTTACTGTCACAAACTGACACCATGCAGTAATAAAAAAAAAAAAACTGCTCGGTGTCAGTGTGACAAATTTTTGCTCGAGTTTTTTAAAAAAAAACTTTTAAATTCTGGACTTTGTGTTTTGTCACTTTAAGCATTTATTCAATACCAACCACGTAATTTTCACAACAGAATTGATATTTATGCATTTTTTTCTCACATTGTATGGTTCACTTAGCACTTTTTATCTTTATCGTGTTTTTTGTTTAGCACTTTAACAATATTAATTTGAGTATTTTTATTGGTCACATTCAATAATGTCATATATTTGAATACCTTCAATGGTCACACACTTATCTTTGTTAGATCAATAACGCTACACATTTTTACACCCACATTTATTGCTTTTAGTTCACAGCTGTGTTGGCAGCTATTTTTCTAATCCACACAGCGCGGTATTTTTCCCTTTTTTCAATCTTTTAATTGTCTTAACAATTTAGGAGGTGACTGTACATGTTGATGCTGACTGACCCTGCCTTAAGCCATGCCAAGAACCAAGCACAGATTTCAGCTTTCCTGAATGAAAAGGTAGCTGCCAAGCAGTCCATTAGAGTTAGATCAACATCCAGGGGATGTGGTTCTCCCACTTCATCACAGAAAGATGGTAAATTGACTTCCTGGTTAAAGTGGAAGGAGAAGAACACTGTAGAAATAAAAGCAGTCTGAGGGTTTTAGGACTATTCTGTCCAGATAGGATGTTAGGTGAGGCCCCATGAGTACAAAGCCTGCATCTCTGACACCCTTTTCACAGAGGTTGTAGTAGCAAACCAGAAATATGGGCATGGATCGCCTGATTTTGATTTTTTTTTTTTTTTTACTAGGAACAGAGGGGAAAGTCCACTTAGAGCGAAAATTTAGGACAGAGATGGGCTCGTAATAGTAACAGCTATAGTCATAGTGTAATGATTTATGGTGCTACTGATATCAGTATTTGTCCTTGAGGTGAATTTTGCCTTCCCTTATGTTAGGTGAGTACAAAGCCTGCACCTCCGACACCCCTTTCACAGAGGTTGTAGCAAACCAGAAATACGGTCAGGCAAGCCTTCTAAGAATTGCATCAAAGGGTTAAGGGCTCCTTAAACCCCTGTAAGTGCTGACAAGGCTGAACTTTGAACTTTAAACGTATTTAAACCTAGGTCCCTGTCCAGCCCCAGTTGTAAGAACTGCAGTACCTAGGCTGGTTTTGGTGATAAAGGAATTCAGGCCTTTGCTCCATAAGATCTGCAAATTTTACCCATGCTCTCTGGTAAGTCATATTCATGGAGACCTCTCTGGCTTGACACAAGATAGCTGCTACCTGCACTGAGCACCCTTGATTTTGTAGCCTCTGCCTCTCAACTTCCATGCCATCAAAAGTAGTCTCTTGGGGCTGGATAGCAAAACTGGCCATGAGAGAGCAGATCTGTCATCACTAGCAGAGGCAGTGGTGACTCAATGCTCAACTGTAGGAGAGACAGACACACCAGTCCCTCCTCTGCCAAAATGGTATAATTGCAATTATTGATACTGGAAGGTCCACTAACTGCCTAAGAATTCTACCCTTCCACTGCTGTCTAGGCACAGTGCACCTCTTTTTCCTCCTATAAAACGAGTGAATGAAAGAAGGGCTTTGAACACTGCTTTTAGTTTGAGAGCATTCAGTACTATGCCTTGTAAGCTAAACATCCTATGCGCTTGAGCAGCATGCTCTTTGAAATGTGTCCCACCAACCTTTCTGGCTGGGGTCTGATGTGATAATGTGCCATTCGAAAACAACAATTGGTCTGTTAAGAAGAACTAAGGATACTCAAGCACCGTTCTACTGGAAGAGACTTAACTCCCAAAGCACCTTTGACTATCTCTATTAGAGGACGGATCTTCCGCCATTAAAGTTCTACTGAATTTTTCTGTGTATCCAAAAATGCCCCAAGAACCTCATTCTTTGGGCTGGGCTGGGCTGGGCTGGGCAGAGGAAGCTCTTCTTCCACTTAGTTAGCTATTAAAATTTTGTAGATTGTGTAGCAGAGCATCCCCATGCCGGATAAGCGTCTCCCAATTGCCGGCCTAGAAGAAGGATGCCGTACAAGTATTGATGTATTCTCATCCCTCTCGCTATTGCAGACAGTAGGACCTTTGTGAATGTCCTGGGGAGGTGGACAGACTAAAGGGGAGGCACCAAAACTGGTAGTGAAACTGAAATGTAGGATAGATTTTAGGTTGGCATAAGATAAATAGGTGTCTGATAAACCTACAGAGAGCATCCAATCTCCCAGATTTATCAATAATATAAGTGATTGAAGGTTCTCTATCTTGCACGGCTCCAAATTTCTGTGCTTGTTGAGTCTTTTCAAGTTTAGCACTGGGCACTAGGGATGAGCTTCGAGTCAACTCATGTTCGACTCGAACATCAGATGTTCCCAAGTTCGCTGAACCTGAACAGCGAACAATTTGGGGTGTTTGCGGCAAATTCGAAAGCCGCAGAACACCCTTTAAAAGTCTATGGGAGAAATCAAAAGTGCTAATTTTAAAGGCTTATATGTATGGTATTGTCATAAAAAGTGTTTGGGGACCTTGGTCCTGCCCCAGGGGACATGGATCAATGCAAAAAAAAGTTTTAAAAACGGCCGTTTTTTCGGGAGCAGTGATTTTAATAATGCTTAAAGTGAAACAATAAAAGTGTAATATTCCTTTAAATTTCGTACCTGGGGGGTGTCTATAGTATGCCTGTAAATGGGTGCATGTTTCCCGTGTTTAGAACAGTCTGACAGCAAAATGACATTTCAAAGGAAAAAAAGTCATTTAAAAGTACTCGCGGCTATATGAATTGTCGGTCCGACAATACACATATAAGTTCACTGATAAAAACGGCATGGGATTTCCCCACAGGGGAACCCCGAACCATTTATTAACACAGACAGCGAGACTTGGCCACGCCCCCCGCTCTCGTGTCACTGGATTTGATTAACAACAGCGGGAGCCAATGGCTCCTGCTGCTATGAATCTGTCCAATGATGAGAGCTGATCGGCGCAGGTAAGTAAAAGGGGGGCTCTGGGGGGGAACCAGGGCAATAACAGCATCATGGGCCCCTGGGCAAAGTAATACTCTGGGGCCCCTACAATGGAGATAGCGCAGGTAAACAGACATCAAGTAGGTAGGAGGAAGACAAGCGGAGCTTCCCCTTTTGGGTGGAGCTCCGCTTTAACTACATGAACAATCATTCTGTATAGCAAAGAAACAGTGGGAAAATATTACATACATAAAGTAACAAAGCTGTCCTGTGCATATAATATATCTGCTAGAATGCTGCTCAGGACAGTTGTAACAAGTATAAACACCGCCGCCAATAAAAGTCATGAGGCACCATCCAGCCTGACAGGGCCTTAGATACCCCCCAACATTGTAACCCCTCTACATCTTATATACATCCAGCACTCCAAACCCATGGATTCTCAACCCCAAATAAAAAACTCCCCAGCACTCTGACCCCTCTACACCCTAGATATCCCCCAGCACTCTGACCCCTCTACACCCTAGATATCCCCGCAGCACTCTGACCCCTCTACGCCTCAGATATCCCCCCCAGCACTCTGATCCCTCTACACCCCAGATATCCCCCCAGCACTGTGACCCCTCTACACCAGAGATATCCTCCCAGCACTGTGACCCCTCTACACCCCAGATATTCCCCCCAGCACTGTGACCCCTCTACACCCTAGATATCCCCCAGCACTCTGACCCCTCTACACCCTAGATATTCACCCAAGCATTCTGACCCCTCTACACCCTAGATATTCCCCCCAGCTCTGTTACCATATGCCATAAGATACCCCTTGTATTGTGACCCCACTACATCCCTGATACCCCCTATACTGTGGCCTTTCTACATCCCTGATACCTCTAGCACTATAGCCACCCAAGATACCCCAAGCATTGCTACCCCTATACACCCCAGATCCCCCCTCAGCATTGTTTTCCCCCAAACACCCTTGATATCCACCAGCACCATTATTCCATCCATGTAGTACCCCCTTTTCCAGTGGAGATACAGTGTATGTGAACTTTTGGCTATGTGCCCATCTCCAGCACTATGACAAGGACTCACCTATACCAATCAAGTCATGCAGGCAGAAGGAGGTGTGGAGGAGGGAGCATCTCTCTGGGCATTCCAAGCCCTTTGGTGCAAACAGTGCTGGACAGCTAGGCTCACCATGACACCATCCACAATGCCACTTCCGCAGGCCGGCTCTCAGTGCTGCCAACTCAGCAGCTCCCACTCCAGCTCTTACCCTGTGGCCTCTGAGTCACGAGGATTCAAGCTGCATAGGGCGGGGTCAGAGCATCACTGGCGCTCCAACCCCATCCCTCCCTGCTGGCTGTGAAATAAGTATCATTCTGCACAGCACGGCGCACTGCTGCCAGCCTGCCTCCCCTGTGTATCCATCACTCTTACTGCCATCATGGGGACCCAATTTCCAGGGCAGCGTGGGCTTAAGGAGCAGCTTCTTTGGGGAAAGTGCAGGGGCCCCCCATGCAGCTGGAGCCCCTGGGCAGTGCCCAGGTGTGCCCTCTCATTAAGATGGCCCTGGGCGGGGAGCTGCAGCAAAAAAGTTTTTTTACCTTAATGCATAGAATGCATTAAGGTGAAAAACCTTGATACTTTACAACTCCTTTAAAGTGAATAACTCTACACCAAGTTCACTGTATGGACCACTTATGTATTTATACATGTTGATCATATCATCCCTCAATCATCTCTTCTCAAGAGAGAGTAAATTCAGTTCCTCTAATCTTTCCTCATAGCTGAGCTCCTTCATGCCTCTTATCAGTTTGGTTGCCCTTCTCTGCACTTTCTCCAGTTCGCTGATATCCTTTTTGAGAACTGGTGCCCAAAACTGAACTGCATGTTCCAGATGAGGTCTTACTAACGCTTTGTACAGGGACAAAATTATGTCCTTCTCTCTGGAGTCTATACCTCTTTTAATACATAAAAATATTTTGCTTGCTTTAGAAACTGCAGCTTGGCATTGCATGCTATATTTAAGTCTATGATCTACAAGATAGTATGGTATTCAATAGTATTCATAGTTCCATATTTATCTGAAGTTTTTGCATAATTATGTTGATACTTCCAATACTATTGCCTATTTGTTTTTTAAATATGAACCAGAGAAATGGACTATGTATTGATATTGTATTAAAATGCAGATGTTCGTATGTTTTTTTCCAGCCCTGATGAAAGGGGCACTCTTGGACCTCTGAAATACACTGGTTACTTTTTGGATTTCCCCCCTGACTTTTATTGGAATAAAGTTGTATCTGAGTCTGATTGGGCTACTGAGATCATGTAAAAGATTGTGGTGATAGCATTCTCTTTTGGATGTCTACACAAGGGAGGCTTTTATGGGTAAATAACATGCCTGATATATGTTAAATGTACATACAATCTTTTGGGAAGACTGTTGTTGAAATAATTAGTCTGAAGTGTTATAATAACAATGCAACAATGCTATTTACAATATTTTTATAATCTAATCATTATACTCTTTGTTTTTACTGTATTGTCGCATACTTTAATTTAGACAGCAGATGTCAGTATTTAACCAAAGTACTGTTACTGTGTATTTATTACTTTGGATGCTTTGATTATTGCACTTTTCTGAAATTTGTAATGTTATGCATTATTGAATTATTTAAACAACATGAGTTTTTACACCCTGGCAGGTTACAAGTCCCTACTCCTTGACTTGCAGTACATTTGCCAGTTGCTGCAATCAGCCCACAAAGATCATAGGATTATACATAGATGTACAAATCAGGAATCATGTGAGATCAATTGCTTCAACTACAGCACCCTCTCTCTCTCTTCTCTCTCCCTTTTTCTTTATTTTTCTCTCACTCTCTCTCTCTCTCTCTCTCTCTCTCTCTCTCTCTCTCTCTCTTTCTTTCTTTCTCTCTCTGTTTTTTCTCTCTCCCTATCTCTCTCCCCAGCTCCAGATCTTGCAAGCCTCAACCTTTGACTCAATTCTATCCATTGATTCCAGCATCCCGTTGACATACATGAATAAACAAATATATGGAGAGTGGAAATGGGGAGTATTACTGCGCTAACTCAATAAAGTGATGAAGGATATACAGCTGCTACATAAAAATATTTCAAAAATTCAAAGCAAAAGGATTGGTGTAAAATGTAACGCTAAACCATAAACATTAAATACAATAAGTACAGCAAAACATATGAAAAATGAGTGGAAACACAAATAAAGAAGTCCCAAAGGTGAAAAATCTTGTGGCAAACACAGAAACACAGTCCACCACAGAAAATTGTTGTTCATAAGTGGGAGACAGAGGCCTCAGCAGGCATGTAAAGCCTCAGGGATAGTGTGTCCTCCACCCAGGGTAAGGGATGTTTACTCTTACCAGAACAGGTGGACTCGAATGTCAGCGACAATGAGTCAACAAGTAGAGTAAGGAAAGTCCTGGATAGCCGCACTCTGGAGAGGAAACATCTTTATTGAAGTAAAAATACAGTCAATGGAGAGGAAGGTACAGGGTTATAAATCCGCTAACGCGGTTATAACCCTGTACCTTCCTCTCCATTGACTGTATTTTGGATTTTTACTTCAATAAAGATGTTTCCTCTCCAGAGTGCGGCTATCCAGGATTTTCCTTACTCTACTGCAATTCACGCAAAGCCAGCACCTGGAACAAGTTCACATTAGGGCGGTATAGCTTCGGATCGGGGAGCGTTTGTGAGCTGCATCTCTTTAACGAGTCAACAAGGCGAGGATAGCCGAATCGACAGATGGCCAAAACGATCCAGGAAATCTGGGGAACTCCAAGGATGATGGTGAGGTTGGAACTCAGATGCTAGGCAATCAGACTGGAAAGCCAAAAAACTCTCATCCGAAGGGATATAAAAAGAACAAATGCCTCCATATGGTGTAGATCAAAAAGAGTAGGTTTTATTGAAAAAAACAACATAGATCAATAAGATAAAAATGTGATCACAGGATAAAAGCAATGTGGGGAGCAGAAAGCCAAGCCGACGCGTTTCTTCCCAATGGAATTCAACTGGGGCATAAATCAGCTTCCCAACATTGCACATATTTTTAAACTACATCTAAAATGCAAAAAAACAATCAAAGGAGACCTGATATGCGGCGTCGACCCGGAAGGGGTGTTGCCGACATGAATTTCGCGCCAAAAGTCCTAAAACGATGATTGGAGTAAAGCCGATCACATGTCAGCATGAGCTCCAAGCCTCAGTATGGAAACCAATGCATAAAGCGGGTCGAATCCCGCGGCGTCAAAAAGTGACGTCACAGGAGCGTAACTACGCCTTCTAGGTCAGAAGTGAAGCGGCCACCACAAGACACATGTCCCGTTTGGAAAACCCGCGAACACAAGACGCTGCTCACGTGACTGGTGGCGGCCAATCAGCACACCGCCGAGATCAAAGATGAAAAACTCACCACCACCTAGTCACATGACCACCCATACAGTGCCGTGGAAACTAAACTGGCATGAGACATCAACCTGGAAGTGACCACAACACAGGGTAGACGTCTTTTATTCCACAGCAAATAGAATGCATGGCCTTGGACACGCAATCCACGACAGTGTAACTAAGCCTTTACATAGGACAAGGAACCTCAGGTCTAAAAGGCAAAAGTAACAAACCTCATCTTAGAAACAGAATAAAAATCTTGATGGCTCACAGATCACAAAAGCAACCTATATGGCCTATAATTCTAAACTGCCACTAATTATAAAAAAAATGTTACAAATAGAGGTAGTAAGGGAAGTAAACAAGTGGCTGAAGAGCTGGTGTAGTAAGGAGGGGTTTGGGTTCCTGGAGGACTGGGCCGACTTCTCAGTTGGTAACCGGTACTATAGAAGGGACGGACTGCACCTAAATGAGGAGGGTGCAGATCTGCTGGGAAGGAAGATGGCCAAAAAGTTAGAGGGGTTTTTAAACTAGGCGATGGGGGGGAGGGTCCAGAGGCAGAGATAGCCAGCGCGGAAGATATTCCAGAGGGTAGTATTGGGGGCATTAGTGGTAGGTTAACCAAAGCACAAAAACACAAGGTGAGTATAGTAGCAAGTCCTAGTTGCAATCTCGAAACACCCAATACGAGGACAATATGCGACCGGTCTAAACTATGTGGCATGTTCACCAATGCCAGGAGCATGGCGGACAAGATGGGTGAACTAGAGATACTGTTGTACGAGGAGGATTTGGATTTTGTGGGAATTTCAGAGACCTGGTTCAACAGCTCTCATGATTGGCTGGCAAACATTCAAGGGTATACCCTATACCGCAAGGATAGAGAGGGTAAAAAAGGGGGAGGGGTATGCCTATATATCAAGAATAATGTACAAGTGAATGTGAGAGATGACATCACTGAGGGAGCTAGAGAGGAGGTGGAATCCTTATGGGTAGAGCTCCAAAGGGATAAAGCTAAGGGGAAAATAATACTGGGAGTATGCTATAGGCCCCCAAACCTGAGGGAGGAAGTGGAGACGGATCTCCTATCACAAATTGGATTAGCAGCAAGAATGGGAAGTGTTATCATAATGGGGGATTTTAATTATCCAGACATAGACTGGGCGGAGGGAACCGCACATTCATTTAAGGCTCGCCAGTTCCTTAATGTCTTGCAGGACAATTTTATGGGTCAGATGGTAGACGCACCAACTAGAAATAAAACATTACTGGATCTACTGATTACCAACAATACAGACCTGATCACGGATGTGGAAATGCGGGGCAATTTAGGTAACAGTGATCACAGGTCAATTAGTTTCAGTATAAATCACACAAATAGGAAACATAAAGGGAATACAAAGACACTGAATTTCAAAAGAGCCAACTTCCCTAAACTACAAACCTTGCTAAAAGGCATAAACTGGGATAAAATATTAGAAACAAAGAATACGGAGGAGAGATGGGTTTGCTTTAAGAGCATATTAAATAAGGGCATTAGCCAATGTATCCCATTGGGTAATAAATTTAAAAGAGCGAACAAAAGTCCTGGATGGCTTAACTCCAATGTAAAAATGCATATAAAAGCAAAGGAGAAGGCCTTCAAAAAGTACAAGGTTGAGGGATCATCCTCAGCATTCAGACTTTATAAAGAATGCAACAGGATATGTAAAGGTGCAATTAGGACAGCTAAGATAGAACATGAAAGACACATAGCGGAGGAGAGCAAAAAAAATCCCAAGAAATTCTTTAAGTATGTAAACAGTAAAAAAGGGAGGACAGACCATATTGGCCCCATAAAGAATGAGGAAGGACATCTGGTTACAAAGGATGGGGAGATGGCGAAGGTATTGAATTTATTCTTCTCCTCAGTCTTCACGAGTGAATCGGGGGGCTTCAGTAACCAAAACTGCAGTGTTTATCCTCATGACACAACACAGGAAGCACCTCCATGGTTAACAGAGGACGGAATTAAAATTAGACTTGAGAAACTTAACATTAATAAATCACCGGGACCAGATGGCTTGCATCCGAGGGTACTTAGGGAACTCAGTCAAGTGATTGCCAGACCGTTGTTCCTAATTTTTACAGATAGTCTACTGACTGGAATGGTACCAGCTGATTGGAGAAAAGCCAATGTAGCACCTATATTTAAAAAGGGCCCAAAATACATCCCTGGGAATTACAGACCAGTTAGCCTAACATCGATAGTATGTAAACTCTTGGAGGGGATGATAAGGGACTATATACAGGATTTTAGTAATACGAACAATATCATTAGCAGTAATCAGCATGGATTCATGAAGAATCGTTCTTGCCAAACCAATCTATTAACCTTCTATGAGGAGGTGAGTTGCCATCTAGATAAAGGAAGGCCTGTAGACGTGGTGTATCTGGATTTTGCAAAAGCATTTGACACAGTTCCCCATAAACGTTTACTGTACAAAATAAGGTCTGTTGGCATGGACCATAGGGTGAGTACATGGATTGAAAACTGGCTACAAGGGCGAGTTCAGAGGGTGGTGATAAATGGGGAGTACTCAGAATGGTCAGGGGTGGGTAGTGGGGTGCCCCAGGGTTCTGTGCTGGGACCAATCCTATTTAATTTGTTCATAAACGATCTGGAGGATGGGATAAACAGTTCAATCTCTGTATTTGCAGACGATACTAAGCTAAGCAGGGCAATAACTTCTCCGCAGGACGTGGAAACCTTGCAAAAAGACCTGAACAAATTAATGGGGTGGGCGACTACATGGCAAATGAGGTTCAATGTAGAAAAATGTAAAATAATGCATTTGGGTGGCAAAAATATGAATGCAATCTATACACTGGGGGGAGAACCTCTGGGGGAATCTAGGATGGAAAAGGACCTGGGGGTCCTAGTGGATGATAGGCTCAGCAATGGCAGGCAATGCCAAGCTGCTGCTAACAAAGCAAACAGAATATTGGCATGCATTAAAAGGGGGATCAACTCCAGAGATAAAACGATAATTCTCCCGCTCTATAAGACTCTGGTCCGGCCGCACCTAGAGTATGCGGTCCAGTTCTGGGCACCAGTCCTCAGGAAGGATGTACTGGAAATGGAGCGAGTACAAAGAAGGGCAACAAAGCTAATAAAGGGTCTGGAGGATCTTAGTTATGAGGAAAGGTTGCGAGCACTGAACTTATTCTCTCTGGAGAAGAGACGCTTGAGAGGGGATATGATTTCAATTTACAAATACCGGACTGGTGACCCCTCAATAGGGATAAAACTTTTTCGCAGAAGAGAGTTTACCAAGACTCGTGGCCACTCATTAAAATTAGAAGAAAAGAGGTTTAATCTTAAACTACGTAGAGGGTTCTTTACTGTAAGAGCGGCAAGGATGTGGAATTCCCTTCCACAGGCGGTGGTCTCAGCGGGGAGCATTGATAGCTTCAAGAAACTATTAGATGAGCACCTGAATGACCACAACATACAGGGATATACAATGCAATACTGACACATAATCACACACATAGGTTGGACTTGATGGACTTGTGTCTTTTTTCAACCTCACCTACTATGTAACTATGTAAGGTATAAATTCAAGCTTGATTAATAAAAGAATTTATGTCCCACGCAACATTCATAACGAACGGCAAGTAGGACTTGAGCTTGTGTATCCAATATGTTTCAAGGCGGGAGACACAGCGAAGGAAGAGATTGAACTTTTTTTTGTTGCACTGTTTGCAGTTATTGAACTATTTGGATTTGATTATGTCTCACAATATTTTGTGATGTGCATTGTGCAATTATTTTGTGCATCACATTATTTATAGTAATTCACATATTAAGCACTTGAAGACTAATTTGATTACATACTGTATGTGTGCATATTTATGTGAGTTTTTGTTTGTTTATGGCACTTATTCAATACATGATTAGTGAATGACAGCTTAAATATAGGGAGAGGGGTGCTTGCCGATCTATAGAGCCCTTAGAGGTATATTTTTTTGTATATTTTTTCATGTCTTATATGTTCCTACTTTACTTTATGTGAGCCTATGTTACTGTAAGGCTTCTGCTTTGATTTATTGTGCGAGCCCTCTCTACTTCCCCCAAAGTTTGAGGGGAATGCCCACTTAGATCGAAAATTTAGGACAGAGATGGGCTCGTAATAGTAATGTTATAGTGACGATGCAATGACTTATGGCGCTACCGATATCAGTATATGTCCTTGAGGTGAATTTTGCCTTCCCTTTCCCCTTACCCTTTTTTTGCCCACTGTTTTGTATGGCTCAAAATGTAAAATAAAATAAAGATTATATAAAAAATATATAGGGAGAGGGAGTGCTGCACTTGCTTTTTTATTAATGTTTGGTTGTTTGTGTGAAGCATGATTCAGTGATAGCAGCTCTCAATTAGGAAATTAAGGGTAGAGATAGCAGTGCAGGGATATGGACAGGTGTTTTTTTGTTACCTTCTAAATTCAGCATTTTTAGGTCATTTTCCAAATCTTTACATCACTGTTGTTCCCTCTTCCTCCTACCTTCAGGTTTCTTCTTCTTTGGGATTTTGTCCCCAATCATTATCAGATGGCTAAATTGCTGGTTTCATTTTCCACTAAGTTTCACTCTAAAATTGACCACACACTACAACCAGATTGCATCTTCTTTAGATCTACTAACACCTATGTAATGTGAGGGCCTGTGCGATTAGATAGAAATCAACTGGGTTGTTAAAGTTTGTCCTCTTATTACATACTGTAGTTTTGGTACATTGAAATTATATTGTTTAGCCGGATTGTAGCGTATATGGCCACCTTAAAGATCCTCTCTAATATCCCTCTTTTGCATCTGCTTTTGTCTGTGTACTTTGCCTTTATTAGTACCTTATGCTGCATACATAACAATAGGTTTAAGAATAGTTTGTAAATCTGAATTCTAGACTCCCGTGACACAATCCCTATTGCCAGAACTGCCTTTGGTAAATATTTATATATCCCTCAAGCAGCTACTTTTGCTTTTGTTTCCTGGGACATGTTCTCATTAATCATGGAAGAAGAGTCATTTCACTCTTTTATATAACTTTTCTCAATAATATATTTAATTTATGTGTTTCCATGTGTGCTTATTTTTTGTTTCATTAGTTTGTTTATTTTTTTGTATTTATTTTTAGAGGAATGTACAAAAACATGGTATACAGCAAGGTACCTACTCACATTTGAAGAGTATTAAAAACAATAACGCATTTTGTATTGGTTTTTGTTTTTCTGTGTGTGGTTTATTAAGGTAAGTATCATGTTGTCTGGTCCATTGTCCTTGCAGGGATTGGGGGGGGGGGGGGTAGGAAGGTACATCTTTACTGGATTATTTTCTCTGTTTTTATGGTATAAAGAGGTGTTAAACTGGGGGGGATGGGTATGAGGGATGTGTGGGGAGGTTACACAGGGATAGAGACGGTTAGTAGGGAACAGTTGGGTGACAAAGGGGGGGGGGGGGATTGTGGGAGGCAATAGCATGGAGCAGAAGGAGAAGAGTAGAAAGAAAAGCAAGCAGGATGAAGGATCACCATTATGTTAAGTGGAGAAGGTATCTGTACAGCGGAGATCTCCTCGCGAATAGTATCAATCTTATTTTTTATTGGCGATCTTCTGGGCAGTGAGTGAGTTAGTGGGTGTAGGCAGTGGAGGACGAAGAAGAGAGTTGAAGGTAGAGAAAAGATGATGGGGTCGGGATGATAAGTTGTTGATGAGAGTGATAAAATAGGTCTGCTTGGCAGTGAGGAGGCAGCAATGGTATTTTTGGAGGGCAGATTTATATTGGTTGAAATATTTCTGAGACTTAGTCTTAAGCCACAGGCGCTTAAGAGAACAGCTTTTTTTTCAGACTTTTGGTGTCATCTGTTTGCCAAGGTTCTAGGGTTGGGCTGAATTCTGTGTGTAGTGAGGGGGGACCAGTGTGTCCAGGGAGGATGACAGTGAAGCGTTGTACACAGGAGTGACTAGGTTGGGGCAGGACAGGGGTGAGATTCACAATAACATGTAGAGCTGAGCTGAGTTTACGGCACACTCCTATCCCGCAATGCTACATCTGATGTAACAATATCAATGGATCCAGCTCCATGGTTTCTTTGATGAATAGATAGCCCAATGTTATTGGCATAATAGGTGGCGTGTTATACATTCTATGGCAACATTGCTATATTATGAATAGAAAATGTTTTTTGTAAAGTTAATTTGTATATTTTGTAATAAAGCATCCTGAATTTTAATATGTTGTCATTGTGGTACATATAAAGTCCATCATCCATTCTATATTTAATCTTGCAATCTTATCAGGACGTGGCACTTTTGTATCCCCCTTTTTGTATCCACAGTACAACTCTGTGATGATACAAATAAAACCTTTTCCAGGGGTGAGATTCTGTCATAGAGGTGGTCTGTAGCAGAGTGGAGAAGAAAAGGGTTGAGAAGGTGAAGGTTTCTACGGGTAACTGTTAGGCAGTTGGAGGGAGAAGAGGTGGAGGAGAGGGAGAGAGTAAAAATGAATAAGGTAGTGATCAGAGAGAGGGAAAGGATAGTTGGAGAGGTTGTACAGAGTGGAAAGTTGGGAGAAAACAAGGTCAAGAGTATTGCCGTCAGAGTGAGCAGAAGCATGTATCCATTGCTTCAGGTCAAAGAGGCGGTTAGACTGAGAAGACTTAGACTTAGACTTAGACTGATTGGAAGTAGCAGGAATGTTAATATTAACAGGGTGTTATGAATCTGCAGTAATGTTTGATGCCCTGACTGTCTGCTTACCACTCTGGTCTGTGTATCAGCTTTAGGGACCGTGCTCTCACACCTGTGTGTTTAGGTAATCTTCTTTCAGCATGGCTCCACCCTAGCCTCTAACAGGAAACACTATTTAACCCAACGCACTGCAGGCCAGCCTTGCCTGAGCAACAATTGTGTGAAGGATTTCTTGAGTGATTCTTGGCGTGTGCTCTACGTTTGATTCCCGTGTACTGACTTTGGCTTGTTCTTCTGACCATCCCTGTCTGCTTGTTGCCTCAATCTTCGGCTCATTCTTCTGACCATCCCTGTCTGCTTGTTGTCCCGACCTTTGGCTTGTCCTGCTGACTATTCCTTGTCGCCCTGGACTGCTGCTTCCTCTCAATCCACCAAAACCAGCCATGAGCGTGAGCTGGGAGACCCTGGGGGCCATGACCTGGAGTCAGCTACAGCCAAGTCCATCCTCACCATCAGAGGCCCTGGTAATAACCTGCTGGCTCTTAGACTCCTCGCCCTGGGGAATGCTCTAGCTCCCTGCCCAGGACCATGGCTGTGACCCTGTGTAGCTGCTTCTCAGAACCATCAACCCTCAGCAGTCAGCTATTGGGTCCACAATCCTCGCGTGGGCTCCTAGTCACTTGGTCCCGCAGGTGACCTGACACAGGGCTGTTGAAGTCCCCGAGAATGATTGTGGAGATTTCAGAAGAGGGAAAGTAGGGTAGCCAGGCAGAGAAGTCATCAAGAAAGGTTGATACCGGTCCAGGGGATCGGTAGATCACAGCTATCCTTGAAACATCCACTGGGTTTGAGGGAGTGAGTCCAGAGATGGTCGCCATGGGAGAGGGCAGCAAAAGATGCAGTGTTGGATTCCTGAAGCCCGGTTTCAGTAATGGCGAGTAGATTAAATGAGTTAGCGATAAAAAGGTTGTGAAGAGAGGTGAGTTTGTTACAGAGAGAGTGGGCATTCCAAAGCGCACAAGAGAAGGGGAGTCCGGTCTTGGGAAGAAGAGGAATAGGAACTAAATTGTGTGGATTGCAGCTGCTGCCAGAGGAGGGCAGGTGATGGGTGCATTGGGTAAAGTTAAATGATGGAGGCCCAGGGTTTGGGGATATATCTCCAGAGGTTAGAAGGAGCAGTAGGGTGAGGGAGGTAAAATGGGAGTGTGATTCACATGAAGGGACACGTCCCAATGTCCTAACATTTTATTAGTGTGTGGATTTAGTATGAGCAGGAGTTGTTGAATCCAGTAATAAGGAAAGGACAGAAGTGAGGGTGATATATATATAAGCTGTGGGGTGGAGAAGAGGGTTGAGGAAAAGAGAGTTTAAGGAGGGACGAAACAACTGTCAGAAGGAGTGGTAGAGAGCACATGTTACAGAGTGGATGGAGAGCTAAAAGGGTAAACAATGTCATCTGCTGTCTGTGTGGTGTTTTTCAAGGTGTTATCCTATGTAACTTTGTTTTGTGCATTCGCTGAAGTGCAGAGACGGAAGTGCCCCCACTTCTAGAAATATCCCCACTTCTAGAAAGAGCCCCAGCAGCAAATGTGCCCCCCCCCCTGCAAATTTGCCTTTCCCCATAAAGATGCTTCAGTTTTATACTGTTGGGAATGGGGTAGGTACTATCCAATTAACTAATCAGGAGTTGATAAAGGATGGCTGGCTAAACAGCATGATTTTCATTTCAGAAAAAGGCTAACAAGAGGGCACTTAAGTTAGGAACGGGCCATAATTTTAGGTAAGACAAAATGGAGAAGATAAAGCATTGCAATGTGGACAGGTCTACAGATGGTTACGCAAAAAGAACATACCAGAGTTATATATAAACATAGGCATAGCAGTTTTCAATATTGCACTTTGGGTGGAATTGCAGCAGCAGAAACATACCAGAGTTATACACAAACATAAGCAAAGCAGTTTTCAATATTGCAGTTATGGGTGGAATTGCAGCAGCAGGCACATGCCTGTTGCAGAGTCGGAAGTGCTTCCACTTATAGGAAAAAAAAATAAAAATCATTACACAGCAATAGGATGTCTTATTGTTGGGGTTATCTTGTCAAACTGTAAAGCACAATGGCCATTGTCATGTAATTAAATCAGTAGAGGAAGGCATAGAATTTTTTTCATAGGGATTTTTTTCTAGCTGAATATCAGTTTTAATGTGATGTGTTGTTTACCTTCCTGAAATATAGAAGGTATGGCAAGTTTCCAGCCTTGAAACCATTTTTTTTTTTTTTAGTTTTAGCTTTGTCTGAACTTTGACTTTTTTTTTTCTTAGTTATTTGTTTAGACATAGAAACCTCCATTATTTGTTTATGCAGTTTCTCTTGTTCCAGGAGATATGTTCTCCGTTCATGCAGAAGATTCTACTATGTCCTGACATCCTATTTCACAAAGTTATCCATATATCCAACAAACAAGTAAGCTTTAAATTATTCTGTGTTTTATACTTTGATACAGATCGAAAATTGGGAAAAAATGTTCCCACAAATCAATATTAGAGGTACAATGCTATCAACTATTAGTTGCATAAAGATTTTATTGAGTAAACAAGAAAATACAATGGAAATGTTCCAAGTACAGAACAAAGATTGCAAAGTAGGTACAGAATGTTGCATCATCACTTCCCGGAAGAAAGCAGTAGACATGTGCATTTCGTTTCGTTCCGAATAGAAATTCGGACAAATTTTTCATTATTCGGAAATTCGTATGCATCCGAATTACAAAAGTAACAAATTTAAAAAAAAAAAAAAAAGATCGAATTTGAAAACAGATTCGAATCGAATTCGAAAACAAATTCGATTCGAATTTGAAAACATATTCAAATCGAATTCGAAAAAATAGAAAATGATTTTCTAAAAAATACAATAAAATAGAATATAAAATAATAAATTTTTAAGGTTGAACTGGATGGACTTGTGTCTTTTTTCAACCTGACTAACTATGTAACTATGTAAAGCAATAGAATATATATATAGATATAGATATATAGATATAGATATATCTATATCTATATCTATATATCTATAGATATAGATATAGATATAGATATCTATCTATCTATCTATCTATCTATCTATCTATCTATCTATCTATCTATAATATTTTTTTTATTATTCTGTTCTGTTGTTTTTCTCTGCTTTTCTTTTCTATTATTTTCTATTCTATAAGTCTTTTCTATTCAAATTCAAATTCATTTTATACGAAATTCGAATTTCGGTACATGGCTTCTGAAGTTCGAATTTTGTATAGAATGAATTTGAATTTGAATAGAAAAGATTAGAATAGAAAATAATATACTAGAAAAACAATAGAACAGAATAAAATATTTTTCTATTCTGTTCTATTGTTTTTCTATGCTATTCTTTTCTATCATTTTCTATTCTATTGTAATCTTTTCTATTCAAATTTGATTTCAGTCTATATAAAATTTGAAATTCGAATTTCAGAAGATGTAGAAGATATATATATATATATAATATTTTTTTTCTATTCTGTTCCATTGTTTTTCTATGCTATTCTTTTCTATTCTATTCTAAACTTTTCTATACGAAT
Source organism: Aquarana catesbeiana (assembly GCF_042186555.1). Taxonomy (NCBI): domain Eukaryota; kingdom Metazoa; phylum Chordata; class Amphibia; order Anura; family Ranidae; genus Aquarana; species Aquarana catesbeiana. Next base: position 194,342,997 of record NC_133326.1, read on the forward strand.
TTGAATTCATTCTATGCAAAATTCGAATTTCGGAAGGTGGCTTCTGAAATTCAAATTTCGCATTGAATGAATTTGAATTTGAATAGAAAAGATTACAATAGAGAATAATAGAAAAGAATAGACTAGAAAAACAATAGAACAGGACAGAATATAATATAATATATATATTTTATTCTATTCTATTGTTTTTCTAGTCTATTCTTTTCTATACTGTTCTAATATTTCCTATTCAAACTCAAATTCATTTTATACGAAATTCGAATTTCAGAAGAGATAGATATATATATATATATATATATATATATATATATATATATATATATATATATATATATATATATATATATATATATATATAATTTTTCTGTTATATTGTTTTTCTATTTTATTCTAATCTTTTCTATTTGAATGCAAATTCATTCTATACGAAATTCAAATTTCGGAAAATGGTTATATAGAAATAGAATGTAATTGAATTCTAATAGAATAGAAAAAAAAGTAGAACAGAAAAAATATAATATAATATATATATATATATATATATATATATATATATATATATATATATATATATATATATATATATATATATATATATATATATATATAAAACCATCTTCCGAAATTGAAATTTGGTCCATCTTCCGAAATTGAAATTTGGTCCAGAATGAATTAGAATTTGAATAGGAAAGATTAGAATAGAATAGAAAATAATAGACAAGAATAGCACAGAAAAACAATAGCACACAATAGAAAAAAATATAATATATTCTATTCTAAAAGAGTAGAAAAGACTAGAATAGAAAAAGCAATAGAACAGAATATATATATATATATATATATATATATATATATATATATATATATATATATATATATATATATATATATATATTATAACCATCTTCCGAAATTGAAATTTGGTACAGAATGAATTCGAATTGAAAAGATTAGAATAGAATAGAAAATGATAGACAAGAATAGCATAGAAAAACAATAGAATAGAAAAACAAATAATATATTCTATTCTAATTTCTAATCTTTTCTATTCAAATTCTGTACCAAATTCCAGTTTCGGAAGATGGTTTTATATATATTGTAATGTTTAGGGAACCAGCTAGATCGCAGGACACAGGCTTTTCACTCAAAAGGAGATTTATTGAACTTAAATAGCTTTACAGCAGCAAAAACAAAAGGAAAAGGTTTCAGTCTCACCAACTTGCAAAGTCCAGAACTGCTATTGGAGTTAAACAGTCCTTAGTTTCTGTTGCAGGTACATTCCCCTAGCAGGAGGCTTCCAGGCAGGACACTGCTATTCACTGTTACTGCACACCAAAACACCATCCACCATCCAAATTCTCCTCTACACTCCTCCACACCCTCTCTAACTTCCTGTCTTGTTTTAAACCCACTTCCTCTGACAGGTGAGTTAACACTTTTTTGTTCCCTTAAAGGGACCACAGTCCAAACAGAGGGGAAACATAGCATCCTTCCAGGACCCAGCCACGGCGTCCTGTACAATATATATATCTATATATATCTATATAGATATATATAGATATATATAGATATATATATATCTATATATATGTAGCACTAACTCTCAGTGGAGCTGCTGGTTTAAGCGGGCTTGTTGCCTTCACTCTCGACACCCCTGCTTCACCGGCACCGGGTATAGGGTTCCGTTGAGTTTACCTCTGGACAATAAAAGCACCAACACTTGAATACGTTTTCAATGCTTTATTGAACCAAGTAACGAAGGAAGTAGCAGGAAAGAGGCAGGAGGGAAGCTGCAGGGAAGCTCAAATACCTTTCTTTAGGATTCTTGAGAACGTCCTTTTAAAGTTGAATATTGTAATCGGATGCAATCCCCTTGTGGGACACAATCTGTGCTCGCCTGGATAGGCCTCTCTCACTTGCCTAGCAGCCAGTACGTAGCACGAACAAAAGTCTCTGCCACAGACTTGCTTGAAATCAATTTGTACAATCCTCTGCCACAGCATGTATTAAACTTTGCGGTGAATGTCAGACACAGTATTTGGACCTCTAAGCCAACCCGGCAGTACTATGCTGTAAAACTACTTTAGGATACGTCCTCCAACCGAGTCACCAGGCCCCTCTCCAGACCAGCACTCTGCGTGAACCTTTCATGACGGGTCCTCCCCTAGGATCTTCTTGGTTGTCCAGCTTCTTCACTCTGAATAGACAGCTCAGGACCATTCCTCGGCTGCTGTGGTTGGCCCCAGACATGCCTCTGGGCCCACCCACGCGCCGCAGCCGCGAGGGCATCCGGAACGGAGGACCATGAGGTTGCACTCTAACGCATACCTGTTGGCCAGGAGGGCCAGCAGGTGGCTGAAAACGAACCCCAAAACATGGCATCTGTCCCATAAATACCCTCTCCCAGAATGCAACTCGGAGGACCACCTCCACCGAGTTGTCTCCGGGACAGAGGAGCACCCACACGCTTCGACATGTTGCCTTTCCAACACTAGCCAATGGTAACAGCGACACCCACCGGCTCAGTGTGGAACCACATGCAACGTCAGCCAAGCTGGAACAGAGGCAAATCTAACTCCCCTAACAAGCAATTTACTAAATTTACCTATCAGTTGGTAGATCATAAATCTACCAGCGCTACATACTCCCCCCACTACAATAGACGTTGTCCCCAACGTCTGTCCAAAAACAATGATAATAACTCCCAAGCCTGGGAGTAGGTATTTGAGCTTAGAACTTGGATTAGATAGAGAAGAAGGAAAGACAGTGGAAAGACATTATGAGATTAACATCTATAAAACAATATGTTCACGTCCGTAAACAAAATCATCCTATGACTGTACACAACCTCACTATCTATCTAGCTGAAAAGCCTCACAGCTTGATAGGAAATCAAATGGTTCCTGAAAAGGAAAACATGTTAAACACATACATATATACTGTACAACTTCAGGAGCAAAGCCTCATTTAAAAATGAAACTCTCTTCCCATAATCTATTATCAAAATAATCTTTAGGAGTCCATCCCTGTATAAATGTTTTTTTTTTACAGGAAAGAAATCCGGCTAGCAAAAAGAAGTCCTTGGATTCAAAACACTGAGATGAATATCTAGACCTTGACTTTTCTATTCTGTTCTATTGTTTTTTCTATTGTAGTCTTTTCTATTAGAGTTCTATTTCATTCTATTCCATATATAACCATATTCCGAAATTTGAATTTCGTATAAAATGAATTCAAATTTGAATAGAAAAGATTAGAATAGAAAAGCATAGACTAGAAAAACAATAGAACAGAACAGAATAAAATATTATATACCGTATATACTCGAGTATAAGTCGAGTTTTTCAGCACATTTTTTTGTGCTGAAAGTGCCCCCCTTGACTTATACTCGAGTCAAGCACTTTTCTGCAGCAAAAAATTTAATTTTCCAAACTGAATTTGGGGCCCCGTATCTCAGGGCCACTTGGTGCTAGGAACCCTAAATTTGGTGTGTAAACCCAGTGGAACTGGTACCACAACATATCCAAAAGCTGGAGTTCCTAGCACCAAGTAGCCCCGAGATATGGGACCCCAAAATCGGTTCGGAAAATGTCATTCTCTGCTGCAGAAAAGTGCTTGACATTTTCTGAACCGATTTTTGGGGCCCTGTATCTCGGGGCTACTTGGTGCTAGAAACCCCAGCTTTGGATATTTTCTGGTGCTAGTTCCACTGGGTTTGCACTAAGTGGCCCCGAGATACGGGGCCCCAAAGTCGGTCAACTGTGTCCATCCGGAGCAATGTCATTTCGGGACCCTTTGGGTTCAGAGACCCCAAATTTTGGCTGCAGCTAGGGGGCATCTAGGAACCCTTAACTACCGTAGGAGACCTATGGCTGCAAATGGGCACAGTGAGGCATGCAAATGGGCACAGTGAGGCTGCATATGGGCATTGTTGACCCTCTTTTCCACTTACAGTAGCTGTGCATTTCTCACCCTCGTCTTATACTCGGGTCAATACGTTTTTCCCATTTTTTTGTGGTAAATTAGGGCCTCGACTTATACTCGGAACAACTTCTACTCGAGTATATACGATATATATTATATTTTATTCTGTTCTGTTCTATTGTTTTTCTAGTCTATGCTTTTCTATTATTTTCTATTCTAATCTTTTCTATTCAAAATTCGAATTCATTCTATACAAAATTCGAATTTCAGAAGCCATCTTCCGAAATTCGAATTTCGTAAAGAATGAATTCAAATTCGAGTAGAAAAGTTTAGAATAGAATAGAAAAAAAAAAGAAAAGAACAGCATAGAAAAACAATAGAACAGAATAGAATAAAAAATAATATATATATTATATTTTATTCTATTTTTCTATTTTTATTTTATTCTATTCTGTTCTATTGTTTTTCTAGTCTATTCTTTTCTATTATTTTCTATTCTAATCTTTTCTATTCAAATTCAAATTCATTCTATACGAAATTCGAATTTCAGAAGCCATCTTCCGAAATTTTAATTTCGTATAGAATGAATTCAAATTTGAGTAGAAAAGTTTAGAATAGAATAGAAAATAATAGCATAGAAAAACAATGGAACAGAATAGAAAAAAATATAATTTATATACTATATTCTATTCTATTCTATTGTTTTTCTAGTCTATCTAGTCTATTCTTTTCTATTCTAATCTTTTCTATTCAAAACAGAAAAAAAATTATATATATATATATATATATATATATATATATATATACGTATATATATATATATATATATGTATATATATATATATATATGTGTATATATATATATATATATATATATATATATATATATATATATATATAAATTTTTTCTGTTTTGAATAGAAAAGATTAGAATAGAAAATAATAGAAAAGAATAGACTAGAAAAACAATAGAACAGAATAGAATAAAATATAGTGTATATATTATATTTTTTTCTATTCTGTTCCATTGATTGAGAATGTTCGCTATGACGAAATGCGTCTGAGGTGGTACGTGCTGACGTCACCATGCTGTCTCGCCGAGGAGGACGGGACGTGTTTGCTTATGCCAGCCGGCAAAATTCTATGCGAGCTTTTTATCGTTTGTATGTAAGTGTTGCGCTTTTTATCTAATAAACCAGCGTTGACAATATTACACTATTGGTCCACATATATCTCTTTTCGGTTATCATCTGATGTTTATTGTGGCTCCGGGAGTTATTCCCTTATCTGCTGAGCGATCGATCTGCACCTTATACAAGTCCTCTATCGTAACCTGGCATCCTGTTGGTGTTGTTACCTGCATAGTCTAACTTGATATCTGGTAAGGAGGCTCTCTGTATGGTGACGGCCCCACTTGTATTGTTTTGCTCACTGGATGGATTCTCCGCCTTCATTATTTAAATGCGTTCTTTTTGCCTATCTGGTGATAGGGAATTCCTATTTCATCCTTTTCACTGGGTGTCTAATTTTTATTTTTACATTTTTAATTTTTAATTTTATTTCCTCACCTTGGCTGTTCACATAGCGAAGGGCACTATTTTTATTTTATTTTATTTTCCACCTTGACGGTATCACGCTATGTATATTTTTGCTTTTGTTTTTTATATTCAAATACTTGGCACTTTTGTTAACCCATGCTGAGGAGACGGGGAGGTCTACACTCCACAAGGTCCGACCATTAACCCATGCTGGGGTATTAGCCAACTGTCTTTTTTGGGTTTACCGTTTGAACACAATTTGCTGTGGGAGAATTTCAATTTCCTGATCTAAAGATCCATCACCCAGGCTGGGGTTAAGGCCAATTGCAAGTTTGGCTTGCCATCTGGTAAGCCTTGATTTCACATGGTGTTTCATATATCTTGAATTTTCAGAAAATCGATGTGTGCAGTGTTTACACCTAATTGGGACTTCTCTACATAACTTATACATTTAATTTGATTCACTTTGGACTTAATTTAGCGCGATTTTTTCTTATTTAATATTTTTTCTGTGCTGGTCTATTGTTTTTCTATGCTATTCTTTTCCATTTTTTCTATTTTATTCTAATCTTTTCTATCTGAATGTGAATTCATTCTATACGAAATTCGAATTTCGAAAAATGGTTATATAGAAATAGAATGAAATCAAATTCTAACAGAAAAGACTAGAATAGAAAAAACAATAGAACAGAATAGAATAAAATATTTTATATATATATATATATATATATATATATATATATATATATATATATATATAAAACCATCTTCCGAAATTGGAATTTGGCACAGAATGAATTCGTATAGAAAAGATTATTATATTTTTTTTCTATTCTGTTCTATTGTTTTTCTATGCTATTCTTTTCTATTATTTTCTATTCTATTCGAATTCACTTTCATTCTATACGAATTTCCAATTTCGCAAAATGGTTATATATAGTTTCTTTTTCAAATTCGATCAAATTTTTTCGAATGCAGTAGAATTTTTTCGAATTTAATAGTTTTATTGGAATGCGGTAGAATTTTTTCGAATTTGATAGTTTTTTTTCGAATGTGGTAGAATTTTTTCGAATCTGATAGTTTTTTCGAATGCGGCTGAATTTTTCGAATTTGAATACGAAACTAAATGAATCCCGAAAACGAATGTAATGAATGCAACGAATTTAACTAAATGAATTTAGTTAAATAACAAATCGAAACAAAACAAATTTTTTCATCCTGCACATGTCTAGAAAGCAGGCAAGAATATAAAGAAAAAAAAACTCATGTAATGTGGCTTAGATCTGGAAGTGCGTACCTGAACAATACATAGTAAAACAAACCTTTGGAAAAAAGAATCAAAATAAACAATACACAGAGAAACAGACAATTAAATATCAAAGTCTGCCTGTCATGTCTACCCCAATGCAGGTGGTCAGACACTACTGTGTTCTTCACCTATAGCAGCCCCCTTTCCCATTAGGTAAGCATGCCTACCGGTACTCGTTTGCCCCCAGGACTTATACACAACGCTATAGTGACTGGCCACCACGCCAGGGCAGGCACAAACTGAGCAAAGCAAACAGGTACTTGCGATTGGCAGACAGGTAGCATGCCCTATGACAGTCCAGGTAAAAAGCAGGCTGAGTTCAGGGAATAGTCCAAAATCTGGTCCAAGGTCATACACAGGTGAACCCAATCTAGCAGAGCAGGGCAGACAGACAGACAGGGGGCTTGATCAGGAATAACATACGTATCACTCTCTATCACAAGTATGCGAGTGAGGGTTTGGCTGGCTTATAACAGGTTTGGTTTGCATACAGAGACTGATCACATTAATCACCTTGCAGGTGGACAGACAGACAAGGAGAGTGCCATAGCCAAAACCCCAGATGCTGGAATGAGGAGCAGGAGCACTAGATGCTCCTGACAGTCCCAAGATCCAAGAATGGCCAACCTAATCCCCCCCCCCCTTGCGCATTCCTCTGCCCCTGACACCAAGGGAGCCAAAGGAGGAAGGGGGTAGGAGAGCCCGCTCCTGCACAGAAAGTTTCCAGTGAGGGGGCCTGTTGTCTGAACCCAACCTAAATGTAAAAAAGTAGGTTAAAAGAGAGTAATTCTAGAAATCAGAAGGTGGTGGGGAGAGAGAAAAGTGAAAAAAGAGGTAGGGGGGAGGGAAAAAGAGAGGTACAGGACAATGGAGAGGGGGACTGGAGAGTAACACCCTTTGCCATCCCTGTCTCTACCTATAGAATCAAATCCAGGGACACTACATCCATGATGTAGCAAGTAGACATCAAAAGAAAGAAGATCTAGGCAGTTGAATTTAGAGGCAATTTTTGGAAAGCAAAATAAGACTTCAGACCCTGAGTTTAGAGGCACTTTAAGCGCCAAACGCTTCTAAACGTGGCTAAACGTGGTAACTCGCGTTTAGCTGCATTTCGTTTACAGGCATTTTTTATCTTTGGCTATTTTGAAAGGAAAAAAAATTCTGTCAAATGCAGCAAAACGCCGCTAAACGTGGCATGTATACGCGGCAAAATGGACGTTTTAAACATGGGTTACTATCTGTCAAGTTAAATCGTTCAGGAGAGGTTGTAAAAACGTCCTGTGTACATTAAACCTTAAAATAAGTTACTACACTCCTGTTCGACTCCATGGAATATAACCAGCCTGCGTCGTTCATCCAGGCTCTTACTTTCATATGTTCTGGGAATGTCCAAAAGTGCCTCCTTTCTGGACAGATGTCTTTGACCTCATCAATCATAAATTGCAAATTAACCTTCCAGTGTCCCCGGAGCTTGTCTTGCTGGGTGTACATGAAGACGCTCAGAGGCCTCACCATACTAAATTACTGGTTTCATATTTGCTATATTACGCTAAGATAGACATTTTGTGTAAATGGACCTCTAAAACACTCCCTGCTGTGTCCTCTTGGGAGGTCATGATCAATTCTGCTTTACCACTGTATAAATTGACCGACAGTATATCAATCGTGACTGCCCTTGGAAATATAAGGTCTGACTCCCCTGGACGTGCCAATAGGTATAATGTTTTTACAGCTGCTGTTTTTGGCTTCAGACATTTTTTTCTGCAGCCATTAACCACTTTAGCCCCAGACCATTATGCTGCCTAAGGACCAGCAGACTTTTTCCAATTTGGCACTGCGTTGCTTTAACTGCTAATTGCGCGGTCATGCAATGCTGTACCCAAACGAAATTTGCATCCTTTTCTTCCCTTAAATAGAGCTTTCTTTTGATAGTATTTGATCACCTCTGCCGTTTTTATTTTTTGCGCTATAAACGGGAAAAGACCGAAAATTTTGAAATAAAATGATATTTTCTACTTTTTGTTATAAAAAAATCCAATAAACTCAATTTTAGTCATACATTTAGGCCAAAATGTATTCGGCCACATGTCTTTGGTAGAAAAAATGTCAATAAGCGTATATTTATTGGTTTGCGCAAAAGTTATAGCGTCTACAAACTAGGGTACATTTTCTGGAGTTTACACAGCTTATAGTTTATGACTGCCTATGTCATTTCTTGAGGTGCTAAAATGGCAAGGCAGTACAAACCCCCCCCCCAAATGACCCCATTTTGGAAAGTAGACACCCCAAGGAAATTGCTGAGAGGCATTTTGAACCCATTGAATATTTATTTTTTTTGTCCCAAGTGATTGAATAATGACAAAAAAAAAAAATATTTACAAAAAGTTGTCACTAAATGATATATTGCTCACACAAGGGCGTAAATTTTTGATTTCACTCCTCACTACCTATCACAGTTTTGAAGGCCATAAAATGCCCAGATGGCACAAAACCCCCCCCCAAATGACCCCATTTTGGAAAGTAGACACCCCAAGCTATTTGCTGAGAGGCATGTTGAGTCCATGGAATATTTTATATTTTGACACAAGTTGCGGGAAAGTGACAATTTTTTTTTTTTTTTTTGCACAAAGTTGTCACTAAATAATATATTGTTCACACCGGCTATGGGCATATGTGGAAATGCACCCCAAAATACATTTAGCTGCTTCTCCTGAGTATGGAGATACCACATGTGTGGGACTTTTTGGGAGCCTAGCCGCATACGGGGCCCCGAAAACCAATCACCGCCTTCAGGATTTCTAAGGGTGTAAATTTTTGATTTCACTCTTCACTGCCTATCACAGTTTCCGAGGCCATGGAATGCCCAGGTGGCACAAAACCTCCCCAAATGACCCCATTTTGGAAAGTAGACACCCCAAGCTATTTGCTGAGAGGCATGGTGAGTATTTTGCAGCTCTCATTTGTTTTTGAAAATGAAGAAAGACAAGAAAAAACATTTTTTTTTTCTTTTTTCAATTTTCAAAACTTTGTGACAAAAAGTGAGGTCTGCAAAATACTCACTATACCTCTCAGCAAATAGCTTGGGGTGTCTACTTTCCAAAATGGGGTCATTTGGGGGGGGGTTGTGCCACCTGGGCATTCCATGGCCTCCGAAACTGTGATAGGCAGTGAAGAGTGAAATAAAAAATGTACGCCCTTAGAAAGCCTGAAGGCGGTGCTTGGTTTTCGGGGTCCCGTACGCGGCTAGGCTCCCAAAAAGTCTCACACATGTGGTATCCCCGTACTCAGGAGAAGCAACAGAATGTATTTTGGGGTGTAATTTCACATATTCCCATGGCATGTTTGAGCAATATATCATTTAGTGACAACTTTGTGCAAAAAAAAAAAAAAAAGTGTCTCTTTCCCGCAACTTGTGTCACAATATAAAATATTACATGGACTCGACATGACTCTCAGCAAATAGCTTGGGGTGTCTACTTTCCAAAATGGGGTCATTTGGGGGGGGGGTTTGAACTGTCCTGGCATTTTTTGCACAACATTTAGAAGCTTATGTCACACATCACCTACTCTTCTAACCGCTTGAAGACAAAGCCCTTTCTGACACTTATTGTTTACATGAAAAAATTATTTTTTTTTGCAAGAAAATTACTTTGAACCCCCAAACATTATATATTTTTTTTAAGCAAATGCCCTACAGATTAAAATGGTGGGTGTTTCATTTTTTTTTCACACAGTATTTGCGCAGCGATTTTTCAAACGCATTTTTTGGGGAAAAAACACACTTTTTTAAATTTTAATGCACTAAAACACACTATATTGCCCAAATGTTTGATGCAATAAAAAAGATGATCTTAGGCCGAGTACATGGATACCAAACATGACATGCTTTAAAATTGCGCACAAACGTGCAGTGGCGACAAACTAAATACATTTTTAAAAGCCTTTAAAAGCCTTTACAGGTTACCACTTTAGATTTACAGAGGAGGTCTACTGCTAAAATGACTGCCCTTGATCTGACGTCTGACGTGACACCTCACATGCATGGTGCAATTGCTGTTTACATTTGACGCCAGACCGACGCTTGCGTTCGCCTTTGCGCGAGAGCAGGGGGGGACAGGGGTGCTTTTTTTTTTTTTTCCTTTATTATCTTTTTTTGCTTTTTTATCTTATTTTTAAACTGTTCCTTTCATTTTTTTTTTTTAATCATTTTTATTGTTATCTCAGGGAATGTAAATATCCCCCATGATAGCAATAGGCAGTGACGGGTACTCTTTTTTGAAAAAATTGGGGTCTATTAGACCCTAGATTTCTCCTCTGCCCTCAAAGCATCTGACCACACCAAGATCGGTGTGATAAAATGCTTTCCCAATTTCCCAATGGCGCTGTTTACATCCGGCGAAATCTAAGTCATGAAATGCTCATAGCTTTCGGTTTCTTAGGCCATAGAGCTGTTTGGAGCCACTCTGGTCTCTGATCAGCTCTACGGTCAGCTGGCTGAATCACCGGCTGAATTCTCAGGTTCCCTGTTGAGACAGGAGAGCCAGAGAAAATCACGGAAGACGGTGGGGGGGCATTCCCTCCCACTGCTTGTAAAAGCAGTCTAGAGGCTAATTAGCCGCTAGGATTGCTTTTACATGAAAGCCGACCACTGGCTGAAAAGAATGATACCAAGATGATACCTACAGGCATCATTCTGGTATAACCACTCAAAGTTGTGAATGGCGTACCTGAAGACAAAAAAATGGTTAACAATAAAACACAGTAAACGGTAAAGTATAAAGAATTGCATACCTGAAAAGCAAACGTGATAAAACATAACAATAAAAAATTGCAGAATAGAATACAGTAAAAAAGAGCAGAACAATAGAAAGAGAATTGAGAGAGAGAGAACAATAAAATGACAACTATTTTTTTTTTATTTTATATATATATATATTTTTTTTTACACTTTTTTTGCAACTAACTTTTATAACTGTAACCGGTTCCAGGTTTGGGTCTCTCAAAATGCGATGGCATCTTGGGAGACCCTGTGAAAGTGTGCCTAGTCTGTGCAATGCTGTACCCTACGCTAATACTCAACTAGTGAATGGTAGCGTTCAAAACATTCACCAATGCAAAGACCAGGATTGTCAGGACAGGAGGGACAATAATAGTGGCTGTCACGTCTATATCCGCGCTTGCTGCAGACACAACATTTTTTTTGGGGGGTTCGCTGGGTAGGGGTACTCGGGAGGACATAAAGAAAATGCCTCTCATGCAGCCGACTGCATTTGGTTGGGGGTGTGAATGGGGGAAGTACGGGTGCTGCAGAAGTGGTGGGTTCCCAATTTGGATTGGCGAATGCAGCAGGAAGGGCACTATGGGCACCAGGGCTGGTGCAAGGATTTTTGACACCCTAGGTGAAACCTTATTTTGCCACCCCCACTGGCTCCACCCCTGACTCCACCCCATTTGCCCTGCCCACGTAACAGGAGGTGGCGCTATACAGGAAGCATCGGCTCCGCTTCCTCTAGTGCTGGCTCCAGTGCTGCACTGTGCCTCTAATTGCACTACCAGTCGGATGGAGCAGCTGCCTGAGACTGAGTTAGTTACATGCTGCAGCCTGCAGAGCATGCAGACACGGAGGGAAACCAGTAGCCGGGCGCCCCTTGGCAGCAGTGCGCCCTAGGCGGTTGCCTAGTTTGCCTAGTGGTAGCACCGACCCTGATGGGCACGACGGGCCTGTGTTTGTCTTCTTCTTGGTGGCAGCGAGACACTACTTGTGCTTGCCACCTCACCAGCTTGAACTGCACTTATGGGACTCACCACGTCACCAAGTGTTACTGCAGTGCTGGTTTGACTACGACCGGGGTGTACTAGGCCACTGGTGCTTGCCAGTTCACCAAAACGCTACCAAAAAAACTGTTAGCGATCGCAGGGATCAGGCCTGACTCTGCGAACGCTGCAGTTATGCGTTTAGTGTTTTGTAAGTGACAGTGATCGATCGATACTGCACTTGGGTGGGCTGGGCTGGGCCGGAGGGGCAAAACGCAGGTGCTAGCAGGTATCTGGGTTGATCCCGCTAACACTGCGTTTTTGGGAACCCTAAACTGCTGGGGACGCTAGTATAGATCTGATCGGATCAGATATTGATCCGTTCAGATACTATACCACTAAGGGAGGCGTATGCTGCGTGCGTGGGTGTTAGCGGTACTGGTGCTAATCTGACGCTGCCTGGGGCAACGCATATCACCGCCGGGCGATCAGGGGGCTAAACCTTTATTCGGTAATAAACGGCGGGTGCCCTGACACTATAAAAAATAAACGAACTAACCAGCGTCACCCGTAACACTTATACGTGATCAGTGGTGAAAGGGTTAACTAGTGGGCAATCAAGGGGTTAAAACATTTATTAGGTAGTATATGGGGGTCCCTGTCGCTATAAAACGCTGACGGCGAACCTAAATATTTACCTCCCTAACTAGCGTCACCAGCGACACTAATACAGCGATCAGAAAAATGATCGCTTAGCGACACTGGCGACGGGGGGTGATCAGGGGGTTAAAACTTTATTAGGGGGGTTGGGGGGTACCCTAGACCTAAAGGGGGCTAATACTAACTGCCCTAACACAGTAACTGTCACAAACTGACACCATGCAGTAATCAGAGAAAAAAAAAAAAAATAAAAAAACTGCTTGGTGTCAGTGTGACGGGGGGGGGGATTAGGGGGTGATCGGGGGGGATCGGGGGGTAAAGGGGGGTGTTTTGTGTGCCTGGCATGTTCTACTGTGTGTGTGTGTGTGTGTTTTACACTCACATTGCAGTCTTCTCTCCTCGGCGCCGGAACGGAAAATACCGAGCCGAGGAGAGATGACATCATTTCCTTTGCTGCTGTTTATCATACAGCAGCAAAGGAATGATTTGATTGGCCGGCGGCGATCGCGAGGGGGGGCCATGAACGGATGGTCTCCCCCTCATCTCTGATCGCCGCTGGTCAGAAGCGGACCGCCTCGGGCACTGGGGGGGGTCCGATGGGACCCCCCACCCGCGGAAGGCAGATCACGTATATGTACGTGATTCTGCCTGTCCGTGCCACCTTGCCGACGTAAATCGGCGTGAGGCGGTCCTTAAGTGGGTAAACTCCCCAGCATGTTAGCCTATGTGTCCATACACACACAGGCTGTTATCAGCGTTTTTTGGCAGGGGGGATTTCCGGCTGGAAAAAAACCCCAGAACAAGAGGGTTTTAAAGTGGAGCTCCACCCACAAGAGGAAGTTCTGCTTTAAGCATTCCTCCCCTCCTCCTATGCCACTTTTGGCATGTAATTTTTTTGAGGTGGTAGCAGTTACCTAGTTTTGACAGGTACCTGCTCTCACTTCCACTCAGGCCACCTAGGCCACTTGAGTGGAAGTTCTCCTCTACCCCTCCCTCCCTGCAAGCTTCTGGGACACGTCACAGGTCCCAGAAGATTACCCGACCATTGAGGAGGAACAGCGCAACTCACGCATGTGCAGTTTGCACCCTGCTGTGAACCTGCAAGCTGTCACAGCCACACTTGAAATGTTGGCACCAGGGAGAGGTAAAGGGAGAGAAGTGAGGGTTTGGGCGACCGCATCGCTGGATCCTGTGACAGGTGAGTGTGTGTTTATTAAAAGTCAGCAGCTACACTTTTTGTAGCTACTGACTTTTAATAAACACAAAAACGTCTGGAACTCCACTTTAGTTTAGTTTTTCAACTGTAAAAACACTCAGCATTTTTAAGACATAAGCTTTTGTGGGAGTATAGTTGTGCTAAAAAAAGCTAAAAAAATGCTACAGCTGAAAAACGCTATTGCGAATGTGCTGAAAAACTCATTCTATAGCTACAGCTTTCTACAGCTAAGGCTACTGGTGTTTTTTTAACGTCCAGTGTGCATGAGACCTTAGTGTTGAGATGGGTGGCTTTAAGCAGCCGTTCCCTCCTCCTGCTTCACTTTCCACCCACCCTTGTCTCTCTCGCCCTCCTCTCCTTTCCCCACTCCCTAGTGATCCCTAGATGACTAGTGATCTAGTTATCATACCTTTCACAGAAAGTTGGAGATAAACTATAACTTGGTGTGACCATGTGTCTATCTATATCTGTATTCTGTACAGACGAATTTACAATAGGAAAGTTCCCTTTATGTGGCCAAGGACACTTTTTCAATGTCTTTTGCCACAAAAAAATTGAAGTCCTGGAGCACCACCTACAGGAATTTTTTAAGAATAACACTCCTTCAGTCACTGATCCTTTTCTCTTGTGGAACTCAAACAATGTATTTATAAAGGGGGTTCTAATAAAGATGAGCAATGTGGAGTCCGAGGGTGCAGCAATTAATATGGTGTAAACTATTTAATTCACTGAAGAGATTGGATTCTCAAAGCAAATTAAAATTCCCACAAGCACTTTCCTCAGACATCAGTTAATGTAGGCATGAGCTCTGTAACGTGTTTTCTCAACATGATCATAACTGCACAATAAGGATGAGCTTGATGTTCGGGTCGAACATAAGTTCAACACGAACATCGGGTGTTCGCCAAAGAGCGAACATTATGGGGCGTTCGTAGTAAATTTGAGCGCCGCGGAACGCCCCAAAATGCACTGCGAGATCACAGTGCATTGCTGTATGATGATTGGCCAAAGCATGCACCTGACCTGCATGCTTTGGCCAATCACACGCCCTCTGCTAAGAGAGCCATAATTGGCCAAAGGCAGGGTGCCTTTGGCCAATCATGGCTCAGGGGGACTAATGCCGTGTACACATGAGCGGACTTCTCGTCGGACTGAACTCCTAAGGACTTTTCGACGGAGTTCCGACGAAATGGACTTGCCTACACACAATCCCACCAAAGTACGTTTTGAACGTGATGACCTATGACCGGACTGAATTAAGGAAGTTCATAGCCAGTAGCCAAAAGCTGCCCTTGCGTTGTTTTTGGTCTGTCGGACTAGCATACAGACGAACTGATTTTTTGATAGGAATCGAGTCCGTCAGAAAGATTTGAAACTTGTTCTATTTCTAAGGTCCGCCAGATTTTTAGACAGAAAAGGTCAGATGAAGCCCACACACGATCGAATTGTCCGACGGATTCATTCCGTCGGACCTTTGATGCCGAAAAGTCCGGTCGTGTGTACGCGGCATAAGTCCACGCCCCACACTATATAAGGCTGGTTACACGGCGGCCGTGTGCAGTGTTGTTGGTCTGGACAGAGAGATAGCTTGATTTAGATTAAGCAAGCAGGTTATTCAGTTAGTGTATTTGATATATATACATATATACAGTCAGACTAGAATATATATATATATATATATATATATATATATATATATATATATATATACACTGTGCTTTTAGCGTAGACTATATATTCAGTGTTTACTCTATATTCAGTCAGTGTAGGCAGTGTATTAATATATATTGAGGATGTCCCACAGATGCTCAATAGGGTTTAGGTCTGAAGACATGCTTGGCCAGTCCATCACCTTTACCCTCAGCTTCTTTAGCAAGGCAGTAGCCATCTTGGAGGTGTGTTTGGGGCCGTTATCATGTTGGAATACTGCCCTGCGGCTCAGTCTCCAAAGAGAGGGGATCATGCTCTGCTTCAGTATGTCACAGTACATGTTGGCATTAATGGTTCCCGCAATAAACTGTAGCTCCCCAGTGCTGGCAGCACTCACGCAGCCCCAGACCATGACACTTCCACCACCATGCTTGACTGTATGCAAGACACACTCGTCTTTGTACTCCTCACCTGGTTGCCACCACACACGCTTGACAGCATCTGAATCAAATACGTTTATCTTGGTCTCATCAGACCAAAGGACATGGTTCGCAGGCTTTCTTGTGCATCATCTGTAGAAGAGACTTCCTTCTGGGATGACAGCCATGCAGATCAATTTGATGCAGGGTGCAGCGTATGGTCTGAGCACTGACAGGCTGACCCCCCACCCCTTCAACCTCTGCAGCAATGCTGGCAGCACTCATACTATTTCCCAAAGACAACCTCTGGATATGACGCTGAGCGCGTGCACTCAACTTCTTTGGCTGACCATGGCGAGGCCTGTTCTGAGTGGAACCTGTCCTATTAAACCGCTGTATGGTCTTGGCCACCGTGCTGCAGCTCAGTTTCAGGGTCTTGGCAATCTTCTTATAGCTTAAGCCATCTTTATGTAGAGCAACAATTCTTTTTTTCAGATCCTCAGAGAGTTTTTTGCCATGAGGTGCCATGTTAAACTTCCAGTGACCAGTATGAAAGAGTGAGAGCGATAACACCAAATTTAACACACCTGCTCCCCATACACACCTGAGACCTTGTAACACTAACAAGTCACATGACACCGGGGAGGGAAAATGGCTAATTGGGCCCAATTTGGACATTTTCACTTAGGGGTGTATTCACTTTTGTTGCCAGCGGTTTAGACATTAATGGCTATTTGTTGAGTTATTTTGAGGGGACAGAAAATTTACACTGTTACAAGGTGTACACCCACTAATTTACATTGTAGCAAAGTGTCATTTCTTTAGTGTTGTCACATGAAAAGATAGAATAAAATATTTACAAAAATGTGAGGGGTGTACTCACTTGTGTGAGATACTGTATGTGTATATATATATATATATATATATATATATATATATATATATATATATATATATATATATATATATATATATATGTAGGAAGGCCAGTATGGTGGCCTGAATTTATGGGAGGAGCCCGGGGGGTATTTAAGCAGCCCGCTCACCTGTGGTGCTTGTCGGTTTCCTGTGCGCGATATACGTCACTAGGCCGACTATTCCGATTTCAGCGTTCGCAAATACTTGGCTCCCGCATTTCGTGATCTCCGTGCCCGAGAGTTTTTGAAGTCCGCGTTTATCGATTCGTTCGCACCACGCGTCTGGCTGGGCTGTCGCAGGTAGGGTCCCCTCGGATTTTTGTTTTTTCGTACGTTATGTCATGTCACTAAACCGTGGTATCACAATTACGAATCACTTGCAAATTTCACGAACGTAACCGCATGTGTATTACTCGCACTGTCGTCATGTTACCATTTCGCGTTATCTGAGGAAACCATAGCGACGCAAGCGTCGCTTCATTTCAGACAGGTCTTAATTGTTAAACATGTGTCAGCAGACAGCCATAGCGATTCGTAAATGCATAAATCTTTTCGAACCACGTCAGTTCGATACCAATCATTTCTCATTTCTGAAACATTTCTAAACTCATTTCTAACATTTCAAATCATTTCAATCATTTCTCATTTCAGTCACCTACCGCGCTCCGATTCGAATCCAGTCGCACCTAAAAGATGCACCGATTCGCTCCGGTGTGCCCCAGTAGTCACGGCCTCATTTCAGTACATGCTCCAGAGTCACGTTATTATCAGTCATTCGTACCTCTGTCATGGTTATCATTTCATTACCACGTATCACGTTCCGACATGAATTCAGTCGCATGGGAATGCACCGATTCATCTCGGCATGCCCCAGGATTGGCCACATTTCAGTACATGCTCCGGAGTCCGAGTCGTAGTCAGTCGCTACAACAGCACGACCGATTCGCGCCTCCGTCATGGCAAACGATATGTTACACCTGCACTTACCGCGCTCCGTTTCGAATCCAGTCGCATCCTCCATGCACCGATTCGTTACGGCGTGCCCCAGGGCTCGGCCTCATTTCTGAAACATGCTCCAGAGTCCGGATCATAGCTAGTCGCAGATATCGGGCGACTGATCCGCATCTCTGTCATGCCATTACTACCATTTCACTCCCACAGCGCATCACCGTTTCGAAACCAGTCGCATCTGAGATGCACCGATTCGTCACGGAATGCCTCACTTGTTTCGGCCGTATCCATACCTATACCAGAGCTCGGTTCGTTGCCAGTCGCAAAATACGGCACAACCAATTCGAGCCTCGGTCAAGGTAAACATTTCTCTCATTTCATTTCATACTGCGCTCCGATTCGAATCCAGATGCATCAATCAGGCACCGATTCGTCCCGGTGTGCATCAATTTTTTTTTTTTTTTTTCAGTTGCCTCATTTCAGTACATGCTCCAGAGCCCGGTTCACGGTCGGATCAGTCACGACACGACCGGGCCGGGCCTCTGTCATGGAGTTCACTCATTTCATAATCAAGGCAAACATTTCAAATCATTTCATTGTCACAAAGATTGCATGCACCATGCAAATTGTCGCTTCAAGTTAGTTAGCAATCCCTTCACGAATTATCACCTTTCATTTTCCTCTAGGTCAGTCAAAGTTCAGTAGGTCCACCCTGCACCAGGTTGGACGATATCCCCCCAGGTAAAAAAAAAAAAAAAAAATGGGAGAATAAGTCGGGTAAGTATGACTCAGGGGATCAAAGAAAAACTTGAAATTCATGTCACCCCCAATAGGTTACAGTCAACTGGAAAATAAGAGCTCAAGACAGGAGATTCTCACCAGATCAACTATGTCTCAGGCCGGCAGCGAAGACTTCACGGCCCCCCTGTCACCTTCCCCGGTCTCAGAGAGCGGCAGCGTGCAGTCCCTCAGGGGATGGACTATCCCCAAACTGACGGCAGAGCTCAGACGCAGAGGTGTCCCCTTCCCCGCCACAGCGAGGAAAGGCGAGCTCTTCAAACTCCTCTTCCCCCCACCAGCAGCAGGACCCAGTACCCAACAGGCATCCCTCCAGTCAATATCATCAGCTATCTCACAATTACACACGATGGTGTCATCCTTGTCTACCTCGGTTACAGACGTCCAAACCAGGGTGGCACTCCTGGAGGCTCGACCGGCCACGGCTGTCCCTGACCCAATCGCAACTCAAACCTTGACACCCCTTCCTGCCGACCTGTCTGCGCCTCATTCTTCCCACATCCCCAGTCTCAATTCCCTGATCCCCTCCGAAGAGTTTTCCCTAAAATATTCCTCCGTCGACATGGCAATACAAGCAATCATCAAAGCAGGTACAGGTGCCTGGCTCTCCAAAGCCGACATCTCGGATGCCTTCAAGCTCCTGCCCATCCACCCATCCCTTTGGTGCTGGCATGGCATCAAGTGGAAGGAGGCATATTATTTTGCCACAAAACTGACCTTCGGTTCGAAGAGTAGTCCGTGGCTCTTCGACACGTTCGCTCAGTCCCTGGTTTGGATACTGTTACACAAGGGTCAATGCCAAGAAGTCATCCATTACCTGGATGACTTCCTACTAATAGAACCTCCCAGCAAGCCACCAGGAGACCTCGACAAACTCAGAGTGATATTTGGAAACCTCAATGTTCCCATCGCCGAGCACAAAGTCGACGGCCCAGCACACATCATCACCTTTCTCGGGGTCAGCTTGGATACCTGCGTTATGCAAGCCAGTCTCCCCCTCGACAAACTAACACGCATTAGGGCGGTCCTTCACGAATTCACACACACCAAGGGCTGTACCAAAAAGCAGTTGCAATCTCTCCTGGGAATGCTTAATTTCGCCATGCGAATTATTCCACAAGGCCGCACCTTTGTATCACGCCTGCTTAGATTCCTGTCAGAAACTCAAGACCCCGATCAGATCTTAAATCTAGACTCCGCAGCTATAGCGGACCTATCTATGTGGGAGGAATTCTTGTCCGCCTGGAATGGCATATCCCTATTTATACCCATGGTTTCGCCCCTGTCACCCCAGGTAGTGACAGACGCTGCAGCCTCCACAGGTTTCGCGGCAATTTTTGGCCACCATTGGTTTTCAGGACCCTGGCCTCAACAGATACTGTTGATACCTGGTTTTACTCAAACATCTGCCCTCTTTGAACTTTATCCCATAGTGGCAGCTGCACAGCTCTGGGGCCACCACTGGACAGGACAAACCGTAGTCTTCACCACCGACAACCAGGCCACAGCAGACATCATCAACAGAGGCAGGTCCAAGTCCCTAGCAGTCATGTCCTTCCTGCGCAGATTGGTACAACTGTCTTTACAGCATCAGTTTAATATACACTGTGCATTTATTCCCGGCAGATACAACTTAGCTGCTGACGCACTGTCACGTTTTAATTATACCTCCTTTTTTGAACAGGTTCCCGAAGCCGAACCAATGTCGGCCCCTATCCCTGTCTGGTCACAACTGACCCTGGACTAGTTCAACATTTACACGGAGCAACGCAACTCATTAATCATTCACTCTCGCACAACACACTCAAAGCCTACCAGACAGCTTGGAAGGCGTTCAATAAGTTTCTCACATCCTGCCGTAAAGGACCAACAGATGTCAAACAGGTACTGGCCTTCACTGCGCACTGTCACACGCAGCTGGCCTTATCCTACAATACCATTCGGCTATATCTAGCCGGCATCCAACATTTCTTGACGCTTGAAGACCCCACAAAATCTTCACTGTTCTCATCACACGCTATACGAGCCATCCTAAGGGGCATTCAGAAACAACAACCAGTCATCAGCACCCATTACGGGGCCTATCTTTAGGGACATGTCAACTATTCTGGCTACTTCGCCATTCGGTCTGCTCCCCAGCACGGTCTTACAAGCAGCCATATATTTAGCTTACTATGGGTTCTTGCGACCTGGCGAATTCACCTCTAACAAACCCACAGACCAAGTACTATGCAGACGGCACTTGCTTCCATACCAAGACCATTTCATCCTGCACTTCGAGGTCTCTAAAACCCAGCAAACGGGCTCAGGAGTGAACATTCACCTCTACAAAACCAACAACAGCTGGTGTCCAGTCGCGGTACTCAACCGACTCCGGTCACTCCTGCCTGAGCAACCAGACACCAGTCCCCTTCTACCATTCCCAGTTAAACCCTTAAGTGCCTCTCAGTTTGTGAAACACATAAGGATACTTCTCCGCAATCTTCACCTTGACCCTAGTCAGTATTCCGGACACTCCTTTCGCATCGGAGCAGCCTCCGCAGCATCCCGCCACGGGGTTCCAGACCACATCATCAAAAGACTAGGCAGATGTAAATCAGCCTGCTTCGCCCGGTATATCCCCAATCCGCAAATAGAGATGGCACAGGCATTCTCCAAATTGGCTCAATAAATAACTGAAAACCAATAAATATTATAACCCTACCTGAATGTTTTTGCCCCCTTATTTTGGCATACCGGCCATTAGACCAAGGCACACTTTCAGGTCCATTTCATATGGTAAGTCCACACTTTTAGGTCTATTTCCAATGGTAAGTCTCATCTTTACTATAAGTGTTATCTATGTCCATATCGGACATAGGGCTCCAACCATAAGTAGGAAGGCCAGTATGGTGGCCTGAATTTATGGGAGGAGCCCGAGGGGTATTTAAGCAGCCCGCTCACCTGTGGTGCTTGTCGGTTTCCTGTGCGCGATACCCACCCTCCCATCCCCATTTCACAACATTTCTCAACTATTCATTTCATTCATTTCTCTTTACAGAAAATCATTTCTTAAACCAGGGTATGCCCCCTTATTTTGGCATACCGGCCATTAGACCAAGGCACACTTTCAGGTCCATTTCATATGGTAAGTCCACACTTTTAGGTCTATTTCCAATGGTAAGTCTCATCTTTACTATAAGTGTTATCTATGTCCATATCGGACATAGGGCTCCAACCATAAATATATATATACAGTATATATATATATATATATATATATATACCGTATATATTATATACCGTATATACTCGAGTATAAGTCGAAATTTTCAGCCCCTTTTTTGGGACTGAAAGTGCGCCCTTCGACTTATACTCGAGTCACCACTGTCTGCCTACATGATCAGCGTGTCATGCAGGCAGACGGCGGCCAGCGTGTGCTACATACCACTCGGCAGCCTCTCACTGTTCCAAAGCTGCGCCTCCTCCTCGTCTGTGATAGGCAGTCAGTGTACAGCCTATCACAGACATTCCCTCATCCTCATCCGTGATGAGAGAATGAGGATGAGAGAATGAGGATTTGAGAATGTCTGTGATAGGCTGACCGCTGACTGCTGGGAAATGGAGTTTTCTACCTATCAAGGACGAGGAGGAGGCGCGGCTTTTGAACAGTGAATGGCCGCCGAATAGTAATAGCACACGCTGATCGGTGCAGAGCGGCACACAAAGGCATGCACAGGACACAGGTAGGATGCACACAGACACATGCACACATACACAGGACACATACACAGGTACATATACACATACACACATACACAGGTACATATACACATGACACATGCACATATACACAGGACACAGGTACAGGACACATGCACATATACACATGACACAGGTACATGACACATGCACACATACACAGGACACAGGTACAGGACATATGCACATATACACAGGACACAGGTACAGGTCACATGCACGTATACACATGACACATGCACATATACACAGGACACAGGTACATGACACATGCACATATACACAGGACACATGACACATGCACATATACACATGACACATGCACATATACACATATACAAATGCACATATACACAGGACACATGCACATATGCACAGGACACATGCACATATGCACAGGACACATGACACATGCACAGGACACATGCACAGGACACAGGGAGGTATACAGCTGCAGATGGGCATTGTTGACCCTCTTTTTCCACTTACAGTAGATGCTGCATTTATCACTCTCTTCTTATACTCAGGGCAATACGTTTTTCCCATATTTGTATGGTAAATTAGGGCCTCGACTTATACTCGGATCGACTTATACTCGAGTATATACGGTACACAGTCTCATCCAGTGTAGCCAATATTTACAGTGCATTACGTGGTGTACTGTTTCTAATACACTTCAGGCAGCGTACACAGTATCTAATACAGTTTGTACAGTGTCTACTACACTTCTGGTGGTGTACACAGTATAAAGTATAGTGCAGCCATAGTACAGTTGCTAATACAGTGCAGGTGGTGTACACAGTATCTAATACAGTGTGTATAGTTTCTACTACACTTCTGGTGGTGTCCACAATACACAATACAGTGCAGCCATTATACAGTTGCTAATACAGCGCAGGCGTTGTACACAGTATCTAATACAGTGTGTACAGTTTCTACTACACTTCTGGTGGTGTACACAGTACAGTGTAACCATAGTACAGTTGCTAATACAGTGCAGGCAGTGTACACAGTATCTAATACAGTGGAGCGTGGTTTTGCAAAACAAAATATACATCATGTCCGGAAGGCCACCAAGGAGAGGCAGATGCTCACAGGCTACTAAAAGATGGCAAACAACTTCTGTGTCTACAGTCAACAGTGCTGGTTGTGGACATGGTGCATCCTCTGCAGGTGGCTGTGGGGCACGCTTGTCCTTTTTTTCTGCTGCTGGCCTGTTATTGAGCCAAAACATGCAGAAGAGTTGGTGGAGTGGGTAACAAAGCCGTCCTCATCCTCTTCATCCTCTGTCACCTAGGCTCAAAGTAGTTTGCCTTCCAACGCAGCTGCCAAAGTGGCCTATTTCACCGGCTCCTTGTCCACAGTCACTCCTTCCGTAGCCCCACCATCATGCAGGAAGGAGTGCCCAGAATTATTCAACCACAGTGTTGGGTACATGCTACTAGAGGATGAGCAGCGATTTGAAGGCTCTAATATTGGTTCCCAGGTTGAGGAAGGGAGTAACGTGAGCCTAGAGAGAGGGGGTGCAGCATACTGCCAAGTTTGCTCCAGTGACGAGGAGGGAGGGGATGATGAGGTCACTGACTGTACTTTTGTGACTGAGAGGAGGAGGAGGCATAACTCCAACGAGGCAGGATATCCTCTAGGGGGCAGCATAAGGGCAGCCACCCTATTGCATAACACCGCAGAGCTCCGCAGGTGCAGGGCGCTGCTGACTCCCCGCTGACTTTTAAAAGTTCTATGGTGTGGGCCTTTTTTGACACGTGTGCAGCAGATCGCACCGTTGCTGTTTGCAAACTATGTCTGAAGCGGATCAAGCGTGGCCAGAACAGCAGCCGCTTGGGCACCACATGCTTGACCAGACATATGACGACCTGTCATGCAGTCCATTGGCAACAGCACTTGAAAGATCCACATCAAATAAAAACGCAGACTTCTCCTTGCTCCTCATCCGGGATCTCCAACCATACTATACCTCCAGTCCTCTCAAAAAGCTGCACTGGGAGGAATGAAGGTATAGCAATAGGTGTCCCAAGTACTTGCAGCCAATCTGATAGCAGTACACCACCATCTGATTTTAGCAGGAAAATTTCCCTACCCCAGTTGCTGAACCGTAAAAAGAAATTCGGTCCCAGCCATCCACATGCTTAGCATTGAAATGCTAGCTTAGCCAAATTGCTAGAACTGCAACTGCTGCCTTTCCAGCTGGTAGACTCTGCCCTTTCGTGAATTTGTGGAATGTGCTGTACCTCGGTGGCAGGTTCCGAAACGCCATTTCTTTTCACGGAAGGCCCTTCCAGATCTCTACTGGCATGTGGAAAGCAATGTTTTGGTCTTGTTGAACAGGGCAGTCAGCAGTAAGGTGCATATTACCGCTGACTCATGGTCCAGCAGGCATGGGCAGGGACGTTACCTTTCCTTCATGGCGCACTGGGTAACTTTGCTGGCAGCTGGGAAGGATGCAGGACAGGGTTTAGTGTTGTTGGAGCATGTTCCGCCGCCACGCCTCCAAAATGCTAGTGGTGATTCTGCCACAGCTCTCTCCTCCACCCCCTCCTCTTCTTCTTCCTCTATGGCCTCTTCTGTTCCATGTTTGGCACACGTCCTGAATTTGCTGGTGCAGTGGTTCTTGAGCAGGTACCCAGGATTGCAGGATCTCCTGAGGCAGGCCAGAAAAGTCTGTGGTCATTTCCGCAGGTCATTCAATGCTAGTGCTTGGCTGGCTGACATTCAAAGGGAATGCAACCTGCCCACCAATCGCCTCCTTTGTGACATGCCCACCAGGTGGAACTCAATGTTGGCAATGCTGAAGCAGCTGCACACACAGCAGAGGGCCATGAATGAATACCTGTGTGAGTATGGCACCAGGACAGGGTCAGGAGAGCTTGGCTTCTTTTCACCACCGCAGGTGGCTACTGATCAAGGATGCATGCACTGTCCTGTCACCATTTGAGGAAGCCACAAGGATGGTGAGCAGCGACAATGCATACATCAGTGACACTGTCCCTCTAGTCTTCCTTTTGGCGCACACGCTTCGTGGAATCATGGACAGGGCACTTGAGGCAGAACAGCGGGAGGAAGAGGAGGACTTCCTTATCTTTCAAGGCCCCCTTTATCCAGATAGCATTCCTGCGGGCCCGCCAAACACACAGAAAGAAGAGGAGAAGGATTGTGTTTGCATGGATGTAGAGAATAACACTCAGCAGCAGTCTTCAAGGGATGGTTTTCAGTCCCCAGAAACCCAAGGAGTTGTACGTGGCTAGGAGGAGGTAGTTGCAGATCATGAAATCCTTAGTGACCCAGAGGACTCAGAATCAAATGCCTCTGCAAACTTACATTGCATAGCCTCCCTGATTCTGCAAAGCCTGCAAAAGGACCCTAGGATTCGTGGTATCAAAGAAAGGGATCATTACTGGGTGGCAACCCTTCTTGATCCACATTACAAGGGTAAGGTTGCAGAACTCATCCTGCCTTTGCAGAGGGAGCAGAGGATGAAACATCTTCAGGAGGCCTTGAAGAAATGTTTGTGCAACGCATTTCCAGACCCTGGGAGGTTACAATTTCCTGGTGCTGGACAATGTGTTGCTGAGGCTTCGTTCAGTCAGAGGAAGAGTGGTGGAGAATGTGGCCAGCTGACTGATGCCTTTAAACGATTTTTCAGTCCTCAGCGCCAAGGTCTGATCGGTTCAAGCAACCATCACCAGCGTCTGAATTACATGGTGCAGGAATATCTAGGGGCAAGAGCAGACTTGGAGACCTTTACAACAGAGCATCCACTGGGTTACTGGGTCTTGAGGATGGACCACTGGCCAGAACTAGCTCAATATGCAATTGAGCTACTGGCCTGTCCTGCATCCAGTGTGCTTTCTGAATGCACATTCAGTGCTGTTGGAGGGTTTGTAATGGATCAAAGAGTGCACCTGTCCACAGACTCCGTTGATAGGCTCACATTCATAAAAATTAATCAGTCTTGGATCAGCAGCTATCAAGCACCTGATGCTGATGTAACTGATTGAATTTGCTATGGATGTGGGATCCCTTGAAGACTGCATATGCTTACTATCCTTTTCCTCCTCAAGCTTGATGATGCTAGCTTCCAACAATATTTTTGGTTTAGGGCACCACTACTACCACCCAAGGCCCAATTTTTCTGCCCTGTTTAACAGGGACATGTAATTACAATTTTCCATATAATATTTCAACACAGGGCTCGTCCCTGCACCCAATAAGAGTATCTGTGAGGGCTTACAGTGTTTTGGTACCACCACCACAACCAAAGGCCCAATTTTTCTGCCCCTGTTTAACAGGGGCATGTAATTACAATGTTTGATATAGTATTTCACAGCAGGGCCCGTTCCTGCGCCCACCAAAAGTAACTGTGAGGGCTTACAGTGTTCTGGTACCACCAATGCCTAAGGCCCAATTTTCTGCAGAGTATATAGGGCAGGCCGTATAGTATATATACTGCTGTTCAGAGTATATAGTGCCTGGGGGCCCCCCATGCCATTTTTTTTATTTGGGTGCGGGGTTCCCCTTAATATCCATACCAGACCCAAAGGGCCTAGTAATGGACTTTTTTTTTCAATGATTTTCATCTATATTGCTGGGACATTACATTACAGCCGCAAGTAGTTTTAAATTACATTTTTTCCTTTAGAAATGTCATTTTGCTGTGGTATTGTTCTAAACACAGGAAAAATTTGCTACTTTACAGGCATAATAAGGACACTCCCCAGGCACAATATTTAAAGGAATATTTCAATTTTATTGTTTCACTTTAAGCATTATTAAAATCACTTGCATGTTCTGCTGTGAACCGAACCCGGGGGTGTTCGGTTCATCCCTACTGCACAAGGCTGAAACGTAAATATTTTTGAAGTTGCAGACAGGTAGACAATTTGCTGGCTACTCAAGTTCGGAAACACAACATTCATGATAAAATCCCATTTTTGATACACCTTTACTCAAAGCAGAGCATTTATATCCCCCAAGAAATAGCAGACGCTTTTAGAAATTCTGTATACACCCTAAGGCCCCATTCCCACCTCAGCATTTTGTAGCTTGAAGCTTGAAGCTAGAAGCTCCAAAATGCTGAAGGAGAAAAATCAATTATTCTCTATGGAATTGGTTCACATCTCCACTCCAAGTCGCCTAAAGCCAAAGGCCTGAAGCTCAAAAAAGTTCTGGAGCTTTTTTTGTAACTCAAATTGAACAGATTTGCGAGTTTTTGGCACGTCTTTATTCCCATTGCAATTAATGGAAATGTGCAACTATTTTTTTATGATGATTTTTTAGTTATTTATGTATTTATTTTACATTTTTTTATTCATATATTATTACTATTTTGTAAAAAATGTTTTCAATTGAGCAGAAAACATCATGCAAAAACGTGAGACTACCCCAGGTCAGTAGTCTCTGTGGACCAAAGTCCAGTTCATGGGTTCCTAAGGTCCTCTGGGACAATGTCAAGGACACTTATTGCTGTGACAAAAAAAAGAGACATAAGGGCTTGGAAAAACCATGCATTCCTCTGCATGATTTTGGGGATCTCTAACCACATACTGTCAGGGGTGCAGATAATGTGACAATTTAGGGTCATTTCACACAAGCATGTCATTAGCTCCAAATTTATTCTGCAGCAGGACAACAACAGAGTCCTGAAAGTGGGGGTTTGGCTCCCACAGAGCTCCAATCTCAACATCATCATGTCTGTCTGGGATTACATGAAGAGACAAAAGGATTTGAGGCAACCTACACCCACAGAAGATCTTAACGTGCATTCTTGCGTGATTTTCTACTCAATTTAAAAAAAATAAAAAATTTTAATAATATACGAATAAATAAATGTAAAATAAATACACAAATCACTAAAAATCATCATAAATCATCATAATAACACTTATTGCTGTGACAAAAAAAAAGAGACAGAAGGGCTTGGAAAAAACTATGCATTCCTCTGCATGATTTTGGGGATCTCTAACCGCATACTGTCAGGTGTGCAGATAATGTGACAATTTAGGGTCATTTCACACAAGCATGTCATTAGCTCCAAATTTATTCTGCAGCAGGACAACAACAGAGTCCTGAAAGTAGGGGTTTGGCTCCCACAGAGCTCCAATCTCAACATCATCATGTCTGTCTGGGATTACATGAAGAGACAAAAGGATTTGAGGCAACCTACATCCACAGAAGATCTTAACGTGCATTCTTGCGCGATTTTCTGCTCAATTTAAAAAAAAAAAAAAAAAATTAATAATATACGAATAAATAAATGTAAAATAAATACACAAATAACTAAAAATCATCATAAATAAATAATACATAAATAAATAAATAAAATTAATAATATGTAATAATATATAAATAAATAATAATGAACCCCTAAGCTTAAAAATTATATTAAAGAAATTATTATTATCATTATTGTTATTATTATTATTATTATTAATAATAATAATAATAATAATAATAATAATAATACATAAATAAACACCCAAACATGAAATAAATAATAAAATAATAATAATAATAATAATAATAATATTCATTTTTATTATTGTTATTTTATTATTATTGGGGGAATCCAAAGAAACTACGAAGAAACAAACAGGAAGGTGCAAGCACCTACTGCATTACTGCAAATCATTTATTGGAAAATGTAAAACTTGTAAAAATGAATACTACAAAATTGAAACAAGTGAGAGCGTGAGAGCAAGACGGGATCATACAGTGCAGAATATGCATCTCCCGCGGCACCCTGCTATGCTGGCAGGCTAACATGGTTCAGGGGCGCACCCATTGCTCTCACTTGTTGCAATTTTGTGAGTATTCATTTTTACAAGTTTTACGTTTTCCAATAAATCATTTGCAATAATGCACTAGGTACTTGTGCCTTCATGTTTGTGTCTTTGTGGTTTTTCAGGACATGGAAATTGTTTATTGGGAGTTTTCAGCCAGGTATGATAGTAAAATTAATGAACATTTTACAAAGCTGCACTGTTTTTTAAAATCTGCTAGGGTCCCATGACTGCACTTAGCCCAGGTAACAGAAATAAAAAACAATATGGTCGGGATCCACCTGGTTGCCTAATTGCCAGCTGCACCCACCCCCTCCCCAACCCAGTGCACCAGTAAGTGATGGACGGGCAGAGCAGAGAGCAGTAGGTCAGTCACTGCGCTTTGCTCAGAGGAGACTGAGAACTGAGCGATCAATGATCACATGATCGCTCAGTTCTCGACCTTAGAGCTGATGTGGGACAACCCACAATAATCCCATGACGGTAGCCTCTGTGGGCCAAAGTCCAGTTCATAGGTTCCTAAGGTGCTCTGGGACACTGAAACAACGTGTGGCGCTCATAAAATGTGCTGAAAACCTACATTGATAAATGCAGAGTCACAGTAGGTGATGGTGACACATAAAGTGACCAGAAAGAGAAAATATAAGGTGTGTGACCACCAAGATATTGTGGTTGGCGGGTCAAAGAAGGTGTAAGGCTATACTGGTGACCATTAAGGTGAAGGTCATACTGGGTGTGACCTCAAGAGTGAAATTCACATAGGTGAGTAGGTCATAATAAATGTGACCTCGAGGATAAAGAACAAATAAGGAAAAAATAAGGAAAAAATATAAACGAACCCTAAAAATTAAAAGCAGCCAAGTAAAGTGGGGAGTATAGCAAAACCATACGGATAAACTAATGTAGATATTTTTAACATGAAATTAACAATACTGCATGTCTATTAAATCCATCTGATGGGATGTAAAAAACATGATATATAGATATAACATAGCAAGTCTATAGCCCATATGTAGAATGTAAGCTCATAAAGGTGCCAATATAACACTGTTGGTATTCCAAATCTTCATGAGTATTTCTACAAGAATATTAGGAACATCTCAGCATGCCGGATAGTATCTTCTACAAACATGACTTCATAACTTCAAACACATAGAAATATAGTGCCCTTACCAGAGGTGGTAGACTCACAGGCCGTCGGAGGTGAGTCAAAAAGGCTTGTACCGTCAAATGGTGGGGTAGATCTGGTTTCCGATCAGACAGGTAGACTTGGTAGAGGAGAAAAGCCTGAAAGGCTAATGTATCCCTGGAGGAGCTGAACTGGGCCCGAATGTCCTGTTGGACCCTGTTCTCTATCCAGGTACCGACTACGATCGTCTGCTAGGTTCCACTCGATCTCCAGCAATCCTCATGGTATGGCAAGGAAACAAGAAAAAACCTCCACATGGTGTAAATCCGTTGCAAAAAATTGAAAATTTATTGGTATAAAAAGTGCAAAAGATTATATCCAACAAATGGTAAAATGAGCGGTAAAAATTAGGTTCAATTGAACTGGACAGCGCAGTAAATGGTGGCTATGGCAGCAAAATGAACCCAACACGTTTCGTCCTCTAGGACTTCTGCTGGGGTGGGACACTGCCAAGGGCACTTATTGCTGTGACAAAGAAAGATACAGATGGGCTTGGAGAAATCTATGCATTCCTCTGCATGATTTAGGGGATCTCTAACCACATACTGTCAGGTATGCAGATAATGTGACAATTTCACACAAGCATGTGATTGACCCCAAATTTATTCTGTAGCAGGACAATGACCCCAACCATACATCCAATGTCATTAGGAACTATTTTCAGTGTAAAGAAGAACAAGGAGTCCTGGAAGTGATGGTTTGACTTCCATAGAGCCCTGATCTCGACATCATCATGTCTGTCTGGAATTACATGAAGAGACAGGAGCATTTGAGGCAGCCTACATCCACAGAAAATCTGGGGTTAGTTCTCCAAGATGTGTAGAACAACCTACCCGCCGAGTACCTTCAAAAACTGTGTGCAAGTTACCTAGAATGTAAGTGGACTGGGGCAATACTTGGATTGCTTCCTGCAACCCTTGACCCAGAAGTCACCAGCCTACTTAAGAGACAGTAAGGAACTGATTAACCTGCTTAAAGATATGGAAGTATCAGATGACTGCATCCTGGCGAGTATTGATTTTAATTCGCTCTACACCAACATCAACCAAAGTTTTACCTTGGACACAGTAACGTGGGCCTTACAAAAGACCAATTTAAAAAGGAAACCATGACAGTTTTTGATTAAAGCACTGGATCTGGCCATGAGACATTATTTGTTTTGACATAATGGTAGCCACTATAGGCAGAGGAAGGGAGTAGCCATGGGGGCCAAGAATGCACTTGGCAAATATTTTTATGAGCAAATGGGAACATGAGGCCATACATGGGGAATTGAGACCAGAACTAAAGTTATACAAGAGGTATATCGATGATATCCTCATTGTGTGAAACCCTTCTGGAATTCCTACATGATATTAATAATAACTCCTATGGAATTTCATTTACGGAAACGTACGATAAATTGGCTGTTAACTATGAAGATCTGGTCATTTTCAAGAATATTGGCAAATTAAACACATAAACTTTTTTTAAGGAGGAGGACCGTAATGAGTATATTTCGAAAGGAAGTTGCCATTACCCCAGATGGCTAAATGGGGTACCTAAAAGCCAGATGATGAGAATACGCAGGAATTGTGACAACATTCCGGATTATTATAGCCAAACATAAGTAATTATAAGTAGCTTCCAAGAGAAAGGGTACGCACCCAAAGAATTAAAGAATTAGTTAAGACACAACAGGAAGTAGTACAATTGGATAGAAATGTAATGTTACAAGATAAGGAACATAGAAGTAACAATTATGGGTTAGCTTTTATGACTGGGTTTACGAGACAATATAAGCAGGTTGAGAGAATAATATCTAAACATTGGCCATTACTGGTGAATATCTTTGAATCGGACCCAGACCTCACTATCAGGTATCCGCTTGGGTTTAGGAACATGGAGATAGTCCCAAACAAGGTTATCTTCCCACGCTTCCCGGGAATTTTCAACAATTTCCATGATCCATTCAGGAACGTAAGGGTAATCCAGGCCCCATTCCTGAGCAACTTTTCTTTGAACTTCTTGCTGGAACCTCGAAAGTCTAGGCTTTCCTCGGCCAGGCAAAACACAGGAATCAGAAGCTTTACTGACCCACTGTTGATAAGTGGTTGCCCTGGTAGAAAGGACAGTAGATGAAACATTGAAGGGGGGTACTGGAGTTTAGATGATTTGAGTGACCTTTCTGATGCTCCAGTGGAAGCCTCCACTGAGGTAGAACTCTCTAGTAACCACTCTTCATTATCACTAGACTCAGCCTCTTCAGAGGCATCTCTGGGTCCAAGTACAAGTGGCCACACCCTGCACTACACTGACACTCCCAGTTCCCAAAATAAACAATCAGGCCTGAGATAGGAATACAGGCCTGCCTAAATTTACCTGAAACTGTACCCTGTCATCTAAACACAGAAAGATCACCTACCTTAAGGTAGTGACCGCTACATATATATAGTGGGGACGGAAAGTATTCAGACCCCCTTACATTTTTCACTCTTTGTTATATTGCAGCCATTTGCTAAAATCATTTAAGTTCATTTTTTTCCCTCATTAATGTACACACAGCCATATTGACAGAAAAACACAAAATTGTTGACATTTTTGCAGATTTATTAAAAAATAAACTGAAATATCACATGGTCCTAAGTATTCAGACCCTTTGCTGTGACACTCATATATTTAACTCAGGTGCTGTCCATTTCTTCTGATCATCTTTGAGATGGTTCTACACCTTCATTTGAGTCCAGCTGTGTTTGATTATACTGATTGGACTTGATTAGGAAAGCCACACACCTGTCTATGTAAGACCTTACAGCTCACAATGCATGTCAGAGCAAATGAGAATCATGAGGACAAAGGAACTGCCTGAAGAGCTCAGAGACAGAACTGTGACAAGCCACAGATCTGGCCAAGGTTACAAAAATTTCTGCTGCACTTAAGGTTCCTAAGAGCACAGTGGCCTCCATAATCCTTAAATGCAAGACGTTCGGGATGACCAGAACCCTTCCTAGAGCTGGCCGTCCGGCCAAACTGAGCTATCGGGGGAGAAGAGCCTTGGTGAGAGAGGTAAAAAAGAACCCAAAGATCACTGTGGCTGAGCTCCAGAGATGCAGTCGGGAGATGGGAGAAAGTTGTAGAAAGTCAACCATCACTGCAGACCTCCACCAGTCGGGGCTTTATGGCAGAGTGGCCCGACGGAAGCCTCTCCTCAGTGCAAGGCACATGAAAGCCTGCATGGAGTTTGCTAAAAAACACCTGAAGGACTCCAAGATGGTGAGAAATAAGATTCTCTGGTCTGATAAGCCCAAGATAGAACTTTTTGGCCTTGATTCTAAGCGGTATGTGTGGAGAAAACCAGGCACTGCTCATCACCTGTCCAATACAGTCCCAACAGTGAAGCATGGTGGTGGCAGAGTGCTCAGGACCTCAGACTGGGCCAAAGGTTTACCTTCCAATAAGACAATGACTGACTTAAACCCAATTGAGCATCTCTGGAGAGACCTAAAAATGGCTGTCCACCAACGTTTACCATCCAACCTGACAGAACTGGAGAGGATCTGCAAGGAGGAATGGCAGAGGATCCCCAAATCCAGGTGTGAAAAACTTGTTGCATCTTTCCCAAAAAGACTCGTGGCTGTATTAGATCAAAATGGTGCTTCTACTAAATACTGAGCAAAGGGTCTGAATACTTAGGATCATGTGATATTTCAATTTTATTTTATTGACATAAAAAATGTCAATAATTCTGTGTTTCTCTGTCAATATGGGGTGCTGTGTGTACATTAATGAGGAAAAAAATGAACTTAAATGATTTTAGCAAATGGCTGCAATATAACAAAGAGTGAAAAATTTAAGGGGGTCTGAATACTTTCCGTTAGGGATGAGCTTCGTGTTCGAGTCGAACCCATGTTCGACTCGAACATCGGCTGTTCGGTCGTTCGCCGAATTGCGAACGATATGGGCCGTTCGCGCCAAATTCGTGTGGCGCGTCACGGCCCATAATTCACTGCGGCATCGCAGTGCATTGCTTGCTGATGATTGGCCAAGCATGCACTATGACCCGCATGCTTGGCCAATCACAGCGCCGCCTTAACAGAGAGCCGTAATTGGCCAAAGCCAAGGAGGCTTTGGCCAATTATGGCTCAGGGGATTTAGTACACGCCCTACACTATATAAGGCCGCCTGCACGGCGGCCCTGTGCAGTGTGTTCCGGTGTGCTGAGAAATAGAGAGAGAGAGAGACAGTGTCATTTCATTTGAGTTAGCTAGATTAGGCAGGACAGTCAGTCAGTTAGCTGCACTTAAAGTGTATTGTGTATATATATGCATCCCAGGTGTTGCATATATATATATATATATATATATACACTGTATTCAGTTTAGCTAGATCCGTTCCTGTTATCTTCTAGACTATTTACATTTAGTGCAGTGCGTCCTGCTCACAGTGTTCAGCTAGATCCGCTCCTGTTATCTTCCTACTGACAGGCAGGCTTGTCTTGTTACAGTATTTTGAAGAAAATTACTGGTGTTCTTTTGATCCTATTAGTACCACAGTCAGGCAGCTAGACTATTTACATTTAGTGCAGTGCGTCCTGCTCACAGTGTTCAGCTAGATCCGTTCCTGTTATCTTCCTACTGACAGGCAGGCTTGTCTTGTTACAGTATATAAAGCTACCTGAAGAAAATTACTGGTGTTCTTTTGATCCTATTAGTACCACAGTCAGGCAGCTAGACTATTTACATTTAGTGCAGTGCGTCCTGCTCACAGTGTTCAGCTAGATCCGTTCCTGTTATCTTCCTACTGACAGGCAGGCTTGTCTTGTTACAGTATATAAAGCTACCTGAAGAAAATTACTGCTGTTCTTTTGATCCTATTAGTACCACAGTCAGGCAGCTAGACTATTTACATTTAGTGCAGTGCGTCCTGCTCACAGTGTTCAGCTAGATCCGTTCCTGTTATCTTCCTACTGACAGGCAGGCTTGTCTTGTTACAGTATATAAAGCTACCTGAAGAAAATTACTGCTGTTCTTTTGATCCTATTAGTACCACAGTCAGGCAGCTAGACTATTTACATTTAGTGCAGTGCGTCCTGCTCACAGTGTTCAGCTAGATCCGTTCCTGTTATCTTCCTACTGACAGGCAGGCTTGTCTTGTTACAGTATATAAAGCTACCTGAAGAAAATTACTGGTGTTCTTTTGATCCTATTAGTACCACAGTCAGGCAGCTAGACTATTTACATTTAGTGCAGTGCGTCCTGCTCACAGTGTTCAGCTAGATCCGTTCCTGTTATCTTCCTACTGACAGGCAGGCTTGTCTTGTTACAGTATATAAAGCTACCTGAAGAAAATTACTGGTGTTCTTTTGATCCTATTAGTACCACAGTCAGGCAGCTAGACTATTTACATTTAGTGCAGTGCGTCCTGCTCACAGTGTTCTGCTAAACCTACAAGTTAGTGGGGTGCGTCCTGCTCACAGTGTTCAGCTAAACCTACAAGTTAGTGGGGTGCGTCCACCTCACAGTGTTCAGCTAAACCTACAAGCTAGTGGGGTGCGTCCTGCTCACAGTGTTCAGCTAGATCCGTTTCTGTTATCTTCTTACTGACAGGCAGGCTTGTCTTGTTACAGTAAATACAGCTACCTGAAGAAAATTGCTGGTGTTCTTTTGATCCTATTAGTACCACAGTCAGGCAGCTAGACTATTTACAGTTAGTGCAGTGCGTCCTGCTCACAGTGTTCAGCTAAACCTACAAGTTAGTGGGGTGCGTCCTGCTCACAGTGTTCAGCTAAACCTACAAGTTAGTGGGGTGCGTCCACCTCACAGTGTTCAGCTAAACCTACAAGCTAGTGGGGTGCGTCCTGCTCACAGTGTTCAGCTAGATCCGTTTCTGTTATCTTCTTACTGACAGGCAGGCTTGTCTTGTTACAGTAAATACAGCTACCTGAAGAAAATTGCTGGTGTTCTTTTGATCCTATTAGTACCACAGTCAGGCAGCTAGACTATTTACAGTTAGTGCAGTGCGTCCTGCTCACAGTGTTCAGCTAAACCTACAAGTTAGTGGGGTGCATCCTGCTCACAGTGTTCAGCTAAACCTACAAGTTAGTGGGGTGCGTCCACCTCACAGTGTTCAGCTAAACCTACAAGCTAGTGGGGTGCGTCCTGCTCACAGTGTTCAGCTAGATCCGTTTCTGTTATCTTCTTACTGACAGGCAGGCTTGTCTTGTTACAGTAAATACAGCTACCTGAAGAAAATTGCTGGTGTTCTTTTGATCCTATTAGTACCACAGTCAGGCAGCTAGACTATTTACAGTTAGTGCAGTGCGTCCTGCTCACAGTGTTCTGCTAAACCTACAAGTTAGTGGGGTGCGTCCTGCTCACAGTGTTCAGCTAAACCTACAAGTTAGTGGGGTGCGTCCACCTCACAGTGTTCAGCTAAACCTACAAGCTAGTGGGGTGCGTCCTGCTCACAGTGTTCAGCTAGATCCGTTTCTGTTATCTTCTTACTGACAGGCAGGCTTGTCTTGTTACAGTAAATACAGCTACCTGAAGAAAATTGCTGGTGTTCTTTTGATCCTATTAGTACCACAGTCAGGCAGCTAGACTATTTACAGTCAGTGCAGTGCGTCCTGCTCACAGTGTTCAGCTAAACCTACAAGTTAGTGGGGTGCATCCTGCTCACAGTGTTCAGCTAAACCTACAAGTTAGTGGGGTGCGTCCACCTCACAGTGTTCAGCTAAACCTACAAGCTAGTGGGGTGCGTCCTGCTCACAGTGTTCAGCTAGATCCGTTTCTGTTATCTTCTTACTGACAGGCAGGCTTGTCTTGTTACAGTAAATACAGCTACCTGAAGAAAATTGCTGGTGTTCTTTTGATCTTATTAGTACCACAGTCAGGCAGCTAGACTATTTACAGTTAGTGCAGTGCGTCCTGCTCACAGTGTTCAGCTAAACCTACAAGTTAGTGGGGTGTGTCCTGCTCACAGTGTTCAGCTAAACCTACAAGTTAGTGGGGTGCGTCCACCTCACAGTGTTCAGCTAAACCTACAAGCTAGTGGGGTGCGTCCTGCTCACAGTGTTCAGCTAGATCCGTTTCTGTTATCTTCTTACTGACAGGCAGGCTTGTCTTGTTACAGTAAATACAGCTACCTGAAGAAAATAGCTGGTGTTCTTTTGATCCTATTAGTACCACAGTCAGGCAGCTAGACTATTTACAGTTAGTGCAGTGCGTCCTGCTCACAGTGTTCAGCTAAACCTACAAGTTAGCATCCTGCTCACAGTGTTCAGCTAAACCTATAAGTTAGTGGGGTGCGTCCACCTCACAGTGTTCAGCTAAACCTACAAGCTAGTGGGGTGCGTCCTGCTCACAGTGTTCAGCTAGATCCGTTTCTGTTATCTTCTTACTGACAGGCAGGCTTGTCTTGTTACAGTAAATACAGCTACCTGAAAAAAATTGCTGGTGTTCTTTTGATCCTATTAGTACCACAGTCAGGCAGCTAGACTATTTACAGTTAGTGCAGTGCGTCCTGCTCACAGTGTTCAGCTAAACCTACAAGTTAGTGGGGTGCGTCCTGCTCACAGTGTTCAGCTAAAGCTACCTGTAGAAGGTTGGTGGTGTTCTCATACTACAGGCAGGCAGTTGATTTTGCTAGCTGCAGTATCAGTACATATATATATATATATATATATATCCCAGCTTAGTGCAGCTACAGGCCATTAGTATGTCTGGAAGGCCAAGAAGGAGAGGCAGACAGTCACAAGCCAATAAGAGAGGGCAAGCAGGCTCTGTGTCTAGTGCTGGTCGTGGAGACGGTGCATCCTCATCAGCACGTGGCCATGGGACACGCTTGGCCTTTTTTTCGGCAGCTGGCCATGTTGAGCCGCAACATGCGGAAGACTTGGTCGAGTGGATGACCAAGCCGTCCTCATCCTCCTCATCCTCTCTCACCCATGCCCAGGGTACTTTGTCTGGCAAAGCAGCGGCCTCTTCCCTCGGCTCAATGTCATCAGTGACTCCTTCCCTAGCCCCACCATGTCCTCCTGAGGAGTCCCTCAAACTGTTTGACCACAGTGTTGGGTACATGCTCCAGGAGGATGCCCAGCTTTTGGAAGGCTCTGATGATGATACTGAGCTCGATGAAGGCAGTAACATGAGCACGGACAGAGGGGGTGCCCAAGAAGGACAGCAATCTGGCAGTCATGCTCCCCCTGCTGCAGCATACTGCCAGGTTTGCTCCAGTGATGAGGAGGGAGGGGATGATGAGGTCACTGACTCAACGTGGGTGCCTGATAGGAGAGAGGAGGAGGAGGAGGAGGAGGCGGCACATCACCAACGAGGCAGGATGCCCTCCAGGGGCCAGCCTAAGGGCAGCACGTTGACTGCATCACACCCCAAAGCTCCACATGTGCAGGGCGCTGCAGTCTCTGCGCGTTATTCAAAAAGTTCTTTGGTGTGGGCCTTTTTTGAGACAAGTGCATCAGATCGCACCGCTGCTATTTGCAACATATGTCTCAAGCGTATCTCACGTGGCCAAAACATCTCCCGCTTGGGTACCACATTCTTGACCAGACATATGTTGACCTGCCATGCAGTTCGTTGGCAAGCGTATCTAAAAGACCCACACCAAAGAACAAAGAGGACCTCTCCTTGCTCCTCATCAGCTGAGATTTCCAACCCCACTAGACCTTCAGTCCTCTCTGAGACCTGCACTGAGAGGAATGAAGGTGTAGAATTAGGTGTGTCACAGCCAAGTACTTGTGGGCAATCTGCTTTTGGTACACCGACGTCAGATTGTACCAGGCAAATTTCCCTGCCCCAGCTGCTGCACCACCGAAAGAAGTTTGCTCCCAGCCATCCACATGCCCAGCGGTTGAATGCTAGCTTGGCAAAATTGCTAGCACTTCAACTGCTGCCTTTTCAGTTGGTAGACTCTGCCCCCTTCCGTGAGTTTGTGGAATGTACGGTTCCTCAGTGGCAGGTACCCAAACGCCACTTTTTCTCACGGAAGGCGATTCCAGCTCTCTACCAGCATGTGGAAGGCAATGTCCATGCCTCGCTGGACAGGGCGGTCAGCGGTAAGGTGCATATTACCGCTGACTCATGGTCCAGCAGGCATGGACAGGGACGTTACCTAAGTTTCACGGCGCATTGGGTGACTCTGCTGGCAGCTGGGAAGGATGCAGGACAAGGTACAGTAGTGTTGGAGGTTGTTCCGCCACCACGCCTCCAAAATGCTAATGATTGTGACACACCTCTCTCCTCCACCCCCTCCTCTTCTTCTTCCTCCATGGCCTCTTCCTCGGAACCAGCGGTGCTCCGTAGTCGTTCAAGGGGCTACGCAAGTACGCAGGCCAAAAGATGCCATGCGATGCTTGAGCTGGTGTGCTTGGGGGACAGGAGCCACACTGGGGCAGAGGTTCTGTCAGCTCTGCAGGGGCAGGTTCAGAGGTGGTTGACGCCACGCCAACTTAAGGCAGGAATGGTGGTTTGCGACAATGGCACCAACCTCCTCTCTGCCCTCCGACAGGGACAAATGACCCATGTGCCCTGTTTGGCTCACGTCCTTAACTTGGTGGTGCAGCAGTTATTGGGCAGGTACCCGGGCTTACAGGATGTCCTGAGGCAGGCCAGGAAAGTCTGTGTGCATTTCCGCCGGTCATATAATGCCAGTGCTCGGCTGACGGACCTCCAAAAGGAGTTTAACCTGCCCAAGAACCGCCTAATCTGTGACATGCCCACCAGGTGGAACTCAATGTTGGCCATGCTGCAGCGGCTGCACACGCAGCAGAGGGCCATCAATGAGTACCTGTGCGACTATGGCACCAGGACAGGGTCAGGGGAGCTTGGTTTTTTTTCCCCACGCCAGTGGGCCATGATCAGGGATGCATGCACTGTCCTGTCACCATTTGAGGAGGCCACGAGGATGGTGAGCAGTGACAGTGCATGCATCAGTGACACTGTCCCCCTTGTCCACCTGTTGGAGCACACGCTGCGTGGAATAATGGACAGGGCACTTGAGGCAGAACAGAGGCAGGAAGAGGAGGACTTCCTTAGCTCTCAAGGCCCCCTTTATCCAGACAGTGTTCCTGCGTGCCCGCCGATCACACAGGAAGAGGACGAGGAGGAGGAGGAGGAGGAGGAAGATTGTGTCAGTATGGAGGTGGAGCCTGGCACTCAGCATCAGCAGCAGTCTTTAAGGGATCAGTCCCAAGAAACACATGGACTTGTACGTGGCTGGGAGGAGGTGGCTGCGGACCATGTCGTCCTTAGTGATCCAGAGGACTCCGGACCGAATGCCTCAGCAAACCTACGCTGCATGGCCTCCCTGATCCTGCAAAGCCTGCGTAAGGATCCTCGTATTCGTGGTATCAAGGAGAAGGACCAATATTGGCTGGCAACCCTCCTTGATCCACGTTACAAGGGTAAGGTTGCGGACCTTATCTTGCCATCGCAGAGGGAGCAGAGGATGAAACATCTTCGGGAGGCCTTGCAGAAAGGTCTGTGCAACGTGTTCCCAGAGACTGGGAGGTTACAAACTCCTGTTTCTGGACAACGTGTTGCTGAGGCTTCGGTCAGTCAAAGAAGGAGCGGTGGAGAAGGTGGCCGTCTGACCGATGCGTTCATACAATTTTTTGGTCCGCAGCCCCAAGGTATGATCGGTTCCAGCAACCATCGCCAGCGTCTGTTTTACATGGTGCAGGAATACCTAGGGGCAAGATCAGACTTGGACACCTTTCCCACCGAAAATCCTCTGGGTTACTGGGTCTTGAGGATGGATCACTGGCCAGAGCTTGCACAGTATGCAATTGAGCTACTGGCCTGTCCTGCATCCAGCGTTCTTTCGGAACGCACATTCAGTGCTGCTGGAGACGTGGTAACCGATCACAGGGTGCGTCTGTCCACTGACTCGGTCGATCGACCGACCTTCATAAAAATGAATCAGTCTTGGATCACCACCAGCTACCAAGCACCTGATGCTGATGTAACCGAATAATTTTTTTTGAAATCTTAGATCTCTTCAAAGACTGCCTATGCTGATGCTGAGTGACTATCCCTATCCTCTTCCTCCTCAATCATCACGCTGATAGCTTGTAAGAACATTTTTGGTTCTGGGCGCCACCACCAGTGCCTAAGGTACAATTTTTCAGCCCCTGTTTAACAGGGGCGTGTAATTACAATTTTTGATGTAATACTTTGCAGCAGGGCTCGTTCCTGCATTCCAACTAGAGTGTCTGTGAGGGGTTGCAGTGTTGTGGCACCAGCACCAGTGCCTAAGGCCCATTTTTTCTGCCCCTGTTTAACAGGGGCGTGTAATTACAATTTTTGATGCAATACTTTGCAGCAGGGTTCGTTCCTGCGTTCCAACTAGAGTGTCTGTGAGGGGTTGCAGTGTTGTGGCACCAGTGCCTAAGGCCCAATTTTTCAGCCCTTGTTTAACAGGGGCGTGTAATTACAATTTTTGATGCAATACTTTGCAGCAGGGCTCGTTCCTGCGTTCCAACTAGAGTGTCTGTGAGGGGTTGCAGTGTTGTGGCACCGGCACCAGTGCCTAAGGCCTAATTTTTCAGCTCCTGTTCAACAGGGGCATGTAATTACAATTCTTGATCTAATATTTCACAGCAGGGCCCTGTGAGGGCTTACAGTGTTGTGGCCACAGCAACACCTAAGGCCCAAATTTCTGCTGAGTATATAGGGCAGGACCCTACTTTCAAACAACTAACTTACAAACGACTCCTACTTGCAAACGGAAGGAGACAACAGGAAGTGAGATGAAATCTACCCCTAGGAAGGGAAATTCTCTCCTGTAAGAGTTAATATGGGAAAAACATTTCTCCTTTCCACTGATGCTTTCCAATCCTTGTTCCACAAAAAAACCCAAATTTTCAAAAAACATTTTTCATTGGGACAAAAAGTGAGGTGAAATCTTCTGAAGAGGAGGAAAGACAGCAAAACAAATGTCACAGGGGTGATAACCCTTCCCTATGTTTTCCAAAAAGCTTAAAAAAGATTTTTTGGCTGGAGCTAAACACGTTAAAAATGTACCCGTTCAAAATTACAAAGAGATTCTACTTAACAACAAACCTACAGTCCCTGTCTTGTTTGCACCGCCTGTATACTGCTGTTCAGAGTATATGGGGCCTGGTGGCCCCACACCTTTCCTTATTTTAATTTGGGTGCGGGGTTCCCCTTAATATCCATACAAGACCCAAAGGGCCTGGTAATGGACTGGGGGGTACCCATGCCGTTTGTCTCACTGATTTTCATCCATATTGCCAGGACCCGACATTACATTAAACCCCCAAGCAGTTTTAAATGAGATTTTTCCTTTAAA
The DNA here is from genome assembly GCF_042186555.1 of Aquarana catesbeiana. Lineage (NCBI taxonomy): Eukaryota > Metazoa > Chordata > Amphibia > Anura > Ranidae > Aquarana > Aquarana catesbeiana. Next base: position 194,386,166 of record NC_133326.1, read on the forward strand.
AATGACATTTGGTGCAGGGACTGTTCTAAACACGGGAAACACGCGTCACTTTACAGGCATACTATAGACACCCCTCAGGTACGATATTTAAAGGAATATTTCACTTTTTTTTTTTTTTACTTTAAGCATCATTAAAATCACTGCTCCCGAAAAAACGGCCGTTTTTAAAAGTTTTTTTTGCATTGATACATGTCCCCTGGGGTAGGACCCGGGTCCCCAAACCCTTTTTAGGACAATACCATGCAAATTAGCCTTTAAAATGAGCACTTTTGATTTCGAACGTTCGAGTCCCATAGACGTCAATGGGGTTCTAACGTTCGTGCAAACTTTCGGTCCGTTCGCAGGTTCTGGTGCGAACCGAACCGGGGGGTGTTCGGCTCATCCCTTCTTTCCGTCCCCACTGTATATATTGTGGAAAGACTAGCTCGTGGGGATCACCTTTTCTGAAGGACAGTCAGCAAATGGGCACTTTCTTAAAAATCTGGCGGATGCCAGCTTTATTTACAGGAGGTTTGCAAAATAAAAATAAACAAAACAGTAAAGTAAATCCTTGCCGTCCGGCGCTAACTAAACAAACACTCTCCTCTCTAGATGCTGGTCCCCGTCACCCACAAAACATGCGGTAAAGCAAACCTTTCAGTCCAATAGCCTCTCACTCAGTTTCCTTCCTGAGTCTCAAAACCAGAGCCCTGTTGAGCTCTCTTCCTTGTTATTTAAAGTCCACCTGAGTGTGGGCTCAAGTGGACCAGAACATCCGGACCGGAACCTAGCCTGCCACAGAGGCTGGAAAAACCCAGGCCGGATTCCGGTTCAATCCCTTACAACAGAACAAATGCGAGGTGAAATGTAGCGATTATCCACTATATCACCTCGCATCCCGTCACAATTCCTCCCCCTCTGCTCAAGCCCCTGCGGCTGAGCAATTGACCCAAGCATACAGTGCATGCGGGAGAGGGCATCTGCATTGTTTTGGAGCTTGCCCGGCTCTACTGTAAACTTAAAGGGCTGTAGACCCAAGAACCATCTTGTCACGCGGGTATTTTTCTCCCTGTTGTCACACATCCACTTTAGGGGAGCATGGTCGGTGACCAGCTTAAATGACCTACCCAACAAGTAATACTTCAGGGATTCCAAGGCCCATTTATTAGTGAGACACTCCTTCTCGGCAATAGCATAGTTTTTTTCATGCTTATTCAGTTTTCGGCTCAGGTATACAACCAGGTGCTCCTCACCATCTCTGTTCTGGGATAGTACAGCACCTAGGCCCACCTCAGAGGCGTCTGTCTGTACCAAAAACCCCTTTGTGAAGTCCGGGGTCACCAGCACTGGTAGTACACAAAGGGCCTGTTTTAACTTCTGAAATGCCTCCTCGGCTTCAGGATTCCATTTGACCATGACCGACCCTCTACCCTTCGTCAGGACGGTCAGAGGGACAGCAATGGTGGCAAAGTCGGGTATAAACCGTCGGTAATACCCCGTAATGCCTAGGAAGGCCCGAACTTGTTTCTTGTTTACTGGATGGGGCCACTTTTGAATTGCCTCAATCTTATTGGTCTGAGGCTTGACAAGTCCCCGGCCAATAACGTACCCAAGGTACTTGGCTTCCTCCAGGCCTATGGCACACTTTTTTGGGTTGGCCGTGAGACCCTAAGGGAATCTACCACTGCTTGTACCCGGGGCAGGTGTGATTCCCAATCTTGATGTGGATGACCACATCGTCCAAATAAGCAGCCGCATACGGGCGATGTGGTCTCAAAGTTTTGTCCATCATTTGCTGGAACGATGTAGGGGCCCCGTGCAGACCAAAAGGCATCTGCTTGTACTGAAACGAGCCCTCAGGAGTGGAAAAGGCAGTCTTCTCCTTGGCCGATTCGGTTAGCGGTATTTGCCAATAACCTTTCATTATGTCTAGGGTTGTTATGTAGCGAGCCTGTCCCAACCTGTCCACAAGTTTGTCGACCCGAGGCATCGGGTATGCATCGAACTTAGACACACTGTTGAGTTTCCTAAAGTCATTACAAAACCTGATAGTGCCATCAGGTTTTGGGACCAGCACTCTGGGGCTCGACCACTCACTGTGGGACTCTTCAATCACGTCCAGCTCTAACATATTTTTCATTTCTTTTGCGACTGCCTCTCGCCTGGCCTCTGGGATTCTATATGGCTTTACATTTACCCGAACCCCTGGTTCCGTCACTATGTCATGCTGGATCACCTTATTCAGTCCGGGTAAGGGGGAGAAAAAGTCTCCATTTTTGTGCACAAACGCCCTAACGTCACTTTGTTGTGCCACGGACAGGGAATCCGTTATGGGGACGTCAGGTGTCACCGGTACCCGGACCATTGGAGTCAGGGAGGCGGCCAGTAAAGTCTCTCTGTCCTTCCAGGGCTTTAAGAGATTCACATGATAAATTTGGTGTGGTTTCCTTTTCCCTGGCTGGTAGACTTTGTAGTTTACCTCCCCAACCTCAAAGGGACCCTGCCACTTGGCTAGGAACTTACTTTCCACCGTGAGAACCTGTACCAACACTCTGTCCCCGGGGCTGAAAGTACGGACCTTGGCACCTCGATCATAGACCCTCCTCTGGGCCTCCTGGGCTCACTCCATATGTTCTCGCACCAGGGGCAGGACAGCTGCGATTCGATCCTGCATCAAGATATGATGCTTTTATATGGGGTGGCCTCTCCTTCTCACATTTCTTTGGCGACATCTAGCAATCCCCTGGGATGTCTACCATACAAAAGCTCAAAGGGGGAATAGCCTGTGGATGCCTGCAGAACCTCACATATGGCAAACATGAGATACGGTAGCAAAAAATCCCAGTTTCTCCCATCTTTGTCGACCACCTTTTTCAGCATACTTTTCAAAGTTTTATTAAATCTTTCGACCAGACCATCCGTTTGGGGGTGGTAGACAGAGGTACGGAGATGGGAGATTTTGTATAATCTACACAATTCCTTGTTAACCCTGGACATAAATGGGGTACCCTGATCAGTTAAGACTAAACACCTGGACCAACTCCTTGGCGATAGCCTTGGTGGAGGTGTTGCGCAAGGGTATGGCCTCGGGATAGTGCGCCGCATAATCCAGGATCACCAGACTATGCTGGCACTTGGGGCACGATTCGCAGTACTCCTTGACATCTGCATACACCCCAGGCCAGAAAAATCTCTGGCCGATTCTCTCCCTGTTTTTTTCAATACCGAGATGTCTCCCCATTACATGACCATGGGCACCACCCTGCGGAAGGGTTTGGGAACCAGTAGCTGGTCTACCTCGTCCTCTCCACGTTTTACCATTTGATACAATAAATTGTTTTTAATGGCCATTTAGGGGAAAGACCCCCCCCCCCCCCCAGTTAGGATCTACGGGTTCCCCATCCAACATCTTAACATTTTCCCTGGCTCTCATGAGGGTGGCATCTCGCAGTTGCTCGGTACAAAAGTCCTCTCTCCTGACCTCTAAGTCGGGTACCACATTCTGGCTACTCTCATTGTCAAGGTCAGAGGTGTTCTCCTGTTCGTTACCCTCGGGCTGGGAGCTAGCTTCCAGGTCCTCCAGCTCCCCAGACATGACAGGGTAAGGAAGAGGATCTCCGGCTTCCTCGATCCCACCAACAACATCCCCTTCCCTTTGGCAAAAAGGGTCTAGTGAGAGTTTGTGTGCTTCCCCAGCAGGGGGAGCTCTATCTACCAGGCTCCCTTTGCTCTTCCATAAATTCCAAAAATGTGGAAAATCTCTCCCCACTAAAGCATAATGAAGCAGTGAAGGTACCACCCCCACTGAATGTGTTACACTGCCCCAGGGGGTGTCAACCTCAACCACCGCTGTCTGGTAGACTCAAGTGTCCCCATGGATGCAAATTACCCCAATAGTACTGGGGTGTAGTTTTGTGGGGTTCACACAATCATTCCTGACTAGGGTCACCACACTACCAGAGTCTAGCAAGGCTGTGAGTGGCTTTCCATCCACTGAAATAACACACATCTGTTTTTCAATGCGACATTGACATGATGCAGTACATGCAACCTGTTCAAACAGAGAAATGCGTCTTTTCATAAAAGCATAATCACATTGCATAGGTTCATCATCTATAGGACAGTTTGCAGCAATATGCCCTAATGCATGGCAACGAAAATACCGTATGTGGCCTACCCCCAGTCCTCTTAACGGCCCCAAAGACTTTCCTGCTTCTTTGGCCAGTCTCCAGGTCTAGCACCCACAGTCTCATCAGCTGTAACAACAGTCTTATCCACCTTCCCCATGCTCTTGAACCCCGGAACAGTCTTACCAGAACCGCTGGGTGATCTTCCACCTCTAGAGACACCAAAGTGGGGCGTAGATGGATTCAACAAGTCCTCAGTGGCAGTGTACCTCTCCACTAGGTCCACCAACTGGGTTGTAGTTTTGGGGTACCCCTGTCCAACCCACTTCCTCAGGGCAGCAGGGAGTGCACGCAGGTACCGGTCCATTACCACACGCTCCACAATCTGAGGGCTTGTCAAGGTCTCTGGCTGCAACCACTTCCTGGTGAGGTGGACCAGGTCAAACATTTGTGAACAGGGTGGCTTGTTGCTGGAGAAGGAACACTGATGCACGCGCTGGGCCCGGACTGCTATGGTGACACCCAAGCGTGAGAGTATCTCTGTCTTTAGAGTTTCATAGTCATGGGCCTTATCTGGTTCTAAAACAAAATAGGCCTTTTGGGGTTCTCCTGTTAGAAATGGGGCCAACAGACCCGCCCACTACTCTTTTGGCCATCCCTCACGGACAGCGACTCTCTCGAAAGTCGCAATGTAAGCCTCGACCTCATCGACAGGTGTCATTTTCTGTAGGTGGTAGGATGCACATATCAACTTTGGTTCCACTGGCACAGGAGCTGCGGACCCCTTTTTCAGTTCCACAAGAGCCTCTGCAAACTGCCGGTTCATTTCCTGCTGGGCCGCCTGTTGTGCGAGTTGGCAGTACATTTCCTGCTGTGCTGCAGCGACCTCTGCGACTGGGCGGTTGGTTTGGCCTGTAGCAGGGCTTTTAACATTTCCTCCATCTTCGGAAAAGTGCCACCACGTGTGGGAAGATTAGCTTGTGGGGATCACCTTTTCTGAAGGACAGTCAGCAAACGGGCACTTTCTTAAAAATCTGGCGGATGCCAGGTTTATTTACAGTTGGTTTGCAAAATAAAAATAAACAAAACAGTAAAGTAAATCCTTGCCGTCCGGCGCTAACTAAACAAACAGTCTCCTCTCTAGACAGTGCGGGGCTTGTCCCCTTCACCCACAAAACATGCGGTAAAGCAAACCTTTCAGTCCAATAGTCAGAGCTGCTCTCACTCAGGATCCTTCCTGAGTCTCAAAACCAGAGCCCTGTTGAACTCTCTTCCTTGTTATTTAAAGTCCACCTGAGTGTGGGCTCAAGTGGACCAGAACATCCGGAACCTAGCCTGCCACAGAGGCTGGAAAAACCTGGGCAGGATTCCAGTTTAATCCCTTACAACAGAACGAATGTGAGGTGAAATGTAGCGATTATCCACTATATCACCTCGCATACCGTCACAATAAATATAAATATAAATATATATATATATATATATATATGAATGAGAGAGAACAGGTGCGGGACTTTGAATGAGGCATAAGGAGGCAGAAGTATAAATTGGATAAGAATGTAATTTATTGTTAAAATAATACAAAATTTCATATATTTACATATTTAGGCACATAGCTCTATATATGCTGGCACATAGCTCTATAATGATAATTTGTAGTCCTCAAAAAAAAAAATACATTCCGACAAGGGTTTCTATTGCAAACATTAACATACAATAAATTAGGAACGTTCCTACGCATATGATGGATCATTGTGTACACATAACGATAGTTGTAAGCTCTACGTTGTTTCGGGGCCTTATAGCCACTCATCAGGAGCATAACCGTAGTGACCACCTATAAATTGGGGAGATAGCAGTAATGAATGATATTGAAAAACAAATGGGTAGTGATGGAACAGGACTTTGTACCATTTTCTCACCAAAAACATGGACTCGCAGCATGTATGCGCAGAGGTAGCGCGGCCCCACATGTCCAACCAGCCAGTATGCCAGGGTCCGAAGCTGAGGGGGCATGTCCCGGCGGCACCACCAACGCAGATGGTCCCCCAGACTGGATCAGTGTAGGGAGATGAAATGGATAAGTGATGAATGTAGCCTCATAGAGAGGAAAAGAAGGTGAGAGGATTTCCAACCTATAAAAGTAACAAGTATGGGGAATGATGTGTGGATGACAAAGTTATGTGTAACAAAGGGCAGAAAGTGGTAAAGTAGGAAGTGAATGAGGAAGAGGGGAGAAAAGAAAAGAAAACAGAGGGGAAGAGGGAAAGTGGAAAGAGAGATAGAAAAGAAGAGAGAAGGGAAAGGGTAGAGGAGTATAGAGAGAGGAGGAATAAAATCTAGAAAGGAGAGGGGAGAGGAAGGGAAAAGTGAGGGGAGAGAGGAAGAAAGAAAGCAAAGAGGCAGAAAGAGAAGAGAATACAGCAGAACACTAAAAAACGAGATGAAGGCGGTCAGGGAGAAGACCAAAAAAGTGGAAGAGTGAGTGATGGAAAGTGAGGGAAAACATACATACTTGTGAGAATAAGGGCGGAACTGCCAACGGACTTCTGATGGAGGTGAGTGGTGGGTGAAATAGACAGGTGAAAACCCATGCTGGGAGAGAACACTGCGGGGGGTGCCGCCGAGGAAAGGACCCCCAATGTCATGCACCAGCTGCCCAAGGGGTGGCCGGGAAGCGCCCCGATCCCACCAGCTAAGGACCAATACCGGCCGGTCGTAGGTCTGCCTCCAAGCCTACCGAGCGCTGGAGCGTGTTATCTCGAGCAGCCGTTATATGGCGTCACAGGACACCATACGACCGGCGCGAGATGCGTGACGTCGACACGCAGTGGGGAAGGTCCCGCCCGTCCTAGGTCGGAGGAAAGGGGCGGGGGGATCCAACCACAGTGCGCGTTGCAGCTTTGGAACATAGCAAAAAGTGGCCAGCAAGGACAGGCAGCAGCCAGAGCCACCAAGGCGCACACAAGAGGAGCCCCAATGCTCCAGGGGACAAAACAGACAAAGTGATAATCCAAAATTTGTTAAGTGAAAGAAATCACAATAGTTCATAGATAAACCTAGTAGAATATGTGTAAAAATGAACAATTGAGATAAAAATATTGAATGCAACGTAAAATGAAGAAAATGAAAAAAATGAAAAAAATATAGTATTTATGCATGCGACCTTATGCCTCCATCCCTATTTAGTTTAATCTAAAAGGATAAAAAATGCGTTTGGGACTTTGCGGGACTCCTCACGCAAAGTCCCAAACGCATTTTTTATCCTTTTAGATTAATATATATATATAGTTCAATGTTTTTTTAATCTGAATTATATGTGATGGATCAGAACACACTAGTCTAAGTTGGTGAATTAAAATTAGAAAAATATATACATAAAACTATTTTTCAGAAATAAAAAACTGATAATTGGCATGCACGTACTGTATGTATTCACCCCCTTTGTTATTAAGCCAATAAAAAGCTCTGGTGCAACCAATTACCTTCAAAAGTCACATAATTAGTGAAATGATGTCCACCTGTGTGCAATCTGAGTGTCACATGATCTGTCATTACATATACACACCATTTTTGAAAGGCCCCCGAGGCTGCAACACCTAAGCAAGTGGCACCACTAACTAAACACTGCCATGAAGACCAAGGAACTCTCCAAACAAGTAAGGGACAATGTTGTTGAGAAGTACAAGTCAGGGTTAGGTTATAAAAAAAAATCTTTGATGATCCCTAGGAGCACCATCAAATCTATTATAACCAAATGCAAATAACATTTGCACAACAGCAAACCTGCCAGGAGACGTCCACACACCAAAACGTACGGACCTGGCAAGGAGGGCATTAATCAGAAAGGCAGCACAGAGACCTAAGTTAACCCTGTAGGAGCTGCAGAGTTCCACAGCAGAGACTGAAGTATCTGTACATAGGACGACAATAAGCCGTACGGTCCACAGGGTTGGGCTTTAGGGCAGAGTGGTCAGAAGAAAGCCATTACTTTCAGCAAAAAACAAAATGGCACGTTTTGAGTTTATGAAAAGGCATGTGGGAGACTCCCAAAATGTATGGAGGAAGGTGCTCTGGTCTGATGAGACTAAAATTTAACTTTTTGTCCATTAAAGAAAACGCTATGTCTGGCGCAAACCCAACACATCACATCACCCAAAGAACACCATTCCCACAGTGAAACATGGTGGTGGCAGCATCATGCTGCGGGGATGTCTTTCAGCAGTCATGACTGGAAAACTGGTCAAGGTTGAGGGAAAGATGGCTGGTGCTAAATACAGGGATATTCTTGAGAAAAACCTGTACCACTCTGTGTGTGATTTGAGGCTAGGACAGAGGTTCACCTTCCAGCAGGACAATGACCCCAAACACACTGCTAAAGCAACACTTGAGTGGTTTAAGGGGAAACATGTAAATGTGTTGGAATGGCCTAGTCAAAGCCCAGACCTCAATCCAATAGAACATCTGAGGTCAGACTTAAAGATTGCTGTTCACAAGCACAAACCATCCAACTTGAAGGAGCTGGAGCAGTTTTGCAAGGAGGAATGGGCAAAAATCCCAGTGGTAAGATGTGGCAAGCTCATAGAGACGTATCCAAAGCGACTTGGAGCTGTGATAGCTGCAAAAGGTGGCTCTACAAAGTATTGACTTTAGGGGGGTGAATAGTTATGCACATTGACTTTTTCTGTTATTTTGTCCTATTTGTTTACTTTACAATTAAAAAAAAAACATCTTCAAAGTTGTGGGCATGTTCTGTAAATTTAATTATTCAAATCCTCAAACAATCCATGTTAGTTCCAGGTTGTAAGGCAACAAAACACGAAAAATGCCAAGGCGGTGAATAGTTTTGCAAGGCACTGTATATACTCAGTCTGCATTTAGCGTAGACTAGATATTCAGTCAGTGTAGTATATTTAACACAGTGTATTGAAGTGGTTAAGGGGAACCCACACCAAATTTTTTTTTAAAAATGGCGTTGGGGTCCCCCCCAAAATCCCTACCAGACCCTTATCCGAGCAAGCAGCCATGTCAGACCAGGAAAGGGGGGAGCAGCGAGCGCCCCCCCCCCCCTGAACCATACCAGGCCGCTTGCCCTTAACATGGGAAGGGCACTTTGGGGTCCACCCCAAAGCACCTTGTCCCCATGTTGATAGGGACAAGGGCCCCATTGTACCCCTACCCATTCATCAAAAAAAACTGTTAAAAATGTAAAATATGACAGGAGACAGTTTTTGACAATTCCTTTAAAAAAAAAAAAAAAAAAAAGTGTCCCGCGATGTCCATCCATCTCCATGGCGCTCGACTGACCCGAAAAATAGAAGCAAAAAAATGCTCTGCCTCAATAGTTTACATCACCACTCTCAAGAAGCCGAGGGTTACAGAGAGTCTAAGGGGCCCTGCCTCAGAAGCTTTCCGGAATCTGAAGTTCAGTAAAAAAGATTGCATTGCTCAAGACTACCTGAATATCCTGCAGGAGGAGTTAGGGTCAATGGAGACAGCAGCAGACTTAGTTTACCAATTTGAGCATGCTCTCCAATGCCAAGGTGAAAGCCTGTCTGAATACCTCAGATGCTTGAATAGGATGTTGCATTAGATCGTATTAAAGAAGGGGATGTTACCTTCTGCCGTAGATGCAGCAGATCCTGAGAGGTGCTTCACACTCTGATCCAGTTTGGATTCGCCTGCAGACTTCAGCAAGTGCCATGTCCATGAAATATCCTGAGCTCATTAAATTAGTGAGAGAGGAGGAAGCCATGCTGGAGAGAACCAGGGGTCGGAATCTGCTATTGGAGTCAGAGTGGCCAGCACAGCTGGTAGAGATCTAGAGAAGACTCAGATGTCCAAGATAATGGAGATGATGACCGGGTCATTGAATGTCAGGTCTGAGATAGGTATCCAGATGATGGAAGTGATGAACCGGCTGACAGCAAACCGTACTGTCCGATGATGGTGTTACAGGGCAGAATGTATCCCCAGTCTTGCCTACTGCACCTGGCCAGAGGCCAACAATTCGAGACATCTGTCTGAACTGTTCAGCTGTTCACTCTTTAGCCTCCCCTGTGTCCCTGTTGGCAGGAGGAAGAAAGCCAATTAAAGGAGCAGTTACAGGAGCCAATCAGAGGGACTTTGCAACTGCTTCCTGCAGCTTGTTAAAGGACTCTGGAATATGAAGTTCCAGCACAGAGTGGCCCCATAGCCTTGTATAGTGACAGAAACTACCAAGACCAGCATTCTCTGTATTTAGGAAAGTAAAAGACTCCATTTTAATTCCTGAAGAGATTCTCAGTGACCATGAGGCAGTGAAAGAGATCAGACCTAAAGGGGAGATGCTGTCTCTCAGATGATCTCTCCATGCCATTCAGGCCTCCACCGCCAGTCGGGACATCCAGCCTCAGAGAGGGGCATTCTAGGTGCATATCGAGGCGCACCTGCACCGACTGTGAAGCGTTCCAGTGTGAGGTGACTAGTCGGGTCACCAGGAAAGCCTGCTTTTCCAGAACATTTGTTTGGGCCTTGACCATAGGATTTGATGAGAGGGCATTTTCCCTATCCGCTGGGTACAGACACACTGCACCACAGAAGGAGTTAATTGAACACTGTATGCAGACATCATTGCTGGTAGTCATCTAACTAAACCCCTGTTTTTAACACAGACTGTTGGACAGGTTAATTTAGTCAGTTGGCAGACTGGTTGGTGAGTTGAGCTATGGTATGTTCTGTTTTTGTCTTACTGGTATAAAATTTGGTCCGGGGACACACTGTACACCTTTGCTGCCATTGTGCTCTTGCTGGGTGTCCAGTGTGCTCCTGCTCCTTTAAGGGGGATTGGGCTTCCTCCAGGCCCACCTGCCCCCCGCCTATCCATTTAATGCACGTGCTTCCATTGTGGAGACACTTATAAATTCATTAGTGTTAGGACTGCAAGCATACACAGAGTGCCGTGAAGAGGCCTTGCAGCTTATGCATGTGTTTGCAAATGCGTGCTAAATAAACCCCTGTTTTTAACGCAGACTGTTGGACAGGTTAATTTGGTCAGTTGGCAGACTGGTTGGTGAGTTGAGCTATTGTATTCTGTTTTTGTCTTTCATTGTTTGCCCTTCCATGTGCTCCTTACTGTGAAGGCCAGTTATAGGTGGGGGCAGGGGCCTTTTGGTTTTTTACTGGTGTAAAATTTGGTCCATGGACACACTGTACACCTTTGCTGCCATTGTGCTCTTGCTGGGTGTCCAATGTGCTCCTGCTCCTTTAAGGGGGATTGGGCTTCCTCCAGGCCCACCTGCTCCCCGCCTATCCATTTAATGCATGTGCTTCCATTGTGGAGACACTTATAAATTCATTAGTGTTAGGACTGCAAGCAAACACAGGGTGCCGTGAAGAGGCCTTGCAGCTTATGCATGCGTTTGCAAATGCGTGCTAACTAGACCCCTGTTTTTAATGCAGACTGTTGGACAGGTTAATTTGTTCAGTTGGCAGACTAGTTGGTGAGTTGAGCTATGGTATGTTCTGTTTTTGTCTTTCATTGCTGGTAGTCATCTTGCTGACACTTGTAGTGCCACAGGGATAAGGGATAAGGCTATCCATTTCTGGGACTCTGTATACAGACATCATTGTCCTCTCACCTTGCTGAAAAAGATCCTGCCTGTTTCACTTGATAAGCTGGGCCAGTGTTTGGGCCGTGTTATCCAGGAGTTTGAGTGCACCAATGAAAGTAGCTAGCTGAAGACACCAAATCTTATCTTTTCTTCAAAAAGAAAAGCTACTAGTGCTATATGGATCGGCACACATATATTCAGGGCTCTGCATATGCACTGGGTGTGTGGGACAGTTTATCTAGAAAGTTAAGCCATTACTTGTTGACTTGAATAAAGTGTTTAACCACTTTAGCCCCGAGCCTCTTTTTTACACTTGTTGTTTACAAGTTAAAATCATTTTTTTTGCTAGAAAATTACTTAAAAAAAATATATATATAATGTTTGGGGGTTCTAACACCCTAGAGAATAAAATGCCAGTCGTTGCAATACTTTCTGTCACACGGTATTTGCGCAGCGGTCTTACAAGCGCACATTTTTTTGGAAGACATACACTTTTTTGAATTAAAAAAATAAGACAACAGTAAAGTTAGCCCAATTTTTTTCTTTTTTTTTTTTTAATGTGTGAAAAATAATGTTACGCTGAGTAAATTAATACCCAACATGTCACGCTTCAAAATTGTGCCCGTTCGTGGAATGGCGACAAACTTTTACTCTTAAAAATCTGCATAGGCGATGTTTAAACATTTCAACAGGTTACCAGTTTTGAGTTAGAGGAGGTCTAGGGCTAGAATTATTGCTCTCGCACTAACGATCGTGTCGATACCTCACATTTCTGGTTTGAATACCGCTTTCGTATGCGTTCGCTTCTGTGCTCAAGCTCTTTGGGACGGGGTGCTTTAAAACCTCAGCTCTCATATTTACACTAAAATGCAATAAATAAATAAATAAATAAATAAATTTCTCCTTTTTAAGAGCTATGGGCGGAAGTGACGTTTGACATCGCTTCTGCCCTCCCATGCTATGGAGCCGAGCAAGGGCCATCTTCCCCCTCAGTCAGCAGCCAGCCAAGCATGGGAGAGGATGCGATCATTTCTGCCGCTACCGGCGGGTCCAGTAAGTGGCAGAGACGACCGGAGCGCGGCGGGAGGGGGGGCACCTCTCCCGCCACCGATAAAAGTGAATCCGTGCGAAGACCACTTTTATCTTAAAGAGAAACGCTAGCTGCTGCCATGACCCTGGTATTTAGTGCCAAAGTACCAACGTACGGATATGGCAATTTGCGTGAAGTGGTTAAAGTTGGGCCTGTGGTGTCAGGGGACATAAGAGAGGCCTGACACAAAGGGAGTCATTCCTCTGTTCTCCTCCTGCCTGGACTCATAGAGCCAACCTGAGTAAAGGTAACCAATCCGATTTAAAGTGTCATATTGTGCTTTATTTGTTTAAGTGTGCCTCTGCTCTTGGGGACATTCTCAGGTTTGGTATCCCTTGAAAGCAGCTTGAACATAGGATATTAAGCTTAAATCTTAGTTATTGCTCTCTAGTTGATTACTTTAATATATACTGTTACTGTCTGTTATTCTTCCACAGAAATATTGCAGTAAAGACAATTTCTGTGTTTTATCATAACGTGTGTGTTCCTCATTGGTCATTGCACATTATATATATATATATATATATATATATACATATACATACATACATACGTACATACATATATTACACAGTTGTGTGAAAGTGTTTGCTCCCTTTCTGATTTTTTTTTTTTCTTGCATATTTGTCTTACACAAAGATAACCCGAGTAAATAGAAAATGCAGTTTTTAAGTTTTTTTAATTGGATTTAAGTCCGGGCTTTGACTAGGCCACTCCAACCTAAATTTTGCTTTGTTTGAACCATTTGCAGGTGGACTTGCTGTTGTGTTTCGGATCATTGTTGCATAACCCAAGTGCAGTTGAGCTTGAGGTCACAAACTGATGGCCAGACGTTCTCCTTTAGGATTTTCTGGTAGAGCTCAGAATTCATGGTTCCATCAATTATGGTAAGTCATCCAGGTCCTGAAGCTGCAAAGCAGCCCCAGACCATCACGCTACCACCACCATGTCTGACTGTTGGTATGATGGTCTTGTTATGAAGTGCTGTATTAAATTTATGCAAGATGTAACAGGATGTACACCTTCCAAAAATTTTGAAAAAAAAATCGGTCCACAGAATATTTGCCTAAAAGTCTTGGGGATAATAAAGATGTTTTTTGGTAAATGTGAGATGAGCCTTTGTGTTCTTTTTGGTCAGCAGTGGCTTTGGCCTTGGAACTCTCCCATGGATGCTATTTTTTGCCCAGGCTCTGTCCTATTGTTGAATCATGAATACTGCTCTTACCTGAGGCAAGTGAGGCCCAAAGTTCTTTTATTACCTCCTGGATGAGTCGTTGTCTTGCTCTTGGAGTAATTTTTGTAGGCCGGCCACTCCTGGGAAGGTTCACCACCGTTCCAAGTTATCTCCATTTGTGGATAATGGCTCTTCCCATGGTTCATTAGAGTTCCAAGGCCTTAGAAATGGCTTTGAAACCCTTCCTAGACCGATACATGTACATTACTTTGTTTCTAATCTGTTCTTGAATTTTTTTTAGATTGTGTCATGATGTGTGGCTTTTTGTGATCTGTTAGCATTCTTCACTTTGTCAGACAGCTTCTATTTATGCGATTTCTTGATTCAACAGGTCTGGCAGTAATAAGGCCTGGGTGTGGCAAGTGAAATTTAACTCAGCTTTCCAAAAAATTGTGGTTAATCACAGTCCATTCATGATTCAGCATGGGAGGGGGCAATTACTTTTTCACATAGGGCCAGGCAGGTTTGAACAGGTTTTTTCCCTTAATAATATAAATAGTAATGTAAAAACTGCATCTTGGATTTACTCAGGTTTTCTTTGTGTATGTCAGACTTTCACGTACCTGGCTAATGAGCCCAATGGAGCAGAGGAAGGTCTCTCTTACATATTTGGCTCACGGCCCCTGGTAGAGCAAACAGGAGGTACGGGAGTACAGAGTGGTATGAGAGCCTGGCGGGTTAGTTGCAGGAAGGGCGGCACTTGGATCCCAGATACAGGGAGATGATCACCAACTGAACAGCAGACAAGCAGGCATATGCACAGGCAGATGATGCTGGAGCAGGTGCAGGGCAAATAGGTCAGGTCACAGGCCGGGTCGATAACAGGCGGGCAACGAGGTACCAGAGGAGCAGATGGGTTGAGAGTCAAAGGCAGGCCAAGGTCAGGTGCAGGCAGAAGACAAGCAGAATCCAAGGGGCAAGCCGGGTTGTCAGGAGATCAAACGTACAAGACAGGTAAACAGAAGCAAGGGTCACAGGGAGCTGAAGATCAGACAGCACAGATCCGCAGTGCACTTCCAGTTTAAATACACCAACGCGCACCGGCGCACACAGGCGCGTGCCAGAGCGGCCAGCACTGCGTCTTCCACGGGGACTTTCCTGACAGTATAATATTAAAATTTGTTTGATCTGAGGTGTGAGAAATATGCAAAAAAATAAAAAATTAGGAAGGGGCCAAATACTTTTTCACACAACTGTATATACACAGTACTGTACATCTCCTAAAAACAAATAAAAGTGTTCTTCCCCCAAAATGTTATCACACATCATAAGATGAAAAAGCTCACCTAAGTGAATGCAAAAAGTTTGTCACGCTCATTTATGCCCTCATCAATCCAAATTAATCTTATCCTATTGTTCCCCTGCATGTGTTGTAATGTAGTGTCAAAAGGGGTATAAAGCTCTCCTTTATAAAGTAAAACACAAACATTCACTTTATGCTTTACCATTCTGCTTTTTTTACATAAAAGCCACACTAATATGATATCATTTTAATCAGCAGACTTTATTGATTATATTTTGCATTAAATATATGAGGGTTTCCAAATTACATAAACACTGTGTTGAGAAAATAAAGAAAATAGTTTTTCCCTAATTCGTTTACTATTTATTCTCAATAAAAAACAAAAAACACAGAAACAAAAATATATGTATCCAAATTTGCTTACAAGGGGGGCGTGGCTTGGAAGCAGATGTAGCAGGACACACGACTTGTGAGCTCCGCCGAGACTCCGTACAAGTATCCTGCTAAACACCCAGAGACACCAGCTTTTGGAGCCACAAAGCCCTCCGGTGACTATCGTACCTCTCCCCGGTAATAGCGGTACCTCACACCCACAGAAACGATGTCCAGACGCTGTCCCACATCTCGCGCTGTCCTGAACCATGCGGCCCAAGATGGCGGCCCGGCGAACAAGTCTGCAAAAGACAAGCATAGAGAGGCAGCACAGAAGCTGTTCTCCCCCTCCCCCAGGCTCCCGGGACACATCATATCTACCTGGAGACGTGCCGGATGACCACAGCGGCTCACATACAGACGCTGATGATACAGTGCCACTGGGGGATCCGATGGCACCATTATTGCCGTGGGACACTGCGAGTACAAACTCTGTGAGTCAAACCCCACACACCACCACATCTCACAGCTCAGCTGGGCCTGAACCCACATTGAGAGATATATTCTCTGCGGTGACATCCTGTAACCTATCCATCACAGCATTAGCATCAGGGGTTAAGGGGGTAAAAGCCAATATAAAAAAACAATATAAGGGCCATAGGTATACCTGAAAAGATGGAGGGGAAGAACCCGGTGCATTTCATAGAGAAATGGCTGCAGAGCAAGTTTGGAAAAGAGACATTTTCAGCAATATTCGCAGTAGAGCGTGCACATCGCGTTCCTACCAGGCCCCTTCCCCCAAGCAACCCTCTTAGAGCCTTTTTGTTTAAACTGCTCATTTATAAAGATTGAGATGCTATTCTGTTGCAGGTCCTTCGTGGACAGTACAGTTTTTTGTTGGTTCGTTAATTTGGACCCTGTTGGCCCATACGCTCTCTACCTGCCCAATATATTTTTTTTATAGGAACCACCCTCAGGTTCAAGAACTACTATATACCCTTTGGATTCAAATGGTGCTAATGGGGTTTTTTTTTTATCCTCATGGTTTGCTACCTGGGTTTAACCCAAGCCACTACATATCTTTCTCACTGCTATATGCTTTGTATGATGCTGTCTTATGGCTAATTGCAATGTAAGCACAAGCTGGAATGTACGGGGTCTTGGAGACAGAGTGAAAGGACTGGCGGTGCTCCAGATGCTTAAGCGTCTTGGCTTCTCCGTGGTATGTCTACAGGAGACTCATTTGTCCCCTGGTCAGATATCTCCATTTTCCACCAGGATGTTTGGCACTCAGTTTCACTCTGTCTTCTCCTCCTACTCCAGAGGAGTCAGTGTATTGGTTGGCATGAGCGTGCCCTTTGCATGCTCAACTGACCCACATGGTTGGTATATATTTTTATTGGGTACACTCGACGGTTTATCATGAAAGTGTATATACCCCCTCCTTTTTCGGTAGAGGTTGTCAAGCTGGCGGCTAATTTTCTAGCACATCACCCCAATATACCTGCACTCGTTGTAGGTAATTTCAATAATTATCTTGATGTAGACCTTGACAAATATTCTAAACGATCCCAACCACATACCCTAGGAGGGGGCCAGGCACCCTTTGCTCGGCTTCTGTTGGAGCTGGGCTGATGGGATGTTTGGAGGCTACAGCACCTGCAGATCAAATGCTACTCATGCCACTCAACCTCACACGGAGGACTTTCCAGGATCGACCTTGGCCTAGGTAATGAGGCAATGCTCCCACTGTTAGCATCAGCACAATACGCTGCTAGAACTGTCTCCGACCACTCTCCACTATGCATCAAAAGTCAGGGGTGACCTAGCGGGTCTGCTGGAAAATCAACCCGTTTTGGCTGTAGTTGTTCCCTAACCCCATACATAATAACCTATCCACATTTATACGCATTAATAAGCCAACGGCTAGCCCTGGTATTTTCTGGGATACGCTGAAGGCTTTTTTAAGAGGTCAATTTATTAAAACATTTGCTGCCATTAAGGACAAAACAAGGTCCTGGGAAAGATCCGTGCTTCGAGAAGTTGAGAGGGCAGAGTCGATGTTTGTCGACTCCCCCTCTGAACAGACCAAAAGGGCTTGGAAAGAGGCTCAGAATATCGCAAAACATATGGTTCTGACAAAAGCTGAAAATAAAAGGTTCTTTCTTCAACAGAGATATTTTGAAGAACGGGAAAGTACAGGACATATGCTAGCCCTGATGATACGATCACATAGAGGGGTTCTTCATACATAGAGGCTATTAACAACCCACGGGGAGACCTGGTCACCTCTCATGCTGACATATTATCATCTTTTTGAGATTTCTATGCTGATGTGTACTCCTCTAAAGTTTTACCAACTCTGGAGGAAATAAAGGTCCTTTCTTGACAGAAGCCACATCCCACAGCTCTTGGCATCAGTTGCAGAAGTTGCTGAATGCCCCTCTTGCGATTGACAAGATGCTTGAAGCACTAGTGCTCTTCTCTCCCAGCAAGTCTCCAGGTGCGGATGGCTTGCCGGCAGAGGTATACAAACGCTACTCTGAAACGCTGATGCCCCAGTTGAGGGAGATATTTCTAGATGCTTTAGAATAGGGACGCCTATCCAATCTATGAATGAAGCGATAATTATCTTACTGTTAAAACCAGGCAAGGAGGCTCAATCCCCAGATTCCTTTAGGCCCATTTCACTACTAACAGATGTGAAATTGCTAGCCAGGGTTCTGGCTACTAGACTGGCTAAAGTTATCCAAAACCTTGTTCATGAAGATCAATCAGGGGTTTAGACCCACTAGGTCCACAGCCCTTAATATCAGAAGACTGTGTCTTAACCTCCAGCTACCTGTCGATAATCTGGGCCAGAGAGTAATTCTATCATTAGATGCAGCTAAGGCCTTCAACAGTGTCGAATGGCCTTACCTGGGAGGTGGGTGAAAGGCTTCGGATTGGGGGATACCTTTATTGCCTGGGTGAGATTGCTATATGCTGCCCCTATGGCTAAGATACGCATGAATGGAGATCTCTCGGACCCATTTCCCCTTTTTAGGGGCACAAGACAGGGGTGCCCACTGTCACCCTGTTATTTGCACTAGCCTTGGAGCCGCTTACGGTTATCCTCGACTATTGCAAGATTCAACAGAACACCGGGTACCGAGAAGATCTCCCTTTATGCGGATGACACCCTCCAATATTTAGGAGATGCGGGCATATCCCTCACCAATGCAATGGAGGAGATCCAGGACTTCAGCTCTTTGTCGGGATTCTCCATCAATTGGAGCAAATCGGTTCTGCTGCCTTTGGATGATCCACTGGTTGCGTTGGTTGGTGCAGAGTCCCTTAAAGTTGTCTCTAAGTTTAAATACCTGGGAGTGCAGGTCTCTGCTAATCCGTTGACCTATCTAGAGAAAAATTTACTACCCCTACACAAAAGATTCCAAATGACTTGTAACACTTGGTGTAAATTACCACTGACGGTAATAGGAAGAATAAGCTTAATTAAAATGGTATGGGGCCCCCAACTGTTATACATTATATGCACAATTCCCCTCAGTGGATACCTCATAGATGGTTCATGCGTATAGATACTCTGTTCAGATCTCGGATATGGAAAAACCAGGTGGCAAGGATCAGCCTTTCCACTCTGCAATATGGCAAAGATGGGGGAGGAGCAGCTGTTCCTAATCCTAAACTTTATTTTATGCATCTCAGCTACAACACCCGAGTGGTCTAGGATCACCCAGTGAGTCTGACCCGATCGATGGCCTACAGCGAACTGGAACAAGTATTTTCTCCGTTCTGGCGGGTTTGGAGGTGGGCCTACCTCACCTGCCACAAACATCGCCTATTGTTATCCTAGTAAAAAAACTCTGGACTACTGTTAAGAACAGTCTAGGGGTGTCGGGATTCCTTATGGAAACCCCGCTATGGCAAAATGCTAATCTGGCAGAGATATGCAATCTAGAAGGGTTTCAATTATGGAGAGCTGCTGGTATTTGTAATATTTCCCAATTATATAATAACAATGCATTGAAATCCTTTACGGATATTCAAACAGAATTCAACCTACCCAGACATCAATTCTACAAATATCTCCAATTAAGACATGCCATCCAGGCACAGGGCCGTATATCCACATTCATACTCTCTAGCCACTCACTGATAAGGGACATTTTTTTATGGTCAAGAGAAAAAGGGCCTGATCTCTCATATCTACTCAAGCCTACTTGCATCGACACAGGACCCTGCGGCCCTACCGTGTAGAAGGGTTGAACAGATGACTAGGGGAAATAACTGATGAAACATGGGAATTATGCTTGCAATCTGGGCCAATTACATCAGTGTCACAATCACATAAGCTATCTCAGCTATTCTTGTTACATAGGGCATACCGCAATAGGGAGGAGGGAGCTCTAATTCTTCTAATCTGGCGCTGCCCCAAACTACACCGATACTGGGTCGAAATAACTGAAGCTATCTCCACAGTTTACCAGGTTAGGGTCCCTTTGGACCCCATGGTGTGTGCATTAGGAGCTATTGATGAAGAAATTTATCCCTCACCTTCCTATATAGCAGTGATCAGATTATTATATCTTGCCAGAAAGGTAGTGGCCAGATTCTGGCTATCCCCCCACACCCCCACAAAAAAACAATGGGTGGACCACTTTAATTACATCCTTGTTAGGGAGCACCTAACATATCAGCATAGAAATGCATCTCGCAAATTTTACTCCATATGGCAAGCCTGGTTGGAAACTCCAGGATTACCACCTCCACAACTAGTTTTACATCGGCTGCTACAGGTATGAAACTTTATGACCAAATGTTAGCTGATTGGAACGTGTTGATAGTGGATAGACACAGAGTCTGGTATGGATTTCACATAGCAAACACATTCAACCCTTGTATGAAAATAGAAGGAAAAATTCCTATAAGAGCAGGTAGAATATGAGCGCCTTTGCTTTCTGTTTGGCCCGATGGCCCTCAGTTTAGCTGTGTGAGTGGGAGAGTATTACCTCACCCACTTGGCATAGATTCTTTTTCTTTTCTTTACAAGATATGTTGTTGTACTGTATGTGGTTTTGTGGATTTACATCATTGACTTACACTTCGCATAACCTGTTGTTCTGAGAACTGATTACATTTTTCTTATTTCTGTTTTGCTTCTATTATGCAACATGTAATATACTTTGTATGACACAATAAATCTTTCTCTGATTTAAAAAAAAAAATTGCTTACAAATGAAAACCCTATGCATCACCATAAAATTATATATAGTATATTAGGGTAGACTACAAAACCTTAAAAAAAGGCCTGGGGACTCAACTGGTTAGCATGTTTCTTTTTGTGAATTTTCAGTACATGTAATACTTGAATCTGTGCTGCGTATTAAGGATAAAATGATGCAAAGAAAACAGACATACACTCAAAGCTTAGTTGTAATTCCTCATGTCTTGAGCAGGATATGGATGTGCATAGAGAATACATTGGCTTAAAAAGTAGGATTTTGCTTTTGTTGCTATGACAACAGTTGCAGGTGCAAAGAGACACACTACACTGAATGAGACTTTGAATGTATTATTAATGGGGTCATGTGTGAAAATCTCTTGATATAAGGTGAAAACAATAATGCCTATATGAATTGCTTATACTGTATAGTAAAGATAAACCCAGCTAAGAAAACAAAACTTTTTTTTTAGATACCTATGACTACTTAGCATCAAAGAAACACATGTACTGTATTTTTCAGTTGACCTTTTTGACCACAACCTTTTGATTCCATAAATTGGTATAAGTAAAAGTGATTAATGAGTCTAAGCGCATGTTCCTCCTTTAGAGATTAGTAAACTTCATAAAATGTATTCCAATTGGTTGCTCTGTTTGTTTCTGCTATGTTTAATTGATAATATTATTTTGGCAAAAACTGGGTCAAATCAGTCTTCTGGTGGAAATCTAAAAAAGTTTTGGGTTTTATTTATTACAGGTACTTTTTATAGCACTGTCAATTTACACAGTGCCTTACTTATATATTGTACATTCACATCAAAGAGCTTAAAATCCCTAACTGCCTTTCACACATAGACATACTAGGGCTAATTTAGACAGGAGCCAATTAACCTACCAGCACATCTTTGAAGTGTGATAGGAAACCGGAGTACCCGGAAGAAACCCATGCAGGCACAGGAAGAACAGGTATACTCTAAGTAGGTAGTAGCATTGTTGGGATTAAAAACCTAGTGCTGATAGTCAGGAGTGCTAACCACTTAGCCACTGTGCTTCCCCAATTTTACATACAGTTTTACTTGCAATTTACACTTGGCTTAAAATTGTCAAACTAAAAGATAGGGTAAGGCCTCTTTCACATGACCAGGGTGCCTGTGGCCCCACATTCTTGCAGCAAGAATCATCAGATTCTTGTTGCTGGAATGACTGGGTTATGCGATTAGCAGCAGCCTTTTAAACTAATGGCGGGCTAACGGAAGTCGCTGCTATTCGCATGCACCCGCACACAAAGCAGATTACGGTTAGGGGCAGATTACGGTTAGGGACAGATAATCAAGACTGGGCTCAGCTGACATAAGGACATAGCAGCAAGCATCTTACAGTAAAATGGCCTAAGCTGTGGAGCTGGAGCAGTGGAAGATTGAAGGGAGCCAATAGCCATCCGTATGGATAAAAAATGCCACGAGTGTTTGCAAAAAAGTAGCTTGTTTTTCCTAATATGCTTTTAAAGAAAGTGTCCAAAAATGGTTGCATAGTAATTATTCTTCTCTTTAATCTGAAATTAAAATAACTATTATGTGTAGGGAAGTGTTCTTTTGTACACTGTATGTGAGGTGGTTTACATTCATCCCTGGTAATTACCATAGAGTTCTTGTTACAAACAGATTCTTCCTGTTAAGAGGTTGTTTCCTATCCCTGCTTAAGGGTCAGGAAACCCCCCAAGGCTATATATATGGATGTTTTACAGGAAGTGAGTGTGTGGCAAGCTACATGCTGTGCAAGCCAGGGGTGCTGCAGGCTGATTTTGTGCTGTATGCATCCAGACTGAAAAGGGACAATAGGCAAGTGTTACTGCACTGTGTATCTCACTGTTTGTTATATTTCTGTTACTCCTGTGTGTGCATCAGAGATATTTGTTATGCCGCATACACACGATCGGGATTTTGGTCGGAAAAAGATATGATGGTTTTTCCAACGGGATTCCGCTCAAGCTTGCCTTGCATACACACGGTCACACAAAAGTTCGCTGAACTTTCGACCATCAAGAACGCGGTGATGTACAACATTACGACAAGCCGAGAAAATGAAGTACAATGCTTCCGAACATGCGTCGAATTGTTTCCGAGCATACGTAGGAATTTTGCATGTCGGAATTGCTACAGACGATCGCATTTTCGGATAGGAACTTTTTCCGACCGAAAAATTGAGAACATGCTCTCAATCTTTTGCTGGCTGGAATTCGGCCAGCAAAAGTCAGATGGAGCATAGACACGGTCACATTCTCTGACCAAAAGCTCTCATCGGTCTTTTGCTGACCGAATTTCCGATCGTGTGTACGCGGCATAAGAGGCTTCTCTGATTCACTGAAACTTTCTATTTGCATACTGCAATATACTTGGTAGACATGTGCATGATGAAAAAAAGTTTTGTTTTGATTCGTTAGTCTAGTTATTTCGTTTAGTTAAATTCGGTTGATCTGTTTAATTCGTTTACAGAATTTAGTTTTCAGAATTCGTATTCGGAATTTTCAAATTTTCTTCAAATTTACTGATTTTTTTTTTTTTTATCTGATTCGAAACGATCAAATGGATAACATTTTCAGTTTGATGGATTCGAAAATGTATATTGTTTTCGATTCCAATGCAGCAAAGTGAACAAACAAAAGAAGAATCTTCATCAAATGATTACAATGACTCTTTAACCTTTGGCTTAACAAAAACAGCATTATTTCGAAATGGTCCTCTAATAAAACACAGTCTTTGATTTCAGAAATATGTGTAATGAGAATTTGACTGGAGTTCAATGTAAAATTCAAATCGAATTTCAGTACGAATTTCTTTACGTTATTCGGAGCATTCAGTAAAATTTGTTTATATTGTAATTCGGGTATTCAGATATATAGAATAACGAAAAATGTGTACAGAACAGTACAGTACTGAGAAAGGCCTGTGATTGGCCGATACGCATCTAGAAGGGAGGAGCTGATAGTCACGTCCAGCCAGGCACTGTGTATGTGTGCTACTCTGGAGGTTTTTATGTGATTTTAAAAGTTTTTATCTTGTAAGTGCAACTTGTCTGTTTGGGGGCTTTGAATAAATTTGTATACGGAGAACACTATGGTCTATATACTTATTATTTACATGTCCTGAACTCAAGGAATCTTGAGCCAAGCTGGGAGATTATCTGCTTCTTTGGATATTAATGAGCTGAGTTACCATTAGGAAAAGAGCCATCTGGATTACCCAGAGGAAGTGAGAGCAAAGAGCTCGTGGGGAGATCCGCATATGAGTTTTGACTCATCTGGGAGGTGAGCGCGCATTTTTACTGGTGGTCGTGTGCACTCCTTTTGAGGACAAACAATCACTGTGGTGGAATTGTGGTGGTGTGGTGGAATTGTGTGGATACACTGATCACAAGAAGAGTTTTTCATGTTTTATTTCTTAAATTTTTCATTTTATGGACTATTCATTTATATATATATATATATATATATATATATATATATATATATATATTTATTTTAGAGATTTGCACTTTATATTTATAATTTTACACATAGCGCTACATTTATTTATTTAATATCCGGGTATATAGATACATATATACACTGTTCTTCTAGGACATATGTACATTCTTCTTGTTATTGCTTTGGTTGTATGTAATGCCATCACTTTATCATATATGTATATAGTGTGTACTATATACACTGTATGAGTAGGGTAAAGGGAAACAGTAACCATAGTCAGTACAACAATAAATGTGGCATTAGAGCCCTACCACTATCTAACCACAGATAGTCAATTAATCAATAAGAAAATGAGTACAGTAGCTTCCTTCTGACGTGTAGTTCTTTAGCCGCTGTTCTCCCTTTAAGAACAAAGCAACACACACATTACAATCCAGTTTTGGAGCATCATCTCATCCAGTGCATCAATGGCGAATCAGCAACATATGACCCTAAGGTATAGAGTTTAATGTCCAGGGAATTGCTATTTGTAATCTATTGCCACAAAAACAGTGCAATAACCATATCTTAACATTTTTGTGAGGTATTAGAATTAAGTGCAGCTAAACTTGACACAAGGATAGTCTCATTCAACCTATAACAAAGCATAAACACATCCTACCTAAACTAAACAACTAAATATAACCAGCTTGATGCAGAAAGAGAGGTCTCTCTCTTTTTCTCTCCCTCTCTCCCTTAAAAGTATTGTATTGGTACCTGGACCATTTTTCATCAGGAACCAAATGTTAATGGATCACTCCTGGTCCCGGTGTCCAGCCTATTTGATGACAACCTTGCCTTGGTAAATGAGCCTTCCAAAATTTCAGCTGTCTCTGACATTGAAGAACTTCTGACAGAAAGTAGGGAAGTTCTGACTCCTGCAGGATTTAGGGATGCTGAGGTACTCCCAGACTTTCTCCTCACACTAACCCTGCCAACGCCTCTCAATCTCCTCCATCAGCTCACTGGGAATGTAGGGTATTGATATCCATACTCCAAGGCCATTCATCTCTGCACTAAATTGTGTGGTTGTTCTAAGAATGGGCAGCATTCTCTTTTTTTAACTTGCATAATGTGTTTCATGTTTTGTTTATATGGGTTAATTCTGCCTTTTGGGGTTAAGTTTTCAGTGTGTTGCTAAAATAAAACAGGGCTTCAACAATTTAAAAAAACTTGCCTGATTTTAATTAGTTCTATTCATCTATTTTATATAAGCAGAAAATAGAAATTAGATCATGGGTTGGGAGAAAACTACAAAACGCAGAATTTGAGCACTTGATAATGTAATTCCTAAAAAGGTAGATAAGTGTCATCTTGTTATACTGTATAGTACAGTTTAAAATGAATACTGATAGATTGCAATGTAGAGCTGCCATTATAAATCATGACAGAGATCCCCCTTCCAGGGCCTGCAGAGGAGAAGAATGACGCTGCATACTGTATGCACCGTGGCAAAACTGCACCAACAGTGGGAGGGGCTTAAAACTTGAATCTATGTACAAAAAAATAGCAACTGCATATTTTCCTGATTCACCAATAACAATGAAACACTGACTCAGTGGTTTTGTTATACATACTGTACATACTGCGGTAGAGTGGTACCCTGTCAGGGTCTAAATGAAGATTATAACCCAGGATTCTCAACCAGGCAGGTTGAGTGGCTCCAGGGAGTTTGCTTAATGCAGAAGGAACTGGCTTTTCCGTTTCCTCATAAGTCCATTTTGGGACCTGGAGCCTGGAGATTTCTTAAGGCCTGTACACGCGATCGGATTTTTTGACAACAAACATGCAAATTAGCTGTTTTGGAGCAACATCCGACCGTGTGTATGCTCCATCGGACAAACTTTTTCTGTTTTCATTGGACCTTTTTTGGCTGTGCGAACGCACAAACTTTCCGGCAACAAAAGTCAGATGGAGCAAAGTCCGATCGTGTGAACACAAAACCATCAAACTTTTTATTCAAACTACAGTACGGAGCCGCGAGAATGTTTCCAGCACGATCCCATCGCGCTGGTTCTCGGCGACAGGGTACTGTACATCTCGCGCTGGCTGCAATAGGAAAAACACATCTTCCTATTGCAGCCAGCGCAAGAGGGAATTCCCCTCTGGGGGCATACCAGACCCTTAGGTCTGGTATGGATCTTAAGGGGAACCCCCTACGCCGACCACCCCCAAAATCCATACCGGACCCTTATCTGAGCACGCAGGCCGGTCAGGAAAGGGGGTGAGGACGAGCGAGCGCCCCCCCTCCTGGACCTTACCAGGCCGCATGCCCTCAACATGGGGGGTGGGTGCTTTGGGGGAGGGGGGCACCCTGCGGCCCCCCCCACCCCAAAGCACCCTGTCCCCATGTTGATGAGGACAAGGGCCTCTTCCCGACAACCCTGGCTGTTGGTTGTCGGGGGTCTGCGGGCGGGGGGCTTATCGGAATCTGGGAGCCCCTTTAATAAGGGGGCCCCCAGATCCCGGCCCCCCACCCTATGTGAATGAGTATGGGGTACATCGTACCCCTACCCATTCACCTAGGGAAAAAAGTGTCAATAAAAAAACACACTACACAGGTTTTTAAAGTAATTTTTTAGGCAGCTCCGGGGGTCTTCTTCCATCTTCGGGGGTCTCTCCGGCCTCTTCTCTCGGTGTCCAGTTCTTCTCCCCTCTCTCTGGCCTCTTCTCCCAGTGTCCGTTTCTTCTCCCGGTGTCCGGTTCTTCTGCCGGGCTCCTCCGCTATCTTCTGCTCTTTTGCCGCTCTCTTGCTAGCGGTGGTCTTCTTCATCGTCTTCTTCCATCTTCTCTTCTTCCCATGTTGACACGACACTCTCGCCCACTGTAATGCTGTGTGAGCGCCTCGCAATGACTTATATAGGTATAGGGCGTGGTCACCGGGTGATGTCATCCGGTGACTCCGACCCTTATGACGTCACAGTCCCAGCATGCCCTGGGACCCCCACACTGTTTTTCCAGCGTAGGGGGTTCCCCTTAAGATCCATACCAGACCTAAGGGCCTGGTATGCCCCTGGAGGGGAACCCATGCCGGTTTTTTATTTAAAATTTGGCGTGGAGTTCCCCCTCATGATTCATACCCAACACAGTGCCTGGCATTGGCGGGGATCCAAGTCGGATCCCCGCACCAGTGTGAACCCGGCTTGCAAGGTGTCAATCTCGCCGATAAAAGCGGCGAGATTGACACAATATCAGACAATATAGAAGTTGACCAAAGGGTGATGGTAAAGAGCTGAAAAACCACGTGATTTGGTGAAAGTTGGCTGAAAAAGTTCTGCCGTGTGTATGCAATACAAACTTATGACCAACGCCCTTTGTACAAAGTCCTATTGTGTGTATGAGGCTTTACTCTTCGTGTGTATCACTCAGTGTTCACTAGACTCTTATCTCCATATGGATAGTGAAAAGCAGTGGAGTTGGGTGTAGCTGGAGACCTTTCCAAGATGTTGTGATGGTAGATGGCTCTCTCCAGGTATTGTATATTAGATGGTGGCTCTGGCTTAGTCCTGAGGAAGTCACGTGGTGTGATGTAATGCATAGGAAGTGATCGGACCACACGAGAACTGGAAGTGATGTAAGAGGCACCTGTAACGCCATCCAAATTACGGATCTGCTGTTTTTTCACTACTCTGTTGTAAGTTTCCACTTGGCTTTTAAATAAATCAACCAGTTTATACATTCTACACTATGGGAGATTCTTCTTTATCCCCTGTACATATCCATTGGGAATGAACGTCTGTTTGGACTAAGCCGGAGCCACCATCTAATATACAATACCTGGAGAGAGCCATCTACCATCACAACATCTTGGAAAGGTCTCCAGCTACACCCAACTCCACTGCTTTTCACTATCCATATGGAGGTAAGGGTTCTTTCACACTGGAGCGGTTTGCAGGCGCTATTGCGCTAATAATAGCGCCTGCAAACTGACCCGAAAGTGCCGCTGCTGTCTCTCCAGTGTGAAAGCCCTCGGGAAAAAAAGTCCTGCTAGCAGCATCTTCAGAGCGGTGAAGGAGCGGTGTGTATACCGCTCCTTCACCGCTCCTGCCCATTGAAATCAATGGGACAGCGCGGCTATACTGCCGGCAAAGCGCCTCTGCAGAGGCGCTTTGCGGTGGTTTTTAACCCTTTCTCGGCCACTAGCGCGGGGGTAAATCCGTCCCCGCTAGCGGCCAAATACCGACGGGAAAGTGCCGCTTACAATAGCGGCGCTTTACCGCAGATGCCGCCCCCGCCCCAGTGTGAAAGGCCCCTAAGAGTCTAGTGAACACTGAGTGATACACACAAAGAGTGACACACCGGCGATTTTATTGAAGAGCACTGTCTGCACTTTGTTTTATCATAGACTTTATTTATCTTCACTTCATGAACTAGTGCAGCACCACTATTTGTTGTGTCAACAGTGTGATAAAGAGAGATTATACGGATTATTGCTACATTTATCTATATAAATTACATGTGTCTCATTGTTATATTGCATAGGAATTTTATTATTGATATTTATATATATATATTTTGCACTGCAATCATCTTATGTGCACAGATCCGTATTTTGCACAGCGCCATGAGCGTTCATTGATATTTGAACACAAGCTCATATTTGCACCTAGCAATTTTGCACAGCATCTTTAGCGTTTTTTTGCACAGTCGCATTTTTTAGCAATTTTTGCACAGATTATAGCACAGTGCTAAATCATCTACATTTATTTATAGTATGAGCTTTCATTGGCATTGATTTATTTGAGCACAAGCTCATATTTGCACCTAGCAATTTTGCACAACATCTTTAGCGTTTTTCTGCACAGTCGCATTTTTAGTAATTTTTGCACAGATTATCGCACAGTGCTAAATCATCTATCATTAGGCCACCACTATTTGTTGTGTCAGCAGTGTGATAAAGAGAGATTATACGGATTATTGCTATATTCATCTATAATAATTACATGTGTCTCATTGATATATTGCATTTATTATTGATATTTATATAATTTTTTTGCACTGAAATCATCTTATGTGCACAGATTCATATTTGTATTTTGCACAGCGCCATGAGTGTTCAATGGTATTGATTTATTTGAACACAAGCTCATATTTGCATTTAGCAATTTTGCACAATATCTTTAGCCTTTTTATTTTTGTTTTTGCACAGTCGCATTCTTAGCAATTTTTGCACAGTGCTAAATCATCTACATATATTTATAGTATGAGCGTTCATTGGCATTGTTTTATTTGAGCACAAGCTCATATTTGCATCTAGAAATTTTGCACAGCATCTTTAGCGTTTTTTTGCGCAGTCGCATTTTTTAGCAATTTTTGCACAGATTATTGCACAGTGCTAAATCATCTATATTTATAATATTAAGTTGCGCCGATCACTTATTTATTTTATACCAATTTAGTGTACTCATACACTTTAGATCTAGCTGCAATTTATCAGAGTACTATATTATACATTCACTTTGATAGCGCAAAGGACCTTACTTACATTTGCTGAGTGGTAAGTGAAACAGTCTGTAGGAGCCAGACAAGGGCCTGAAGTTGAAGGCCAGAACGGAAGGGTTGTATGTACAGTATAAGCCAGCAGGCCGAATGTCTATTTCTTTGCTAGAGTAAAATGCTGAAAACCCCTGTGAGGGAAACCTGTTTTAATTTTCTGGAACCTTGAACTTAATAAAACTAGGCAAGAAAAGCCATTAAAAAGAAGAATGCGAGTGGCGGTATCCTGTAAAGCGCTACCATTTAATAGTAACTCTCACAATACATAAAAAATACTGTACAGCAATGGCCAAACGTTTTGAGAATGACACAAATATTAATTTTCACAAAGTCTGCTGCTTCAGTGTTTTTAGATCTTTTTTTCAAATGTTACTATGGTTACTATGGTATACTGAAGTATAATTACAAGCATTTCATAAGTGTCAAAGGCTTTTATTGACAATTACATTAAGTTTATGCAAAGAGTCAATATTTGCAGTTTTGTCCCTTCTTTTTCAAGATCTCTGCAATTGGCCTAAGCATGCTGTCAATCAACTTCCGGGCCACATCCTGACTGATGGCAACCCATTCTTGCATAATCAATGCTTGGAGTTTGTCAGAATTTGTGTTTTTTTTTTTGTTCACCTGCTTCTTGAGGATTGACCATGGGACGATGGGATTGTTTCGTTCCCCAAGTCCCTTAGTTATCACTTATGCCTTATGGCAAGGTGCTCCATCATGCTAGAAAAGGCATTGCTTGTCACCAAACTGTTCTTGTATGGTTGGGAGAAGTTCCTCTCAGAGGATGTTTTTGTACCATTCTTTATTCATGGCTGTGTTCTTAGGCAAAATTGTGAGTGACAAAAAGATAAATGTAAGCGCAAAAGATGGTGTGACTGTGTGCATACAAGTGGGCAATAGATAAAAAATGTTAGTCCATTAGTACATGGGGTTCAGTTCTTAAAGTAGTATAAAAGAGGGCAGCTGTCCTCAGAGAAAGTCAGCTCTGTAAACAGGATAAAAAGGAGGGGAGAACACAGGAAGTGCCACCTGAGTGTAGTATTTAAGGTACAGTTTATTTGCAAGGTAAGCAATGCACTTACAGAATACAAGATAAAATAAGGCTCATCTGTATGTGGGTATGGAGGGTAGCTCTCCCGGCGTCCGAGACAGGCATCCACGTGTAAGGCAAGATGACAGGGAAACCGTGATTCGTGCTGTGGCCACCAGGAAGTCGGCCGGAACCAGCGTGGAACGCAAGGAAGTGACGTCACTGGAAGAGGAGGAACATAAGGGAGAGAATGACTGGATAGGCAAGGCTACGCACTCGGAGCATCAGCTCCTTGTACAGGCCTAACATGATAGTGCTGAGGTAGTGCTATTTAGGTGCCCAGGCTGGTCGTGGAACAACAAGCTCCAGCGCACATAGCACACCATAGGCAACCGCTTAGGAATGATAATGTGGTTTGGGCAGCCAATCAAGACACTGAATATATTATACATATCAAAGGAGTGTGATCGTTCAAACATATAAAATGTACAAGTTATAGAAAATATACATATGCATAGAAATTGTCATGAGCACACTGCTCAAAGTGCTGCAGCTAGTCTAAGGCACACAGGATCACAGAGGCGCAATAGGCATCCAGCTGTGAAAAGATGTGCGCCATTGCGCATGCGCAGAATTGCAGGGATCGCGCACGCGCGCACAGTAACTATTCCTTGGCGGCCAGTGACCTTTAAAAGGGGCTTCAGCTGCACAAGTTCTTTGCTGTTTGATCTGTAGCTTTACCCTGTGACCTGATCCTGCATCTGATCTAATACTGACCCGGCTTCCTGACCTCACTGCTGTCTCCAGTCCTGACCCTTGGCTCCCTTAACCTTGCTCTGTTTACTTGTCTGCCTGATCCTCTGTTACAAACCCAGCCTGAACTCTGACTATCCCTTGCCTGCCATCTCTGCTGACTGATCCGCTGTGTATGACCTGGCTTGTCTGACCTTTCTCCTGCCTACTGTCTTGCATCTTAGTGCATCTGCATATGCTGCCCCTCAGCACTCCTGCATCCGCTGACCTGCATCCTGTAGCTTGCATCCACAGCACCTATGCCAGATCTTGTTCAGCTGCCATCATCTCCAGCCAAGAGAACCTTGCAGGCACTCATAACTCACTGTGCTCCTATGGTCACTGTCTCAACTGCCTCAATTGGGGGATGTCTAGCTCAGTGGTAGATGCATTTTCAGTGAGTTCACAGCCAACAGAAACTTCAGTTTCAAGGGCATGGTAGCCCACTTTTATTGAAAGTAACAAAAATGAAAGTTCATACATGCACGGGTTGCCCACACAGGGGTTCTTCTCCCAAAAATTACAACAAAAATGAAAATTCCAAGCCACCTGGCTCTCAAGGCTCACTCAGCCTTGATCGCAGTACAAAGCTGCGCAGGCCCACTCCTGGCCTCTAGAAAGGGGCTCTCCTGACACTCCAGGCTTTCACACTCCTCCAAGACTCACGGTCCCCTCTGGTCCCCAAGTTGTCTCAGCTGTGGTCTCCCCGACTCTCTCAGCTGGCCCAACTCTCTCAGTCCACTGACCTGGAACCTCTCCCACATGAAGTGCCGTCTCAGGGGAATTGCCTGGGTTCTCAAATAGTAGCACACCTTCCTCCTGGCTGAAGCAACTGCTCCAAAACCAACTCTTTTCCCACCTCCTCTGAGCTATGCTTAGCTCTGCCCTATAATGGGTGTGTGCACCTGGACACACACACAACCTGCAGAACTTCTGGAAAGCCTGGACACAAGATTGAAGACTCCATCCCTCCCAATGCTCTTTGAAGTCTTCAAGTTTGCAGCTCCAATCCAGACTTACAAAAGCCAGAGAAAACTTAAAGCATAGCTTTCTCTGCTCACAAGTCTTCTGCTGGAACTTCTCAAACTGCCTCTTTGAGAGTCCTGTGTCCATTTAACCCTCATTTTCACCGAGACAGGGGTTTTCACTCTCACTATATATATATATATATATATATACTGTATATATATATATATATATATATATATATTAAAATAAAATAAAAATAAAAATAAAAACTAATACGCATATATCAGAAGACTCTGACAATTGAAGAATGAATGAATAAGTAATGAAAGATAAAAGATTGCAAATTGTAAATGTATAGGCAGAAGATCTCTATGTAAAGTTATGTCAGTGGTTGGTATGTAGGGTACTAGTCGATGGCACATATGGCCATGGGGATATATATGGTAATTCATATATATCAACACATGGATACATGTGTGCATATGAGTATGAGCCAGTGTAAAAATGTGCAAACCCTATGATGTTGCTGCCTAAAGACATTCATACTATACCAGAGACCTAGGTAATGAAGGGGGAAATGGAACTGTTAATGCAATACTTACTATAGATGTTGCTATCATGTAGAGTGAGAATAACGAGAAAGGACCATAAGGGTCCGCTGGAAAAAAGGGAACAAAACATAAATTATGTAATCTAAAATCTAAATAAATAACAGATAAATAAACTGGGACTGTAATGTACCGTAAAGGGTTATTATAGGAGGGTGTGGACTTCTATCTCTTCATTTAACCCCCCTGGTGCCAAAGTCCCCAGAGAATAGATCCAAAAAGATTCCTGTTGGCATAAACGTTTGAAACGTTCAGCCACAGGAGGCGTCCTAGGAATGGATTCTAGAACCCAGACCTTGAGACCCAGAGGGGATTTAATATGGTGATTCAAAATTGTTTGGGGACACTATGATCTTCACGATCCTTCTCAATGAATCATCTGTGCTCACCAAAGCGTGCCCTGAGGGCCCTAATGGTTCTCCCTACGTAAAAAAGCCCACATAGACGTGGAATGTTCTTAACCCATCTTGGGTGATGGCAACTGTCAAAATGGATGAAGGGGTTGCCTGCTGTGGGCTTAACAAAGTTTTGTGCAAAAATTACTCCATCATCATGGCATAACTCTAAATCTAGAAAGGCTAAGGAGTGTTTATCGAGGACATGGGTGAAAGACAGACCTAGGATGTTATGGTTACAGTATTGTACAAATGTGTCTATGCCCTGGGATGTGCCATCCCATATGTTCACTATGTTGTCAATATAACGACCATAGTAGATCACATGGGATGCGAAAGGATGGTTGGCCAATAGATACAGGTGATCCCAAAAGCCCATCATCAAATTTGCATAGCTGGGGCAAAATTTGCCCCCATAGCTGTGCCATTAATCTGGAGATCATGGGTGTTGTAGAAATCAAAATAAAATTGTGTTTTAAACAAAACATTAAAGCCTCTAGGATGAAAGAGAAATATATAAACCTTAGCTCCTTTGGATAAAAGAACTGATCATCAAACTCCAGCTGCAGTAAAAAAACTCGCTAATAAGCAAATGGCAAAGAAGCAAAGCGATAATATAAAAACAGTTTGCTGCACTTAGGGTTGATCACATTAACATGCAGAACACACAAAAAATAATAAAGTCCCATTAGGTGATGAAAAAAAGTGTTTGTGCTTAACCCCCCTAGCGGTATTCCCGAGTCGGGGTGGATTTTCAGTACCAAAAGCGGTAACCCCGAGCCTGACTCAGGATTGCATCACAGGATCCATGTAGAGGTTACTTATCCTGTCCCCTGGATCCTGCGATGTCTCCCCGCTGTGATCTGCAAGCCTCTGTGTCTCGCTCGATTCACAGTGCTGAGCTCCGTTCCCTGTGAGCGTTGTGATGCACGGGGACGGAGTTCGGCGCCAAATTCAAAAAGTAAAACACACAGTATAGATACAGTATACTGTAATCTTACAGATTACAGTACTGTATCAAATAATTACACATCCCCTTTGTCCCTAGTGGTTTGTCCAGTGCCCTGCATGCAGTTTTATATTATAAAAACTGTTCTTTCTGCCTGGAAACTGGAGATTGTCCATAGCAACCAAAACCGTCCCTTTACATCAAAAGTGGTTTTAGACCAGCTAGATAATAAATTAGAATCACTCGCAGAATTGAGCGATAGTGATTTGTGGGGAGATCCGTCATCAAACACTGAAAAGTAATGACAGTGACAATTCTGCAACTGAGCAAATTTCAGCGTTTTTGATTTGATTACATTATTGAATAATTTTTATTATTATTATATTATTATTTGGTATAATTATTTATAATTATTTATTATATTATAATTTATGATTTCGTTTTTCAAACTTTATCATACTCGAGATGTCTACTAGACTCTGGTTTGGACAGATTTAAGTGAGTTATTCCCAAGAATTACAGTCCTACAATATATAACGCCAAATTTCCATGCAAAATAATTGTACCGCTTTCAGCACCTAAAATCTGAAATAATCATACCGCCAGGGAGGTAAAATTGACATCTCCTGTGCAATGGTGTTCAGACTGGGTGTCCCACATAGATGTACACTCACCCTGGATGTTGACCAACTATCGCTAGTATGGTCATTTAGGCATGTGGGGATACCCCTAGGGAGCCTGTTGAAATGACGTCTCATGCATGAATGCACCTCATAAGTATGGATGGATATGACAAAGGAGAACCTTCATTGCGCAATGCCGTAAAACCAGGTTTATTAAATACACAAATTAAAATAATTCACTCACATTTAAAAGTGCCTTATAGTTCTGGCACCCGGCATGTGCAGCAGGTGATTATTAAGGGTAATCGGCCCTGATTATGCCGTTTGCGGCGTTCAGCTCGATTCCCAGGTAATTTCGTATGGGCGGAAGTAATGCGATGACGTGGTAAAACCTTCGACGTTTCGGCCTGTCACAAAGCCATCATCAGGAAGTGGTCAATCCGCCATATTTATTGTGGGCATTTATACCCTTACTACAGGTCTGATTGGTTGAATCAATATAAACACCTGCTGCATATTCGGGGAGCGTACAATCTTGCTTTAAACAATGTCTATAAGGACTGGGCTGACATTGATATCTATTAGAGAAAGGGTTCATCCGCCCGTCATTATCCCCAGCTGGTGCCGGGATATTCTTTGTGGAGAAGAAAGACCATACCCTCAGGCCTTGTGTGGACTACAGGGAACTTAACAAAATCACTGTCAAAAATCGTTACCCTCTCCCCCTGGTTCCCGAGCTTTTTCAGAGATTCCGGTCTGCCCAAGTTTTTACTAAGCTGGACTTACGAGGCGCCTACAACCTTGTGTGCATCAGGAAGGGGGATGAGTGGAAGACCACTTTCAGAACTCGTTTCGGGCATTTTGAATACCGTGTTATGCCTTCTGGACTATGTAATGCCCCAGCGACCTTTCAACATTTTGTAAACAATATCTTTAGAGAGTTCCTGGATTATTTCCTGATCGTATATTTGGATGACATCCTCATCTTCTCTGACACTTTCGAGTCATATAGAACCCACGTCCGGAAGGTACTATCTGCATTGAGAGAACACAGGCTCTATGCAAAAGCAGAAAAGTGTCAATTTGAACAGACGCCCATACAATTCCTGGGCTTAATTATTTCCACATCTGGGATAGCTATGGACCCTCAGAAAGTATCCGCTATTCTGGAATGGTCAGTCCCTACCGACAAGAAAGGTATCCAAAGATTTGTGGGGTTTGCTAACTTTTATCGGAGATTTGTTAAAGACTTTTCTGTTATTATTGCCCCCATTACTCAGCTCACTCGTCAGCATACCCGTTTCCAGTGGTCCCAGGAAGCCCAAGTAGCTTTTGATAAACTAAAGGCTCTATTCACCTCGGCCCCCATTCTGCATCATCCAGATCCAGCCTTGCTCTACGTTTTGGAGGTTGATGCATCGGAAGTCGCCATTGGGGCTGTCCTGTCACAACGCCAAGGCCCTAAAGCTTTACTAAAGCTTTTTATACCGAAAACTAAGCCAACCGGAAAGAAATTATGATGTGGGGGATCGGGAATTACTGGCAATAAAAGCTGCTCTCGAAGAATGGTGATACCTACTTGAAGGCGCAGCTCACCCCATCATGATATTCACAGATCATAAAAACCACAAATATCTCAGACCCGCCAAATGACTAAGACCACGGCAAGCCAGATGGGCCTTGTTCTTTTCGAGGTTTAACTTTCACCTTACTTACCATCCGGGGTCCAAGAATGGGAAAGCAGATGCCCTCTCATGCATGTTTCCAGAAACTCCAGAGACTGTGGCCCGTAGTACCATCTTGTCCCCTCAGAATTTCCTTTTAATTCAACCTGATCTAAGATCAACCCTTGAACAAACCTCTGCTCAATGCTCTGAATCCGAAGGATCTGCATTCAGAAGGCAGGAAGGACTCCTGTGGCACGGGGACAAGATCTTCGTTCCTGTGGGAGCCAGGCTGCAGGTCCTCAAGACCTTTCATGAACACCAGCTTGCCGGCCATTTCGGGATCCATAAGACTACTGAACTGATTCAGCGATCCTACTGGTGGCCTAACCTGAGGCAAGATTGCAAGGACTTCGTAGGCTCCTGCACAACCTGTGCCAGAAGTAAGGGAAGCTGCACCCAAGCCTGGGGTCTGCTAAGACCACTACCTATCCCAGACCGCCCCTGGAAGATGCTGTGCATGGATTTTATTGTGGAGCTGCCCCCATCCGAAGGCTTTACCACTATCCTGGTGGTGGTCAATCGTTTATCAAAGATGGCCCACTTTCTGCCTCTACTAGGTACACCTTCTGCCACAGATACAGCACATGTCTTTATTAAAGAGATCGTAAGATTGCACGGCTTGCCAGACAGTATTGTATCCGACAGAGGAGTACAATTTACTTCAAGGTTCTGGAGGGCTCTCTGTAAATCTTTGAGCTTTGAAATCTGTTTGTCCTCTGCCTATCACCCGCAGAGTAATGGCCAGACGGAGAGGACAAATCAGACGCTAGAGAAGTACCTTCTCTGTTTTTCTACCTTCTCTCAAGATAACTGGGTAACTTTGCTTCCATGTGCCGAATTCACCTATAATAATTCGGTATACGCCTCCACCAATCAGTCTCCATTCTGGGCAAACTATGGATTCCACCCATCCTTCTTGCCTCATGTCACTCTAGAAGCAACGGTACCTGCTGTACAGGACAGATTAACTTTCATTCAAGAAAATTTACAGGTTCTTCAAGAAAACATGAAAAAATCACAGGAAGACTACAAAAAGTATTATGACAGGAAGAAGAAAGGTAATCCAGTTCTGAAAGTAGGGGACAAAGTTTGGCTCTCCACAATGAATCTCAAATTGTCTTGCCCCTCCCGCAAGCTGGGCCCAAGGTTCATCGGTCTCTTTGCAATTAAGAGAGAGATTAATCCTGTGGCTTTTGAATTGTCTCTGCCGAGCTCTTACAAGATTCACCCAGTCTTCCAAGTCTCGCTGCTCAAGCCAATCAGTGCTGGCCCCTTTTCTGGAAGAGAATATCCTCCTCCACCTCCAATCACAGTGGGTGAAGAAACGGATTTCAAGGTGGAAGCCATCCTGGATTGTCGAAAGAGAGGTAGACAAATTCAATATCTAGTGAAGTGGAAGGGTTACTCACCGGAGGAGAGCTCTTGGGAACCGCAAATAATGTTCATGCCCCTAAACTGCTACATGAATTCTTCAGAAGATATCCGGAGAAGCAAGCACGCCTGGGCATCTGGAGGCTGCCCCTTGGGGGGGGGGCACTGTCAGGGACTACCCTGCAGGAAAACTGACATCTATGGCCAGCAGAATCCTGTATCAACAAACACAAATTCTCCAGCGCTAATGTGCGCGGGCAAGAGCTGCCAGGACAGTGTATTCTTCAGTGTGCACGCGAGCGCCAAAGCATGTGCCAAAGCGCACGCACTACGTGAGAGACTCCAGGTGCCGTATACTATTTAAAGCATGCT
Organism: Aquarana catesbeiana; assembly: GCF_042186555.1. NCBI lineage: Eukaryota > Metazoa > Chordata > Amphibia > Anura > Ranidae > Aquarana > Aquarana catesbeiana. Next base: position 194,424,861 of record NC_133326.1, read on the forward strand.
GCAGCAGTCACCAACTGCTGCATGATTTTTCAGCTTCTTGTATATTCCTGAGTTCCTGTTCCTATTGTCTTGGATTACCTGTTAACGACCCGGCTTGCCTTGACCTATCTGATCTGCAATGACCCCGGCTTGAACCTTGGCTTGTTCCTGTTACTCCCCTCTGATCTGCTGCCCTGTGTATGACCCCTGGCTTGTTCCATTGACTCTGCTCCTGGTGCTCCCTGCTGCACAATCTCATCTGGTACTTCCGAGGTACCCCTGCCTAGCAGTCTACCCTGCTCATCAGCTGCCCACCAGTGGACTTCTCTGTACCATCTCAGCTTGCCGCAGCCAGCAACCCCTGCTGCTTTGAGTATAGCTCCCCCGTGCCACCTTCAGGGGGCGCTCTGCACTTAGTCACAAGGGAAGCCCTCCCAGCATTTCAGCCTCCGATCAGGTACGTGATACCCTGTACCTTTCGCAGAATATCAGTCTGTCCTTGATGTTTTAGTTGAAGAGAAGTGGTTTCTTTGCTACCCTTCTTGACACAAGGCCATCCTCCAAAAGTCTTTGCCTCACTGTGTATGCAGATACACTCACACCTGCCTGCTGCCTCTGCACTGGTGGTGCCCCGATCCCGCAGCTGAATCAGCTGTAGGAGACGGTCTTTGCGCTTTCTGGACTTTCTTGAGCACCCTGATGCCTTCTTCACAAATGCAGTGGAAATGTTTTTTATGGGACTAAGTTCATTTGCATGGCAAAGAGGGACTTTGCAATTAATTGCAATGCATCTCATCACTCTTCATAACATTCTGGAGTATATGCAAATTGCCATCATAAAAACTGAGGCAGCAGACTTTGTGAAAATTAATATTTGTGTCATGCTCAAAATATATATAGATAGATTTATTTATAGATATACGAGTATGCATTTTCTTTTGTGGTTTCTTTTCATGCACGCGTTATTCAAATAAAATATTAAATATTTAAATATTTATTTTTTTGAATTGCTGTACAGTAGAAGGCTACAGAACATCCACAAACATAATTAATATTTAATTAACCATATTTTCATTACTACTGATCAGGCTCTGCAGGATTTAAACTGGGTCTGTATTACACAAACATCCTAAGCATCACCCTCAGCCGCTGGGATACTGGCCCTTCTTTGACGTAGAAATTAATCCGTAAGCTATTATTATAAACATTTTTGCTTAATTATCTACCTGTTCTTCTTGCTTTTCCATGACTAAAAATAAAATATTACTCATTTTTTTTGATTGGTTAGGACAACTTGTTCTTCTTGTGTGTTTACTGGTTTATATTGTTAACATAGTCGAGTGGCTTGCATGTGTGCTATCCCTGGTGCTGATTCCTGTCATTATTCATTCTGTGCTTATTTCCTGATGCAGTTTTATATTGCTTCTCTCCAGAACAGATGTATACATCAGCTTAACTAAGTACTTTCCTGTTCCTGGTTCTTAATAAGACTATTCCCCATAAGACCCCCTCCCCCAATCATTATCATTTTCAAGGACTTTAAGTCATTCTACTGAGATAAAAATAATCTCTTTTGATTTTAATGACGCATTCATTATATTGTATGCGAAAGCACTGGTCTATGGCAATAAATGTGTATCTTTTATTGGCCAGTGTGTCAGTTAAAATTGTCAGTCATCTGAACATTTTCTTGTGTCAGCATAGTGGAAAATAATTAAGATTTTCATATTTTATTAGCATGCAATAATAATTAACAAGTGAATAAATCAGACACTTTTAACTAACATCAATGAATACAACATTGCAAAATGATGTGTTTTGTGTATTCCGGGACAGAGTATATTTATTTTATATAGTATTACATAAGGAATTGCTGTGATACACTGGTCAGTAAGGAAAAAAAAAAGGAAATCTCTTTTGTTTTATTTACGAGAAAGGCTATTCATTTACAGTGACTGGTGAGACTGACATACATTTGATGTATACATTATTTTCTTTGAGGTTTAGTGGTTCTAAAATTGATCATTTCCCTCATTCCTATTGATATTTAATTAGGCTGTTGGAAAAAAATCCACTGAAGGCACATGCACTGACTTGTCTCTTGTGGTTTACTGATTTTAACTACATGTTCTCTACTTGACTATATCTGTACTAGATCTTTCTATAACTTCAAAATGAAGCAAAATATAAATAATAAACTATTTATCTGAAGCCATCTACCTGCCCACAATTACATCTCAAATACTTGTGAATACCCATGTGCTTTGCTGGCCCAATACTTCAGTACAATGTCTCATGTATAGCAAAGGTACTAACAGTAGGGCATAAAGTGCACAGCTGCATCCTGCAGGCCAAAATCATCAATAATGTGGCATGCTGGCACAATAATAACTAAGTTACATGGGGAGCCTTCTTCTGGAAATCAAGGACTGATAGAATTGAAGCAAAATAGCTCACACGGTATACTGAAGTGGACAATGTCTCTGTATTTTATAGACATTTGTACTGGCCTTAAAGTGGTTCTAAAGTAAAAATGTTTTTTTTACATGAATGCATTCTCTGTATTAAGGCTAAAATAAAAACCTTATGATTACCTATCCTATCCCCAAAAACTTACCTGACTGACCTCTAACTTATTCAGAGCTATCCCAGTTGGAGCACCACTCTCTTCTCTTCTTGGTCTCACAGGAGACACTGAGGGCAGCACGAGCAATAGGCTCCTGTTGCTGTCAGTCAGTCTCCTGAAAGGAGGGAGCAGGGGCGTGGCTTACTGGTGCTGTGTGTTTCTATGTTTCCCAGATCCGGAGCAAGCACGCACAGATGCCCCCCTAGCACCTGGCTTGCTAAGTTGCATTCAGAGCCAGAAAGAATGGACAACACCAGCAGGGGACTGCCAAAGGGAGGTAAAGGACCACTCTGTGCAAAATTGCTGCACAAAGCAGGTAACTATCCTCTTTTTAACTTTAAGCACCTTTAGTAAATGATAGAAGGGCTATAACCTTGTGTCCAGTTGTCCAGCTTTCAGGCAAACTGTTAAAAGTTAACTGTCCTCAAAGTGACTCAGTGACAAGATAAAACATATACTTTATTACCAAAAGTATTGAGACGTCTGCCTTTACACACACATGAACTTTAATGGAATCCCAATCTTCGTCCGTAGGGTTCAATATTGAGTTGGCCCACCCTTTGCAGCTATAACAGCTTCATCTCTTCTAGGAAGGCTGTCCACAATGTTTAGGAGTGTGTCCATGGGAATGTTTGACCATTCTTCCAGAAGCGAATTTGTGAGGTCAGGCACTGATGCGGACAGGAAGGCCTGGCTCGCAGTCTCTGCTCTAATTTCATCCCAAAGGTGTTCTATCAGGTTGAGGTCAGGACTCTGTACAGGCCTCAAGTTCCTCCACCCCAAACTGGCTCATCCATGTCTTTATGCACCTTGCTTTGTGCACTGGTGTGCAGTCACGTTGGAACAGGAAGGGGCCATCCCCAAACTGTTCCCACAAAGTTGGGAGCATGAAATTGTGCAACATGTCTTGGTTTGTGGACACCTTAAGAGTTCCCTTCACTGAAACTAAGGGGCCAAGCCCAACCCCTGAAAAACAACCCCACACCATAATCCCTTCTCCACCAAATGATTTGGACCAGAACACAAAGCAAGGTCTTTCTTCTAGAAGAATGGTCAAACATTCCCATAGGCACACTCCTAAACCTTGTGAACAGCCTTCCCAGAAGAGTTGAAGCTGTTATAGCTGTAAAGGGTGGGCCAACTCAATATTGAATCCTACGGACTAAGACTGGGATGCCATTAAAGTTCATGTGCGTATAAAGGCAGGTGTCCAAATACTCTTGGTAACATAGCGTATCTATATACAGCATAATGGCTATGTAAATATTATTATATGTGGAAAAATGCTGTCACAAGTTATGGTGGATTGTATTCTATGTTATTTGTGTATAATGTGTAATATATTGTTTTTGAAGACCATGCAATTGATTAAAATGGTTGAAAACCCTTACCTACTCAGTGAAGTGACTAGCCTCAGGTGATGCACAGAGATGAAAATAAACCTTTCTAAGTACAATGTTTCTGTTTATCTGCAGCGCCATACAGCCAATCTGACAAGGCCCCCCTTCCCCAGAAAATATCAAAACAATATTTTTGCTGAATATACACTAAAATCATTAGCAGGCAGAAACAAAAAATTCCTGCCAAATCCAAAAGATAAAACTGTACTGAGTTAATACAGAAAGCTCATGTGTGAAAGAGGTCTTGGGGCTGTTTCACATGGCACCGTGGCTGGAACAGTTTTTTTTTTTTACAATTGTTATTTTTAATTTTTTAACAACCCTTTTGGGGATGGGGGCTTTGGTGAAATGTCAGGGGTTTAAACAGACCCCTGATGTATCACCTTTTGAGACAGAAAAGTGATTCCTTGATCGCTTTCTCAGCTGTACTGCAGAATGAATGAACAGGAAGTGCTCTCTACAGAGGTTTCCTGTTCATTCACAAACTGAAGCATAGTAAACACAGACTACTATGCTTTAGTTACGAATGAACACAGTGATTGATCAGTACTGATCACTCAGTATGTTCATTCTGACAAGCAAGGATCAATAAATTTGTCATACAGTATTTACCACACCCCTGCTCTACATCCTGAAACAATCCCCCTGTATGCTCCCAGCAGCTGACATCCAGTAGGAGTGAGAGGAGGAATTGTGGACAGAGAGCATGATTGTTGTGATTGGGGGGGGAAATTATTGGAACTGATCCCCCTGTGGCAACTGAAAGTCAGTTTCTCCTCTCCCTCCCATCACTTTTCAGCTGCTGCAAGGAGGATTGGCTCCAGTAATTGCGCCCCCGCGGATCAAACATGTTCCTTCTCCACAATCTCCTTACTTCTACTTGTCATCTGCCCAGTTCCCCCTGTTGAACACATATTGGTTTGTCCCTGTTGCCCTGTGTCCATCTGCTGCGGGTAAGCCCCGTGGGTCTTTTCTCTGCACTCAGACCTCTACATGTTTATGGTTTATGAATATTATATTTGCTCTATTAATTGTTTGTTTTTATTTCGAGGGATTGGATGCTTCCCCTCCCCTTCTGAAGAAGTGGTTACAAGCACAACAGCGAAACATGTTATAGAGGATTTGATGTTCCTGGAGCTTATGTTCTCCTGCATACCATTTTCATGTGTTTTCTGACAATTTGACCACTGTTGGGACATTGTATGGACCACCTCTGTGGAACAGGATTGCACCACATGTTATGCTATTTTGTAACACTGTTTTCAAACAATGTTGTAATAAAATATGGATATTCGTATAAATATAGTATTGTATGCGCTCTTGGAGCCAGAGATCAGGAGCATGCACATAGTTTTCTCTCTCTATATTATAGAGGAGTGCCATAGCAGTACCGTAATAAATTTACTTATGGTACCTTCGTCCCAACAGTATGAAGTACAGATTGGAGGGGGGAGGCTATAGTGGACTTTAACGGTACAGTATACTAACTGACAAATAAAATATTTGAAAATAGTTTATTACAAATATATATATATATATATATATATATATATATATAAAAATATTCGACCTTTACATATTAAAACCAATAGTGATAATCAAACAAGACATTCGGTTCCATAGTTGCACCACAACTGGAACATGAATACCATCTGTTTTGTGGATCATGTAGAGCAGTGGTCGTCAACTCTGTCCTCAGGGCCCACTAATGCCTTGTTTCCACTGAGCGGATCGGTTCGGTACCGTGTTTCCATTATGAAAGCGGCCAATTCAACCGAACCGCACCATTCTGGGTCCTGCTTCAGCTGTGGAGCCATAGAAAATGGTACGGTTCGGTTAGGGCGGAGCTACGATACACTCCACTGATTGGCGGACGTGTGACGTCATGCTAGGCATTTTTTCTAAACCCACATATGGCCCCTGGCGGTCCCACTTGCAGTGGAAATGCTCACCTGAATAGGCCGGACCATTCTAGGCCTTCCAAACTGTACCGACCCGAACCGATCCGCTCAGTGGAAATGAGGCATAACAGGCCAGGTTTGCAAGATAACTCAAATGCATCACAGGTGATATAATTTGCTGCTCAGTGATTGCAGTATTCTAGTCTGCATCTCCTCAAGGTAATACATAAAACCTGGCCTGTTAGTGGGCCTTGAGGACAGGGTTGATGTAGAGCAACCAATATACAGATGGTATTCATGTTCCAGTTGTCACAATGTGGTGCGACTATAGAACTGAATGTCTTGTTTGATTATCTGTATTGATTGTATTGATTACTATAGCCTCCCCCCTCCAATCTGTATTTCTCTCTCTATAGACTTAAAAATATGTTACATGGCCACTTACCTATTTGCCACCCTTGGTGGTAACAGCAGCACCTCAGCAGAAGATAGCAAGAAAATCCTGTCCAGTGTAGGAATTGATGCAGATGAAGGGCTACATCTGAGCTTGGTGGAAAAAAAATGTTGATGACCATATCAATGCCAGCCTTTCAAAGCTGTGTTCAGTGCCATCTGGGGGCGCTGTGTCTACTGCTCCTGCATCATCTCTAGCTGCTAATGGAGCTGCTGCATCGGATAAAGAAGAAGAAAAGAAGGAAGAATCTGAAGAGTCCGTTGAAGTCTGATTTGGACTCTTTTGTTAAATGCTTTCTTGTAACTTAATAAAGAAATGTTCCATCAAAAAAAAAAAAATTATATATACACACACTATATTACAAAAAGTATTGGCACACCTGCCTTTATACGCACATGAACTTTAATGCATCCCAGTCTTATGCCCTGTACACATGGTCGGACATTGATCGGACATTTCGACAACAAAATCCTAGGATTTTTTCCGACGGATGTTGGCTCAAACTTGTCTTGCATACACACGGTCACACAAAGTTGTCGGAAAATCCGATCATTCTGAACTCGGTGACGTAAAACACGTACGTCGGGACTATAAACGGGGCAGTAGCCAATAGCTTTCATCTCTTTATTTATTCTGAGTATGCGTGGCACTTTGTGCATCGGATTTGTGTACACACGATCGGAAATTCCGACAACGCATTTTGTTGTCGGAAAATTTTATAACCTACACACGGTCGGAATTTCCGACAACAAGTTCCTATCACACATTTTCTGTCGGAAAATCCGACCGTGTGTACGGGGCATTAGTCCGTAGGGTTCAATATTGAGTTGGCCCACCCTTTGCAGCTATAACAGCTTCAACTCTTCTGGGAAGGCTATCTACAAGGTTTAGGAGTGTGTCTATGGAAATGTTTGACCATTCTTCCAGAAGCGCATTTGTGAGGTCAGGCACTGATGTTGGATGAGAAGGCCTGGCTCACGGTCTCCGCTCTAATTCATCCAAAATGTATTCTATCGGGTTGAGGTCAGGACTCTGTGCAGGCCAGTCAAGTTCCTCCACCCCAAACTCGCTCATCCATGTCTTTATGGTCCTTGCGTTGTGCACTGGTCCAAATCATTTGGTGGAGGGGGATTATGGTGTTGGGTTGTTTTTGAGGGGTTGGGCTTGGCCCCTTAGTTCCAATGAAGGGAACTCTTAAGGCGTCAGCATACCAAGACATTTTGGACAAATTCATGCTCCCAACTTTATGGGAACGGTTTGGGGATGGCCCCTTCCTGTTTCAACATTCTATTCCCAGAAGAGCTGAAGCTGTTATAGCTGCAAAGGGTGAGCTAACTCAGTATTGAACCCTACAGACTAAAGCCTCGTACACACGATCGGATTGTTGGCCAACAGAGCGTCAGACTTTTGTCCAAAGGGCGTGTGCCTGGATCTTGTCTTGCATACTAACGGCACACAATTGTCGGCCAACAAACGCGAACGCAGTGATGTGCTATGTGAATTTCAGCTCTTGAGCGTCACCCTTTGGGCACCTTCTGCTAATGTCGTGTTTGATGAGCATTGATTCCGATCATGCGTGTTTGTACTTTGGACTTTTGTGTGAGGGACTTGTGTACAGACAATATGAAAAATATGACAACAAAGCCTGCCATCCAACACTACTTGGCCGAACGTTGGACAACAATTGTCTGAAGGAGCGTACTAATGGTCGGATTTTAGGCCAACAGCCTGTCCTCACACAATTCCCTGCCAACAATCGGATCGTGTGTATGAGGCTTAAGACTGGGATTCCGTTAAAGTTCATATGCGTGTAAAGGCAGGCATCACAATACTTTTGGTAATATAGTGTATATAGTGTTATACTGTGTACGTGGGTTACCGAAAAAGTCCAACTATCGTTTGCTGATATTATTTGATAAATTCTTCTGTGAACTGCACGTGTGCCAATCCAATCGATCTGTTTGTCAATTCCATTTCTAGTTGATCAATAGACAGATTGACTACCGCTACTTTCTTTTTCAATAAATTTGACTGTTGCCAAGCAGAACAAACAGTGGCAGAAAAAAAATCGAGGCCGTTTTTGTTCATATTTCTCTTTTTTTTTTTGCTTGATTGATCTTTTTTTTTTTTTTTTTTGACCATGCCCTTCTCTCTATCTGCATTATCAGATGTATCTTTTTTTTATTATTGTTATTATTTGACCACATCTTTCTCTCTATTTGCATTATCAGATTTATCTTCTTTTTTTCCCATGATTGATCTTTTTTTATTATTATTGTTTGACCACTCCTTTCTCTCTATCTGCATTATCAGTTTGGCCTTTTTAAAAAAATTATTATTATTGTTTGATCATGCCCTTCTTTCTGCATTATTAGATTTATTTTTCATGATTGATCATTTTTTTTAAATTATTATTATTATTGTTTGACAACACTGTTCTCTGTACCTGTATTATCAGATTTATCTTTTCTTTTTTTTTTTCCATGATTGACCTTTTATCATTATTGTTGGACTTGATGGACTTGTGTCTTTTTTCGACCTCACCTACTATGTAACTATATGTAACTACGTCATTCTCTCTATCTGCATTATCAGATTTACCTTCTTTTTTTTTTTTTCCATGATTGATCTTTTTTTATTATTATTGTTTGACCACTCTTTTCTCTCTATCTACATTATCAGCTTGACCTTTTTTTATTATTATTATTTGATCATGCCCTTCTTTCTGCATTATTAGATTTATCTTTTTTTTCATGATTGATTTTCTTTTATTATTATTATTGTTTGACCACACAATTCTCTGTATCTGTATTATCAGATTTATCTTTTCTTTTTCATGATTAATCCTTTTTTTTTTTTTTTTTTTTTTTTTTTAATTGTTATTATTATTGTTTGATTACACCATTCTTTGTACCTGTATTATCAGATTTATCTTTTCTTTTTCATGATTGATCCTTTTTTTAAAATTATTATTATTATTGTTTGACCACACCGTTCTTTGTATCTGTATTATCAGATTTATCTTTATTTTTTTTTTCTATGATTGACCTTTTATCATTATTGTTTGCCCACGTCGTTCTCTCTATCTGCATTATCAGATTTACCTTCTTTTTTTTTTCCATGATTGATCTTTTTTTATTATTATTGTTTGAGCACTCCTTTCTCTCTATCTGCATTATCAGCTTGACCTTTTTTTTAAATTATTATTATTGCTTGATCATGCCCTTCTTTCTGCATTATCAGATTTATCTTTTATTTTTCATGATTGATCCTTTTTTTAATTATTATTATTATTGTTTGACCACACCGTTCTTTGTATCTATATTATCAGATTTATCTTTTCTTTTACGATTGACCTTTTATCATTCTTCTTCTTCTTATTGTTTGATCATACCCTTCTTTCTGCATTATCAGGATTTATCTTTTCTTTTTCATGATTAATCCTTTTTTTATATATTATTATCAGATTTATCTTGGCACAATCAATGGAAACGATGTGCGCTAACCCCTTTGGTTCATTCGATCTCATACGATCTCTTTATCGATTGGCAATTGATTAGAACTGGTGAAAAAAAAAAATTTGCTGTGTTTGTAGCGTTCAATGAGTAAACGTTATGCGAGCAGCGCTTCCTTAGAGGGATAATATGCTTTATTCATAGAGTGGAGCTGCCGGCTTCCATCGCCCTATGATGCCTGATGAGTGTCATTATATGAGGATCAGCCGCTCCCGGCTCTGAGCAGTACACGGATATGAAAAGCCTACTGACTGGAGGCGAAAACACCTCTGAAGCCTCCCGGTGACGTCAGAGAATCAGCTGCCGCCTGTCATGTGACGAGCCCAGCCCCGCCCCTCCAGCGTTCTTCTCCCGTGTGAGAGCGGTGTGAGTGTACGGCCGCCTCTGTCTGTATGCTGTGAGGGGAGAGAGAGAGAGAGAGAGAGGTCCGTTCAGTCACCCGGAGGGAAGAGGCACAAAGTGGCCGTAAAGTACGATGCTGTGCTCCGGGCTGCTCGTCTAAGGCGCCACACGTGTGACCCGAGCGGCCTCACCAGTCACCACCTATGTCCCGCAAAGCCAGCGACAATGTGGAGTACACCCTGCGGAGCCTGAGCAACCTGATGGGGGAGAAGAAGAGGAGGAAGCCGCCTCAGCAGCCGGAGGAGGGAGCCGGGGAGAGGAGCCTCATCGCCGCCGACTCGTGCAGCAGCATTAACAGTCAGGGCACCGGGGGCTCCTCCTCGATGACCGGGGGGGACCTGGAGAGGGCGGCCCGCCGGCAGTTCCAGCAGGATGTCACCCCGACTTTTGTATACGTGGTGTCGGTGTTCTCCGCCCTGGGGGGCTTCCTGTTCGGGTATGACACCGGGGTGGTGTCGGGGGCCATGCTGCTGCTGAAGAAGGACATGAACCTGTCGGCTCTGTGGCAGGAGCTGCTGGTGTCCAGCACGGTGGGGGCGGCGGCCGTGTCGGCTCTGGCAGGCGGGGTGCTGAATGGAGTTGTGGGGCGCAGACCGTGCATCCTCCTCGCCAGCCTGATGTTCATGGCGGGAGCCGCTCTACTGGCCGCTGCCCGGGACAAGGAGACCCTGCTAGGGGGCCGGGTAGTGGTGGGACTCGGCATCGGTAAGTGCCCAACCTCTACACATAGCTAGTCCTCACCAACTCACATCGGCTTCTACACTCTGATCACCTCCAGTCTGTACACATCCTAATAGGAGTGCTGATTGACACTTTATACACGCTGATAGCAGGCTTCCTGCTTCTTGGAACCCTGCTAGCAGCTTGCTTGAAGTCATTCTAAGGCCCCTTTCACACTGGGGCGGTTTGCAGATGCGATTGTGCTAAAAATAGTGCCTGCAAACCGACCTGAAACAGCCGCTGCTGTGTCTCCAGTGTGAAAACCCCGAGGGGCCTAACAGTGGCGGCTGGTACTAAACTTTTTTTTTTTTTTTTTTTTTTTTTTTTTTTTTTTGGGGGGGGGGGGGGCAGTAAGAATACTGAATCACTAGTGTTACAAGTGGGTGGATTCACTGCGCCCCCAAGCCCAACATTATTCTTTTCCCTACAGGTAAGCCTATAATAAGGCTTACCTGAAGGTAAAATGAATATCTCCTAGACCAGCACGGTTTAGGAGATATTTATCTCTGAAGGTCCAGCTGATCCTACCAGGACAGAGGACTCCCCGCACGTGCTCCAGCCACTCGCAGTGTTGGAGCTGAGAACCCCGGAAGAAATGCAGAGGGAACATGTCAGCTCCCTCAGTGGTGACCAAGATGTGGTGCTGACACTTCTAACGCAAGTTCTTCATAATGAACTAGTATGCAGTGCATACTAGCTCATTATGCCTTTGCCCTATAGGTGTGTGTGGGTGTTTTTTTTTTTTTTTTCCTTTAGTGCATACAACCACTTTAAGCCAATTCAAGACTCTAATCTTGTGGCTTGGGGGGGGACCTCATAGAAACCTATGAGTCGGGCGCCCCACATGCAAACTAGGGGGGTGGCGCCCCTTAGTGTCAGTTCACACCGGGTCAACTTGGTCACCTGACAAGTTGCGCTCCATTCAGTGCAATGGGAACTTTCTCATCGAGTCGCTACAACTTAGAAAAAGGTTCCTGCACTACTTGTGGCGGGGGGGAGACTTCAGAACGGCTTGCATCAACTTCTATTTAACAAGTCCGCACTGTGCGGGCTGGCTTCAGAGTCGGGCGACTTTGAAGCCGTCCCAGTGTGAGCCGAGCCTTCTGGACCGGCCGCTCCTGGATACTAAGGCCTCACATGTTTTTGGATGTTTTTACTGCTGCTGTTTTTGGCTTCAGACGTTTTTTTTTACTACAGTCAAACTCTCCAGCATGTTATCCTATGTGTCCATGCGCACACACAAACGTACATTTTCGCCAGCACACTATGGATCAGCAGAAAGTTGTCCAGAAAGGTTTTTAATAGAAAAAAGGTCACATCACAAAAGGGGTGCAATGTTTTGGGGCTGCGCGGGACCCCTTCGTCAGGCAAGTGATTCACTTCACTTGCCTGACAAAGGGGTCCTGCGCAGCCCCAAAACATTGCACCCCTTTTGTGATGTGACCTTTTTTCCATTAAAAACCTTTCTGGACAACTTTTTGCTGATCCATGGTGTGCTGGCGAAAATGTACGTTTGCTTGATGTTTCCAGAACCCAAAACTGGTAATCGCTGCAGCACCCAATATTTTTGTGCCTTTTAACCAGGAACGTGTGCGATTGGAATATATTGACATGCGCACACACAGGCTGATATCAACTGCTTTTTGCTGTAAACCCCCCCCCCCCCACCACCACAACTAGTGGGTCCTGAGAGGAGTTTTCCAGCTGTAGAAACGCTCTAAAGTCAAACACGCCTCAACTGGGGTTTAACATTTTTGATCCAGTTAAAAAAAAGTTGAAAAACTCACTGCAAAGTTACTGGCGTTTTTTTTTATTTTATAACATCCAGTGTGCATGAGGCCTAAAGGTTTGCTTAAAAAAACAAAAAACAAAAGTCCATGCTTACCTGTGTAATGGTTTTGCACAGAGCAGCCTCAATCCTCTTCTCAGGTCCCCTGCCAGCTCTCCTGGCTTCTCCTCCTTGACCAGTGCCCCCCCCCCAATAGCAAGCCACTTGCTATGGGGGCCCTGGTGCGTGCTCGCTCCCGAACCGTGCTCAGTGTGTCCCTAAGGCCCCTTTCACACTGGCGCAATCGGCAGTAAAGCGCTGTTATTTTTAGCGGCGCTTTACTGCCGTCTTTGTGGGGGTTTTCGGTCGCTAACGGGGTGGTTTTAACCCCCGCTAGTGGCCCAAAAAAGAGTTAAAATGACCCGCAAAGCACCGCTTTGCCGGCAGTTCAGCAGCGGTGCCCATTCAGTTCAATGGGCAGGAGCGGTGTATACACCGCTCCAAAGATGCTGCCTGCAGGAGTTTTTCTACCGTCCTGCCAGCGCACCACTCCACTGTGAAAGCACTCAGGCTTTCACACTGGAGACACAGGAGAGGCTCTTTACAGGTGATATGCAAGCCCTGTTTTTAGCACTGCAGCGCCTGTAAAGAGCCTCAGTGTGAAAGGGGTCTAAGACATGTAGAGCTGTGACCCGCCCCCCCTTCCTGCTTCTTCCTTATTGGCTCACTGACTGTGATTGACAGCTGTGGGAGCCTATGCTGCTGTCTCAGCCAATGAGTGAAGAGTGACTCTGGACAGTTGAGGTTCCCTTGCACGTCGCTGGATCGGGAAGGGCTCAGGTGTGTGTATAGGCTGTGGGGGGGAGCAGCACAGTTTTTAACTTTAACCACTTAACCTCCTGAAGATTTACCCCCCCTTCATGACCAGGCCACTTTTTGCGACATGGCACTGTTACTTTGACAATTGTGCAACGCTGTACCCAAACAATTTTTTTTTTTTTTTTTTTTCCCTCACAAATAGTGTTTTCTTTTGGTGGTATTTGTTCACCTCAGCATTTATTTATTTATTTTTTTTTTTTGTTTTTGCGCTATAAACAAACTGACAATTAAAAAAAAAAAAAAAAATTACTTTCTGCTATAAAATGCATCCAATATAAAAAAAAAAAAATCAAATTTCGCCTTCATAAATTTAGGCCAGCATGTATTCTACTACATGTTTTTTGTCGGAAAAAAATCCCAATAAGCGTATTCAGCTTAGTTTTATGCAAATGTTATCTAACTTATATCTATATATTGTGTACATTTTTTTTTTTTTTTATTTCAGTATCTCACAAAAGTGAGTGCACCCCTCACATTTTTGTAAATATTTTATTATATATTTTCATTTGACAACACTGAAGAAATGACACTTTGCTACAATGTAAAGTAGTGAGTGTACAGCTTGTATAACAGTGTAAATTTGCTGTCCCCTCAAAATAATTCAACACACAGCCATTTAAGGTCTAAACCTTTGGCAACAAAATTGAGTACACCCCTAAGTGAAAATGTCCAAATTGGGCTCAATTAGCCATTTTCCCTCCCCGGTGTCACGAGACTCGTTAGTGTTACAAGGTCTCGGGTGTGAATGGGGAGGTGGTGTGTTAAATCTCTGTGTCTCTCTCTCTCATCACTGGAAGTTCAACATGGCACCTCATGGCAAAGAACTCTTTGGGAAATGGACGTATGAGTGCTACCAGCATTGCTACAGAGGTTGAAGGGGTGGGGGGTCAGCCTGTCAGTGCTCAGACCGGACACTGCATCAAATTGGTCTGTATAGCTGTCACCCCAGAAGGAAGCCCACAAACAGTTTGCTGAAGACAAGCAGACTAAGAACATGGATTACTGGAACCATATTCTGTGGTCTGTTGAGACCAAGATAAACTTATTTGGTTCACATTGGTGTCAAGCATGGTGGTGGGAGTGTCATGGTCTGGGGCTGCATGAGTGCTGCCGGCACTGGGGAGCTACAGAACCATGAATGCCAACATGTACTGTGACATAATGAAGCAGAGCATGATCCCCCTCCCTATGGAGACTGGGCCGCAGGGCAGTATTCTAACATAACGACCCCAAACACACCTCCCAAGATTACCACTGCCTTGCTAAAGAACCTGAGGGTAAAGTACTGGCCAAGCATGCCTCCAGACCTAAACCCTATTGAGCATCTGTGGGGCATCCTCAAACGGAAGGTGGAGGAGGGCAAGGTCTCTAACATCCACCAGCTCTGTGATGTCATCATGAAGAAGTGGAAGAGGACTCCAGTGGCAACCTGTGAACTCCATGACCAAAAGGGTTAACGCAGTGCTGGAAAATAATGGTCGCTACACAAAATATAGACACTTTGGGCCCAATTTGGACTTTTTCACTCACTTTTGCCAGCGGTTTAGACATTAATGGCTTTGTGTTGAGTTATTTTGAGGGGAGCAAATTTACATTGTTATACACACACTCACTACTTTACATTGTAGCAAAGTGTCATTTCAGTGTTGTAACATGAAAAGATATAATAAAATATTTACAAAAATTGTAAGGGGGGTGTACTCACGTGAGATTGTGTGTGTGTGTATATGTAACTTTTTTTTTTTTTCCTAGTAATGGTGGTGATCAGCGACTTATAGTGGGACTTCGATATTGCAGCGCACAGTCGGGAACAAACTGACACTTTATGGGAACCAGTGACACTAATAGTGATCAGTGGTAAAAATATACACTATCACTTTACTAATGACACTGTCTGGGAAGGGGTTAAACATCTAGGGAAATCAAAGGGTTAAATGTGTTCCTAGCCAGTGTTTTTGTATACCGTGTGAGGTGCTTTTACTAAGGCAAATGATTTTATTCCCTGCTTTGTGGGGAAAGAAAATCCATTACTCCCCCCTGCTGACAGGGCTCTGTCCTGTGTAAATTCCCGTTAATCGGCGGGTTCTGGTGGTCATCCGTTGGCCGACACCTGCTGATCCGCATTCGCTGTGCCTTAATCACTGCACAGCTGGGTCACCAGTGGTATGTGATCTGCCACAGGAGAGTCCCTTATTTCCGTATTTGTTATATGGTCGGCAAGCGGTTAAGTGATTCTAAAGGTTTGTTTTAAATAAAAAAGAAAAACGAACACATCATACATTCCTGCTCTGTGTAATGGTTTTGCTCAGAGCAGCCTCAATTTTCTTCTTTGGTCTTCTGGCTGCTCCTCCTTGACCAGTGCCCCCAATAGCAAGCAGCGTTCTATGGGGGCACTGGTGCATAATCGTTCCAGAGCCCCGATCTATGTGTCCATAAAACACAGCTGCGACTCAGCCCTGCTCTTTCCTCATTGGCTCACTGACTGTGACAGCCAATAGCTCCCACCGCTGTGTTTCAGCCAGTGAGGAGAGAGAGAGAGAGAGACCCAGGACCTCTGAGGTTCCCTTGCGCATTGCTGGATCGAGAAGGGACTTGGGTAAGTATGTGGGGGGAGCAGAACACAGAAGGATTTTTCCCTTAATGCATTCAGGCTTTGTAATCACTTTCACCCCCTTCCTGCCTAGGCCAATTTTCAGCTTCCAGCGCTGTCACACTTTGAATGACATTTGCACAGTCATGTAACGCTGTACACAAACAAAAATGTGTTTTGTTTTTTGTTTTTTTGTTTTCCGAGCATGTTATACTTGCCTGCCTTGTGCAATGGTTTTGGGCCTCTTTCACACCTGAATGACATGAAGCAATGCTACAGCGTGGTGTTTTTTTGCACTATTTTGTGGTGCGGCACCGTTCATTTTGAATGGGCCTCCCTCCGCTCCAAAAAACGCGCTAAAAAAGCTCATGTACTTAACTTTGGAACTAAACCAGGCGCGTTTGGCATTGTTTTTTGCCGTGATTTTCGTGTGTTTTGTCGCAGGACAATTGTGGCAAAATTGCACTGTGTTTGGGGTGCCTGGCTCTGCACCCCTGCTGAGTGCCCCCGTAGCAGGTCGTTTGCTATGGGGGCACTTGTATGTGCTTGCTCATGAGCATCACCCTCTGCTCTCTCCTCACTGGCTGTGATTGACAGCCAATGGCTCCCGCTGCTGTTTCTGAGCCAGTGAGGAGGGAGAGAGCCACTGCTCTTGTGCATATTGCTGGATTGAGATTGTCTAAGGTATGCATTTAAGGGGAATGCTGCAGGCAGAATTTTTTTTTTTTTTTTTTTCTCTTTTAACTGCATAGAGTGCAGTAAGGTTTAAAAAAAAAAAAAAAAAAAAAAAAACTTTTGCATTTTACAATCACTTTAACACTCTGCCAACATTGACTATTGTTAACCCTTATGCGGTTTGCATTAGTAAATCAGTTGGAAAGTATATTCTATTTACTTGTTTTTAAACCTTTCTTTTTAAAATCCGCAAAATAAAGCATGGAGACTTGGGTGGATGGGGGGGTTGCTTTGAATATTTAAAATGGAATTCAATAGCTTTTTTTGTTTGTTGTTCTGCTTTTGAAGGGGAACTAAAGTCTCCTCCATACTTGCCTATCCCTATGGTCCGGCGCAGGTATCTTCTCAGTGCTGTTTTTCAGGTCTCTTCATTTGCTGGCGGTGGGTTATGTCACTCCTCCACATATGCAGGAGGCTGTTATCCCGGCACCCAGAGACCAGCCTGGCACTGTAAGCTGACCTGCACATGCGCAGCTGTTTACAATGCCTAAGGAGATGATAAGCAGGCAGGTAGGGGGATTTTGTTGCACAAGACACAGTGCATGTCTCTTTAATAAAAGCCTGCAGTTGTTCAAAGTAACAATCAAGACTCCCATTAGGATCTTTGTCATTTATAAACTGGACTTGATTATGGTACTTTAAAAGATTCAACAAAGCTTGCTGTTCACCCTGCTCTTATACAAGATGGGGCCCATGGTCCACAGAGCAGTATTCAACCCAAAAGCAAACCTTTATTATGATCTCTTTTTCAGTCTTTCTTGGGACAAACCATTTCCCAAAAGCAGGGGCTCTTATAATGATCAGCTGTTATTTGTCAAACTTTTATACCAAAAGGAACAAAACTGTTGCTTCAACTTTGGCTTCAATTTGTTAGTGTATTTAAAGTGGTTCTAAATGCAAACATTTTTATTACTCTAATGCATTCTGTGCATAAGTGGTTCTAAAGTTAAAGGTGTGTGTGGTGTGTTTTTTTTTTTTTTTATGCATTCACCCCATTAAGGTCAAAACCCAGCCCCCCCCAAAAAAAACACCCTACGTCCTTTGATCGAGCACCTTGCATAGCTGTGTGTCTTCTCCCCTCTCCCTTGTCTCCCAGGGACTAAAGCAGCAGGAGCCATTGGCCATCAATTAAATGCTGTGAGGAGAGAGCAGGAGGTGGGGCTGCGCTGCGTGTGTCAATAGATGCGCACGACCTTGCTCAGGATTGAGCCTGCACATTTGTACATGCTGGGGGCACATGGAGAAGAGAAGGAGCTAACATGGGGGACAGTAATCAAGCAGATTAGGAACACAAGTTGCAAATCTGTGACAACTTTACAGACCTGTGTGTCAGTTTTCCTGTGCAGTCAAGTGTGACAGCTGGCAAAGCTCCAAGACAGATTTCCTCTCTCAATAGATGCATAATTAAAGTGGAATTCCAGGCGTACCCTGACTAGCCTTAAAAACGGTCCCTTCCCCTTCCTAATACCCATGCACACTAGCCTGTGTAAGCAAGATGTGTATTCTTGCCTGCTTTTATCCCACTCCTGTACGATCACATCCCTCTCCATTTTAGGATTTCGGTCAGTTACCAGTGTGACCTTAGAGCAGCCAAAGCAAGAATTGTATATCTTGGGCTGTAACTTTCTATTAAATCTTCCTTGTGATGTCTTTCTACTCCTGCTAAGCATTGGTTTGCCTTGCAGGATTCAGAAATGTCCCCCATAGTGTAATTGCGCACTAAGACTCTCCACACAATTTTTTTTTTTTTTGCACTTGAAATGTATTTAATGGATTTAAACCAAGGTGGTCAAAGGGTACAATTCTATTTTTTTTAAATTTTTTTTTTTTTTTTTTTTTTTCTGTAATGCATTCTATGCAGCTTGCTATGGGGGTACTTGGCGAGAGGGTGGGGGAGGGGCCAAGGGACCTGAGAGGAGGAGGGTCAGGGCTGCTATGTGCTTAGCAGGTAAGTATAACGCATAAGGTGTTGTGTGTGTGTGTGTGTTTTTGTTTTTTATTTATTTATTTATTTTTTTTTATTACTTCCTGTCCTAGAGGCTCAACATGAAGTAAAATCGCTCCAAGAGGGAAACTTTCCTTTTGAAGTTGAAGGAAACTGGCATTCCCATTGGAATATTTACACCCACCTCCTTTTCTAGTGACAATCATAACATTTTAGATTTTATAATCACTGTCTGACATGGGGACAATGAATAGCAAGATAAATGGAGTGATTTCCCCATAGCAGTGTAAACGTGATGGGGTTTTGACTTTTTTTATTTTAGGGAGCATACATGCTGGCCTTGGGGTTCGTTGGTTTGTCACATTTAAGACACGGCTAAATGCCCTCCTCTGGACACAACTGCACTCTGTGCTATGGCTAAATACAAACTGACCAATTCGCTGTGGCCAGTATGTGTTCAGCCAGAAACGGGGTGTCCCTAGAAGCACACTGTTTGCATCCAGGGTCAGTCAGTCTCTGTTTGCATGTACCCAACTCAGATGAAGTGGCACTGGCTGTTGATTTGTACAGAATGCAAATCTGACAGTTGCTCAGGTTTGCACACAATGTGCATATATCATTTAGATGTGCTGTCAAGAGTCTGCTTTTCTCCGGCGACTGCACCTGGCTGTCCATGCAAATGTAGCCTTACAATCTACCTAAACAAAAAGTTTAGCTTCAGATACACTTTTATGTTTTCAATCTTTTTTAACCCTTTCATGACTAAGCCTATTTTTGAAATTTGGTGTTTACAAGTTAAAATCCGTATTTTTTGCTAGAAAATTACTTGGAACCCCCAAACATTATGTATATATATTTTTTTTTTTTTGGCAGAGAATCTAGAGAATAAAATGGAGATCATTGCAATATTTTATATCGCACGGTATTTGTGCAGCGGTGTTTTAACCACTTGAGCCCCGGACCATTATGCTGCCTAAGGACCAGAGGTCTTTTTCCAATTTGGCACTGCGTCGCTTTAACTGCTAATTGCGCGGTCATGCAATGCTGTACCCAAACGAAATTTGCGTCCTTTTCTTCCCACAAATAGAGCTTTCTTTTGATGGTATTTGATCACCTCTGCGGTTTTTATTTTTTGCGCTATAAACGGAAAAAGACCGAAAATTTTGAAAAAAAATTATATTTTCTACTTTTTGTTATAAAAAAAATCCAATAAACTAAATTTTAGTCATACATTTAGGCCAAAATGTATTCGGCCACATGTCTTTGGTAAAAAAAATGTCAATAAGCGTATATTTATTGGTTTACGCAAAAGTTATAGCGTCTACAAACTAGGGTACATTTTCTGTAATTTACACAGCTTTTAGTTTATGACTGCCTATGTCATTTCTTGAGGTGCTAAAATGGCAGGGCAGTACAAAACCCCCCCAAGTGACCCCATTTTGGAAAGTAGACACCCCAAGGAAATTGCTGAGAGGCATGTTGAACCCATTGAATATTTATTTTTTTGTCCCAAGTGATTGAATAATGACAAAAAAAAAAAAAAAAATTTACAAAAAGTTGTCACTAAATGATATATTGCTCACACAGGCCATGGGCCTATGTGGAATTGCACCCCAAAATACATTCAGCTGCTTCTCCTGAGTATGGGGATACCACATGTGTGGGACTTTTTGGGAGCCTAGCCGCGTACGGGGCCCCGAAAACCAATCACCGCCTTCAGGATTTCTAAGGGTGTAAATTTTTGATTTTACTCCTCACTACCTATCACAGTTTCGGAGGCCATGGAATGCCCAGGTGGCACAAAACCCCCCCAAATGACCCCATTTTGGAAAGTAGACACCCAAAGCTATTTGCTGAGAGGCATGGTGAGTATTTTGCAGCTCTCATTTGTTTTTGAAAATGAAGAAAGACAAGAAAAAACTTTTTTTTTTTTTTTCTTTTTTCAATTTTCAAAACTTTGTGACAAAAAGTGAGGTCTGCAAAATACTCACTATACCTCTCAGCAAATAGCTTGGGGTGTCTACTTTCCAAAATGGGGTCATTTGGGGGGGTTTTGTGCCACCTGGGCTTTCCATGGCCTCCGAAACTGTGATAGGCAGTGAAGAGTGAAATCAAAAATTCACGCCCTTAGAAAGCCTGAAGGCGGTGCTTGGTTTTCGGGGTCCCGTACATGGCTAGGCTCCCAAAAAGTCTCACACATGTGGTATCCCCATACTCAGGAGAAGCAGCAGAATGTATTTTGGGGTGTAATTTCACATATTTCCATGGCATGTTTGAGCAATATATCATTTAGTGACAACTTTGTGCAAAAAAAAAAAAAAAAAAAATGTGTCTCTTTCCCGCAACTTGTGTCGCAATATAAAATATTCCATGGACTCGACATGCCTCTCAGCAAATAGCTTGGGGTGTCTACTTTCCAAAATGGGGTCATTTGGGGGGGTTTTGAACTGTCCTGGCATTTTATGCACAACATTTAGAAGCTTATGTCACACATCACCCACTCTTCTAACCACTTGAAGACAAAGCCCTTTCTGACACTTATTGTTTACATGAAAAAGTTGTTTTTTTTTTTTGCAAAAAAATTACTTTGAACCCCCAAACATTATATATTTTTTTTAAAGCAAATGCCCTACAGATTAAAATGGTGGGTGTTTCATTTTTTTTTTTCACACAGTATTTGCGCAGCGATTTTTCAAACGCATTTTTTGGGGAAAAAACACACTTTTTTAAATTTTAATGCACTAAAACACACTATATTGCCCAAATGTTTGATGAAATAAAAAAGATGATCTTAGGCCAAGTACATGGATACCAAACATGACATGCTTTAAAATTGCGCACAAACGTGCAGTGGCAACAAAATACATTTTTAAAAGCCTTTAAAAGCCTTTACAGGTTACCACTTTAGATCTACAGAGGAGGTCTACTGCAAAAATTACTGCCCTCGATCTGACCTTCGCGGTGATACCTCACATGCATGGTGCAATTGCTGTTTACGTTTGACGACAGACCGCCGATTGCGTTCGCCTTAGCGCGAGAGCAGGGGGCGACAGGGGTGCTTTTTTTTTTTTTTTTTTTTTTTTTTTTTTTTTTTTTTTTCTTTATTATTTTTCTGCTTTTTTTTATCTTATTTTTAAACTGTTCCTTTCATATTTTTTTTTTTTTTAATCATTTTTATTGTTATCTCGGGGAATGTAAATATCCCCTATGATAGCAATAGGTAGTGACAGGTACTCTTTTTTGAAAAAATTGGGGTCTATTAGACCCTAGATCTCTCCTCTGCCCTCAAAGCATCTGACCACACCAAGATCGGTGTGATAAAATGCTTCCCCAATTTCCCAATGGCGCTATTTACATCCGGCGAAATCTAAGTCATAAAATGCTCGTAGCTTCCGGTTTCTTAGGCCATAGAGATGTTTGGAGCCACTCTGGTCTCTGATCAGCTCTATGGTCAGCTGGCTGAATCACCGGCTGCATTCTCAGGTTCCCTGTTGAGACAGAGCCAGAGAAAAACACGGAAGACGGTGGGGGGGGGGGCATTCCCTCCCACGGCTTGTAAAAGCAGTCTAGAGGCTAATTAGCCGCTAGGATTGCTTTTACATGAAAGCCGACCGCTGGCTGAAAAGGATGATACCTAAATCTGCAGGCATCATTCTGGTATAACCACTCAAAGTCGTGAATGGCGTACCTGAAGACAAAAAAATGGTTAACAATAAAGCACAGTAAACAGTAAAGTATAAAAAATTGCATACCTGAAAAAGCAAACATGATAAAACATAATAACAATAAAACATTGCAGAATAGACTACAGTAAAAAAGAGCAGAACAATAGAGAGAGAATAGAGAGAGAGAGAGAACAATAAAACGACAACTATTTTTTTTTATTTTATATATATATATATATTTTTGACACTTTTTTTGTAACTAACTTTTGTAACTGTAACCGGTTCCAGGTTCGGGTCTCTCAAAATGCGATGGCATCTTGGGAGACCCTGTGAAAGTGTGCCTAGTCTGTGGAATGCTGTACCCTACGCTAATACTCAACTAGTGTATGGTAGCGTTCAAAACATTCACCAATGCAAAGACCAGGATTGTCAGGACAGGAGGGACAATAATAGCGGGTGTCAAGCCTATATCCGCGCTTCCTGCAGACACAACATCTTTTTTGGGGGTTCGTTGGGTAGGGGTACTCGGGAGGACATAAAGAAAATGCCTCTCATGCAGCCGACTGCATTTGGTTGGGGATGTGAATGGGGGAAGTACGGGCGCTGCAGAAGCGGTGGGTTCCCAATTAGGATTGGCGAATGCAGCAGGAAGGGCACTATGGGCACGACGGGCCTGTGTTTGTCTTTTTGGTGGCAGCGGGACACTACTTGTGCTTGTCACCTCACCAGCTTGAACTGCACTTATGGGACTGGCCACGTCACCAAGTGTTGCTGCAGCGCTGGTTTGACTACGACCGGGGTGTACTAGGCCGCTGGTGCTTGCCAGTTCACCAAAACGCTACCAAAAAAACTGTTAGCGATCGCAGGGATCAGGCCTGACTCTGCGAACGCTGCAGTTATGCGTTTAGTGTTTTGTAAGGGACAGTGATCGATCGATACTGCACTTGGGTGGGCCGGGCGGAGGGGCAAAACGCAGGTGCTAGCAGGTATCTGGGCTGATCCCGCTAACACTGCGTTTTTGGGAACCCTAAACTGCTGGGGACGCTAGTATAGATCTGATCGGATCAGATACTATACCACTAAGGGAGGTGTACGGTGCGTGCGTGGGTGTTAGCGCTACTGGCGCTAACCTGACGCTGCCTGGTGCTTGCTTGCCAGTTCACCAAAATGCTACCAAAAAAACTGTTAGCGATCGCAGGGATCAGGCCTGACTCTGCGAACGCTGCAGTTATGCGATTAGTGTTTTGTAAGTGACAGCGATCGATCGATACTGCACTTGGGTGGGCTGGGCCGGGCGGAGGGACAAAACGCAGGTGCTAGCAGGTATCTGGGCTGATCCCGCTAACACTGTGTTTTTGGGGACACTAGTATAGATCTGATCGGATCAGATATTGATCTGTACAGATACTATACCACTAAGGGAGGCGTATGCTGCGTGCGTGGGTGTTAGCGGTACTGGCGCTAATCTGACGCTGCCTGGGGCGACGCATATCACCGCCGGGCGATCAGGGGGCTAAACCTTTATTCGGTAATAAACGGCGGGTGCCCTGACACTATAAAAAATAAACGAACTAACCAGCGTCAACCGTAACATTTATACGGTGATCAGTGGTGAAAGGGTTAACTAGGGGGCAATCAAGGGGTTAAAACATTTATTAGGTAGTATATGGGGGTCCCTGACGCTATAAAACGCTGACGGCGAACCTAAATATTTACGTCCCTAACTAGCGTCACCAGCGACACTAATACAGCGATCAGAAAAATGATCGCTTAGTGACACTGGTGACGGGGTGATCAAGGGGTTAAAACTTTATTAGGGGGGGTTAGGGGGGTATCCTAGACCTAAAGGGGGGTAATACTAACTGTCCCAACACTGTAACTGTCACAAACTGACACTATGCAGTAATCAGAGAAAAAAAAAAAAAAAAAACCTGCTGGTGTCAGTTTGTGACGGGGGGGGGGGTGATCGGGGGGAGGATCGGGGTGTTTTGTATGCCTGGCATGTTCTACTGTGTGTGTGTGTAGTGTTTTCACTTACTCGGATGTCTTCTCCCCTCGGCGCTGGAACGGAAACTACCGAGCCGAGGGGAGATGACATCATTTCCTTTGCTGCTGTTTAGCATACAGCAGCAAAGGAATGTTCCCATTGGCCGGCGGCGATCGCGAGGGGGGGGCCACGAACGGATGGCCTCCCCCTCATCTCGGATCGCCGGGGAACAGAACGGGACCGCCTCGGGCACCGGGGGGGGGGTCCGATCGGACCCCCCACCCGCGGAAGGCAAATCACGTACATGTACGTGATTTTGCCTGCCCGTGCCGCTTTGCCGACGTAAATCCGCGTTAGGCGGTCCTTAAGAAATGCAAATTTTTGGAAAAGGGACACTTTCATGAATTTTAAAAAATCCAAACAGTAAAGTTACCCCAATTTTTTTGTATAATGTGAAAGATGATGTTACGCCGAGTAAATAGATACCAAACATGTCACGCTTTATAATTGCACGCACTCCCCTCCTGCTGCTCCGGTATAAGAGCCGAGCGGCTTTTAGCCGCATCGGTTGTTATACACGGATAGCCAATCGCCGGCTCTAAACAACGGTACCGGGATGATGCCTGCAGCTGAGGGCATCATCCCGGTATAACCCCCGAAAGCCGAGTACGTATATCTGCGTACGGTCGGTGGGAAGGGGTTAAACTATGCTGCTTTCATTTAAGAGAGAAGTGTGGGAATGAAAAAAATAAATTTATATATATACACACACACACACACACACACACACACACACACACACACACACACACACACACACACACACACACACACACACACACACACACACACACACACACACACACACACACACACACACACACTCTGTACATACTCGCCTCTATGAGAACATGCCTGCTGATCGCTCAGTTCTTGGTCTTTCTGGAGCAGTGTGGTCACTATCAGTCACACCCCCTCCAGCACTCACTAGAGCGAAAGGCCTGGAAGAGTTAAACCAGCATGCTGATAGGCCGAGTCAGCTGTTGCCCATCGGGTATCCTGAGTGGATCCCAACATTACTGTCGGGTCTTTTTTTTTTTTTTTATTTTTTTTTCCTTTTTATAGGCTGAAGCGTCTCTGGGATGTCAGCTGACACTGGGCTATAGCAAGTAAGTGCACTTCTGTGACCCAGAAGGTCTGGTTCACACCTATGCAGGTTGTAGTTTGCGTATCCCTATGGAACCAAAAAACTGGAAAAAGTCCCTGGCCCTTTCCATAAAATGTAGATGTGAACATGACCTATAGGAAACCACGTTTAATGGACTGCAGTGAGTTTCTGCAAAACTGAAACGCACTAAAAATGCATAGGTGTGAACCAGGCCGAAGAGAGCCAAAAAAATGCTTTTGCCCATACATCTTTTAACTATGCAACAAAATAAAGTTCACTGTGTGGCAACAAAGTGTGTATGTATATAATACAATCTCTTGTCTTCACCCACTCTTCTTTATTTAATCCATAGCAAAAAACATTTTTTTTAAATCCACCTACTAACTATTGTTAATTAAGGTAACATTTGTTGATCCCACGATATACACTCGCTGGCCACCTTATTTAGGTAAACCTGTTTAATTGCTTGGTAACACAAATTGCTAATAAGCCAATCGCATGGCAGTAATGCATTGGTTTGCAGAGAATGGTCTGAAAGAGAAAATATCCAGTAAGTGGCAGTTGTGTGGACATAAATGCCTTGTTGATGTCCGAGGAGAATAGCAGACTAGTTTGAGATGATGGAAAGGCAACCGTAACTCAACCACTTGCTACAACCAAGGTAGGCAGAATACCATCTCTGAATGCACAACACATTGAACCTTGAAGCAGGTGGGCTACAGCATCAGAAGACCACACTGGGGTTGCCACCCCTGCCGGCTAAGAACAGGAAACTGAGACTACAATTCACACAGGCTCACCAAAATTTGACAATGGAAGATTGGAAAAACGTTGCCTGGTCTGATGAGTCTCAATTTCAGCTTTGACCTTCAGATGGTAGGGTCAGAATTTGGCATAAACAACATGAACGCATGGATCCATCCTGCCTTGTATGAATGGTTCAGGCTGGTGGCATAATGGTGTGGGGAATATTTTCTTGGCACACTTTGGGCCCCTTAGTACCGACTGAGCATTGTTTAATACCGGAGTATTGTTGCTGACCATGTCCATCCCTTTTATGGCTACAGTGTACCCATCTATTGATGGCCACTTCCAGGAGGATAATGCACCATGTCACAAAGCTGGTTTCTTGAACATGATGACGAGTTCACTGTACTCCAATGGCCTCCACAGTCACCAGATCTCAATCCAGTAGAGCACCTTTGGCATGTGGTGGAATGGGAGATTTGCATCATGGATGTGCAGCCGACAAATATTCAGCAACTGCGTGATGCTATCATGTCACTATTGACCAAAATCTCTGAGGAATGTTTCCAACACCTTTGTTAAATCTATGCCACGAAGAATTAAGGCAGATCTAAAAGCAAAAGGGGGTCCAACCTGGTACTGGCAAGGTGTAACTAATAAAGTGTCCGGTGTAGGTCCTTTGTGCAAGTGCTTCCTGTTAAATGGGACAACACTCTGTACCTGTATTCCAATTGCTTTCCAGGATTGTCCTATGTGCTTTCACTGGAGACTCTAGGCTCCTCTGCAAATGCACGAAGCACAGCAATGGATTACATGCATGTAGACAAAAAGAGGCTGCATGAACTGCAGGAGATCAGAAACCCTAAGGTGCATATATATATATATATATATATATATATATATATATATTATATAATTTTTTTTTTTTTTGTAAAATAAACAAGACAGTAGTTTTGATATACATTCCAAAATGTCATCCAGTTGGGCCAGTGTTTCTCAACTCCAGTCCTCAAGGTGCCCCAACAGGTCATGGTTTCAGGCTTTCCATTTTTTTTTTTTTTGCACAGGTGATTTGATCAGTTTCACTGCCTTAGTAATTACCACAGCTGTTTTACCTGATTGAAATCCTGAAACCATGACCTGTTGGGGCGCCTTGAGGACTAGAGTTGAGAAACGTGGCGTTGGGCTCCATTCACATTAGTGTCTCCAAAGTCACATGATTTCTCATGTGACTTTGACCCGAATTTACATTATCTAAACCAAAGTCGCATCAGAGGTCGGACCAAAGTAGTGCAGGCACCTTTTCTATGTTGCCCACATTCGGGTTATATTGAAAAGAATGGTCTGGACTTTGTTGTGTGACTCTAATGTCTAAAGTCACATGACACGTTGCACAAGTGTGACTGGAACCTTATGCCGCGTACACATGAGCGGACTTTGCGGCGGACTTTTCAACGAACTTTACGACGGACTTTCTGAACGAACGGACTTGCCTACACACAATTCACCAAAGTCTGTCGAATTCGTACGTGATGTTGTACGACCGGACTAAAACAGGGAAGTTCATAGCCAGTAGCCAATAGCTGCCCTAGCGTGGCTTTTTGTCTGTCGAACTAGCATACAGACGAGTGGACTTTTCGACCGGACTCGATTTCGACGGATTAATTTAAAACATGTTTCAAATCTAAGTCCGTCCAACTTTTGAGAAAACAAAGTCCGCTGGAGCCCACACACGATTGAATTGTCCGACCAAATCCCGTCCGCCGGGCAAAGTCTACCGTAAAGTCCGCTCGTGTGTACGCGGCATTAGGGTTGACATCCACTTTTTTTTAAAGTATTCAACTTTTTAAAATAAATTAAAAAGTAAACTATCACTGTACAGCCCATTAGCCCTTGCTGCACTTAACCTCCAGGGGTGCTGAGCTGTCAGTGCCCGCACAGCTGGTTTTGAAATCCTTGCTCTTCTCTCACTTCTAGGTGCAATGCTTGTGGGATGGACCAGAGCAGTTCTGATTGGGCAGCACCTGCACCATGAATCTCTGGTCTGTCTCGGAAGGGTTGCGCAGAGAGGAGCAAGGGTTTCAAATCCCCAATTTGCTGGATCTGCTTCGTGGGCACTGACGGCTCAGCATCCTCAGAGGTAAACACAGCAGGGATGAGGAGGATGTTAGGCTGGCTATACATGGGTCAAAATTCGGCCGGTTCAGTAGGGACCGTCTGAATTTTGATCCATGTATCACCACTACAGATTGTGTGCTGTTCAGCCGCCCTGTCAGGATTAAGCTGTGCGAAGTGTCCCTGCTGTCGAAATAGTTTTTTGTTTTAAATTTTTATTTATTTTTTCCCCAACCCAGTGGTTGAATGAAGGAAAAACTGACGCCTCTACGGCTTATGCAAGACTGGCTATTCTCCTTTAGTTCACCTTTTCGTTTTTTTTCTGAAAGGGCACACTAACTTTTTTTATTTTTTTATTTATTTTTTTTGATGCAGTTTCTTCAGTTGCATTGCTGTGAATTTCAAATGTATTCAGATGTTTTTAGGAACTTTAACATTCGCTTGTGCTCACAAGTCCACATACCAAAACATTCCATCTGATTTTACATTTTTATTTTGCTATAACAATGTCTACCTTTCACCCTGTGTTTTTTATTGTATGTCTTGGGCCCATGCACACTGGGCTTAAAAAAAAAAACCCACCCATATAGAGCATTTTTGTAAACTGTTTAGGAGAATTTAGCTTTTTTTTTTTTTTTTTTTTTTATCCTGCCTCTAAACGCTGAGCCTAAAATATGCTTGTAATTGTCCTAATGTGCATGGACATGTAAGATAACGTTGAGTAGCTTCTACAGGCAAAACACAAAACTCCTATAGAAGCAGCGATTAAGCCGGAGTGCATGGACAGACAGATAATGTGTGTATGATAATAATAAAAACACACACGTGCTCACACACACACACCTTGGTTTGGGAGCGTTTTGCAAGACAAGCAAAATTTTTAATAAATTTTGACTTGATATACTAGATATACAAGTAGCGTCAAGCCACAACTGAGTATACAAAAGGAAAGATGCCTCTAAGTGTAGCAATACAGTTACATTTAATGAAGGTACAACATTTAGAAACTCAGTTGATTAAAACAGACACATCTAAGTATACAGGCATCTGGGGTAAAGCTGTCTACCTAGACAGTCCTCCGCATCGTCATTGATGTCATCCCTTCCACGCTGCCCTCCACGAGCGGTTCAAGCCTCGATTTCAGATCGCTCTACTGCAGGGTAGTCTTCGCAGTCATGATTGCAGACTGACAGCGGTGAGAACCGGTGGTGCGGGGGATGGTCTATGTGGACAGCTTTACCCTGGATGCCTGCATACTTAGATGTGCCTCTTTTACTTTCAAAATATTTTTTTTTTTAAATAACATAGAATACAATACAATTCATTTAATAATGGTTTTAAATATTCATTAACATTGTATAACATTAATTCCTGGGAAATGACTATTTCACAAACGTATGCTTTTGATAAGTGGGGAAAAAAAAATAAAATTGGATATAAATAAATACAATTAAATATTCTATTCCTGTGTAGTCAACTTATTAGATAATCCGATCTGGTGGGGATCATTAAGGAAATTGAGACAGGAACATCCGGTCCAACAAAAAGAAAGATAAAATAAACTTATCTATAAATATTGATATAATAAATTAAAATTGTAGGTGAGAATCTTCAAATGTCATTTCCAGGAGTCCTCAAGACATATAAATGTAAAGACAGAAAAAGGAAAGGGAAAGGAGAAAAAGAGAGGGGATACGGGTCTATCCTAATGCATGGGAATAGAGAGAGCCGATATAACAACATGCTAAATATAAGTCCCTATATATTTAATCGCAGGATCCCAAATTTGTTCAAACTGTGGGATCTTGTCGGCTAAAATGCTGGTTAACTTTTCTTGGGTCATTATCCAGGACACTTTTCTTCTGACCTCTGACAAGAAGGGCTTAGGTTTCTTCCAAGCTTTCGCTATTATAAGTTTGGATCCTGTTAGTATGAAGTGAATTAATTTTTGTGTGTGCTTTGGAATGAGAGGTATGTGGGCATTAAGAATAGCTACATGAATGGATCTAGCAATCTGATGACCAGTCACCTTAAATATCATTAAAAACCTTGTTCCAAAATGGTCGGATCTTAGGAAATCCCCACCAAGTATGAACCATCGTTCCTAATAGTTGACAGCCTCTGAAACAAGTTGGGTCTGCGGTTGGATATATGCTTGCAAGCTTGGTGGGGGTTAAATACCACCTGGTTATAACCTTAATGTTAGCTTCCATCAGGGAAACGTTAAGAATTCCCCTGAAAGATTTTGAGTAGGCGGAATGCCAGGTTTCTAAGCTCCAACTGAATTGAAGATCATTTTCCCAGGCCTCCATATAGGAGGATTTAGCTGTAGGGTGAGTGAGGCACGAGTAAATCACAGAATTTCCTCCTTTTTGTTCCATAGCTTGTTCTCACCAGATCTCAAATTTTGTGAAATGGAGTGGAAGGGGTTTATCCTTCCAAATTTGGTGTAAGAATTTAGAAATGAGATCGAAGCTGAATATTTCAGAATCCGGAAGTTTTAGCGTATTGACGCAATAGGAAAGGGTTATGGGCCTTCCAGATCTAAAGAAATGTCCTATACGATATAGTCCCTTGTCCACCCACCATTGGAATGCTTTTCTATCTAAGCCTGGAGGGAAGTCCGGATTATTGAATAAGTGTGATAGGGGACGTCCCATGGAAATGAGAGACGGATGAGTTCTGAGGCTGTCCCAAAGAGCGCAAGATTGGGACATAGTTGGGGCCATTATGGGAGGTCTTTGTTTAGATGGACACCCTAATCTAGGGATAAGTGGGGTACTGCCTGTTGCTCTATGGTGATCCAGTCTGGTTTTTCAGGTTTTGAGTAAATTATAGATATTTGAGCCAGTCTAGCTGCTATATAATATTTGTGAAGATCAGGAAGGCCTAATAGTCCTCCTTTACTTTTATGATGATATAAGTTGTGTTGGGGTATTCGATAGCCACAGGCACCCCATGTGAATTTGAGAATCTTGCTCTGGAGTTTTTTTCTTTTTTTTTAGATGAGATTTATTAACTGGAATGGGAAGAGATCTGAAAAAATATAAAATTCTTGGGAGCAATGTCATTTTAATCGAATTAATCCTACCTAACCAGGAGAGTTCATGTTTGGACCAGGTTTTAAGGTCATTTTCTAATTTCTTATACAAAGGGGGATAGTTGTTTTGTGTAGAGATTTTCAAAACGGGCAGTAAGAGTAATACCCAGGTATTTGATGGCGCTGTCTTTCCATTCAAATTGGAATGACTGTTAACTGAGATGCAGTTGATGGGGGGAGCGAAACATTAAGGGCTTGGGATTTTGTATAGTTGACCTTCAGGCCTGTTATTTTAGAAAATTTATTAAGGGTCTGACATATGTTTGGAAGAGAGGTCAATGGAGAGGTCACGAATAAGAGAAGATCATCAGCGAAGAGCCCACATTTTGTGGGTTTGATCTCCACATGAAACCCCCTTAATGTTTGGGTTGTGGCGAATATCTATTGCTAAAGTCTCTATAGCAATAGTGAATATTATAGGGGAAAGCGGACATCCCTGTCTCGTTCCCCTGGCTATAGTTATTGGTTTCAAATAATGTCCTTGTAAACGAATTAGCGCCTTAGGTTGCGAATGTAGGGATTGAAGTAGGCCTATGAAGCGCCTACCAAATCCCCAACGATCTAAAAGGGAGAAAATGTATGGGCAAGAAATTGTGTCAAAGGCCTTTTGCAGGTCAAGTGATAAAAGGAGCCCCTCCTGTCTCACTCCTCCCCCCCCCCCAGCCAGATTGTAGAATGGAGATCAAATTAATTGCTCGTCTTATTTGATCCGGGCCTTGTCTGCCTGGGATAAAGGCCACTTGGTCTTTATGTATGTAGGAGTTAATAAAGGATGATAAACGGTTGGCCAATATTTTTGTCATTATCTTGATATCATTATTAATGAGAGAGATTGGGCGATAATTGTTGACTTCTTCAGGGTTTTTATCAGGTTTGGGGATGATTGTGATGTATGCTGAGTTGAGGTGAGTATCTAAGGGAACACCCTGTGTTTTAGAATTAAAGAAGTTGGTCAGATGCGGGGCTAAAGTTCTTGAAAAGGCTTTGTAATAGGGAATAGATAAAC
This sequence comes from Aquarana catesbeiana, assembly GCF_042186555.1. Classification (NCBI taxonomy): domain Eukaryota; kingdom Metazoa; phylum Chordata; class Amphibia; order Anura; family Ranidae; genus Aquarana; species Aquarana catesbeiana. The sequence goes on from NC_133326.1 coordinate 194,457,563, forward strand.
AATCAGGTCCTGGTGCTGACCCTCTTTTGAGGTCTTTAATGACCTCCTGGACTTCATCTACCGTGAAGGGAGTTTCTAGTAAATTTTTATGTGAGGGAGTTAGAGTTGGGGTAGGGAGTTCATCTAGATATTTAAAAATTTAATCTTTATCTGAATGAGAAGAGCTATAAAGTTTTTGGAGTAGAAATTTTGGAATGCGTCTAAGATTTTGACTGGATTAGCTGTGGGGGGTTGACCTGCTATTCTAATCTTGGGTGTTGTATGAATTTTGATTCGGGGGGAGAGTTTTGTCGCTAGTAATGACCCTATCTTGTTTGAATGTAAATAAAATTTATTACTACTCCATCTCCAGTCTAACTTTATCTAATAGGGAGATAGAGACCAAAGATGGATCTCATTTGTGGCGAGCTCTGAGGGTAGTAAATTCAGTTTCTAAACGCTCTATTTCAGCTCTTTGTTCTCTTTTGGTTTGGGTAGAGATTTGAATAATTTTACCTCGAATGAAGGCCTAATGGGCAGCCCAAAGAGTTTCAGATGAAATGTCCCCCGTGTCATTAAGAGAGAAATAATCGTTAAGTGCTTTATCAATTATCTCTAAATTATGTGGGTTAGATAGAATTGACTCATTTAATTTCCAATGACCTCGCTTTCTACTTAGCATACTAGAACATATAGTTATAACAACCACTGAATGGTCAGATAAGGCTGTGTCTTTAATTTGGGCACTGCGAATTGATGGTATTAGGTATGTGGGGGTCAAAATATGGTCTATTCTAGCATAAACATTGTGAGGGTGTGAATAATGTGTAAAATCACGTTTAGTGGGGTTTAGTTCCCTCCAGGCATCAGCTAATCCATGAGTAGAAATTATTCTTGCAATTTTATGACTTTCTTTAGTTGGGCAAGATAGTTGATCCTTTAGGGGTTTAGATTTATCTACAGTTGAATGCTACATTCGAATCTCCCCCCAAAATGACTGTGCCCGCTAGCATAGGGTTTAATGTGTCCATCATAGTCTTAAAAAAGACAGCCTGTCCTCTATTGGGAGCATAATAAGATACTATAGTGTATAGGTGTCCTTCTATTGTACCCTGTACTTAAATGTATTCTCCCTTCAGGATCAATATACTCCTATAATCTTTTCAAATTTACACGATTTTTGCTGTTTAATTGGATATCTGCAGCATACTCGAATCCGTCAGCTAGAGTCAGGGCTAATGGTGTTGTCTCGGATCCCTTTCCAATATTAAACGGAACCAGGCAGGGATGCCCACTCTCGCCCTTACTCTTCGCCCTAACACTGGAACCCTTCCTCTGCCATGTGAGACTAAATCCAGACATTACGGGGATCGCAGTGCAGAGTACCCAACATAAAGTGTCTGCGTACGCAGATGACTTGATGTTTTCTATTTACTAATCCAACCATTTCACTTCCAAACTTAATGAAGGCGTTTGAGACCTATGGTCATCTTTCTAACCTAAAAATAAATTTCAACAAATCAGAAACAATGGGTATAGAGATACCACAGACCCAATTCGTGCACTTCAAGAACACCTTCCATTTCAAATGGACGGACAAAGCCTTGAAATACCTAGGCACTTATATCCCCTCAACACTCTCCCAACTCTTCAAACTCAACTTCCCGCCCTTACTGAACACTGTCCAAAAACGACTCAATAGTTGGAAAAACGGCCTACATTCCTGGTTTGGACGTTGTAACATACTAAAAATGATACTTCCCAAATTTCTCTACCTATTACAGGCCTTACCTATACACATACCCGCAGCCTACTTTAGACAAGTGCATTCCCTATTCCTGACTTTCCTGTGGGCAGGGGAAAAAAACCACGCCTTCCAAGACAAACACTATCACTACCAAAACACCATGGAGGATTGGCCATGCCGGAGATCAAAACATACTACCTTGCAGTACACTTAAGTAGGCTTATCGACTGGTGCCGACATATGGGTGCAATTAGAGCAAGCGCAAGCTGAGATTCCCCTCCATAGAGCCCCTTGGTGCGGCTCAATACTCCCCTCACAAATACGATCTCACCCAATGATTGGGAACACTACGAAAACGTGCGCACGCCTAATAAAAACATCTCTCTCCACTAGGAACTCACCATTGAGGCCCATAATAGGAAACCCTCAATTTATACCAGGAATAACAGACCCCACATTCCACGTGCTGAGGGACGCGGGGAGATATCAAGCTTCCCATTTCAGTACTGGGGGAAGATGGGCGACGCCGGCTGAGCTCTCGGACACGAACGGCCTTTACCGTTTGGATTTCCTGAGGGCTAGCTTAACAGTTTGACCCCTCAACGGTAAATGAACCACCCCTCACTATCTTTGAAGAAATCTATACGGAAAGTGGAGTGCTTTCGCACACACTATCTCTCACTTATAACATGCTCATCACACCACCAGGGGACTACCAACACCCTAGCTTTGCTAAATGGGAGAAAGACCTAAATTGCCACTTCACTTCACAAAAACGATCCCACATCCTCCAATTCATACATAAATCATCCATATGTACCAAATTCCAAGAAACTAACTACAAAATCTTTACGAGATGGCACAGAACACCAGCATTATTACACAAACTTTTCCCTGAGACATCGAAGTTATGCTGGAGATGCCAACAAGACACAGGCACGTTAATACACATTTTTTGGTCCTGCCCCCGGATAAGGCCTTTTTGGGAGGAGGTTCGCAAGATAGTACAAAAGTTTACTGACCGCACTGTCCCCGATGACCCGGCATTCTTCCTCCTACACGCTACAGATACACCTGCTCGTATATACAAAAAGTGAATTATACGCCACCTACTCGATGCAGCTAAAGTATGTATCCCCCTTAACTGGAAATCCCCTAACTCGCCCTCCATCTCCTGTTGGCTTAGGAAAATAGATGAAATTAACAAATTTGAAGACCTGATTCTCACGAATCAAAATAGAGGAGAGTCATACTCTAGGACCTGGCAGCTATGGAACGTGTTTCAATACTCAGAGGAGGGACAAGCCCTCCGCAGAGAGGACACAGGTACCTAATATGGGCTGAAATCCACTATTAGAAATTCCCCTAATAAAATAAAATACTAAACTGTTAAACTAGTTAACCGCTAAATAATAGACTGACGAGTGGTCTCAATGGAACAAACTGAGGACTCCCCCCTCCCCCCCCCCCCCCCCCCTCTCTTTTCTTTCTCTTTACTCTCCTTCTACTCTTCCCTCTATGAAAATGGAAAGATGCAGGATTCACAAAGGGACATTTTATGGACCGTTTCGTTTCTATTTGCATTTGATGGCTATAATACGATAAGGATACAGTCTGAGAAACACGGTCAGCATTCATAGATTCTAATTTTGGAGACATTACATATTCTTAATATCTGGAAGTTATCAACTTCAACTAGTATTGCATTACGAGATGTTTTTGGAATAGACAAAAGAAGGCTTTCTCTATGTTTTCTGTGTAATTGTTTCTATCATACTGTTACGATGTTTATTAATGTTATATCGGTCCCTGTGGACCTGTTTCTTGTGATTTTTAAAAAAAAAAAAAAAAAAAAAAAAAAATTTACACGATTCTGAAAAAATGATAGCTACCCCTTTAGTTTTATTTTCAGTGCTAGATAGGTGAAATTGGGGGGAAATGTGGGTGTATAAATTTGGGACTATATCGCATAGGAAAATGCGTCTCTTGAAGTAGGAGAATATCTATGTTTAGGGATTTAAGGTAATCCAGAATTTTTCTTCTTTTAATTTGGGGAGTTAAGGCCTTGAACATTGTGAGTAGCTATTTTGAGGAAGGTCTGTTTGTTATCAGCCATGAAAGTCAATTAGAGTACTCTTGAATTAACTCCTCACTCACCCTAGGAAGTCTGCTGACCAAAAGCATAAAAATGACCTAATTTACTGGATAAGAATGGAAGATTATATGCGTTGTTAATCTGAGAACGTGGATTTCTGTAACATAAAGACAGGTTAGACACGTATCAATTGAAGGGGAAAGAGTAGGGAGAGAAAAGAAGAAAAAGTAAGAGAAAAAGGAAAGTCTCCTATCATACAGAATCAGGGTTCGGGAGAGGAGATGCCTCCAGAAGCCTGGAAGAAAAAACAAAAAAGGTCTGACCCACAGGGTACAGACAACCTAGTCCCCAGAGACCTACTGGACCAGCCCCACACAGGGCGCCCGCAGCAGGGGAAAAATTATTAATAAAAATAGCACTATAAGATTGACTTGTACAACTATGCATTGTCACAGTCCTCTAAAAAGTTTGATTTTTCAAGAAGACCTAGACATTTATTTATTTTATTTAAGGTACTTCTATAGCGCTGTCAATTTACGCAGCGCTTTACATATATATTATACATTCACATCAGTCCCTACACCCTCAAGGAGCTTACAATCTAAGGTCCCTAACTCACATTCATACATATTAGGGCCAATTTAGACAGGATCCAATTAACCTACCAGCATGTCTTTGGAGTGTGGGAGGAAACCGGAGTACCCGGAGGAAACCCACGCAGGCACAGAGAGAACATGCAAACTCCAGGCAGGTCGTGTCTTGGTTGGGATTCGAACCAGCGACCCTTCTTACTGCTAGGTGAGAGTGCTACCCACTACACCACTGTGCCGCCCATCAATGACTTATATGTGTTGATAAAGCCTATAAGCGTATAGATGGAACCTATAGGCAAAGAGGAGAAAAACAGAAAAAAGTCTGTAGCATTGTGAATAACTATAAAACCGGCTAGGGGACTAGAACAGCAAATGAGGGTAAAAGCCCCTAAAGTGTCACAGAAAGGTCTGTGAGCAGTCTCTATATCCGTTTTAAGAGACAAGTAACAAGAATGGTGTAGGAGTCATTATTCAGGAGGGTCCGTCGTCCTTGCTTTTCTTCGCTCTTCCCTTGTTCCAAAGTGGGCCTTGTGATCTCCACAGGTTGGGTCTTTTGGTTGGGCTGGGACAGGTAGTGGCGGTATCCATTTTAGATTCTTGCTTGATGAGTTTGAGTTGTAATAGCAATCTCTCCCCTTCCTGGAAGCTGGAAAATGAGTAGGATCTCCCTTTGTCAGTAAACTTGACTGCTAGTGGAAAGGCCCATCTGTATTTTATCTCATTCTGAGTGAGGACCAGTAAAAGAGGCTTCAATGCCCTCCTTCTTTGCAGCGTGGAGGGGGATAGATCTGCAAAAAGTTGAATTGGGTGGCCATGACAGAGTATTTGCGGGGCAGATCTGGCTTGTTTCATGACCTCTTCTTTTACGCCATAAAAATGGGGCTTGGCGATAATGTCTCTGGGTTTTCCATCCTTTCTAGGAGGTCCTAGGGCTCTGTGGGCTCTATCCAGTTCTAGACGGTGCTGGGGGATATTAGGAAGTATGGTTCTGATCATTTCCTGGACTGCTGATGGTATGTCCGAAACAGATTCAGGAAGCCCTCTGATCCTAATATTATACCTGTGAGATCTGTTTTCAAGTTCATCGATTCTGGAAATGGCAAAATCTAATTGTTCTTGGACAGTATATAATTTTTTCGCATTTTGGTTCGATGCAGTCACTGTTTCCGTCAATTTTGTGCTCTATAGCATCAATTCTTGTTCCAATATTTTGAAAGTCAGCTTTCAGGTCTCCAGTAATTTTAGCTGCTGTGTTTGCAAGTCCTCTATCAAGGAGTTCTGAAAACCTTTGAAGTAGGTCCGTCAAAATAAATTCCTGCTCCCCTGAAAGAGCCTCTGAGGGGGCTGAGGTAATCTGAGAGGGAAAACTTAGTCCAGAGGAGATTAGGGAATGGTTAGGTATTGAGTGGCCAGTAAGGGGTTCAGAATATGACAATTGAGGTTTAAATACCTGAGGAGTGCCTGTCTGAAGCCCTGAGGTAGATTTCAGTGTCTCAGGTGAAAACTGGCGTTTTTTCTGTGAGGCAGAATGCTCTAGGTTCTGTATTCTGCATATCGGTGGCCATTTTGGATTTTTTCCCCTCACAATTTAAAGACTTAAATTATGGTCCGGAGTCCCTCCATAGAAAATAAAAATATAGGAGGGTCTTCCTCTTTAAGTAATTAGTCTGTCTGTGTAGTTTCCAGTCTGTGTGACTGTCGGTTTGTCCGCTACGGGCGCCGCTGCATTAAGCTGGTACGGAGCTTTTGGCTCAGGCAGCCATCCACGGAGCTCCGCGCATGCGCTCTCTAGATGTGCCTCTTTTAATCGTCAACCATGTGAGCTTCTAAATGTTGTACCTTTTATTATATGTAACCATGTTGCTACACTTGGAGGCGCCTCTCTTCTCTTTTATACTCTGTATCTCCTGCTGGATTTTGCTTCTAATCCCCTTGTGGAGGCTTCCATTTGCGGATGCACATTTTATGGTCCTGTTGCTATAAACCTTTTTATATGGAATATAAACTGAAGGACTTATGAATAAATGGTTGTGGAACGAATCATTTGAGTTTCCATTATTTCTTATGGGGAAATTCGCCTTGATATACAAGTGCTTTGGACTGCAAGCATGTTTACAATCCAAGGTTTTACTGTGTGTAATGTTATATATATATATATATATATATATATATATATATATATATATATATATATATATATATATATATATATTTTAGTTGTGTGTTTTTTTTTTTTTTTCTCTCAAAAATTGATAGCCAAAAAATCTTTAGCGTACGCCATGTCGGGTGTGTCTGATGCCTGGTCCCGCACTGTGGTTCTGCCCGATTTATTACTGTATCGTAAACTACAAATTTTAACCACTTGTATTAATAGTTGAATGGTTATGGTAAAATAATTGTGAATTATCCTCTCCTTTTCCAGTTCGTTTACTGTATGAATGACATGATCTTGTAGCTGTTTCCATCAGTTCAGTGACGGTGATTAATTTTCAGTAGGTGCGTCAAGCCTTTGCCAGGTGATTAGTTTTTAAAGCAACAGTAAAGCTATTGTACAACTGGGTCTCAAAATAGAGACCATCAGGTGGTTGCTAGGATACTAGGTGACTTCCAGCACCCTGCTTTCCTAGCATCATCTTCTGCTGTCATTTACCGGATTCACCGGGATGTGTCCCGGCTAGTTTTTTTTTTTTTTTTTTTTTTGTGCATTGATGCCATATACTCCCAAGTTTTACAGAAATGTCCTGTTCCTAAATCTGTTTTCTAGCTATTGAGCATTTTGGAGTTGTCGACACATACATGCATACCGCTCAGCATTTAGCATAACTAGTATAAATGGGTTTCTGCAGAAACAACGGTTGCAAACTGTATATATTTGAATAAATTCTCTTGTTAAGAAACATAAATGCATTGACCTAGAGGTAGTAAGATGTAATGTATGTATAAAACAGTGGCATTATTTATTTTTAATTGGTAATTTTTATGTGTGAAATGTGTTTTTATTACTGTGTGAAATCGATCTGACAAATTCTGTAACCAGCTATGGTATAAATAATTTGAAAGTATTTCGCACCTTGGCTGCATTTGAACACGGCTTCAGTAAAGGTTATCGTACATAACCCAGTGCCTTCCTCCAATCTAGCTCCAAAATCCTTTAATAAATCAGTTTGGGGGGCGGGGTAATTTTATATAGTGCAACAGATGACTGCCTTGACTACCTTTCTGATGCATCATAACACTTGCATAATTTGGCATCTCTGTGATCCCTTTAGACAGGCTGTATTTTTGTAAGGTTGATCTGTAGAATTGGCAGCAGTTAATTATTGCAGTAGATACATTGAAATGGGCTAGCCAAATAACGTACAGCTTATGTAATCCATTTTTCTATATTCACAGCAGATGGTGTACATGAATGTATGTGTTTGAGCTGCATGATAAATCATTGATAATCGAGATTGCAATTTTATTTTTTTTTATTTTATTTCCCCCCCCCCCCCTCGCGATCTTAGAGCCTTTTCCCAATTTTCTATGCAGAGTTCTCTGCTCAAGCCGACAGCTGTCAAAAAACAAAAAAAAAACAGGCAGTCTGCCAAGTTTCGCAACATTCCTTAGCCAATGAGCTAACTTTAAACAGTTGTAACGTTTTGTTCTTTAGATCAGAGGAATGAACTTTGGTCTGTAAATGAGGTCAGTTTAACCACTTGAAGACTAAACCTTTTTCTGACACTTGTTGGTTTCAAGTTAAAATCATTTTTTTTTTTTTTTTGCTCGAAAATTACTTAAGATGGTAATGTACTGCAGTTTTAATGGCTGAAAGTTTTTGATGGGCTACACTAAGTTTTTTTTTATAATGTTCTAAACTTGCCTTTTTAAGTGATGATGTGATTGATTTGCCTAGTGTCTTGTAGTTATCAAAGTCAACTTGGTAACAATATTTGTGATGTAAAAACTTGGATGGTCCATAGTTTTCCTTCAATTAAACTGTGACAAAAATGAAGTCATGCTGATTGGCACCCCCACCAATTATGTTAGGTCAGACCTAATTGGTTTTTTCTCTGGCCGATGCCAATATTTAGACAGCGCGGGGCGGCCGATATATGATGCTGATTTTTGCGGCCATTTTTTTTTTTTTTTTCTCCATCTCATAAACTCACCCACTCCACCCCCCCCCCCCCACCCCCCGCTTGCTCCTGTCACTCTACCACACTTGATGTCCTCAGTGCAGGTGGAGGCAGGTGGCACTGGCAGGTTTTACACTGAGCCTATATAGTGTAACTGTGTGAAACTGACACATGTAACTGAATGCAGAGAGAGACCAGCTGTCAAAATTCAGTGGTGATGTCAGGGTGAGCAAGGACCCAGCAGCTATCAAACCTGCCAGTGATTGGGCTGCTTGCGAAAGGGGTTGGGGCCACGTAGTGGCCTGCCCAGATCCCATCCCATCGGCTGGGGTTTGATAGCTGCTGGGTCCAGCCAACCCCCGACATCAAAGCTCAGTTTTGATGGCTGGCCTCTCTGTATTCCGTTACATATGTCAGTTTCACACACTCAGCGGCTCTGGCGCCCCTCAAGCACTGTGCTGCTCTGCCAATGGAGTGTGGGGTAGGGAGGAGAAACACTTGTGAGTCAACGGGGCACGGTGTGTTCCGTGTTAATCGGCCTAATTTGCATAATAATCGGCCGATGCCGATTTATTAAAAAAGGCCAAATATCGGCTGATATATTAGTCGACCTCTACCAGGCAGCACCTCTAAAAGAAAACAGAAACCGAGGGTGCAGCAGCTTTTGTGCGTTACCTTTGCAACACTTTTTTAATTTATTAAAAAGTAAAATTGCATATTCTCAAACGAATTATAAAATCGGGCAGATAGTAAAAAGTTAATTTGCATCATCCAGCAAGATCTGCTGGCTAGTAACCTTAGGTGGGATTTAAAGTACAAAAACTGATGTGTTTCCAGGGGTGTTCCCTCTTCTTCAAAGCTAGGTTTGGAATGCAGGTAGACTGTTTGTTTTTATATGATGGCTGGATCAAATAAATTAGCTCATGTGATCAAAACCCTCCCTCATATGGGAGGGCCAATGCAGAGAAATCATTACAATGTTTATATTTAAGTTCCACTGCTAAAGAATGTTGTGATTCTTGGCAGGCTGCCTGTATTTTTTATTTTTTTCCTTTCTTTTGAGGGCTGTCGGCTTTAGCAGAGAAGAGATAATGCTCTGCATAGAAAGAATTGGTAAATGCTTTGTCAAGATCGCGATAACGATTAATCGTGAGCTTTAATATATAGATATATCTCTCCTAATGCATAGATTTAAAAAAAAGGAAAAGGGATCGTAGTGTCAAATACAAAATAAGACATATAAAATACAATTCTTTACTGCTCTAAATCACTATGCACTGTGTATCTGATCGTAAACAGATCTGTATGTAGATTCTCACTCAATTGTAACCAATTAGATATGGCTGTGGGGTGTATGTGATGCTACAATGCAGGACAATTCCAGTGGGAGCCCAAGAACTTGCAGGATGGAAAGATTAAAGGAGGTTCTGGCATGTATAGATCATGCCATCAATGTCTCCATCTATTGGAATGTACACCAGCTGAATTCCCGGAAGAATGGCTGCACTGTACGTGCCAGACGCCGGCCTGTGACCTGCAAATGTAACTTCCGGTGACGCAGGACTATGTAATATCCGGCAATCCCGAAAGGGAAGCTGAAAACGTCATTTGCGGTGACGTGAAAAATAAGATCTATTCGGCGGTATGCAAGGGAAGGGCGGAAACTAAGACGCTCCAGAGCATAAATTACACATGTAATTTCTTGACTTATCACACTTTGAAGGGCCACCAGGACAATGGAAACTCCCACAAAATGACCCCATTTTGGAAATCGAACACCCCAACGTAAATTCTGAGGCATTGAGTTTTTGAACGGTTCATCATTATTTTTTATTTTTTTTTATTCTTTTCAAGTTTTTGGAAAACGTGGAAAGAAACCAAAAAAACTTTTTTTTTTAATATTTCTTTTATACAGTTGTCAATTTTTATATGATATTTCTAACACACAGCATGAACATAGTAAAAATTGCACCCCAAAATACATTCTTCTACTCCTGAGTAGGGTTGCACAGATACCGAGCATTTGCATGAGTACTTGTGCAAATGCTCTGATGCTTGATCCGATGCCTGGATAGTTAGGGGTGATCGGTGCGGTGGTGGGGGGAGCTAAAATCACCGATCATCCCTGTTTGGCTTTCAATAATGCATCTGACAGCCACTGCTCCTTTATCCCCCCCCCCCCCCCCCCCATGTTTTTCAGCTGCTTTATTGAAAGTTATTTAAAGCGTTACAGGACACAGAACATGGAAAAGCCATTATGTTAGTAAATATAAACTACTAAATACCTTTTCTCATCAGCAGTATATAGCAGTCGTGTGACTTCTATCAGTGCCAGGTTAAAGCTTGCAGGAGGAGTTTTCATACTGCACTGGCTGTCTTATCAGGATGCAGGACCGCGGGACCCTCTGTCTGGACAGTGCCGATTGGCCCTGTGCTGATCACAGGCACTCTCCCAAGAAAAAAAAAAAAACTCTCTAGCCATACACACCAAACTGAGCATGTGCAGACTGACTCCACAAACTCTTATCCAGACAGGTTTTGGGGACAATGCAAGAAGGGGAGGATCTGTGCATACAGAATCAAACAGCCTTTTTACACAATGCAGAGTATTAACCCCTTAGGTTCCACAGTGAGTATAACAAGCATGGTTTACTGCATATACAGACAGTTTTTACTGTTGTGCATTTAGTAACACTTTAAGATCCTCTTTCTCACCTATAAGGCTCTTCATGCCTTGGCACCCCATTATCTCTCTAAACTTTTATCAACCCCCCCCCCCATAACCTCCACTCCTCATCAAATTCTTGACCTCTGTGTGTCCCTCCTACTTGCCCACACTCAATGGGGGACAGAGCCTTCTCCGGCTAATCTCCAAAGCTCTGGAATTCACTTCCAAAGAACATTAGTGTTCTTCTCTAAACTCTTTCAAATCAAATCTAAAAAGGTTTTTCTTTCAGTCAAGGTTTCACTTAATTGTCTATTATTATTATTATTATTATTATTATTATTATTATTTTTTTTATCATTTGTTATCCTGTGTATTCCTTGTGTTTTCCTTGTAAAGTACTTTGAGAAATTACCTTTTTTTTTTTTTTTTTTTTTTTTTTTTTTTTTTTTTTTTTTTTAAATGTGCTATATAAAATAAAATGTATTCTATTACTATTTTTTTACAATGATAGTTTATGTATATGGTAATTGACCTGTCCTGTATTAAATTAACCACTTGTAACAGATTTTGTTTTATGCTTCGGTTAGTCATTCAGTGAGGTAATTTCTAAAGTAGACGATGAGACAGAGAGACTGTCAAGCAGAGTGGATGTAGACCAGTTATAGCATTTAGTATATTGGTCAGCTAAAGGAAGATAATCTATATTGATGTTGATACATTTTTCTTAAACAGAAAAGTCTGGAATGTAATCCTATAAACATTATCAGAAGGTGTCAGTTTCAGATATCACAAAGACTCATAGACATAAAATTTTGACTAATAGAGTATTAAATTGTGTACAACTTGATCAAGATGTGTCATTCCTTGTCTGTGATATGTGACATTACTCTACTGTCTTTGGATCTCTTTAGGTCCCATTCAGAGCTTAGAGGTGTGCTACCAACCTATTCAATATACATGGATCTACCATACTATAATGCAAGAAAATGCATAGCGGGAATCTGGTCTATAACTTCAAGATCATTTGATATTTTTACTTGTTAGGCAAATTCAACACAAATCAATGCAGCACAACCTCGTTAGACAACATTAAACATCAATCCATGTATCTGCATATAAAGTCCATACGAAGTGCTGTGTAGTTAGATGTATTCAGAAAAGTCCAGAAACCTTTATCTTCTGTGTGTTTGGTTTGTTTTTTTATTTTTCTCTTATCACCGTGTTTCAATGCTCATATGCCTTATTCCACTTGTGTCTAACCTTACTGTGATATTCCTCCACACAAGCCTCTTACTTCAGATTTTTGACCCACTGGTTAGCTAGGTCAAAAAGCGCCTGGCCCTTTAAATAGGGCTGTCAAGCTTGTCTGTACCAGAGGTATCAATCCTCTGTAGGTTGTAGGCCCCTTCAGCAAATCCAGCTAAAAAAAAAAAATAAATTATTATCATAGTGTAGTATATTATATAATCAACCCCCTTTACTTAAAGTTTTGCTGAAGTTAAAATGTCATCATGGATTACATGTACAGTATCTCACAAAATTGAGTATACACCTCACATTTTTGTAAATATTTTATCTTTTCATGTGACTACACTTCACTACACTGTAAAGTGATGAGTGTACAGCTTGTATAACAGTGTATATTTGCTGTCCCCTCAAAATAACTCAATACACAGTCATTAATGTCTAAACCGCTGGCAACAAAAGTGAGTACACCCCTAAGTGAAATTGTCCAATTTGGGCCCAAAGTGTCAATATTTTTTTGTGGCCACCATTATTTTCCAGCACTGGCTTAACCCTCTTGGGCATGGAGTTCACCAGAGCTTCATAGGCTGCCACTGCTCCTTGACGACATCACGGAGCTGGTGGATGTTAGAGACCTTGCGTTCCTCCACCTTCTGTTTGAACAGGGCTATCTCTAATATTGATAGCCTTGGGCAAACATTTTCTTGGATCCCACCAACTGCTCTAAGACATATAACAAATAGTAGGAAGACTCAAAATCAGTTTACTGCAGCAGATCAGGCAGCAATCGATTGCCAGAAGATACAGCATATTATTACCGCTCACTGACTGGTTGCTAGAGGTTACAACACATAATTTCTGCTTGCTCATTCATTGCTAGAGGTTACTGCACATCATTAGTGCTCACTGAGAGACATACTACAGTAGATAACCAGAGACTGCAAATCTAGTAGAGGAGATGACCAGAGGATGTGACTCTAGTACAAGAGATGACCAGAGGATGTGACTCTAGTACAGGAGATGTCCAGAGACTACACATCTAGTTCAGGATATAACCAGAGACTGCGGCTCTAATACAGGAGATAACCAGAGACAGGAGGTGATCAACTAAGTAACCATTTTAAAATTTTACCTATCAGCAGTGTACAGCTATACTGTTCATAAACGGGTCAGGGCTAGGATAACAATCAACAAGCAGTCTATAGGGAGAAGGACCTACCTAGCCAGCCAGGCTCGCCACCCGCTCATCATTGATTCAGGGATGGTGCTTTCAGACGTCAAGGTGCGGGGCCCTCAGATGTCAAGGTGCAGGGCCCTCAGGGGTCCGGAAGCAGGGCTCGCAAGGGTCTGGGGGCGGGATTCACAAAGGTCTAGGGACGGGACTCAAAGAGGTCTGGAGGCGAGGCTCTCCGCGCTCCTACTCCGATCTCAGCTCCAACCATACAGGCTGCATGGGGCGGGGTCAGAGCGGCACTGGAGCTCCCAGCCCCGCCGGCCGGGGAATACAGCGATGTATTTCTGCGCTTGACTGTGTTATCATGGGACCCCTATTTGTGAGCAGTGCGGGCTCAAGGAGCAGCTGCTTTGACCCCCCCCCCCCCCCCAACAATGACAGGGCCCAGGTCAGCTGCCCCTTTTGCCCTGCGTTAAAGACGGCCCTGTGTTTGAAGATGCCCCACAGATGCTCAGTAGGGTTTAGGTTTGCCCCACAGCAGCTCAATAGGGTTTAGGTCTGGAGACATGCTTGGAAGGTCTGTCACCTTTACCCTTGGCTTCTTTAGCAAGGCAGTGGTTGTCTTGGTGTGTTTTGGGGTCGAGAATATAAACAAAAAAAGTCAGTACTATTACCCATCCATCACATAGAAAGCAGAGATCCCAGGTGCTCGATCCACAGTCACTGGTTGAGTAGGGAAATGAGGAAAAGATGATCCGCACTCCGGTGCTTGCTCTTAAGAAGTATAATATTTATTGACAAGCCACAGTGACCAAACACAAATAAGAACAGTAGACACGTTTCAGCTTATAAGGCCTTAGTCATAACCACATTACAGACATGAAACTTTGAAAATAAATAGTAGCTCCAAGGATCACTGGCTCCACCCATTAATGGTCTTAATTGACTGACTACAGGCAATTATCCAAAAAAGGGGAATCAGCTATACTGCATATTGGGTGAGCCATATGTATGCCACTATTTGTCACACACCTTAGAGTGATAATAAGTACATGTGTGCATGCACTCATGCACATATGCATGATTAAAACACACCATGAAATACAAAAAACATTAGATACAAAAAGTAAAAAAATAAAATAAAAATAATAATTCAGGTATGTGAAAAAGACACCAGAGGAGGAAAAGAGAGAGGAGGCTCTGGGGAGAGGCATGCTTAATGTAAGTGCAAATCCAGATCCCACCTCAGGTACAACTGATTGCTGCTATACAATGACCATTTACTGCGATCACATTATTTATGTCTTGTAAGTAGGCTTTTTTATCTTCTTAATAAACTTTTATCCAAAGATAATGCACTAGGCTGGTGCGCCCTCTCGTTTCTCTTTTATCTTTGACTATTAGGATTTCCCCATCCTTGAGGGCAGCAAGGCCTATGTCATTGCATGATTGTCTGGGTATCCAGACATTTTTTCTCTGCTCTGTTTTTTCTCTGCTCTCTATCACCACCTCCTGGGCAAGTGAGACAACCGTTCTATTCCTCTAAAGCGGAAAGAGGAGAGATCGCCCTGGTGACATTCTCTAAAGTGAGGTGTTGCATTTTAAATATTTCTAGCATTTGGGTTGTGTCACAGTAATGTTCCCCTATACGGGCTCTGAGGATGTGTGGTACAGCCTACATATTGGAGGCTGCATGAAATATAGGTGATCAGGTAAATTACATAATTTGTGCCACAGTTGATGTATTGCTGTATAGTAAACTCTTCACCTGTAGCTGTGGCAACAAATGTTTTACCCAGATCACACAAGTTACAGTACCTACAGGTTTTTATATTACAAGGGTAACTGCCAGGATAGGAGAGCCATGTGGGTTGGCATTGTTTGGATGAAAATAGACTAGGTGATAGTGCAGTCCCCAGTGTGGGCGCACGTCGGCTAGAAAAAAGGCAACCTGCTTGCAGAATTTCATGTAATTCTTTATCTGTATGTAATATTGGCAGATTCTTTTTTATTATTCTGACTATTTGATTATATTCTTGGGAAAATGTGGTTACAAATGTGATGTGAGGTTTACCCGTTTTTCTATTCCTAGAGTTGTAAGGTTGATGAGGTTTGTTATTATTTTTATGCTCTCTCTCAGTTTTAGGCTTATCTGACAGTAATTCCTCTCTGTCCATCATCAAAACCCTTTCTAGTGCTTGGTGTATAACAGATTCGTTATAACCTTGGTCCAATAAGCGCTGATGGATGACCTTATATTCTAGTTTTAAAGGTTGAGTTTGTTGAACAGTTACGTTTAGCTCTAATAAACTCCCCATAAGGGATGGCATTGATGGTGTGGGATGGATGACAACTGGTTGCAAAAAGCGTAGTGTTACCAGAGCAAGGTTTCCTATAGGTGCATGTTGAAACATCACCTGTGGTTGGATCACCCTTTAGGGTGATGTCTAAAAAGTTGATACGGGAAACATCATGCTCAATTGAAAAATGTAGATTTAACTGATTATCATTCAGAAATTTCAAAAATTCATGCAATCCCATAATGTCACCATCCCACACCATCACGAGGTCATCGATGTAATGACCATACCAAACAATCTGCCTAGCAAAAAGGTTGCTGGGAGAGAACAAAACTTGTTCCTCCCACCAACCCATATAGAGGTTCGCCATGGACGGTGAGAATCTAGCACCCATCGACGCCCTGCAGCGCTGGACATAATATGCGTCATCAAATAAAAAATAATTATGCTTTAATAAAAGCTCAACACTTAACAGAATAAACTCCTGTAGCTCCTGAGAGTAGGAGCTGTAGCGTTGAAGATGATATTGGATGGCCTGCAATCCAGCGCTGTGGGGGATCGACGAATAGAGTGCCCTCACGTCCAGTATGGCCCACACATAGGTGGATATCCATTTAACAGATGTGATATGGGATAGGACTGTGCTCGTGTCTCTGATGTAGCCGGGCAATCTGTTTTGGGTTCGTTCTCATGTTGGAATACTGCCCTGCCGCCCAGTCTCTAAAGGGAGGGGATCATGCTCTGCTTCACTTTTGTCAGAGTACATGTTGGCATTTATGGTTCCCTCAATGAACTGTAGCTCCCCAGTCCCCGGCAGTACTCATGCAGCCCCAGACCGTGACACTCCCACCACCATGCTTGACTGTAGGCAAGACACACTTGTCTTTGTACTCCTCACCTGGCTGCAACCACACATGCCTGACACCATCTGAACCAAATACGTTTTATCTGGGTCTCAGACCACAGGACAGGGTTCCAGTAATCCATGTCCTTAGTCTACTTGTCTTAAGCAAATGTTTGCAGGCTTTCTTGTGCATCATCTTTTAGAAGAAGCTTCTTTCTGTGGGGGTAGCAATGCAGACTAATTTTATGCAGTGTGCGGTGTATGGTCTGAGCAGTGACAGGCTGATCCCCCCCACCCCTTCAACCTCTGCAGCAATGCAGGCAGCACTCCTATGTCTATTTCCCAAAGACCATCTCTGGATATGATGCCGAGCATGTGCACTCAACCACTTTGGTCGACCATAGCGAGGCCTGTTCTGAGTGGAACCTGTCCTGTTAAACCACTGTATGGTCTTGGCCACCGTGCGGCAGCTCAGTTTCAGGGTCTTGGCAATCTACTTATAGCCTAGGCCATCTTTATGTAGAGAAACAATTCTTTTTTTTCAGATCCTCAGAGTTCTTTGCCATGAGGTGCCATGTTGAACTTCCAGTGACCAGTATGAGAGAGTGAGAACGATAACCCCAAATTTAACACACCTGCTCCCCATTCACACCTGAGACCTTGTAACAATAATGAGTCACGATATCAGGGAGGAAAAATGGCTAATTGGGCCCAATTTGGACATTTTCACTTAGGGGTTTACTCACTTTTGTTGCCAGCGGTTTAGACATTAAAACATTTAACCCCCCAAAAAAATAAAAATAAATCCTGTTCCTTTAAAGCATGTTGTTATACAGCACAGTGCTTGTGCTGTGTCATTTGGCCCCCTGTATCATCTGAAATACCTGGCTGATCCTGCCAGTTTCTACTTTCTACCTTCCCCCTGTACTTTGACCACGATATATCACAGTTGTCAATGTACGTGCCTCTGTCATACGTTCCCTTCTGCAGCTCTCCTGTCTCCCTCTGTCCTCCGTCCTCCTCCCCCTCCCCGTCCGTCATCTCTCACTATCGCTGTTCTGCTCTTCTCTCCACTGCTTCGAAACTAACTGATCTGTATATCATCCTGTCTGTCAGATAAAAAGCTGCAGTACCTGTGCTTTATTTAAGAAAAAAAAAACAAAACGATTTCTTCCTGTTTTAACCTCCCTGGCGGTTTTCCCGAGTGTGGCTCGGGGTTAAATTTCAGTCCCATTAGCGGTAACCCCGAGCCACACTCGGGATCGCATTGCAGGATCCTGGGGCAGCGTTACTTACCTTGTCCCCGGGATCCTGCGATGTCCCCCGCAGTGTCCGAGGGCTCCGTCCTCCTCCGAAGCCGCTCCGTGCCAGGCTCCGTTCCCTGCGAGCGGCGCGACGCACGGGGGCGGAGCCTGGCGGCAAATTCAAAAAAATGTCAAAATCATAACACATACAGTACTGTAATCTTACAGATTACAGTACTGTATGAAATGATTTCACATCCCTTTTGTCCCCAGTGCTCTGGCCCATGCCCTGCATGCAGTTTTACATGATATACACTGTTCTTTCTGCCTGGAAACTGGAGATTGTCCATAGCAACCAAAAAGTGTCCCTTTACGTCAAAAGTGGCTTTAGACCAGCTAGAAAACAGCGATAATAAATTAGAACACTTGCAGAATTGAGCGATAGTGAATTGTGGGGAAATTTATTTTATTACTATTTTTTTTAATTTTTTTTAATTATTTATTTTTATTTATTATATTATAATTTATGTTTTTGTGTTTCAAACTTTATCATACCCGGGATATCTACTAGACTCTGGTTTGGACAGATTTAAGTGTGTTATTGTTAAGATTTACAGACCTACAATATAAAACGCCAAATTTCCATGCAAAATAATTGTACCGCTTTCAGCACCTAAAATCCGAAATAATCATACCGCCAGGGAGGTTAACAGTGTCTTCCAGCGATCACATGACTCCAGGCTCTCTGCTCCTCTTCTCCCCTCCTCCCTGGCTGACATCCGCAGGGGAATCTTGGCCCCGCCCACCGGAGTTATCAGACGAGGAGAGCTGAGAGCCTGGAGTCATCTTAGCGCTGGAAGACACTGTTAAAACAGGTAGAAATCTTTTCTTCCCTTTTATTAAAAAAAAAAAAGCACAGGCACTAGGATGCAGCTTTTTTTTCTGACTCAACACAGCAAATTTACACTGTTATACAAGCTGTACACTCACTACTTTACATTGTAGCAAAGTGTAATTTCTTCAGTGTTGTCACAACAAAAGATATAATAAAATATTTACAAAAATGTGAGGGGTGTACTCACTTTTGTGAGATGCTGTATTTGTAGCTCTCTTCTGGTTCCACCTTACTCAAGCCACTTGGCCACGCCTCTGACTTGTTTGTCACCTACCTCTTACCTCATCGAAGAGAAATGGCCGTGACGCACTTCCTGTTGGTAAATATTCTCTCATGTTACAGTGCGATTTTGCCTAGTATCTAATGTGTACTCTAGAGGCAGAATTGGATGCCATATTGAAGACCAAAAAATAATCCTGTGCGCCATATTGGAGACAGGAAGTGCCGAGTTCCATACACCATCTTGATTAAGCCCGGGGTGGGGTGAAATGTGTTGAGGGGTTGTGGCTTGGACAGAGTCTGCTGAAGCTGCTATTATTCTTACGGCATATGGCTTTGTATAGTGTGCCGTTACTGGGCCTAGTTTTGTGTGTTTAAACCTGACATGAAGATAAGAAATCATAATTTGACAGGAGAAGCCTGTAGTGTACTCACAGCAGAGTGCAGGACCATGGCACTTAATTTTTGTTTTAACCTTTAAAACAAATCCATGTTTAGAAACTCATGTGACAAAAGTAGGACAGTGGTTTGTGGAGTTGCAAACATTGGCCAGTAATGCTCCAAATGTCACAGCAATTCTGTGTTTACACAATCTCTTATATTTCTTATCCCCAGACTTCCTTTTAATTGCAGGATTGCATAAGATAAGAAACTAGAGAGAGATAACATTTGCAGTTGGTTTATGAAATATAGCTTACTGCTCTTTCTAATTTTTTTTTATTCTTTTAATCTGTTCAAAAGAATGCATGCAGTTTTACTCTATTTTCCTGTTAAAACACATTATTTTGGATTCTGTCTAGTTGTACATCTTAAAAGAAGATCTATATCCTAGATTACATGTTCATTCTTTAACATCAGCATTGTAATGGCATGATAAATATTTTTGACAATCCAATATACTTATTTAGCTGTACTATAAAGATCATTGACAAGTAAAGTAGGGCTGAAACAACTAATCGATTAATCGACAACATTATGAAATTTAATCGATTATGAAAATAGTAATCGATTAATCGTCAGTAACAAAAAACTAAAATGAGTTCTTTATAGTACAAAAAGAGCAAATAATCGCTACTGTAAATATTAGTTTCACAGATCTACAGTAAAAAAAAAAGAACCCTTTACAGTAGTTATCTGCTCTTCTTCTTCTTTTTTTTTTTTTTTTTTTTAACCCCACTATTTTACTAAACATGTTAGACCTGGTTCACATCTATGTGTATTTTGGTGCTTTTTGCAGAAACGCACTACAGTTCATTTACATGGTTTCCTATGCGACACATCTATACTTTTTGAGCCACTGCGTATTTGGAAAGGGTCAAGGACTTTTTTTAACGCAAAACTGTGCTTTTTTTGGTTCAATATACTTCAATGGAGAAGCTGCAGAAAAGCATGTAATGCGTTTTTGCAGCAATTTGTGTTTTTTAATCTGCCTAACAACAAATTGGCCAATAAAAAGCAAGCAAGCAAGTTGCAGCAAAATCACATGCGCAAAATTCAAAACGCACAGCAAAAAGCACTGCAGAAATAGATCAAAAGCAAACTGCATAGGTGTGTACCGAGCCTTATGCTGGCCACACGGATCAATTTTTAGACGAGAATATTCCGACGAAAAATCTTTGTACATTCGCTGAATGAAAGAATGTTGTTGAAATTTTCACTTGTTTTTAACATTCTGTTTTTAAAATAAATGTAATTTCTGAACGAAAACCACATACACTGTCTGAAAATTCCTTTTGACCAAGAAGTTTTCTATTATTTCCAAATTTTCCCGTCACTGTGGTTGAAAATAAACGTTGATTTTGACCTCACTAACGATTAGAAAATCAAACAAATGTTCTTAAAATTACTTTTTTTTTTTTTTTTTTAATTAAAAAAAATTATCTGAGTCTGATATTTTCCAGATTCACCCTTTAATAGTATATACGGTACATCTCTTCTAATAGTATACACGGTATATCTCCTCTAATAGTATACACAGTATATCTCCTCTAATAGTATATACAGTATATCTCTTCTGTCTTATTCTCAGAGTGGATTAGAGATTTTACTCCCTAACCATATAGTTGGTTATTTATATTTACCACTGCATAGAGATATTTAAGAATAAATTGCCTTTTTTTTTTTTTAAACTTTACATATTAACTAAATTATACACCACACTTTTAAAAAATTTTTTTTTAAGGTTATTAATCTAAACAATAATCGGCCAACTAATCGATTATGAAAATAATCAGTTGCAGCCCTAGAGTAAAGCGAATAACTGAATATCTTAGTTACAATGGGCACAGTTCACTAGGCGATATTTTACCACAACCGAGTATGCTGTAAAATAATGCACAGCGTTTTGAAAAAAAAAAAAAAAAAAAAAATTCTCAAAGAAACTCTTATATCTAACCACTTGACGACCGCCTCACGCCGATATACGTAGACAGAATGGCACGGGCAGGCAGAATCACGTGTGTGTATATATATATATATACGTGATCTGCCTCCCGCGGGCGGGGGGTCCGATCGGACCCCCCTCCGGTGCCCGAGGCGGTCGCCTTGTGACTGGGAGAGATGAGGGGGAGACCATCCGTTCGTGGCCCCCCCCTCACGATCGCTCCCAGCCAATGATAATCTTCCTTTGCTGCTATATGCTAAACCGCAGCAAAGGAAATTATGTCATCTCTCCTCTGCTCGGTATTTTCCGTACCGGCGCCGAGGAGAGAAGACATCACTGTGAGTGTAAAACACACACACACAGTAGAACATGCCAGACACACATTACACCCCCGAATTCCCCCCCCCCCCCCCCCCCCCGTCACACTGACACCAAGCAGTTTTTTTTTTTTTTTTTTTCTGATTACTGCATGGTGTCAGTTTGTGACAGTTAGTGTGTTAGGGCAGTTATTGTTAGCCCCCTTTAGGTCTAGGATACCCCCCCTAATAAAGTTTTAACCCCTTGATCACCCCCCGTCGCCAGTGTCACTAAGCGATCATTTTTCTGATCGCTGTATTAGTGTCACTGGTGACTCTAGTTAGGGAGCTAAATATTTAGGTTCGCCGTCAGCGATTTATAGCGACAGGGACCCCCATATACTACCTAATAAATGTTTTAACCCCTTGATTGCCCCCTAGTTAACCCCTTCACCACTGATCACCGTATAACTGTTACGGGTGACGCTGGTTAGTTCGTTTATTTTTTTATAGTGTCCGGGCACCCGTCGTTTATTACTGAATAAAGGTTTAGCCCCCTGATCACCCGGCGGTGATATGCGTCGCCCCAGGCAGCGTCAGATTAGCTCCAGTACTGCTAACACCCACGCACACAGCATACGCCTCCCTTAGTGGTATAGTATCTGAACGGATCAATATCTGATCCGATCCGATCAATACTAGCGTCCCCAGCAGTTTAGGGTTCCCAAAAACGCAGTGTTAGCGGGATCAGCCCAGATACCTGCTAGCACTTGCGTTTTGCCCCTGCCCAGCCCACCCAAGTGCAGTATCAATCGATCACTGTCACTTACAAAACACTAAACGCATAACTGCAGCGTTCGCAGAGTCAGTCCTGATCCCTGCGATCGCTAACAGTTTTTTTTGGTAGCGTTTTGGTGAACTGGCAAGCACCAGCGGCCTAGTACACCCCGGTCGTAGTTAAACCAGCACTGCAGTAACACTTGGTGATGTGGCGAGTCCCATAAGTGCAGTTCAAGCTGGTGAGGTGGCAAGCACAAGTAGTGTCCCGCTGCCACCAAGAAGACAAACAGGCCCGTCGTGCCCATAATGCCCTTCCTGCTGCATTCGCCAATCCTAATTGGGAACCCACCGCTTCTGCAGCACCCGTACTTCCCCCATTCACATCCCCAACCAAATGCAGTCGGCTGCATGAGAGGCATTTTTATGTCCTCCCGAGTACCCCTACCCAGCGAACCCCCCCAAAAATATATGATATAGGCGTGACACCCGCTATTATTGTCCCTCCTGTCCTGACAATCCTGGTCTTTACATTGGTGAATGTTTTGAACGCTACCATTCACTAGTTGAGTATTAGCGTAGGGTACAGCATTGCACAGACTAGGCAAACTTTCACAGGGTCTCCCAAGATGCCATCGCATTTTGAGAGACCCGAACCTGGAACTGGTTACAGTTTTATAAAAGTTAGTTACAAAAAAAAAGTGTAAAAAAAAAAAAACACAAAAAAAAATATAAAATAAAAAAAAATCGTTTTATTGTTCTCTCTCTCTCTATTCTCTCTATTCTGCTCTTTTTTACTGTATTCTGTTCTGCAATGTTTTATTGTTATTGTGTTTTATCATGTTTGCTTTTCAGGTATGCAATTTTTTATACTTTACCGTTTACTGTGTTTTATTGTTAACCATTTTTTTGTCTTCAGGTACGCCATTCACGACTTTGAGTGGTTATACCAGAATGATGCCTGCAGGTTTAGGTATCATCTTGGTATCATTCCTTTTAGCCAGCGGTCGGCTTTCATGTAAAAGCAATCCTAGCGGCTAATTAGCCTCTAGACTGCTTTTACAAGCAGTGGGAGGGAATGCCCCCCCTCCCCTACCGTCTTCCATGTTTTTCTCTGGCTCTCCTGTCTCAACAGGAAACCTGAGAATGCAGCCGGTGATTCAGCCAGCTGACCATAGAGCTGATCAGAGACCAGAGTGGCTCCAAACATCTCTATGGCCTAAGAAACCGGAAGCTACGAGCATTTCGCCGGATGTAAACAGCGCCATTGGGGAAGCATTTTATCACACCGATCTTGGTGTGGTCAGATGCTTTGAGGGCAGAGGGGAATTTTTTCAAAAAAGAGTACCTGTCACTACCTATTGCTATCATAGGGGATATTTACATTCCCTGATATAACAATAAAAATGATTTAAAAAAAAAAGAAAGTAACAGTTTAAAAATAAGATAAAAAAGAAAAAAAAAAAAAAAAAAAAGCACCCCTGTCCCCCCCTGCTCTCGCGCTAAGGCGAACGCAAGCGTCGGTCTGGCGTCAAATGTAAACAGCAATTGCACCATGCATGTGAGGCATCACATCGGGGACAGATCGAGGGCAGTAATTTTAGCAGTAGACCTCCTCTGTAAATCTAAAGTGGTAACCTGTAAAGGCTTTTAAAGGCTTTTAAAAATGTATTTGTTTGCCACTGCACGTTTGTGCGCAATTTTAAAGCATGTCATGTTTGGTATCCATGTACTCGGCCTAAGATCATCTTTTTTATTTCATCAAACATTTGGGCAATATAGTGTGTTTTAGTGCATTCAAATTTAAAAAAGTGTGTTTTTTTTTCCCCAAAAAATGCGTTTGAAAAATCGCTGCGCAAATACTGTGTGAAAAAAAAAAAAAAATGAAACGCCCACCATTTTAATCTGTAGGGTATTTGCTTTAAAAAATATATATAATGTTTGGGGGTTCAAAGTAATTTTCTTGCAAAAAAAAATAATTTTTTCATATAAACAAAAAGTGTCAGAAAGGGCTTTGTCTTCAAGTGGTTAGAAGAGTGGGTGATGTGTGACATAAGTTTCTAAATGTTGTGCATAAAATGCCAGGACAGTTCAAACCCCCCCCAAATGACCCCATTTTGGAAAGTAGACACCCCAAGCTATTTGCTAAGAGGTATGTCGAGTCCATGGAATATTTTATATTGTGACACAAGTTGCGGAAAAGAGACAAATTTTTTTTTTTTTTTTTTGCACAAAGTTGTCACTAAATGATATATTGCTCAAACATGCCATGGGAATATGTGAAATTACACCCCAAAATACATGTTGTTGCTTCTCCTGAGTATGGGGATACCACATGTGAGACTTTTTTGGAGCCTAGCCTCGTACGGGACCCCAAAAACCAAGCACCGCCTTCAGGCTTTCTAAGGGCGTAAATTTTTGATTTCACTCTTCACTGCCTATCACAGTTTCGGAGGCCATGGAATGCCCAGGTGGCACAAAACCCCCCCAAATGACCCCATTTTGGAAAGTAGATACTCCAAGCTATTTGATGAGAGGTATAGTGAGTATTTTGCAGACCTCACTTTTTGTCACAAAGTTTTGAAAATTGAAAAAAGAAAAAAAAAATGTTTTTTCTTGTCTGTCTTCATTTTCAAAAACAAATGAGAGCTGCAAAATACTCACCATGCCTCTCAGCAAATAGCTTGGGGTGTCTACTTTCCAAAATGGGGTCATTTGGGGGGGTTTGTGCCACCTGGGCATTCCATGGCCTCCGAAACTGTGATAGGCAGTGAAGAGTGAAATCAAAAATTTACACCCTTAGAAATCCTGAAGGCGGTGATTGGTTTTCAGGGCCCCGTACGCGGCTAGGCTCCTAAAAGGTCCCACACATGTGGTATCCCCATACTCAGGAGAAGCAGCTAAATGTATTTTGGGGTGCAATTCCACATATGCCCATGGCCTGTGTGAGCAATATATCATTTAGTGACAACTTTGTGCAAATAAAAAAAAAAAAAAATGTGTCACTTTCCCGCATTTTGTGTCAAAATATAAAATATTCCATGGACTCAACATGCCTCAAAGCAAATAGCGTGGGGTGTCTACTTTCCAAAATGGGGTCATTTGGGGGGGGGGGGGGGGGGTTATGCCATCTGGGCATTTTATGGCCTTCAAAACTGTGATAGGTAGTGAGGAGTAAAATCAAAAATTTACGCCCTTAGAAATCCTGAAGGCAGTGATTGGTTTTTGGGGGCCCCGTACGCGGCTAGGCTCCCAAAAAGTCCCACACGTGGTATCCCCGTACTCAGGAGAAGCAGCTGAAAATATTTTGGGGTGCAATTCCACATATGCCCCTGGCCTGTGTGAGCAATATATCATTTAGTGACAACTTTTTGTAATTTTTTTTTTTTGTCATTATTCAATCACTTGGGACAAAAAAAAATAATATTCAGTGGGCTCAACATGCCTCTCAGCAATTTCCTTGGGGTGTCTACTTTCCAAAATGGGGTCATTTGTGGGGGTTTTGTACTGCCCTGCCATTTTAGCACCTCAAGAAATGACATAGGCAGTCATAAATTAAAGGCTGTGTAAATTCCAGAAAATGTACCCTAGTTTGTAACTTTTGCGCAAACCAATAAATATACACTTATTGACATTTTTTTTACCAAAGACATGTGGCTGAATACATTTTGGCCTAAATGTATGACTAAAATTGAGTTTATTGGATTTTTTTTTATAACAAAAAGTAGAAAATATCATTTTTTTTTTTTTTCAAAATTTTCGGTCTTTTTCCGTTTATAGCGCAAAAAATAAAAACCGCAGAGGTGATCAAATACCATCAAAAGAAAGCTCTATTTGTGGGAAGAAAAGGACGCAAATTTTGTTTGGGTACAGCATTGCATGACCACGCAATTAGCAGTTAAAGCGACGCAGTGCCAAATTGGAAAAAGTCATCTGGTCTTTAGGCAGCCAAATGGTCTGGGGCTGAAGTGGCTAATAGATGTAAATAAAAAAAAATGTTTATATAGTAATCTCGTTGTATTTACGAATTATGCTTTAAATGCCACATGAAAACATGTAAAACATCGCAAGCATCTCACAAGTAGAGATGGACCTAACAACACCCCCCTGTTTGGTTCACAGTATCTGTAGCATGCATAGAGCACCAAAACTGACATTTCTAAAGAAAAAAAAAAAATTCAAATGCCATTTAAAATGTCTTGCGGTTTCAATTGCCGGAAACCCGGCTATTGAAAAACATTAAAGAAAAAAACGATGTGGGGTCATACCTGGCTCTTTGGTTCTGATATCGATTTAAAGGGAAACCCCATGCCAAAAAAAAAAAGGCGTGATGTCCCCCCCAAAATCCATAACAGACCCTTATCCGAGCATGCAGCCTGGCCGGTCAGGAGAGGGGGGCCAGCAAGCCCCCCCACCCCAAAGCACCTTGTCCCCACGTTGATGGGGACAAGGGCCTCATCCCCACAACCCTGGCTGGTGGTTGTGTGGGTCTGCGGGCAGGGGGCATATCAGAATCTGGAAGGCCCCCAGATCCCAGCCCCCCTATGTGAAGGAGTATGTAGTACATAGTTCCCCTACCCATTCACCAAAAAAGTGTAAAAGTGAATAAAGACAAGAAGCAGTTTTTGACAATTCTTTTATTAAAAAAACAAAAAATGTATGTCCCCCGATGTAGATCCATCATTAATTACAACGCCCGCTGCAAGGCTGAACTGGAGGAGGGAAAAAAGGGAAGGGGCGGGGCCACCCAATGATTTCACCTGGTGGCCTGCCCCTCGTGACGTCAGAGACTGGTGCATACTGGGTTGGTGATGTCACGAGGGGGCATAGAAGCCTTTTTTTTTTAAACCAATCACTGGGGGGTCTGACCATTGCCATAGTTATAGCAAGCTTGGACCAGTACCTAATTACTGCATTTATTTCCTTTTGTGAATTGTCTTTGTCTTTTTATACAATATTTAACAAACATTTTTGGTGCTTACGCTAAATACCGCATACGAGCAATAGTGAATTTACATTTTCATTATCGCATGCGTTAAGTGGTCACGTGACCGTCATAATGCAAGCGATAACCTTTAGTGAATTGTGCCCAATGGCATCTGAAAGTCGGTGGGATATATTAGGCATCAAGGAAACATGTTATCCATGAAGTTGATATGCTAAAAGCAGAAAAAATGGACACCGCGGTTTGTATGAGGCTGTGTAGTCGCAGACCGATCAGGGTGCCCTTGCATACCTGTGGCCACAGCCAAAAGCGCCTATAATGGGCCCATGTGCATCAGAACTGTACTACAGAGCAATGAAAGAAGGGGGCAGATGTGATGAATCACGTTTTCTTTTACATATTGTGGATGTCCGGGTGCATGTGTGTCCCTTTCCTGGCGAAGTGATGGGGCCAGAATGCATTGTGGGAGGAAAGCAAGCTGGCAGAGGCAGTGTGAGTCATTGGGCAATGTTCTGCTTGTGAAACCTTGGTCCTGCCATTCACGTGGATGTTATTTTACCACCTACCTAAACATTGTTGCTAACCAAGTATACCCCTCGATGGAAACAGTATTCCCTAATAACAGTGGCCTCTTTCAGCCAGATAATGCGCTAGGCAATATTAGGTGGCTCATCCTAATGTCATGGCTGATCGGTGTAAGCTTACTTGAAAAATCTTCTTTAGTGTCGCAAGCAATGCCTGTCTGCTGGCCATCTCGTTCACAAGTTCCTGAATTCCCTTCATGCTTTGCAGCTTCACCTCCACTAATTAGCTTTACTTTCACATTTTAAGGGCTACATATTCCATGGTGTCTGCCATCAGTGATTCCTGTACTGACGCCACCTCCTGAAAGTTCTTCTCTCAGCACCTGTAGTTCAGCATGCTCTGTGAAATGTGTGACACAGCAATGCATATTCACTGGGCATATTGAATGTGTTGCAGAATTCAAAGACATAAACGTGTGGGATTCTTTGAAAAGACTAATACATGATCACTTGTATTATTAATAGGAGTAACCTAGAAATAAGTTCAATGTGGAAATCAATAGGATTTACAATTTTTGCCCCTCAGATGCACTTTATTTAAAAAAAATAACATGCTACATAGATAATTTTAGGAAACATTTAGGTGACACCAAAACTACAGCTTGTTACAAGTACCAGGGACCTCTGAATGAACTGCCTGTTTGGTCCATAGCAGTGCTGCTTGCTATGTTGCATTAGACCATTTTGAATCCACAAAAATGTAATAAAAAGGTTATAACTAGGTTTACTGCAACTTTAAAGTGGAGCTCCGCCTGAAAAAAAAAAAAATTAAGTCAGCAGCTACAAATACTGCAGCTGTCGACTTTTAAAATAAGAACTTACCTGTCCAGGGCGCCTGCAATGTCCTCACCCGAAGGCGCCCTGTTCCTCGGCTCCGGGTGAAGGTGCCAGCATCTTAAAGGGGTCGTAAACCCTCGTGTTTTTTCACCTTAATGCATCCTATGCCCCCCCATTTTAATTACCTGAGCCCCTTCGTCTCCTCGGCGGGGACGCACTTTCCCCATCTCCACGTGGTCCTGGCTCTTGATTGGATAGCTTTATAGCAGCGCAGCCATTGGCTCCTGCTGCTGTCAATCAAATCCAATGATGCGAGTGACAGAGGGCCAAGTCCGGCATTCGTGTCTGTGGACGCAAATGCTGGACTCCGGAGCGCGCCTGCAAGGTAACCCTCTCGGGAGAGCGCTTCTCCTAGGGGGTTATCTGATGCGGGGAGGAGCCGTGAGAGCCGCCGGGGGACCCCAGAAGAGAATGTTTGGGCCACTCTGTGCAAAATGAGCTGCACAGTGGAGGCAAGTATGACATGTTTTGTTATTAAAAAAAAAAAAAAAATGATCCTTTACAATCACTTTAAGTTAGGGAATCAGGAAGTGAAGCTTTGCGGTTTCACAGCCTGGTTCCCTACTGCGCATGCGCGAGTCGTGCTGCGCATTCTATGTGGTCCCTGCTGTCTTCTGGGACCTGTGTGTCTCACAGAAGACAGCGAGGGGATGGAGGAGGGGCCAGACATAGCGTAGATCGCCGAGGATACTGCGGCGATCTTTCGCCGGAAGTGGGAGCAAAAACCTGTATTAGACAGGTATCTGCTCCCCCCCCTGAAAGGTGCCATATGTGACACTGGAAGGGGGGGGGGGGGATCCAGACAGCGGAAGTTCCATTTTTGGGTGGAACTCCGCTTTAAATGGAGGGCTAATAATATACATAGAGTGGGTATAGAAATCACACCCTTTTAAAATCACATTTTTGTTGCTTTGCAGCCTGAAATGAAGACAGACACAGTTTTTGTTTTATCCAGCTGTATTTACTACGTGCAACCTGTAACATCCAAATGCAAGATAGAACACCAACATATCAGAAAAAAATATAAAAAGAAAGAATCACTGAGCTGTAAAAGGGATCACCCTGTTGTGTCAGTATTTTATTGGACCACCATTTGCTTTTATTACAGCCTGTCTGTTGGTATATTTCTCTACTAACTTTGCACATCTAGAATTTGCAATATTTGAGAAACGCTGCTCTATTCACACCCATGCATGTTGCTTTTGAGTGTTTCTGCAGTTCTTTTGCAGTGCTTTTTGCTGTGTTTTCAGATGTGCGTTTTTGACGCGTTTTGTGTTTTATGCCTTTTTTCTTTTTATTTGGCTAATTTGTTGTTGGGTAGATTAAATAATGCAAAACGCATCAAACGTGCTAAAAATGCACTACATGCTTTTCTGCAGCGTCTCCATTAAAGTCTATTGAGCCAAAAAAAGCTGTGATTTTGTGTTTAAAAAAGTCCCTGTTCCAAAAATGTAGAGGCACAAAAATTCTTTGATGTGAACTTGTTCCATAGGAACTCATGTTAAAAAACATGTCCCGCGTTTCTGCAAAAAGCATGAAAAAACGCATTGATGTGAACCGAGTCTGGGATCTGATTAGGCCATACAAGGACATTCACCTTTTTCTCCCACTCTTCAACCACTGTTTGGTAATTTTTTCTGTGTGCTTTGGCTCATTGTCGTCATGTTTGGAAGGTAAACCTTCTTCCCATTGACAACTTTCTGGAAGATGGCAGCAGATATTCCTCAAGAATTTGATGGGTTTTTTTTTTTTTTGCCCCATCCATTTTTCCTTCTATCCTGACAAGTGCTCCAGTCCCATAACAGAATATTACCACCTCCATGCTTTCCTGTAGGAATGGTGTTATTTGGATGGATTTACGTCGGACAAATCATTTGGTGTTGAGGCCAAATGATTAAATTTTAGTCTCATCTGACATAACACGTTTTTCCATGTGGCCTCAGAATCTTCAAGGTGGGTTTCGGAAAATCTCAGTCATGACTGTATGTGGCCTTTCTTGAGGAGTGGCTTTTTTCTTGCAACCCTCCCATACAAGCCACATTTGTAAGAGGAGAATTTGTGATATTGTTGTCACATGCCCACAATGATCACTCTAAGGCCCCTTTCACACTGGGGCGGTTTGCAGGCGCTATTGTGCTAAAAATAGCGCCTGCAAACTGACCTGAAACAGCCGCTGCTGTGTCTCCAGTGTGAAAGCCCAGGGGCTTTCACATTGGAGCGGTGCGCTAGCAGGATGGGAAAAAAAGTCCTGCTAGCAGCATCTTTGGAGCGGTGAAGAAGCAGTGTATACACTGCTCCTTCACCGCTCTTGCCCATTGAAATCAATGGGGCAGCGCGGCTATACTGCCGGCAAAGCGCCTCTGCGTGGTTTTTAACCCTTTCTCGGCCGCTAGCGGGGGGTAAAACCGCCCCGCTAGCGGCCGAATACCGCCGCTAAAACGACAGTAAAGCGATGCTAATAATAGCGGCGCTTTACCGGCGACGCCCGCACCGCCCCAGTGTGAAAGGGGCCTACGTCATAAATTCCTGCAACTGCTTCAGAGTTGCTGTAGGCCTCTCTAACCAGTTTCCTCCTGGCTCTTTCATCCAGTTTGGAGTGATGCCCTGATCCAGGGAGGGTCTGTGTTGTACCAAATACCTTCTGTTTCTTAGTAGATTTCTCTGTGCTGTGCTGAGAAAACCTTTGAAATGTTTTTGTATCCATCTCCTGACTTTTTTTTGTCCACAACTTTATCCCGAAGATCCCAGTGACAGTGCCTTGCCACCTATAGTTGATTGTTTGCTTCAGTTGCACTAGCAATGACTGAAATGCTCCAGGAAATCTCTTTTCATGCTAAGTTAATCTAAATGACCACATCTGAGCATAGTTGAAAGTCAGATGGCCCTGTGTGCCATTGAGAAGGTGATTAGCTGTGCCTGATTTGAGTCATTTTTTTTTGGGGGGGGGGGGGGGGTAATCCTTTTTCTAACTCCAGTTATTCTGTGTTTTATTAAATTTTTTTCGAACATGTTGGTGTTATATATTTTACTTGGATGTTATAAGTTGCACTGAGTAAATACAGCTGGATAAACCAAAAACTGTGTCTGTCTTCATTTCAGGATGCAAAGCAACAAAATGTGATTATTTTAAAGAGGCAGTGATTCTTTTGTATACCCATTGTAGACGTGATATTTTGGATCCATTTTTATCCATTTTCAGTGTTGTGCCTGACATAAACCAGAAAAAGCAGTAACAGTCATTTCCCAAGATATAGATAAGTACTCCAAAGCTAAAATTGCAGACTTTGTACTTGTTTCAGTTTTTTTTTTTACTGAGCTAAAATGCAGCCCATTAATTGTAATGTGCCTGACAGGCACGTAAACAACAAGCGCCGTATATTCTTCAGTAAAAAAAAATTAACAAATCTGCATTTTTGGTCAGTTATTTACGCTTCATGTGCGCAAATACGTGCATATGTGAACATTTGCACGCAA
The DNA here is from genome assembly GCF_042186555.1 of Aquarana catesbeiana. Taxonomy (NCBI): domain Eukaryota; kingdom Metazoa; phylum Chordata; class Amphibia; order Anura; family Ranidae; genus Aquarana; species Aquarana catesbeiana. The sequence continues at coordinate 194,489,980 of NC_133326.1, forward strand.
TCGCGCATTGACATTGTGAATGCGAAAATAGGTTTGCGCGTGAAAATATGCAAATTGCACGAACACATATGCGCAAAAAAACAACTAAAAAATAGATTCTCAAACTGGAGTATCGTGTATACGAGACCTAAATATATTCTGCTTAGCATTGAGATATTGGCAGGTTGTAAAAAGAAGGCACGATGTGTATACTTCACATAAGAGATTATCAGAAAAGACACAATTCAAATGATATCACTTCATCCATGGAAGCCAAAAGAGACTTTTTCCAGTGGAAAAAAAAATAAACCGACAACTGTAAGAGCCCTTGCACACTGGGGCGGTTTGCAGGCGCTATTGCGCTAATAATAGCGCCTGCAAACCGCCCCGAAAGTGCCACTGCTTTCATTCCAGTGTGCAAGCCCCGAGGGCTTGCACACTGGAGCGATGCGCTGGCAGGACGGTAAAAAAAGTCCTGCCAGCAGCATCTTCGGAGAGGTGAAGGAGCGGTTTGTATTTAACCCTTTCTCGGCCGCTAGCGGGGGGTAAAACCGCCCCGCTAGCGGCCGCATACCGACGGTAAAACGCCGCTAATAATAGCGGCGTTTTACCGCCGACGCCGCCCCCCGCCCCAGTGTGCAAGGGCTCTTAAATCAGTCTGTATATGCAGTAACGCATGCTTGTTATACTGTGGAACCTAAGGGGTTAATCCTCTGCATTGTGTAAAAAGGCTGTTTGATCTTCTCTGATCCTCCACTTCTTCCACAGTCCCCAGTCTATCTTGAACAGAGCCTTGGGAGCAAGCTGCACATGCTCAGTTTGATGTGTATTGCTAGAATTTTTTTTTTCTTGGGAGGGTGCATGTGATCAGCACAGGGCCAATCGGCACTGTCCAGACAGAGGGCCAGGGGTCCTGCAGCCTCATAGCACAATCAGGGAAGAATGAAAACTCCTACAAGCTTTAACTAGACATTGATTGAAGTCACAAGACTGTTATATACTGCGGATGACAAAAGGTATTTAGCAGTTTATATTTACTAAAACGATTGCATTTTCATGTTTTGTGTACTGTGGAAGACCAGATATAGTGAGTGCAGGGTCCTGGGTTTAGTAACACGTTAAATGAACAGGTTCCCAGTTTAATAGTTAATTACAAATATTAAGAGTTGCCTGAAGGAAGGTATTCTCTTTCTGAACACAGCATCAAAATAGTGATATAAAAAAAGACGAGTGACCATGTTGCCATCCTGTAAAAGGTTAACAGCACATACAGTACTACGTAGAAACATACAATATAAAAGTGGCTATAGGCTGCATAGTTCTTCTACCAGACCGCTAAAAATAAAATGCCTGGTGTTGGCAATCAATCAGTGCTCTTCTCAATTGTTAGTGACGTTCTTAAAATTTTAGTACAAGAACTGTAAAATCTTTTGTTCAGTCAGGGTTTCTTTTCTTGACACCAGTACAGTCTCTCTTGTGGGTTATTAACTACTTGCCCACTAGCTGCCGTCATTATACTGCACCAGGTTGGCTCTATTGCGTGAATCGCTGTAGCTGTACGTTGGATCATGCAAGAGATACAGTGGGCATGCACGCAGAGCCGATGTGCATGACCAGTCACTCCACAGAGAGCCAGAACGGGATCTGTCAATGTAAACAGACAGATCCCCGTTCTGACAGGGGAGTAGAGAGAGATAGTCTGTTCCTAGTGATCAGGAACAGTGATCTCTCTCCTTCTCCAGTCAGTACACTCCCCCCACAGGTAGCAACATCTCCCAGGGAACACATTTAACCCCTTGATCACCACTAGTGTTAACCCCTTCCTTGCCTGTGTAATTTATACAGTAATCAGTGCATTTTTATAGCACTGATCGCTGTATAAATGTCACTGGTCCCAAAAAAGTGTCCGATCTGTCCGCCGCAATATAGCAATCCCGTAAAAATCGCTGATCCACCACCATTACTAATAAAAATAAATAAATTAAAAATGTCAATCTATCCCCTATTTTGTAGACGCTATAACTTTTGCGCAAACCAATCAATATATGCTTATTGCGTTTTTTTTTGGTTTTTTTTTCTACCAAAAATATGTAGAAGAATACAATTTTATGGGATATTTATTATAGCAAAAAAGTAAAATATATATATTTTTTTTTCAAAACTGTCGCCTTTTATTTTTTTGTTTATAGCGCAAAAGATTAAAACCGTAAAGGTGATCAAATACTACCAAAAAAAGGGCATAAATTTTGTTTGGGTATAACGTCGCACGACCGTGCAATTGTCAGTTAAAGCGACGCATTGCCATATCTCAAAAAATGGCCTGGTCATTAAGGGGGTAAATACTTCTGGTCCTTAAAGCGCTTGTATACCCGCAAATCATCATAAAAAAAAACCTGTTAGGCAAAGACATAATGAGCTAGTATGCACCGCATACTTAATGCTTACCTTAGAACGAGGTCCCCGCATCGAATCCTGGTCAACGCCGAGGGAGCTGACATTTTCCCCTCTGCGTCTCTTCCGGGCTCGCAGCTCTGGTGCTGTGAGTGGCCAGAGCCGCGATGACGTCACGCGGGAGTACTCAGTTCCAGCAAGGTCCGGCAGGATACGCTGGACCTTCACTGCGCATGCACCACTGACGTCAGCAGCTGCATGCAGGTTGAATGTCTCCTAAACCGTGTAAGTTTAGGATATATTCATTTTACCTACAGGTAAGCCTTATTATAGGCTTACCTGTAGGGAAAAATGTCAAAAAGGGTATACAACCACTTTAAGTCATTAATATTGATTCTTCGTAAAGATATTTTACTTAACCTCTGCGTCAGACTAGCACTATTGCCACTCTGCGAGCCGTGTTGTGTTTTGTGTGGGCACAGCAGCTTATTCATTTGACAGGGCTGCTATGCCCCCTTAAACGCAGGGAAAGTGTCCCAGCAGCATTTTAGAAATCGCAGCCTGCATGGGAACTGCAAGTGCAGCGTGATTCCCAGTGCGGGAGCGATTCCCAGTGTGTGCGGCGTGCCATTAGGATTAATGGCGCCTGCATGCATCTCCTGTGTTTCATTGTGTGGGTGCTTGCGACTGCGGAAACGGGTGCACAAGTGTGTCTGCGCTAAACCAAGGATCAGTAATATAAAATGTGCAAAAAGCAAATATAAATATTTAAAAAATACAAATAATCAATATGACAATCATAAGTGCTATCGATCGGTGATAAATAATCAAAGTGCAACATGCAAAAAATATACAGTCCAAGTGCTCATAAAAGTATCACAAGTGTATTCACTTCTCCAATAAAGTGATATGCAAAGTTCATAAAGTTCATAAAAAACAAATGCAAAATTCATAAACGACAAAACTCAAAGTGCATAGATATAATGTCCATCATCAGTGATATCCATCGTGCTCATCCAAAACCGTGTATACAGGGATATAAAGCATGCTTCAGTGCTCTCCAGTGACCCCCACCAGCATATGCGCTCACCTCTGAGCGTGTGACACAGTAACTAAACTATGTCTAAACACGCATGGGAGCCACTCCTTGGCTCTAAAAGGTATGCAGGTGCTGACCTCTAACTTGCTCAGATAATATCACGATTCATAAAAATAGGAAAAAAGAAACTCCATAGTGTAATATATCCAACAATTTATTGTGAAAGAAACACTTCCCCTCCTAGAGTACTCACATTGTGTGGGTGCGTAAGTGCACCATTCTCTTCAATTTAATACAGTATAAGGAACACTGGTGTGCGGTGTGGTGTGTCCTTCTCATCTGCTCCTCCGTGCTGACAGCTCCGTCCTGGCCCCTCCCCTACGCGTATTCGGCACAGGGATCACGTGCCTTCATCAGGGGGATCTGATTGGACGGATGCTCTATGCTCAAGATATACTGACGGCGGCCATTTTTTAATATGGCATATATGAATATACACATGTCCCCTGATCGTTTTTAGATTGCTGATCGTTTTTAGATTGCTTTTAAGGTTTTATAATTTTATATTTGTGCACCGGATAGGGGTCCACCCGATGTATGGAAGTTGAAGTGAATGCAAACATATGTTTAGACAAGCTGTAAGTTTAACCCAGGACGAAGCTATATTATTCTAAAAACACCACAGCGCACCTCATACTTATTAACAGCAACAATCTATCCGGACGTATTAAGCCTAACAAATTAATCACAAAAAATTACAATGTAATAATAATAATACCAATAAAATTAAATAAAGTTAAAATATGTAAAATATGTTATAAAAAATATAATGTGCATATATCCCATTACTGGGTCCCGAAATACATTGTGTACATCATCCCCCTGGGGGGTCCCTACATTATTATACTTTATTAATACCTAATCAACTTCCATACATCGGGTGGACCCCTATCCGGTGCACAAATATAAAATTATAAAACCTTAAAAGCAATCTAAAAACGATGAGCAATCTAAAAACGATCAGGGGACATGTGTATATTCATATATGCCATATTAAAAAACTATGGGGAGTGTAAATGGCAATATATGAAAACCATGCAAACGTAATATAGATGGGAGTGTAAGTGACCCCTTTGATCCACATTCCCATCCCTAGGATAAATGAATAAAATCTATTCCCTTCCTATCCACACACAAAAATCTCCATACCCAAATCAAGTTATCCAATCGGTCCATATAGATCTCGCTATAATCGATCGAGTTGGTACCATTGAGGGTGGGATTCAATATTGAACCACAAATTAAAAATTACTAAGAAAGCATTTTAAATCAAACTCCTTGTTAAGTCCACCAGGCGATAAAGAGCCTAGCTGGTGTATCCACCGGGATTCGCTTTTACTAATTTCTCTAACGAAGTTAGAACCTCTCCAGTGGCGCTTGGGTGCCTCTATTCCCCAAAATCTCATTCCAACCGTGCTTTGATTATGCATTTTTTAAAAATGTATAGATAGATGATGTTTATCAGACCCCTTACGTATATTTCTTACATGTTCTTCTAAACGGTCTTTCAAAGCCCTAGTGGTATGACCGACATAAATAAGATTGCATGGGCATTTTAGCGCATATACAACCCCGATAGTATCGCAGGATATAAAATCTTTGATAACATAAGATTGCTTAGTCCTAGGATCAGAGAATTCCTTTACCCTTCTATGGTTATCTGAAACCCTAACACAGCTGTAGCACCTCCCACAGCCATAGAAGCCTTTTAGGTCCCAAAACATTTTGGGTTTTGGGGGGGGCGGTTCCACTATGTTATGCACTAATTTATCTCGTAAATTAGGTGCTTTTTTTGAAAATAATCCTCGGTTTCTCTGGAAGTATCTCTTTAAGATGAATATCTTGCTTCAATACGTTCCAATATTTTCTTATAATCCTTTTTACTTCATTGCTTTTCAAGGAGTAATTTAAAACAATACTGATGCCCTCATTCACATCGTTTCCCATGGTTCCAATTTTATCTTTTAATAGATTTTCCCTGTTTAGACATCTAACCTCAGCCCTCTCTTTTTCCAAAAACTCTTTATGGTACCCCTTATCCAAAAACATACTACTTAACATGCCAGATTGTAACTCATAATCCTCAGCCCTCGTGCAGTTCCTCCGCATCCTTGTAAATTGGCCTTTGGGAATGTTGTCCAGCCAAGGTTTGTAATGGCAGCTGGTAGTCGGGATGTAAGAATTGCGGTCTGTTACTTTAAAAAACGATTTGGTAACTATGCCTTCATTGGTATTGAAGATTTCCAAATCCAAAAAATGTATACACTCTCTATTGACATCCCGGGTAAAAGAGATATTGTATTCATTATTACCCATGGAATTCAATAAATCTATCAGTGTTTCCATGCTACCTTTCCAGATAATCAAGAGGTCATCTATGAACCTCTTGTATAGTAAAATACTACCACAATCTTCATTCAAAACACCCTCCTCCTCCCATTTGGCCATATAAAGGTTCGCCACACTGGGGGCGAACTTTGCGCCCATAGCGACACCTTTGGTTTGTAGGTAAAATTTATTACCATACCAAAAAAAATTATGTTGTAAGCAAAAATCTAAACATTTCAGAATAAATATAATAAAACCTTCATCAATTGGGTATTCTTTCCTCAAAGACCATTCTACAGCGCTCAAGGCTCCCCCATGATCAATATTGGTGTACAGTGAGGCCACATCACCTGTGGCCATAATAACATCACCATGTACAGTACACTCGTTCAAAAGCTGCAAAGTGTGTTTGGTATCCTTGAGGTAAGCTTTGGTCTTTTTAACCAAGGGCTGCAGATGAATATCTATATACTCCCCCAGTCTAGATGTTAATGATTCAATACCGCTCACTATCGGTCTACCTGGGGGTTAATGCAATCCTTGTGGATTTTTGGTAAGTAATATAACACAGGTATTCTACTGACCATGGGAACTAAGTATTTCGCTTCTTGTTTATTCAAAAATCCTTTATCCATACCATATTTAATAATACCTTCTAGTGCATTCTTGAAGGATTTAGAGGGGTTGTTATCCAATAATCGATGTGTAAGTATCGCTCAATATTATTTCCATTTCGTCCTTGTATTGTTGCAGAGATAATACTACAATCCCTCCCCCTTTATCTGCTGGCCTAACCACTATATCTGTCCTTTTTTCCAATGAGTCCATTCCTTTCTTAAAATCCCTATGCTCAAAAAACTTTTTTTTACTGGTAGTTGCTCCAACTCTGTGGTAACCAACTTTTTAAACAGATCCACGTATTTGTTGTTGGCTATATAAGGGTTAAACACTGAGTTATTTCTAAGGTTGGTAAATTTAGTACTCATAATAGTCCTATCGACAGGGTTAAGGGCATAGTACTTCTTGATATTAAGCTTTCTAATAAATTTTTGTACCCCAACATACGTCTCAAATTTATTGAGTCCCTTTTTAGGGGCAAACTTAATGCCTTTATCAAGCACCAATAGTTCTTCCCTTGATAATGTGACCCCACTTAAATTATAGATCCCCTCTCCTAGTCTTCTTGGCTTCTTTTTCTGTTGTATTCTCTTTCCTGCTCTCTCTCCTCTCTTCCTGGGTTTCCTGTTTCGCGGGTGGACCCTGCCCTGGTCCCCCCTAAAAAAGGCTGGTAGTTATTATAGACTGGTACTCTATACTGGTCTTGTGGAGGTCTTTCGTATCTCACTCTCTGTGGTTTAGGTGAGTAATAAGCTCCACCCCTTTGTGCGTCACCATTTGGGTTGGAGGGGTGTCCCCTGTGCGGGTACTGATTCGGTGGGGGACCCCTATATGATTGATAGTTCCCTCTTTGAGGTGTTCCTTGTTGGTACCCAAAATGTCCTTGTTGTTTATATGGTGTGCTTTGTTGGTACCCATATTGCATTGTACTGGCCATAGGGATTATGCTGTCGCCCTCTTCGTTGGGGGGGTGGGGGGTTTGGATGAAAACCTCTATCATAATGATTTCCATTATATTGGGCCTTGTTCCCATTATATTGGGCTCTGTTCCCATTACCCCTGTGTGATGGTGCCCCAGTTGCCCTGGCTATGTGGTGGGCCGTATCGAGTGTATTGGGTATTATTCCCCCCATTACTATGCCATTCCTGTTGATCATATTGTGGCTTCCTAGATGGTTGGCGATAGGGTGTGTGGGGTTGCTTATCCTCCTGTCAGTATGAGGGGTGCCCCCTATCAGGCTGTTTAGTATTTTGTTGCTGTTGATATTGTTGCCCCTGTGGCTGGGGTACTCTGGTATTATCATTTTCACCTGTCGCTGCTTGCGGCTGTGAGCTAGCTGCAGTGTTAGCTGCTATTGTGGATTGCCAACGAAAAACCTGTTTATTTTGGTAATCCTCAAAATCTCTCAAATACTTTTTTTCCTCTTAACATTTTTGTTTTCTGTATCTTTTTTCTGCATATTCTTGTGTAATTCACCACTAAGTCTATTGTATTCAGGTGTATTACTAAAAGGAATAAGTTTCTCCCTGATGTCTTTAATTTGATGCTCAAGAAGAGATAGCTTATGTTGCTTCCTCTTAATGAGAAATTCCATAACCTCTCTTCCTTTATCTGAAAAAAAGACATACCATTCCTCTATATCATCATCCCCTAACAAACCATCATTTATGGGAACATCCCATCTTAACTTTCTGGGAACCATATTATCCTTCAAATATTTCTCCATAGTGGACCGATCCCACCATATATTACTCTTTTTGTCCATACAGTGCCCTAGTTTTCTAAACAGGTGTGTAATATCATTCTCTTTGATGCTGTTAACAGAGAATAGACCCTCAAGTTCGATCTCCCTATTCTCAAAGAAGGCAAATGGATCCATAAGGCTACTAGTAAGTGTATGAAAATAAATGCAGAAAAGTATAGAAAGGTCTTGCGAGCCACAAATGGGTTAATGCCTCTAGAGTGAATTTCCTAATAAAGGCAAGCTGCAAACACTAACCACGTTTCATATTCATGTAAGTGACAAAATTAATAAAAAAATGTGTCTGTGCTAAACCAAGGATCAGTAATATAAAATGTGCAAAAAGCAAATATAAATATTTAAAAAATACAAATAATCAATATGACAACCATAAGTGATATCAATCGGTGATAAATAATCAAAGTGCAACATGCAAAAAATATACAGTCCAAGTGCTCATAAAAGTATCACAAGTGTATTCACTTCTCCAATAAAGTGATATGCAAAGTTCATAAAGTTCATAAAAAACAAATGCAAAATTCATAAACGACAAAACTCAAAGTGCATAGATATAATGTCCATCATCAATGATATCCATCGTGCTCATCCAAAACCGTGTATCCAGGGATATAAAGCATGCTTCAGTGCTCTCCAGTGACCCCCACCAGCATATGCGCTCACCTCTGAGCGTGTGACACAGTAACTAAACTATGTCTAAACACGCATGGTAGCCACTCCTCGGCTCTAAAAGGTATGCAGGCGCTGACCTCCAACTTGCTCAGATAATATAACGATTCATAAAAATAGGAAAAAAGAAACTCCATAGTGTAATATATCCAACAATTTATTGTGAAATAAACACTTCCCCTCCTAGGAGTACTCACATTGTGTGGGTGCGTAAGTGCACCATCCTCTTCAATTTAATACAGTATAAGGAACACTGGTACGGCGTGCGGTGTGGTGTGTCCTTCTCATCTGCTCCTCCGTGCTGACAGCTCCGTCCTGGCCCCTCCCCTATGCGTATTCGGCACAGGGATCACGTGCCTTCATCAGGGGGATCTGATTGGACAGATGCTCTATGCTCAAGATATACTGACGGCGGCCATTTTTTAATATGGCATATATGAATATACACATGTCCCCTGATCGTTTTTAGATTGCTGATTGTTTTTAGATTGCTTTTAAGGTTTTATAATTTTATATTTGTGCACCGGATAGGGGTCCACCCGATGTATGGAAGTTGATTAGGTATTAACCACTTCAGCCCCGGAAGGATTTACCCCCTTCCTGACCAGAGCACTTTTTACAATTCGGCACTGCGTCGCTTTAACTGCTAATTGCGCGGTCATGCAATGCTCTACCCAAACGAAATTTGCGTCCTTTTCTTCCCACAAATAGAGCTTTCTTTTGATGGTATTTGATCACCTCTGCCGTTTTTATTTTTTGCGCTATAAACGGAAAAAGACTGAAAATTTTGAAAAAAAATGATATTTTCTACTTTTTGTTATAAAAAAAATCCAATAAACTAAATTTTAGTCATACATTTAGGCCAAAATGTATTCGGCCACATGTCTTTGGTAAAAAAAATGTCAATAAGCGTATATTTATTGGTTTGCGCAAAAGTTATAGCGTCTACAAACTAGGGTACATTTTCTGGAATTTACACAGCTTTTAGTTTATGACTGCCTATGTCATTTCTTGAGGTGCTAAAATGGCAGGGCAGTACAAACCCCCCCCAAATGACCCCATTTTGGAAAGTAGACACCCCAAGGAAATTGCTGAGAGGCATGTTGAACCCATTGAATATTTATTTTTTTTGTCCCAAGTGATTGAATAATGACAAAAAAAAAAAAAAAAAAAAAAATTTACAAAAAGTTGTCACTAAATGATATATTGCTCACATAGGCCATGGGCATATGTGGAATTGCACCCCAAAATACATTCAGCTGCTTCTCCTGAGTACGGGGATACCACATGTGTGGCACTTTTTGGGAGCCTAGCCGCGTACGGGGCCCCGAAAACCCAGCACCACCTTCAGGATTTCTAAGGGCATACATTTTTGATTTCACTCCTCACTACCTATCACAGTTTTGAAGGCCATAAAATGCCAAGATGGCACAACCCCCCCCCCAAATGACCCCATTTTGGAAAGTAGACACCCCAAGCTATTTGCTGAGAGGCATGGTGAGTATTTTGCAGCTCTCATTTGTTTTTGAAAATGAAGAAAGACCAGAAAAAAAATTTTTTTTTTTTCTTTTTTCAATTTTCAAAACCTTGTGACAAAAAGTGAGGTCTGCAAAATACTCACTATACCTCTCAGCAAATAGCTTGGGGTGTCTACTTTCCAAAATGGGGTCATTTGGGGGGGTTTTGTGCCACCTGGGCTTTCCATGGCCTCCGAAACTGTGATAGGCAGTGAAGAGTGAAATCAAAAATTTACGGCCTTAGAAAGCCTGAAGGCGGTTCTTGGTTTTCGGGGTCCCGTACGCGGCTAGGCTCCCAAAAAGTCCCACACATGTGGTATCCCCGTACTCAGGAGAAGCAACAGAATTTATTTTGGGGTGTAATTTCACAAATCCCCATGGCGTGTTTGAGCAATATAACATTTAGTGACAACTTTGTGCAAAAAAAAAAAAAAAAAAAAAAAATTTGTCTCTTTCCCGCAACTTGTGTCACAATATAAAATATTCCATGGACTCGACATGCCTCTCAGCAAATAGCTTGGGGTGTCTACTTTCCAAAATGGGGTCATTTGGGGGGGTTTGAACTGTCCTGGCATTTTATGCACAACATTTAGAAGCTTACGTCACACATCACCCACTCTTCTAACCACTTGAAGACAAAGCCCTTTCTGACACTTTTTGATTACATGAAAAAATTATTTTTTTTTGCAAGAAAATTACTTTGAACCCCCAAACATTATATATTATTTTAAAGCAAATGCCCTACAGATTAAAATGGTGGGTGTTTCATTTTTTTTTTTCACACAGTAATTGCGCAGCGATTTTTCAAACGCATTTTTTGTGGAAAAAACACACTTTTTTAAATTTTAATGCACTAAAACACACTATATTGCCCAAATGTTTGATGAAATAAAAAAGATGATCTTAGGCCGAGTACATGGATACCAAACATGACATGCTTTACAATTGCGCACAAACGTGCAGTGGCAACAAAATTAATACATTTTTAAAAGCCTTTAAAAGCCTTTACAGGTTACCACTTTAGATTTACAGAGGAGGTCTACTGCTAAAATTACTGCCCTCGATCTGACCTTCGCGGTGATACCTCACATGCATGGTGCAATTGCTGTTTACATTTGACGCCAGACCGACGCTTGCGTTCGCCTTAGCGCGAGAGCAGGGGGGACAGGGGTGCTTTTTTTTTTTTTTTTTTTTTTTTTTTTCTTTATTATTTTTTTGCTTTTTTATCTTATTTTTAAACTGTTCCTTTCATATTTTTTTTTAAATCATTTTTATTGTTATCTCAGGGAATGTAAATATCCCCTATGATAGCAATAGGTAGTGACAGGTACTCTTTTTTGAAAAAATTGGGGTCTATTAGACCCTAGATTTCTCCTCTGCCCTCAAAGCATCTGACCACACCAAGATCGGTGTGATAAAATGCTTTCCCAATTTCCCAATGGCGCTGTTTACATCCGGCGAAATCTAAGTCCTAAAATGCTCGTAGCTTCCGGTTTCTTAGGCCATAGAGATGTTTGGAGCCACTCTGGTCTCTGATCAGCTCTATGGTCAGCTGGCTGAATCACCGGCTGCATTCTCAGGTTCCCTGTTGAGACAGGAGAGCCAGAGAAAAACACGGAAGACGGTGGGGGGGGGGGCATTCCCTCCCACTGCTTGTAAAAGCAGTCTAGAGGCTAATTAGCCACTAGGATTGCTTTTACATGAAAGCCGACTGCTGGCTGAAAAGAATGATACCAAGATGATACCTAAACCTGCAGGCATCATTCTGGTATAACCACTCAAAGTCGTGAATGGCGTACCTGAAGACAAAAAAATGGTTAACAATAAAGCACAGTAAACGGTAAAGTATAAAAAATTGCATACCTGAAAAGCAAACATGATAAAACATAATAACAATAAAACATTGCAGAATAGAATACAGTAAAAAAGAGCAGAACACCAGAGAGAGAATAGAGAGAGAGAGAACAATAAAACGACAACTATTTTTTTTTATTTTTGTTTGTGTTTTTTTTTTTTTTTTACACTTTTTTTTTGTAACTGTAACTTTTATAACTGTAACCGGTTCCAGGTTCGGGTCTCTCAAAATGCGATGGCATCTTGGGAGACCCTGTGAAAGTGTGCCTAGTCTGTGCAATGCTGTACCCTACGCTAATACTCAACTAGTGAATGGTAGCGTTCAAAACATTCACCAATGCAAAGACCAGGATTGTCAGGACAGGAGGGACAATAATAGCGGGTGTCACGTCTATATACGCGCTTGCTGCAGACACATCTTTTTTGGGGGGGTTCGTTGGGTAGGGGTACTCGGGAGGACATATAAATGCCTCTCATGCAGCCGACTGCATTTGGTTGGGGATGTGAATGGGGGAAATACGGGCGCTGCAGAAGTGGTGGGTTCCCAATTAGGATTGGCGAATGCAGCAGGAAGGGCACTATGGGCACGACGGGCCTGTGTTTGTCTTTTTGGTGGCAGCGGGACACTACTTGTGCTTGCCACCTCACCAGCTTGAACTGCACTTATGGGACTCGCCACGTCACCAAGTGTTACTGCAGTGCTGGTATGACTACGACTGGGGTGTACTAGGCCGCTGGCGCTTGCCAGTTCACCAAAACGCTACAAAAAAAAGTGACAGTGATCGATCGATACTGCACTTGGGTGGGCTGGGCCGGGCGGAGGGGCAAAACGCAGGTGCTAGCAGGTATCTGGGCTGATCCCACTAACACTGCGTTTTTGGGAACCCTAAACTGCTGGGGACGCTAGTATAGATCTGATCGGATCAGATATTGATCCGATCAGATACTATACCACTAAGGGAGGTGTACGGTGCGTGCGTGGGTGTTAGTGGTACTGGCGCTAATCTGACGCTGCTTGGGGCTGGTGCTTGCCAGTTCACCAAAATGCTACCAAAAAAACTGTTAGCGATCGCAGGGATCAGGCCTGACTCTGCGAACGCTGCAGTTATGCGTTTAGTGTTTTGTAAGTGACAGTGATCGATCGATACTGCACTTGGGTGGGCTGGGCGGAGGGGCAAAACGCAGGTGCTAGCAGGTATCTGGGCTGATCCCGCTAACACTGCGTTTTTGGGAACCCTAAACTGCTGGGGACGCTAGTATAGATCTGATCGGATCAGATATTGATGTGTTCAGATACTATACCACTAAGGGAGGTGTACGGTGCGTGTACGGTGCGTGCGTAGGTGTTCGCGGTACTGGCGCTAATCTGACGCTGCCTGGGGCGACGCATATCACCGCCGGGCGATCAGGGGGCTAAACCTTTATTCGGTAATAAACGGCGGGTGCCCTGACACTAAAAAAAATAAACGAACTAACCAGCGTCACCCGTAACAGTTATACGGTGATCAGTGGTGAAAGGGTTAACTAGGGGGCAATCAAGGGGTTAAAACATTTATTAGGTAGTATATGGGGGTCCCTGTCGCTATAAAACGCTGACAGCGAACCTAAATATTTACGTTCCTAACTAGCGTCACCAGCGACACTAATACAGCGATCAGAAAAATGATCGCTTAGCGACACTGGTGACAGGGGGTGATCAAGGGGTTAAAACTTTATTAGGGGGGGTTAGGGGGGTACCCTAGACCTTCAGGGGGCTAATACTAACTGTCCTACCACTGCTAACTGTCACAAACTGACACCATGCAGTAATCAGGAAAAAAACAAAACAAAACAAAAAAACCTGCTTGCTGTCAGTTTGTGACAGGGGGGGGGGGTGATTGGGGGGGGATCGGGGGGCGATCGGGGGGGGATCGGGGGTGTTTAGTGTGCCTGGCATGTTCTACTGTGTTGTGTGTGTGTGTTGGTGCACTTACATGTCTTCTCTCCTCGGTGCTGGAACGGAAACTGGCCAGCCGAGGAGAGATGACATCACATCCTCTGCCTCTGTGTACTATACAGAGGCAGGGGATGTTTCTCATTGGCTGGGAGCGATCGCGAGGGGGGGGCCACGATCGGATGGTCTCCCCCTCGTCTCTCAACTCTCCCAGCCAAACGCCGACCGCCGATGGCACCGGGGGGGGGTCCGATCGGACCCCCCGCCCGCGGGAAGGCAATCACGTACCAGGTACGTGATTTTGCCTGCCCGTGCCGCTCTGCTCACGTATATATGCGTGAGGCGGTCGGCAAGTGGTTAATAAAGTATAATAATGTAGGGACCCCCCCCGGGGGGATGATGTACACAATGTATTTCGGGACCCAGTAATGGAATATATGCACATTATATTTTTTTAAAACATATTTTACATATTTTAACTTTATTTAATTTTATTGGTATTATTATTATTACATTGTAATTTTTTGTGATTAATTTGTTAGGCTTAATACGTCCGGATAGATTGTTGCTGTTTATAAGTATGAGGTGCGCTGTGGTGTTTTTAGAATAATATAGCTCCGTCCTGGGTTAAACTTACAGCTTGTCTAAACATATGTTTGCATTCACTCCCAAACCCAGCTATACTAGCTGGGTGTGTATAATAAAGCGCTGGTCAGCAAATACAATGTTCACCGCTGATCGTTATGTATACAGCTGTAGCCAGTTACTAGTTTTGTCTGTGGTCTAAGGCAAAATGGCCTCTGATCGTTATGTATACAGCTGTAGCCAGTTACTATTTTTGTCTGCGGTCTAAGGCAAAATGGCCGCCGTCAGTATATCTTGAGCATAGAGCATCCGTCCAATCAGATCCCCCTGATGAAGGCACGTGATCCCTGTGCCGAATACGCGTAGGGGAGGGGCCAGGACGGAGCTGTCAGGACGGAGGAGCAGATGAGAAGGACACACCACACCGCACGTCGTACCAGTGTTCCTTATACTGTATTAAATTGAAGAGGATGGTGCACTTACGCACCCACACAATGTGAGTACCCCTAGGAGGGGAAGTGTTTATTTCACAATAAATTGTTGGATATATTACACTATGGAGTTTCTTTTTTCCTATTTTTATGAATCGTTATATTATCTGAGCAAGTTGGAGGTCTGCCTGGAGTTTGCATGTTCTCCCTGTGCCTGCGTGGGTTTCCTCCGGCTACTCCGGTTTCCTCCCACACTCCAAAGACATGCTGGTAGGTTAATCGGCTTCTGGGCTTCTGTCCAAAAATTGGCCCTAGTATATGAATGTGAGCTGGGGACCTTGGATTGTGGGCTCCTTAAGGGTAGGGACTGATGTGAGGGTGTAATCACTCAGGTTGAACTAGATGGACTGGTGTCTTTATTCAACCTTACTAACTATGTATCTAAGTTGGAGGTCAGCGCCTGCATACCTTTTAGAGCCGAGGAGTGGCTCCCATGCGTGTTTAGACATAGTTTAGTTACTGTGTCACACGCTCAGAGGTGAGCGCATATGCTGGTGGGGGTCACTGGAGAGCACTGAAGCATGCTTTATATCCCTGGATACACGGTTTTGGATGAGCACGATGGATATCACTGATGATGGACATTATATCTATGCACTTTGAGTTTTGTCGTTTATGAATTTTGCATTTGTTTTTTATGAACTTTTCATATCACTTTATTGGAGAAGTGAATACACTTGTGATACTTTTATGAGCACTTGGACTGTATATTTTTTGCATGTTGCACTTTTGATTATTTATCACCGATTGATAGCACTTATGATTGTCATATTGATTATTTGTACTTTTTAAATATTTATATTTGCTTTTTGCACATTTTATATTACTGATCCTTGGTTTAGCGCAGACACATTTTTTGATTAATTTTGTCACTTACATGGATATGAAACGTGGTTAGTGTTTGCAGCTTGCCTTTATTGGGAAATTCACTCTAGAGGCATTAACCCATTTGTGGCTCGCAAGACCTTTCTATACTTACCTGCACAAGTGTGAAGCTAGCCTCAGAGGATTCCAGTGCTGCACGTGTTTGTCAAGGGGCAGAATCTAGGGAGATTGTGGAGAGGGATTAGAACACCTGGCGGGATTTAATGCTGTCTGTGCCCCTTTTAGGGAGATTCATATTCTCGATTTGTTCTACTTAACTGTAAGAGCCCTTGCACACTGGGGCGGTTTGCAGGCGCTATTGCGCTAATAATGCAATAATAATGCAAACCGCCCCGAAAGTGCTGCTGCTTTCATTCCAGTGTGAAAGCCCCGAGGGCTTGCACACTGGAGCGATGCGCTGGCAGGACGGTAAAAAAAGTCCTGCTAGCAGCATCTTCGGAGCGGTGAAGGAGCGGTGTGTATACCGCTCCTTTACCGCTCCTGCCCATTGAAATCAATGGGACAGCGCGGCTATACCGCCGGCAAAGCGCCTCTGCAGAGGCGCTTTGCGGTGGTATTTAACCCTTTCTCGGCCGCTAGCGGGGGGTAAAACCGCCCCGCTAGCGGCCGCATACCGACGGTAAAACGCCGCTAATAATAGCGGCGTTTTACCGCCGACGCCGCCCCCCGCCCCAGTGTGCAAGGGCTCTAACTGAAAGTAAAAAAAAATCAGTGAACAGTGCAGTGCATTATTCTGCAAAACTGTGTTGCCATAAGACCTCATTGCTTGCTTGTCTTGTGAACTGAATTTAAGCAAATTGTATTACATTATTACACACCAAAAATTCACAAGGAGAAAAAGCAGCCGCCAGGCAGGCCAATCGTCAATGAAATAGATTCCTTGTTTAGTGGATTAGGCATGTATATCTATCCTCCTTTTTATTTTATTTATTTATTTTTTACCTTTTCTGTGAAAAATAATTGTGATCCTTCCTTTGTGAAAGATGGTGGAGAATTATTTTCATTACTAAAAACTGTTCTGTATAAGGATGGACATATATTTGCTACAATAGATGTGAATTCTTTGTATACTAGCATAAAACAAAAAGTTGGATCAGCTCCAGAAGGTTTACCCTCCTTCATGACGAGGCCAATTTTTGCGATACAGCACTGTGTTACTTTAACTGATAATTGCATGGTTGTGCGATGCTGTAACCAAATGAATTTGATGTTCTTTTTTCCCCACAAATGGAGCTTTCCTTTGGTGGCATTTGATCACCTCCTGGGGTTTTTATTTTTTGTGCTATAAACAAAATTTGGGGGGAAAAAAACTATATTTTTTACTTTCTGCTATAAAACGCATCCAATAAAAAAATAACGTAAAAAAATCAAATTTCTTCATTAATTTAGGCCAATATGTATTCTGCTACATGGTTTTTGGTTAAAAAAGTCCCATTAGCGTATATGGATATGGTCTACAAACGATGGGATATATTTATAGAATACATTTTTTTATTTTACTTGTAATGGCGGCGATCAGTGATTTTGAGCGGGACTGCGACATTGCGGTAGACAAATCTGACACTAAGTGACACTTTTTGGGGACCAGTGACACCAATACAGTGATCAGTGCTAAAAGAATGCACTGTCACTGTACTATTGACACTGGTAGGGAAGAGGTTACCATCAGGGGCGATCAAAGTGTTAAATGTGCTCTTAGGGAGTGCTTGCTAGCTGTGTGGGGGATGCTTTGACTGGGGGAAGACAGAGATCCGTATTCCTGCTTAGCAGAAACACAAGATCTTCCCCTCAGACAGAGCAGCGATATGCCTTGTTTACATAGCCAGACCGCCGTTCTGTCTGCCTCTGGAATGATTGGGGGGTCCCAGCGGACATTTGGTCCTCCGGACCTGCTGATTGGCTCTCACAGTGTCCAATCACATCGGAAGTGGGTCGCCGGTGGTGCACCCCGGACCCGGCGAACAAAATCACGTACAGGTACGGAAGGTGGATTTGATTTAAATCACTAGTAAAAATGCGTGATTTAAATCAACTCAATTTAAATCATAATTTTTAACTGCTTGCCGACTAGCCGCCACAGTTATACTGCGGCAACATGGCTCGGCTGCGCGAATTGCCGTTATATTACGTCACTCCCCCTGGTGGCCACTAGGGGCACGCCCCCAGGGCCGATGCGAATGCGAGACCGCCGGGCTCCCGTGATTGCTCGTAACACGGCGAGAACCGGTATCTCTGTGTGTAAACACACATACAAAGTATGAACAGCTATCTGTCATCTCCCCTAGTCAGTCCCACCCCCCCTTTAGTTAGAACACAGAGAGGAAACACAACCCCTTGATCACTCCCTAGTGTTAACCCCTTCACTGCCAGTGACATTTTTACAGTAATCAATGCATTTTTATATCACTGATCGCTGTATTAATGCCAATGGTCCCAAAAATGTGTCAAAATTGTCCGTTGTGTGCCATAATGTCACAGTCACTATAAAAATCACAGATCGCCACCATTACTAGTAAAAAAAAAAAATAATAAAAATGCTATAAATCTATCCCCTATTTTCTAGACGCTATAACTTTTGCGCAAATCAATATATGCTTTATTGCGATTTTTATTACCAAAAATATATAGAAGAATACATATCAACCTAAACGGAGAAAAAAATTTGCTTTTTAAAATAAAAAAAGGGCATATTTATTGTAGCAAAAAGTTTTTTTTTCAAAATTGGCGCTATTTTTTTGTTTATAGCGCAAAAAATAAAAAACGCAGAGATGATCAAATACCACCAAAAGAAAGCTCTATTTGTGGGAAAAAAAGGACGTCAATTTTGTTTGGGTACAACTTCGCACGACCGCGCAATTGTCAGTTAAAGCAACGCAGTGCCGAATCGCAAAAAGTGCTCTGGTCAGGAAAGGGGTAAAAGGGAGTAAGATCTTCCAGGCTGAAGCGGTTAAAGAGCAACTGTCATCTCTGTCTCACAGCAGCACCTTCTCTGAACCCCTGTTGACTCACCGACAGTCCATTTGACTTTAGGCTGCATTCACACCTGAGCGTTTTAAACTCGTGCGTTTTTACCATGTTTTTGCCGCGATTTTGTACAGGTCACCAATGTAAAAAGCTGAAAAACGCCTGTAATCTGCCCCAAAGAAGCTCGTGTTCTTTTTTGAGCTTAAGTTGTTTTTCAGGTGTTTTGCTTCAGCTGACAAAACGCTCAGATGTGAACACGTGCCATTAAAATGAATGGGATTTTGCTTGTTGGGCGTTTTTCAGGCTTTTTTTCTGGCGTTTTAAGAGCGTTTTATGAGCTGAAACCGCTCAGGTGTGAATGCAGCCTTAATGGGATGGCTTGGTATGCGGCAGTGACACAACAAAGTGAGGGACGTGGTTGCGGCAACAGGTGAGTGGATGCCCGCTAACAGGAGCTGCCATGATGTATCTGAAATGACAGATGCTCTTTAAATGTAAGGACTCGTTCTTGCTGGTAGGTAGAATCTTTAATATCAATGCAGTGCATGTTATTTCAGCTTGCAGAGCTTTGGATTCGTTGAGTGAGTTTACTAAAAATGTAAATATACAGCCTCATGCTACATAACTAAGCTCCATTTCATGCTTAATAAAATTAGTAATGTATCTTAAATCGAAAGCTATCTTTAGATAGATTTTTACTCCAAAAGCTTTTTATTAAAATAAATTTGATAAGAAAAACAAAAAAAACCCAAACGATTTAACCACTTGACCACTGGGCACTTAAACACCCTTCCTAACCAGACCAATTTTCAGCTTTCGGTGCTCTCACACTTTGAATGACAATTACTCAGTCATACAATACTGTACCCATATGAAATTTTTGTCCTTTTTTTCACACAAATAGAGCTTTCTTTTGGTGGTATTTAATCACCGTTGGGTTTTTTATTTTTTGCGCTATAAAAGAAAAAAGACTGAAAATTTGGTAAAAAAATGAATTTTTCTTTGTTTCTGTTATAAAATTTAGCAAATTAGTAAATTTTCTTCGTAAATTTTGGCCAAAATTTATACTGCTACATATCTTTGGTAAAAATAAGTACAACTTGGTGTATATTATTTGGTCTTTGTGAATGTTAGAGAGTCCTAATGCTATGGTGCCAATATCTGAAAATTGATCACACCTGAAGTACTGACGGCCTATCTAATTTCTTGAGACCCTAACATGCCAGAAAAGTACAAATACCCCCCAAATGACCCCTATTTGGAAAGAAGACATTCCAAGGTATTTAGAAAGATGCATGGTGAGTTTTTTTGAAATTGTCATCTTTTCCCACAATTCTTTGCAAAATCAAGATTTTTTTTTTTCTTTTTTTTTTTCACAAAATTGTCATATTAGAAGGTTATTTCTCACACACAGCATATGCATACCACAAATTACACCCCAAAACACATTCTGCTATTACTTCCGAGTATGGCAATACCACATGTGTGAGACTTTTACACAGCGTGGCCACATACAGAGGCCCAACATGCACGGAGCACCCAGGCCAATTCTTATATTTCTCTTCTACATGTAAAAATAAGAATTTATTTGCTAGTAAATTACATAGAACCCCAAAACATTATATATATATATTTTTTTTAGCAAAGACCCTAGAGAATACAATGGCGGTTGTTGCAACTTTTTATCTCGCACGGTATTTGCACAGCAATTTTTCGAACGCTTTTTTTTTTGAAAAAAAACAGTTTTGTGCTTTAAAAAAAAATAAAACAGTAAAGTTAGCCCAATGTTTTTGCATAATGTGAAAGATGAAGTTACGCCGAGTAAATAGATACCTAACATGTCACCCTTCAAAATTGCACACTCTCGTGGAATGGTGCCAAACGTCGCTACTTAAAAATCTCCATAGGTGACGCTTTAAAATTTTTTACTGGTTACATGTTTTGAGTTACAGAGGAGGTCTAGGGCCAAAATTATTGCTCTCACTCCAACGTTTGCAGTGATACCTCACATGTGTGGTTTGAACACCGTTTTCATATGTGGGCGGGACTTATGTATGTGTTCGCTTCTGCATGCGAGCACACGAACATGGGCGCTTTAAACATTTTTTTTTTTTTTTTTAATTGTTTATTTTACTTTATTTATTTTAGTTTGACACTTTTTCCCCCCCCAAAAAAATTTTTGATCACTTTTATTTCTATTACAAGGAATGTAAACATCCTTGTAATAGGAATATGGCATGACAGGTCCTCTTTACAGTGACATATGGGGTCAATAAGACCCCACATCTCACCTCTAGGCTGGGAAGCCTGAAATAAAAAAAAAACAAAAAACGATCTTGGCTTCGATCGTAGCGGTGAGTCGGTAGAAGCACCGGAGGGTGGCGGGAAGGGGGGGGGCGTCCCCTCTCGCCTCCTGTAAGAACGATCAAGCAGTGTAACAGCCACTATGATCATTCTTATGGTGTAGGAAATCGCCGACTGAAAAAGCTGATATCTGAATGATGCCTGTAGCTGCACCCATCATTCAGATATCCCCGCTCAAAGTCAAGGACGTCATATGACTGTGGGCGGGAACTGGTTAAAAATTGCGGGGTATTGCAGAGTATTGCGGAGTAGTGCAGGGTATATTGCTGGGTATATTGCAGAGTATTGCTGGGTATATTGCAGAGTATTGCTGGGCATAGTGCAGAGTATTGTGGGGTATATTGCAGAGTAGTGCCGTGTATAATGCAGAGTATTGCGGGGTATTATGCAGAGTATTGCGGGGTATATTGCAGAGTAGTGCCGTGTATAATGCAGAGTATTGCGGGGTATAATGCAGAGTATTGCGGGGTATTATGCAGAGTATTGCGGGGTATTATGCAGAGTATTGCGGGGTATTATGCAGAGTATTGCGGGGTATTATGCAGAGTATTGCGGGGTATAATGCAGAGTATTGCAGGGATGGCTGAGCATGGAGGGATGGATGGATGTGACTGCAATTGTCACTGAGCACCGCTGTGGGCACTACACATGCAGCCCACAGCGGTGCTGCCATCCGATCCCTCCCCCTCTCCCCTCATACTGTACCGATCGGTACAGAGAGGGGAGGGAGGAACCGGCATCATGACATGACGCCGGTCTGTTGACATGTGATCGATCCGTCATTTGACGGAGCGATCACATGGTAAACGGCCGCGATCAGCGGCCGTTTACCGTGATCCGTGATGCGCCGGGTCCAGAGCACGGAAGTTCTCGGGTGCGCGCCCCAGAGGGCGCGCGAGAGCAGTATTCTGGGAGGACGTCCCACGGACGTCCACCCAGAACTAGCCGACCGCGCTGCAGCCGTCTTTCGGCTATGGCCCGGTCGGCAAGTGGTTAAAAAAAAAAAAAAAAATCAGATAATTCATTTTTTTTTTTTTTTTTTTAAATCAATTTTTATCCACCCTGCAGTTACATGATTTCACACTGAAGGGCCACCCTGCTGCAGTAAATGTATGTGGGGTGGTCCGGAAGCGGTCAAATACAGTTAAGGGGGCCTTGGAAGGAAAATATTGACTAAAGCAAGAAAAAAATTGTTTATAATAGAGAGCATGTAGTTGGCTATAAAAAGCAGCTTCTGTTATAAAAATAACTATCTGCAAACAAAAGGAGTTTCCATGGGAGCTAAATATGCCCCCAGCGTAGCAAACTTATTTATGGCAAAGTGGGAAGAGAAAGAAAAACATGGAAAGATGCGACCAGAGTTACAATTTTATAAATGCTATAGATGATATTGTAATCACCTATGAATGAGGTCTGGAGTCATTGAAGATATATATATATATATATATATATATATATATATATATATATATATTTTTTTTTTTTTTAGACAAATTAATAACAAATGGGAGCGCTCCTTTACTGGGGATGGGACTATGAGAAAACAATATTCTTAGATTTGGTAGTTAGATTTACATTTTTAACAATGGAGAAAAGCTTTGCACAGAAAAGTTTATTCTAACTAACAGCTGCCATAATCTAAAATGGGTAGGCAGTATTCCAAAGAGACAAATGATGCGGATAAAAAAAGTTGTGATTTAGAAAAGGACTTGTTAGGAACAAAGCTGTGTCCTTATTAAAGGGTTTAAAAAAAGCATATAGGAAAACCATCCTAGAAAACACTGAGCCAGGTAGTCTTTAACCTCCCTGACGGTATTCCCGAGTGTGGCTCGGGGTTTAATTTCAGCACCATTAGCGGTAACCCCGAGCCACACTCGGGATTGCATTGCAGGATCCTGGTGCAGGATACTTACCTTGTCCCCAGGATCCTGCGATGTCCCCCCGCGCTGTCTGCGGGCTCTGTCCTCTGCCCGAAGCCTCTCCGTGCCAGGCTCCGTTCCCTGCGAGCATTGCGATGCACGGGGGCGGAGCCTGGCGGCAAATTCAAAAAAAGTAAAAATCATAACACATACAGTACTGTAATCTTACAGATTACAGTACTGTATGAAATCATTTCACATCCCCTTTGTCCCCAGTGCTTTGTCCAGTGCCCTGCATGCAGTTTTATATTATATATACTGTTCTTTCTGCCTGGAAACTTGAGATTGTCCATAGCAACCAAAAAGTGTCCGTTTATGTCAAAAGTGGCTTTAGACCAACTAGAAAACAGCGATTGTAAATTAGAACACTTGCAGAATTGAGCGATAGTGAATCGTGGGAAAATGTATTTTATTATGATTATATTATTATTTTTTTTAATTATTTATTTATTATATTATAATTTATGATTTTGTGTTTCAAACTTCATCATACTCGGGATGTCTACTAGACTCTTGGTGGACAGATTTAAGTAATAATCATACCGCCAGGGAGGTTAACAAAAAAGTATTAAGGGACTTATGTGACTGATTTACCAGGCCATATAAATTGATGCAGAAAAGGAGCCTGTTCAGTTCACACGACTGTGGTGGTTTTGATGCGATTGTTCAGTGTGATTATGTAGTATGACTTTGGATGTGGTTAGCATATTCTATGGAGCCAATTCGCACCAAAGTAGCACAGGAACCTTTTCCAAAATCGCCCTGGAACATTTGTTGCATTGATGTGAACAGGCACCATGGAAAATAGTGCGATTTCCCTTGTCATGCAATTCTCTTTGACTTAAGTTGCATCAGAAACTAGTGTGAACTAGCACCTAAAAAGCCAGTTTTGCTAAAAGATAAGTTGTTGGCCAAAATCTTGCGAAAACCCCCAAGGTTTTTAGATGGGAGGCCTCCCCCATTAAATAAACTGGTCCAGAATGTAATGGATGAAAAGAGTTTCTTCACATGTAAAAGATGTATTCCATGCAAAACAGTGTATCTTGACAAAAAATTGAATTATCTTTCTATTTTGATTCTGCACTTACACATCTTATGAGATTAACCACTTACAGACCGGAAGATAATTTTTTGCGATATGGCACTGTGTCGCTTTAACTGACAATTGCACATCCTTTTTTTTCCCACAAATAAAGCTTTCTTTTGGTGGTATTTGATCACCTCTGCGTTTTTTATTTTTGCGCTATAAACAAAAAAAGCGACAATTTTGAAAAAAAAAAACAACTATTTTTTACTTTTTGCTATAATAAATATCCCCAAAAATGTTTTTAAAAAACAAATTTCCTCCTCAGTTTAGGCCAATATATATTCTTCTACATATTTTTGGGAAAAACAAAAAATCGCAATAAGCGTATATTGATTGGTTTGCATAAAAGTTATAGCGTCTACAAACTATGGGATAGATTTATGGCATTTTTATTTATTTATTTTTTTACTAGTAATGGTGATCAGTGATTTTTAGCGGTACTGCGATATTGCGGTGGACAGATAAGACACTTTTGACACATTTTTGGACCACTGACATTTATACAGCGATCAGTGCTATAACAATGCACTGATTACTGTATAAATGTCACTGGTAGGGAAGGGGTTAACACTAGGGGGAAATCAAGGGGTTAAATGTATTCCCTCATTTGTGTTTCCAACTGTGGGGGGATCGAACCGACTAGAGGAGGAAACATATCATTGTTCCTAGCTAGTAGGAGCAGACGATCTGTTTCTCCTCTCCTCACAGAACAGGAATTTGTGTGTTTACACACACATCCCTGTTCTGGCTCTCGTGCCCGCGACTGCCAGCCATGCGCATCGGCTCCCCCGCCGTGCAGCGCGCGCCTCCTATAGACATTTAAAGGGCCGACGTACAGCTACGAGGGTTTGCGGGATCGTGCCGACCTGCTGCTGTATAATTACGGCGGCTGGTTGGCAAGTGGTTAAACAATCGATTTCCTGTGATAGTACACGTTACACATGTACTCTATATTACCATAAGTATTGGGGGGCCTGCCTTTACACGCACATGAACTGTGATGGCATCCCAGACTTAGTCCATAGAGTTCAATATTGAGTTGGCCCACCCTTTGCAGCTATAACAGCTTCAGCTGGTAATATAGGATATTTGTTCTTGTTGGGGGGTTGACAAGGTGCCGCATGGTAAGCTGTATTTTACTGTATGTATGTGTGTATAAGGAGGCAAGCTACGTTGTGTGTGTGTTTAGAATTAGGGAGCTGCATTGTAGGTTTGTGTAAGGGGGCTTTAAGGGGTTGCCTCATATGTGAGTGAGCATAGGTGGGGGGAGGGTGCACAGGCTGCATTGTATGTATATGTGAGGGACTGATGTATGTATGAGGAGGGGGGCTGCATTATATTTATATGTGTGATTGTGGGGGGCGCATTGTAGGCATGTATGCAAGAGTGAGGATTGAAGGGGGGGAGGGGCATTGCAGGCTGCATTGTATGTACAGTCAGGTCCATAAATATTGGGACATCAACACCATTCTAATCTTTTTGGCTCTATACACCACCACAATGGATTTGAAATGAAACGAACAAGATGTGCTTTAACCACTTAAGGACCAGCCTCGTTTTGGATTTTAGGTGTTTACATGTTTAAAACTGTTTTTTTGCTAGAAAATTACTTAGAACCCCCAAACATTATATATTGTTTTCTTTCTAACACCCTAGAGAATAAAATGGTGGTCATTACAATACTTTTTTTGCACCGTATTTGCGCAGCGGTCTTATAAGCGCACTTTTTTTGGAAAAAATTCACTTTTTTTAATAAAAAAAAAAAGACAACAGTAAAGTTAGCCCAATTTTTTTTATATTGTGAAATATAATGTTACGCCAAGTAAATTGATACCCAACATGCTTCAAAATTGCGCCCGCTCGTGGAATGGCGTCAAACTTTTACCCTCAAAAATCTCCATAGACAACGTTTAAAAAATTCTACAGGTTGCATGTTTTGCGTTACAGAGGAGGTCTAGGGCTAGAATTCTTGCTCTTGCTCTACCGGTCGCGGTGATACCTCACATGTTTGGTTTGACTACTGTTTTCATATGCGGGCGCTACTCACGTATGCGTTCGCTTCTGCGCGCAAGCTCGTTGGGACGGGGGGGGTTTTAAAAAATTTTTTTTTATTCTTATTATTTATTTTCCATGATTTTATTTATTTTTACACTGTTTTGAAAAAAAAATGGTGTCACTTTTATTCCTATTACAAGGAATGTAAACATCCCTTGTAATAGAAAAAAGCATGACAGGACCTCTTAAATATGAGATCTGGGGTCAAAAAGACCTCAGATCTCATATTTACACTAAAATGCAATAATAAAAAAAAAAAAAGTCATTAAAAAACATGACATTGAAAAAAATGTGCCTTTTAAGAGGCGTGGGCGGAAGTGACGTTTTGACGTCGCTTCCGCCCAGCAGTGTCATGGAGATGAGTGGGCGCCATCTTAGCCTCACTCATCTCCAGGCACAGAAGGGAGAAGGACGCGATCGCCTCCGCCGATACCGATACCGATGGCTCCGGTAAGCGACGGAGGGCGCCGGATCGCGCGGGAGGGGGGGCCCTCTCCCGCCACCGATAAAAGTGATCTCGCTGCGAATCCGCCGCAGGGACCACTTTTATCCTAAAGCCGACCGCTGCACGAAAACGGGGATACCGGGGTTATGGCAGCTAGCTGCTGCCATAACAATGATATCCGCCGCCAAAGTTTGGACGTACATCGGCGTTCGGCGGTCGGCAAGTGGTTAGCTGCAGACTTTCAGCTTTAATTTGAGGGTATTTACATCCAAATCAGGTGAACGACGTAGGAATTAAAACAGTTTGTATATGTGCCTCCTACTTTTTAAGGGACCAAAAGTAATGGGACAGATTAACAATCATCCATCAAACTTTCACTTTTTAATACTTGGTTGCAAATCCTTTGCAGTCAATTACAGCCTGAAGTCTGGAACGCATAGACATCACCAGATGCTGGGTTTCATCCCTGGTGATGCTCTGCCAGGCCTCTACTGCAACTGTCTTCAGTTCCTGCTTGTTCTTGGGGCATTTTCCCTTCAGTTTTTCTTCAGCAAGTGAAATGCATGCTCAATCGGATTCAGGTTAGGTCATTGACTTGGCCATTGCATAACATTCCACTTCTTTCCCTTAAAAAACTCTTTGGTTGCTTTCGCAGTATGCTTCAGGTCATTGTCCATCTGCACTGTGAAGCGCAGTCCAATGAGTTCTAAAGCATTTTGCTGAATATGAGCAGATAATATTGCCCGAAACACTTCAGAATTCATCCTGCTGCTTTTGTCAGCAGTCACATCATCCATAAATACAAGAGAACCAGTTCCATTGGCAGCTATACGTGCCCACACCATGACACTACTACCACCACCATGCTTCACTAATGAGGTAGTATGCTTTGGATCATGAGCAGTTCCTTTCCTTCTCCATATTCTTCTCTTCCCATCACTCTGGTACAAGTTGATCTTGGTCTCATCTGTCCATAGGATGTTGTTCCAGAACTGTGAAGGCTTTTTTAGATGTTGTTTGGCAAATTCTAATCTGGCC
This sequence comes from Aquarana catesbeiana, assembly GCF_042186555.1. Classification (NCBI taxonomy): domain Eukaryota; kingdom Metazoa; phylum Chordata; class Amphibia; order Anura; family Ranidae; genus Aquarana; species Aquarana catesbeiana. Next base: position 194,517,961 of record NC_133326.1, read on the forward strand.
TTCCTGTTTTTGAGGCTCACCAATGGTTTACATCTTGTGGTGAACCCTCTGTATTCACTCTGGTGAAGTCTTCTCTTGATTGTTGACTTTGACACACATACACCTACCTCCTGGAGAGTATTCTTGATCTGGCCAACTGTTGTGAAGGGTGTTTTCTTCACCAGGGAAAGAATTCTTCAGTCATCCACCACAGTTGTTTTCCGTGGTCTTCAGGGTCTTTTGGTGTTGCTGAGCTCACCGGTGCGTTCTTTCTTTTTAAGGATGTTCCAAACAGTTGATTTGGCCACACCTAATGTTTTTGCTATCTCTCTGATGGGTTTGTTTTGTTTTTTCAGCCTAATGATGGCTTGCTTCACTGATAGTGACAGCTCTTTGGATCTCATATTGAGAGTTGACAGCAACAGATTCCAAATGCAAATAGCACACTTGAAATGAACTCTGGACCTTTTATCTGTTCTTTGAAAATGGGATAATGAGGGAATAACACACACCTGGCCATGGAACAGCTGAGCAGCCAATTGTCCCATTACTTTTGGTCTCTTAAAACGTGGGAGGCACATATACAAACTGTTGTAATTCCTACAGCGTTCACCTGATTTGGATGTAAATACCCTCAAATTAAAGCTAAAAGTCTGCAGTTAAAGCACATCTTGTTAGTTTAGTTTCAAATCCATTGTGGTGGTGTATAGAGCCAAAAAGATTAGAATTGTGTCGATGTCCCAATATTTATGTACCTGACTGTATGTCTGAGGGAGCTGTAATGTATGTATGTATGTATAAAAGGGGATGCAGGAGTGAGAAGTGGTGGAAGAAGTGAGCAGTGGATTTGTGGGGGTTGCTTTTGAATAGACTTTTTTTTTTCTTTTTTTGGCAAGCGGTGAAGGAGGGGGTGAAGGAGGGGGTGCAGGGCTGCAGAATTAAGCACTGGACAAAAGGTGTTGTGGGGGCGGAATTTTGTTATAGGGAGGGGCTCACTTGAGGGGGTTTTAGGTAAGGAGGGGCTTTTTTTTTGTGTGTTGAGGGGAGGGGGAGTTTATTGAGGGGACATCTTCCTGAATTCACACAGCATACAGAGTGCAGCATTCAGGAATATTTAACAAACTGTGTACATTCTCCTGACTGCCATACTCCATACACTGATGTAAGTACACTAGGGCTGAAACAACTAATCGATTAATCGACAACGAATCGATTATGAAATGAATCGATTAATTATGTTCATAATCGATTATTCACCCACTAACATAATGGGGTAAAAAAAAAACTAAAATGAGCCCTTTATAGTACAAAAAGCGCAAATAATCGCCACTGTAAATATAACTTTCACAGTTCTACAGTAAAAAAATGAATCCCTTACAGTAGTGATTGTATGCTTTTTTTTTGTACTATAAAGGGCTCATTTTAGTTTTTTTAACCCCATTATGTTACTAAACGTCTTAGGCTTGGTTCACATCCATGTGTATTTTGGTGCTTTTTGCAGAAACGCACTGCAGTTCATTTACATGGTTTCCTATGGGACACATTCACATCTATGCTTTTTACAGCTGCTGCGTATTTGGAAAGGGTCAGGGACTTTTTTAATGCAAAACAGTGCTTTTTTAGTTCAATATACTTCAACGAAGAAGCTGCAGAAAAGCATGTAATGCGTTTTTCCAGCAATTTGTGTTTTCTAATCTGCCCAACAACAAATTGGCTAAAAAAAATGCAAAAACGCAACACGCAGCAAAATCACGTGCACAAAACCCACAGCAAAAAGCACTGCAGAAACAGATCAAAAGCAAACTGCATAGGTGTGTACCGAGCCTTGTGCGAATCTTTTTGTACTAATAAAGCCAGTTTGTATTTATCTCAGTGTTCTGTTTTGGCCCTCTTAAGAGAACTCTATTCACTTAGTTTTTTCTGTATTCTACTAGGGCAATCAGAACTGCATCCTATTGGGCACATTTGGATGAATTATTGATATATACTCACTTGCTATTATTTTTTTTTTACAAGTACTTAATTTTGGTTGATCCAGGCAAACCCTTGTTAATTTTGGATCAATTTTCAGACGAAAAATCTTTGTACATTCGCTGAATGAAAGAATGTTTGAAATTTTCACTTGTTTTTCTAACATTCTGTTTTTAAAATAATCGTCATTTCTGAACGAAAACCACATACACTGTCTGAAAATCTTTTTGACCAAGAAGTTTTCTATTATTTCCAAATTTTCCTGTCACTATGGTTGAAAATGAGCATCGATTTGACCTCGCTAACGATTAGAAAATCGTACGAACGTTCTTAAAATGACATTTTTTTTGAAGGGAAGACATTGTTTGTTTTTCTTTTAAATAAACAAATTTGATCTCTGATTCTGATGATATTTACCAGATTCACCCTTTAATAGTATATATCCTCTAACAGTATATACAGTATATCTCCTCTAATAGTTTTTATATCCTCTAATAGTATATACAGTATATATCTCCTCTAATAGTATATCTCTTCTAATAGTATATACAGTATATCTCCTCTAATAGTATATATAGTATATCTCCTCTAATAGTATATACAGTATATCTCTTCTGTCTGTTATTCTCAGAGTGGATTAGAGATTTTGCTTCCTAACCATATAGCTGGTTATTTACATTTATCGCTGCGTAGAGATATGTAAGAATAAATTGCCTTTTTTTAAAAACTTTACATATTAACTAAATTACACACTACACTTTTTTTTAAGGTCATTAATCGATTAATCGAAACAATAATCGGCCAACTAATCGATTATGAAAATAATCGTTAATTGCAGCCCTACATTACACACTCTGTTGTATGTTCTATGAACTCTGTACACTGTACATTATATATTGTACTTCTAATCTTGCATGCTCTAAGTGTTCGATGTGTCGAAAGCTATTGTTTGCTAAGTAATGTCTGACTATAATAATGAAGTTTGTACTTTAACCTCTCGCCCCCCCCCCCCCCCCCCCCCCGGGCCTATCAGAGGGTAGTCTTTAACACAGAGTGGCCGCAAATATGCAGCCCCTTATGTAAACCTGTTACTGTACTGAGTGTGTGCACCCTGCGCACACTCGGTACAGTCAGGGGCGTATCTGCCACGAGGCAAACAAGGCATTGGGTGGCATTTTTGGGGGTGGGCAGCGCTGCCCCCAGGTAGAAGGGCAGAGGCAGCTCTTTAACCACTTCCCGTCCTTTCGATGTTTGTACTGGGATAATGCCTGGCATCACCCAGATATCATTTTTAGAGCTGGCGGTCGGCTCTCTTGCAGTAGCAAACAAAGCGGCTTACTAGCTGCTCAATTGCTATTGCAAGCAGCAGGAGGGGACAGCTGCAGCGTCTCCATCAGACCTTATGACCAGAACGGTATACTGCGGCTGGGGTGGGACAAATTTAGATGGGGGTGGGATGGGCGCCTAATTTTTATTCTTGCTTAGGGCTACACAAAACCAAAATACACCACTGGACACTGTAACCAGCGGGTACCAGAAAGCTCTCAATGCATACTTGCCGATTATTTAACTGCTGTGACTGCCAATGACAGCGGTTACATGATCTAATTGCCCACCTCTGCCTCCCGGCATTTAGAACCTCTTAAAGGGCCAGGAGGCAGCGATGGGAAGGAGTTAACACAGGCTCAGAGAAAATGTTTATGTTTTGGCATCTTTGCCCTGGGCACAGCATGACTTTGCCCTGGCACTGAGTACATCTGCACATGGAAAGGGGCACTAGAATAGGTCAAATAACTGTCAGACCTTTCAATTTTAAGAATGTTTTTCATTTCTCTAGTGTGGTCTGTCATGACACTCCCAACTCTCATCACCCACAAAAGCCAGAGTCTTTGGCCTATGATTTCAGACTGTGAAAGGGGTTTCAGTCCTAAGACATGTGAGGTGTGCTGTGGAGTCAAAGGGGACTTCAGCAGCTTGTCTAGAAAGGTCAGGATATTTTGCCTATTTGTAACAAGATAAAAATGATGTAGTAGAAACTAATTGCAGATCAAGGTAATAAACTTAGTCCATTTACCACTTTTGACACTAGTAATTTACTGAAACCTTAACCACAATGATCCATTTAATTTAATTTGGGGTAAGTTGGAAAATAAACTTTTCACTGTGGAATGATTTGTCCATTCTTTTCAGTTTGACATTTCAGCATTCTGTTCAACCTTTTAGAATTCTTAGAGTATAAAGAAGAAAGCAATGAATTTGTCATCTTTATAAACCTAGCTGGTTTCCATTGTTCCAAAATGATTAGCTATAGAAAGTAAGCATACAGTGAAGCCTTCAGCACCGAGGTAAACCCTTTGCTGTCTACACTTGTACTATAAAACAGGTGCATTTGGTAAAGTTATGTTTTAAAAGTATTACTTCAGGTGCATCAACTAGTAACACCATTGCTTCACACACATTTAATGAAATACAGTAAAACCTATTGTATTTTTTTCAGTTTTTTTTGTCTATTGCGCTTCCTCAAAGATACAAAACAGTGTGTAGTTGGGAAAAGAAACCTATATGACATTCTTCTTCTGTGGGCAACAACTAGTAATTATATCCAGCACAAATTTATCTTACAGTGGGCCGTCTCAACAATGAGATTTGATAACTTTAATCGATTTGCTATTGTACAGGAAACAGATTTGTAAAACAGACTCCCAAAGTAATTGACATGCTGTTCAAATTAATTAATAAAAACAATTTGGGAGGACAGCCTGATTTCCTGACCTGATAGGCCTCACCTCAAATTACGGAGCTCTTTTTACAGAATAAAAAAAAAAAAAAAAATAGTAAAAGTGTATGGTACACCACAAGCTCCACATTTTACCTGCATTTTATGAATGTCATTTAAAATGGAGGCTATGGTGTGGAGTAACATCGAGTAACATAGGGATCTACTAAAACTGGAGAGTGCAAAATCTGGTGCAGCTCTGCATAGAACAAATCAGCTTCCAGGTTTTTTGTCAAAGCTTTCGGGGGACCTGAAAAGAAGAGGATTAGAGCTGCTTCGTGCACAAAGCAGGTACAGTGCCTTGCAAAAGTATTCACCCCCTTGGCGTTTTTCATGTTTTGTTGTCTCACAACCTGAAATTAACATGGATTGTTTGAGGATTTGCATCATTTAATTTAGAGAACATGCCCACAACTTTGAAGATTTTTTTTTTTTTTTTTATTGTGAAGCAAACAACAAATAGGACAAAATAACATAAAAAGTCAATGTGCATAACTATTCACCCCCCTAAAGTCAATACTTTGTGGAGCCACTTTTTGTGGCTATCACAGCTCCAAGTCGCCTTGGATAAGTCTCTGAGCTTGCCACATCTTACCACTGGGATTTTTGCCTATTCCTCCTTGCAAAACTGCTCCAGCTCCTTCAGGTTGGAATGTTTGCACTTGTGAACAGCAATCTTTAAGTATGACCACAGATTTTCTATTGGATTTAGGTCTGGGCTTTGACTAGGCCATTCCAACACATTTACATGTTTCCCTTAAACCACTCAAGTGTTGCTTTAGCAGTGTGTTTGGGGTCTGTTCTGCCGGAAGGTGAACCTCCATCCTAGCCTCAAATCACACACAGAGTGGTACAGGTTTTGCTCAAGAATATCCCTGTATTTAGCCCATCCATCTTTCCCTTAACTCTGACCAGTTTCCCAGTTCCGACTGCTAAAAAACATCCCCACAGCATGATGCTGCCACCACCATGTTTCACTGTGGGGATGGTGTTCTTTGGGTGATGTGATGTGTTGAGTTTGTGCCAGACATAGCGTTTTCTTTAATGGCCAAAAAGTTCAATTTTAGTCTCATCAGACCAGAGCACCTTGCTCCATACATTTTGGGAGTCTCCCACATGCCTTTTTGCTAACTCAAAACTTGCCATTTTGTTTTTTGCTGAAAGTAATGGCTTTCTTCTGGCCACTCTGCCATAAAGCCCAAGTCTATGGAGGCTTATTGTCGTCCTATGTACAGATACTCCAGTCTCTGCTGTGGAACTCTGAAGCTCCTCCAGGGTTACATTGGGGCTCTGTGCTGCCTCTCTGATTAATGCTCTCCTTGCCCGGTCTGTGAGTTTTGGTGTGCGGCCGTCTCTTGGCAGGTTTGCTGTTGCGCCATGTTCTTTCAATTTGGTTATGATAGATTTGAAGGTGCTCCTACGGATCTTCAAATATTTGGATATTTTTTTTATAACCTAACCCTAACTTGTATTTCTCAACAACATTGTCCCTTACTTGTTTGGAGAGTTCCTTGGTCTTCATGGCAGTGTTTTGGTTAGTGGTGCCTCTTGCTTAGGTGTTGCAGCCTTTCAAAAAGGTGTGTGTATATGTAATGAAATCATGTGGCACTTAGATTGCACACAGGTGGACATCATTTATTTATGTGACTTCTGAAGGTAATTGGTTGCACCAAAGCTTTTTTTATGGGATTCATAACAAAGGGGGTGAATACATACGCACATGCCAATTATCAGTTTTTTATTTCTGAAAAATTGTTTTATGTATATATTTTTCTAATTGTACTTCACCAACTTAGACTATTGTGTTCTGATCCATCAAATATAATTCAGATTAAAAAAACATTGAACTAAAGGCTGTAATGTAACAAAATGGTTAAAAAGCCAAGGGGGGTGAATACTTTTGCAAGGCACTGTAAATATAACATGTTAGTTATTAAAAACAAAAACTCCCCAAAAACAAAAAAACAAAAACAAAGCTTTAACACCGCTTTAAATTCAAATGCTTATCTCAACATTGGCTGAAAATTTCAACTGAAGGTTTACCAGATAAAATGATGGAGGTGATAGAGATTCGGTAACCGTTTAAATATACACCCATACCCTTTAGAGGTATAGCTATCAAAGCTCTTAAGAAAACCCATGCTGAAATATATAGGCTAACATTGCGCTCCTTTTCGAAAATGCTAATTTTCCTAACTGTCAAGCTGAAAAATTGCTTCATTGTATTGTCACTGACCTAGAACAAGTACAATTAAGTCCATATATATTTGGACACAGGCACAATTGTCATACTTTTGGCTCTGTATGCCACCAGACTAAAATTAAAATGAAACAATCCAAATAAATTTGAAGTGCAGACTTTCAGCTTTAATTCAAGGGGTTGAACATAAATATCAAGTACAAATTTTAGGAACTGTAACCATTTTTATAAACAGACCCCCCCCCCCATTTTCAGGGACTCAAATGTAATTGGACAAATGTGCAGTGTGCGGTTTATTTACTAAGGCTGGAGAGTGCAAAATCAGGCTCACTTCTCTATAGAAACCAACCAGCTTCCAGGTTTTAGCCCTGGTTCACATTGAGCTGTGGGAATGAAGCCGTGCGAGTTCAGCTGAACTCGCACAATTTCACTCCCATATGTCAGTCCCGATTTTCGGCAGCAATTTCACAGACATCTGTGCATGTTTCTGCACAAATGTTAATGGAAATCGCACCCCAAACTCGCAAATACTAGTACAGAAACTACTTTTTTAAATCGGTGCGGCGCTGCAAATGCAGCATCGCACCGATTAGGACGGTGCCATTGCTGCCGATTTGACATGCGATTTGTCATGTCAAATCGCAACAATGTGAACAGGGGCTCATTGCCAAAGCTTAATTAAACAAGCTGAGGTTAGAAGCTACCATGCCCAGCTGCCCCAGATTCTAAGTGCACCAAGTTTAGTAAATCTACCCCTTTGTGCAGGAGCCTGACATTATACCCACAATATGCTGGTCATGGGTGTAGGCTCCTGTCTTTAAAAAAATAAACAAATGCCCTTTTTTACCTGCAAAAATATGTGCATCTATTATTTTTTTAATTAAATAAAAGCGTATCCTTTAAGACTCCTGCTCAGATTTGCAAACTTGAATGGAATGATTCTGAGTAGGAGATTTTGACATTTGGCCCAGCCCTGCAAGCGCTTGCTCCTAATTAATAGCATTTGCAGAAAACTATTTTGTGAAGGAGAAAAACAGCTGCACCCCCTTTGTGTTCTTGACATTGCCTTGATCGTTAGTTAAAAATAAATGTAATGACCTTTGCCAAGTTTTCATTCTACTTTCCTGGGCGCCAGTATATTTTAGAAACTGCCCCTAGGATGGTTCTGTTACAAATAACATTGAATGATGTGTTGGCATCTTTAGTGGTATTGTCTGTCAGTTAGACTTTTTGTCATGTCAATAGCTCTAATACTTGTATTAAAACGGTTTCATAGGTTTTTTTGTATTTTTTTTTTTTAATTGGCGAACGAAGTTTGCATAAGGACATGAACGAAGAAAACCTTAGGCCTACATAGTTTTTTTTTTTTTTCCTGTGCTATTCTGTTTATTTTTGTATTGCCAATTTTGTTAATGTATACTCTTTTTGAGTCCATTTTTTTTTTTTTTTTCATTTTTTTACTCTTATAAACTGAAAAAAAATATTTACAGTGACCTAGCACCAGCCTTTAACAAGGGGAAACCCTGAACAAAATTTTAATGTTATAGGGAACCCCTAAAAGTTTCTGATTTACATTTGAGTGCATGTGTGTGATCGGTGAGTTGTAGATATAATGAATTCAAATAGGAAAATATGCTTTTTTTTTCTTTAGCTGTAAATCTGGACTTTTTTTTTTCTGCACAAATACTAAAATCTAGGTTAAAAAAGATAGGCGCACACGCAGATGCCTTTGGGGTGGAAACCCTATCTTGGAGGAGAAAAATGTCATCCTTTGCTAAAACAATTCACTGACTTCATAGAGAATCAACTCCAAGCCTCAGTGCAGGTACTTGCCAAGGAGAAATAAGGCACTTCTCTTGTCCAGTGCTGCTGATTCAAAATAGGGATGTCAGATGGCAAGCCTGAAGGCCAGTTCACACCACATGCATGCAGTCCAGTGCATTTTTTTCTGCAGGGAAAGAGGAAAATTTTATACTTACCTGACAGTAATTTTCCTTTCCTAATGTAAAGCATGGCAGCAAATACGTATGGGTAGGCTCTGCCTCCTGCCCTATTCCAGGACCGGTTATACTATAAAAGTAAGTCTCCTCCCTGCAGGCCACATTCTCGTAACTTAGTATCACTGCGAAGCCCTTTCGGTAGGGACCTATATGCTGTCATGCTTTGCATCAGGAAAGGAAAATTACCGTCAGGTAAGTATAACATTTTCCTCTTTCCTGACACAGCATGACAGCATGTACTTATGGGATGTACCAACTCACCAGACAACAAGGGTGGGTAATGCTGACGTGTTTAAGTCGAGGATTAGATCTCTCCCCACTAATGATTGAAATATATTGTAGCTAAGGCCACTGGGTCCACTTTAAAATGGGGCCCCCAAGGTGTTGAATGTAGACCAAGTCGTAGTTTACATATTAGTTCTGGAGGGACTCCTTTGGAGTTCCGTCCATGGATGTGCAATCCGTCTGGAAAAGCGGTCTCTGCTCTCAATGGATTTGTCCTAGCCATCTAAGCCCCTTGACTAACTTGATCCGGACTGCTGCGATTGTCTTTTATGGACAGTAATTGTCTTCTGATGCCGTTAGGACTAAAGAGCCTATTGTTTTCTCCTTGAAGAAGGGCCAATTCTGTGTCTCTCTTCAACCTTGAATCTATTTTCAATGCTTGTGGTATTCCAAACACTTTAGTTTGAATATGTAAGAAGGATGATGTTCTAACCCAGATGCAAAGATGCAGACCTCTGTATAGTGCTGAGGAAGAGACTAGAACCACTTTGCCTGATAATTTCAGCAACTAGGTAGTTTATGGCTTGATACTTGGATATCTGAGATCCTTCAAGATCTATTAGCCATACAAAATACTTCTTCAGTGTTACTGGCCATATTGAGGATGTCTTATCCCTCTGAATGGAGAGTGAGACAATATGTCGCACACTATTTGGAAGACCCCAGGGGGAACGAACAACCTGCACAGGTCTTTCGGAATTGGTTTGCCAAGATATGCAACAGTTACTGGTTCCCAGAGAGTGAGGACACGACTGATCCTCAGCTATCCTTTAATGCCGTCTCTAGGCTTACTTGTATAATATTCAATCCTTACAGTATGGAACAGAAGATTCCATCCTTTAAATTCTGTAGGGTTTCCCCTGCTCTAATGTACTTCAAGTTTTGGAGTAGGCGCCCTAACCTCCATAAGATTTCAAACACTAAAACACTAACATTAAATGTGAGACCTCCATGTGAGCCTTCACTTCTTGGTCTCCAGCATTTAGATATAACTTGTCTAACTTTGGAAGACACAGTTGGCCACGCTGTATGAGGTGTTGGATCTCAGAAAGGAGAATAGCAGGTTCTCGGATCTGAGACTGTACCCGCAGATATCATGACTTGCAAGCCACCGGGCAATTAGTGTCCTCAGTACCACTGAACGACTGCGGATCCTGAAGATAAGGATCCTGGAGACTATTAGGTTTGTTCAATATACATATTGCTAATCTGCAGACCCAGCTGGATGTCAGAAGTTTCACTGCTTCCTCCTCTGGGAAGCCACCAAGGTTACTGTCAGATCAATATCTTGATCTCTCTATTTGTTGCCGAACCCTTGAATGGTTTGTTGGTTTGGAGACAATCCCTTGACATCCAGCGGTTTTGTACCTTACGCCGTCTGGCAGGAAGTTCTAGGAACCCGAACCTAAAGGGCCGGCAGACCTGACTGGGAGATACCTCTGACAGAGGTTTACCAGTCTTGCATTCCTTCGACAACGAAGATAGGACTTCCCCATTTTTCTGAGTCTTTGCAGCATAGCTGAGGCTCTATTTGATGTGTTTTCAGAAGGACTTCAGTCTGCGACCACTGCAACTCTGACTTTGGACATCTTGTCTTCAATTTGCATGAATACCCGACAAATAATAGATTGTGATGACTGGTATGCCTAGTAGCTGATAAGCTGAAAGATTAGCTAGCTTGGCTCCCTCCAAAAAGGGACTTGTCTCCTCTGTGGAGTCACTGTTCCTGGTGCAGGAAGCAAATCTTCCCTTGCTACAAAAGCCAGGTAATACTGTTGTCAACCTTCCATTGGGCCCCTCGGACCACATATGTTACTACAGGCTATTTCCTTACCCTTTTGCGACCGTGGGATGCAACCAGTGGGAAAGAGCTATAAATTTGTTAAGGTGAAATACTTATACTGTTGCTCCCTCTGAGGGTAATTCTACTGTATTCTTCAGAGATTCAGAACTCCTTCCAGGCAGGTCATTGCTGTAATGAGACTAGTTGGTCTCTCGATGATGGCTCCTCCCAATTTGATCAGAATCTGAACTTGAACTTTTTTTTCCCCAGGACCTGGAAGACATTGCGCCAGGTTGTTGCCCAAACAAGGCTCACCAGAAGTCTTTGTTCCCGCAAGACGGCCACTACTGGACCTAATATCCTGGGAAATACTCGGAATTTGTGGAAAGGCCACAGTTTGCCAAATGAACTTGTGAACTTGAACGGCCAAGTAAAGGTACTTGCAGAAACATGGGTGTCTTGAAGTGTGTATACAGTACACACACACTTGCTAGGTCTAAAGACCATCTACAATCTTAGCCTAGGTTTCCACTACTGTGACCTAAAAAGTCGTGCGATTTTGATGCAACTTTTATGAGACTTGAAGCAATGCCTGTGTATTCTTGAGGTCCATGGCCCCAAGTCGCATCAAAGTGAGACCAAAGTAGTGCAGGGACTACTTTGAAGTCACTGCGATTAGAAGTCACACCACTATTAACGGTACTCCTTGGAAATAATGGGCAACGATTTGTGGAAGCCAAGCCTTACTGATGGCTGGAGAGATTGATTGCAGTGATGCCATATGCGGTTTTGGATCCTAATCCTTCTGCTTGTTGACCAAGTCCTACTTTTGACTGAACATGCAGTCACAACCCTTGTGCTCTAATGCATCATGGAGGGAATGCAATGAGTTTGAGGAGAGGAATGAAAAATTTCAATGGCTTCCTTAATGCACAGGACCCACGGATCCTAAAGCTCAGATTTTACATAAAATTCTGTCAGCTGACCCTACTGGGCGACTTGGGTTTAGGTAGACAAATAAAGATGATTATTGATTCTTTATTCTCCTCTATAGTCTTCCCAGGTTTAACCTGTCACTCAATATTCGTTACTTTGCCTTTTGGCTATCCTCTGGTTATTGGTGATTAACCCAAGGGATTAACCCCCCTTCTAGATATCACTGGATCTGACTTGAACAGTCAGTCACCACTCTAACTTAAAAGTGGGATGTGATACTTGTGGTATGAGCCATAAGTCATTAACTGACCACAACAGACTACCAGAGAAACCGCATACAGTCTTGTATCCACAGTGGCTGAACTGCATCGCTGGTTACTTCATTTTCACTCTAGGATCTGCCATCATAGAGAGTTTATCACTGACCAGAGCCCTGCTTTCATCTTGTCTGGGGTCCTGACAGTCTGGTTACCGAAGTGAACTCCACCGCAGGTCACAAAACAATACTTGATAGTATTATGAACCTTCGTCATCTCCAGATCCATTCGCTGTCCCAGGGTCTCTGCAAAGGCTATTGCTTTTCTTCTGGCAGAATGGCACCCCTGGCTAATCTGATAAAGCCTGTTTGGCCGGCTGCTTCTGAGGCAGAGGTACCTTTTCAATGACTTAGTTGATTAGCTTAGTACCTGAGCATTATTGCAATAGAGATCCACACAGTCAGTTTAGATTTAAAGTCAGTTTAGAGTTAAAGCATCCACTTTTTGCTTTTGATATGCCAACTTGCCATAGCAATTTCCTAGAAGCAAACAAATGCCGCGTACACACGAGCGGACTTTTCGACCGGACTGGTCTGACGGTCTATCCGACGGACTTTCGGCAGACTGATGGACTTTCCGAACAAACGGACTTGCCTACAAACGGTCACACCAAAGTCCGACGGATTCGTACATAATGACGTACGACCGGACTAAAATAAGGAAATTGATAGCTAGTAGCCAATAGCTGCCCTAGCGTCGGTTTTTGTCCGTTGGACTAGCATACATTCATTTCTAGGCCCGTCGAACGTTTGGGAAAAAAAAGTCAGCTGGAGCCCACACACAATCGAATTATCCAACAGGCTCCGGTCCGATGGACCAAGTCTGCCGTAAAGTCTGCTCGTGTGTATGCGGCATACGGCTGACCCATCTGGCCAGTCTGATAGACTCCCTGGCCAACTGCTTCTGCTGTAGAGGTTGCCTTTAAATAAACACAGCTGTTTGATTTAGGCTTGGCATGGAATCATTAGTGACTGTAGGCCTTTTTAGTCTCTGCCCATTTGCCACTGCCTCTGACCTGCAACTTGGTTTTGCATTTTGGCCGACACACCAGTCCACTATGATTTTTGTAGAGATTTCCTTGGTCTGCCTCTTCTGGCAGTTAAATACATAGTGATTCCTTCAGGGCTAAAGAGGACCTGTCCCTGTTGCAGAAGCAGGCTGACTCTCCTCTTCCTGAGAAGTGGTGTTGGTGTTGAGGGCTGGAGAGATTTACAATCCATTATGCCCATAATGTGTACTGTTTTAGGATATAGAATATACCTACCTGCCCTCACCCTAATGAACATTGCTGGTCTCTAGTAAGGCTGATTGCTACTGGTCCACAGATGAGCTGAAAGACTGGAGCCATGCCTTGGGAGTATTTGTTTAAAAGTCCATCAGTAGTAACCACTACAAACAGCAAACCACATATCCCTCTGTGTTGTACCAGGAATAACAGGAGCAATTACACGTTGCTAACAGGTAAGGACTAAGGAAATGTAACTAAGCAGATCCTGATTTTCATTTCAGCATCAAGGTCAGCATGTAAATGCATAGAGATAAACACATATCAGTCATAGTACTGTCGAGTCAATGTAATCACAGGCAACAGCGCAGGTTAATAGTCATCAGACAATTAGCACTAGCAGGTTAAACTTACCTTAGACACATGTACCGCAAAAAAAGGTCCATACCACAACCAAGCATTAATAAACAGTAAGCCCAGCCTGCAGGGCCAGGCCCTGCGTTGATAGGAAAGGCTCAGCACCACCTGAAATCAGCCTAAGCATAAGTAATACTGCAGACACAACCTGTGAAGCATTAGTAAACAGAATGGCACTATGGAAAGCCAGTAAGATTCACATATGTGATATACACGTTCAGTGATGCAAGCTAACAGCATACTTGCAGACAATAAGTCAAGCCTGTAGGACCAGGCCTTGCTGAGTTAATAGGAAGGCTTCAGCCTAGCACAGCACACCTGCTATCAGCATTAGCAGTATTGCAGACACAAACCACAACCTGTGAGGCAATAGTAAACCGACTAAAACTATGGACAGGACAGAAAATTGCATGTGTGACATATGCTTGCAGCAGTAAGTGAATACTATAGATTTGTGCACCATGTGGTGCCTTACCACCTGCATGCTTCATGGTCCAACCGGAAGTCCAATGAGTGTGCATCCATTGAGTCATGATGAAGGAGCAATCTCTAGAGACCAGATACCATCGCCCCCCTTATCCTGGATCTTGAGGGGGGGAGGTCTCCCCCATATAGGCATTCATGTCTGCCCGTACCGGGAGCTTCGTCACAGGAGAGGCTTGAACCTGGGCGGCTTGGCCAGATGAATCCGGCAAGGTGAGGGAAAAGAAAAATCCTACTTTCAGCAGTAGCATAACCGGCTGTAGCAGTGAGGAAAAAAAATGTGGCCTGCAGGGAGTAGACTTACTTTTATAGTATAACTGGTCCTGGAATAGGGCAGGGGGCGGAGCCTACCCATACGTATATGCCGTCATGCTGTGTCAGAAAAGTAGGTTATATGGTTTCCAATGGTATAGTTCACACCAGTGTGGTCATTTGCAGGGCGTTTCAGTTCCATAAAAAAAAAAGAACATGCTACATTTTTCCTGCACTGGACTGTACTGGAATGCAGTAAAACGAATCTGGAGTGCATTTTTTTGTAGTGTGAACCAGCCCTGACCCGCTTGAAATGGGGTTGTGTGGGGGGTGGGGAGGGTTTACACTAGGAGTGGGGATTTGGAGGGGAGGATTAAGGCTATGAGGGCGTATTTGGGGGAGAGGATTTGTGCTAGGAGTGGAGATTTGTGGGAGAGGATTTGTGCTAGGAGGGGGGGATTTGTGGGAGAGGATTTGTGCTAGGAGGGGGGAGTTTGGAGGAGAGGATTTGTACTAGGAGGGGGATTTGGGGGAGAGGATCTGTACTAGGAGGGGGGATTTGGGGTGAGAATTTGTACTAGGATGGGGGATAATTTATGCTGGGTGTGGGATTTGTAAGGGAAGAGGATGTGTTCTAGGAGGGGGTATTTGGGGAAGAGGATTCGAGGAGAGGATTTATGCTGGGGGGGGGGGGGGATTTGTAAGGGAAGAGGATATGAGGGGTGATTTGTGTGGAATTGGAGGGGGGGGGGTTGTTGCTGGAAGGCAGGATTGAAGGGCAAAGATATGTGCTGGAAGGGGGATTTGGGACTGTGAGGATGGGGAATGTTTGCATTTTTGTTTGGGAAGAATTTTAACTTGCAGAAGGAGTGCTGTTTTTTTTTTTTTTTTTGTTTTTTTTTTTAGAATTCTCTACCTATAAACTCCTGAGATGTAAATCAGGCCCTGCCCATCAGCATTCATTTATTTTATGCTTGTGTCTATAATTCATTCTGCTTAATAAAGTAATGAGTATTGCTGCCAGAATGGGAGAACAAACCCCTGGCATCTCTTTAGATGAGCATTTTTCTTCCTGCTGGTCCTGGGTGTGTAGATTTTAACAGTGCTGATCAGTTGCTAGATCACTAGTCCAGAAGAAGGCCTGGCAGATTGTAATCAAGCAACTGATGGGTAGAATACATAGCTAAAGTCTACACTATCCAGTGGCCAGCTGATTTATTGGAACAATTACATCTGAAGGGTGCCTGGAGATGTGTTCTTTCACTGTGGCTCAGACAGAACAGCAGTATAGTGATTGGGGACACTGAAAGGAACCATGGGAGATACAGTTTTGCAACCAACAGAAAGCTGATTTATCAACGTCCCCTGCTGGCTGTTATGAAGAGCCAGACTACAGCAACAGGAACTACAGGGTTGGACTGAGGATATGCAGACATTTTCAAACTGCGAAAAAATATTTCAACAATATTATTACAGCCTTTTGAATCTGTGATTAATACGATTTATTACTACTTAATGTGATTTATGAGGATTTAGTACTTCTTTAAATGGTTCTGTAAGGAACAGTCAGAGAATAATCTTTAGGAATATGCCAGGTGGCTACAAGGAGTGTAAAGAGCGTGTTACAAGAAATGTATGGGGCATGTGACAGGGTACCCAAACTTTTGTTTAAAATTGTAATGGGCAGTACATTTTACAACTGTTGCTGCAAAGGTTGGTAAAGCATAGGAAACGCAATATATTTTGTAGTACATGTGGCATTATTTCTCACTGTATACAGTTTTCATTAGCAACTCGTTTTTGTGAACCTGTAGCAAAGTTTTTTTTTATCTGTTGCAAACTTCTTGCTAGTAACAGCACCTTGTGTTGCAAGATAATGATGCTAAGCCACTGCCTCGCAATTTGAACAGGCTGACAACACTGCTACTAAGTGCACCTGAATGGAAGGAGCACTTTTGACAGACTGACAGTACATCTGCTAATGTGAGGTAGTGGCTTAGTGTTATCAGCCTACACAGGAAGTGCTGTTACTGACAGGATCTCCAGGTACATCACCTTGTAGCAGATTTACAAAAATGATTTACTTAAGAAAACCATATACAATGAGGCACAATGCCAAACATACTAAAAACACATTTTGGGTTTACATACACCTCAAGTTCACTTAGGTCCCATACACACTATTAGATTTTCTGCAGATTTTTGTCTTAAGATTTACCAAAACCACATAATATGAGGTCAAACCTAAGCTCCCCCCAGCCACCCCAGATACTTACCTGAGCTTTATCTTGATCCAGAAGTGCTGTTCGCTATCACCTCACAGGGACTTGGTGAGAGCAGTGGGAGCCATTGCCTTCTGCTGTCAATCAAATCCTGTGAGGAGTGCGCTGGGGATGGGGCACTTGGTGTGTTAATAGATGCACACAGCCCAGCTCAGGATCGAGCCTGCACATCTTCCCCATAGCAAGCACTTGGAGGAGTGGACAGTGCCGTTGGAGGATCCCGGAAGAATAGGTTCAGGACCATTGTGTGCAATGCCATTGCAAAGAGCAGGTAAGTATAACACGTTTATTATTTTCATAAACATTTTTTACTTTAGAAACACTTTAAGACTATACTTCAGTTGAGTTGAACCTTGCTTCTTATTTTAACATATTTGCCTTTTCCTTTTGTTCAAGGTATTGCATCTATGACTGTCCCGGTGTATATAGCAGAAGCCGCTCCCTCACACTTGAGAGGAAGACTAGTAACAATTAACACACTCTTCATTACGGGTGGACAGTTCTTTGCAGCAGTTGTGGATGGCGCTTTTAGCTACCTTCCAAGAGATGGATGGAGGTTCGTAATGAATTTCTCAAAAGGTTAATAATTCTCTCTAATATTTAAGGAGAACTAAGTTTTTATGTACAGTAAGGCTCGGTTCACACTAGGGGCGGCACGACTTGCAGGTCGCCTCACCGAGGCGACCTGCACACGACTGCCACAGCGACTTGCAAAACAACTTCTGTATAGAAGTCTATGCAAGTCTCCCCAAGTCGCCCCCAAAGTAGTACAGGAACCTTTTTCTAAGTCGGAGCGACTTGCGTCGCTCCTATTAGAACGGTTCCATTGTACAGAACGGGAGGCGACTTGTCAGGCGACCTAGTCGCCTGACAAGTCGCCCCCATGTGAACTGGCACTAACTGTGATAACTCTGATATTTGTATTGTATGTATTTTCTTTCTAGAGGGAGTTGTTTAACCACTTAGAGTGGAAGATTTGACTGCTTAATGACTAGGCCATATTTTGCGATACAGTCGTGCGACGCTGTATCCCACAAACAGAGCTTTCTTTTGGTGGTATTTGATCACCTCTGCTGTTTTTATTTTTCGCGCTATAAACAAAAAAAGAGCGACAATATTGAAAAAAAAATATATATTTTTTACTTTTTGCTATAATATCCCCAAAAATGTTTTTAAAAAAAAATTTCTTCCTCAGTTTAGGCCAATATATATTCTTCTACATATTTTTGGTAAAAAAAAAACCTCAATAAGCGTATATTAATTGGTTTGCGCAAAAGTTATAGTGTCTACAAACTATGGGAAAGATTTATGGCATTTTTATTATTATTATTAATTTTTTTTACTAATAATGGGAGTGATCTGCGATTTTTAGTGGTACTGCAACATTGCGGCAGACAGATCGACACTTTTGACACATTTTTGGGACCATTGACATTTATACAGCGATTAATGCTGTAAAAATGCACTGATTACTGTGTAAATGTCACTGGCAGGGAAGGGGTTAACACTAGGGGGCAATCAAGGGGTTAAATGTGTGTTCTAACTGTGAGGGGACTGACTGGAGGAGGAGACATAATGAAGAAAAGTAATCTGGACAACCGTACTCCAATAAAAGCCTTTATTGCAGCAGGGTAAGATACCTGACGCGTTTCACAACATCATCGTTGCTTAATCATAGCTAAATGACCACATATTGTTTAGCAAATATATACTGGATTGAAATGCATCACATTATGCATTTATTGATCTTTAATTGCAAACACGTGGCTAAAAGAAACATACAAAGCCCCTGAAAAACACGGAGGTGGACCACAAAAACGAGGTGATCGGCAGATTACCTCAAAGTGAACAATAAAATAAGAACATCACCATGTGTAATCCAGGGGTAGCGCATGAAACAGTAACAATAAAACATCTGAATGCATTTGTGAATAAAACTGTGTATATGTGGTTGCAAAGCAACCTTTAATAATGAAACTGTGTAAATATAAATGTCTAAAACATATACCAAGACATGTAAAAACATACCATGTTTGTATGTGGTAATGTCTACTACTTAGTAGGAACAAACGCTACGTCTCTTCTCTCCTGACCGAACAGGGATTTGTGTGTTTACAAATCCCTGTTCCTGCTCTTGTGCACGCGATCACGTATGGCCGGTGGCGATCGTGCCCGCCGGCCATGCGCATCGGGTTCCCCGCGTGCCTGCTATCGCCCTTAAAGGCACAGACCTACCCATACGGCAATTCGCGGGACCGAACCACTTTGCTGCTGTATATCGGCCTGAGCCGGTCGGCAAGTGGTTAAAGATTTTTAATGTGACCTTGTGAAATTGGCTTTTCTTATTAGGCCTCATGCCCACGGGCGTTTTTACAGCCGCTTTTAGGAGCGTTTTTTACAGCTTAAAAATGCCTCTCTATGTTAGTCTATAGCCTCATGCTCACAGATGTTTTTACGATGGCATAAGCGTTTTTAAGCTCCAAAAAAAAAAAACCCCAAGACCAGCGAGTTCTGAGGCTCCAGCACTAGAGCTGTAAAAACGCCAGACGCCGGTAAAGGCTGTTAAACGTGGTTTAACGCTGTATATGTTTCTCTGCACCAAAAGTCGGATCATGATGATCCAACTTGCGGTGCGACTTGTGTGCTGAGGATCTTGAAGACCCCCTCCAAAATGAGAATAAATTGGCGTGGCCCCCCCCCCCCTGGACGATACCAGACCCTTCGGTCTGGTAAGGATTTTAAAGGGAACCCCCACACCAAAAAAAAAATAGCGTGGGGTCCCCCCCAAAATTCATAAAAGACCCTTATCCGAGCATGCAGCCCGGCTGGTCAGAAAAGGGGGGGCCACAGGCCACATGCCTTCAACATGGGGGGGTGGGTGCTTTGGGGCAGGGGGGCCCTGCGCCCCCCCAAAGCACCTTGTCCCCTTGTTGATGAGGACAGGGGCCTCTTCCCAATAACCCTGACCGTTGGTTGTCGGGGTCTGCGGGCAGGGGCTTATCGGAATCTGGATCCCGGCCGCCCACCCTATGTAAATGAGTATGGGGTACATTGTACCCCTACCCATTCACCTAAAACAAAAAGTGTCAAAAATAAACACAATACACAGGTTTTTAAAATATTTTATGAAGGCAGCTCCGGCATCTCTTCCAATTTCTTCTTCCCTCTCCGTTTCTTCTCCCTCTTCTGACGACGTCTTCTTCCTCTCCTTTGGTTCTTCTCCTCTCTGCGCTGTCTTCTCGCTCTTTTGCCGTGTCTTCTCCCTCTGTTCTTCTTCCGCTGTTGACTTGATGCGATCTCGCGGTGTAATGCTGGGTCCGCCGTGTGCAGTGACTTATTTTGGGGCGGGGCCACACGCTGACGTCATCCGGAGGCCCACCCCTTTTGACGTCAGCGTGTGGCCTGCCTCATGCCAATATAAGTCATTGCAAACGGCGGACCCAGCATTACACCAGGAGATCACGTTGAGTCAACATCAGAAGGACAGAGGGAGAAGACCCGGCAACAAACCTGTGTACTGTGTTTCTTTATTTTTTACACTTTTTGTTTTAGATTAATGGGTAGGCCATACTCATTCACATAGTGGGGCCGGGATCTGGGGGCTTGTTAAAGGGGGCTTCCAGATTCCGATAAACCCCCCCCGCAGACCCGGACAACCAATGGCCAGGGTTGTTGGGAAGAGGCCCTTGTCCTCACCCACCCCTCATGTTGCTTGTTATGGTTCAGGAGAAGGGGGGTGCTTGCTCGTCACCCCCCTTTTTTCATGACCTGCCGGGCTGCGTGCTCCTCACGCCATTTTTTTTCCATTTTGGTGGAGGTTACCCTTCAAGATCCTCAGCACACAAGTCGCACCGCAAGTCGATCCTCATGATCCGACTTCTGGTGCGACTTCTATTCAAATCAATGGGCTCCCATAAGGAACCATTGATTTTGAATAGAGGCAGAGAAAAGCATCTGAAAGCTAACGTGGCTGAACTCGCATTGACGCCAATACAAAGCGCAGATAAAATAGCGTTTTAAATGCTGCTTTTTTCCTGGCATCGGTACTAGCTTTGCAGCTCGTTTTTATAATGGCCGTGGGCATGAGGCCTTATGCCACATACACACGAGCAAACTTTCCAGTGGACTAGGTCCGATGGTCTTTCCGACGGACTTTCGGCAGAGTTCCGACGGACTTTCCGAACCAACGGACTTGGCCACACACAATCGGAAGTCCGTTCAAAAGTCTGGTCGGTTTGAACGTGATGACGTAAACGGGACTAAAAAAGGAAGTTCAATAGCCAGTAGCCAATAGCTTCCCTTGCGTCGTATTTGGTCCATCGGACTAGCACACAGACGAACGGTTTTCCCTATTTTTGGTCCTTCGAACAGATTTGAAACATGTTCTATTTCTAGGTCCGTCTGAGTTTTATCCCGAAAAGCTATCGGACTAGCCCACACACGATCGGATTGTCCGCTGGACTAATCCCATCGGACCTAGTCCGCCAGAAAGTCCGCTCGTGTGTACGCGGCATTAGGCTTTCCATGCATACTTGGACAGCAAGTGCCAGGGTCAGAATTTTCTTTTTTCTGTCTTTTTGTGAAATGCCAATATGATCTTTTAACATGGTCATATAAAAAAAAAAGTATTTACATTGTATTTCAAACCCAACAAACAATTTGTTTTTACAATAACTGAACAAAGGTTATCTTGAACATAAGTAGATCAGCCCACCATTAATGTATCTCAGACTTTGAAAGTGGATGGAGAAATACTATTAATATACTAAAGTGACTTATGTCACACAAAATTGAACACCGACTTCTGGTGTGACTTCATCAGAATTTATTAAAATTGAGATGACTATGCCCTAGGTTTTTAAGGCTTTTATGTTTCCTACGTAGAAAGGCACCGTTTCCCTTCCAATCAGGGTCTTCCACATCATGGAACTGATGTGAGTTGGCCCACAATAACTACCTGGACTTTTAATCAAAATAATAAGCAGTCCGACTTTGTTCCTTGTTGCCTTATGTGTACCAATTCTGCTGTGTATGATATATTAGCAAATTACCGTTCCTGCTATATTTTGTATTTCTTTTATATCTTGAAAAGAAAAACTTAATAAAAACAATTGAAGCAGAAAATTGAGACGATTAATGTTAAATAGTCTCTTAGGTCAAATACCTGTCAACCAACAAATCCCAGATTTGCCAGGTTTTTTGTTTGGTATGTCATGGACATTGTTTCACACTGGGGCGGTTTTCAGGCGCTATTGCGCTAAAAATAGCGCCTGCAAACTGACCCGAAACAGCCGCTGCTGTGTCTCCAGTGTGAAAGCCCAAGGGCTTTCACACTGGAGCGGTGCGCTAGCAGGACGGGAAAAAAAGTCCTGCTAGCAGCATCTTCGGAGCGGTGAAGGAGCGGTGTGTATACCGCTCCTCCACCGCTCCTGCCCATTGAAATCAATGGGGCAGCGCGGCTATACCGCTGGCAAAGCGCCTCTGCGCTTTGTGGCTTTTAACCCTTTCTCAGCCTACTAAAACGACGGTAAAGTGCCGCTAATAATAGCAGCGTTTTACCGCCGACGCACCTCCCGCCCCAGTGTTAAAGGGCCATTGTTGGCATGGCTAAGTTGGCTAATTCTTCTTGTTTCTGCAGTAGTCTATTTGCCAATGTCGTTTATTAGGCATGGTGCTTTCTCTGACATTCCCTTTTAAGCATAAAGGTTGATTGACTGTTGAATGGAGTTAAGTGAAAGTCACACTCTAGAATTGTATGTACTTTTGTGGACAATTGATTTTAGCATTTTACATGACAATGCGAAGAAAGATATCATGTGATGTGTAACTGGAGTTTTAGTACAAATGGGTTCCAGAAATAGTTACTGGCTGTTGCCAGTTTTATTTATACCTCTTGTTCTTTTTTGCTCATAAGTCATCTGTACAAAGAGAACATTTCTGTAAGATGGCAGCTTAACTAAACGGGTGAAGAATGAACACTGTCACTAATGCATATAATATATATAAATACATTTGTGAAAAAGTCTTAGGCACTCTTGAAATCATAAATAGATTTGTCTGAGGTTTATTGTAGTGGGTGTACGGGTGTAGCTTCTTCATCAAGTTGTTTAATTCACGCAATCAGTGGCCAAGGTGGAATTTATGCAGGCCACCCATTTTCTACATTAGCAATGCCAAGAGATTATCAGTAGCTAATTGGGGGCTTATTCATGTATGTGTATATGTAATGTTTATACGTCCTTTCTGGCTGATTTGCAGATATCTGCCTATATTGTAATATTTATATGAGACGTTTTACCTTAAAACTGGTGAGAAAGAGGTCACATGACCACCCATGTTTCATTTCATTCTGCTGTGCCCTGGCTGACAGGTTAAGTCAGGTGGTGCCAGCGGATACCTGCAGTAACGCCTACTACAACATTTTGCAAACATCATGCCTGTCTAAAGGCCTGTATGCACGATCTGACTTTTTGACAACAAACATGCAATTTAGCTGTTTAGGGGCAACATCTGACCATGTGTAAGCTCCATTGGACAAACTTTTTTGGTTTTCATCTGACTTTTGTTGGCTGTATGAACGGACAAACTTTCCGGCAACAAAAGTTCGATGGCGCAAAGTCCGATCATGTGTACACAAAGCCATTGGACTTTTGTACAAACTACAGTACCTGCCCGTGAGAATGTTTCCAGAGCGATCCCATCGTGCTGGTTCTCGGCGACAGGGTACTGTTCATCTCTCACTGACTGCAATAGGAAAAACACAATTTCTTATTGCTGCGAGCGTGAGAGGGAATTCCCCTCTGGGAGCATACCAGGCCCTTAGGTCTGGTATAGATTTTAAAGGGAACCCCCTATGCCAAAAAAACGGTGTGGGGGTCCCCCCAAAAACCGCTATCTTCTGCTCTTTTGCCGCTCTTTTGCTAGCGGTGGCCCGGTCTTCTCCGTCATCTTGTTACCTCTTCTCTTCTTCTGATGTTGACACAATGCTCTCTCCTGCTGTAATGATGTGTGCGAGGTGCGCTGCGACTTATATAGGCATGGGGCGTGGTCACCGGGTGATGTCACCCGGTGATCCCGCCCCCTTATGACGTCACAGTCCTGGGGCATGATGGGACTGTGACGTCATAAGGTGGCGGGGTCACCGGGTGACATGACCCGGTGACCACGCCCCATGCCTATATAAGTCGCGGTGCACCTTGCACACATCATTACAGCGGGAGAGAGCGTCGTGTCAACATCGGAAGAAGAGAAGAGGGAACAGGACGACGGAGAAGACCATGCCACCGCTAGCAAAAGAGCGGCAAAAGAACAGAAGATATCGGTGGAGAGCAGCAGAAGAACCAGACACCGGGAGAAGAGGCCGGAGAGCGGGAGAAGACTCCCGGAGCTGCCTAATAAATTACTTTAAGAACCTGTCTAGTGTGTTTTTTTTTATTGACACTTTTTCCCCCAGGTGAAAGGGTAGGGGTATGATGTACCCCATACTCATTCACATAATGTGGGGGGCCGGGATCTGAGGGCCCCCTTATTAAAGGGGGCTACGGATTCCGATAAGCCCTCCGCCCGCCGACCCCGACAACCAACGGCCAGGGTTGTCGGGAAGAGGCCCTTGTCCTCATCAACATGGGGACAAGGTGCTTTGGGGTGGGGGCTCGCAGGGCGCCCCCCTGCCCCAAAGCGGCCACCCCCCATGTTGAGGGCATGCGGCCTGGTACGGTTCAGGAGGGGGGGCGCTCGCTCGTCCCCACCCCCTTTCCTGATTGGCCGGGCTGTGTGCTCGGATAAGGGTCTGGTATGGATTTTGGGGGGACCACCACGCCGCTTTTTCGGCGTAGGGGGTTCCCTTTAAAATCCATACCAGACCTAAGGGCCTGGTATGCTCCTGGAGGGGGACCCATGCCGGTTTTTTATTTAAAATTTGGCGTGGAGTTCCCCCTTATGATTCATACCAAACACTTGTCGGTAATGCTTGTCGCTCATCGCGAAAGGAAAAGACACATTTTTCCTTTCACGATGAGCTTGGCGCTGGCTCCTGCGACTGGGCTCGCAGGTGTGAAATCTCGCCGATACAGAAGTTGACCAAAGGGTGGCAGTAAAGAGCTGAAAAACCACGTGATTTGGTGAAAGTTGGATGAAAAAGTCCTGCCGTGTGTATGCTTAATTAGTTTAAGGCGAACGCCCTTTGTACAAAAATCCAAGGAAAAGTTTGTACAGAGTCCTATCGTGTGTATGGGCCTTTAGGCTGGGTTCACATCTCTCTGCTTCCGCTGTCATGCATTTTTCCTTGTATTTTGCTTCTTCTTTAATGCATTTTTCATGCGCTTTTACATGTGTTTTCATGTGCTTCTGTAGACTTCAAGGGGTCAGAAAAACCCAGGTAAATGCATATAATAATGGACATGCCTTTTTTTTTTTTGAATGCGGCACACAGGTGTGAACAGTCTCATTGGAATCAATGTATTTTTATGACACATGCACCTAAGCTGATCTATACATTTTTGCCTAAATGTCAACTGTACAAGATCATAGATAATATGCTGTGTTGCATGGTTTTGTAGTCTAAATCACACAGCATGAGACAGTAGTCGGAACAACACTTCCATTGTGCTTAAGCATAAATGGATAATACAGCGCGCATTATTACCTAGTAGATTAAGGAATACAGCAAACCATTTTGTATTCGCTGAGAATACTGCATTCACACACACAGAGCAACACAACAACTTGAGCTGTCAGCTACTGAGGAATTCCTGAGTTTGTCAATTCTGTGTGCACAGGGACAAGTTGGAAGGGGGCTCTCTGCAGATAAACCGTTCACCTCCAGATAGCAGTATGCTATTACATATGCTTGCACTCCAGATCACACTGCACAGACACTATTCCGAGCAACATATAAACTTCTGCGGAGGAATTCCTCAGTCCCAGGATTTGGTGTGCACAAAGAAGGGCATTCTCAGCAGCCAACTTTTTTTATGGGTTAAAGATGGGGAGGGGGTTTTATTTGGAATGAGGCTGGCCATACATTATACAATTTTCTTACAATTTTCTGTACAATTTTCTTAGCTTAACCTTCAACTATGTAGTGCAAGGGCCTGCCTAATTGGAAACCATTGAAAATGTTGTTTAGTTTTGACCTCATATTTTATGGTTTTTAGTAAATCTAAAGGAAAATTGTACAAGAATGTTGAACATGTATGGCCAGCCTTGTTTTTTTAAAAAAAAGTTTAATAACGTTAAATAAACATTTTCTTTTATTTGCAGTATAGTTTTGTAGTGAAAGTAAGGCTAGCAATACATGTTCAATTCTCTTGTACAAATTTCCTTTTAGATTTACCAAAAACCATATAATATGAGGTCAAAAATTACCAACACTTTCAATTGTATTCAATTAGGCAGGCCCTTGCACTACATAGTTGAAGGTAAATCTAAAGACAAATTGTACAAAAATTGTATAATGTAAGGCCAGCGTAAGTGGTCTGAAAAAATCCCTTTACCAGTTTATTGTTACAGGAAGTAGAAAGTTAAATTTTTGATGCTTAAATAAAAAAAACAAAAAAACTCCTTTCAAGAAGAAAATAAATACCCGTGTTTGCTCACCCCTTGGTATAACATTGGGTTAAGTGGTTTCTCATGCTGAACAACACTCCCAGAAATGCAGGTGAGTATTTTTGATCATGGGAGTGGCGCTAAGCTGGGGCAGCCGGAGAGGTAAGTATTTTATTTCTCCTTTGCAGGAAATCTTTTTATTGCCATTTCTGTTTTAGCAACAGAGTTGTCCATATTTCCTCCCCTCCTTTGAGTGCTTTAGCTGTGTAAGAGTCCATCTTTCATTCAAAACGCCTGTTGGACCTAAAACATGCACATTCCTCATCTTCTTTCTATGGGTAAATTATCTTTTCTGTGTTTTATTAAAAAAAAAAACAAAAAAAAAAACTACAAACCAGAAAAACAGGCAGCTCATGTAATCTGCACTTATCTGTAATGCGTTTGTTGTGCCACAGTTGAGTTTTTAATATACAGTCAGTTGTTCAAATTAAATTTCTAACTTCGCATTGAAAAAAACCCCAAAAACTGTAAAATGTTGTAATAAACAGTATGCATTCTATGACATTTAAATACACCTCTGTGTCATATGGTGAAACATCCTCTTTATGTAAATGAGCTATGAATATAAATACCCACCTACCTATGCATAGAAATCACTGTGACTCATTCTATTCTTGGCTTATATTCTTGGCCTAAATTTTAGTTCTCTTTCTTGTGAAACACTAATCTATGATGTCTTGTTATGAAATTGCATTAACAGGGCTAAGTAATTTTGTATATAAAATATACAAAAGGTTCCCCAACCTTGAAAATGCACTTCTCTTTAATACAGTCCTTATATCATGCTAATTATTTGATCCTAATCTCATTATCTCTGCTCTTGACATATTTAGCATTATGTGAACTTACAAATAAATATTCAAGCTACGTGCAAGAATGGCATTTTAATCTCTACCAACTTTTAATTGTGTCAGTTTTCCACACTCTTAAAGCAGAGGTCCGCCCACCACTGCAAAAATTAAAAGCCAGCAGCTGCATATACTACAGCTACTGACTTTTAATAATTGGACACTTACCTGTCCTGGAGTCCAGCGATGTCGGAACGGTTTCCATCAGCTGTGGGGTGCTGCCGCCTCCATTGCGAGTAGGGGAACCCGGCAGGGAAGCCTTATGGCTTCACGCCGGGAACCCTACTGCGCATGCGCGAGGCCCCGCTCCTCTCTCCTACTGGCCCG
This sequence comes from Aquarana catesbeiana, assembly GCF_042186555.1. Lineage (NCBI taxonomy): Eukaryota > Metazoa > Chordata > Amphibia > Anura > Ranidae > Aquarana > Aquarana catesbeiana. Next base: position 194,545,648 of record NC_133326.1, read on the forward strand.
GCGCCTGGGGAAAGAGGAGGGAGCCTGGGCGGTGACGTCAATACCCACGGCAGAGGCTCCCGGAAGTGGGGACAGGATACCTGTGAGATACAGGTATCCTGCCCCCCTCCCCCCAAAGGTGCCAAATGTGACACCAGAGGGGGGTAGGAGTGCAACGAGCAGAAGTTCCACTTTTGGGTGGAACTCTGATTTAAATCAGTTAAATAGCACACAGATTAAAAAAATTGAAAGGGTTTGAAACTGCTGAAATAGTAGTGCTTTATAGACAATGAATGACAATAATCTTCAATGCTGTTTATGGTTGGGGGGGGGGGGGGACTTTCAGCTGCTTTAGAAACATGATTAGAGTGCTATTTACATGCTCTGAACAACAGATAGGTGCCATGCTTCAATACTGATTTGTCTTTTATGATGGGCTAAACAAGGAGCAGAGAACCAGCTGTAGGACTGAGCGGTAGGAGTAAAAAACACAAAATGTACCTCAACACCAAAATTACATGCCTACTTTTGCATACTGCCACAGGTTGTAGCAATTTAAAAACAAGATCTGTTTACTCCAAAGTGTCCAAAAAAAAAGCCACAAGCTTTCACAGCCGGGTGCCCACACTAGTGATGCCGGCGCCGGGGAGAGAACCGAGGCTTCGGGCGGCAGCATCGCTGGATCGTGAGATAGGTGACACTTATTTTGTAGCTGCTGACTTTTAATAAACACAGAAACGGCTGGAACTCTGCTGTATTTTCTGCTAGAAAATTACCTAGGACCCATATATATATATATATATATATATATATATGTATAATATGTAATTTTTTTTTTTTTTTTTTTAGCAGAGACCCTAGAGAATAAAATGGCAGTCATTGCAATATTTTATGTCCCACTGTATTTGCGCAGCAGTCTTTCAAACGCAATTTTTGCGAAAAAATAAACTTCAATGAATTAATAAAAAAAAAAAAAAAGTAACAGCCCAAATTTTTGTATAATGTGAAATATAATGTTATGCCGCAAGAATTGTGATCTTTATTTTAACCACTTGCCCACTGGGAACTTACCCTAGGTTCACACCTATGCGTTTTTTTAGTTTTGCAGTTTGCAGAAACGCACTACAGTCCATTTAACATGGTTTCCTATGGTACAAGTTCACATCAATGCATTTTTGGAAAGGGTCGGGGACTTTTTTCCTGAATTTTGCGGGTAATAGACTTCAATGGAATCGCACCAGAAACGCAAGTGTTTTGATGGGATTTTTTATGTGTTTTGCGGTTTTTATTTTAACACTGTATATAGCTGGTTGCTAAGCAGGGAGCCAGGAAGCCAGCCGCCGCTTCCTTAACAACCGAGGAGTCATCAGTTGTCCTGGCCGCTGGTTGTCGTAGTCTGCGGGCGGGGGGTTATCGGAATTTGGAGGAAGGGGGCCCCCAGATCCTGCCCTCCCTATGTGAATGGACATTGTGTATACCTACCCATTCACCTCCAAAAAGCAGTGAAATGTAAAAAAAACAAAAAAACGATTTTTGTAGCTACAGGCATCATTCAGATATCCCCGCTCAATGCTGAGGACGTCATTTGGTGTACGGCGGGCGGGAAGCGGTTAAGCACTGTTTGATAGTGTGAAACGTGTCAGTCTTCTGTCCTGTGTTCTGCTGTGGCATTTTGGAGTGTGGCTGTCCAGAATCTTCCTTCATCCCAAAAGGTATTTCTCACACACAGCATATGCTTACCACAAATTACACCCAAAAATACATTCTACTTATCTTTTGCTGAATATGGTGATACCACATGTGTGAGACTTTTAAACAGCTTGGACACATAGAGAGGCCCAACATGCGAGGAACACCATCAGGCGTTCTAGGGACATAAATTACACATTTAATTTCGTGACTACCTCTTACACTTTTGAAGACCTTGGAGCACCAGGACAATGGAAACGCCCAAAAAATGACCCCATTTTGTAAAGAAAACACCAAATGTATATTCTATGAGGCATAATGAGTCTTTTGTGATTTTTCTTTTTTTCACAAGTTTTTGGAAAATGTGGAAAGAAAATGAAAACACTTTTTTTTTTTTAAACACAAATTTGTTTGTTTATAAGATGTTTCTAATGCATAGCATGTACATAGCAAAAATTACACCCCAAAATATATTCTGCTACTCCTCCTGAGTATGCAAATACCAAATGTGTGAGACTTTTAGACAGCCAGGCCACATACAGAGGCCCAACATGCAGCGAGCACCATCAGGTGTTCTAGGAGCATAAATTACACATCTGATTTGACTACCTATTACACTTTTGTGAGACACTGATGGGCACTGTAGTGGCACGGATAAGAACTGATGTGGCACGGATGAGCACTGATGTGGCATGGATGAGCCATGGCTGGGCACAGATGAGCCATGGATGGGCACGGATGAGTCATGGATGAGGACGGATGGGCATGGATAAGCATGGCTGGGCGTGGAGCATGAATGAGGATGGATGTATGAGCCATGGATGGGCACAGATGAGCGCTGTGGGCACTTCAGATCCAGCCCACAGTGCTGTTGCACCTGGCTCCTTCCTCTCCTCGTACACTGTACCGATCGGTGGGAGGAGAGGGGAGGAGCTGAACCGGACATGTTCCGGTCTGTTGTCAACTGATCACTCTGTTATTGGACAGGGCGATCACGTGGTAAAGGGCCGCTGTCATTGGCCATTTACCCCGTTCCTTGATGCACCGGGTCTGGAGGACCTGACGGTCATGGACATTCCCGGGTGCGTGCCCCAGGGGACGTGATTCTGGGAGGACGTCATATGGCGGCCTCCCAGAATTATCTGACGGCGCTTTAGCTGTCATTTGGCTATGGCCCATTTGGCAACTGGTTAAGCAGCTATAATATACAGATCTATTGTATATGTGAGCAATTGGCTCTGTAGCGGGTTGTGCTTGACCCCCTGGATGAGTCACGACATGGTGAAAAAAGCACAGCAAGACAGCGGGAAAAACAACTGTGGTTTATTTGCAAAGTCTGTGTTTACAAAGTGCAGGTATCAAAATAGCAAAATGGAAATAAACCCTTGCCACGTTGGATATCTACCTTCAAATATAGGAACCGAACTACCTGTCCTGGAGCAACCTACTGCTGCCCAGGTATCTGGCTGTCACACAGAATAAATCTTTAGTCACACAGACTAATCTCATCACACAGAGAAGTTGCTGCTCCCCAATCTGTCCTACATAGAGATTTCATTTCAGGATGGAGCATCCTCCCTAAGCAGCCAGGGAGCTTTATAGAGCCCAGAGTACTCAACCAGCTTCAGCTGAGCTTGTTAACCCCTCGTTGAGCCAAGCAAACTACACAGCACAAAAAGGAAAACAGTTTGTATACTGCATGAACCTAGAACAAATATACAGTGCCTTGCCAAAGTATTCACCCCCCTTGGCTTTTTACCTAATTTGTTACATTAGAGCCTTTAGTTCAGGGGTTTCAAACTCAAATTGCCTGAGGGCCACATGACAAGTTTTCATATCCCATGGGGGCCGCATGCAAACTTTTAAAACTTCAAAAGCAATAAACTATAGCAGCAATAATATACTATACCCAGCACTGGTGTCAGCAAATGCATTAATAACCCCCAGCACTGGTGTCAGCAAACGCATTATACCCAGCATTGGTGTCAGTAAAGGCATTATTAACCCAGCATTGGTGTCAGCAAACGCATTATTAACCCCCAGCATTACCCCCCCACACTGCACACATAGCCACACACTGCACAAATAGCCCCACACTCCATAAAATACACCACACACTCCATAATTACCCCCACACTACACAATTACCCCCCACACTGCACAATCACCCTCCACACTGCATAAAATACCCCCCACACTGCACAAATTTCTACCCCAGTCACCACACTAAGGACTTTGCCTCAGTGTGATGGCTCACTCACCTCTCCTGGCAGTCAGGATCATCTGCCTCCCGAGTCCTCTCCTCCTGGCTTCCATACAGGCCTAGTGACAGGGGACCCAGAGAACACAATCTCCCGCCCTGAGGTGGCAGCAGGACCCTGGTTTGGGGCTCTGGTCGATCGTCAATGCCTAGGTGGTCGGATCGATGAGCGGATCCTTCCTCCTCTCCTTCCTCTGCTCTGTTCTCTCTCTGGGCTGCAGCAGCATGCAGCGGAGAGGACAGAAGAGATGGAGAGGTAAAGCTCTTTGGCACCTCCCCCTCTGCGGTGCCTGGGTGCAGTTCAAAAAGACGTCCTGGATAGAGGTCAAAGAAGGGCAACAAAGCTGTACAAAGAAGGGCAACAAAGCTAATAAAGTGTCTGGAGGATCTTAGTTATGAGGAAAGGTTGCGAGCACTGAACTTATTCTCTCTGGAGAAGAGACGCTTGAGAGGGGATATGATTTCAATTTACAAATACTGTACTGGTGACCCCACAATAGGGATAAAACTTTTTCGCAGAAGAGAGTTTAATAAGACTCGTGGCCACTCATTACAATTAGAAGAAAAGAGGTTTAACCTTAAACTACGTAGAGGGTTCTTTACTGTAAGAGCGGCAAGGATGTGGAATTCCCTTCCACAGGCGGTGGTCTCAGCGGGGAGCATTGATAGCTTCAAGAAACTATTAGATAATCACCTGAATGACCGCAATATACAGGGATATGTAATGTAATACTGACACATAATCACACACATAGGTTGGACTTGATGGACTTGTGTCTTTTTTCAACCTCACCTACTATGTAACTATGTAACTATGTAAGGTCGACCGATATGGGTTTTTCTCTGGCCGATGCCAATACCGATATTTAGAAATCGGGGCAGCCGATGGCCGATATATGATGCCGATTTTTGTGGCCGATATTTTAGACCGATTTTTAAAAAAAAAACCTCACCCACTCCACTCCTCCCTGCTTGCTCCTGTCACTCTACCACGCACTTGATGTCCTCAGTACAGATGGCACTGGTTGGCTGTGGCAGGTGGCACTGGTTGGCTTAGGCAGGTGGCACTGTCTGTCATTGGCAGGTGGCATTGGCAGGTGGCACTGATTGGCAGGTGGCACTGATTGGCACTGACAGATGGCACTGGCAGGTGGCACTGATTGGCAATGGCACTGGCAGGTGGCACTTATTGGCAGTGGCACTGGTTGGCACTGGAAGGTGGTACTGGCAGGCACTGGCAAGTGGCACTGGTTTGGAACTGGCAGGTGGCACTGGTTTGGAACTGGCAGGTGGCACTATTGGCACTGGCAGGTGGCACTGATTAGCATGGCACTGATTGGCGTGGCACTGGCAGGTGGCACTGACAGGCACTGGTTGGCACTGGCAGGTGGCACTGATTGGCATGGCACTGGCAGGTGGCGGAAGGTGGCACTAGTTGGCACTGGCAGGTGGCACTGATTGGCGTGGCACTGACAGGTGGAAGGTGGCACTGGTTCAGGTGGCATTGATTTGCAGGGGCACTGGTTGGCGGTGGCACTGGCAGGCACTGGTTGGCGGTGGCAGGTGGCACTGGCAGGTGGTACTGGTTGGAGGTGGCACTGGCGGTGGCACCTGCACTGGCAGGTTTCACACTGAGCGGAGTGTAACCGCTTGTGAAACTGACAAGGAGCTGTCCACACTCAGCGCTTGATGCTTGTGTGAAGCTGACATGTAACACAGAGGAGAGAGACAGAGGGATCTGTCAGAATTGAGGTTGATGTCGGGATGGGCAGGACCCAGCAGCTATCAAACACCAGCCAATGATTGGGCTGCTTAAGAAAAGGGGCGGGCCACATACACGTAGCGGCCTGCCCAGATCCCATTGGCTGGTGTTTGATATTGGCCGGGTCCCGCCCACCCCGGCCGGGTCCCGCCCACCCCCGACATCAACCTCAAATCTGACAGATCCCTCTGTCTCTCTCCTCCTGTTACGTGTCAGTTTCACACAAGCATCAAGCGCTGAGTGTGGAGAAGGGAGGAGGAACGGCGGCCAGTGCTATATATCGGCCTAATGGCCAAATATCGGTCGACCTCTAGTCCTGGATCGGCCGGTTTTTAACCGGTCCGCGGGCCGGTACTTTGAGACCCCTGCTTTAGTTCAATGTCTTCTTAATCTGAATTATATGTGATGGATCAGAACACAATAGTCTAAGTTGGTGAACTAAAATTAGAAAAATATATACATAAAACTATTTTTCAGAAATAAAAAACTGATAATTGGCATGTGCGTATGTATTCACCCCCTTTTATTTAGGGATGTGATGTCCACCTGTGTGCAATCTAAGTGTCACATGATCTGTCATTACATATACACACCTTTTTGAAAGGTAAGAGGCACCACTAACCAAACACTGCCATGAAGACCAAGGAACTCTCCAAACAAGTAAGGGACAATGTTGTTGAGAAATACAAGTCAGGGTTAGGTTATAAAAAAAATATCGAAATCTTTGATGATCCTTAGGAGCACCATCAAATCTATCATAACCAAATGGAAAGAACATGGCACAACAGCAAACCTGCCAAAAGACGGGCGCACACCAAAACTCAAGGACTGGGCAAGGGGGGCATTAATCAGAGAGGCAGCACAGAGACCTAAGGCAACCCTGGAGGAGCTGCAGAGTTCCACAGCAGAGACTGGAGTATCTGTACATAGGACGACAATAAGCCGTAAGCTCCATAGAGTCGGGATTAATGGCAGAGTGGCCAGAAGAAAGCCATTACTTTCAGCAAAAAACAAAATGGCACGTTTTGAGTTTGCGAAAAGGCACGTGGGAGACACTCAAAATGTATGGAGGAAGGTGCTCTGGTCTGATAAGACTAAAATTGAACTTTTTGGCCATCAAAGAAAATGCTATGTCTGGCGCAAACCCAACACATCATATCACCCAAAGAACACCATCCCCACAGTGAAACATGGTGGTGGCAGCATCATGTTGTGGGGATGGGGACTGGGAAACTGTTCAGAGTTGAGGGAAAGATGGATGGTGCTAAATACAGGGAAAATCTGTGGTCAGACTTAAAGATTGCTGTTCACAAGCACAAACCATCCAACTTGAAGGAGCTGGAGCAGTTTTGCAAGGAGGAATGGGCAAAAATCCCAGTGGTAAGATGTGTCAAGCTCATAGAGACTAACCCAAAGCGACTTGGAGCTGTGATAGCCGCCAAAAGGTGGCTCTACAAAATATTGACTTTAGGGGGGTGAATAGTTATGCACATTGACTTTTTCTGTTATTTTGTCCTATTTGTTGTTTGCTTCACAATAAAAAAAAAAAATCTTCAAAGTTGTGGGCATGTTCTGTAAATTAAATGATGCAAATCCTCAAACAATCCATGTTAATTCCAGATTGTGAGGCAACAAACACAAAAAATGCCAAGGGGGTTGAATACTTTTGCAAGGCACTGTACCTCCTATCCTGTACACCAGTGGTTCTCAACCTCAGTCCTCAAGTACCCCCAACAGGCCACGTTTTCATGATTTCCTTTATCTTGCACAGGTGCTTTAAATCAGAGTCAATGGCTTGGTATTTTGGACAGCTATTTTATCTAAGAGCTATTCCCAAAACATGGCCTGTTGGGGGTACTTGAGGACCAAGGTTGAGAACCAGTGCTGTACACAACTAGTAGTTTTACCTGGCTTCCTGCCATAATATATATTGCTCTCGATGCCTCGCTCTTGATCTCTCTCTCGCTCTCTGTTGACAAAAACCAGTAAAGACTTATGCCCCGTACACACAGTCGGACTTTGTTCGGACATTCCAACAACAAAATCCTAGGATTTTTTCCGACGGATGTTGGCTCAAACTTGTCTTGCATACACACGGTCACACAAAGTTGTCGGAAAATCCGATCATTCTAAACGCGGTGACGTAAAACACGTACGTCGGGACTATAAACGGGGAGTGGCCAATAGCTTTCATCCCTTTATTCTGAGCATGCGTGGCACTTTGTCCGTCGGATTTGTGTACACACGATCGGAATTTCCGACAATGGATTTTGTTGTCGGAAAATTTTATATCCTGCTCTCAAACTTTGTGGGTCGGAAAATCCGATGGAAAATGTGTGATGGAGCCTACACACGGTCGGAATTTCCGACAACAAGGTCCTATTACACATTTTCCGTCTGAAAATCCGACTGTGTGTACGGGGTATTACTGATATACACAGCTGTTTACTCAAAAAAACAAACAAGTCAAAAATAAATATATTAATCAAATAATAATTTTAAGAAAATACTACATTTTATGTTAATTACTTGCCGTCTGAGGCAATTTTTATATTTTTTGCACACATTAAATCAGCAATCAGCAATTACTTAGAACCGCCAAACATTATATATTTCCTGAAAGGAGAGGTCCTGGAGAATAAAGTAGTGGCTATTGCAATTTTTTTACATCACACAATATTCATGCAACTGTTTCTTGAATGCAAATTTTCTGGAAAAAATACACTAAAGAATTTTAGTGCACATAAACACAATATAATATCAATTTTTTTGTAAAATATAAAAGATCTTTTGTCAAGTAAGTAGATACCAAACATGTCAAGAAATGGTGACATAAAGTACCTAAAATGTTTCCATAGTTGGCAATTGGTGAGAGCTAATTTTCTCTATTAGGTTAAAAGTTATGTTATAGTTCTAGGAGGTAGGTTAAAGCGGGGGTCCACCTATCTATCGTTTTTTTTTTTTGGAGTTCATTCACAAACTTTTCTTCTCATGATTATCTACTCACATGTTCTGTGTAATAAGTCTGCCTGTGTCCGATTTCGTTGTAAAGAATAACTTATAAAATTCACTGCAGGCGGTTTCCATCTTCATTGTGGGCATTTGAAGCCTACAAGCATGTATTTCCTGGATGCTGTGAATGCTGTGCTCCCAGCATTCACCGAGATGTTGTGATGACGCTGTTGCACAATGCATCCTGGGAAGCCTGAGACTAGCTCCCAGGGGACTGTGGGAGGTCTGGGAGAGGCTAGAAACACGCCTACTCCCATGGGAGGAAAACCAGGAAGTGCTAAGAAGATTAGAAAAAAAAAAGGTAATTACGGCGATTTAAATTTTTTTACTCAGCATGTCAGCATCTAGGCAAGGAAGAGAATGCATAGAGATAATGTTCAAAATTTGGGTGGAACCCCGCTTTAAGGGTAGGGATATGTTAATTGTTAGACAGTAATTGTTAGAAAGAGATGGTAGCTGTGATAACAGAAAGTTTGTTTTTCGCTAGGCACCAAAAATCTCACACTTTGGACACCTAATAATTTAGCAGCAAAAAGAAAGGATTGGGAACATATTACAGGAATTTTATTTTACTATTAAAGTGGATTTAAACCCAATGTCATCCTTTCTAAACTACTGCCATAGGGGTTATCTATAAGGATATACATGCCTCCTGCATGTATCTTTACCTGTCAAATGTCTCCCCTCTGTCTGTTATTAGACCAGAAAAACGGCAGATTCTGTGGGTGGGTCTGTTGTCTGGAGCTCGGTGGGTGGAGTCGTGATGTCAGTAGACTCCCCGCCCACCTCTACACTCCCCTTGTCAATATGCATTTTCTCCTGTTTATTTCTAACACTGAACTTTTGCTAAACTTCTGATATGATCTCTAACATCCAGTGAAAAGACAGGAAAGCAACCACATGACTTCAGCATGCCAAATCATGCTGAGGTGTGGAACAGCCAATCCTTGCAGAGCTGCTGAAGAAAGGAGTGGGGGAGGGAATTAAAAAATAATACCTGTGTCTTAGGCTGTCACTCACAGCAAGGGGGAGTATTTGACAAAGTTTTTCTCAGTTTGTCAAGATTTTTCTCACTGAACAATAAAAGAGGATTGTGTGGCAAGACTGGGCTCAAATTATAGGAAATATTATACTCTACAAGTCTACAGTATGATATAAAAAAAAAAAAAAAAACAATTCGGGTTTACATCCACTTTAAGCTACTGCCACACTAGTGATTCTTTCCAGCTTGTTTGAACAACTAATTTGAGAAAATACTGTTTATTATTTTCATTATATGAGTGATTTTGCATGGCATACTTTGCTTTTGTTTCATGAAAACACCTGCAAAAGTCTCTGTTTATTTGAAGAAAATGTAACATGACAGATATAATTGCTAGTGGAAGCACAGGAAAAGTTGCTCTGAGGTCATTCAGGGTTTTTTGTCCCTAAATGCTGTAGAATGCATTTAGCTTTTTGGCAGAGTGTTATATGTATAAATAACGTGGCACTCTTTTTGTAAGACAAGTATATTTGTAAATAAAATGTATTAAACATTTGAGGCTATTTTAATTGTAGCTCATTTGTTTCAATCTAGTGTTTTAAATTGCTGATCATTTTTACAAATTGCTTGTAAAAGCCATAATGGTTTGTGTCTTTTTTTATTTCAAATTTTATATACAGTATGTGTGTTTCTAATCTGCAGTTAAGGGTGATATGTTTGAAAAAAAAAAAAACAAAAACAAGGAAATGTGTCTTTTTGATTTATTCAACAAAAGTATCAGTAGGTATAATGGTGTACTGTGAAAATAAGTATTCACCAGGAGCTGTTCCTGCCCCTATTGGCAGAAATGCCTTGTACATGTTTTTAGGCTGAATATTTGTCCATTCCTCCATGTAAAGTTCCTTCAGTTCATTTTGTGGGTTTCTTTGCATGAATAGCCTATTTCAATTCTAGTTGTCTCTTGTCATTTTAGTGATTAATGGGTAAGGTATATCATGGTTGTTTCAGGTTCAGAAAGTTGTGGTTTTGGGCAGGTAATGTAGGCAGATGTTGGTGACCATGCAGAATGGGGCAAAAAAACCCAAACATTTTTATTAGGCTATTTCCTGTGCTAGCTGTGCTAGTACACCGCATCTGAGCAACACAAGCCAAAAACACGTTGTTGTTTTTATTTTTTATTTAAGATATTTTTATTGCTTTTAACAAACATACATACATGCATACACACACACAAAAAAAACCTCACAGACAGAACAGTAACGCAAAGTACAGAATGCTCCTATTCCAGCTTATAAAGAAGGGAAACTTGTGCATCATATAGACCAGTGTTTCTCAACTCCAGTCCTCAAGGCGCACCAACAGGTCATGTTTTCAGGCTAACCATTATTTTGCACAGGTGATTTGATCAGTTTCACTGCCTCAGTAATTACCACAGACATTTCAAATGAGGGAAATCCTGAAAACATGACCTGTTGGGGCGCCTTGAGGACTGGAGTTGAGAATCACTGATATAGACATTATACTAGGCAGTGCAAAATACGTCTGATACGGTTATCAATCTTGGGAGGTAGTACTATTGTTCCAAACATTAAAACCATGGCAGAGTTCAGGGTAGTAGTACAATACAAAATTCACAGTGAAATCTTCAATTATGGCAGTATGGGGGAGAGGATCAGAGGACTAGCTAGTCATCTGCCCCAGATTTTGTGGAATATTTTTTTGCTCTTTCGAGTAATATCAAAGGTAAGCTTGTATAGAGGCAGGGACTCATTAACCAGTTTAAACCAAAGATTCCGAGCCAGGGTCGCTGACCCCTTCCATGTCAGTAAAAGGGACTTTCTTGCATAAAAATAGAGGATACGAAGCAGTCTCTTGGCCTGAGAGGGAATAGTGAGGTTGCCAAAGATGCCCAGAAGACAATTTTTGGGGTTGACTATATTTGGGAGACCCAGTGCTGAAGAGATGAAATCTTGTACTATGGGACAGGTCCAGAAGCAGTGGATAAAATCTGCAGTTTGGCCACATCCCCGAAAGCATTCAGCAGAGGGGGATATTCCCATTTTGTGCATTCTAGCCAGGGTGAGGTGTGAATGGTGGAAGATTTTAATTTGGATTACCCTGTCCTTGGAGGAGATAACAGAGGTCTTAAATGTGTCACAGAATTTAGACCAGTCTTCTTCTGTAATAGGGATAACTAGGGAGTCCCATTTCTCTTGTGCTGTCCTAAGTCTAGGATTGGTGTCTGTCACGAGGGCCGAGTAATAGGTGGAGATAAGTTTTGTCTGGTCCGGGGATCTCAGGAGTTTTTCCAGGTCAGGTGTCCTAATAGAACTGTCTAAGGAACCAAACTATGCTCATACTGCATGTCTAAGCAGGTATGTGGTAGGTTAAAGTCTAAACACATCTGAGAGAAGGATTTGAAACCCTGAGGGGTGTATATGTGGCATAAGTTCTTAATTCCCCTGGATGTCCATCTTTTGGGGTCAGGCAGGGAACATAACTCCTTAAGAGTAGGGTTAAACCACAGTGGACTATTGGGAGAGGCCAGCCAGGAGTCAGTTGAAAGATTTGCTACCACAGTTTGGAACAGGGAAAGGGAGGTACGTATAATTGACATGCCTGGTCCAGGTGGTGTGCATCCTCTATAGACAATGTTATGGAGTGTTTCAAATGAGGAGACTATAGCTGCTTCAGTTGTGGTACAGGCATTATTAGAGTTGGGGTGAAGCCAGTCATGAATATTAACCAGCTGGGATGCCAGATAGTAAAGATAGAATTTGGGGGAGGCCAAACCAGCCAGGTGGGATGGGAGGTGTAGGGTTTCCGGTGCAACTCTAGGGGGTCGTCCATTCCAGAGGAACGCAATACAAATAGAGTCAATACTTTTAGAAATGGATTTGGGAACTTTTTTTTCTAATCATAACTTGTTTATTTATTCATTGCTCACGTGATACACACAATTATATCAGTAGATGAGATTGAACATTACATGTATAGACAGTAACACATCAGGGGTCTGTATTATTTGAGCAATAACAGGATACAATACAAATATAAGATTTCTAACCCTCCCCTAACCCCGAACACTAATCAGCACTTATGACCCATGATAACGTATTCCAATTTAACACTTCTTCAAGCAACGTATTCTCTTCGGTCCAGTGCATAACAGTAAGCATAACCGAATCTATGTTTCCCAGTCCTCTCCCCCCACACCCCGCAGATCCCTACATAAGCAGTCTGTCCATTACCAGCTGTGGTGGCGCCAGGCTGGGATCTTACAGCCATGGTTGCCAGATAAGGTCAAATTTACCCACTGCCTTCCTGCAACTATATGCGGATTTGGAAACTTTACAAGGGGAATTAGCCATGACATACAGGATTTTGGAAAGTAGATCATCTTAAGGATATTGGCTCTTCCCATGAGATCCAGGGGCAAATCCTTCCACTGTTTGGTTTGTGTTTTGCAATTGGAGCACTGAGGGGCATAGGTTATTGGTTACGTATAGTGATAATGGCAATTGAATTTTGACTCTTAAGTACATGAAGGAGGTAGCTACTTGTAGCCTAGAGTCTGATTGAATCTTCGATATAACAGCTTGGTCTAGGGGAAAAAGGGTTGATTTATCCCAGTTCACTCGGAATCCGGAATAGTCACCAAATGTATTAATTTCAGCTAAGAGGTTGGTGAGGGAGTCGCGGGGGTCTGCTAGGTAGACTAGGGTATCATCTGCATATAGGGAGATTCGCTCCTCGATATCATTTATGGGAAGGCTCTTAATTAATGGAGAGCTACGGATCCGAACAGCAAGGGGCTCCATAGCCAGAGCAAATAAGAGGGGTGATAAAGGACATCCCTGCCTGGTGCCTCTGGTGATTGGAAATGTCTCAGTGACATGGGAATTAATCCGTATGTGGGCAGAGTAGCCATAGCATCAGAGATGTAGGTACTAATCAGAGGATTGAGAAATCCTGTAGGTGTTCCAGCAGACATCAGGTAGGATAAGCACAGAGGTAGGCATAGGAAGATCAGCAAGTGGCCTCAATTGCGGCATTGTCTGGGTTGTTTTCCAAAGTGAGCGTCTAGCCAGGCCATGGCTTCTTTAGGACAGGAGCAGAAGTGAGCTTTACCTTCATAGATGATCCTCAGTTTAGCAAGGAAAAGCATTGCATAGGGGAGGCCTTCAGTGCGAAGTCGGTCTTTCACCACCGCAAATGATATGCGCTGGCGTTGGACTTCAGCTGAGAAATCGGGGTATATGAGGATATTATTGCCGTTAAACTTGAGCGGCCCTTTTTTTTTTTGCAAGATGCAGGATAGCGACTTTTTTCAGAAAATTGAGGATTTTCGCAATCGGGGACCTTGGAGGGGCCCCCGAGGGAGGGGGGGGGGGTGTGCACGTTCAATCTCAAAGGAATACAATAACACCTCTACCCCAAAAACATCCCGCGGCCATGAATGGAGGAATTGTTCAGGGCGCGATCCCTCAGAGCATTCTGGGAAGGTTCTCTAAGTCATCTAACTTGGCCCTGAGGGTCACCAGCTCATCTGTAGTCATGTGTACTGTAACAGCAAAGGGGTGCACTGTGTCTTCTAGGTAACTGATACCTTCTTCCACCCCCCGTCCTTTCCTGCAGGTTTTGTACATCCTGCTTTAGTAGGGAGAAATAAATATGGATGCTTTCCATTTAAACTGTGAGGGAGGCCTTACACTCTTTTATAGCCAGCAGGATTTCTGCCAGGGTAGGCTCATCTTGAGAGGGGCTTGGTGAATTGCAATCCGCTGAGCATGTAGGGAAGTCTAGAGGTGTTAGGTGGTCAGCCTGGGTGAGGAAGACTGTAGGCAGAGAGTCACTCACCACTTGTGCAGAGAGCTCTGCTGAGGTAAGGGAGAGCTGCAGTGTGGCTTCATGCATGGCTGAGGGATTTGCGCCATCTTGCCTCCTGAACTTAGCTAGTTGTTCCGCCATGGACTGGGGTGCGGATGGCCCGTATTTATTCACCATAGTGCCTGTAATGGATGCCCGCCGTCTTTAGGAAGGGTTCTGTGCCTCTTGGGAGAATTTTGGACTCAGGATGCCTGCTGGATGAGAAGATCCGGAGTTGTGGATCTAAGCAGCCGCTCTCATGGTCCTCAAGCCATGCCCCTGCCAAAAACGCTTTTAATTCATTTTTCATTTTCAGAGCATATTTACCTATACCTATACTTATCCATTTACTAATACTAGCAGCATAAGGATTAAAGGATAAGTTCACCTTTAGTAACCTGTTACTAACTGAGCTGCACCTGCACCCTAAACCCCGGATTCCCTGTTGTGACAGCGGGCCGGGGATCTTCTCCCTGTATCCGCTGTCACAATTAAAAAAAAAAATGCCTGTTTGGAGTTCTGTGAATGGGAGAACTACAACTACTCTACTGTCTGCGATTGCAGCTGATTGCTTGTAGTTCTCAATGATCTACAAATGTGCTGATAAGCTCTCTAGATGGTTCATTGATCCGTCCTGTCATTCAGTAACTGCCTGCTTGTACAAGCTGAATTGACTGACTACACTGATAGTCTGCAGGAGCCTGAGATTGCACCCACGATGCTTTCCAGGCTACTAATTAAAAAAAAAAAAAATAATATATCCTAATTTTTTTACCTGCAAAAAAGATGTGCATTTGGATTGAGATTGAGAAAGTGAAGTTCTACATTAGGTGTTTTTTACGGATTTAAATTGGGAAAAAAAATACTGCATTTGGCCCCTAGATGGTAGTAAGTATCATAGGTAGTTCTTATTCTAGGTGCTATCTAGCTCCCAAAGTTGTTCTTTTCCATTTTAAATCAATAAAAAACAATCAAAGCACAGGAAATAGCCTAATAACATTTTTATTTATGTATTTTTTGCACTGAAAAAATACATGCACTTTGGGGAAATTGCTATGTGAATTTTTGTCAAACACAGTTCTTAAAGTGGGGGATGCTAAAGTTGGCTTAATCCACAATGAAAGTTTTTTTTTTTTTTTTTTTTTTTTTTTTTTTACCATCAGACTGAAGCGCTTTGGTGTAAGCCTAAATTTGCACATTATCAACACACCATCACCATTGTCGAACATGGTGGCAGCATCATGCTGTGGGGATACTTTGCTCTGAGCTGCTCCCGGAAGGCTTATGAGGGTGGAAATAAGGATTTATATGGCCATACATGTAATTGTCATCATCCCTTGTAATGGAATATAAGAAGAAACATAAAAAAATTGGATTTTAGGGGCAATTGAAAAAAGATAATGTATTTTGTAAAACATATATATTCATTAACAAGTAGATTAGATAAAATTCCAGATTGGAAATACAAAACATCACATTACATGAACCTATAGGATATAAACATGAAGTGGTAGTCCCCAGCTACTTGCTGTTTTTTTATCGGTGGATTACGATGAGATAAAGTAGGTGGGGATCTCCAATGCGTTTCGAAATGTGCAAATATAAGCAAATCTTCAGGGAATAATACTACTTCTGAAAAAAACAATTTCAATTAAAAAACAAATAAATATTGTATACGACTATATATGGAATTACATCTGCAATATGCATATAAGCGTAAACAACTGTATCCTATAGGTTCATGTAATGCAGGGGTGTCCAATCTTTTTTCCAAGAGGGCCAGATTTGATGAATAGAACATGCTTGAGGGCCGACCATTTTGCCTGACATTCTTAAACCATTAAAATTTGGTCTAAGTGTGTCCATCCGAGCACTAATACACGGCCCAACAAGAATTCTCTTGCCTTTGTGCTGTGTGTGGTGAATAGATGAGCTTGGGCGTGTTATTTGGATATACCGGATTTAATCTGCTTATAACATGCACCTTCACTTTAAAAATGAAGTTTCAGGAAAAAAAATCTTAAATTTTAAATAAAGAACTGTGAAGCAAAATAAGGGTCAGTGCCCATCAATGCAGCCTAATCAGTGCCCATCTGCGGCCCCCACTCCATTGCCATGAATGTGGCCCCCACTGTATTGACATGAATGCAGCCCCCACCGTATTGACATGAATGCAGCCCCCACCGTATTGACATGAATGCAGCCCCCACCGTATTGACATGAATGCAGCCCCCACCACATTAACATGAATGCAGCCCCCACCGTATTGACATGAATGCAGCCCCCACCGTATTGACATGAATGCAGCCCCCACCGTATTGACATGAATGCAGCCCCCACCGTATTGACATGAATGCAGCCCCCACCACATTCACATGAATGCAGCCCCCACCACATTCACATGAATGCAGCCCCCACCACATTCACATGAATGCAGCCCCCACCGTATTGACATGAATGCAGCCCCCACCGTATTGACATGAATGCAGCCCCCACCACATTGACATGAATGCAGCCCCCACCGTATTGACATGAATGCAGCCCCCACCGTATTGACATGAATGCAGCCCCCACCGTATTGACATGAATGCAGCCCCCACCGTATTGACATGAATGCAGCCCCCACCGTATTGACATGAATGCAGCCCCCACCGTATTGACATGAATGCAGCCCCCACCACATTCACATGAATGCAGCCCCCACCGTATTGACATGAATGCAGCCCCCACCGTATTGACATGAATGCAGCCCCCACCGTATTGACATGAATGCAGCCCCCACCACATTCACATGAATGCAGCCCCCACATTGACATGAATGCAGCCCCCACCACATTGACATAAATACGGCAGCCCCCACCACATTGACATGAATGCAGACTCACCATTGCTGTCAGTGCAGCCTGATTCATGTCCATCTGCAGCCTTGAAGGAGACAGGGAGGGGGCGGGACGAGCGCCAACAGATATACAGGAGAAATTCCTGTTTACACGGCGGCCTCTTTAATTGAAAGTCCCGCCTCCTATGATGGACAAAACAATTGTCCAATGGCAGCGCAGGAGACGGGACTTCCTTTTACACAGGACGCCGTGTAAACAGGAAATTCTCCTGTATCCTGTACGGCGCTTGTCCCGCCCCCTCCAAGGCAGCCAGCATATCTATCTTTTATGGCCCCCGGCGCTCGGGGATTCGTTGGGGGCCACAAAAGATATATATGTCAAAATTACCAGGCGGGCCGTCCGAAACCGGTCCGCGGGCCGCGATTGGCCCGCGGGCCGGACTTTGGACATGCCTGATGTAATGTGATGTTTTGTATTTCCAATCTGGAATTTTATCTAATCTACGTGTAGAATAAATATATATGTTTTACAAATACTTTGTCTTATTTCAATTTCCCCTAAAACCCAACTTTTTGAGGTTTATTCTTATAGGCTTATGAGGGTAGAAGATTGAATTTAATGCAGTAAAATGAAGTGAAATCCTGGAGGAAAACTGATGCAGTTTGCAGAATACCTGAGCCTTGGCAGAAAATGTCATCCTGCAAGGCGCTGATTCCAAGCATGAAGTCAAAACTTTGCAAGAATGGCTTAACTGCTTGCCAACCAGGCCATAGCCGAAAAATGACTACAGCACTGTCGGATAACTCTGGGAGGGCCTACTATAACATCAGTGCCACATTAGTGCTCATCCGTGCCACATTAGTGCTCATCCGTGCCACATCAGTGCTCATCCATGCCACATCAGTGCACATTGGTGCCACATCAGTGCTCATTGGTGCCACATCCATGCCACATCAGTACTCATCTGTGCCACATCAGTTCTCATCCATGCCAAATCAGTTCTAATCCGTGCCAAATCCATGCCACTACAGTGCCCATCAGTGCCTCACAAAAGTGTAACAAGTAGTCAAATTTGATTTGAAATGTATGTCCCTAGAACACCTGATGGTGCTCCCTGCATGTTGGGCCTCTGTATGTGGCCAGGCTGAGGAAAAGTCTCACACATGTGGTATCGCCATACTCAGGGGGAGTAGCAGAATACATTTTGGGGCGTAATTTTTGCCATGTACATGCTATGTGTTTAGAAATATCTTATAAATGGGAAAACTTTGTGAAAAAAATTGTTTTAGTTTTCTTTACACATTTTCCAAAGACTTGTGAAAAAAAATTAATGTTCAAAAGACTCATTATGCCTCATAGAATATACAATGGGGTGTTTACTTTCCAAAATGGGGGTAATTTTTTGGGCGTTTCCATTGTCCCGGTGCTCCAAGACCTTCAAAAGTGGTAGTCTAGAAATTATGTGTAATTTATGTCCTTAGAATGCCTGATGGTGCTCCTTGCATGTTGGGCCTCTCTATGTAAAAGTCTCACACGTGGTATTCGCATACTCAGGAGTAGGGCTGCAGCGATTAATCGATAAAATCATTGTCAACGATTTTCATTATCGATTAGTTGGTCTAACGGCACCTTCCTCCCTGCCAGTCCTGCCTCTGTCCCAGTGAATCCTGTGTACAAGGCGGTAGCGCCGCCATATTCATTGGTTTCCTGGGAGGAATAGTGCCCCATCATTGGTGTTCCCGGGAGGAATAGTACCCTATCATTGGTGTTCCCGGGAGGAATAGTGCCCCATCATTGGTGTTCCCGGGAGGAATAGTACCCTATCATTGGTGTTCCCGGGAGGAATAGTGCCCCATCATTGGTGTTCCCGGGAGGAATAGTGCCCTATCATTGGTGTTCCCAGGAGGAATAGTGCCCCTATCATTGTTGTTCCTGGGAGGAATAGTACCCCATTATTGGTGTACTTATCGATTATAAAAATAATCGTTAGTTGCAGCCCTACTCGTAGTGGGAAAAAAAATCTTCATTTTGCAAAGAATTGTGGGAAAAAATTAGAACTTCAAAAAACTCAACGTGCCTCTTACTAAATATCTTGGACTGCCTACTTTCTAAAAAGGGGTCATTTGGGGGGTATTCGTACTTTCCTGGCTTGTTAGGGTCTCAGGAAATGAAAGAGGCTGTCAGTACATCAGGTGTAATCCATTTTTACTCATTGGCACCATAGCTTGTAGACTCTATAACTTTCACAAAGACCAAATATTATACACTTATTTGGGTTATTTTTACCAAAGATATGTGGCAGTATACATTTTGGCCACAATTTATGAAGAAAAATTACTCCTTTGCAAAATTTTCTAACAGAAATTAAGAAAAATGCATTTTTTTACAAAATTTTTGGTCTTTTTAAATTTATAGCGCAAAAAATAAAAAAAACCCAGCAGTGATTAAATATCACCAAAAGAAAGCTCTATTTGTGTGAAATAAGGACAAAAATTTCATATGGGTACAGTGTTGCATGACTGAGTAATTGTCATTAAAAATGTGAGAGCACTGAAAGCTGAAAATTGGTCTGGTTAGGAAGGGGGTTTAAGTGCCCAGTGGGCAAGTGGTTAAAAAATAATAAGTGAAACTGATCGCTCATGATTCCCATGTTGCCTGACAGAGCTTAAAGTGTATTTCCACTTTTGTAGTAAAATTTTCGAAAAAACTCCTGATGTATTTATGTCATTCCATTCATACGGCATACCTAAAAACAAACAAAAATAAATAAAACATTTTAACTTTTTGTTTTTAGATGTTTCTTAGGAGAAGGTGCCTTGGCTGACTACAAGAATTTCTTAAACCGTTTAGTGTTATCTGTCCCAATTGAAAGCCTTAGGAAACGATGTGCTCCCTCTAACTAAAGTGATATTTTTTGTTTAAAAATAACAAACATGTCATACTTACGTGATCTGTGCAGTGGTTTTGCACAGAGCAGCCCAGGTCTTCCTCTTCTCGGGTCCCTCGCCAGTACTCCTGGCCCCTCCCTCCTGCTTAGTGCCCCCACAGCAAGCAGCTTGCTATGGAGGCACTCGAGCCTAGCCGCTTCTCTGTGTGTCCAATCAAACATGGAGTGGCAGCTCTGCTCCGCCCCCTCTCTCTCATCATTGGCTCACGGACATTGATCATCAGCAGCGGGAGCCAATGGTGCCCACTGCTGTGTCTCAGCCAATCAGGTGGAAGAGACCCGGACAGCTGATGCTTGCGTGCAACATCGCTGAATCGAGATGGGGCTTAGGTAAATATTAGGGGGGCTGCTGCTTCATAGAGAAGGTTTTTTTTTATCTCAATGCATAGAATGCTGATGCCGCAGCGCCGCCCCTCGGAAGTTTGGTCCCCCTCTTCCTTCCTCCGCCGCCGGGCCAATTAGAAATCGCAGCGCGCTTTGTACTTGCGCAGTAGGAAACCGGGTGTGAAGCCAGAAGGCTTCACTGCTGGGTTCCCCTACTACGAATGACGGCGGCCGCACCCCAGAGCCGATCCGAGAATCGGCTTGGGTGTCGACATTGCGGGAGCCCTGGACAGGTAAGTGTCCTAATATTAAAAGTCAGCAGCTACAGTATTTTTTGTGGGGGCCCAGAACTCCTCTTTGAAACACTTTGACGTTTTTTGCTGGAGTTTACAGAGAAAATCATCTAAAAAGCAAAAGGTAAGCTGCAATCCTTAAAGCAGAGGTCCACACAAATTATTAACGTTATCTTAATCCCACCATTGCATTGAACAGATGTGCAAATGAAAAAAAAAAATTAGCTGTGTGTTTACCTTTCTAGCAGTCTTTATTGTGGCACTTCCTGTGTCTGACCCCCGCGGGAGTAGGCGTGTATCTTCTTCATCCCCGGCGGCGCACTGTCTCCTGGGAGCTAAGTGTATACATTCCCAGGATTCAGTGCGGATCGTGATGGCTACCTGGAAGTTTACGGCGCTCTGCGCCGTTAACACTGAGCATGCGCGGGAACGAGCGGTGAATGCTGGTAGCTCAGCATTCACTGCATCCAGGAAGTTAATGCTTGTGGGCTTCACATGCCCACAAGCAAGATGGAACCGGCCATCCTCAATTTTTAAAACTTTGTTTTTAATTTGAAACCGGACATCGGGGGAGATAGTTCATCTAAAAAGTGAGTGTTACATTGTGATTATGTAAGTGTCTGAAAGGTTGGGAAAAAAAAAATGAATGGTCGGTGGACCTCCGCTTTAAGTATTTTTAAAGTTATGCTAAGTGAATGACATGACAAACAAATCCAAAATAGACATTATACCCGAAAAAGTGGAAGTACACTTTAAACAGTTTTACAAATAGTAATGAGAAGAGGTTGTGGGGTCCAGACCTATCCACAAAATCAATGGTGTAATTGCTGCCAAAGGTCCATGTGCTAAATACTGACATTGAGTTGGGGGGGGAGGGGGTGGATTAATTTGACCTATTAGCAGCCCCCTCTCTCCCCATTGTAGTTCATTAAGGTGTATTAACTCTTTGAGATTAAAGGGTCTATTTTTCTTCATCGTACAGTACAGCAGTGGTCATCAACCCTGTCCTCAGGGCCCACTAACAGGTTTTATGTATTACCAGGTTTTATGTATTACCTTGGGGAGATGCAGACTAGAATACTGTAATCATTGAACAGCAAATTATATCACCTGTGATGTATTTCAGTTATCTTGCAAACCTGGCCTGTTAGTGGGCCCTGAGGACAGGGTTGATGACCACTGCAGTACAGGACACAGGTCTTCAATCATACCAGATGGATTATATCCTACTCCTTTAGGTTATGACACTGGTGAAGCGACTCAAAACTTTTAGTCAGTCCCTCATAAAACCCCTTTCCACCATGTCCCTCATCTATCCCCTTTCCACCATGTCCACTCAGATTTTTCCTATCGTCCTTAGGGGATGGATGCATCTTTGTGGAAGATAGATTTACATATTTCTGTTATCAGGACTGTTAACAGCACCAAGCCACTGCAGCCAAGGGTTTCAATTTCTCAGATCAGAGCCTCCTGATTTCATACTGTGGGAATTGTATCCAGATCCTGCGTCAAGATAGGATCAGTACTGGCCTGTACACTGCTACTGCACTGAACCTGGTACTAGTGTGATATACCTAGGTACAAAGTGCAATTTGCCTGTTGCCACCAGATGTTATATAGATCAAAGGCAGTGGTCCATCGGTGAAAGAGCCATTCCATGAACCCCCATTGGGGGTTGGAGCAGAAGGATGGATAAGCCCTACTAAAGTGGGCAAAGTTGTTCTGTTGGCTTTGTGGGACTGCTCAGGGATCAGTAAGCAGGTCCTGGCCCTCCAAGAATGGATTTGGTATGGGCCATGGGTACTTGGGGTCTTCATTCCCCTCCTTTTTCCCAATTGCCTATCAGTGTGGCCAAGCAGGGTGTGAATGAGCTACTATGTTAGCTTAACTACTTCCTGCCTGACCTATAGACAAATGACAGGCCGAGAAGCACCTTTCCTCATCCTAGGCGGATGTCATCTGTCCATCGGACAGAGCGAATGTCGGTTCATTGTACCGGGCCAGCCCTGGTATCACATGATCGATGTGGCCAATCACATGAAAGTTGTAAATAATGAATAGTTTGATCTCTGTGATTGGTCACAGTAATCACATGGTACAGACAGAGCCAGCCACAATGCATCTGCACCATGTGATAGCTATGGCCAATTACAGCTTTCTTTGTAATG
This sequence comes from Aquarana catesbeiana, assembly GCF_042186555.1. Lineage (NCBI taxonomy): Eukaryota > Metazoa > Chordata > Amphibia > Anura > Ranidae > Aquarana > Aquarana catesbeiana. The sequence goes on from NC_133326.1 coordinate 194,568,773, forward strand.
AATGGATGTTTATCATAAACATAATTACTTATAATCGTGATCATCACTGTTATAAGTAATCAGTGTTAAAAAATTAAATAAAAAATCCTGATCACTTCCCCAGAGTAGTACAGTGTCACTATAGTAACATGTACTGCTCTGGTCACAGTATGTAAAAAAAAAAAAGTTAAAAAAACAAGAAATATATAAATATTATATATATTTATATACAGGGGGGGGGGGTATTTGACCCCCTGCTGGTTTTGTACGTTTGCCCACTGACAAAGGAATAATCAGTCCATAATAAGACCTTCCCTCATAGATTGTAAGCGCTAATGAGCAGGGCCCTCTGATTCCTACTGTATTAAAGTGTATTGTATTTGTACTGTCTACCCTAAAGTTGTAAAGCGCTACGTAAACTGTTCGCGCTATATAAATCCTGTATAATAATAATAATAATAATAATAATAATAATAAATGGTAGGTTTATTTTAGCAGTGAGAGACAGAATAACAACCAAAAAATCCAGAAAAATGCATTTTAATGAGTGAAATAAGTATATGACCCCTTCACAACATATGACTTTGTACTTGGTGGCAAAACCCTTGTTGGCAATCACAGAGGTCAGACGTTTCTTGTAGTTGACCACCAGGTTTGCACACATCCCAAGAGGGATTTTGTCCCAGCCCTCTTTGCAGATCCTCTTGAAGTCATTAAGGTTTCGAGGCTGACATTTGGTAACACGAACCTTCAGCTCCCTCCACATATTTTCTACATGGCCCCATCCATCCTCCCTTTTGATGCAGTGAAGTTGTCCTGTCCCCTTAGCAGAAAAACACCCCACAAAGCATAATGTTTCCACCACTGTGTTTGACGGTGGGGATTTTGTTCTTGGGGTCATAGGCAGCATTCCTCCTCCTCCAAACATGGAGAATTGAGTCGATTCCAAAAAGCTCAATTTTTGGTCTCATCTGACCACAACACTTTAACCCAGTTCTCCTCTGAATCATTCAGATGTTAATTAGCAAACTTCTAACGGGCCTGTACATGTGCTTTCTTGAGCAGGGGGACCTTGCGGGCGCTGCTGTCAGTCCTTCACAGCGTAGTGTGTTACCAATTGTTTTCTTGATGACTATGGTCCCAGCTGCCTTGAGATCATTGTCGAGATTCTCATCTTGGCGATGATCTTGTAGCCCATTTCAGTCTTGTGTAGGCCTACAATCTTGTCCCTGACACCCTTGGACGGCTCTTTGGTCTTGGCCATGGTGGAGAGATTGGAATCTGATTTGCTTCTGTGGACAGGTGTCTTTTATACAGGTAACAAGCTGAGATTAGGAGCACTCCCTTTTAAGAGAGTGCTCCTAATCTCAGCTCGTTACCTGTATAGAAGACAGCTGGGAGCCAGAAATCTTGCTGATTGATAGGGGATCAAATACTTATTTCACTTATTAAAATGCAAATCAATTTATAACTTGTTTGAAATGCATTTTTCTGGATATTTTTGTTATTCTGTCTCTCACTGTTAAAATAAATTTACCATTAAAATTATAGACTGATCATTTCTTTGTCAGTAGGCAAAGGTACAAAATCCGTAGGGGATTAAATACATTTTTTCCCTCGTATGTACAGTATCTCACAAAAGTGAGTACACCCCTCACATTTTTGTAAATATTTTATTATACGTTTTCATGTGACAACACTGAAGAAATGACACTTTGCTACAATGTAAAGTAGTGAGTGTACAGCTTGTATAACAGTGTAAATTTGCTGTTCCCTCAATATAACTCAACACACAGCCATTGTTTAAACCGCTGGCAACAAAAGTGAGTACACCTCTAAGTGAAAATGTCTAAATTGGGCCCAAAGTGTCAATATTTGGTGTGGCCACCATTATTTTCCAGCACTGCCTTTATCCCTCTTGGGCATGGAGTTCACCAGAGCTTCACAGGTTGCCTCTTCCAATCCTCCATGATGACACCATGAAGACCTTGCGCTCCTCAACCTTCCGTTTGAGAATGCCCCACAGATGCTAAATAGAGTTTACGTCTGGAGACATGCTTGGCCACCACATCCCAAAGGTGCTCTATTGGATTGAGAACTGGTGACTGTGGAGGCCATTGGAGTACAGTTGAGTTAACTGAATGAATGAATGAAAAATTTATAAAGCGCTGCTAATGCGAACTGAATCGCCTCAAGGCGCTAAATGCGTTTGGTGTTGTCAGCTTCTAGAAGAGGAAGGTCTTGAGTTTTTTCCTGAAAGCCAGGTGATTTTCTTCCATGCGGATGTGGGTCGGAAGTGCGTTCCATAGCCTAGGTCCTTGGACTGCGAATCTTCGTTCTCCCTTTGCTTTGTAATGGTATTTGGGAATGAGAAGGAGGTTTTGGTTAGATGATCGAAGATTGCGATTGGGTGTGTAGTGTTTTATTTTCTCTCGAAGGTATTGAGGCGCGGTTCCTTGTATGCATTTGTGGGTGAGGCAGAGGGTCTTGAATGTGATCCGGTTCTTTACGGTTAGCCAATGTAGGTTATGAGTAAGCACTCATTGTGAGTGTGAAACGCGTCAGCTGTTTCTGTACGCTTCTGCTGTAGTGTTTTGTGTTCCTTTATGATTTAGCTTTTTACCAATAAAAGCATTCATCATTACACCGGTGTGCGGCTTCCAGCTTTCCTCGATTTTCCTAGCCAATGTAGGTTCCTTAGGGATGGGGAAATTGACTCCCAGGGTTTTTTCCTGTTAACAGTCTTTACTCATTGTCATGTTCAAGTAGCCTTACTCAGGTAGGCTGTGGCATCTAAACGATGCTCACTTGTTAGAAGGGGCCCAAAGTGTGCCAAGAAAATATCCCCCACACCATTACACCACAACCACCAGCCTGAACCATTGATCCAAGGCTGGATAGATCCATGCTTTCATGTTTACGCCAAATTCTGACCCTTCCATCTGAATGTCACAGCTGAAATCGAGACTCATCAGACCAGGCAACATTTTCCCAATCTTCCATTGTCCCATTTTGGTAGGCCTGTGCGAATTGTACCCTCAGTTTCCTGTTCTTAGCTGACAGCAATGGCACCTGGTATGGTCTTTTGCTGTTGTAGCCCATCTGCTTCAAGGTTCGATGTGTTGTGCATTCAGCGATAGTATTCTGCATGGAGGGGGTGAAAGGGAGGGGGTGAAAGTGTTTGGTATTGAAGTGGTTAACCACTTCCCGCCTGCTGTCCATCAATTGACGGCTGGGAGGCGCAGCTCTCGTTCTGGGTGGACGTCATATGACGTCATATGAGATATAAAGTGGGGAAAATAATTATTTGATCCCCTGCAGATTTTGTAAGTTGCCAATTACAAAGAAATGAAGGGTTTATATTTCATTTTTTATCATAGATTTATTTCAAATGATAGGCCAGAATATCAAACAAAACTCCAGAAAAAAACACATGATACAAATGTTATAAATTGAGTTGCAGTTGAGTAAGTAAAATTAAAGTATTTGATCCCCTACCAACCAACAATAATTCTGGCTCCCACAGACTGGCTACCGTATGTGCTCATTTGGTACACAGATTAATCCTGTCAATTTTAAGAAGGTGCTCCTTTTTTTTTGTTTTAAGATATTTTTTATTAGTTTTATGACAAACAGACAAACTAAAAAAAAAAGAGAAAAAATAAGCAAAACAATATGCTTTACAAAAACAAAAACAAAACTTGGGCAATCATATAGGTATACAGCATCAAATACTAGGCTTGTACATTTGGGAGACTTATGATAATACATTGTTTAAGCATCATACATTCGTATGTAGAATACAATCAAGGTGTTGGTTACTTAGCACCAGTAAAATTCTATATATACAGTATATAGAGTGGCACGACCTACAGGCAACCTGCAATCTATTTCTATTGTGAGGGGAGCATCAGGGGGATAGCCAGCCACCCGTCCCATATTTTGTGGAATGTTTTGCTTCGTTTCCGAAGTTCAAAGGCAAGTTTGTACATTGGGATAGCATTGTTGATAAGCTTCAGCCATAGGGTTTTTAAAGAGGTCTGTGTTCCCTTCCATGACAACAGTGTAACTTTTCTAAAATAAAAGTAGAGAATGCGGAGTAGCCTTTTGGCAGGCGTTGATATTTGAAGGTCATCAAAGATGCCCAGCAGACAATTCTTGGGGTAAATAATGTTAGGGATGCCTAGAGCTCTGGAGATAAAGGAGCACACCTCTGCCCAGAGGTCCTAAACCATTGGGCATGCCCAAAAACAATGTAGGACGTTGGCTTCTTAACCGCAGCCGCGGAAACATTTAGCCATGGGTGACAAACCCATCTTTTTCAACCTGGTTGGGGTGAGGTGAGATTGATGGAAAATATTTACCTTTATAATGCTCTCTCTTGATGAAATAACTGATGTATTGTATTGTACGTGTCACTAAACTCCTCTGCAAGGGAGATGTCCATAGAGATCCATTTTTCCTGGGCCCTACTAAATCTGGGGTTAAAGTCAGTCATTAGGGCAGCGTAATAAGTAGATATAAGTTTGGTACGGTCAGGTTGTCTCAGCAGTTTCTCTAGTGGTGGTAGGTTAGTTGGGTTATCTAAGGAACTGTGCTCTGATAGCATGTCTGAGCTGATAGTAGTAAAACAGGTATGAGTGCGACAAGTCAAAGTCAAGTCTGAGCTGATGAAAGGATTTAAAGCCTTGTGCAGTGTATAGGTGACAGGTATTTAATCCCTTTGGAGTACAAACATTTAGGGTCAGGTAAAGAGTAAAGTTCCTGCCAGGTAGGGCTATTCGGGGATACCGACCATGTGTGTCGTGTTATTTTGGTGGTGATGTATTTGAACAATGAAAGGGATGTGGCCAGCATGGAGGTGCCGGGGCGGGACTTTGCCCCTATAAACAATATTGTGAAGGGTTTCCATGGAGGACGCAATGGCCCCCTCAGTGGTAGTACATGCATTTGCTGCTATCGGTTGTAGCCAGTCATGGATATGCACCAGTTGAGATGCTAGGTAGTATAGAAAGAAGTTTGGGAGTGCCAATCCTGCCAGCTGTGTCGGTAACCTTAGTGTCTCAAGCGCCACTCTGGGGGATCTGCCATTCCACATTAACGTTGTACAGATTGTGTCTATACGTTTGAAAATAGATTTAGGTATTTTGCATGGGGAGTTGGTCAGGATGTATAGCAGTCTTGGTAAATAGATCATTTTGAGGGTATTTGCCCTCCCCATGAGATCCAGGGGCAGGTCCATCCACTGTTTAGTTTGCTCCTTTAAGCGAGTTAGTAGTGGGTCTAAGTTATTGACAATGTAAGTGGACAGAGATGTCTGCACCAGAGCCCCTAGATACCTAAAGGAGGACACCACCTGCAGATTAGAGTCTGGGTGAATATGAGAAGTTGCATCTGGGTCCAAGGGGATAAGACTGGATTTGTCCCAATTCACCCTAAATCCGGAGTAGTCTCCAAATGTATTGATCTCGGATAACAATGTTTGGAGTGACACATCGGTGTCCGCCAGGTACACCAACGTGTTATCCGCATAGAGCGAGATTCGTTCCTCAATGGTGGCAATGGGGAGACCTTTTATAGATGGAGAGGAGTGGATACGTACCGCTAGTGGCTCCATGGCCAGGGCAAAGAGGAGGGGGGACAGTGGACACCCCTGTCTTGTGCCCCTATTGATTGAGAAAGACTCAGTGACTGTAGAGTTAACCCGAATACGTGCCCTCGGGGAAGCATAAGGGAGTTTTATCCACGCCACCATTCTGGGGCATACATTTTAAACACCTGGAAGAGGTACAGCCATTCCACACTGTCGAACGCTTTACATGTATCTAGGGATACTATGGCCCTTGTAGGAGGACAGTCGTGTGGGTATTGCAGATTATGGAATAGTCTGTGGATATTCATTCTGGTGGACCTTCCGGGTATAAATCCCCCCTGCTCACTGTGTACCAGGGTCGTCACTGCAGTGTTTAAACGATTTGCCAACACTTTGGCCAGAATCTTAACATCCACATTTATGAGTGATATCGGGCGGTATGATTCGCATTTAAGTGGGTCCTTGTGGGGCTTTAGTAAAAGTATAATCAAGGCTTCTCGCATAATAGGGGGAGGACTCCTATATCTAAAGCCTTGTTGTATGTGTGTAAAAGAAATGGGGATAGTATGTCTTTAAATTGTGTGTACCATTCGGTTGGATAGGCAGCCAAACCGTGAGTTTTATGAGTAGGCATTTGTGAGATAGCTACTAGCGATTTCTTCAACTGAGATAGGTGCCTCTAGGTCATCTTTCTGTTCAGAAAGGGAGGGGAGAGGTATGTCGGCTAAGTATTCAGTTAGTTGGGCTTCGTTGTACTCAGCTCTGGAGATATATAGGTCTTTGTAGAAATTTAAAAAGGTTTTCATGATGTCCCCAGGGGTGTCGCTAATTTGGCCCTGTGTGGTAAGTATACGCGGAATGGATATGGGGGGGTAATCCGCTCTGGCCAGGTATGCCAAGAGACGTCCAGCTTTGTTACCGTGCTCAAATGATTTTTGAGTAGCATGTCTCTTGTGTCGGGGGTCGAGTTAGAGGCATAAACAGATTCTGCTTATACCATGGCAGTTCCCAGTTCCCCCGTAAGTTGCCTATTGTTTTTCCGTAGGACTCCTGTAATGGACATAAAGGTGCCCCTCAATGTGGACTTAAATGCTTCCCATTCTGTGGAGGGGTCTACTGTTCCCAAGTTGTCCTTCCAATAGCCCGTAATACCCTTTCTGCACTCTCCCTGCACCACCTCATCCTCCAACCAGTAAGAGTTCAGATGCCAGCTAGCAGGGCCCGAACCTGGGAGGAGAGCAAGGTTCACAGAGAGAGGAGCGTGCTCCGAGACTCCTCTGGGTAGGTACGAGACTGCAGTGACAACGGGAAGGGTATCCACTGTGGTAAATGCCATGTCAATCCGAGACATGGTGTGGAAGGAATCCGAGTGGCAAGAATACTGGCTCACGTCCGGATACTCCCAGCGCCATGTCTCTGTAAGATCATATACCTGCATCCAATTCAGAAGGGAGGGAAAAGATCTACCACCACCTCCCAAGCGGTCCATGGCTGGGTCACTAGGGCATTAAAGTCCCCTATATAAAGTATCGGTCCAGGGGGTCTAGTCAGCAGCTTAAGTGACAATTAAGATAGTACCTCCACCGAAAATGGGGGAGGAATATAAACGTTCACAAGAGTAAACGTCACAGAGGAAATTTGTATGGTTAGTATAATAAATCTCCCCTCTGGGTCTGTGGTTACTTGTATGGTTTCAGCGGGAAGGGATTTAGCTAGTAGCATAGATACCCCCCTGAAATAGTTTGTGTGGGTAGAGTGATAAGGTTTTGCCAACCATGGACGCCCAAGGGTTCTCACTTTAGTGCCGGTGAGGTGAGTTTCTTGGAGACATATAATATGGGGACGGCATTTTTTTTGTAAACCGAAAAGACTAGGGATCTCTTTTGGGGTGCATTCATTCCTCTAGTGTTCCATGACACTATCTTCAAGGGCTTTGCCATTCTTAGTCATACATCATATCACAGTCACATAGAAATGTAAATGCCTTCACACTTAATACCTGGTAGGCCAAGCCACTCTGAGCATATCTAAACATATCTTCAGGATACTGCAAATAACTGCCTCTGCATGAGCTATCAGTTAATAAACCAGAAAAAAACCCATAAACTGTCCTGGGCAGTACCCGTAGAAGATGCAAAAAAAATCAAAAATGAGAGTGTCCCAAAAAAGAGAAAAAAAGAGCAAAAAAACCTTTGCCCCCCTCCCCTGCTCAGCCAACCCCAACATAGCGAGCCTTGGATCCCTGAACTGAAGAAACCTGAAGGGCCCCTTTAAACTGGGGGAGAACTGTCCTGTGGCCTAGCCACCAACTGGTGTGGGGTGATAGTGGAATCCAGAGTGACTCCTGAACAGTTCTGCGTATGGGGAATGTAGCATAGTTCAATAGTAGATGGAACAAATTACATAGTTAAAGGCCAGTAGCCTGTATAGGGGGACTCAGATCTGACGATAGGAAGGAGGTCTGTTCTGTAAGGGTGGTGGATGACAGGATAACAGTTCACAGTTCTGCTGTAGGGGGGGTGGAATATCCTTATGGAAAACCAAAACACTCCGCTGGGCATAGTAGAGGAACTCCCATGTGTAGGGAGAAAGGTGTCTCCACATTCAGCTCAGGGCAAGTGTAGATGGGGATTGTAGGGGTTAGAGCCTCAGGCTTTAAACTGCTCTGCATCTTGGTGGAACTCCATATCGGTCATTGAACCATGCCATGGCCTCCTTGGGGCTGGTGTGGAATTGCGCCTTGCCATCATGAATGATGTGCAGCTTTGCAGGGAAAAGCATGGCATAGGAGAGGCACTCTGTGCGTAATCAAGCCTTTACTGCTGCAAAGCTGATGCGCTGCCTCTGGACATCCGCTGAAAAGTCAGGGTATACTGAAATGGTATTGCCATTGTATTTTAAGGGGCCTTTCTCACTGTCTAGGTGAAAGATGGCAACCTTGTCTTGAAAGTTGAGGAGCTGGGCAATAATGGAGCAGGGTGGTGCTCCAGAGGGTGGGGGGTGCGGAGGGGTGCGATGTGCCCGCTCAATCACATGGGAAAAGGATGGTGCGTCAGACCCAAAAATTTCCCTTAGCCAGTTATAAAGGAACTTTTCAGGGCGAGGACCCTCTGCACGTTCAAGGAAGCCCACGAATCGCAGGTTGTTCCTTCGGGAACGATTTTCCATGTCATAAATTTTGGCGCAAAGGGCCGCCATTTCCCCTGTATGATCCCTCACTGTGGCAGATAGGGGATGGACAACATCCTCAAGGGAGCTAATGCGTTCCTCTGCTTCCCCTGCCCTATCCCCTAAGTTTTGTACATCTTGCTTCAGGAGAAAAAAGTCCATGCATACTGACGCTATCTGAGCAGTGAGGGAGGCTTTACAGTCCTGAATAGCAAGCATAATGGAGGCTAGGGTAGGTTCAGTGGAGGGGGAGCCTGGGCTGCAGTTATCTTCACTGTCCATGTGGAGGCTCTGGAACTGCAGTGGGTCAGGCTGTGTGTCTCTAGTAGCAGGGGCAATGTCACTCACCATTGCAGCCTGTTGTTTGTGGAGAGCAGAGACCAACGGCTGCAGCAGCATGTCATGCTGCTCTGCCTGTGTCCTGGAGCCATCTTGCCTTCGGTTCCTGGCCGCCTGTCCCGCCGTCGATACTGTTGCGGGGGCCCGTATTTTACAATGGATGCCAGCCTGGAATGTTCCCACAGCCGTGGGGAACAATTTAAGACCTTTCTGGAGCAAATCGGGCTCAGGATGACTGCAGGATGCCGCTCGGAAGCTGGAGATGTGGCTTTACATTTCTGCTCTCTCTGCCATCTGGACACACCCACTAAGAAGGCGCTCCTAAAGACTACTCGTTATGTGTATAAAAGACACCTGTCTACAGAATCTTTCTTCCATTCAGACCTCACAATCATGGGCAAGATTAAAGAGCGGTGCCTGGTTTCCACATAAATGAGGTTGTTTTACCCTCCCCATGTCCTCCTAAGACCCCTTTCACACTGAGGCGCTTTACAGGTGCTACAGCGCTAAAAATAGTGCCTGTAATGCTGCCAGCATTGCTGCAGAGGTTGAAGGGGTGGGAGGTCAGCCTGTCAGTGTTCAGACCATATGCTGCACACTGCATCAAATTGATCTGCATGGCTGTTGTCCCAGAAGGAAACCTCTTTTAAAGATGATGCACAAGAAAGCCCGCAATCAGTTTGCTGAAGACAAGCAGACTAAGGACATGGATTACTGGAACCATGTCCTGTGGTCTGATGAGACCAAGATAAACTTATTTGGTTCAGATGGTGTCAAGCGTGTGTGGCGGCAACCAGGTAAGGAGTATAAAGACAGGTGTCTTGCCTACAGTCAAACATGGTGGTCTGGGGCTGCATGAGTGCTGCCTGCACTGGGGAGCTGCAATTTATTGATGGAACTATGAATGCCAACATGTACTGTGACATACTGAAGCCGAGCATGATCCCTTGCCGCAGGGCAGTATTCCAATATAAGGACCCCAAACACACCTCCAAGATTACCACTGCCTTGCTAAAGAAGCTGAGGGCAAAGGTGATGGACTAGCCAAGCATGTTTCCAGACCTAAACCCTATTGAGCATCTGTGGGGCATCCTCAAATGAAAGGTGAAGGAGCGCAAGGTCCACCAGCTCCGTGATGTTGTCATGGAGGAGTGGAAGAGGACTCCAGTGGCAACCTGTGAAGCTCTGGTGAACTCCATGCCCAAGAGGGTTAAGGCAGTGCTGGAAAATAATGGTGGCCACACAAAATGTTGACACTTTGAGCCCAATTTAGACATTTTCACTTAGGGGTGTACTCACTTTTGTTGCCAGCAGTTTAGACAATAATGGCTGTGTGATGAGTTATTTTGAGGGGACAGCAAATTTGCACCATTATACAAGCTGTACACTCACTACTTTACATTGTAGAAAAGTGTTGTTTCTTCAATGTTGTCACATGAAAAGATAAAATAAAATATTTACAAAAATTTGAGAGGTGTACTCACTTTTGTGAGACACTGTATATCTTGTGGTTTTTGATCTGTAAATACTTTTCTATTTTCTGTAGTCTTTCATTGGAATATTTTTGAAATGTGGTGCTATTCTATTTATGCAGCCATTTTCATTTTCTTTTTCTTTTTACAGGTACATGCTTGGCCTGTCTGCAGTTCCAGCTGTTTTTCAGTTTATTGGCTTTTTGTTTCTACCAGAAAGTCCACGTTGGCTTATACAAAAAGGCCAAACACAGAAAGCCCGAAGAGTTTTATCTCAAATTCGGGGAAATCAAACAATTGATGAAGAGTATGACAGCATTAAGAATAGTATTGATGAGGAGGAAAAAGGAGGAGCAGGTCAGTAAATCTATTGAAATGTGTGTTTGGCTCATCAGCCATGTACTGTATATATTACACTTTATATGTAAAAGTAAGGACAACTATTAAAGAAGTTCAATAGCCACAGTGTACATTTTCTCATTATATTGCATTGTAAAAGCAATATAAACAATTTCTATTTTTGACAATCCAATATAAGCTTTTTTACTAGTTAGTCCAAGTTAGCCCAAGTTAGCCCAATTTTTTTTTGTATAATACAAAAGATGATGTTATGCCGAGTAAATAGATACCTAACATGTCATGCTTTAAAATTGCGCACACTTGTGGAATGGCGCAAAACTTTCAGTGCTCAAAAATCTTCATAGGCAACGCTTTAATAATTTTTTTTACAGGTTACATGTTTAGAGTTGTAGAGGAGGTCTAGTGCTAGAATTATTGCTCCCGCTCGAATGATCGCGACGATACCTCACTTGTGTGGTTTGAACGCCATTTACATATGCTAAAACAAAACAAGTCTTTATTCTGGTTAAATTAGTAAACTATGAGAACTAATGAAGGTGCTATATATAATCAGAGAATGGTTCAGGTTCTATTATTTTATTATATAGATTATATATGGCACTTTCATTAGTTCTCAAAGTTTACTAATTTAACCAACATAAGGACTTGTTTTAATAAAATCAGGACTGTTGGTAGCTGTATAGATCACAGTGTCATTTTTATTTTTTATTTCTACATTCTGTAACAGCCCTGTACTTGACCAGTGAAATTTCAGCATTTATGAGGCTGTTACAGAATGCTGAAGTAAAAAATAAAAATCTGCTGTCCAGTAGATTCCTTTCATTAGACGCTTATTTGTCTGGGGGAATCTTATTGACTGCCTGCATCCTGACGCAAAGGTTTTTAAACGTAAGCCACTACCTCACCAGCCACTGACCTCTCCGCACTTCCCTGTTCCCTGGCTTTGTAGCATTTCCTCTGCTGTTTATAGTCAATTTCTAAGGACTACATATCCCATGGTATCTTGCTGCCTGCAAGCAGTAATTGCTGTACTAACTTTGCCTTCTGAAATTCCTCCTTTCTGTACTTCAAAGGGCAAACATTGTGAATTCTGCGACACAGTGCTGCACAGGGCATAGTGAATACATGTCACAGAATTTAAGCAAGTACAGTGGGGAAAATAATTATTTGAAAGTAAATATTTGATCCCCTGCAGTTTTTGTAAGTTTCCCCACTTACAAAGAAATGAAGAGTCTATACTTTTTATCATGGGTGTATTTTGAAAGATAGAGACAGAATATCAACCAAAAATCCAGAAAAAATATGATACAAATGTTGTAAATTGAGTGAGTGAAATAACTATGTGAGTGAGTGAAATAAGTATTTGATCCCCTACCAACCAACAATAATTCTGGCTTCCTCAGACTGGCTACAGTATATGCTCATGTGGTACACAGATTAGTCCTGTCAATTAAAGAAGGTATTCCTAACAACAACTCGTTATGTGCATAAGACACCTGTCCACGGAATCTTTCTTCCATTCAAACCTCACTATCATGGGCAAGACCAAAGAGCTGTAAGAGGATGTCAGGGACAAGATTGTACACCTGCACAAGGCTGGAATGGGTTACAAGACCATTAGCAAGAAGTTTGGTGAGAAGGAGACAACTGTTGGAGCGATTATTCACAAATGGATGAAATACGAAATAACCATCAATCGCCCTTGGTCTGGAACTCCATGAAAGATTTCGCCTCATTGGGTAAGTATGATCATGAGAAAAGTGAGGGATCAGCCCAGAACTACATGGAAAGAGCTTGTAAATGATCTCAAGGCAGCTGGGACCACAGTCACCAAACAAACCATTGGTAAAACAATGCACCGCCATGGATGAAAATCCTGCAGCGCCTGCAAGGTCCACCTCCTCAAGAAGGCATATGTACAGGCCCGTCTGTTTGCAAATAAACATCTAAATGATTCGGAGAAGGATTGGGAGAAAATGCTGTGGTCACATGAGACCAAAATTGAGTTCTTTGGCATTACCTCGACTCACCGTGTTTGGAGGAAGAAAGTGACAGCCAAGAAACCTTAAAGTGGAAGTCCATGCAAAAACAAAAATCCCTGCATCTATAGACACTAGGGATCTATCACTAACCTCTCTATCCCTGTAAAGAAAAAATTAGTATACATACCTACTTGGAAGCTGATCTGACCCGCTCCGTTCGGATCCCACGCTGAGCTGTCAGCCACGGCTTCACTGTATAGGCGGGTGCAGAGGAGATGGACGACAACAGAATCCCCACAGTAACTCTATGGGTGATGTCACTTCCCATTCATTTTACAGCCATTGTTAGCCGTGTCCTCTGCAGAGCTTCCGCTGCTGGAGATCGGGTCGGAGCGGGTCAGATCAGCTTCCAAAAAGGTTTGCATACTCATTTATTCTTAACAGGGATAGGGAGGTTAGTGTTAGATCTGTGATGTCCATAGATGCAGGGATTTTAGTTTTTGCATGGACTTCCACGTTAAGGATGTAGAGAAAATCCATAAAGAAGAGTGAACCAAAATTCCTCCTGAGATATGTGCAAACCTGGTAACCAACTACAAGAAAGTCTTACCTCTGTGCTTGCCAACAAGGGTTTCTCCACCAAGTACTAAGTCATGTTTTGCTTGGAAGATCAAATACTTACAGTATTTTACTCACCTAACTGCAACTCAATTTATAACCTTTGTATTGTGTTTTTTCTGGATTTGTGGTTGATATTCTATCTCTATCATTTAAAATACACCTATGATGGTAAAAATCATAGACCTTTCATTTCTTTGTAAGTGGGCAAACTTACAAAACCCGCAGGGGATCAAATTAATTATTTTCCCCACTGTAAATTGTGTGGCTCTTCACAAAGTAGGTTTACAAACTTCAAGATCATTAAAGTGTATGTAAATCCAACATTTCATAATCCTGATATATGTCTTCTGTACCTTGTATGAAAAAGTATCCTATTTTCTTTGTATTGCTTCCTTTGTGTGAAATTTCTGGTGTTCCTGTGGGCCCCTCTGCTTTCCTATCAAAAACTGACCACACTAAGCAGGAGAGCACATCGTGGCCAGTTCTCTAGCTATGCTGGGAACTAAATGTGTTCTCCAATGGTCAGACCATTCACTGGGAATCTCTGTGTACTGCTGCTTCTCCTCCTCCCAGCTCTTATGCAGCTGAAAACAGATGAAACAGTGGATACAGTATGTGATCACTTATAAAAAAGGAAAAAAAGGTATTTGTTTTATTTTTTTTTATTTTTTTAGATCTATGCACAAATGTGTTGCCTTTTTTTATTTCACTTTTAAACTGAATGGGCTGTTTTACAATGTGAGGGTTTACAATCGTTTTAGGAATTAATAGGAGTGGGCTAGAAATAATTAAAATGCAGTGGGGAAATGAATATACGATTTTACATTTTTACCATACCTACTTTTAACCAGTTCCTCTGGAGCAATGTTTTAATTTTCACACACATGTTAAAATCAGAATTTTTGCCTATACAGTTACTTAAACACTAGAACACTTTAAATATTTTCTGAATGCTAAGGCCCTGTAGAATAAAAACGTGTATGTGTGTGTAAGCTGCGCTTGCCCTAAAAAACTACTCTTATTTTTTTTGTAGACTAATAGTTCAATGCTCAATAGTTTTTTTTTTTAAATTGTACTTTTATTACATTTTTATCACATAAAGAATACATTAAAAACATAGTACATAAGGAACTGCAATGTGCGTTTATCCATTTGCCAGTGTCAAATGTATTTTTCACCAGAAAATTTGCAAACACAGTCTATATATATATTCATAACAGGGTGATCTTTTAGTCAATTCCCAGATGAATAAAAATGTTTCACAGTTATAAACTAAACAACCTTAACCAACTAAACACTTACACCTATAGCAATGAGTAGTAGATACTTAAAACTACGTAGTTCTTATTCCTCAGACATCATGGGCAGATAAACATTTTAGTCCTCATCCCAGCCTATTAGACTCATCACCTTGTCCTCACTTCAGGAGTTCATCCCACATTCAGGAAATTCACAGGTAAAGTTCAGTCCATTCTCCCCATATTTTCATGAATTTACCAGCACACCCCCTAGCTTCATATGCGAGTTTATATGTCGGTAATACCTGATTAATCAGGTTTTTCCATTGGTTAAGGGAAATTAGTGTGGAGTATATCCACTGCAAACCTACCACTTTCCTGGCATAATATAATAGGAAACGTAGGAATTGGGTTTGATATGAACTTAACTCCACATCCTCGAAAATTCCCAGTATACACCACTTTGGACTGCAGATATTGGGTAGATTCAAGTTAGTTGCAATAAAGTGGGTTACTTGTGACCAAAACAGTCATATTTTTTCGCAGCTTCAGAGCATGTGGAGTAGATCGCCTGTGTTCTTATGACATTTATGGCAGATGGGACTGGATAGTTTCCGCATACGGAAGAGCCTCATAGGAGTGTAATAAATTCTATGGAAGGTACTTAATTGTATAATTCTGTCCCTAGCAGAAATTGCAGTGACATAATACGTATTTAGGAGTTCTTCCCAGTTTTCATCTGAGAGATCTGGTATATCTGCTAACCAATGTTTTTTCAGAGCCTGTAATCGAGTGGATCTATGTTGCCCCAACGTCTTATAATAAGTGGAGATCAAACCTGTGTGTTCTGGTTGTATTAATGCTCCCTCTATGGTAGAGTTTTGAAAGACCACGTCTTTAAGACCTAGTTGGGACATGGCTGCATTTGAAGATATTTAAAACTCTATGAGTTGGGTATCCCAAGTTCCTGTCGTAGTATTGGGAAAGATTTAAATTGGCCTTGGTCATATAATTGATGTATGTATTTTAATCCCTTGGTAGCCCAGAGGCAGGTGTCCGGTAGGTCATAGAAGTGAGGAAATGTGGGGTTAAACCATATAGGATGATTAGGGGATATAGGAGCTGGGTCATCCGGAACCAGAGGGAGACATTATTCATATATCTTAAGAGAAAGCTGTATTATTTCTGTACCCTCAGCATCTCTAACTGTTTTCCGAAATGTTAAGTTAGTTAAAGCTTCATAGGATGAGAGCAGGGCTGCCTCTGCCGCAGTAGCAGCGTTATCCAGCTGTGGAAAATGTAGACCAATTGTGAAGCGTAATAATATAGTCTTAAATTTGGTAGATCTAAGCCACCCTGAGTTGTAGGTAATTGTAGTGTAGTCAAAGCTATTCTAGGGTTTTTAGGGAACCACAGAAATGTCGACAATAAAGAATCAATTTCCTGAAAGATTTTCTTCGGTACATACACCGGGCTATTTGCCAAAATATATAAGAATTTGGGCAAAAACACCATTTTTAATAAGTCTGCTCTACCCATTAGTGTCAACGGCAGGTTTGCCCAGCTGGTTATTTTGCTTTTAAAGGATTCTATGCACAGTAGGAGATTATTTATAGCATTCTGTTTTTATTGAAAAAATTTTTAAATTTACATAACAAACAAAGAAGAAAAAAAAAAAGAGGGAAAAAAAGAAAAGACTAGCATTAATCTCATCCAATGGGTGCCAATAAAAAAAAAAAAAGAGAAAAAAAAGTGTACCACATTATAATAATATATAAAACATAAAACAAAGATATACCAACACACTGCAGGGGTCTCAAAAAAAAAATCATAAACAAACAAGGGAGAGACAACCTCTGGTCATACTCCAGACCCGTGATGGCGGACCCCGGAACCACAGACGTCCCGACCACACTCCCCTACCCTCCCCACACTCAAGGGAGGCATGGTCCCAAAACATCCCCTGCACCAAGTTCCGCCAGCACCGCCCAAGACCATACATCCCTAAACCCTAATAGGGATATCCCTGCCTTATTTTCTTTCATCATTTAGATAAGATAAAATATATAATTTCCTACTCCCTTTCTTCAACTCCCACAGTAATATTAGCTATAATCACCCAAACACACACACAGACACAACACAAAAAAAAGTAAATGAAGAAAAAGGAAAAAAAAAAAAAAAAGAGACCATAATGTTCTGATTAAATCCACTGCCCGAAATAGTTGTTCAAACCAGAATCGCCTCGCTCAAACCGCCTCTCCACTAGTTTCATATCCTAACTCCAAACTACATACAGATTCCGTAGTTCAGGGGATTCCCTTAGCACTTTTCAAGGAAGCCAAGTTTGATGACATTGTTCATACGTGTCCAATTCCTGTGATAGAAGAGTCTCCATCCTTTCAACATGGTCTAGAATCCAGTCAGCGATGGAGCATGTGCCGACCGCCAATGGCGCGGTATTACTGCTTTTGCAGCTGTCAACCAGTGTCCTAAAAAGGCCTTTTTTAATGCTTTTGTACGAGCCAGGTAAGATGGATAATAAAGTAATTTGAGGTGTGTTGGGAATAGTCACCCCAGTTGCACGGGTATGAAGCTGCAGTATCATGTCCCAAAAATTATGTACCAAAGGACATTCCCACCAAATATGTAATAAAGAACCTTTGGCAGAATGACAACGCCAACACAGGTCTGAAACATTTGGATATATCCGGTGAAGCAACAACGGACATCTATACCACCGAGAGCGAAGCTTAAAATTCATCTCGTGAGCCTTGATTGCTAACGACAAACTATGTGTAAGAATAAACGCTTTTTTCCATACCTCTGGCTTAATTTCAACATTCAAGTCCATTTTCCACTTATTTGTGAACTCCGGGAGACATGTATGGTAGGAGATTATTTATAATATAATTGGAAATCGGCAATTGTATCTCAACTCCCAAATATTTAAACACTGACGTGATTTGTAATGGACAGTCTAAGGGAAGATCAAATGGAAGGGAGTGATCCACAGGGAAGACACTGTACTTGGTCCAGTTCACCTTGAAACCAGAGAAGGTTCCAAAATTTCTAATTAGTTGGAGTATTATAGGGATCGTAACCCATAACCCAGATGGCACAACCCCCCCCCCCCCCAAATGACCCCATTTTGGAAAGTAGACACCCCAAGCTATTTGCTGAGAGGCATGTTGAGTCCATGGAATATTTAATATTTTGCCACAAGTTGCGGGTAAATGACAAACTTTTTTTTTTTTTTTTTTGCACAAAGTTGTCACTAAATGATATATTGCTCAAATATGCCATGGGCATATGTGGAATTACACCTCAAAATACATTTTGCTGCTTCTCCTGAGTACAGGGATACCACATGTGTGGGACTTTTTGGGAGCCTATCTGCGTACGGGTCCCGAAAACTAATCACTGCCTTTCTAAGGGCGTACATTTTTTATTTCACTCATCACTACCTATCACAGTTTCGAAAACCATAAAATGCCAAGATGGCACAACCCCCCCCCCAAATAACCCCATTTTGGAAAGTAGACACCCCAAGCTATTTGCTGAGAGGCATGATGAGTATTTTGCAGCTCTTATTTGTTTTTGAAAATTAAGAAAGAAAAGAAAAATGTATTTTTTTTTTTTCTTTTTTAAATTTTCTAAACTTTGTGACAAAAAGTGAGGTCTGTAAAATACTCACCATAACTCTCAGCAAATAGCTTGGGGTGTCTACTTTCCAAAATGGGGTCATTTGGGGGGGGGGGGTTGTGCCATCTGGGCATTCCATGGCCTCCGAAACTGTGATAGGCAGTGAGGAGTGAAATCAAAAATTTACACCCTTAGAAACCCTGAAGGCGGTGCTTGGTTTCAGAGGTCCCATACGCGGCTAGGCTCCCAAAAAGTCTCACACATGTGATATTCCGTACTCAGGAGAAGCAACAGATTGTATTTTGGGGTGTAATTTCACATATGCCCATGGCATGTTTGAGCAATATATCATTTAGTGACAACTTTGTGCAAAAAAAAAAAATAAAATTTGTCTTTTTCCCGCAACTTATGTCACAATATAAAATATTCCATGGACTCAACATGCCTCTCAGCAAATAGCTTGGGGTGTCTACTTTCCAAAATGGGGTAATTTTTGGGGGGGGTTTGAACTGTCCTGGCATTTTATGCACAACATTTAGAAGCTTATGTCACACATCACCCACTCTTCTAACCACTTCAAGACAAAGCCCTTTCTGACACTTTTTGTTTACATGAAAAAATAATTTTTTTTTTTGCAAGAAAATGACTTTGAACCCCCAAACGTTATATAAGTAAAGGCCCTACAGATTAAAATGGTGGGTGTTTTATTCTTTTTCTCACACAGTATTTGCGCAGCGATTTTTCAACTGCATTTTTTTGGGAAAAAAACTTTTTTTAAATTTTAATGCACTAAAACACACTATATTGCCCAAATGTTTGATGAAATCAAAAAGATGAGCTTAGGCTGAGTACATGAATACCAAACACGACATGCTTTAAAATTGCGCACAAACGTGCAGTGGCGACAAACTACATACATTTTTAAAAGCCTTTAAAAGCCTTTACAGGTTACCACTTTAGATTTACAGAGGAGGTCTACTGCTAAAATTACTGCCCTCAATCTGACCTTCATGGTGATACCTTACATGCATGGTGTAATAGCTGTTTACATTTGACGCAAGACTGACGCTTGCGTTCGCCTTTGCGCAAGAGCACGGGGGACAGGGGTGCTTTTTTTTTTTTTTGCTTTTTTATCTTATTTTTAAACTGTTCCTTAGCAATAGGTAGTGACAGGTACTCTTTTTTGAAAAAAATTGGGGTCTATTAGACCCTAGATCTCTCCTCTGCCCTCAAAGCATCTGACCACACCAAGATCGGTGTGATAAAATGCTTTCCCAATTTCCCAATGGCGATGTTTACATCCGGCGAAATCTAATGCCGCGTACACACGAGCGGACTTTACGGCGGACTTTGCCCGGCGGACTGGATTTCGTCGGACAATTCGATGTGTGTGGGCTCCAGCGGACTTTGTTTTCTCAAAAGTTGGACGGACTTAGATTTTAAACTTGTTTAAAATTTATCCGTTGAAATCGAGTCCGGTCGAAAAGTCCGCTCGTCTGTATGCTAGTTCGACGGACAAAAAGGCACGCTAGGGCAGCTATTGGCTACTGGCTATGAACTTCCTTGTTTTAGTCCGGTCGTACGTCATCACGTACGAATTCGACGGACTTTGGTGGATTGTGTGTAGGCAAGTCCGTTCATTCACAAAGTCCGTCGGAAAGTACGTCGAAAAATCCGCCGGGCAAAGTCCGCCGTAAAGTCCGACCGTGTGTACGCGGCATAAGTCATGAAATGCTCATAGCTTCCGGTTTCTTAGACCATAGAGATGATTGGAGCCATTCTGGTCTCTGATCAGCTGTATGGTCAGCTGGCCGAATCACCGGCTGCATTCTCAGGTTCCCTGTTGGGACAGGAGAGCCAGAGAAAAACATGGAAGATGGTGGGAGGGAGGGGTTATTCCCTCCCACTGCTTGTAAAAGCAGTCTAGTGGCTAATTAGCCGCTAGGATTGCTTTTACATGAAAGCCGACCGCTGGCTGAAAAGAATGATACCAAGATGATACCTAAACCTGCAGGCATCATTCTGGTATAACCACCCAAAGTCCAGCAACATACCAGTACTTTGCTGGTTCTTGTTGGGCATGTATTGTAATCTTTTTTTTTTTTCATGCAGCCTGTGGGCTGAACGAAAAAAAGAGATTGATTGGTGGGTATGCCCACCATTAGAATACCTCCCTTCATCCACCCACTTCTAATGATGGGCATACATGCACCATTTATATATGGGGGCATCTGCCCCAAAAGTTAGGAGCAAATCGCTCCTCCGCCCCTGCTGCCCCCATGCTTCGGCATATATGCTCTTTTTTTTAACTGTGGTGGTTAAATCACCTCCTAGAGCGCTGGAGTCACGGCTTTATGTATCGTGGGAGCAAGCGCTGTTGCTGTCAAGATAGATAAATCCACGTTGCAACTAAATGGCGTACTTGCTAAGCAAATGATGGTTAACAATAAAACAAAGTAACATTACAGTATAACAGTAAGACATACCATACCTGCAAAGCAAATACAAAAAAAAATAGTAAAAAATAAAACATTTTCTAACGCAACCTGTGCCTAAAATATATATATGCCAAAGCATGGGGGCATCCACCCGCAAAAGGTAGGAGTAAATCGCTCCTCCGCCCCTGCTGCCCCCATGCTTCGGCATATATGCACATTTTTTTAACTGTGGTGGTGAAATCACCTCCGACAGAGTCACGGCTTTATGTATCATGGGAGCAAATGCTGTTGCTGTCAAGATAAATAAATCCGCGCTGCAGCTGAATGGCGTACCTGAAAACAAAAAAAATGGTTAACAATAAAACACAGTAAACGGTAAAGTATAAAAAATAGCATACCTTAAAACCAAACATGATAAAACATTATAACAATAAAACATTGCAGAATAGAATACTGTAAAAAAGAGCAGAACTGTAGAGAGAGGGAGAGAACAATAAAACAACTATTTTTGTTTTTTTTATTTTATATATATATATATATATATATATATATATATATATATATATATATATATATTTTTACACTTTTTTTGTAACTGTAACTTTTGTAACCGGTTCCAGGTTCGGGTCTCTCAAAATGCGATGGCATCTTGGGAGACTCTGTGAAAGTGTGCCTAGTCTGTGCAATGCTGTACCCTACACTAATACTCAGCTAGTGTATGGTAGCGTTCAAAACATTCACCAATGCAAAGACCAGGATTGTCAGGACAGGAGGGACAATAATAGCGCGTATCACGCCTATATCCGTGCTTGTTGCAGACACATCTTTTTTGGGGGGTTTGTTGGGTAGGGGTACTCGGGAGGACATAAGGAAAATGCCTCTCATGCAGCCGGCTTACTGCATTTGGTTGGGGAAGGTGAGGTGGAGCACCGTCTGGAAACAGAAGGGCTCTAACGATCTCTTCCTGGAATTTAAGGAAGGATCCAGTCCGTCCTGAAGCTCTGTATAGCACATAAGCGTTCAGCAAAGCCAATTGAAATAAATAAACAGACACTTTCTTGTACCAGTGTCTGGCCTTACGGGCAACTAGGTACGGCGCCAACAACTGGTCTTTGAGGTCTACCCCTCCCATGTTAAGGTTATATTCGTGGGAAGAACAGAAAAACACTGCGCTGAGCTAATGCATGGAGCAGCTACATACAATGTGACAAACAAAAATACAGAATCTATATATAAAATGTAGCGCATCAATGTGATATGTACTCTTCACAAACACCTTAATTATGAAAACCAGGTGTAGTGAAGTACTAAGAAAATGGGGTGGGGATAGGGGTGAAGTCCATGTGAGTAAACCTAAAGCAAAGAAAAGTCTCTAAGCAAATATGCACATAAGAAATCGCTGGCAGTGAGATAGTTCACAATGTGGACTGAAGACTGGGTTGGTCAACATACGGATGCGGCTTCCACCTGTAACTGCATCAAATCAAGGAATGGTAGGCATAAACTCTTACCGGATCCTGTGGACTCCCCTGTCGTATGACATGGAGTCATGTAGGCATTTCGCCACTCTGGGCATGTAAACTGGTATCCAGATCGTCAGGGCTCGCAGATGTCGATTCACCAAGTCCTCACGGGATCGTCAGACGGATCTTTGTGATGGGTATGGACGAAGTTCTGGCGACTGGAGTATGCAATAAGTGGCAGAGATGGGGTATTTTACTTCTCACATACGACAAGGGAGTCCACAGGATCCGGTAAGTGTTTATGCCTACCATTCCTTGATTTGATGCAGTTACAGGTGGAAGCCGCATCCGTGTGTTGACCAACCCAGTCTTCAGTCCACATTGTGAACACTCTCACTGCCAGCAATTTCTTATGTGCATATTTGCTTAGAGACTTTTCTTTGCTTTAGGTTTACTCACATGGACTTCACCCCTATCCCCACCCCATTTTCTTATATTCGTGGACACAGAGGGTTTTCTCCACAACACCAGTCGCCATAGTAATTTGGACCGTCATGTCTGCATGAAGGGAGGTAAGAATGAAAACATTCTTATTATCCCTCCACTTCATAGCGAGCAAGTTATTACATTTCAAGCAGGCTCCCTCCCCCAGCCTAAGACGAGAATCTACAAGCCGCTGGGGAAAGCACAGATCGCACAGTGCCACATGCTCCAATCTGATGATCAAACAAGTGACTAAAAAGTGGCACGCTCGTGTAATAATTGTTCACGTACAAGTGGTACCCCTTTCCGGATAAGGGTGACACCAAGTCCCACACAATCTTGCCAGCGCTTCCTATGTAGTCAGGGCAGTTTGTCGGCTCTACGTGACTATCTTTTCCCTCATATACCATAAAACTACATGTATAGCCTGTGGCCCTGACACAGAGCTTATACATCTTGACCCCGTATCTGGCACGCTTGCTGGGAAGGTACTGTTTGAATGACAAGCGGCCAGAAAACTTAATCAGGGGCTCATCAATGCAGACAACTTGATGGGGAGTAAACAAGTCTGCAAAATGTTGGTTGAAGTGGTTTACAAGGCCGAATTTTGTAGAGCCGATCGTATCCAGGGTCTCTACGAGGACGACAGAGTTCATTGTTGTTGAAATGCATGATCCGCAAGATCTGCTCATATTGTGCCCTGGTCATGGAGGCAGAGAACAAGGGCATATGATGAATTGGGTCAGTGGACCAATATGACCGCAACTCACTCTTTTTAGTTATGCCCATGTTGAGGGATAGGCCTAGAATGATCTTAAATTTGGAAACCGTGATTGGTTTCCAATCTCTGGCAAGGGAGGACTTGGGAATAGTGGCGATGTGTTGACCAGCGTACAAATTGCTTTGGTCCACAATAGATATATAGAGATCTTCATTGAACAACAGCGAATAAAACTCAAGTGACGTAAAATCAACTGTTTCCACCTGAATGCCGGATTGGCCAGTGAATGGGGGAAGTACGGGTGCTGCAGAAGTGGTGGGTTCCCAATTAGGATTGGCGAATGCAGCAGGAAGGGCACTATGGGCACGACGGGCCTGTGTTTGTCTTCTTCTTGGTGGCAGCGGGATACTACTTGTGCTTGCCACCTCACCAGTTTGATCTGCACTTATGGAACTCGCCACGTCACCATGTGATACTGCAGTGCTGGTTTGACTACGACCAGGGTGTACTAGGCCGCTGGTGCTTGCCAGTTGACCAGAAGGAATAGCGGCGCTAGTACTGCTCTGCTCCTTACGCGGGACCTGCGGTTCTTGCACCTCTACAACAGCAGAAGAACGGGGTCTGGTACGCCTGACCTTGGCAGGGACCACAACTCCGTTATCAGAGCTATCTGTCATGGAGCCGCTGTCGTCTACAGGATCATATTCTGAGCCTGAATCTGACAGATGAGTGACTTCCTCTTCACTATCTGGCATGCTCAGAAACGTGTAGGCCTCTTCACTACTGTACCTTCGATTTGCCATTTTGGGCTCTAAATTTAGTGGTACAGTGGTGAGACTCTCAGGTAAAAAAGCTCCTGACTGTTAGCGACTGTATCAAAACGCTACCAAAAAAACTGTTAGCGATCGCAGGGATCAGGCCTGACCCTGCGAACGCTGCAGTTATATGTGTTTAGTGTTTTGTAAGTGACAGTGATCGATCGATACTGCACTTGGTTGGGCTGGGCAGGGGCAAAACGTAGGTGCTAGCAGGTATCTGGGCTGATCCCGCTAACACTGTGTTTTTGGGAACCCTAAACTGCTGGGGACGCTAGTACAGATCTGATCAGATATTGATCCGTTCAGATACTATACCACTAAGGGAGGTGTATGCTGCGTGCGTGGGTGTTAGCGGTACTGGCACTAACCTGACACTGCCTGGGGCGATGCAGACCCTATCTGACCCTAAAACCTAACTTATATCACCCGCCGGGCGATCAGGGGGTTAAACCTTTATTAGGTAATAAACGGCGGGTGCCCTGACACTATAGAAAATAAACTAACCAGCGTCAACCGTAACAGTTATACGGTGATCACTGGTGAAACAGTTAACTAGGGGGCAATCAGGGGGTTAAAACCTTTATTAGGTAGTATATGGGGGTACCTGACGCTATGAAAAGCTGACGGCAAACATAAATACTAACCTGCCTAACTAGCGTCACCTATGACACTAATACAGCGATCAGAAAAACGATCGCTTAGTGACACTGGCGACGGGGGGTGATGAAGGGCTTAAACCTTTATTAGGGGGGGTTAGAGGGGTACCCTAGACCTAAAGGGGCCTACCACTAACTGCCCTACCACTTATAACAGTCACAAATGACACCAATGCAATAATCAGTAGAAAAAAAAAAAACTGCTATTGGTGTCACTGTGACAGAGGGGTGATCGGGGGGGGGGGGGGGGGGTGATTGGGGGGTGAAAAGTGTGCCTGCGTGTTCTACTGTTAGTGTAGTGCTGGTGCAAACTTACTTGATGTCTTCTCTCCTCGGCGCCAGAACGAAAAAGACAGATGCGAGGAGAGATAACATCACTTCCTTTGTCGCTGTTTACATTACAGCAGCAGAGGAAGATTCTCATTTGCCGGGAGCGATCGCAAAGGGGTGGCCATGAATCAATGGCCTCCCCCTCAGCACAGATCGCTCCTGGAACGAAGCTGACCGCCTCGGGCATCGGGGGGGGGGGGGGGCGCGATGTGCCCCCTGTCCGGCGGGAGGCAAGTCACGTACCCATACGTGACTTTGCCTGCCCGTGCCATTCTGCTGCAGTATATCTGCGTGAGGCGGTCGGCAAGTGGTTAAGGCCAATATGTATTCTGCTACATGTTTTTGGTAAAAATCCCAATAAGTGTGTATTGATTGATTTACATGAATGTTATGCCGTCTACAAACTATGGGATATATTTATGGAATTTTCTCCCTTCGCCTTTCAGGACAGCACCTTGGAGAGAGAGAGAGTAGCTCCACCTCTTTACAGAAAACACTGCGTGACAACGCCCCTTTAAATTCAGTTGCTTCCACCATGCCATCAGTTTTAGTGTTTCCTCCGCCATGGTGGAAGCACTGCTGGGGAACCAGAGGGGCTGTGCTCTCTCCGAGGTGGGGGTCAGTGGCAGTACTTTCAGTGCTGGATTTCCAGACCAACCCAGCACCCCCCTGCACGAGAGGGGGGTTGCTCCTGTGCCCGTTCCTCCGCTGACTCATAGGAGTAATGGTCTGTTGGGGGGCTCAGGTGTGCTCAGGCTGAGTGTTCATGCTAGGTCTTGGCATGTGGACGCCGAGTCCCGGATGGTGGGTGACGTCATTTTCGAGGGGGCGGAGACTTCGGGTGGGGTGTAGCAGCATGTGGTTCCGGCTGCTGGAATGCAGGAGGAAGGGGCAGGTCATCTGGACGAGGCTTCCTTTCGCTCAAGGGGGATGCTGGAAGGAGCAATATTAAAAGGCGCATAGGCGGCTGCTGCGGCACTTGCGATGGAGGAGGCAGAGTCGCCAGCAGCGATGGCAGGTGCCCAGGTTCCCGGCCAGGCCCAGGTAGGAGAGGTGCAGAGGCGCCTCCTTCCTTTTCTTCACTGGGGTGTTTTTTGTTTGTATATGGTTAAAGCCTGCAGCTGACTGCTATGGGGACACGTTCTATTAGCAGCTTTGCATGGAGCGGAGACTCTCTGACTGTGAAAAGTTTTGCATTTCATTTGGAAATCAAGGTCCCAGAGTCTGGAGGAAGAGTGGAGAGGCTCAGAATCCAAGTTGCGTGAGGTCCAGTGTAACGTTTCCACAGTCAGTGAAGATTTGGGAAGCCATGTCATCTGTTGGTGTTGGTCCACTGTTTTATCAAGTCCAGAGTCTGCGCAGCCCCCTACCAGAAAATTCTAGAGCACTTCACACTAGCTGTATGAAGATGCTGATTTCATTTTCCAGCAGGGCACCTGCCCACACTGCCAAAAGTACCAAAACCCGGTTTATTAATCATGGTATCACTGTGCTTGATTGGCCAGCAAACTTGCATGACCTAAACCCCATAGAGAATCTGTGGGGTATTGTCAAGAGGAAAATGAAAGACACCAGACCCAACAATACAGATAAACTGAAAGCCGCTATCAAAGCAACCTGGGCTTCTATAACACCTCATAACTGAAGCACAGTAAACATTGTGAAAGAACAGGAAGCCTCTTTTCTAAAAACTTCCTGTTTGCTCATTCAGTACACAGAAGGGGATTGGGGATCTGTGTCTTCAATTAATTTCTCTGTTTCCAAAGTGAGACATCTGGGGTCAGTTTAGACCCTTGATGTTCACCCAATCCCCTTCACCAGCAGGGCTATTTTGAAAAAAAAAAGTACAATATGACTTAAAAAAAAAGAAAAGAAACCTAATAAATGGCCTTGTTTGCACAGACATACTACAGAGTACACCTGTGCGAGGGCCGTGTTTTCACGGATGTTCCGCGCAATCCCCATGTAAGAATTGCCATTTATTTAATTTGGGATGCAGTGGCTACACAGGCAGTCACTGCTAGAATTTCACAGCCCCGAGCATACGCTGTCTGCATTCTGGGCCTTGCACTTGCATGGTTTTCAAATTGGGAGGAGCAACTGTGTCTGTGCACTTGCTACATCCCAATTAACGTGAATGGGACTGCTTGTACAGGGATGCACAGAACACAGCATGTGAAGGTGCAGATGAGCAACTCTGCACGCCTGTTAAATTGGGACCTGCCTCTATGTAAGTACAGCTGCTGCGTCCCTATTGAGTAACATAGGCTGTCTGCACAAAGCTCCAGCTGCACAGGAAAACCACGTATCATGCTGTACAGGCCACAGTGTATGTGTCAATGAACCCCAAGACCTCATGTTTGCATATAGCTTTAGTCAGTAGTTATAAATCAATGACAGGCTGACAGATACTGGGGCTGTACACATGTAATCTTACACCCTGGATGCAAACTGAACTTAGAAATTTCTACAGTAGGATGTGCTGTGACATGTGCACAGCCACGGTATCTGCCTGCCAATCATTGATTTGTACAGGGTGCTTCCCACAGCTGTGCGTAAACACCTTGGACTCCTGGGCACGGAAATGACCTGCTTCTTGATGCTATGCAGGCCTTTGTGACTGTGTAAATGAGGCCTAAAACACAGCACAAATGTACATTGCTGAGCATTGTGACACACTGCATTGCGATAAAATGTATGCCTGCAACCTACACCAATGGCACTGCAAATGGGCAGTAGAAAAATACATAGGTAAAATCCAACCTCTAGTAACAGTTCTGCATACCTTCGATTTTTCACAGTTTCTCAAAAAGGCACAATTTAAAATTTGCAAACATTTGTTTTATATTAACTCAATACAGTTTTAGCTTGATTTATTAGGAATTTAGAAGGAATTGTGTATGTTTTACTGTGTTTCTGTCCGCTAATAATGATTTTAGTGCATTTTTAGCAGAAATATAGTTTTGATAAATGTTTGTGCAACTATAGCGGGACCTAAAAAATCATTAGCAGCTTGTTGTAATTCTGCAGATCATGTGCTTGCAAGAGTGCTACCTACTACACCACTGCGTCGCCCATTTGCCTTAGGTACAGTTTTTGCATACTGTAGATTTTCACCCTTTTACAAAAAGGCACAACTTAAAATTTACAAATATTTGTTGATGATTAACGATTAATGTTTTACTATATTTGTGTCTAGGGCTGCAACTAACGATTATTTTCATAATCGGTTAGTTGGCTGATTTATTGTTTCGATTAATTGGATAATAACCTTAAAAAAAGTGTGGCGTATAATTTAGTTAATATGTAAAGTTAAAAAAGGCAATTTATTCTTAAATCTCTCTATGCAGTGGTAAATATAAATAACCAACTATATGGTTAGGGCGCAAAATCTCCAATCCACTCTGAGAATAACAGACAGAAGAGATATACTGTATATACTATTAGAGGTTTAATCTGGTAAATATCATCAAACTCAGATAACATTTTTTACTTAAAGAAAAAAAAATAAATGAAAGACTGTTTTGCAGATTTTTAGAACTGTAATATATTATGTATGACAGACTCCCTTGTAATAGGTAGGTGGCTTGATAAAAGCTCCCTGCGCCTGCTGTCATTTCTGCTGGCTACACAAAAACAGGGTCTTCCTTCAAAAAAATTTTCATTTTAAGAACGTTCGTTCGATTTTCTAATTGTTAATGGGGTCAAATCGATGTTAGTTTTCGACCATAGTGACGGGAAAATTCAAAGAAGCAGAATAGAAAACTTCTTGGTCAAAGGAATTTTCAGACAGTGTATAGTATAGTATAGAGTACCCCTATAGCGAGATAAAAAAAAATTCTGCCATTAGAACCACTCACTTCCTGCCCAGGACTACATGTCCCATGAGGCATTGCTCCTCACACATTCCCAAGTTCTCAGGCACTTACTGGCATGTATGGACTGTGTACTGAGCTGTATGTGTGCTGCACTGTATTTCCTGATATGTAAACAAATAATGTATTCTATATGCAGGCCAACTAATCAGCTGACCGATTAACCGATTATGAAAATGGTTGACAACTATTTTCATAATTGATTAGTTGTCGATTAATCGATCAGTTGTTTCGGCCCTATTTGTGTCTACTAATGTTTTTTAGTGTATTTTTAGCGAGAATATTATGTGAATAAACATTTTCACAACTACGTGGGACCTAAAAAATCAGTACCACTTTCTTTTTATTCTACCACTGTTTTGCTTTCAAGAAAATGTTTGGTTTGGTTTTTTTTTTAACATCTCTGAGGCCTCATGCACACTGGACGTTTTTGGACGTTTTTATAGCTGCTGTTTTTGTCTTCAGATGTTTTTTTCTACAGTCAATAAACTCCCCATCATGTTATCCTATGTGTCCATGCACACATAGGCTGTTATCAGCAGTTTTTGGCTGGGGAGTTTTTTGGCTTTAATAAAAAAAACAAAACTAGTGGGTTCTGAGAGGAGTTTTTTTAGCTGTTTTCAGCTGTAAAAACTCTCTAATGTCAAGCGCTGATAAACGCAGATAAGCGCTCAAAAACATGGCTCATCAGTGTTTTTGGACGTTATTGACCTATTGAAAAAAAAAAAAAGAAAGGAAAAAAAAAATGCTCAAAAATGCTAACACAGAAAAACGCTAATAAATGCTAAAAAAACGCTATTGCAAAAACTTTGAAAATGTTGAAAACTCACTGCAAAGCTACTGCCATTTTTAGAACGTTATAAGGCCTTGTTTAGACTTGCTGTTGGGTCCAACTGCCCCCCCTTAAGCTGCAATAGACAGCGGATAGGGGTGTTTACATGCCGTGGTGCTTCGTGCCCGCTGCATAGTTCAAACGACTTGTAGCAATTGATGGGCAGCAAGCCCTTTAACTGAAAGTACCATAAATATGTTTGTTGTTATATTGTGGCTAAAGCAATTTTTCCCTTAAAGTAGAACCTCACTCTCCCTATCAATATTCATGCTGCTAGCATTAGTAGATGGGAACGTATATCATATTTACTTGTGTTAAAAAAAATTTTTTTACATTTTTAAAGTTAATTCCTGGTTTCTTACCTAGCTAAATTATGTCATACACCCCAGGAGTCTTCAGGAGGGGAGGAGGGGTTTTCTCAGCTAAGTACACTCTCCCGAATGCATGCTTGAGCTAAGGGCAAATGGATTCCATAAAGTAAATGCTACATGAATCATTTGCCCTTACTCAAGATGGCCACTGCCAAAAATGCTAAGGGTTGTTTTTCAAAGTAATTTCTCAACAAATTAAAGCATTGAAACATGGATGGATGGGGGAGTTTGCTATGAATTAAATTGTGTTTGTGGTGCCCAGATCAGCTTTAACTTTATTTGCAGTTCTTCTTATTGAAGCTTAGTTCCTTAAATGATCACACATCTTCCCTCATGTTTTATTTAGGACAAGTTATCAAAAGTTAAAAACCCAGGAACACAGACATTAAAGAAACAGTCGACCTATAGAAATGACTGTGTCAAAGCTTTTTGTTGCTAATAAGGAACATACCTCTCAGTTAGATGGAAAACAGCTAGAAAAGGTCAATCTGCCAATTAGAGTCAACGGATGGAAGAAAGTTTTGGTATAATGCCAATAACGTTGTTATAGTGTTACTTTTTCCAGAAAGGTGCTATGCTATTTATCATAGTACACGAGATACAACTAGCTCAATGTGTGAGAAAAGTACAAAAGGTACCCTGACAGATGCGTCAAAAAGTCAAGGAGTAATATTATGAGCTCATAGTGTGAGTTTAACAAGACCATGTCTGAATACTGTTTAACCAGTTCCCGACCGGCCACCGTAGTTATACTGAGGCAGGTTGGCTCCCCTGGGTGAACCGCCGTTAACTGTACGTCGGCCCTTTAAGACGATGTACGAGGCGTGCCCGTAGCGTGTGCCCGGAGCCGATGCGAGTGCCTGGCGGGCCTGATGGCCGCCTGGCACCCGCGATCGCTTGTGACAGAGCGAGGACCGGCATCTTTGTGTGTAAACACACAAATCCCAGTTCTTTCAGGGGAGAGGAGAGACAGATCGTGTGTTCATACTAAGTATGAACACTGATCTCTCTCCTCCCCTAGTCAGTCCCATCCCCCTACAGTTAGAACACACCTAGGGAACACAGTTAACCCCTTGATTGCCCCCTAGTGTTAACCCCTTCCCTGCCATTGACGTTTATACAGTAATCAATGCATTTTTATAGCACTGATCGCTGTATAATTGTCAATGGTCTCAAAAATGTGTCAAGTGTCCAATTTGTCCGCCGCAATATCACAGTCCCGATAAAAATCACAGATCACCTCCATTACTAATAAAAAAAATAATAATAAAAATGCCATAAATCTATCCCCTATTTTGTAGACACCTTTGCGCAAACCAATCAATATACGCTTTTTAAATTTTTTTTTACCAAAAATATGTAGAAGAATATATATTGGCCTAAATTTTTTTTTTAATTTGGGATATTTATTATAGCAAAAAGTAAAAGATATATATATTTTTTTTCAAAATTGTCGCTCTTCTTTTGTTTATAGCGCAAAAAACAAAACAAAACAGCAGAGGTGATCAAATACCACCAAAAGAAAGCTCTATTTGTGGGAAAAAAAAGGAGGTCAATTTTGTTTGGGTACAGCATCGCATGACCGTGCAATTGTCAGTTAAAGTGACGCAGTGCCATATCGCAAAAAATGGCCTGGTCATTGAGCAGCCAAATCTTCTGGGGCTGAAGTGATTAATGACTCCCATGATATGTTGAACTCTGTCTAGCTCTACAGGATAATTGTATCTTCCTAGAAATATGGAATGGTTTGCTGTATGTATATGTACAAACTGAGCTTTTATTACAATCATATTACAATTCAACATCCTTGTGTAACAAAGTGTCATAGGAAAAATCTTTCACAAGCAGCCCATGTTGCCACCTAACCACTGAAGACATTTAAAGAGGAAGTAAACACTGGGTTTTTTTTGTTTTTGTTTTCTTACCTGTAAAGTAAAGGCATAAAGTGCTAGTATGCATCTTATACTAGCACATTATGTTAAACTTACCTGCAAACGAAGCCCTTGTCGTCCCCGCTCAAGGCCACATCCAACTTCCCTCGTCTTCCTTCCGGTGCCGCGGACTCCAGCTATGTGACTGGCCGGAGCCACATAATGTCACTCCCGTGCATGCGCGCGGGAGCCGCCGGTCACGGCACAGGCTTCTGAAGAAACGGCACGGGTGGCCATTCCTTCAGATTGCATGCGCCAATTACATCATCGGCGTAGTATACAGTAAATATCTCCTAAAGATCGCACCCTCATCCCCCCATTCTACGCAGGTTGCTGGATTTAACACCAGCCACTTTTCTATCAATTTCCATGCAAGGAAAAACTATTGCTGCTTGTCTCCCCCACATGTTATTGTCCTTTTTCCATACAACCCAGTAGTCATATCTCAGGGTCTAGGTCAAAAGTTATTCCAAATACCTTATTTATTTTTCCAATAACTTCACTCCAGTATTTATTTAGCTTGGGGCACCTCCACATCATATGAATTAGGTCTCCTTTTGGGTCCCTACATCTTGAGCATTTAGCATCCATCCTCCACCAATATAAAAATAATTTCTGAGGTGTCTTTTATGCTCTATGCAGCAGCATTAAATATGACCCTGATTGTGATGGTGACAGGGTACTTAAGGGACCTATTTCCAGGATATGCTTCCACTGTTTGTTTGATATGTCCCCCAGGTCTTCTTCCCATCCCCTTCTGCAGGGAAGCTCCTCGTTTCCCCTTCTTACCCTGTCACATATACCATCATATATGAATGAAATCAACCCATTATATGCATTAATTATTTTTCAGAGAAGGTTTACCTCACTCCACTCCACTGGCCTCTCTTTGAATTGTGTCTTCAGAGCGTGTCTGACTTGCAAATATTTAAAGAAGGATTGATTTGGTATGCTATATTCCTCCTTAAGTTCCAGGAATGATTTAAATACACCCATCCTATATAACCGAGAGAGATAAGCAAGACCGCATCTCTCCCAGTCCCTACTCTTCTCTACATTAGATAATTCCTGCAAATATTTGTTATTCCACAATGGTGAGAATTCTGTAAATCCCCGATACTCTAATATTTCTTTAACCACTTTCCATAGTTTCTTTATCAATAAAAGCGAAAGAGAATTTAAGTGGGAAGGAGCCTCCAGAGCCTCCATCAATGTTTCATGGCTTGTGCCCAATAACAACATTCCCCTACCTGGATTCTGTTCAGGCAGATCGTTACATCCTTTTAGATGTTGCAGCTGTGATGCCAAAAAATAGCACCATGGGTGCGGGACGGCCAAGCCATCCCTATCCTTTGGCAATTCTAAAGTACATAACCATGTCCTTGACTGTTTTTTTTTCCCAAAACAACTTTCTAAATATATCAATCTTCTGTAACCATTGCCTATTTATCCAGATTGGGGAATTATGCAGTGCATACAGCAATTGAGGCATCCAAGCCATCTTGATTAGATTGCACCTTCCTGCCACTGATAAGGGTAGCTGTCTCCATACCATCCCCTTATGCCACGTACACACGGTCAGACTTTTCGACCGGACTTGTCTGACGGACGCCGATGGACCAAATCCGGCGAACAATCCGATCGTGTGTGGGCTTCACCGGAACTTCAGCGGGCTTTTCCAGTCGCAAATCTGATGGACTTTAGATTTGGAACATGCTTCAAATCTTTACGTCGTAACCCTGCCGGAACCAGAAATCCGCTCGTCTGTATGCTAGTCCGACGGACAAAAAACAACGCTAGGGCAGCTATTGGCTACTGGCTATCAACTTGCTTATTTTAGTCCGGTGTACATCATCGCGTACGAATCCGTTGGACTTTGGTGTGATCGTGTGTAGGCAAGTCCGGTCATTAGAAAGTCCGCCAAAAGTCCATCGAAAGTCTGTCGAAAGTCTGTCAGACGGGCTGTCGGACTTTTGTACGCGGCATTACACCTACATTTAGTCGGACGATATTATTTATTATATACTCTTTGAGATTTAGGGTTGTATATATTCCTAGATATTTAAACTTATCAACTATTTCCAATCGTGGAATCTCTAGTGGTAGGTCCATCTTCAGTGGGTCAATTGGAAGCAACAATAATTTATCCCAATTTATATTTGGACCAGATATCTGCCCAAAATCTGCAATTACATCCACTGCTGCCACCAGGGACCCCCACATATCCCCCAGAAACAGCAACACATCATCAGAATATAATGCTATTTTCTCCACTCCTGATGCCCTCTGAAATCCCTGTATTTTGACAGATGACCTAATGGCTATAGCTAGTGGCTCCTTTGCCAAGGCAAATAGCAGGGGTGAAAAAGGACACCCCTGCCTTGTCCCGCGGGTCAATGAAAACATCTTGGAGCATATATTGTTTTTCCTCACTTTCGCTTTGGGCCTTTCATATAAAAGCCTTACACAATCAACGTACTTCAGGCCAAACTGGAAGGCAGCCAAGGTCTGCCACAAATAACGCCATTCAAGGTTATCGAAGGCCTTGGCTGCCTCCAGAGACAATATTGCCCTTAACCCCTCGTTAATTGTCGGAACCTGCAGATTTAACCACACCCTCCTTATATTAATACTGGTTGACCTGTTTGGTATAAATCCTGTCTGGTCCATAGTGACCAGATTCTGAATGATTTTTTTTAACCTAAGAGCCAATATTTTTTACATCTGTACCCAACACTGCTATTGGCCTATATGAAGCCTGATTAAGTGGATCCTTTCCCTCTTTTGGAAGGACAATGATGGTGGATTCCTTCATAGATAAGGGCAATACACCATCCGCTAATGCTCCATTAAATGTTTTCAACAATTATGGCAGCAATATCTCTTCATAGCTTTTATGTATCTCTGCTGGCAGACCATCTGGTCCTGGAGATTTCTGATTTGCCAATGCTAATACCGCCTGCCTCACTTCTTCCAAGCCTATAGGGGCATCTAGTGCTTCTCCATCTTCCTCAGTGAGGCAAGGGATCTTCAGATCTCTAAAAAAAAGTCCAACATCTCCCCCTCTACCTCCCCACCTTGGGCACTATACAATTTCTCATAATATTTTTTTAAAAGTACCTACGATCTCGGGACCATATGATGTTATTCTTCCCCCATCTGTTCTAATGGCGGTTATAACAGTAGTATTTGCCTTTGCCAATCGAGCCAGTAGATGTCCTGCGCTCTCTCCCTCCACATAATAATGCTGTCTCTGAAACATCAACTTTCTCTGCTTTTGTAAGAAGTAAATAAGAAGTAAATCCTTATATTCTTGTCGTATTTACCCCAATCTTGAAACGCCCCGGGGTTGGTCTCTCTACATACTGCCGTTCTGTTTCTATAACCTTGTTCCCAATAAATTTTCCCACTCTCTAGTCTGTCTTTTTACTCTTGCTACCTGTTGTTTTAATATCCCCCTAAGAAATACATTGAGAGTGTCCCAGACCACCCCAGAGGAAGCTGTCCCAGCATTACTCCTCATGAATTCCTCCAAGGATGATTTCACTTTCTCTTTTCCCCCTATTATCTCTAGCCAATATGGGCTAATTTTCCATTCCCCTTTTTACAGAACTCCTCCCCTTGACTCAGTGACACAACCAATGGAGAGTGGTCTGAGAGACCCCTAGGCATATAATTTATATTCCTATCCAAATCCAACATATCCTTACTACCCAAGGCTAAGTCACTCCTAGAGAGTGTGAAGCGAGTTTTCAAAAAACAAGAGTATTGCTGTTTAGTTCAAATCCTCATCCTCCATATATCCCCAATCCCAATTATCCTATTTGTAAGAGCGTGATGACCCCTTTTCCAACCTGAGTTCCTGGTGGACATTTATCTGCCCTCCTATCCAGTACCTTGTTGAAATCTCTTACTGCCATTATTGGGACATCGGGTTTATCAGATGTAAATTTCATCAATTGATATAGAACCTCCGCTTTAAATGGGGGAGGGATATATATATATATTGGCCAAGATACAAGTCATACTCCCAATAGTACAGTACAAGAAAACATACCAGCCTCTCTCATCTATACTAATCTTCCTGCAGGAGAACTCTACCCCCGTCCCAATCAGAACACTCACTTAGAGGTCGACCGATATGGGTTTTTCTCTGGCCGATGCCGATATTTAGAAATTGCGGCGGTGGATAGCCGATATATGATGCTGATTTTTTTTTTTGGGGCCCATATGTTAGGCCGATTTTTTTCTTCCCTTCTTCTCATAAAATCTAACAGTTAGACCCCTTTCATACTGGGGCGTTTTTCAGACGCTTTTGGGCTAAAAATAGCGCCTGTAAAGTACCTGCGAAACGGCTCCACTGGAGTCTCAGTGTGAAAGCCTGAGTGCTTTCACACTGAGCCGATGCGCTGGCAGGATGTTAAAAAAAGTCCTGCAAGCAACATCTTTGGGGCGGTGTATACCGCTCCTCCACCACTTCTGCCCATTGAAATGAATGACCATCACTGCCGAAGCGCCTGCAAAGCGGCGCTACACGGGCTTATTTAACCCCTTCATCATCCGCTAGCTGGGTTATAAGCGCCATGCTATCGCCCGAATAGTGCCACTAAAATGATGGTAAAGCGACGCTAAAACTAGCAGTGTTTTTACCATCAACTGTATAGAAAAACGAAAAAAGTACTCTTGCGCACTGGTGTGTTAGCTAAAAAAGTTCAAGAAGGACTATGGACTTCGGCTTTGCTGCTCTCGAAGGATGGGATTATCCTAATAGTGAAAAACTACTACGAATAGATCATTTGTATGTAACAGTAAAAAGATTAATATTATGGATACTAAGGCCAATCCACCTGAAGAATCACTAACAGAGAATCCTCCAATGACAAGAGATCCCATAAATACAACCACCGCTAATGTCAGTAAAAACCCACAATTAGAAAGAGGAACATCCATCATACCATCAGCCAATGGGATGAATATTTTACCTTTACTCGCTAATTGCACTTTAGGTGGTTTACCTGAGAATGTTGATGTTGTCTCTGATATTGATAGTCAATTGCTAAAGGACATTCCCACGTATAATCCTTTTTCTACTCTTGGCGATCTAGAAGCCAATAGTACAAGCATTTCAGACATCACACCCCCTTTGGTTTTTTTAGAGCAAGCAGTTGCAACCCTGGGGGGGTCTGCAACAAACCTTTTACCGGATCCTCTATCACATTTACTGTCCACGGGGAAGAAAATAAGGAAAAGAGAAGAAGAACACGAAGAGGAAAAAGGGGAGGAGAGAGATACAAAAAGAGGCAGACTATAGATACCGCTCACTCTACTATTAAGATCTATAATCTCTCTAGCTCCGTTTTTTCTGAAACCGAGCTAGACCTCCTTAGGAAGGGCCTTAACTTCGCCCCACCTAGTGTACCAAATTTGTTTGAACTATTTATAGATCTAAATAAATATATTCGTAAGCTCACTATACAAAGATATTACACATTAAAAGAAGCTAAGAATGTGAATAGCACGGATAGTGTGAGAGTAGAGTCGGAAGAGCCATTACCATCTGATGTTAGTATGGAAGAGGACTCCATACTTAATATTCTCGAAGAGCTCTACCAAGAAGCACACTTCGAGGGTCAAACAATTTTCGAACCCAAATTTGCCCCCCCATGTGAAAGTGCTATGGTCCATACCTCTTTTAGACCAAAATCCTCCTTCTTTCCCCATTGGGCCAAAGGGAGATTCATCTCCACTTTTTATGATACGGTTTTTAACACGTTTAAAGCTAAGTTCGATAAACCTATGAAGACCAATATGAATATAGACAAAAATGCTGTACCTATAGATGCCCTCAAACAAAATAAGGATATAATTATCCGAAAGGCTGATAAAGGTGGGAGTCTAGTCATTCAAAATAGAGACGAATATCTATCTGAGGCAAGAAGACTCCTGGGTGACACTCAAACATATGCTGTATTAAAAAGAGATCCCACTCTGGAATACACTAAGGAGCTTAAAATACTTCTAGATGATGCTTTATCCAAAGAGGTCCTCACCAAGAATGAGTACCTTTTTTTGTATAATAGACATGCTGCCACCCCGCATTTCTATCATATACCGAAGGTACACAAAAGCCTCCTCAATCCTCCAGGTAGACCTATAATATCTGGGATTGACAGCCTCTCTAGTAACTTGGGGTGCTATATTGATCACTTCCTGCAGGATATAGTGTTCGAGTTGCCATCCTTTGTCAAAGACTCTGGCCATGTGCTGGAGATACTGTCAAACTACAAATGGCTACCTGGTTACAGATGGCTCTCTTTGGATGTAGCTTCATTATATACATCAATAAACCATACATTTGGCCTAAGAGCCATTAACCATTTCTTATTAAAGGATGATAGGATGAATCCTCGGCAGGCTAAGTTCCTATTGGATTGTGTAGAATTCTCTCTCACACACAATTATTTTTCCTTCTTAGGCGACCATTATTTGCAAATAAAAGGTACAGCTATGGGAGCCAGGTTTGCCCCCAGTTATGCGAATATTTTTATGGGATTTTGGGAAGAACACTTCATATGGAAGAACAATCCCTTTGGGGCAAACCTGGTTCTATATGCGAGATACATTGATGACATCTTGATCATCTGGGATGGGTCAGATCAAAGTCTCCAGAGCTTTCTGGAACATTGTAGAAACAACCCATTTGGAATAGAATTCACTCATGTCCTAGATGAGAAATGTCTAGTCTTCCTGGATTTAGAACTACAGAGTGACCAAGATGGTAACATCTTTTCTAAAACTCATTTTAAACCCAGTGGGGGCAATTCATACTTACATGCTAAAAGCAACCACCACCCCAGGTGGATACAGAATGTCCCCTTCGGCCAATTTTGCCGCCTCAGAAGAACGTGTACCAAGAAAGAGGATTATTTAGAACAGAGCAAACTTCTTATGCAAAAATTCAGTGAGAAGGGCTATGAAGCCAACCACATAGAATCAGCCTTTTCTAAATATCTGGCTCTCTACGACGAACAATCTAGTAAAGATTTGAACAACACAGAACCCCGACACCAGACCACCCCAGCTATTCATCAGGCCTGCTTC
Source organism: Aquarana catesbeiana (assembly GCF_042186555.1). Classification (NCBI taxonomy): domain Eukaryota; kingdom Metazoa; phylum Chordata; class Amphibia; order Anura; family Ranidae; genus Aquarana; species Aquarana catesbeiana. The sequence goes on from NC_133326.1 coordinate 194,608,189, forward strand.
TCTACCCAATATACAAGCAAAGCGTTCGAAATTCAGAATATTATCAAAAAGAATTGGAATATTCTGAAGCACGACCCTGTTTTGGGTAAGACACTCCCCGATCACCCTAATATAGTTTTTCGGAAACCCCAAGATCTCAGGAGCCTGATAGCCCCAAGTAGGGTAAAAACATGTACCAGCAAACCAACCAATAGCTGGGCAACAATTTTCGATCAAAAAGGTTGCTATAGATGCGGCGTCAGGAACTGTGGCACATGCATGTATATGTGGCATAGGAAAAAAACGGTGGTTGGGAGAGACGGAAAAATCCACCCAATCAAGCAATTTATCAACTGCGGAACAGAATATGTGGTATACGGTATAGTATGTCCTTGTGGGCGACTATACGTAGGCCGCACACAACGCCCATTGCGAGTGAGAATTGGTGAACACAAATGTGGTATAATAAATTTAAGAGACAAATACCCAGTCCCTAGACACTTTGTAGAAGTCCATCAGGGGGACCCTGCAGGTATGAAAGTTTTTGGGATTGAGTCGATTGGAAGGGAGCTAGATATAGGAAGAAGGTACCAGAGGCTTTGCAAAAGAGAAGCCTTCTGGATCTTTACCCTCGGTAGTCTCACTCCAGGAGGCCTAAATGAGGATCCAGAAGTACATAAAATAGTATAATTATTGGAGTACAATTATTGGCATTTAATGTTGTGGATTGTCCCCCCCCCCCCCCCTGCCCCCCCCCTCCCCCTCTCCCCTCCCATACTATATCTCGTTCACCGATTTTTACTAAAATAACCTCTGGGCTATTTGCTCTAATATACAAAATCACTATAGGAATGTCTATATGAGGTGATAGCAACAAAAATCTCCCCCCCTTTCCCCCTCCCCCTTCCCCTCTCTCTCTTTTTAGAATAGACAGGCAAGGTGCACAGTCCGTTGTACTTATACACGGATTCTATATATATTTTTTTAACTAACAAAAAATTCCTTTTTATATATAAAAAAGATTTGTCTTTTTTAATAATCACCGTATGCACATTTATGGATATGCGATGGATGTGTATAAGGCTTTTACTTTCTATATATATGTGTATGCATATATTTATAACTTTTTATAGAAGGTGTATTATATGTATTTTATTACCATTTATTTTAAATACAATGTAAGTGGGTCTCCTGCTGGCTTTCAAATACACATGTTTTGAGCATTGCTATTTTTAACTATTGTTTTAGACCAGATTCCACCACTCCCCTCCCATGGTCCCCCTTGAATTTCCCTGCTATAATTGCATACTATTGCTCACTACTATTTATTGTTGTCATCTATCTAGTTACACATTTTAAACATTTTCACTCTTTTTAGTCGAAGTCAGACGCTATCAGTCTAACTTTGACCTCTATCTGTGCCTACAGCAAGATGGAGGCCACTGTTTACTCTATTGAGTCACATCCCAGGCGCCGTATGGCGCACGGGATGTGACATCACGACCGCACTTCCGCCCTGTGGACCGCAACCCGGAAGTTAATCGGCGGCGTGCGTTCCACCCAGTTCCATGGGGCACAGGAGCGAACGTGTCAGCAATGGCAGCCCACACAGACACAGCCCCTGCAGAAGACAAACGCACTCGAGCAGAGGAGATGGCATTAGATCTACAGATGATAAGGTACACCCCCCTTTCTCATATTCCTAACCCTCTGATCACTGCACATTACTCTGTATCATCTATGTGATATAAGAATGCAAGGGTAAAAGAGCAAATTGTGTATGGGTAACTACTGGTACGACCCTATCAGCTCACCCATTGTGTGTTAGACTAATTGTATTAGCGATAACATTAATGGATATGGAAGTACACCAATTAATTATTAAATGAAATCAATAAATCAATATGGTATGGCCCTTCAACAATGTTCACCTAGCCAAGATCCATAACACACAACCCCCCCTTCCCTCCCTCCCCCAGAGGACCGCCCATCAATTAAGGGAGGAGTCCCGATACCAACCTGATCAGTCTGCTTTAGCCTAACATGTGTATATAAAAAGTCGGCAGGAGACTGCCACCACTAAGGCTCTGAGGAAGAAGGTTAAACCTTTGAAACGCGTAAGCCAGCGGCGGTCCGTGTGCCTCCCTCCTGGGACCTGGACAGCTGCCTACCACTGGAACTATTGCCTTTGTGCGTTCGATATGCAATTTTACCTGCGACTTTTGTGAGTAGCTTTTTACCTTGTTTTTAATTCATTAAACTTGCTAAGGATAATGCGCTAGGCTGGTGCGCTCTCTTGTTTCTTTCTTTGTTTTTTACCATCAACGCCTGCCCGCTCCAGTGTGAAAGCAGCCTTAAGTAATAAGTGATACAGAAAATGTCTTACATTTAAACATTTATTAAACAAAACAAACCTCCAATCAGTTCACTTGTATGTATAATTTAGATTTAAAAAAAAAAATTATTAAATACACAAAAACAGGTAATCAAAACTTTTGGACAAAAAAATGGGCTAACGTTACTGTTTAGTATTTTTTTTAAATTCATTAAAGTGTATTTTTTCCCAAAAAATTGCGTTTGGAAAGACCGCTGCACAAATACCGGGTGACATAAAATATTGCAACAACCGCTATTTTATTCCCTAGGGTCTCTGCTAAAAAAAATATATATATATATATATATATATATATATAATGTTTGGGGGTTCAAAGTTATTTTCTAGCAGAAAATACAGAATTTTTACTTGTAAGCAACAAGTGTCAGAAAAGATTTAGTCTTTAAATGGTTAAACTGAAAACTCCTACACAGTCCATTGATAAGTATAAACATTGTATCTCTTTGCTTCTTTTCTCAGACTCCGCAGGCTGCCCAGATAGGAGAGACAATTCGCTCCACGGGAAGGCCCCAAGTCCTCTGAACAATTTTTTTTGACACCTTAAAACCGGCCTTTAAAACGCTCGTTTAGCCGCGTTTGCGTCTAGAACCGTTTATTAAGATTACCTCATTTAAGACTCTCCCCAAGCTCACTAAACATTGCTAGTTAACTATTTCAGCCATATTCACCAGAGTGAGTAGCAGCAGCAAAGAGAGCAGTTGTCTACTCGTATTTGCCTCTATTTCTGTGCTTTTTTTTGCAATGGATCCAATAATGAGCATATGTGAGGAAATGCTCCTGACATTGCTCTTGATGAGGCTAGAACGACGTAGAAAATTGCGTGAGGTGCAGAGTCACCTGCCACAAGTTGTGGATTGTCCACTTACCACGTCACCTGCCACAAGTTGTGCATTAATAGATAAGAAAGGGTTTCCGCGCTCACGGACTCAGGTGTGCAGCCTCCCTTTAGGCAACCCCCCCTGGGGGGTGACTTATAGTGATAGAAAAATTGGGATAGGGGTAAGTGGCGCTACCTCTATTGGGGTACCTATTGTGATAAATTTGTGCTATTATGTGCAAAATAAGAAAAACCACTCAACAAGGAACCTTTAGTTAGTGAGTGTGCTCCTAACAGCTTATAATCTAACTAAGCCGTGCTAGTGTGTATAAACCAAGGGTGTTCATATATATAACTGAGGTAAGTATACCTTCCAGATAAGTGCAGTATATAATAGAAGCAGATATATAACACATACCCCCACCTATTGCATGAAAAGGAATCTATCCAGTAGAAATCCCCTCTGCAAGTGGTGTAATGAAAAAATTATTAATCAATACATACAGGGTGAAAACTCATAAAACCACAAACATAGGTTAAACCCCTCATCCATCCAACTCCAAATTAGAGATGATGAGAGGTGTAATATATCTAACTTCATTCACCATATGTTATAAAATGAATAATTAGTGTACATAAATAAAGGTCTGAAAAATGTGAAAAAATCTGGAGACCCACATATGAAAAAATATAGTTCCAGTAGAAAAAAATTTGTGTTCCAGCAATGTTCTTATGATTAGTGATTTTCGTGAGATCAGAAAAATATGTGTTCCAACAGTGTTCTTATGATTAGTGACTTTCGTGAGAAAAAACAGCTGATATCCAGTGACTTCTGGTGCTCCCCCTCAAGGATCCCCACTCACCAGCTCCCTGCACTCCTGCAGGGGTAATAGGCGTGTAGTATCAGGCCGTGGAGTGGTGTCCTAAATTCCAGTAGGGCTGTTCCTGGGTGCTCCCGCTCCAGACATAAAACCCGTACGTAATATGGTCATCCACATGGGTCAAAGGCGCCTTTGACAACTTCGATGACGAAACGCGTACGGCGGAGCTACGCGATTACGTCACACGCGGAAGTCGGAGAGAGTGTGGAACGCAGCTGAGGCGCACGCCGCACAGCTGATGGCTTTGGGATCCACAAGCTCTCTTCGTGTACGCCACTTATACGCAGTGTGATTGTTTGGCTTCCTTCCTATAAGGAGCTTGGACTTTTTAGTTATTTTATTTTATTTAGCCTGATGTTTTGGTTAATTAATTTTTTAATAAAGTAATTTTAAACGTAATACACTACGGGAGCCCTGTTTCCTTTCCTATGTGGATGACCATATTACGGACGGGTTTTATGTCTGGAGCGGGAGCACCCAGGAACAGCCCTACTGGAATTTAGGATGCCACTCCACAGCCTGATACTACACGCCTATTACCCCTGCAGGGGTGCAGGGAGCTGGTGAGTGGGGATCCTTGAGGGGGAGCACCGGAAGTCACTGGATATCAGCTGTTTTTTCTCACGAAAGTCACTAATCATAAGAACACTGTTGGAACACATATTTTTCTGATCTCACGAAAATCACTAATCATAAGAACATTGCTGGAACACACATTTTTTTTCTACTGGAACTATATTTTTTCATATATGGGTCTCCAGATTTTTTCACATTTTTCAGACCTTTATTTATGTACACTAATTATTCATTTTATAACATATGGTGAATGAAGTTAGATATATTACACCTCTCATCATCTCTAATTTGGAGTTGGATGGATGAGGGGTTTAACCTATGTTTGTGGTTTTATGAGTTTTCACCCTGTATGTATTGATTAATAATTTTTTCATTACACCACTTGCAGAGGGGATTTCTACTGGATAGATTCCTTTTCATGCAATAGGTGGGGGTATGTGTTATATATCTGCTTCTATTATATACTGCATTTATTTGGAAGGTATACTTAGGAGCACACTCACTAACTAAAGGTTCCTTGTTGAGTGGTTTTTCTTATTTTGCACATAATAGCACACATTTATCACAATAGGTACCCCAATAGAGGTAGCGCCACTTACCCCTATCCCAATTTTTCTATCACTACAAGTTGTGCATTGTCCACTTGCCACATGACCTGCCACAAGTTGCGGATTGTCCACTTGCCACGTGACCTGCCACAAATTGCTGATTGTCCACTTGCCATGGCACCTGCCACAAGTTGCGGATTGTCATTTGCCACGGCACTTGCCACAAGTTGCAGATTGTCCACTTGCCACGTCACCTGCCACAAGTTGTGGATTGTCCACTTGCCACGTCACCTGCCACAAGTTGCTTGTTCAAATCTAACAACATATGGGTCAAATTCCAATTATACTTCAGATAACAGCAATGCTAGTGGTGTACTGGATTGGATCAAGGGCTCATTAGGGTATATAAATGGTCTATGAATCATTGCAAGCAATTACAATTTTTTTCAATATTTTTTTAATGGTTTTTCATCATTTGCCATAATTTTTGAGATTTTTAATGTAAAAAAAATAGGGCACCTTTAAAAACGCTTATAAACGAAAACGTGGCTAAATGTCGGTACCGCTTTTAGCTGCGTTTGGCATCTGAAACGTGGAAATCTTCTGCGTCTGAACCCATTTTTTTGCTTCCAAAGAAACGCTGTTAAACGCAACTGCCTAAAAACGGCAATAAACGAGACTGTGTACATGGTCACATAGGATAGCATTGAATGAGTTCAAGGGCAGTTGAAAAAAGCGTTCAACTGCCTCTGAATGTGTGTTTAGCAGCGTCCCGTGTGCATGGGGCCGAAGACTTCAGGCAACTTGCATTGACTTCTATTACAGAAGTCATTTGCAAGTTGCACTGAAGTTTTAATTTGGCCTTTTTAATCAGCACAATCGTCCGATGCCAATTAATTAAAAAAAGGCAAAAATCGGCCAATATATCGGCTGACCTCTATACTCACTCCCCTGGAGTATGAGGTATGTACTGAGTGATACTGAGTCTGGAAGTTTCTTCTTTTTAAATATGATATTGACTCTTTGTTAGGTGCGTCCGGGCCTCTGTGGCCTCTGTGGTCTGCCTGCAGGGCTATCACTGCAGCAAAGACCGCAGCTCTCTTTATAGGGTCTCCCAATCCTCGAATATTCCAAGAACATACATTTACCATTTTAGACTGTATACAAAAAAGATTCAGTTATCAATAGCTTAGTATCCCCACTCCTAACTATATATTTTTTTATCCTCATTATTCTACTCTTTCCAACCTATTTAAAGCGGGGGTCCACCTATCTATCGTTTTTTTTTTTTTTTTGGAGTTCATTCACAAACTTTTCTTCTCATGATTATCTACTCACATGTTCTGTGTAATAAGTCCACCTGTGTCCGATTTCGTTGTAAAGAATAACTTATAAAATTCACTGCAGGCGGTTTCCATCTTCATTGTGGGCATTTGAAGCCCACAAGCATGTATTTCCTGGATGCGGTGAATGCTGTGCTCCCAGCATTCACCGAGATGTTGTGATGACGCTGTTGCACAATGCATGCTGTGAAGCCTGAGACTAGCTCCCAGGGGACTGTGGGAGGTCTGGGAGAGGCTAGAAACACGCCTTCTCCCATGGGAGGAAAACCAGGAAGTGCTAAGAAGATTAGAAAAAAAAAGGTAATTACGGCGATTTAAATTTTTTTACACAGCATGTCAGCATCTAGGCAAGGAAGAGAATGCATAGAGATAATGTTCAACATTTGGGTGGAACCCCGCTTTAATACTTGTGTTTTACTATATATATATATATATATATATATATGTATATATATATATATATATCATAATAAGTGAATACCATGTTTTTTAGACCTGTTTCCATATGATTCTCAAATCCCTTTATAATATTTTTAGTGCAATGTTTTTTTAAACATATTTCCACACAATGATCAACTCCCTTTAGTAGTAATAAAAAAGTAACCAGTTTTATCTGTCCTCTTACAACACCCTTTCACCTTGAACCTCACTGAACCTGTACAACCAGTATTTAAATTGAGTATTTCCCATACAATATCTTTTCCCCAGCCACACTAAAAAAATAAAAAAGACAGCCTTACAAACAACATACAATACCGTAACAAACAACAAAGGAACAACACAAAAAAAAAAAACACACAGAACAAGTACAAAAAAATCCTTTCACACCCCATACCTGGCCCTCACTAGGCCTATACCAAGGGCATTTGAAGTGATCCGTTCCTGTGACAAAAGCATTTCCCTTCTCCTCTCTCCCCCTCCCAGCAAGGGGAGGGAAGACAGAGGGAAAGGGAAAAAAAAAACAACCCAACCGAGGAGAACGCACAGCTGTCATTCTCCTCCCCATAGTGCAGCCCCTCCCCCCAGCTAACCAAAAGAATCGCTCATTCAAAACAAAATCATTATGCATCATAGTTAGTCTCTTGTACTCTGCTCTTGATCCTTCTGTTTACTTCGTATCTTCTCTTCATTTTTCTCCAACCACACAAGTGTCTCATTTGGAGCATAGAAAAAGTGTGTTTCCTTCAATTGATTTGTATTTGTTTGATAAAATAAATAAAAATGATTGTTAAAAGAAAAAGTGCATTTAACCTAATGCCACTACCCGTAGCCGAGAGGGATATAACATAGCGTATATAATTTTCAATTGCTGTAATTTTTTGTTGATCTCTACAAACTTGGCTTTTTTTTTTGCAGTTCTGGGAAGAAATCTGGAAAGAATAAAATCTTGACTCCATTATAGTATAATATCCCTCCTTTCCCTAGCCTTCTGGAGTATAATCTCTTTATCTTTAAAAAAAAGTAGTTTCACCAAAAATTATCTAGGCTGACCCCCTGGAAGTGGCACTCTATATGGCACTCTGTGTGCTCTCTCTATTGCCAAAAAAGGGGAAGAAACTTCCTTCCCAAAACTTTCTACAAGCCATTTCTCCATAAAGCCTACAGGGTTGAAGCCCTCACAGCGCTCGGGAAGCCCCAAAATTCTCACATTGTTCCTGCACAGTCTGTTCTCCATTTCCTCCATTTTAAGGACATATATTAATTTTTTTCACTAATTATATTCACTTCCTGCTTTAATGGGTTTAGATTGTCCTCCACCAAACTCATTCTCCCTTACAAAGCAGTCGTCCGTTCTCGAACTTTCAGAGCGTCATATCGCATAGAGAAGATTTACAAAAGTTCACTGCCAGCAGTACTTCCTTTAATGAAGGTTCTTCCCCGCCCCCCAGCACCTGTTTCCAAGGATAGCATTGGTTTTTCCATTGTTGTTACTGTTTCTGCTCCTATGTCAATCTTTTGCTGTCCCCAGCTTTTCCTTGTTTCTTCCCCCCCGGTTTTTAAATTGTGAGGAAGTTTGGTTGCTTTTAACCTGTGTATGCGCATATTTTTCTAATTTTAGCTGCTGCCTGACTTCCCTTGTCCTTTACTGTGCGTTGCGTTTGTGATTTTGTGCCTTCTTGCTGCAAAGCTTCCTCATCCTTCTTCCTTGTCATCTTCTCCCTGTTTGCTCCTCCTGCAGGCCCCCAAGCGTCTGTGTCACTATCTCCACCACTCCTTTAGACACTAATTCCTTTTCCCAGCTTCAGCCATAGATTTTCCCAGATCCCTGTCAGCCCCTCACACTGACCTTGGGTCTGTCTCTGTATTTGATATGTATAGTGGGTGCCTCTCACTCATCCACCGTCAAGCAGCCAAGCACACAGCACTACAGGGGATAATCTTCCACAACTTTAAATCTGCCTCATCCACCGTCAAGCAGCCAAGCACACAGCACTACAGGGGATAATCTTCCACAAATTTAAATCTGCTGGAATGCTGACAAGTCCTTTAGGATTAACAACAGATACCTCTCGCTTTCCTCAATCCCAGTCAGCGTTACTGGAAGGTAGACAAGGTGGGGCAGAGAAAGAGCTTTCTCCTTTCATCCAATGCTGCAGGGGTTAATCCTCCAAGTCTCCGCACACTGCACTTATTATCTTGCCAGCCACTCTTGCTGCCATTGAAATTGTCCACAAACCAGCTCCTTGCCAGCCTCTCACACTGACTTTTGGGACTGTCACTGTGTTTAAACAAGCAATAAATGCCTCTCTCCCTTATCCACCGTCTCTCAGCAGAGCTAGCACTTTCACTAAAGTTCAGTTGAATCCAAGTGAGGGAGAGCAAAAGACAAAGAAAAAAGGCTTTTCACCTGCCATCCCACACTACAAGGGTTTATCCTCCATGGCTCGGCTCACCGCTCTTGGCTCCTTGCCAGCCACACGCACTGCTGCTGATACCGATGTCCCTCTGACAAGTAAGAAGGAGATCCCTCACTCCACCACTGCGGCTTAGTTCAGCTGTTGAACTCCTGTGTTACAGAGCGGAGAGTTGGGGCTATCTCAGATCAGCCCGGAGGCTCTTGTTCATCGCCAGTCAGCCTCCATTGCTCCCACCAGCGTCCAGGATATCCAGAGTGGAGCAGAGGGGGGAGAGCCGCACACATGTCCTCTTACCTCTCACCTCCTTATCCGGTCATGCCCCCTGTATGACTGTATTTAGAATATTAGCCTTGAGAGGAAGTTCCCTAGGTGAAGAATTTTAACATACAGCCGTGACCAAAAGTTTTGAGAATGACACAATTATTAATTTTCACAAAGTCTGCTTGTGGGCCACATCCTGACTGATGGCAGCCCTTTCTTGCATAATCAATGCTTGGAATTTGTCAGAATTTGTGGGGGAGGTTTGTTCATTCACCTCTTGAGGATTGACCACAAGGTTTCAATGGCATTAAGGTCTGGGGAGTTTCCTGCCCATGAACCCAAAATTTTGATGTTTTGTTCCCCAAGCCACTTAGTTATCACTTTTGCCTTACGGCAGGATGCTCCATCATCCTGGAAAAGGTATTGTTCATCATCAATGGTTGGGTGAAGTTGCTCTCCAAGCATGTTTTTTTACCATTCTTTATTCATGGATGTGTTCTTAGAAAAAATTGTGAGTGAGCCCACTCCCTTGGCGGAGAAGCAACCTCACACATGAATGGTCTCAGGATGCTTTACTGTTCGTATGACACAGGACTGATGGTAGCCTTCACCTTTTCTTCTCTAGACAAGGTTTTTATTTTTGGATGCCCAAACAATTGGAAAGGGGATTCATCAGAGAAAATTACTTTACCCAGTCCTCAGCAGTCCAATCCCTGTACCTTTTGCACAATATCAGTCTGTCCCTGATGTGTTTCCTGGAGAGAATTGGCTTCTTTGTTGCCCTTCTTGACACCAGGCCATCCTTCAACAGTCTTCTTTCTGTGCGTACAGATGCACACACACCTGCCTGCTGCTATTCCTGAGCAAGCTCTGCACTGGTGGTGCCCTGATCCGCAGCTGAATCAACTGTAGGAGACAGCCCTGGCACTTGCTGGACTTTCTTGGGTGCCCTGAAGCCTTCTTCACTAATATATATGCAAATCGCCATCATGAAACCTGAGGCAGCAGACTTTGTGAAAATTAATATTGGTGTCATTCTCAAAACTTTTGGCCATGACTGTACATGTCTGCAAATAGGCATTAGTGTTATAGTACTGTGCACAACCTTAAAGGGTGAAATAGAAGTGATGTGCTCTATGCATGGATTTCTTTATTCCTATGTTTGTGTGAGTATCCTCCAGAAGCTCCAATTTCCTCCATAGGTCAAGAACCATACTGATTTTTTAAATTGCCTTTGTTTAAACTCTGGGGCAGCCACTTATGTGCATGGGGGAGTGATCTCCGTACAGCATTGTATAATATAGTGCTGATAAACTTGGTTATTATAGAGGGTCTCCTGTAGCTCCCACAATGTCCAGAAGACCACCCAATAGTATGTATGTAGGTCCTGCTTCTCAAAACAAATATCAAGTGTTGTGGTTTGTTGCAGTTTAATTTTTTCATTTACAATAGTTTGATTGTGTTTCTCTTCAGTTCTCCTTCTCAGGTTAATGTGGAACTGCAGAGCTTTTTACAGGTGCCAGTCCTAGCCACATACAGGCACATTACCTTCTGATGGTCGCTTTGATAAGGTCTGTATAATGGAATGGAACCACGGTTTTCTGGTGAGGAAGATTCCAGGTGCAAGGGCAGTATCTCTGGTTTGGCCAATTGCAAATAGCTGGCAGCAGCTCCTGTGCCAGCCATATCTCAGCACAGGGGGACTTCTTAAAAGCCAATAGTGGCTTCCTATTCCTTTACACCAGTAAGCAGACTCTTCGAATGCAGGAGTGGGGCTGGCACATCAACAGCTGCTGCTAGCTATTTAAAAGAGACTCTGCTGGCTCAGATTTGAAGCTGGCACAAAAATTAAGCTGGTGCATTTGGGAGCCTACTTTTTCTTCCCTGATACCAAACAGGTGGCTAAAGCCAACCCATTACATTTGGGCTGTACAGTTAGACCTGGCTGGCCGTGTGTTGGGCGTATATGCCCATCTGTGTACACAACGCCTCCAGTTTGCCATGTTGCCTTGCATTTTACATAAAATTAGAGCGCTGCAGATTCAAAAGGAAAGGTAATTTTTATTAACATTCATTTACAATATGACTTGAGTCGCAATAGTACGATATATATATATATATATATGTGTGTGTGTGTGTGTGTGTGTGTGTAGATGCAAACTTCTGCCCCATGAGGAGTGATGTCTAGACTTTGATATTTGTGTAGACTGGTAAAAGGAAATACTCCTACTGTTCATAAAAAAAAAAACAAAAAGTAAAAAAACATGACTTACTGGAGGCCTGGTTTGGTGAAAAAGGGCCACACTTCAGTTTAACTCCTGAGCCACGGAGAAAAAATATCAGCTGACTCAACTACCATCAGCTTTACCATGGAAAAATGTGATGGGCACCTGGGCTGTACAAACCCTCAACCCGGAAGGAATATCACCAGCCTATTCTTTGCTCCTTATCCCAGAAGTATGCAGAGAGGTTTCAGAGCCAGACCTCGCCACCCACCATCTTCCAAGACCAACAACAGGCAAGAAACATTGATCTGAGTGAAACTGAAACTATCCTTTTCCTACATGTAAAGTAGTTGTAAACTTTTTGAAAAATTAACAAAGCATATCCTAATGTAGCGTGTACTTGCCTTAATCGAGAACACCAAGTATGGATCCTGTCTGTTCTCTCCTTCCTCTGTAATCTGTGTATGTCACTTCTGGCAGTTTTCTCTAACACCAGGCAATCAATGGTGACCGTCCGCCCCAGCAGGTGATTGGCAATCTCAGATGTGCATGTTTCCCACTGAGGCAGTGTAAGGGGCTGTGTATATTCCCTTCACTTAGGTGTCAGATTACTCTCTGTTCTCTGGAGTGTGTGATGTCAGATCCTTGCCCCCTGTCTCTTGGAAGCTGACAAATGCCATCTGCTCTGTCTACTTCAGAGGGCTCTGGAGGAAAGAAAGCTACAAATAAAGAGGTGCAGCTTGCAAGGGAGAATTGTTTATTTTTGAAGTTAGTTATTTAAGTAGGCTTGTCTAAAGGTTTATTAACACTTTAAGTAGGTGCCCTACTTGCAGGACTTTGGCAGTCAACAGATGAGTCTTTTTTTTTTTTTTTTCATTCAAAAAGTAGGTTGAACAAAAAAAAAGACTAGATTTCCCCATCCACACACTCAGTGTGGATGGGGGAATTCTTCCTGTTGAGCTATTGTATTCTGACAGCCATCAGAATACACTGATCAGCACTGCAAGCTATAGCTGGTAGCGTGATCGAGCATGAAAAATCCAACAGGTCGGTTGTACAGAAGTCAGTTACAACCTCCCTGCACCAGTTACAACCTCCCTGCACATAGATGCTTCGAAATTTGGTCCCTGCCGAACTGGCCAAATTTCAATCCATGTATTGAAGGCTTTAGTCTATGGCACACACTAACCATTTAACAAAATTATAAAAGTGATGTACTGTTGTTAGTAAAGTGCATGCAAGTAATACAAATTAAAATAATAAATCCACCAATATGTGTATCCAACAAAATAAACTCAAGGAAACTGGTGGGAAATAAGTGACAAAGTCCCTGTGTTTTGGTCTGAAAGACGGCTGGGATGTGATGCCACACTCCCAGTGCTAAAAGAGGTGTAATCTCTTAAAATGAAGCTCCATCATTGATCCTTCCCTTTACCAATGTTGCAAATCCTACTGGAAAGTGAACCCAAAAGGCCCAGTGCTGTAAATATGTAAATAATCTTCTTCTATATAGTGCACCACCACACAGTGACATAGGATGGACTTGTACCTGATATGTAGACCTATTTAGAGGGTTGAATGAAAAAAAAAAACAATTACCCCATTCACCCCATTCACACATAGCTTAAAGTGCATGTAAACCCGATTTTTTTTTTTTTATATATATATATATATATATATACTGTAGAGTATAAGATTTCCTATCATTTGAGCCCAGTCTTGCCACACAGAGTTAATCCATCTCTGAGCAATCCTCTTTTATTGTTCAGTGAGATAAATCTTGACAAACTGAGAAAAACTTTGTCAAATCCTCCCCCTTGCTGTGAGTGACATATCTTGTGCATTAGCCTAAGACATGCAGTATTTTTTAATTCCCTCCCACTCCTTTCTTCAGCAGCTCTGCAAGGATTGGCTGTTCCACACCTCAGCATGATTTGGCATGCTGAAGTCATGTAGTTACTTTCCTGCCTTTTCACTGGATGTTAGAAATCATAGCAGAAATTCAGTGTTAGAAATACACAGGAGAAATGCATATTGACAAGGGGAGTGTAGAGGTGGGTGGGGAGTCTACTGACATCACGACTCCACCCACCGAGCTCCAGACAACAGACCCACCCGCAGAATATGCAGTTTTTCGGGTCTAATAACAGACAGAGGGGAGACATTTGACAGGTAAAGATACATGCAGGAGGCGTGTATATCCTTATAGATAACCCCTATGGCAGTAGTTTAGAAAGGATGACATTGGGTTTACATCCACTTTAATCTCTTCTGCTGAGCTTTTGTATTCTGCCAGCAGGGGAGCCTTCCCCTCCAGCAGAATACAATAAATGTTGCTGGCTATATCCGGAAGCACTGATCGTTCTGGAAAAACCCAACAGGCAGGCTTTACACAAGTCGATCAATAGCCCATACATGCATCAAAATTCGTCTGGTTCCTGCTGAAGAGGAAGAAAACAAATTTTTGGCTGTAGTTCTATTTTAATTTGTTACTACGGATTTCAGCATTTACATTGGTCATTATGATGAAAGAAGGATTTCATGGTTTTTGTTGCAGAACTAAAAAGTCAAACTTCTTCATGACACAATCAAATAGGATTTGTTAAGCAAAGTAAACTGCATTGTTTAAAATTTTCAATAAACGCTAATTGTTTCCTTTAAATTGCCATGCTTTGCAGTGTTTAGGAAGCTGCATGTTGAAACTTTAACAATTTGTATCCAGGAAATTGTATTGACACAAATGAGGCAATCAATTTTGCAAAAAATCAGTTGTCCAGTTCTCAGTACATAATTTGCATTTCTAATACACTGGATTTGTGCCATCTACTTTAGATGACATATGGTTGCATTGCACTTTGTATAATTTTCAATTCTTTTAATGATGGTGGAATCAGCTAATACAGCTTAACAGGGCAATCCATACAGACTCAAGGGGTTCACTGGCTTGTACAGGCTACTGTATAAATGTGTGGGATTAGGGAGGGGAGGCACTGCAAGGGTGTATTTTTTTCATGTCGGGTTTAAAAGGATAAGTTCATCTTTGGGAACATGTTGCATGTTCCACCTGTTTTTAGGGTGGATCCTGTAACATGTTCCCACTGCTGCAACCGCTCCCGACTGCTTTCTGTACAGTGAGAAGTTCCCCATACAAGCTGTCTCTTTTTGAAAACAGAGTGGGCATGCGGGGCTCCGCCCACACGGCCGCATCATTTTTACAGAGTATAGGAATGAACTACAAGTTTCTACTTCCGGTGTGGCTGTTTGCTTGTAGTTTTCAATGAACTACTCCGGCGATGTTGAGTGCTGTGGTATATCATTGAGTCTTCCTGTTAGTGTGAAACTGCTTGGTCATACTATGTACGGCCAGATAGCTTACACTGACAGTCTGCAGGAGACCTGCATAGCATAAACGATCCGCTGATCTCTGGTGCAATGCTTTCCAGGCTCCTAAAAAAAAAATAGTAATTGTACATTTTTTTTACCTGCAAAAAAAGTGCATTTATTTATTTATTTAGTGAACTTCTCCTTTAAAATTTAACTCCAGGCAAACAAATACACAGTAGAGTTGAAATGTGTGTGAGCTGTTTTGCATGCAATTTGTGTTTCTGACCAGCCAGTTTTCAGATGAACACAGCACTTGCAGACAGCAGGGCCAGGTTGGTGATTAAGATCAGCAGTACACAGCTAGGTCACTTACTTGCTTCAAGCCTGTGATTGGTTGTTCAAGTGTTAGGCCCCTTTTCACACGGCATCATCTGTTCAGCCACATTTTTGCCAATAAAAAACTGAATCTGTTTACATCAGTTTTACATCCAGTTTTTATCTTCCATTTTTTAAATGGAACAAAAAAAAATGCAGACTTGTTTTGATTGAAAGGCATTCGGCATGGCAATACACAGGTTAACCACTTCAGCCACAGAAAAATTTACCCCCTTCCTGACCAGGCCATTTTTTGCGATACGGCACTGCATCATTTTAACTGACAATTGTGCGGTCGTGCAACGTTGTTCCCAAGCAAAATTTACATCCTTTTTTTCCACAAATAGAGCTTTCTTTTGGTGGTGTTTGATCACCTCTGCGGTTTTTATTTTTTTGTGCTATAAACAAATGAAGAGCGACAATTTTGAAAAAAAACTAAATTTTTTACTTTTGCTATAATAAATATTCCAAATTTAAAAAAAAACTAATTTCTTCATCAGTTTAGGCCAATATGTATTCTTCTACATATTTTTGGTAAAATAAAATCACAATAGGCATATATTGATCGGTTTGCACAAAAGTTACAGTGTCTACAAAATAGGGGATAGAGTTATGGCATTTTTATAATTTTTTTTTTTACTAGTATTGGTGATCAGCGATTTTTATCGGGACTGTGACATTGCTGCGGACATATCGGACACTCTTGACACTTTTTTGGGACCATTGACATTTATACAGTGATCAGAGCTAAAAAATAGCCACTGATTACTGTATAAATGTCACTGGCAGGGAAGGGGTTAATACTAGGGGGCATTCAAGGGATTAAGTGTGTTCCCTAGGTGTGTTTCTAACAGTGAGGGGATGTGACTGACTAGCGGAGGAGCCAGATCGTTGTTCCTACTTAGTATCTTTTTTTTACTTAGATCTGTATCTCCTCCCTTGTCAGAACAGGGATTTGTGTGTTTACACACACAAATCCTCATTCTGGCTCTCGTGCTCGTGATCGCGGGTGGCCAATGGCGATCGCACCCGCCGGCCACATGCATCGGGTCCCCCACCATGCAGCGGGCAGGCGTACCTGCTATGGCTCTTAAAGAAGCTGCCTTTTATATATGCGGCGATTCGCGCAGGAAGCCACCCTGCCACCGTAAATGTACAGGAGCTGGTTGGCAAGCGGTTTATGCATAACCTCTGTCTGTAGTATAAGAACATTCTCTGTGAAGAAACTATATATCCCACAATCCCAGGGTCTCGTAAACTGGCAGTGGTGTAATTACATCTGAAACAGCCACAGACAGGCAGAGCAATCACGAGAGAGATCACCATGCATTGCAGGTGAGGACATTTTGGATTGTCTGCCTGTACTAGTTGCTTTAAAATCCTATTTGTTCGTATTCTGCCTTCGGGTATGGTTACATACGAAACACCTCCTACAGGGGTAAAAGACTTTCCTGTTAAAAAATAAATGACCAAGTTCTGACTGGAGGGGGGTTCAATAACTTCTTTTCACAATTTTGTCTCAAGTTTTTGGGGCTCTCTTTTAAACAAATTTTGGCTTTTCTGGTAATATTTGTTGTAAATGTCTGTCCTCCCTGACCAATGTCTTTTGATGTTTTCCACTTTTTTATGTTGTACATTATAATTTAATATAATCTGTAATTCTTCCTTGCTCTCCACTGTTCATCTCTTATCTTCAATTAGAGTGTATCTATCCATATTGGCCACATCTTTAATTATATCTTGAATTAATTTGTTATCATAAACCTTCTTTCATTTTGACCAGCTTGGTTTAAGTAATCCAACTTTTTTTGGATTGGGTATGTTCATAATCCAAGGATCTTGATGGCAAATATCAAGCAGTATATAGCTCCAGAGTTTTAAAGTGCGTTTTTTGTTGTAACTTTCTTATTTTAAACCACTATTTCCAAAGTTTTTTTTTTTTTTTCTTTACTCATGTCCTATCAAGGCCTAATGGTTTTTGCCATTATTCAAGGTAGTGAGAAATTGTTCCAATTCTTATTCTACACTTCCCCATGTGATGATCACATCAATAAATCTCTTGTGAATAAGAGAGTGGGTGTGTTGCAATATACTGCTTGTCCCACTGAGACGAATATTCGCCACAATGGGTACAAATTTTGCACCCATTGCTATTCCAATTTTTTGCATGAAATATTCCTGATTATATCAAAAATATATTTTTTTTCAGACAAAAATCCAGGCATTGCAACACATTTTTCCTCTGTTTGCATTTCAATGTAGTACATTCTCCCATGACCCATTTAGTGGCATTTAATGCTTCCTGGTGATTAATCCCTGGATATAAAGAAGCTATGTCTTTATTTCTGTATGTGTTGCACAGATATCAATAGATAGCTCACATACTTCCCTGCTCCATTTAAAAGAGAAGTATGGCCAAAGCTCTCTTGGCCATACTTCTCATGTGGGACACAAAAGTGCACAATAATGTCAGGATCTACCAGATTCCTGCCAGCAGCTAGCCTAGCCTCTCAACGCTCCACTGAGAACCTGGGCCAGCCACTCCCACCCCCTCTGCTGCCTGACACTCCAGTAAGAGCTGGAAGGATAGAGCACAGAGCGGACCCAAGAACTGAGCAATCAGCAGTCATGTGATCACGTGGTTCATGGACTTAGAGCTAACAGGGGACAGCTGCAGCAGGTAGGGAGTATGTATGTTTATTTTTTTTTTTAAGGTTCCAGCGCTTTTTATTTATTTATTTTTTTCCTTTTTTTTTGTAGGGGTAACATATTCTTTAATGTCTTACTTTCTACTCCTTGTAAATTAGATCAAGTTATTCTCGATCTTAATTTTATTAGAAAATGATTATACAAATAGACAAATATGCATACACTAATGGCATAATCATACCATCAGTCATTTTACAAATACATTATACAAGCTTACATAACAAAAACAACAACAACAAAAAAAAAAGAGACAACTACAAAACAAAAAAAAAAAAAAATGGGAGAAAATGATGGCAACACATAAACATCATGTTTGAAAGATTATGTCTTATTTAGATTCTGCTCAAGTTCTCATAAATCATTCTAATTTCCTGATGACTCCCTAAAAGCCCTCCAGGGGGCCCATACCTGACGGCATTTTTCATATGTATCCAATTCATGTGCCAGGAGGGTCTCCATCCTCTCAATGTAATCCATTTCCATTATCCATTCCTTCACTGATGGGGATTATATTGATCGGCCAATGTCACGGGATAACCAATCTTGCCTCTGTTAACCAGTGTCTAAGTAGACCCTTTTTAATATTTTTAAAGGAGCCTGGGAGAATGGATAGCAGAGTAATTTGTGGTGTATTGGGACTAGCTCTTCTGTAACTGTAGTATGCAGCTGCATGATCCTGTCCCAAAAATTATGAATTTGTGGGCATTCCCACCAAATGTGTATCAACGAACCCTTGGCAGAATGACACCGCCAACATATGTCAGATGCATCTGGGTATATACGCTGCAGGGATGCTGGACATCAATACCAATGAGAAACAAGCTTATAGCTTGTTTCTTGGGCTTTAGTTGTCGGTGACAAGCAATGTTTAAAAATAAATGATTTCTCCCCCTCTTCTGCTCCAATTTGAACATTAAGATTGTATGCCCGTTTATTTGTAAATTCTGGAGGCTCAGGATGTTTTTTTGCAATAAGAATCTTATATATTGTTGATAGAACATGTTTTCGTTTAGTACTTTGTAACAAAATAGACTCAAACACATTTAGATCTCTATTAAAAGATTGGTTTAAGGGAGTAGAGCACAGGAATGACAATACTTGCTGATATTCCAACCATTGCATAAGTAAGGGCTGTTGTGTAGAAATTAAATTGATTATGGATGGAAGTTTGCCCTGACAAAGAATCTGGCTCACTCTTCGGTGAGGCTCTTTGTTCCATATTAAAAACGGTAACCGATCTACTGCAAGTGGAAATTGAGGATTGCCAAATAAGGGTGTCATGGGTTCTACTTGCGAAGAAAACCTTAACCGCAAAATCATTTTATACCGGATGCTCAATAAATGAGATGAAAGAAAAGGTAAAGAAGAGAGCATGTCTTGTTGAGTACCACAGGAAGATAAGTTTATCCAAGGAAGTGCCTGAAGATAAAACTGATTCAACCCCTGTTCTATTGATACCCATTGTTTGGTATCTGAATAGTGAAACGAGTTCACGAATCTAGTCAGAACTGCCGCAACATAGTAATAATATAGAGCCGATACTCCCGCTCCTCCTTTAACTTTAGGTAATGTTAATGTTTTCCTATTTAATCTAGATCTCTTGTGCCCCCATATAAACTTTGTAAAGGTAGATTGTAAAATCGAGAAAAAAGATCTAGGAATAGGAACAGGGATAGTTTGAAAAAGGTACAGAAAGCGGGGTATTTTCAGTCCTCCCGAACCACGAATATAGATTAGAATCATATTTTTTAAGATCTTGAAGAGTACACGCTGCATAAGAGGGGTATAATTTGTCGAATATAAATGGGTCGGATCTGAAGGAATATTAACTCCTAAATATTTTAGTGTACAAGTGCAGAATGTAAACGAAAACATTTTCTTTATTGTTGTCACTTGGTGTGATGAAAATGACACATTAAGAATTTCTGATTTTGATACATTTACCTTGAAATTACTCAAAACTCCAAAACGCTGAACTTCAGATAAATTAGAAGGCATAGAGATATGTGGGTTGGTAACATAGAGTAACAGATCATCAGGAAACAGGGTAAGTTTTATTTCCTGCTGATCTATCTTTATGCCAGTGATAGAAGGATTTTGTTTGATTGCTATTGCTAAGTGCTCCATTACTAGAACATAAAGCAAAGGAGACAGAGGGCATCCCTGGCGAGTACCATTTTGTATAGAGAAACTTGTAGTCAGTGATCCATTAATCCTTATTCTAGCCTTGGGTTTAGAATATAGCACTAAAATCTAATTAAGCAAATTTGGGCCCATCCCTATTTGTCTCAAGGAATGCTCGAGGAAAGGCCACCCGACCCAATCAAAAGCCTTCTCCACCTCGACCAAGAGAAGGCATGCTGGTATTTTAGCTGTTTGGGCTTAGCCCATAAGTAAGAACGTTTTTATCGTGTTGTCACTTGTTTCTCCTCCTTGCACAAATCCGATCTGGTCTTTATGTACTAGACTAGATAAGAGATTGGAGACGTGACGCAATCAATTTGGTGTAAATTTTCATGTCTACTTCAATTAAAGATATTGGACGATAGCTGGAACATAGTGTCAAATCCTTATCAGGTTTAGGAATCAAAGTAATATGGGCTTCCAGTGTTTGAGTCGGAAATAAGTTAGCGGAGGAGATGGAATTGAATACCTGGAGCATAATGGGGACAAATATTCTTTAAACATTTTATAGAATTTTGGAGTAAATCCATCTGGGCCAGGGCTCTTACCTGATGGAATATCCAAAATTACTCCCAATAATTCCTCACTTGTAAAAGGGTAGACAAATAATTTCATATAGTCAGCGTCTAATGTTGGAATAACAGTTTCCTGTACATAGTCTTCAATAGAATGAGTATAAGATCCCGTATCTTCCGAAAACGATGGTTGAGCTAGATTATAAAGAGCTGAAAAATATTCCCTGAATGTTTGTTGAGGACATTGTGGATCTGTGGTAGTTTCTCCCAACAACTTCCTAATACTAGCAATAAAAGTTTGGGGAGGACGGGGATGTAATATACGTGCTAACTGTCTCCCACATTTATTCCCATATCTTTAACTACTTAAGGCGCATCTATGTTGATATGAACTGTGAGATGCTTCCAACAACTCTAATAGCGATGCCCTAGTAGACGATATATTAGCTAGTATTTCTGTAGATTGTGAGGCTTTATGTAGAGTTTCTAGGGAATGAAGCCTTGAAAGAGTATTTTCAATAGCCACGGTTCTTTCTTTTTTGAGACGAGAACTGTGTTGGATAAACAACCTTCGTAATACCGCTTTAAGAGCTTCCCATTTTAGTGGTAACACTGTTTCATCCTGTTCATGATCAGTGACAAAGTTGCCAATTGCCTCCACAATTGCTTTGTGACAAAGTGGGTCTGACATAAGTGTATCATTCAAATGCCAAGACCAACTAGTGCCCCGAGTCTGAGGGGGATATATTGATAAAAATACCGGTAAATGGTCAGACCAAAAAAAAAAAAACGATCCTATTTTCAAAGAAGGCTTCCCCTCCAAAACCTTTGGGACTGATAAAAAATAGTCTAGTCTACTATAGGATTTATGGGCTGATGAAAAATATGTATAATTACGATCTTTAGGATATAGGATCCGCCATAGATCAAGTAACCTATGATCAAACAATTGTTTTTTTAAGAGCTCTCAACTGGGAGTGAGGAATACTGGAACGCTGAGCAGAGGTGTCCAACTGGGACTCTAAGGCTAAATTGAGATCTCCTCCTACAATGACACCTTCTGCAAAATCCGCTAGGTGCCGAAGATAACGAGAAATTGTCGTGGTCTGATCATAATTCGGAATATAAAAATTAGCAATTGTAAAAAGTTTATCCCACAACCGAAATTTAAGTAAAAGATCTCTACCATTAGGATCAGCTATATGTTCCAACTGCTGAACCGGTTAATTTTTATGAAAAGTGATGGAGACCCCTCTTGCTTTTGAATTAGGCATAGTGCTGTGAAACCACTGGGAAAAGTGTTTACTAGAACATACAGGAATGCCATCAGTACGAAAATGGGTCTCCTGAAGGAGTATGATGTCGGCCTTAGCTTTATGCAAACTATATAAGATCTGACCTCTTTTTGACTCATTATTAAGGCCTTTGACAAAATAAGTACAAAATTTCAATGAAGATACCAAAATAGAACTCGTTGCCGTTTTAAAAAAAAAACCTTACAAATAAAAAAGAGAGAGGGTCCCTCTCTCAGGGCCCTGAGCTACTCAGGGGCCACAAATATGACAATATATGGAAAAAGAAAAAAAAAGAAAACCACACGCAAAAACAAAAGGATATGGAATCTAACCAAAAAAATAATTTTTCACCAAACCCTACCAGAGGGCTGGTGTACCTACTGAGGGGTAAAGTGGGTGAGCACAGGGGATATCTCACAACCGAGACCCAGGACAAACATAATATATATTCCTTATTCTCCGCCTAAGTTATTCCTATCTGCACTGGGGCCTAGAATTTCATCAAGGTGGTCTGGGATGTGGGTCATATGGACGAACCATCAATTAAAAAAAAGAGAGAGGGAAAATGGAACTTCTCTCCCCCTCCCTTCCTGCCTTCCTTCCTTCTCCCTTCTTCCCTCTTCCTTTTCTACCCCTCCGTCCTTCCCTCCTCACGCATACATATATGTATACATATATGCATATACATAATCATTCACGCTCATATACACACACATCTGTACACACACACACATGTCCTGCGCTTTTTAAGGTAGAAGTTCCACCTACAATCTTACAAATTTATTGTTCACTTTATAAATTATTTTTTTTATTTTGTTTGCTAGTCACATTGACTAATTGCATTGATACATTTGATAGATTATTTCATTCACTTGGTGTCTTGAAATGAGTGTTTTTGGTTTTTAATGTATTTATCATGGTCAGAATCGTTAAATACCACTTTGATTGTCTGTAGGCAAAAAATGTAATAAAAAATAAAATTGACCAAAAAAATCATTGTAGTTTTACAGAATTGAACAACCATAATGTACTACCATAATTATTAATTCACTTTGAAGTTGGCAACATTAACTTCAAAGCCTGCAGTGATGAGGTTGGTCTAAAGCCATTTTTTTGTAGATTTGGCTAGCATGTGTAATTAAGTTTTCCAAAATGGTATGCAGATTTTGTAAAAAATATGTTTGATCAAAAGAGCAGCTTTTAACAGTTGTCAATCTGTTGTTAGCCTACAGTGTTGTATCCTGTTAGCAATATTTTGCTTTTCAGTATACTGTATATGACAGTATTCTCTCAAACATATTGTACCATTAATACAACTTAGTTTGCCAAAAAAAGAAAAAAAAAATATATAGATAGATTTATTCCTATTAGTGATTACAAAAGATTAAAGCTGATCTCCAAACATATAAAAAAATAACATATTATTTAACCCAGTTATGCATTAAAAGTTTATGTTCATAAGGGCCAGTTCACACCACATGCAGTCCAGTGCGTTTTTTTTTTTCTGCATCAAAAATGCATGGAAAGTAGGTTTTATAGTTTTCAATGGCATAGTTCACACCAATGCTTGCAATTCCAGTGCTTTCTAGCAAAAAAGTAGAACATGCTACATTTTTCCTGCACTAGACTGTACTGGAATGCTGTAAAATGCATAAAAAATGCACTGGAACGCACCAAAAACGCACTAGAACACATATATCTTTAAGATTAAGGGGGAAAAATGTACTGGACTGCATCAAAAATGCACCAAAAACGCATCAAAAACACACTGGAACACATCAAAAATGCAGAAAAGCATCTGGAAGGCATCTAGACTGTGTTTCTATGGTGTGAACTGGCCGTAAAACTGGATTCGGGTTATGATTAGTTGCAAAGGGTCAGAACTGATCGCTAAACAGATAGAAAGAATAGTTTTATGTAATAAGTATGTTGTAGCAATTATTCTTGCATTGTCTCATTATATGCCAATCATGTATGATTGATCACTACAAGATACTACCACATTGCTATTGTGTAGCTTACTCCATAGGGAACCATTTCTTCCATCTGTTTTGCTATACATTGCTACTGCTAATAGCTTTAGTAGCTTGATTGTTGAGATGCTAACTATCAACAAGTTGTTAAACTTTTCAAGTGGAACTTTAGTCAGGAAATTAAGTCCTGATAGAGCACTCCATGCTGGCCCCTTTTGCAGGTATAGCTATGTAAAACATTAACCACTTGCTTACTGGGCACTTAAACTCCCCTCCTGCCCAGACCAATTTTCAGCTTTCAGTGCTTTCACACTTTGAATGACAATTACTCAGTCATACAACACTGTACCCAAATGCTTTTTTTATCCTTTTTTTCAGACAAATAGAGCTTTCTTTTGGTGGTATTTGGTCACCTCTGGGTTTTTTATTTTTTTGCGCTATAAATGAAAAGAGACAGAAAACTTTGAAAAAAACAAACAAATTTTTCTTCATTTCTGTGATAAAATTTTGCAAATTAGTAATTTTTCTTCATAAATTTTAGCCACAATTTATACTGCAAATATCTTTGGTAAAAATAACCAAAAGTAGCGGATATTATGGGGTCTGTGTGAAAGTTATAGAGTCTACAAGCTATGGTGCAAATCATAAAAAATTGATCACATCTGATGTACTGGCGGGCTTATCTCATTTCTTGAGACCCTAACAAGCCAGGAAAGTACAAATGCCCCCCCAAGTGATCCTTTTTGGAAAGTAGACATTCCAAGGTATTTAGTAAAAGGCGTGAGTTATCTGAAGTTGTTTTTTTTCCCACAATTCTTTGCAAAATTAAGATTTTTTTTTTTCACAAAATTGTCATTGTAATAGCTTATTTCTCTCACATGGCATGTGCATACCACAAATGACACCCCAAAATACATTCTGCTACTACTCCTGAGTATTTCGATGCCACATGTGTGGGACTTTTTCACTGCCTGGCCACATACAGAGACCCAACATGCAGGGAGCACCATCAGGTGTTCAAGGAGCATAAATTCCACATCTAACTTGTTGACTACCTATTACACTTTTGAAGGCCCTGGAGCACCAGGACAATGGAAATGCCCACAAAATGACCCCATTTTGGAAAGCTAACACCCCAACATATAATCTATGAGGCATAATGAGTCTTTTGAATGGTTGATTTTTTTTCCAGAAGTTTTTTGAAAATGTGGAAAAAAAATGAAAACACATTTTTTCTACACAAAGTTGTCCGTTTATAAGATATTTCCAACACATATAGCATTTACATAACAAAAATGACAACCCAAAATACATTCTGCTGCTCCTTCTGAGTATGGCGATACCAAATGTGTAAGACTTCTACACAGCCTGGCCACATACAGTGATCCAACACCCGAGGAACACCGTCAGGTGTTCCAGGGACACAAAGCATGCACATACCAAGAATTACACCCCAAAAAACATTATGCTGAGCAAAGGGTAAACAAAAGATTACCTGTGGTTTTAGTAGTGCAGTTGTCCACAGAAGGATAGCACTGGTCCAGGCAGCAGGCAGGGACTTGGTCAGCACAGACGAACACAATTGTCTAGGCAGCAGGCAGGGATACTGTCCATATACAGTCCAGAGTCAGTGCAGGTAGAGATATTGTCAGCAGTGCCAAAAATATTGGTCATGGTAGTAGGCAGGAACATGTGGTGTTGTCAGTGCGACAGGCAGAGACATGATGGCAGTAAGTCCTACAAGCAGCAGGCAGAAGTGGGGTCTCGTTCAGGACAGAATGGGGACAGGGGTAGAGGCTTCTCCCTTCCAAATCTCTTTGAAGCCTCCGAGTCTCCAGACCCTAATCTAGGAATGAGAAAACAAACAAAAAATAGTTTTCTTCATCCAGAAAAACTATTCTGGAGCCCCTTACATATGTGAGACCCCTGTGTTGAATCCCACTAGTCCAGTAGCAGGGTACAAGATCAGTCTATGAGGCAGGCAAAAAACATGGTCAAACAGTTCAAGTTCAGTTCCAGATCAGGCAGAGGTATGTACAGAATCGTTAGGCAGAAGCATGGTTGAATAACAAGCCAGGGTCAGTTACAGAGCAGGCAGTGGCATAAGGTATGTGAAGGCAGGAACTGAGGATTACGTTTACCATACTTCCCTAATAATTTACTGAAGTATGGTAATGGCGAAAACAGTCACCTATGCAGAGGCCTGATTGGGAAGGACAATGGGGACAATAATATGTGTCTCTTCTGACTCCTCCACTGGTACACACCTTACATTTTTTTTACGTCTTTGGCCTTTTGGTTTGGTAGGGATTTTATTGGGAAAGTGGCCTTCGGAGAGTTGACTAAAAACAACTGATCTGATGTTTTCTGGTGGACCATTCGGGAATATAAGGGCAGTGAATATTTCCTCCTTGTAGCCAAGGAAGGGTTGGGGGTGTTGGGTGGTGGTAAATGATATAGGAGTTGTATATGGCCAATTGAAAAAAATTAATTGCTACTTTTTTATACCAATGGTATGTCCGTCTTATGGCAAGGTATGGTTCGAGCATTTGGTCATTGAAGTCGATTCCCCCCATGAACAAATTGTATTCATAGACGCATGTTGGCTTTTGGATGGGGCCATCCTTCTGGGGATTTCCACAAAGGTGGATTATTGTGGATCGAAGACAACATGTAGACATCCCTTCTGTCCCTCCACTTCACTGCCAGAACCTCCTTGTTTCGCAGACTTGCCGTCTGTTAGAGCTGCACGATTCTGGCTAAAATGAGAATCACGATTTTTTTGCTTAGAGGATAGATCATGATTCTCTCACGATTCTCGTGGTGTAACATCATTTTTCACATTCAAACAAAAAAAAAAAATTGGGCTAACTTTACTGTTTCTTTTTTTTTTTATTCATTGAAGTGTATTTTTACCCAAAAAATTGTATTTGAAATACAGTGTGACATAAAATATTGCAGCAATTGACATTTTATTCCCTAGGGTCTCTGCTAAAATATATATAATGTTTGGAGGTTCTAAGTAATTTTCTAGGAAAAAATATTGATTTTACCTTAAGAAACAAGTGTCAGAAAAAGATTTAGACTTTAAGTGGTTAAACTTTCTGCATTTACACGTTGTTTAAAAACTTGGCAGACTGCCTGGATTTTTTTTCTTTACATGCAGAAGTTTCCCTTTAATCTAAGAAGGAATTTAGTTACAATGTTTCATTTTAAAAACTTGGCAGACTGCCCGGATGTTTTCTTTTGACAGAGTGAGCAGATAAGTCTCTCCACTTGTTATATGAAAGAATCGTCAAACTCTGCAATAGAGATCGTCAGGGTGGTTGAATCGAGATCATGATTAACTGTGCAGCTCTACCGTCTGTCCTCTTCTTAACTTCATATTGACAAGTCTTTGAGGAAAGTCCTTCCGGTTCTTTCTTACGGTGCCACACGCTGGCATCTTCTTCCGGTGAAGGTTGTGGAACATGGGCAGACTTGTGTAGACGCTGTCTACATACAAGTGGTATCCTTTCTCCTGTAGGGGGTATATGAGGTGCCAAACAACTTTCCCGCTTGATCCCAAGTAGTCTGGGCAATTAGGTGGGGCGCAGCTGGGTGTCCTTCCCTTTGTACACTATGAAGGCATATGTGTACCCTGTGGCTTGGTCACATAATTTGTACACCTTCACCCCATATCGGGCCCTTTTGCTGGGGATAAATTGTTTGATTTTAAGCCTGCCGCTAAATTTTTCAAGGAACTCGTCCGCACATATGTGTTGGTCTGGGGTAAACAACTGGGGGAATATTTCTGAAAAATAATTTAGTAGTGGCCGAATTTTGAAAAGCCTGTCATAATTTGAGTCATTCCGGGGAGGGCACTTGGTATTAAAATGTAGGAACCTCATGATCATGAAATATCTGGTTCTGGGCATTACCGCAGAGAAGATCGGCATGGGGTGGGTTGACCAATAGGAAGGCAATTCATTTTTTTGGTGAGTCCCATACAAAATGTGAGGCCCAAAAAACCTTCAACTCCTCCACTGTTAGGCCTCTCCACTTGTAGGGACGGGCATAATAGGATATGGGATTATTCACAATAAATTGTTGTTCATACTGGGTGAACTGGGCCACAATTGATGCTAACATGTCCTCCGTAAAAATTACATTAAAAAAATTGATTGGGGAAAAATTCTCCGTGTCCAACTGGACTCTTGGCTAGGCAGGGAAAGGGGGAATGTTAGCTTCTCCTGAATTAGGAGGAAGCCACAAGGGGTTCTGAAGGGCATAGAGAAGGCTGGCCATGGGTCCTAACCCTTTGGGGCTGAGGTGACACCCCACTGGTACTTGGCCTTTCTTGCTGAGGTACTGCGGTGCTAGTGGATGCCACTGCTTCCTCACCAGAACGCCTTCGTTTGGCGGGCAGAATATCTTCTGCCAGCCAAAGATAGTGTTATGCCAAGTAAATTGATACCCAACATGTCACGCTTCAAATTTGCGCCCGCTCATGGAATGGCGACAAACTTTTACCCTAAAAAATCTCCATAGGTGATGTTGACCTCAGATCTCATATTTACACTAAAATGCAATAAAAAAAAAAAAAAGGCCCTTTAAGAGCTATGGGCGAAAGTGATGTTTTGACGTCGCTTCCGCCCTGCAATGATATGGAGACAGGTGGGGGCCATCTTCCCCTCACTCGTCTCCATGCCACTGACGTGAGAGGATTCTATCGCCCTTGCCGACGGCTCCGGTAAGCATGGCGGGGGGGCTCTCCCACCACCAATAAATGTGATCTTGCGGCGAATCCGCCGCAGAGACCACTATTATCGGAAACCGGATCGCCAGCTGAAAAAGAGGATATTGGGGTTATGGCAGCTAGATTCTGCCACAACAACAATATTCCTCTTCAAATTTAGGATGTATATCGGCGGTCCGTAAGTGGTTAAGGAAAAATCTGCAGAACCTTGTTTGTAACCTGGGGACTGTCTGTATAGAAGTGCTCATGATCGCAGTGCAAAAGTAGAGTTATACACCAACTTGGAGGCCCTGTCATGGGAGGAGGGAGCACAAACGTCTGCATCTAGAGCTGCACATACCTTTTATTGGCCTCCAAAACACTCCTTTCATGACTTTTTACAGTCCCCATGCACACAGGGCATTAGAAAAAATTAGCTGCAAAGCCACTACCAACGCCAGGAAAAAGTGGCTGTAAAAACGTGCTTTTAGTAGCTTTTTGCATTGGTGTTAATGCACATATAGCTGCGTTAGCTTTTAGCAGCGGTTCTCTGCCTCTATTCAAAATCAATGGTTCCCAATGAGAGCCATTTTAAATGATCCGACTTTCAGCCTATTGATTAGAATAGAAGTCGCATCCAAGTCGGATCATGATGATTTGACTTATGGTGCGACTTGTGCTCTGAGGATCTTGAAGGGGAACCCCACCCCCAAAAAAAAGAAGGCATGGGGTCCCACCCAAGATCCATACCAGGCCCTTTGAGTCTAGTATGGATCTTGAAAGGGAATCCCCCACCAACATGGAAAAAAAAAAACGGCGTCAGGTCCCCCCCCAAGACCAAACTACACCCTTCGGTTTGGTATGGATTTTGAGGGGAACCCCCACGCCAAAGAAAAAAAAGCGTTCCCCCCCCCCCAAAATCCATACCAGACCCTTATCTGAGCATGCAGCCATCGAGATCAGGAAAGGGGGGTGAGCTCACCCCCCTCCTGGACCATACAAGGCCACACGGCCCTCAACAGGTGCTGCTGTCTTTTTGCCGCCGACCTGGTCCTCCTCCGACACTGTCTGACACTGATGGCGGGATCAATGATTTTTAGTGGGACTGCGACACTACGGTGGACAAATTGAACACCTGACACTTTGTTGGGGACCGGTGACACCAATACAATGACCAGTGCTAAAAAAAATACACTGTCACAGTATAAATGACACTGGCAGGGAAGGGGTTAACATCAGTGGCGATCATAGGGTTAAATGTGTGAAAAGGGGGGGGAGAACTTGGATATAAAAAAAATATACCAAGAGAGAGTAACCCCAAAGGGAACCACACAGCAGTGTATTAGTCACAAAAATAGAAAATATTTATTAATAAGATTTCCACGAAAAGGCAACATTCACCACACTACAGTAAAAACCATTATAAGACAACATTGTCAATGGTGTTAAAAACAAAGAAAAAGTCCCGGGCTTACATGCATTGTCCACTATCATATCAAAAGTCAGTCGTATGCAGGGATGAGGCACTTAATTGCAAGCAATGATGGCCAATGAATTGCTGAGACAGTGTGAATCTAGATAGACCAAGGGTTTGGACACATCAAAAATAGTCCTTGTAAACAATGAGGGGAACCAATCCGTCTGTATTGTGTGGACTGCTTGTTGATTAGACAGATGTCTGCAGGCGCTTAATGGAAGATGAAGGATCAGATCAACATGTGCAAAGGTTGACGGGAACAGAGGCAAGGGAGACTACCTGTTGATGTTACAGCCTGATATGTGAAAGTGAGGGGACATCCACTCAGCGGTGGAAGCGGCAGTACAGGGGAGGATGAAAAGAACAGGAACTGAGTCCCTGGAACAAGCTCTCCTCACTTAGCTGGAACTGATGCTCCTTCCTCACTGACAAATCTGTTCATGTAGATGGTGGGCCACCAGTGAAGTCTCTTCCAAAGTTCCATGGACCGCCGAATCAGCGGATCAGCAGGAGGGCTGATGCGGATGTGGAGGTGTGTAAGATGCTCATAGCACTTCTCCAATCTTCAAAGCTCAGACAGCTTGGTGCGCATCATGAAAGCAGATGGCTGTACGTAATGAGAGTTGATCAATTGATCAGGTGGGCAGATGAAAGGAGCCGTGCACATTCAGGTGAGGCCGGGTCAGATGACGTTGAAACACTGTTAAATGTGTGCCCTGGGAGTGCTATCTAACTGTGTGGGGGATGCTGACACTAGACAGAGAGCGAGATCTGTGTTCCTGATTAGTAAGAATCACAAATCTCTCTCTTTGATTGTAACAGAACAACGATCTGTCTTGTTTACGTAGGAAGACCGCCGTTCTGTCATTCCCGAGAACGATCGCGGCCGCCGGCCCTGCTAATTGGCTCCCACTGTATCCAATCACAGCGGGAACGGGTCACCAGTGCGGCGCGCCCCAGACCAGGGATCGCAGACAACGTACAGGTACGTTGTTTCGCGCAGCAGGGCCGCCCTGCCACATTATAGGTGTGGTGGGCGGTCCGAAACTTGTTAACCACTTCCAGACCGCTGCATGCCGATGTACGTCCAAACTTTGAAGGGGGATATCGTTGTTATGGCAGCAGCCAGCTGCCATAACCCCGGTATCCCCGTTTTCGTGCGGCGGTCCGCTTTCTGACAAAAGTGGCCCTGCGGCGGATTCGCCGCAAGATCATTTTTATCGGTGGCGGAAGAGGGGCCCCCCTCCCGCCGCGATCCAGTGCCCTCCGCCGCTTACTGGAGCCGTCGGTAGCGGCGGAGGCGATCGCGTCCGTCTCCCTCCTGTGCCTGGAGACGAGTGAGGCTAAGATGGTGCCCACTCATCTCTATGACACTGCTGGGCGGAAGCGAGGTCAAAACGTCACTTCCGCTCACGCCTCTTAAAGGCATATTTTTTTCAATGTCATTTTTTTTAATTACTTTTTTTTTTTTACTATTGCATTCTAGTGTAAATATGAGATCTGAGGTCTTTTTGACCCCAGTTCTCATATTTAAGAGGTCCTGTCATGCTTTTTTCTATCACAAGGGATGTTTACATTCCTTGTAATAGGAATAAAAGTGACACAATTTTTTTTTTAAACAGTGTAAAAATAAATAAAATCATATAAAATAAATAATAAAAATTAAAAAAAAAAATTAAAAAAACCCCCGTCCCAACGAGCTTGCGCGCAGAAGCGAACGCATACGCGAACGCATACGCGAGTAGCGCCCGCATATGAAAACGGTGGTCAAACCACACATGTGAGGTATCCCAGTGACTGGTAGAGCGAGAGCAATAATTCTAGCCCTAGACCTCCTCTGTAACGCAAAACATGCAACCTGTATAATTTTTTAAATGTCACCTATGGAGATTTTTGAGGGTAAAAGTTTGACGCCATTCCACGAGCGGGCGAAATTTTGAAGTGTGACATGTTGGGTATCAATTTACTTGGTGTAACATTATATTTCACAATATTAAAAAAATTGGGCTAACTTTACTGTTGTCTTATTTTTTTATTAAAAAAAAAGGGAATTTTTTTCAAAAAAAGTGCGCTTATAAGACCGCTGCGCAAATACGGTGCAAAAAAAGTATTGCAACGACCGTCATTTTATTCTCTAGGGTGTTATAAAAAAAAAACATATATAATGTTTGGGGGTTCTAAGTAATTTTCTAACAAAAAAAACTGTTTTAAACATGTGAACACCTAAAATCCAAAACAAGGCTGGTCCTTAAGTGGTTAAAGCAAAGTTAGGTTATAAAAAAAATGCCAAGCTTTGAACATCTCACGGAGCACTGTTTAATCCATCATCCGAAAATAGAAAGAGTATGGCACAACTGCAAACCTACCAAGACATGGCCGTCCACCTAAACTGACAGGCTGGAGAGCATTAATCAGAGATGCAGCCAAGAGGCCCACGGTAACTCTGGAGGAGCTGCAGAGACCCACAGTGTCAGAAACCATGAATCAGACTGAGACAAAAGTACAGTTAAATCACACTTGTTTAATAATAATAAAAAGGTAAACTGAGTAAACCTAGTCAAAACATAGCCAGAGTTCAGGAACGGGAACGGATAGTCAGACAAGCCATAACGTCAGGGAGCCAGAGATGAGCGTAGTAGAACAGCAAGCAGGATCTGGAGCGAGAAGGAATGTCAGCCAAGCAAGTCTTTAACAGGAACACAAGAAAGCGTCTTTAAAGATGTGACCAAAGCGAAGGCAGAGATCATCTGGGCTGGATGGCTTAAGTAGACAGGACTGACGAGCAGGATATCATCAACAGGTGATTCACTATGGAGAGAAAGGAGCTGGCAATTAGCCGACAGCTGAGCGCCTAGCTTTGAGAAGGAAGGGCCGAGCCCAGCCCTGACACACAGCTCAGGTGGGAGAATCTGTCCACAGGACAACTATTAGTCGTGCATTCCACAAATCTGGCTTTTATGGAAGAGTGGCAAAAAGAAAGCCATTGTTGAAATAAAGCCCTAAGAAGTCCCTTTTGCAGTTTGCGAGAAGCCATGTGGGGGACACAGCAAACATGTGGAAGAAGGTGCTCCAGCAGGACAACAACCATAAACATACAGCTAGAGCTACAATGGAATGGTCTAGATCAGGGATATGCAATTAGCGGACCTCCAGCTGTTGCAGAACTACAAGTCCTATTAGGCATAGCAGGACTCTGACAGCGACAAGCATGACACCCAGGCAGAGGCATAATGGGACTTGTAGTTTTGCAACAGCTGGAGGTTCTGCTAATTGCATATTCCTGGTCTAGATCAAAGCATATTCATGTGTTAAAATGGCCCAAAGTCCAGACCTAAATCCTATTGAGAATCTGTAGCAAGACTTGAAAATTGCTGTTAAGATGCTCTCCATCCAATCTGACAGAGCTTGAGCTATTTTGCAAAGACGAGTGGGCAAATATGTCACTCTCTAGATGTGCAAAGCTGGTAGAGACATACCAAAAAAGACTTGCAGCTGTAATTGCAGTGAAAGGTGGTTCTACAAAGTATTGACTCAGGGGATGTGAATACAAATGCACGCCACACTTTTCACATATATGTTTGTAAACAATTTTGAAAAACATTTTTTATTTTTCTTCCACTTCACAATTATGTGCCACTTTGTGTTGGTCTATGCTATAAAATCCCAATAAAATACATACATTTTTGGTTGTAACATGACAAAATATGGAAAATTTCAAGGGATATGCATACTTTTTCATGGCACTGTATATGAGGCTTGAAGACTCGTACACACAATCGGATTTTCCGCAGACAAAGCCTCGGACTTTTGTCCGAAGGGCGTTGGCCCAAAACTTGTCTTGCAAACAAACGGCAAGCAATTGTCGGCCAACAAACACGAACGTAGTGATGTACTATGAGCCGATAAAGAGGAAGTTCAATTGTCATGCGCCACCCTTTGGGCTCCTTCTGCTAATTTTGTGTTAGTAGAAGTTTGGTGAGTGTTGATTCGCGCATTTCATTTCACGCTTTTCTGTTCATTTCTGAACGGCCATTCGTCAACCAGCCATGTTGCGGAATCGGAGGAGATAACGTGTTATTTATTATTGGCCTTGGAGTTCTTGCTTTGACCCAAGTCCAGCAACAGGAGGTGGAGGATTGGTTTATTAATTGTGACCAATTATGTCATATGCCATTGCTGCGGGAGCTCCAGGAGAATAATCCGGATGATTTTCGGATTTATCTCCGGATGACAGACCCCTGCTTTCACCAACTCTTGGCACTTTTTGGTTAAGTTCTACTGGCAGATAGCATGTCTAATTTTATTTGTTTTCTTTTTTTAGGGCACAGTAAAAAAATTGTGGAGAATAATACTTGGCTATGTGTTTTACTTCAAATGACAGTTTGGGAGTAGGCAGTTACATTTTAACAAAGGACACCAACATATTTGTATCTTTGATCTTAAAAACTACCCAATAATAGTGTTGTGGTAACTTGCACCAAAAAAAAATAACAAGCATAATAATATTATTCTTGTTATCACTAGAAAAAAAAGCCTTTGAAAATTTGTTTGCAATAACTCCATCAGTATCACCAGAAAAGCAGCTTCATTATCCCATTAAAGAAGAAGAGAATGTGGGCTCCATTTCAATATTTCATAATTTGCCATGTCACAAATGTTAATTCTCCATTATGAGCGCTAGTTTACAAGACCAACCGCTTCTGTCTCGTCCTTGCTTCGTGTTTACACTTTGGACTTTTGTCTGACGGACTTGTGTACACACGATCAGAAAATCCGACAACAGACATTTGTCCGCGGAAAATTTATAAACCTGCCATCCATTTGTCCGCGGAAAATCCAACAACAATGGTCCGATGGAGCGTACAAGTGGTCGGATTTTCAGCCAACAGTCTGTCATCACACAGTTCCTGTTGGAAAATCCGATCATGTGTACAAGGCTTTACAGTGATTTGTAAGGTTTGGGGTCTGCTGCTGGTATGTGCAGGCACCTGGTCTTAACATCTGCAGCAGTTCCCCCTTCATTCCCTGTAGCAACAAGTCTCTTTTAAATCAAGCTGCGCAAATGTAATCAAATTCAGATTCTCACATTTACTGCTAATACTCCATAGTGATCAGCCAAGCCACTTAGCAGATACTGTTTTTATACCTTCAGTTTTTAGATTACCATTCTGGTGCATCTGAAAACTAAGATAATTGTGTAATGAGCAATGGATATTCTTAGCCATTGTTTAAGATTCATTGCAATAGCCAGGCATTTGTGCTCATCATAAATGCCATTTCAGTGGTTCTAATTAGGATATGACCTTTTTTATCTTAAAACTTCTGAAAGTCTAATAGAACAAAAATAATGGAAATAAGGCTGTTTTAGTCAGATGTATTGCACTCCAAATGTTCAGATAAAATGTTTTTTTCATCGTCTCTCTCTCTCAATTTGTATTGAACAAGTACTGTACTCAATGTGAAAATATATGCAAAGTATGTCACTAACCAGATAACTATTTAACTCATCACTGTCCATGTGAAAACAGAATCCCCCTTTGTCCTGTATCCTAGCAACTGGTATTGAACTATATCCATGGCATAAGAGTGAGGAAACCATAGGGGACGTGTCTTGGCTATATCAATGTTTCCAATATGAAAATGTAAATCCTAAAATTAGCAGTATATCTTCTTTTAATATTTTATTATAATGTATGTCTATTTTTATATGAGCCCCACAAAGCTGCCTTTTTTCTAAATGTGACCGTGGGTGTGGGGAATGTTGGAAAATGATCACTTAACCGCTTCAGCCCCGGACCATTTGGCTGGCCAAAGACCAGAGCACTTTTTGAGATTCGGCACTGCGTCGCTTTAACTGACAATTGCGCGGTCGTGCGACGTGGCTCCCAAATAAAATCAACGTCCTTTTTTCCCCACAAATAGAGCTTTCTTTTGGTGGTATTTGATCACCTGTGCGGTTTTTATTGTTTGCGCTATAAACAAAAAAAGAGCGACAATTTTGAAAAAAATGCAATATTTTTTCCTTTTTGCTATAATAAATAGCCCCAAAAAATATATATGAAAAATTTTTCCTCTGTCCCGCCGTGCTCGCACGCAGAAGCCAACGCATACGTAAGTCGCGCCCGCATATGTAAACGGTGTTCAAACCACACATCGTTAGAGCGAGGGCAATAATTCTAGCAGGACTCTGTTGCTCAAAACTGATAACCTGTAGTAACATTATCTTTCACAATATAAAAATAAAATTGGGCTAACTTTACTGTTTTCTTATTTTTTAAATAAAAAAAGTGTATTTTTTCCCCAAAAATTGCAATTGTAAGACCGCAGCGCAAATACGGTGTGACATAAAGCCATAAAGTATTACAACGACTGCCATTTTATTCTCTAGGGTGTCTGAAAAAAATGTTTGGGGGTTCTAAGTAATTTTCTAGCAAAAAAAAATATTTTAACTTGTAAACAACAAGTTTGAAAAATAGGCCTGGTCCTTAAGTGGTTAACATATATTCTGCTACTCCTCCTGAGTATGGCGATACCACATGTGTGAGACTTTTCCACAGCCTGCCCACATACAGAGGCCCAACATGCAAGGGAGCACTGCCAGGTGTTCTAGGAGCATAAATTGCACATTTTGTTTCCTAAGTACCTATCACATTTTGAATACATAGCATGTAAATTACACCCCAAAATACATTTCGCTGCTACTCCTGAGTATGGCGATACCACATGTGTGAGACTTTTACACAGCCTGGCCACATATAGAGGCCCAACATTCAAGTAGCACCATCAGCTGTTCTAAAGGCATGAAATACACATTTCATTTCCTGACTACCTATCACATTTTTAAAGGCTCCTGAGCCTCTTTTTTAGGATTCTGTCCTTAGTTTTAATTTCAGAGCCATTGCTGTCTACTGGCTTATACTTGCTATCCGAGTCTGACGGAGAGAGTTTCCCTCTACTCTTGTCTGACATACTCTGGAGTATATGGAAAGCCTCCTCGCTGCTGAATAATTTTTTAGCCATGTTGACAGATTACTGGAACATCTGTGACATGTGTCAGATGTGTGACAGATGTTGATCACTGGGACAGATGTGCGCAGATGTGCACTGTGACAGATGTGCGCAGATGTGCACTGTGACAGATGTGCGCAGATGTGCACTGGGACAGATGTGCGCAGATGTGCACTGGGACAGATGTGCGCAGATGTGCACTGGGACAGATGTGCGCAGATGTGCACTGGGACAGATGCGCGCAGATGTGCACTGGGACAGATGCGTGCAGATGTGCACTGGGACAGATGTGCGCAGATGTTCACTGAGACAGACAATTTTAGTGGGACAGATGTGTGAGAGGTGTTTTTCACTGTGTGGGGACACTGTGACAGGACACTGTTTTGAAGACACTAGCTGGGTGATCGGTGTGTAAAAAGCTGTAAAAAACAGCTCATACACACTAATCCCCCTCTCGCAGCACAGATCCGCTCCCCTTCTCCTCACTGACAAGCTTCATGTGAGGAGAAGGAGAGCCGATCGCCTGGCTAAGGCTCTCTTTTAATATTCCATGGTGGCTGTGTCACGGAACGCCCCACACTCCGCTTAAATGCTTCCGTCATATACCGCTTCCTAAGTTCTGGAACACGAGTCCAATGGATCTGGCTATAGGAACCCCAAGAACTAGACAACACCAGTCTTGGAGTACATCAGAACTACCTTTATTTTTAGATCTCACAGACCTTTATACAGCAGGGATGACTCAAAGCTAACCTAATTAACATGACCTAATTTACTACAAAATGTACCCAGACCAGATGACAGTCTTGTGGGCACCGAGCTTCACACATTAATACAATTAACAATACAAACAACAATCCCCCCCCTCCTCAGCCTAGACCATTCGTCTATTAGCCAGGGCTGGTGGCTAATGTGATCAGCTCTCTCAATTAACATAAACACATGTTGATAACACCAGCATCTCCTCACAGGATGTGTCCCAGCAGAATGAATCAGTCTTATCAGCAGGGGGCTGCTGGAGGAATCCCCCCTCCCTCTTCAGGGACACAAATATACAGTAAGGAGTCCCCATACAATATATACATGACTGAGTCCGATTAATACAGTTCAGACTGGATTTCTCATTCACCTCAAATGCTAGGGCCCATAATCGGTGGGCAACAGGCTTGCACACAGTCCTCTCCAACAGCCTCCGCTCTGGCCATGCCTGTGACATTTCTCCCCTTTCGGCAGGAGACTAACACAGGAGGAGACCCCAGACGGGTTGACTCCGAAGTTAGTAAACAGCTCCAGTCCTCTACTGCCTGTACCCACACAGTACCCCAAACAAATTATCCCAAACAGTGCATTACTCACCCAGCCATCCTCTGCCTCTCTCAGAGAACATATCTGCCGCTGGAGAGAAGACAGGGTGACTGGGCTCACTCTGTCATGCTGTTGGGGATCTGGGCCCACTGCCCAGCATCCCTGGGGTATACAGGTGGAGACTGAAGTTCCATCCACCTTCACAGGAAATCCATCCTCTGTTAGTTGAGGGCAGAGTCCAGCAGTCCTCGGCCCTGTTGCCAGCCCTTCTGCTGGAAACCCCACACCATCTGTTCCGGCTAAATGTTGGAGAGGGAGGCCGACTGCCCCGCCTCCCTGGAACTCTGTAGTTGTTGCCGGTGCTGGGCAGAGGTTGGTAGCACTCTGCCCTGTTGCCAGCACTTCTGCTGGGGACTCCGCATCCTCTGCTCCGGCTAACTGTTGGGGCAGGCAGCTGGCTTCCTCCACTCCCAAACTGTGTAGCTGCCATTGGGGAGGTGAGCCGGCTGCTTCCTTTTCCATTCCCTCATCTGGCTGCTGGGACGACATGTCGATGGTACTGTCTCCCAGGTACACGGATCTTTGCTGGGGAGGAAAGCCCACTTCCTCCACCCTGGCCAACTGTTGGGGAGGGACAACACACACCTCCTCTCCCTTCTCCCCCTGTATCTGCTGCTGGGAAGTGATTGCCATCTTCTCAGCCTGAGCCTCCACAATTGCTGCAGGTGTGGGGCAGAGGTCTTGGACCCTCTGTCCGGTTGCCAGCACTTCTGCTGGGGGTTTGCCAGGTGGTTCCTCCTCTACAGAAACGTCTATTAAATCCCCAGTCTCTGGAATTGGTAAAAGTGTGGGACAGAGGTCTTGGACCCTCTGTTCAGTTACCAGATCTTCAGCTGGTATTTCCTGATAGTCCCAGGCAAAGGGAGCCCAGCCCTGGCACTGAGCAATGTCTAGCAGCCGTCTGTAGGCGATCTCTAGCTCCCATTCCTGAATGGCCAGAAACTCCAAATCTTCCTGTGCCCAGTGCACTTCCGAAATGTTCAGTAGCCCTTCTCTGAAATCCATGATCTCGTCCACCCGCCGCTCCAAATCACTCCCAAAGTTAGGGTCCCCTGTCAGCTTCACAAACAACAGTCCCAAGCCGCCGTAGCTTAAGCCTTCCGTTGGGCTGTCATCCGCTATCCGGGGACATGCTTGGGATACATGCCACCGGATGGCTCTGTAGCTCTCATCCAGCTTTATCTCTGCCCAGACCAGCCTGCTTAATTCAGCTGTCTGCTTCTTGTGTGGTTTTTCTCCCAAAAACCGCACCCGCAGTCCGTACTGTGACCAGTACCTTTCCTCGATGGAGGGGAGAACTTTTCCCTGGTGTCGCTGCTCACGGGCTAGCGCTTCCTTCCAGAGTTTGCAGCGAATAGAATCACACCATCCCAGCAGGACCTGCTCCGATACTGGTCC
This sequence comes from Aquarana catesbeiana, assembly GCF_042186555.1. NCBI lineage: Eukaryota > Metazoa > Chordata > Amphibia > Anura > Ranidae > Aquarana > Aquarana catesbeiana. The sequence goes on from NC_133326.1 coordinate 194,648,412, forward strand.
TCTGTGCTGTATCTGCATCTCTCGCAACCTCCTTCTGAATTCCTCATCCATGGCGGCTGGTATCTGTAACTCTCCTCTCCTGCTATCTGGACCTTGGATCCAGATGGAAGTTTGGATGTCCCAGACTGTAGGAAGCTTTCCCGCTGCTTGCCACCAATGTCACGGAACGCCCCACACTCCGCTTGAGTGCTTCCGTCATATACCGCTTCCTAAGTTCTGGAACACGAGTCCAATGGATCTGGCTATAGGAACCCCAAGAACTAGACAACACCAGTCTTGGAGTACATCAGAACTACCTTTATTTTTAGATCTCACAGACCTTTATACAGCAGGGATGACTCAAAGCTAACCTAATTAACATGACCTAATTTACTACAAAATGTACCCAGACCAGATGACAGTCTTGTGGGCACCGAGCTTCACACATTAATACAATTAACAATACAAACAACAATCTCCCCCCTCCTCAGCCTAGACCATTCGTCTATTAGCCAGGGCTGGTGGCTAATGTGATCAGCTCTCTCAATTAACATAAACACATGTTGATAACACCAGCATCTCCTCACAGGATGTGTCCCAGCAGAATGAATCAGTCTTATCAGCAGGGGGCTGCTGGAGGAATCCCCCCTCCCTCTTCAGGGACACAAATATACAGTAAGGAGTCCCCATACAATATATACATGACTGAGTCCGATTAATACAGTTCAGACTGGATTTCTCATTCACCTCAAATGCTAGGGCCCATAATCGGTGGGCAACAGGCTTGCACACAGTCCTCTCCAACAGCCTCCGCTCTGGCCATGCCCGTGACAGGCTGTGATTGGACACAGCCATCATGTGATCAGGAGAGCCAATCACAGAGCCCTCCTGCCGATCGGAGATGCGCTGTGTCACGAAGACACAAACACATCAGGATGACGCGGCTGCATGATCCTGTTCCTTCTGAGGAACGTTTAGCAATGTCCACTCAGAAGCAGGAAGCGCCAACCCGGCCATTTATATGCAGTGGCCGGGTGGGAAGAAGTTAAGGATGTGGTGGCTGGCTTCCTGGCCCGCTTCTTACAACCAGCTATACAGTGTTTTTAAAGGGGAGAAATAAAAAAATGCATCAACCGCAACACTTGCGTTTTTGATGTGACTCCATTTAAGTCTATTACACGCAAAACGCAATATGCTGTGGGGAAAAAAGTCCTTGACCCTTTCCAAAAACACACTGGCTGAAAAATGCATAGATGTGAACGTATACCATAAGAAACCATGTTAAATGGACTAGTGCGTTTCTGCAAATTGCAAAACGCACTAAAAAGCGCATAGGTGTGAACGTAGGGTAAAACAGTCTACACGGGATGCAGTTTGGTACTCTTTGCAATTGTTTATGTAAGTCTGGTCTGTCTGGTCTGGATAAAAACTGTATTTTTTTGTGTCATGTAATGCCTACTATGGACTGTAGCTTGTTTGAGTTTTGTAGGCTGCTAATTTGCTTTTGCTTTTTTGTTCAGTTTTGCCACTTTTATTTACACAGTAGGGCAGGCCTGAATGTTCAATATTTTATTGGTTTGTATCTGCTGAACATTAAAGCCTCCTGTGCACCGAAAATGTGGACAGGCATATTTTAAAAAGTAGTCTCATAGGTCTATTGTTTACTGGAAAAGGCACTTTATTCATAAGTCAGTAATTAAGCTGTATTTATTGATATGTTTTTAATTAAACTGTAAGCACCACTTTGAAGTATAATAATCTGTATGAAAGTGCAGTCATCACACTTTGTCAGCAACAAAATCTCCCCATAGATGAAAATGACAATAGTACATGATATAAACGGACAAAGCAAACAATTCTCATAGGATGTTGTAGGCAAATATTGTTATAAAAGTTAATTAGTAGGCACATATTATAGAAGTTAATTAGTACAAACCTGTAACTAATATTCTGCAGTACTTGTAATGCAGTTTTTAAAATTTGAATGTTAATGGGAGGAAGTGCATTGTCATAAACTTGTTTAATATAATGTGCAGATTAGATTATTTAGGCATGGCAAATTAAAGAGTAACTTCAGCCAAACTTTATTATCGTTTGGCATACAATGTGACAGTGCAATCTCCTTTAAGTCTACCATAGTTGATGTAGTTTAAGGGCCTGCCTGATTTGATATATATTGACAGAATTGTCCTCATATTACATAGTTTTAGTAAATCTAAAGGAGATTGTACAGAGGTCCTGCAGTCAGATTGTATAGTATATGGCCAGCATCAGCCAGGTGTTTGTTGCAATCTTTCTGCCCATTGAGTGTTCCTTCCATTTACTGTTGTAGTAACAAACAGGAAATGTGTGGAGCAATCCCTATCAGGAATATAGACAGACAGCAGTACGTATCTAATAGAGACTTTAAACATTCCCAACTCTATCCATTCTATCTACTTTACATTTTGTTGTCCTAATGAAAGAGAAAGCAATATAATGCTAGATTTTTGATGTCTCAAGTATGCCAGCATTTTGTAATGTATTTTCTATTACCAGAAACTGTAGGGCATTACATCAATCACCTAATGTGTCGAGTGTGGAATAGAGCCACAAAAAAATGATATAAAAAAAAAACAACCTGGACCTGTAAGCATTTTTTTTTATTTTTTGTGGTTTGCATACATAAGTGGCATAGCAATTTAATCCCTTTATGTCTAAGGGTAAAACAAATCCTAATTCATAAGCCCAATTTTGCAACTTTGACATGTGTTAGTAAAAAGGAAATATTATCACAACTGCTTTGTGCATCCAGGTTACATAGTTACATAGTTGGTGAGTTTGAAAAATACACAAGTCCATCAAGTCCAACCTGTTCATGTGTTTTTATGTCAGTATTACATTGTATATCCCTATATGTTGTGGTCACTCAGATGCCTATCTAATAGTTTTTTGAAATTATCGATGCTCCCTGCTGAAACCACTGCTTGTGGAAGAGAATTCCACATCCTTACCGCTCTCTCAATAAAGAACCCTCTACACAGTTTAACCACTTAAGGACCAGAAGGATTTGCCCCATTAATGACCAGGCCATTTTTTGAAATACGGCACTGTGTCGCTTTAACTGACAATTGCGCGGTCATGCAACACTGTACCCAAACAAAATTATCCTACAAATAGAGCACTCTTTTGGTGGTATTTGTTCATCTATGCGGTTTTTATTTTTTGCGTTATAAACAAAAAAGAGTGACAATTTAGAAAAAAAAAAAAAAAACAATATTTTTTACTTTTTGCTATAATATCCCCAATTTTTTTTAAAAAACAAATTTCTTCATCAGTTTAGGCCAATATGTATTCTTCTACATATTTTTGGTAAGAAATAATCGCAATAAGCGTATATTGATTGGTTTAAGTTATAGCGTCTACAAAATAGGGGATAGATTTATGGCATTTTTATTATTAATTCTTTTTCTTTACTAGTAATGGCGGCGATCTGCAATTTTTAGCGGGATTGGGACATTGCGGCAGATAGATCAGACACTTTTTTGGGACCATTGACATTTATACAGCAATCAGCACTATAAAAATGCACTGATTACCGTGTAAATGTCACTAGCAGGGAAGGTGTTAACACTAGGGAGCGATCAAGGGGTTAACTGTGTTCCCTCATGTGTGTTTCTAACTGTGGGGGGGTGGGACTGACTGGAGGAGGAGACAGATTGCTGTTCCTAATTACTTGGAACAGCAGATCTGTCTCTCCTCCGCTGTCAGAATGGGGATTTGTGTGTTTACATACATAGATCCCCGTTCTGGCTATCGTGCCGCCGGCCACGCGCATCGGATCCCTCGCCGTGCAGGGGGCCCACGTGCCTGCCATGGCTCTTAAAGGAGCCAACGTACAGGTACGGCGATTCGCAGGAACGAGCAGACCTACCGCCGTATCATGATGGCGGCTGGTCGGCAAGATGTTAAGGTTAAACCGCTTCTCTTCTAATTTTGGTGAATGGCTACGTGTCTTTTTAAATTCCCTTTCGCAGAAGAGTTTTATCCCTATTGTGGGGTCACCAGTACGGTATTTGTAAATTGAAATCATATCCCCTCTCAAGCATCTCATCTCCAGAGAGAATAAGTTCAGTGCTTGCAGTCTTCCCCGTAGCTGAGATCCTCCAGTCCCTTAACCACTTGCGGACCGCCGCATGCCGATATACATCCCATCTTTGAAGAGGGATATCTTTGTTATGACAGCAGCTAGCTGCCATAACCCTGGTATCCTCTTCAGCGGGCGGTTCGGTTTCCGATAATAGTGGTCTCTGCAGCAGATTCACCGCAAGATCACTTTTATCGGCAGCGGGAGAGGGGCCCCCCTCCCGCCGCTCACTGGTGCCCTCCACCGCTTACTGGAGCCGCCGGTAGCGGTGGAGGCGATCGGATCCTTCTCCTTCCTGGTTATGGAAACAAGTGAGGGGAAGATGGCCCCCACCGTCTCCATACCATTGCAGGGCGGAAGCGACGTCAAAACATCACTTCCGCCCATAGCTCTTAAAGGGACATTTTTTTTTTTCAAATGACAAAATATTTTTTTTATTATTGCATTTTAGTGTAAATATGAGATCTGAGGTCTTTTTGACCCCAGATCTCATATGTAAGAGGTCCTGTCATGCTTTTTTTCTATTACAAGGGATTTTTACATTCCTTGTAATAGGAGTAAAAGTGACACAATTTTTTTTTTTAAAGAACAGTGTAAAAATAAAAAATAAAAGGTCAAATAAATAAGAAAAAAAAATGCGCCCCGTCACGCCAAACACGCGTGCAGAAGAGAACGCATACGTGAGTAGCGCCCGCATATGAAAACGGTGTTCAAACCACACAGGAGCGAGAGCAATAATTCTAGCCCTAGACCTCCTCTGTAACTCAAAACATGCAACCTGTAGGTAGAATTTTTTAAACGTCGCCTATGGAGATTTTTAAGGGTAAAAGTGTCGCCATTCCACGAGCGGGCGCAATTTTGAAGCGTGACATGTTGAGTTTCAATTTCCTCGACGTAACATTATCTTTCACAATATAAAAAAAAATTGGGCTCAGTCCTTAAGTGGTTAATTAGCTTTGTTGCCCTTCTCTGGACTCTCTCCAGTTCCAGCACATCCTTCCTGAGAACTGGTGCCCAGAGCTGGACGGCATACTCCAGATGCGGCCAGACCAGAGTCTTCTTGAGTGGGAGAATTATCGTTTTATCTCTGGAGTTAATTCCCCTTTTAATGCATGCTAAAATTCTGTTGCATGCCATTGCTGAGCCTGTCATCTGCTAGGACCTCTAGGTCCTTTTCCATCATAGATTCCCCCAGAGGTTCGCCCCCTAGTGAGTAGATTGCAATCATGTTTTTGCCACCCATATGCACTATTTTACATTTTTTTACATTGAACCTCATTTGCCATATACTTGCCCACCCCATTAATTTGTGCAGATCTTCTTGCAAGGTTTCCACATCCTGCAGCAAAATTATTGCCCTGCTTAGCTTAGTATCGTCCACAAATACCTAGATTGAGCTGCCATTCCCATCCTCCAAGTAGTTTATGAATAAATTAAATAGGATTGGTCCCAGGACAGATCCCTGGGGACCCCACTTTCCACACCGGACCAATCCAAGTACTCCCCATTTATCACTACGCTCTAAACTCGCCCTTGCAGCCAGTTTTGTATCCATGTACTCGCCCTTTGATCCATTCTGACAGACCTTAGTTTGTACAGTAAACGTTTATGGGGAACTGTATCAAATGCCTTTGCAAAATCCAGATACACCACGTCTACGAGCCTTCCTTTATCTAGATGGCAGCTCACCTCCTCATAGAAGGTTACTAGATTGGTTTGGCAAGAACGATTCTTCATGAATCCATGCTGATTACTGCTAATGATACCGTTCTCATTACAAAAAATCTTGAATATAGTCCCTTATCATCCCCTCCACTATTGACGTTAGACTACTTGGTCTGTAATTCCCAGGGATATATCTTGGTCCTTTTTTAAATATTGGTGCTACATTGGCTTTTCTCCAATCTTCTGATAACATACCAGTCAGTAGACTGTTCTTAAAAATAAGAAACAGTAGTCTGGCAATTACTTGATTGAGTTCCTTAAGGACCCTCGGGTGCAAGCCATCTGGTCCAAGTGTAAATTAATTAATTAATGTTACGTTTTTCAAGTCTTCAAGTGGATTATAGCTTGTTGGGTTTTTTTGGGGTTTTTTTTTAGGACAAATTGGGCTTTCATTTGGTTGTAAATGGTAATGGATATCTCCCGATTTCTTTTTATCAAAGAAAAACTGGACCAAAATAGTAAAACTTTAGCCGTATATTTCTTGCTACTACTATACCCTACCACCAAGAAACAACCCAAATCAACCTAAATTCTTCTGCTCCTGACGATCACAGTGATACCACATAAGTGTGTGTCAGTTGTTGTCAGTGTGTTTTAGTTTTTTAGTGATGCCACATAAGTGTGTGTCATTTGTCAGTGTGTTTTAGCTTTTTTTATTCTAACTAAAACACACTGACACTAACTGATCCTAATACTAATAATAAAAAAAATGTCACTTTTCAAAATAAATAGAAGCCTTTTTTTTGCCCAAGCCATCCCAATGTTCTTCTCTCTCACTTTTACTTTGTCTTGAAAACTTTGAATTTTTACCTCTCAGTACAAAATTTAAAATAAATGCTTTCTGAGAGCTGACTTCCTGTATCATCATGTGACCTTTCAGGAAACTTCATATCCCATCATGCACTGCCTTATGCATCACAGAATAAGACCTGTTTTTCCACTGTGGACCACACCTCCCTCGTTTCTATAGCACCTCTTTTTTTTGAGGTGAACATAAAATCTTATTGTGCAATCGCGACTTGCATAGGGAATTGATTTCAATGGGCTATCCTACGTGCGACAAATGCAGCAAAGTAGCTCATGGGGCATTTTGGCAGATGAAGTTTGCATATTTTTTACCAGGCATTTGTCACACATTTTTGCACTTGACAAAATGCATGTTTGCATTTGCATTTGGGGTGCTGTTAACAATTAATGGCACTGAAAGTGCTACTAGTTCACTTTGTGTATTAATGCGGCCATACACTATACAATTCCATTGTACAACCTCTGTACATTCTCTGTTCGATTTACCAAAAATATATAGTAGGAGGGCGCACCTATCTATCCAATCACTTTTTATCCAACCAGGCAGGCCCTTGCACTACATAGTGGATGCTAGATCTAAAGGAGATTATTCAATCAAATTGTATAGTGAGCCTTATGGACTTCCAGGCACATACTTCTTCTACTTTCAATACTACAGCTCTACTCCACATAGGCTGTTATTTAATATTTCAGCTTCTTCATGAACCCTCTTCATCAGAGCTCTAACTGTACCTATGATTTGTATGAGAAATATCTTAATAACTTTGAGATTAAAAAAAAAAACAAAAAATAAAAAAAAATTTTAACTTTGGACTCCTGTCAGTTTTTTGCCTTCTGTGTCCCAAATGGGAAGATTTCCCTTCACTTCCTGTCCCATATCCAAAACAGGAAGCAAGAGGAAATCCCTACAAATTAAGGGAATCCCCTGGGGACCCCCAGGTTACCAGAACTAGCATCCCCATTTGGAAGATTTCTCCTTTTACTTTTCTAGGGATAACTCCAAATGTGGGATTTTTTTTACTTCCACTTCCAATGATAATGGCAAACAGGACAAAAAGAGAGGATGGATCTCCCTAATGAGGACACATAGAGCAATAAAAACTGACCATCTCCACTCTATCAAAAAAAAAGGTTTTGCCTTTTAGTTGTACTTTAGGACAGATTTTCTCAACCAGGGTGCCTTCAAGGTTCTGCAGGGGTGCCTTGGCAAAATGCCCGAATTGTATACAGGGCCGTCTTTAATATTGACTGGACCCTGGGCAAACATTTTTTTGGGCCCCCTTTTCCATGCAATTTCACTCTCCACATGCTTTGAGACATACAATAAATAGCAGCTAGACTCAAAATCAGTTTACTGAATCAGATCAGGTAGTGATTGCAATTGGTTGCCAGAGGTTACAGTGTATAATTACCACTCACTGACTGGCTGCTAGAAGTTACAGCACACATTATGGCTCACTGTTTATTTTCTAGGGGTTACAGCACAAGACTTCTACTTGTTGATTGGTTGCTAGAGATTACTGTACATCAACACTGCTCACTGATTGATTGTTAAAGGTTACTAGACATCTATACCACACACTAATTGGTTGCTAGAGGTTACTGCACATTATTACTGCTCACTGACTGGTTCCTAGAGGTTACTGCATATCCTTACCGCACAATGATTGGTTGCAAGAGCTTAGTGCACAGCGTTACTGCTCACTGATTGGTTGCTAAAGGTTACAGCACATCATCTCCTCACTGCCTGCACACCATGGACTGGGGAGGTGAGGGGACCCATCAAGAGACAGAAAACTCCAATGTAATTGGGATTTATACTGAACCCTAATGTAATGGGGATTTACACTGACCACTAATGTAATAGGAGCATTTACAGGAACCACTAATGTAAGGAGGGATTTACACTGATTTACACTATGTAAGGGGGACCTTCACACTGGCCACCAGTGTGAATGAAAGGATTGTACACCAAGCCCCAATGTAATGAGAAGATTTACACTGACCACCAATGTAACTGAGACATTTAGCCTGCGTTCACATTTGTGTGTGTCGGGAACGCATGCAAAATCGCTTTCCTGACACCACAGAAACGTGCTGCCTTTTAGCAGATACACAGCAGTGCCATTAAATGTTAATGACACCCTCACGCCTTGGGCTGAGATGTGCGTATTCACATGTACCAAAATTCACGGTGCTGTGGCACCATGTTGTTTTGAAAAAAGGGTTCCACCTCCAATTTGCTTACCTTTGCAGAACAGGCTGATGATAGGCTTAATGACCACAGTTGTAGGCAGGACTATCAAGCATGCCCCTTTACCTCCCCGGTGGGCAGCATTCAGCAGAACTGATGGTGGATATGACCTCAGGGGGGCATGATATACGTATGAATGACGCCTCTATTTACATATCAAGGCAGCCAGTCCATGTCTATTTACATATTAATTCAGCTGCTATTTACATATGAATGCATGTTATTTACATGTAAACACAGGGTCTACAGGTGAGTCATCTGCACATGGCAATAAGCAGAGTTGAGAAGCTTTAGTAAAAGAACTTCACACTGAGGCAGCTGCTTTGGGCCCCACAACAATGATGGGGCCCAGGGCAGATGCCCCTTTTGCCCTGCCTTAAAGACAGCCCTGATTGTATACAAGTCAGTAGGTGGATAAAGCCTGCTTTTTCACAAAGCCACGTTTTTGTTGTGCACCATTACAACCTTATAGCCACGGTGTCCTAACAAGCAATGGTGTGATTGGTTGGTAAGGAGGTCATCCAGGTCCTGCACAGCATTCTAGTTTGCCCCTCCCCTGCCTCTCTCCATTAACACTAGGATCACATTAGCTGAGTGAAGGCTAGAAACTGAGTGGGAGGAGAAATGCTGGAATACATTTGGAGTCAGTATCTGGTTTATTTGCTTTGGAAGAATTAATCTACTTTTATGTTGGGTGTCTGACGTGGGTGCATGTTGCTGCATTTTGTAAAATTATTAGTTTAGTTTTTCACATTTGAGAATGGGGTGCCTACAGATTTTGCATAATTTTAAAGGGTGCCTTGACTGAAAAAAGGTTGTGTGACTTACTGCATAGGCAGTAAGTAATTTACAAGAACAGTTGGATATGGATCCTGGGAACTGCTGTTGCAGTTTAGAGAACTGTCAATTTTTGACAGTTGAAAGTCAAGTAAGAGCTGTTATTTTAACTTTCTTAAAAATTGGTAAATGTCTAATATACTTTTTTTTTCTGTCTTGCAAGTTGACCATGTTCAAACAAACTCACAAAGATAAAGAATTTTCTTTGTGGTGTCTGTGGAAGACCATTTATGTCCAGATCATTGTATGTGCTTTGAAATCCGCAAAATGATTTAACTGTTGATTCTGCATCATGCTTCCTTTTGTTATGAGAGGAATCACTCAATAGCCCGCTCATGCCATCAGGAAGGCATCTGTGTGGATGTCTGCTTAGTGCACAATTGTGTTATTACTTGCACAATAATCAGATATAAGATACAAATGAATTAAGTGTCAAGCATGAGATAATACAAACGAAAAAAAAGCCTGTCAGTATTTGTTTGGAAATTAGTGTTCTTCAGGGGATTTCTATGTTTCATTGATGAATAGCCAGGTCACCCTTCAGGCCCCTGTTAGTTTTAAAAAAATGAGGATTGTGGTTCCTGCAGCATTCAGGTTTGTATGTAACGGTTCTCTGTAGATAGACCACCATGCCACTCTGACCTGTTTAGGTCTCTTCTACATTGCTTTTGGGCTGGTATATAGAAACATGATGGTAAAAAAAACTGCATATTAGAGAGTTAGGTCCACTGAAGGATAAAGTATTCTTAAAGAACTGGGTTATACTACAGCCCACAGAAGAGTTGAACATTAGAAAATGGAAACAAACTGTTCTTGCTGGTGGTGGCATTAAAAGAATTACTCTGGCAGAAATGGGCGCTGATGTTATCTGCAGGAGTAGAGTTATTAGTGCACATGCATTCTATGCCCTCTTTCTGGTTGAGAAACAAATAGGATGCATTTTCTCTCCTCTCCTGCAATGGGAAAATGTATTCCCTAATACCTTAAGCTTAATTGATTCTCCAAGCAACTATATCTATAATGAATTAGAATTTTAGCACCTCTTCTGCTCCTGAGCCCGAAAGATGTGGATACAGTGGCCAGTGTTTGCTACTAACTGCCAATCTGCAATGACACTTGGTTATCTTCAGCTACATCTGTTCTAGATCTGTTGGTCTGGAGTAGGGATGAGCCGAACACCCCCCGGTTCAGTTCGCACCAGAACCTGCGAACGGACCGAAAGTTCGCACGAACGTTAGAACCCCATTGACGTCTATGGGACTCGAACGTTCGAAATCAAAAGTGCTCATTTTAAAGGCTAATTTGCATGGTATTGTCCTAAAAAGGGTTTGGGGACCCGGGTCCTACCCCAGGGGACATGTATCAATGCAAAAAAAACGTTTAAAAACGGCCGTTTTTTCGGGAGCAGTGATTTTAATGATGCTTAAAGTAAAAAAAAAAAAAGTGAAATATTCCTTTAAATATCGTACCTGAGGGGTGTCTATAGTATGCCTGTAAAGTGACGCGTGTTTCCCGTGTTTAGAACAGTCCCTGCACCAAATGTCATTTTTAAAGGAAAAAATCTCATTTAAAACTGCTTGCGGGTTTAATGTAATGTCGGGTCCTGGCAATATGGATGAAAATCAGTGAGACAAACGGCATGGGTACCCCCCAGTCCATTACCAGGCCCTTTGGGTCTTGTATGGATATTAAGGGGAACCCCGCACCCAAATTAAAATAAGGTGTGGGGCCACCAGGCCCTATATACTCTGAACAGCAGTATACAGGCTGTAGGTTTGTTGTTAAGTAGAATCTCTTTGTAATTTTGAACGGGTACATTTTTAACGTGTTTAGCTCCAGCCAAAAAATCTTTTTTAAGCTTTTTGGAAAACATAGGGAAGGGTTATCACCCCTGTGACATTTGTTTTGCTGTCTTTCCTCCTCTTCAGAAGATTTCACCTCACTTTTTGTCCCAATGGATTGGAAAGCATCAGTGGAAAGGAGAAATGTTTTTCCCATATTAACTCTTACAGGAGAGAATTTACCTTCCTAGGGGTAGATTTATTCTCACTTCCTGTTGTCTCCTTCCGTTTGCAAGTAGGAGTCGTTTGTAAGTTAGTTGTTTGAAAGTAGGGTCCTGCCCTATATACTCAGCAGAAATTTGGGCCTTAGGTGTTGCTGTGGCCACAACACTGTAAGCCCTCACAGGGCTCTGCTGTGAAATATTAGATCAAGAATTGTAATTACATGCCCCTGTTGAACAGGAGCTGAAAAATTAGGCCTTAGGCACTGGTGCTGGTGCCACAACACTGCAACCCCTCACAGACACTCTAGTTGGAATGCAGGAACGAGCCCTGCTGCAAAGTATTGCATCAAAAATTGTAATTACACGCCCCTGTTAAACAAGGGCTGAAAAATTGGGCCTTAGGCACTGGTGCTGGTGCCACAACACTGCAACCCCTCACAGACACTCTAGTTGGAATGCAGGAACGAGCCCTGCTGCAAAGTATTACATCAAAAATCGTAATTACACGCCCCTGTTAAACAGGGGCTGAAAAATTGTGCCTTAGGCACTGGTGGTGGCACCCAGAACCAAAAATGTTCTTACAAGCTATCAGCGTGATGATTGAGGAGGAAGAGGATAATTACTCAGGGATAGTCACTCAGCATCAGCATAGGCAGTCTTTGAAGGGATCTGAGATTTCAAAAAAAATTATTCGGTTACATCAGCATCAGGTGCTTGGTAGCTGGTGGTGATCCAAGACTCATTCATTTTTATGAAGGTCAGTCGATCGACCGAGTCAGTGGACAGACGCACCCTGTGATCGGTTACCACGCCTCCAGCAGCACTGAATGTGCGTTCTGAAAGAACGCTGGATGCAGGACAGGCCAGTAGCTCAATTGCATACTGTGCAAGCTCTGGCCAGTGATCCATCCTCAAGACCCAGTAACCCAGAGGATTTTCAGTGGGAAAGGTGTCCAAGTCTGATCTTGCCCCTAGGTATTCCTGCACCATGTAAAACAGACGCTGGCGATGGTTGCTGGAACCGATCATACCTTGGGGCTGCGGACCAAAAAATTGTCTGAACTCATCGGTCAGACGGCCACCTTCTCCACCGCTCCTTCTTTGACTGACCGAAGCCTCAGCAACACGTTGTCCAGAAACAGGAGTTTGTAACCTCCCAGTCTCTGGGAACGCGTTGCACAGACCTTTCTGCAAGGCCTCCCGAAGATGTTTCATCCTCTGCTCCCTCTGCGATGGCAAGATAAGGTCCGCAACCTTACCCTTGTAACGTGGATCAAGGAGGGTTGCCAGCCAGTATTGGTCCTTCTCCTTGATACCACGAATACGAGGATCCTTACGCAGGCTTTGCAGGATCAGGGAGGCCATGCAGCGTAGGTTTGCTGAGGCATTCGGTCCGGAGTCCTCTGGGTCACTAAGGACGACATGGTCCGCAGCCACCTCCTCCCAGCCACGTACAAGTCCATGTGTTTCTTGGGACTGATCCCTTAAAGACTGCTGCTGATGCTGAGTGCCAGGCTCCACCTCCATACTGATACAATCTTCCTCCTCCTCCTCCTCCTCTTCCTCCTCGTCCTCTTCCTGTGTGATCGGCGGGCACGCAGGAACACTGTCTGGATAAAGGGGGCCTTGAGAGCTAAGGAAGTCCTCCTCTTCCTGCCTCTGTTCTGCCTCAAGTGCCCTGTCCATTATTCCACGCAGCGTGTGCTCCAACAGGTGGACAAGGAGGACAGTGTCACTGATGCATGCACTGTCACTGCTCACCATCCTCGTGGCCTCCTCAAATGGTGACAGGACAGTGCATGCATCCCTGATCATGGCCCACTGGCGTGGGGAAAAAAAACCAAGCTCCCCTGACCCTGTCCTGGTGCCATAGTCGCACAGGTACTCATTGATGGCCCTCTGCTGCGTGTGCAGCCGCTGTAGCATGGCCAACGTTGAGTTCCACCTGGTGGGCATGTCACAGATTAGGCGGTTCTTGGGCAGGTTAAACTCCTTTTGGAGGTCCGTCAGCCGAGCACTGGCATTATATGACCGGCGGAAATGCACACAGACTTTCCTGGCCTGCCTCAGGATATCCTGTAAGCCCGGGTACCTGCCCAAGAACCGCTGCACCACCAAGTTAAGGACGTGAGCCAAACAGGGTACATGGGTCATTTGTCCCTGTCGGAGGGCAGAGAGGAGGTTGGTGCCATTGTCGCAAACCACCATTCCTGCCTTAAGTTGGCGTGGCGTCAACCACCTCTGAACCTGCCCCTGCAGAGCTGACAGAACCTCTGCCCCAGTGTGGCTCCTGTCCCCCAAGCACACCAGCTCAAGCACCGCATGGCATCTTTTGGCCTGCGTACTTGCGTAGCCCCTTGAACGACTACGGAGCACCGCTGGTTCCGAGGAAGAGGCCATGGAGGAAGAAGAAGAGGAGGGGGGTGGAGGAGAGAGGTGTGTCACAATCATTAGCATTTTGGAGGCGTGGTGGCGGAACAACCTCCAACACTACTGCACCTTGTCCTGCATCCTTCCCAGCTGCCAGCAGAGTCACCCAATGCGCCGTGAAACTTAGGTAACGTCCCTGTCCATGCCTGCTGGACCATGAGTCAGCGGTAATATGCACCTTACCGCTGACCGCCCTGTCCAGCGAGGCATGGACATTGCCTTCCACATGCTGGTAGAGAGCCGGAATTGCCTTCCGTGAGAAAAAGTGGCGTTTGGGTACCTGCCACTGAGGAACCGCACATTCCACAAACTCACGGAAGGGGGCAGAGTCTACCAACTGAAAAGGCAGCAGTTGAAGTGCTAGCAATTTTGCCAAGCTAGCATTCAACCCCGTTGGGCATGTGGATGGCTGGGAGCAAACTTCTTTCGGCGGTGCAGCAGCTGGGGCAGGGAAATTTGCCTGGTACAATCTGACGTCGGTGTACCAAAATCAGATTGCCCACAAGTACGTGGCTGTGACACACCTAATTCTACACCTTCATTCCTCTCAGTGCAGGTCTCAGAGAGGACTGAAGGTCTAGTGGGGTTGGAAATCTCAGCTGATGAGGAGCAAGCAGAGGTCCTCTTTGTTCTTTGGTGTGGATCTTTTAGATACGCTTGCCAACGAACTGCATGGCAGGTCAACATATGGCTGGTCAAGCATGTGGTACCCAAGCGGGAGATGTTTTGGCCACGCGAGATACGCTTGAGACATATGTTGCAAATAGCAGCGGTGCGATCTGATGCACTCGTCTCAAAAAAGGCCCACACCAAAGAACTTTTTGAATAACGCGCAGAGACTGCAGCGCCCTGCACATGTGGAGCTTTGGGGTGTGATGCAGTCAATGTGCTGCCCTTAGGCTGGCCCCTGGAGGGCATCCTGCCTCGTTGGTGATGTGCCGCCTCCTCCTCCTCCTCCTCCTCCTCTCTCCTATCAGGCACCCACGTTGAGTCAGTGACCTCATCATCCCCTCCCTCCTCATCACTGGAGCAAACCTGGCAGTATGCTGCAGCAGGGGGAGCATGACTGCCAGATTGCTGTCCTTCTTGGGCACCCCCTCTGTCCGTGCTCGTGTTACTGCCTTCATCGAGCTCAGTATCATCATCAGAGCCTTCCAAACGCTGGGCATCCTCCTGGAGCATGTACCCAACACTGTGGTCAAACAGTTCGAGGGACTCCTCAGGAGGACATGGTGGGGCTAGGGAAGGAGTCACTGATGACATTGAGCCAAGGGAAGAGGCCGCTGCTTTGCCAGACAAAGTACCCTGGGCATTGGTGAGAGAGGACGAGGAGGATGAGGACGGCTTGGTCATCCACTCGACCAAGTCTTCCGCATGTTGCGGCTCAACATGGCCAGCTGCCGAAAAAAAGGCCAAGCGAGTCCCATGGCCACGTGCTGATGAGGATGCACCGTCTCCACGACCAGCACTAGACACAGAGCCTGCTTGCCCTCTCTTATTGGCTTGTGACTGTCTGCCTCTCCTTCTTGGCCTTCCAGACATACTAATGGCCTGTAGCTGCACTAAGCTGGGATATATATATATATATATATATATATATATATATGTACTGATACTGCAGCTAGCAAAATCAACTGCCTGCCTGTAGTATGAGAACACCACTAACCTTCTACAGGTAGCTTTAGCTGAACACTGTGAGGTGGACGCACCCCACTAACTTGTAGGTTTAGCTGAACACTGTGAGCAGGGCGCACCCCACTAACTTGTAGGTTTAGCAGAACACTGTGAGCAGGACGCACTGCACTAACTGTAAATAGTCTAGCTGCCTGACTGTGGTACTAATAGGATCAAAAGAACACCAGCAATTTTCTTCAGGTAGCTGTCTTTACTGTAACAAGACAAGCCTGCCTGTCAGTAAGAAGATAACAGGAACGGATCTAGCTGAACACTGTGAGCAGGACGCACCCCACTAGCTTGTAGGTTTAGCTGAACACTGTGAGGTGGACGCACCCCACTAACTTGTAGGTTTAGCTGAACACTGAGCAGGACGCACCCCACTAACTTGTAGGTTTAGCAGAACACTGTGAGCAGGACGCACTGCACTAACTGTAAATAGTCTAGCTGCCTGACTGTGGTACTAATAGGATCAAAAGAACACCAACAATTTTCTTCAGGTAGCTGTATTTACTGTAACAAGACAAGCCTGCCTGTCAGTAAGAAGATAACAGAAACTGATCTAGCTGAACACTGTGAGCAGGACGCACCCCACTAGCTTGTAGGTTTAGCTGAACACTGTGAGGTGGACGCACCCCACTAACTTGTAGGTTTAGCTGAACACTGTGAGGTGGACGCACCCCACTAACTTGTAGGTTTAGCTGAACACTGTGAGGTGGACGCACCCCACTAGCTTGTAGGTTTAGCTGAACACTGTGAGGTGGACGCACCCCACTAACTTGTAGGTTTAGCTGAACACTGTGAGCAGGACGCACCCCACTAACTTGTAGGTTTAGCAGAACACTGTGAGCAGGACGCACTGCACTAACTGTAAATAGTCTAGCTGCCTGACTGTGGTACTAATAGGATCAAAAGAACACCAGCAATTTTCTTCAGGTAGCTGTATTTACTGTAACAAGACAAGCCTGCCTGTCAGTAAGAAGATAACAGAAACTGATCTAGCTGAACACTGTGAGCAGGACGCACCCCACTAGCTTGTAGGTTTAGCTGAACACTGTGAGGTGGACGCACCCCACTAACTTGTAGGTTTAGCTGAACACTGTGAGCAGGACGCACTGCACTAACTGTAAATAGTCTAGCTGCCTGACTGTGGTACTAATAGGATCAAAAGAACACCAGCAATTTTCTTCAGGTAGCTGTATTTACTGTAACAAGACAAGCCTGCCTGTCAGTAAGAAGATAACAGGAACGGATCTAGCTGAACACTGTGAGCAGGACGCACCCCACTAGCTTGTAGGTTTAGCTGAACACTGTGAGGTGGACGCACCCCACTAACTTGTAGGTTTAGCTGAACACTGTGAGCAGGACGCACCCCACTAACTTGTAGGTTTAGCAGAACACTGTGAGCAGGACGCATTGCACTAACTGTAAATAGTCTAGCTGCCTGACTGTGGTACTAATAGGATCAAAAGAACACCAGCAATTTTCTTCAGGTAGCTGTATTTACTGTAACAAGACAAGCCTGCCTGTCAGTAAGAAGATAACAGGAACGGATCTAGCTGAACACTGTGAGCAGGACGCACCCCACTAGCTTGTAGGTTTAGCTGAACACTGTGAGGTGGACGCACCCCACTAACTTGTAGGTTTAGCTGAACACTGTGAGCAGGATGCACCCCACTAACTTGTAGGTTTAGCAGAACACTGTGAGCAGGACGCACTGCACTAACTGTAAATAGTCTAGCTGCCTGACTGTGGTACTAATAGGATCAAAAGAACACCAGCAATTTTCTTCAGGTAGCTGTATTTACTGTAACAAGACAAGCCTGCCTGTCAGTAAGAAGATAACAGAAACGGATCTAGCTGAACACTGTGAGCAGGACGCACCCCACTAGCTTGTAGGTTTAGCTGAACACTGTGAGGTGGACGCACCCCACTAACTTGTAGGTTTAGCTGAACACTGTGAGCAGGACGCACCCCACTAACTTGTAGGTTTAGCAGAACACTGTGAGCAGGACGCACTGCACTAACTGTAAATAGTCTAGCTGCCTGACTGTGGTACTAATAGGATCAAAAGAACACCAGCAATTTTCTTCAGGTAGCTGTATTTACTGTAACAAGACAAGCCTGCCTGTCAGTAAGAAGATAACAGAAACGGATCTAGCTGAACACTGTGAGCAGGACGCACCCCACTAGCTTGTAGGTTTAGCTGAACACTGTGAGGTGGACGCACCCCACTAACTTGTAGGTTTAGCTGAACACTGTGAGCAGGACGCACCCCACTAACTTGTAGGTTTAGCAGAACACTGTGAGCAGGACGCACTGCACTAACTGTAAATAGTCTAGCTGCCTGACTGTGGTACTAATAGGATCAAAAGAACACCAGCAATTTTCTTCAGGTAGCTGTATTTACTGTAACAAGACAAGCCTGCCTGTTAGTAAGAAGATAACAGACACGGATCTAGCTGAACACTGTGAGCAGGACGCACCCCACTAGCTTGTAGGTTTAGCTGAACACTGTGAGGTGGACGCACCCCACTAACTTGTAGGTTTAGCTGAACACTGTGAGCAGGACGCACCCCACTTACTTGTAGGTTTAGCAGAACACTGTGGGCAGGACGCACTGCACTAACTGTAAATAGTCTAGCTGCCTGACTGTGGTACTAATAGGATCAAAAGAACACCAGTAATTTTCTTTAAAATACTGTAACAAGACAAGCCTGCCTGTCAGTAAGAAGATAACAGGAACGGATCTAGCTGAACACTGTGAGCAGGACGCACTGCACTAAATGTAAATAGTCTAGCTGCCTGACTGTGGTACTAATCGGATCAAAAGAACACCAGTAATTTTCTTCAAAATACTGTAACAAGACAAGCCTGCCTGTCAGTAGGAATATAACAGGAACGGATCTAGCTGAACACTGTGAGCAGGACGCACTGCACTAAATGTAAATAGTCTAGAAGATAACAGGAACGGATCTAGCTAAACTGAATACAGTGTATATATATATATATATATATATATATATATATATATATATATATATATATATATATATATATGCAACACCTGGGATGCATATATATACACAATACACTTTAAGTGCAGCTAACTGACTGACTGTCCTGCCTAATCTAGCTAACTCAAATGAAATGACACTGTCTCTCTCTCTCTCTAAGCACACCGGAACACACTGCACAGGGCCGCCGTGCAGGCGGCCTTATATAGTGTGGGGCGTGTACTAAATCCCCTGAGCCATAATTGGCCAAAGCCTCCTTGGTTTTGGCCAATTATGGCTCTCTGTTAAGGCGGCGCTGTGATTGGCCAAGCATGCGGGTCATAGTGCATGCTTGGCCAATCATCAGCAAGCAATGCACTGCAATGCCGCAGTGAATTATGGGCCGTGACGCGCCACACGAACAGCCGATGTTCGAGTCGAACATGGGTTCGACTCGAACACGAAGCTCATCCCTAGTCTGGAATCTTATATCCTTCTGCCCACCCTTTTTGGCCCAAAGGTGCACATTGAGCATATCTTTATCACTGTTTTCCCTAACTTTAGCCACAGGATGTCTTACTGTAAGCACAGGGAGTATCCCTAGGCAGTCATATGGAATCCCTGGACATAGGTTTTTTTATATAATTTCTGCTCTGCATGCAGTGTGCTGCACCCTCTCCTGCTGTGTCTGCAGCAGACTTGCCATTTTAACTCAGATTTTCTCTCTGTCAGTACTGTCAGGTCACCTGAGCCCAGGTGGCAGATGCACACAACTGGGGTTAGGAGCGCACCTCTAAGGTTGTGGACCCTTCGGCTAAGTGCTGCGGATGGAGCTCTGGGTGGTTCAGGAAAGCAGCTCCATTTAAACATTGACACAGACCAAAACAGGAAGCTAGAGCGTAAAATTCCCCAGGGCATGGAATCTAAGAGCCAGCAGGTTTTCACCAGAGCCTCTGATGGTGAGGATGGATTTGGCTGCAGCTGACCCCAGGTCACAGCCCCCCACGGCCTCTTGGCTCATGCTCATGGACTGGCTCTGGTGAACAGAGCAGAAGCAGCAGTTCAGGGTTAAACACAGGCTAGTCAGGAGAACAAGCCAAAGTCGGGGCAACTAGCAGACAGGGATGGTCAGGAAGGCACGCCAAGGTCGGGATCACTAGCAGACAGGAATGGTCAGAAGGACACGCCATGGTCGGTGCATGGAAGTCAGAGATAAACATGCAGCAGGATGCCAAATCAGAAGCCTAATCATAGCTTTACTCGACAAGGCTGGCTTGCAGTGCGCGGTGTTAAATAGTGTTTCCTGTTGAGAGGATGGGATGGAGCCATGTTGAGAGCTCATACTTAAATGGCCAGGTGTGGAAACATGCTCTCTAAAGCTGAGAGACAGACCTGAGATCTAAGCAGATAGAGCATAAAACATTATTGCAGATTCATGACATAAGGTCTAAGGACTTAAGGATAGGCTCCCCTTTTCCTTTTAAAAGCTCACACCATTAGGTCTGTGAGTGTTTCCTGGGCATTTTGGCATCAGGCCTTTGATATAAGGTTGCCACCTGGTCCAACCTTCACACAATCTCATAATTTTACCAAGTGGAGGTTTCAGCCTCTGCTGATGCTGGCTTTGCATGCAAAGTGTTTTAGGGAGCTTTGTTGTCCACAGTTCGTTTCTTGAACTGCTATGTCGTCCACCGTTTTTTTGCTATACTTTTAGACATCACTGATGTTTTAAAAATATTTTGGCCATTCAAGAAAATAGGATTTTTATGTTTTGTTGTAAAATTTCTTTGTTGGAGTCCATTGAGGGACACAGGCCCTTCCTTGTGCCTTTGACCATTTGCTCTTTGTACTGTAGGTGGTGTTACAGTGGATATAAAAAGTCTGCACACCCCTGTTAAAATGTCAGGTTTCTGCTATGTAAAAAATGAGACAAAGATAAATAATTTCAGAACCTTTTCCACCTTTAATGTGACCTATAAACTGTACAACTCAGTTGAACAACAATCTTTTAGGTGGAGGGAAGTAAAAATAAAAAGCTAAAATAATATGGTTGCATAAGTGTGCACACCCTTAAACTAATACTTTGTTGAAGCACCTTTTGATTTTATTGCAGCACTCAGTCTTTTTGGGTATGAGTCTATCAGCATGGCACATCTTGACTTAGCAATATTTGCCTACTCTGCAAAAACACTCCAAATCTGTCAGATTGCAAGGGCATCTACTGTGCACAGCCCTCTTCAGATCACCCTACAGCTTTTCAATCGGATTCAGGTCTGGGCTCTGGCTGGGCCATTCCAAAACTTTAAGCTTCTTCTGGTGAAGCCATTCATTTGTTGATTTGGATGTATGCTTTGGGTCGTTGTCATGATGAAAGATGAAGTTCCTCCTCATGGTAAGCTTTCTAGCAGAAGCCTGAAGGTTTTGCGCCAATATTGACTGGTATTTGGAACTGTTCATAAATCCCTCTACCTTGGCTAAGGCCACTGTTCCAGCTGAAGAAAAACAGCCCCAAGCATGATGCTTCCACCACCATGATTCAATGTGGATATGGTATTCTTTGGTGATGTGCAGTGGTGTTTTTGCCCCAAACATATCTTGTGTTTTTGTAAAATTTAGCCAGGCTTGGATGTTTTTCTTCGTAGAAAAAGGCTTCCCTCTTACCATTCTACCCGTAGCCCAGACATATAAAGAATATGGGAGATTGTTGTCACATGTACCACACAGCCAGTTTTTGACATATTTGCCTGCAGCTCCTTTAATGTTGCTGTAGGCCTATTGGCAGCCTCCCTGACCAGTTTTCTTCTCGTCTTTTCATCAATTTTGGAGGGACGTCCAGTTCTTGGTAATGTCACTGTTGTGCCATATTTTCTCCACTTGATGATGACTGTCTTCACTGTGTTCCATGGTATATCTAATGCCTTGTAAATTCTTTTGTACTCTTCTCCTGACTTGATACCTTTTACAGTGTGGGGAAAAAAGTTTTTGATCCCCTGCTGATTTTGTACATTTGAACAATATATGTAGCGCTAGCGACTGACTTAGAGTGAAAAAGATATATGTGTATATATTTGCCGCTGCTGTAGAAAAGTACTGATACTTGATAAATAAAACAGATAAATACAGTGCTGGCTATGTGAATAAACAAACACTGTGCAATGACACTAGGATCATATACAGATGATACCTATTATATAGATGCTAGGCATATGTGAGTATCATAAGATCAAAAAATAAAATTAAAATAAAATAAAACACATAAGTGTAAATTGACAAAAACAGTCCCATTAAACAGTGATAATGGCAATCCTTCAGCCTATGATAAACAGTCTATCACCTGAGATGCTGATATGCTGTGAATCATTGGAGGCAAGGGAGATGACTCTGGATCATAGTTCATGAGATGAGTGCTTCTAGATGCAGGATCTAGAAGCACAGCATAACAGCGCTACTCACAAGAACAAAGTGGTGAACAGGCATTCAGAGAGACTTCCGCGTTTGCCGATGTAAGCGTGCGTTCCACGGGAACAGGAAGCAGCGTCACTGGTTTAGGATGTGAGCCGGATATTACGTCGATGATTTTCGCCCCTCCTCCAGGGCGTCAGCAAAGACAAAACATCCAGCCCATGGATGGTCTAATATATAGTGTAAAGTAAACTCCTCCCTAAAGGAGGAGAAAAAGAGTGACAGCCAATTAGGGCTGATGGGTGTAATCACCCACATTCTCCTGATTCATCATGTCCTGTTAAAACAACAAACTTTATTGGTAAAAAACGCCTTGGACACAACATTCAAGTCGTATTATAAAAAACATAAGCATGTGTTAGTAAAAATGTACATATTAACAAATAGGTCTCAAATTGGTATAATTTGCCTGATATGAAATCAAATATAAATAAAATATAAAATTAAAAATGTAATATCATTATAAAAATATATATATATATAATTCAAATGTAAAGAAAAAATTCAATCCATATGCATATATAAGAAGATCAGTCACAACAAAAAGGGGTCATGTCTTAACCCCTTCCTAATACTGACTGAGCTCCAATAAGAAACATATATGTGAAGAATAAAAAATATATAATAAATATACATAATAAAGAATATAAAAAATAAAAAATAATGGCCTTAACATCGAGCTAGATCTCAATTGTTTTCTATCCAATTGGTGACATGGGTAGATCTCAATTGCCTTCTATACATTGTTTTCCTTGGTCCCTTGCAGAATTTGTATAGATATAGTTTTTTGCTATTTTTGCTGGAATTTATCTAGAATATATTAATTGGAAGTGGCCCAGTCATGTGCACTGTCCCTGACGGGCCACCTCCCCACATATATGTTCTTTATTTATTTTTATTTCCAATATCTTTTATTTTTCTCTTTCTCTTTTTCTTCTTTTCTTTTTTTCTTTTATTTATTTATTTTTTTTTTCATTCATTTTTCTTTCATTTTCATTTTTATTTTTATATTTATTTGTTATTATTTTTTATTTTTATTCTTTATTTTTATATTTTATTATTTTTTTTTTTTATATTGTTTATTATGTATATTTATTATATATTTTTTATTCTTCACATATATGTTTCTTATTGGAGCTCAGTCAGTATTAGGAAGGGGTTAGGACATGACCCCTTTTTGTTGTGATTGATCTTCTTATATATGCATATGGATTGAATTTTTTCTTTACAATTTTTTCTTTACATTTGAATTTTATATAATATTTTTATATTGATATTACGTTTTTAATTTTATATTTTATTTATATTTGATTTCATATCAGGCAAATTATACCAATATGAGACCTATTTGTTAATAAGTACATTTTTACTAACACATGCTTATATTTTTTATAATACGACTTGAATGTTGTGTCCAAGTAGTTTTTTACCAATAAAGTTTGTTGTTCTAACAGGACATGATGAATCAGGAGAATGTGGGTGATTACACCCATCAGCCCTAATTGGCTGTCACTCTTTTTCTGCTCCTTTAGGGAGGAGTTTACGTTACACTATATATTAGACCATCCGTGGGCTGGATGTTTTGTCTTTGATGATGCCCTGGAGGAGGGGCGAAATGCGTCGACGTAATATCCGGCTCACATCCTAAACCAGTGACGCTGCTTCCTGTTCCCGTGGAACGCACGCTTACATCGGCGAACGCGTAAGTCTCTCTGAATGCCTGTTCACCACTTTGTTCTTGTGAGTCGCGCTGTTATGCGCAATTGATATCCTGTCTTCTCAGTACTTCACCATAGTGTTTTCTTTATTTTTTATGGGTGATTACGAGATCCTGCATCTAGAAGCACTCATCTCATGAACTATGATCCAGAGTCATCTCCCTTGCCTCCAATGAATCACAGCATATCAGCATCTCAGGTGATAGACTGTTTATCATAGGCTGAAAGATTGCCATTATCACTGTTTAGTGGGACTGTTTTTGTCAATTTACACTTATGTGTTTTATTTTATTTTTATTTTATTTTATGAACTTATGATACTCACATATGCCTAGCATCTATATAATAGGTATCATCTGTATATGATCCTAGTGTCATTGCACAGTGTTTGTTTATTCACATAGCCTGTGCTGTATTTATCTGTTTGATTTTGTACATTTGCCCACTGACAAAGAAATGATCAGTCTATAATTTAATGGTCGGTTTAT
The DNA here is from genome assembly GCF_042186555.1 of Aquarana catesbeiana. NCBI lineage: Eukaryota > Metazoa > Chordata > Amphibia > Anura > Ranidae > Aquarana > Aquarana catesbeiana. The sequence continues at coordinate 194,672,913 of NC_133326.1, forward strand.
TATAACAGGGAGAGACAAAATAACAACAAAAAAATCCAGAAAAACACATTCCAAAAAAGTTATAAATTGATTTGCATTTTAATCAGTGAAATAAGTATTTAACCCCCTTCGCAAAACATGTCTTAGTACTTGGTGGCAAAACCCTTGTTGGCAATCACAGAGGTCAGACGTTTCTTGTAGTTGGCCATCAGGTTTGCACACATCTCAGGGGGGATTTTGTCCCACTCCTCTTTGCAGATCCTCTCCAAGTCATAAAGGTTTCGGGGCTGATGTTTGGTAACTTGAACCTTCAGCTCCCTCCACATATATTTTCTATGGGATTAAAGTCTGGAGACTGGCTAGGCCACTCCAGGACCTTAACCACTTCAATACAGGGCACTTAGACACCTTCCTGCCCAGACCAATTTTCAGCTTTCAGTGCTGTCGCAGTTTGAATGACAATTGCACGGTCATACAACACTGCACCCAAACTAAAATTTTATCATTTTGTTCCCACAAATAGAGCTTTCTTTTGGTGGTATTTGATCACCTCTGCAGTTTTTATTTTTTGGTAAACAAATAAATAAAAACCGAAAATTTTGAAAAAAATAAAAGTTTTGCTTTTGTTTCTGTTAAAAAAAATTGTAAATAAGTTTTCTCTTTCACTGATGGGCACTGATAAGGCGGCACTGACAGGCACTGATAAAGCGGCACCGATGAGGTGGCACCAATGAGCGGGCACTGACGGGCACTGACGATGGGCACTGATATGCAGCACTGATGGGCACTGGTAGGCGGCACTGATGGGTGGCACTCATATGCAGCACTGATGGGCACTGATAGGCGGCACTGATGGGTGGCACTGATAGGCGACACTGATGGGCAATGAAAGGCGGCACTGCTGGGCACTGATAGGGTGGCGCTGATGGGTGGCACTGATAGGCGGCACTGCTGGGCACTGATAGGCACTGATATGTGGCACTGATGGGCACTGATACGCGGCACTGATATGAGGCACTGATGGGCATCCCTGGTGGCACTGGCACTGGTAGGCATTGAAGTGGGCACTGACTGGCAGCTGCCTGGGCACACAGTGGCATTTCCCTGGTGGTCTAGGGGCATACCTGGTGGTCCAGTGTGGATCGCTTCCCTGGTGGTCCTGGGCGGCTTCCCTGGTGGTCCTGGGTAGGATCCGAGGGGGGGCTGTGCTGATAAACAATCAGCACAGACCCCCCTGTCAGGAGAGCAGCCGATCGGCTCTCCTCTACTTGCGTCTGTCAGACGCGAGTGAGGAAAAGCCGATAACCGGCTCTTCCTATTGACAGCCGTGATCAGCCGTGATTGGACACGGCTGATCACGTGGTAAAGAGTCTCCGTCAGAGACTCTTTACTTAGATCGGTGCTGCGGGGTGTCAGACTGACACACCGCAACAATGATCGCCGCGATGCGCGCCCCCGGAGGCGCGCAGTGGCTCAATATCCTGCGGACGTCATATGACGTCCAGTCAGGATTTTGAAACCACTTTGCCGCCGTCATTCTTCTATATGGCGGGCGGCAAGTGGTTAATGTGCTTCTTCTTGAACCACTCCTTTGTTGCCTTGGCTGTGTGTTTTGGATCATTGCCATGCTGGAATTCCCATCCACAACCCATTTTCAATGCCCTGGCTGAGGGAAGGAGGTTTACACCTAAGATTTGATGGTACATGGCCCTGTCCATCATCCTTTTGATGTGGTGAAGTTGTCCTGTCCCCTTGGCAGAAAAACACCTCCAAAGCATAATGTTTCCACCTCCATTTTTGACAGTGGGGATGGTGTTCTTGGGGTCATATGCAGCATTCCCCTCCTCCGAACACGGCGAGTTGAATTGATGCCAAAGAGCTTGATTTTGGTCTCCTCTTCCCCTAACACTTTCACCCAGTTCTCCAGTTCAGTTTGAATGTGATTGCTTAATTCTGAACACAGCTACATCCCCAGTTATAAGAGGGTGTGCACACTTATACAACCACATTATTTTAGTTTTTTATTTTTACTCCCCCCTCCTACTAAAATATTTCTGTTTGTTTGTCAGTTGAGTTATACAGTTTATAGGTCACATTAAAGGTGGAAAAAGTTCTGAAATTACTTATCTTTGTCTCATTTTTTACATCACAGAAATATCATCCCATGCAGGAAGTGTATTTATACCCGTCAGATGCTTGCACATAGTGCCTTGGTATTGTTTCCTTGTGCCCTGACCTGTGTTTGCTAGCCTGTGTTCCTGCAACCTGAACCTTGTATCCGGAACCCTGTATCCGTTCCTGGGCCCCTGCCCTGCAGCCTGATCCCTTCCGCCTGTTCTCCCTATCTCCTGTTACCCTCTCCCTGTCCTGTCTTGCTCCCAGCCCTATCTGCTTGATCTCCTGTGTATGACCCTGGCTTGTTTACGCTTATAATTGTATCTTACACCTGTATATACATTTGGTTTGGATAGCTATTTGTTGTGTGTCACTGTGGTTGGTTGCTGGTTTATTTTATTGTTGGCCATATCAGAGGTGCGTTTACTTTTGTTTATTCACTTACCTTTTAATAAATTATATTTTTATACTGAATCTGTTCTTGGATTTTCTGTGACAGTCCACATATTGCTGGTCACATCGGTCCCCGACAGGTTCAGTTTAACATTTCATATTTTATATTACTGAGCATTAGTGTGGACGCGCTTATTTTGTTGGATATTGTATTTGGAATTTTGTTATTCTTCTTTAGTAAGGTAAAGTACATTGTATATTTGTAATCTTGATAAAAACAAAAAGAGACTATTGTGAACTTTGTATGATCTATCAGGACTACGAAGAAATTAAAAAATTATTAGCTTTCAGGTCCTTAAAGCGGAGTTCCACACAAAAATGGAACTTCCGCTTTTCGGAAACCCTCCCCCCCTCCGGTGTCACATTTGGCACCTTTCAGAGGGGAGGGGGGTGCAGATACCTGTCTAAGACAGGTATTTGCACCCACTTCTGGCATAGACTCCCACGGGAGTCTATGCCTCTTCCTGTCCTTCCGCGCTGTCTCCTGGGAAACACACAGGTCCCAGGAGATAGCAGGGACCAGTTACGACGCGCAGCGCGACTTGCGCATGCGCAGTAGGGAACCGGGAAGTGAAGCCACAATGCTTCACTTCCTGATTCCCTCACCTGGGATGGCGGCGGCAGCTGCCGAGAGTCAAGCGATCTATCGGCGTCGACTGCCGACATCGCTGGACCCTGGGACAGGTAAGTGGCCATGTATTAAAAGTCAGCAGCTGCAGTATTTGTAGCTGCTGGCTTTTAATATTTTTTTTTTGGGTGGACCCCCTCTTTAAGCACTGTTACCATGATGCACGCCATGATGGTTTCATTCAATTCTTTTGTGTGTTTACAGTGCAGGAAGCTGCTAAATGTGACTCTGCCAAGGCCAGGCAAAATGTGTTGCACTAGAGTAGCATCAGTTTGAGATGAGTTGGGTAACATTGTATAAGCAAACTCCTCAGACCTCTTAGAATAATGGTACATTTCAGTATATAGCTTGTACTTGAGTCTTTGGCTTGAATAGTTGAGAACATTTTGTATTTTATATTGTATCACATTGTATTTCAGGCTTCATCAGAACAGATGAGTAAATCATTTTCTTTTTAACATATTCTCAAATGCTGCCAATTGTTTAAATATTGGAACACTTCCAAAACTTGATTGTTTAATCAATCCTGCCAATGCTAATTTTTGTATGAGACACGATACAAATCAGTTTGTATAGCAGCTGTATTCATTTGTTGCCTGGAAAAAGGTTTTGCATATTTTCTGCATTGAGTGGTAAACCCTTACTATTAAATAAAACTCATATAGGTATCATTTTCAAGATCAATAGCAGAACCATTTTATTTATTATGATTGATATTTTTTTGTTTTTTGTTTTTTTTTACTAATACTGTTTCTCAAACGTATGTAGCTGATACTCCCTTGTGAGCTGCAGTGTCTGGGGGAGGTAGGAAGTGAAACACAGAAGATGTTTTGGCTCTATCAGGGGAGGAGAAGGAAGTCATGAGATGTATGGGTTATTCTGCCACCTTCAGAAGAATTGGACACCGGAAGCATATACTGGTTGGCCAGTATAACTTTCCCCCTCCCGTCATTCCTCAGTTTCTTACTAGTGTCCTTGGAGAATGAATGTCTTTTCTCCACAGAGAAAAGCAACTACCATTTGTTTCCCTTTTTATCAAGGCATTTTTTCATCAAATAAGGTACTTCATTCACTAAAGAGTCAAGAGACCTCCCTTTGCAAGTTTCCAGATCAGCTGATCCTTGGCACTGCCTTGAAGGCCGTTCCTTGACACTGTCATGAGGAAAATGCAGGGCCGGCCTGTAATGTAACCCTAGGGCGCTGGGGTCTCAGGGCACCTAATGTCTTGTTGGACACTGAGAGCTTTACAGATCCAGGACTGTGATATATCCACCAGTGTGAGCCTGTCCCTGAAGACTCCTTTGGAATATTTCCACTGGAGGGGCGAAAAGTATTTGGAATGTGACTGTTATCTGCAGGATGCTCTTCAGCCCACCGCTGCAGTAGATGATGCGGAGATTTGCTCCCCTTTTTTAACCATATACGTTCACTACTTGGTGGCCCTGTAGTATATTTTTCATTAAATTATGTCTTGCTACATTTTTCTGCCTTCCTGTAACATCCTCCATGGTCTCCCAAACCTTTCCTTATCTGTGCAGGTTATTTGTGTTTGTGTGCACTGCTGTATACTCACTACAAATCCAATAGTTCATAGTATCTTGTCCATTTTAGGAGACATCAGGAAAAGGGTGGCTACACTGCTCCTTACAGTGGAAACATGGAGTATGAACATAGCCACTCTCTAACAGGAAGTTAGATCACAGCAGCAACAAAAAAATACATTTTTGAAGATAATAAATTTTTTAAACTAGAGTTTAGTGTCCGTTTAAGGGTTTCAAGAGTCCAGTGCTGGAACACAATGTATGTGTTACAAATATTGGGCAAAATGGCTGTGACATGTTTTTTAAATGCCTAATGTGCCATATTAGTGTGCCTCTCTCTGTGAAACATTGCTTGGTGTGTGCATACTTTTTTGCCTTTAACAGGAGTAGAAGCTCAGCTGACTTCCCACGAGGATCCCTTGGTCAGTCCCACTTGCTGCTTGTGAGTACCCTTATTGCCATTCCTTACTTTCCATACTAGCAGTACACTGCTGACTTACAACATAGGGGCTGTGAGCATATGCCTTTTCCAGACTTCTCCAGAGTCTGTCTCGTTTATCCCTGCAACTGCTTCTGCACATAGAGCTGAGGATTGCATGGAGCCTAACTTATCCATTTAGGATAGTCTGGTGCCTGGGAGGTTCAGTCTACTGCCATAATTCCTGGACATAAGTATGCCATTTAAGTAGTTATTTACAACCTGAGCAACCAATGTCTGAATTCTCCAGAGTTACCAGTCTGCGCTTCCTAAAAGGAATCCAATCTGTGAAATCTTCCCAGTACTGCAAGCGGTTTTATATTGTGAAGCAAAATACAAAAATCCCTGGAAACAGGGCAGAGGGATTACAGTGGTTGATCACCCCCCACGTGGCTTATGTGGTAAATTATAACTTAAAAGGACTTAAGGGGTATATTGCAAAAGTATCAAAAATCCACCTTATTTATGTATATTTATCATGTACCAGGTGCTGGAGGCCAATGGAGAGGGGGCTTCCTTTGCAGCTAAGTTCCAGACTCCCCTGAAGGTGAGACAGGAGGAGTCGAGCACAAAGTAGCACAGGTCGCCTGTGGAGTTGCTTGCAGAAGGACTCAGGAATACTGCTGATGTGATGAACAGAGTCTGCAGGCAGGTGGCAAATTGGGTGAAATGTGCAGCTCTTATGTGATCATATAAACCATAACAAATGATATAAGTACAAAAAACGTGAATAATAAATGATGTGCTCAAAAATACTCCCAAGCAGTCCTCTATTATGACATGTGATGTCTATAAATAGAGGAACTTGGACGTGTGATGTCCAAAAAAAAGTCAGTGACAAACTTCAATCATGTGTGATGATAATCCTCAACCACATGTGGATATGATATAGTGACAGTCTTTAACTTCAAATATGTATGATGTAATAACAGTTGATAGTAGATCCACCACCAAAGACACCAGAAGCTGCTTACCAGAGGGATTGAACTCAAATAGGTGTACACCTAGTGAGTCAATCAAGCTTTGTGTTATAATATACCAAGGGGATCAGATGCTCTATCCAGATATGACCTCCAGATGGAACCAAGAACAGGTGTAAGGTATGAATGGACTCAGTAGATATAGGCAGTCAGTCCCACCATTAAAAGAAAGAGGAATGCATATAGCGTAACTCCGTATGGAATTTTTATTACATGAAAAGCAAAGGAAATACACTCACATGTTTAGCAGTAAAATCAAGCGCTTGTATAAAAGAAGATAGTGGTCTCAGCATATCCTCCCGACGCGTTTCGACTTAGAAGCCGTCATCATCTGGGGCCCCAGATGACTAGTCTGCATTCATTATGTTCTGTGATCTGATCTGTCATCAAATGGCTCACACTGATGGCCCACTGTACAGCGCTAATTCGAGCGGCTCTGTACCTTGTGATTGCTGTGAGAACTACTGTTTACATTTGAGAGCCCATGTCTTCCTCTCACTGCTGAGGAACGAGGAACTAATGAAACTAATGAAAAAATGATCACCTATCAGAGCCATATTACAGGCAGTATCAGATTCAGATTGTGATTGTTGGATTACTTATTTATTTTACTGCTTCCATCACCCTTTCTCTTCTGTACGGCTGATCTCTATCCTGACCTGTATAGTAATTCCTCACCTCCTTCTCCTACACATCTACACAAAACCCCTTCTTCTTCATCCTCCCACTGTATGTGACCTGTACAAGCAGTACCTAGTGTGCCATCACCATGCTTCATGTTGTAACCACCTCAATCCCATAATTTTCCTTCAGTTACAAAAAACTTTTGGCAAAAATGTAATCCCCTTGGGGTGTCTACTTTCCAAAAAGGATAATTCTGGTGATCTTTTTTCCCGTCCTGGCATTTTAATTTTAAGAGCGAGTTAGGGAAAAGGTTTTATTTTCTTCTACTTTTTTTGATTTTTTTTCCTTTTTATATATTAAAGAAAAAAAAAACGGGTTTATTGAATTGTCTCAAATAAATGTTATAACATTCATTTGGGTACAATGTTGCATGAAGTAGTTATGATTGGGCTCATGCATGAATTTGAATATTCAGTCTCAATTTAGATAGTTAGGACTTGATTACTTTGCCTAACACAAGATAGTGTAAGGGGTCAGAGGTCGCTTTGAGTGACTGCTCTGTCAACGTAATGAGTACAGATGCTGCACACTCAGAACATGGAAGTTGGTGTGAGAGGTAAGGCAATTGAAGGTTACCTGTGACCTGCAGCAGTAAGGCTGGGTTCAGACATGTCCAGCTGTGGTTTGCAGTCTGAAGTCCAGTGCAGTTTTGTTCACCAGTTCAGGTGCGATTGAGGTGCACATTTTTACTTACATTCGCACCTAAACCCAACCCAAAATCGCACAGGACTTGACCTGGCCATTTTATAGATAGGCAACTCCTATCCTCATATTGATTAGTGGTTCCAAATTAATAATAACTACTGCAGTAGGAAATAGACACAAAAGATACACTCCACATCTTTCCAAATAACTGATCTGCTTTATTTATTATGACACAATTGAAGGTTTTTATACACATGATTACGTAGGTATCACATTAACATAGGCGTCATTAAGGTGTGGCTATTGAGGCTTGAGCCCTGAATGTGGGGCCAATAGCCCCGAGTGTAGTAGGGTTGCCACCTGTCCGGTTTGGACACATGTGCCCGGTTTTCAAGCCGCCTGAAACCCGGGCACATAACTGTTCAGTCGTCCTGTGACCAGTGGCCCCGGCCGCAAGATCTCGAGCAGCTCATCAGGATTCCTGTGGCCACTGCCATCAGTGTTACACTCACTGTCACATACAGCCTGTACGAGGGCTGGGCAGCGGGCGCTCTGTGATTGGCTGTGCAGGCGGCGGACATAAGGGTCTGTGATTGGCCCGGTGGAGGTGGTGACTGGTCACATGTGGGGGCGGAACAGGGCTGGACTGTGGGCGATCTCGGCCGCCCGGAGTCCCGCCTCCCTGCCTGGCGTGCGCTATGTCTCCTCCTGACTGAGGTCTCTCTGTTATCTGCCCTTCCACCAGCCTGTCAGCGTGCCCCTCTATGTAAGCCCACCCCTCTCTGTAACCCACCCCCCTCTGTCATCCCGCCCCTTTCTGTAAGCCCACCCCTTTCTGTAAGCAACACCCCCTCTGTGTCAGCCCACCCCCCTCTGTCAGCACCCCTCTGTGTCAGCCCACCCCCTCTCTGTCAGCCCACACCCTCTGTCAGCACCCCCCTCTGTCAACCCACACCCTCTCTGTCAGCGCCCCCCCTCTGTCAGCGCCCCCCCTCTGTCAGCACCCCCGTCTCTGTCAGCGCCCCACTCTCTGTCAGCACCCCCGTCTCTGTCAGCGCCCCCCTCTCTGTCGGCACCCCCCTCTCTGTCAGCACCCCCCTCTCTGTCAGCCCACACCCTCTCTGTCAGCCCACACCCTCTCTGTCAGCCCACACCCTCTCTGTCAGCGCCCCCCTCTCTGTCAGCACCCCTCTGTGTCAGCCTACCCCTCTGTCAGCACCCCCCTCTCTGTCAGCACCCCCCTCTCTGTCAGCCCACCTCCCCTCTGTCAGCACCCGCCCTCTGTCAGCCCACCCCCTCTGTCAGCACCCCCCCTCTGTCAGCCCACCCCCTCTCTGTCAGGCCACCCCCTCTCTGTCAGCCCACCCCCCCTCTGTCAGCACCCCCCTCTCTGTCAGCCCACCCCCCCTCTGTCAGCGCCCCATCTCTGTCAGCCCACACCCTCTCTGTCAGCACCCCCTCCCTCTGTTAGCACCCCCCTCTGTCAGCACCACCCCCCTCTGTGTCAGCACCACCCCCCTCTGTGTCAGCACCACCCCCCTCTGTGTCAGCACCCCCCCTCTGTGTCAGCCACCCCCTCTCTCTCCTGCCTCCTCCCCCCTTTCTCTCACCCCCTTACCTCCTCCTCTCTCACCTCCCCTTTCTCACCTCCCTCACCCACCTCGTTTCCCCCTACCTCTTTTCTCCCCTACCTCTTTTCCCCCTTCAGGGGGTGGAGGCCCCATGATTCCTAACAGCAGCCCTGTGAGTGAGTGTACCAGTTCAAATGTGTCTTGCCGACACAGTGGGCACAGCGATGCAGCATCTGCCACTACTTTGCCTTCTCCCCAATCCCCCTCACACAATGGAAGGAAGGAAAATGGCACTACAGAAGAGCAGTTTCGCTCCGCCCCCAAACTCCGGCTCCCACACTTTCTGACTCTAAACGGCTCTCGGTAAGGCAGTCTAATGGGGGTCTTTAGGGGCAGGGAACACTGATGGGGGGGAGGGGTCACTGATCTAATAGAGATCTCTAAGGGGGGTGCTGATATAAGGGGACTCTGAGCTAATGTAGAGGGGGTGCTGACTGCTGATGACCCATTAGATCAGCAGTCAGCACCCGCCATTAGATCAGCACCCCCATCCCCCCCTCCCTAGAGACCTCTACTAAATAAGGGAAACTCTCTCTTATATCAGCACCCGCATTAGATCAGTTTGTCCTTATATTACCTCCCCCTCCATCTCCTTAGAGAAACCCATTATATTACAGTCCCCTTATATCAGCACCCCCCTTAGAGACTGACGGTTTGTCTCTAAAGGGGATCAGATATAGGGGACTCTGATCTAAAAAAAACAAAACAAAAAAACCCACCTAAAATAAAACTAAAACGCCTCGAAAAAACTATGCAAAAATACATTAAAATGCAGTGCAACCTCCACCTATAATTATATTCTTTTAAATGTGAACAAATAATTGTGAATGATGGTGGAAACCCCCAAGGGTAATCCAAGTATTAATACACTCCAATCTTATTTAAACATATACTGTGCAATCGCCACACACATGTAATAGTGTATGAATAGAGGTGTAAATCCATTCCAAAATGTGTTGTGCTAATATCCAACAAAAGGAAATTGGATATTAACACATTTTGGAATGAATTGGAGGTTTACACCACTATAACGGCCATGGTGGCTGTGACTGGGAGTGGGACAGAACAAAGATTTTTTTAAAGAAAGGTGTCACTCCCTCTCTGTCTCTGTGTTTATCTCTCGCTTTCTCTCTCTCTCTCTTCTCTCTCTGCTCTCTCTCTTTCTCCCCTTCCCTCTCCTCTCGTCTCTCTTCTCTCCTCTCTCTCTTGTCTCTCTTCTCTCTTCTCTCTCTCTGTCTCTGTTCTTTCCTTCTCTCTCTCTTCTCTCTCTCTCTCTTCTCTCTCTCTCCTTCTATGTCTCTATTCTCTCTCTTCTCTCTTTTTTGACGGGCACAGTGGCTTCATTTGACGGGCACATTGGCTGCATTTGAAGGGTCACAGTGGTTGCAGTTGATGGGGCACAGTGGTTGCAATTGATGAGGCACCTTGGCTGCATTTGACGGGCACAGTGGCTGCAATTGATGGGTCACAGTGGCTGCAATTGATGGGTCACAGTGGCTGCATTTGACGGGGCACAGTGGCTGCATTTGATGGGGCACAGTGGCTGCATTTGATGGGGCACAGTGGCTGCATTTGACGGGCACAGCGGTTACAATTGATGGCACGGTGGCTTCATTTGACTGCCCCTTGGCTAATTTTAAATAAATAAACTTAGGCTTTAAGGGGGCAAGGGCGGGTAGGTCAGTGTATGTCAGATAGGTAGGTCAGTGTATGTCAGATATGTAGGCCAGTGTGTGTCAGGTAGGTCAGATAGGTAGGTCAGTGTGTGTCAGGTAGGTCAGATAGGTAGGTCAGTGTGTGTCAGATAGGTAGATCAGTGTGTCAGGTAGGTCAGTGCGTGTCAGGTAGGTCAGATAGGTAGGTCAGTGTATGTCAGGTAGGTCAGTGTATGTCAGATAGGTAGATCAGTGTGTGTCAGATAGGTAGGTCAGTGTATGTCAGATAGGTAGGTCAGTGTATGTCAAGTAGGTCAGTGCATGTCAGGTAGGTTAGTACGTGTCAGGTATGTCATGTAGGTCAGTGTATGTCAGCCAGGTAGGTCAATGTATGCCATGTAGGTCAGTGTATGTCAGGTAGGTCAGTGTATGTCGTATAGGTGGGTCAGTGTATGTCAGGTAGGTCAGTGCATGTCAGGTAGGTTAGTACGTGTCAGGTATGTCATGTAGGTCAGTGTATGTCAGCCAGGTAGGTCAGTGCATGTCAGGCAGGTCAGTGTGTGTCAGGTAGGTAACACCCCCTCCATACAACCCCGCCGCCCCATGCCCCCCCCCCCCCTGGTACCAGGCTCTGACTTTGTGCTGAAGCCCCTGGTCTTTTTGCTACCTAGCAATGCCCCTGCACATTAATATTACAATTGTACGTTTATGGTAACAAGGGGCGTATCATAGGCAGACTAATTCTAATCAGGACTCGAAAGAATGCAAACATGTAATGAAAACATTATTAGTGCTGTGTGCACAGTGAGGGCAATGTGCAATACATTCAAAATCGAATACAATTATATACAGAACTTACAAATTTCCTTTACAGTCTCCTCTCTTTTGATCAATATTTTGATCACTAACCATACCTGCTTTCACCTTTAACCTGGGACCTCCACATGCTTAGGTGGAGGTAGTCCTGGCCAAAGAGGCAAAACTCCATTGTGGAAAATATAATAGCTGAGCAGCTTTTTCATTGGCATGGTGTCCTTCCAGCTTATTACTGATCTCTCATCCCAGCTACATTCTTTCATGAGAGCACAAAGGGGGGGGGGTCACATCTGCATACATGACCCACACAAGAGATAGAATTAAAGGTTCTAGCATTTACACACATGCACAAATATCTCTCTAAAATTGCTTACATTTTTCCCATTTGTACACAACACATTCATATCATTCTCTCACCTCTTTAATATTTCCCTGCTTAACTTCTGCTTTCCTTATTTTGTTCTGATATCCTTTGCATCCCATGTATTGTAATCCCATACTTCACATACTCTAGCTTCTATGATCAGGCGGGCAGCCATAGTGCTCATCCCATCTTCCCTCTCTGACAACATATAAAGTATTCTGTTTTAACTCTCATTTCTCTGTTTTAACTTTACTAGTTGTAGTGCCTGACCCCAAATTCATCTCACAACTTAACATCAAAATGTCCCTTTCTGTCTAGTCTTAATTGTCACCCTTGATCCATCCTGCTAACATAGATACCTGTTTCTCTAGCTGTTTACTCTGCATGATTTTAGTCCCTGTGAACTTTGGTAACCCAGTTACCCATTGTGGATCCATGTCCACTTTAACCATTAATCTAGAGGCTCAGTATAGGCGGAACTGCACCTTCGGTTCATATATTTTATAGTGCTGCTCTTGCGCTGGGCATTTTTGAGGGTCTCTTACCCTTCATTCCCTTACTTTAATGCCCATAATGAGTGGCCAGTCTTCTCTACGTGAGCCTATACCCTCTTGCCTCTAAACTACTTTATCTAGCAGATGTACTTCATATACCTGTGAACAGCACTATTCTTCCCTTTCTTATATATAACACTCCGATGGACAGTAGACAGTAACAACATAACATATAACCACCAATCAATACAGTTTGATTAAGGGGAGTAAAATAGGTACCCTTTGTCTCAAAAATGCCTTACCGATCAGGGAAGTCTGATAACTCAAATGTAAGCAAAAGGCTTACCTCAGCCGGCTGATTATCAGAAATTCCCGGATCGCCTCAAGCTCCTCATTTCGGATTCTCAGGGTCACCTGTAAATCCTCCTAGGCAAAACTCGCCATCTGACCTAGCCATTTTATAGATAGGCAACTCCTCTCCTATTGATCAGTGGTTCCAAATTAATAATAACTACTGCAGTAGGGAACAGACACAAAAGATACACTCCGCATCTTTGCAAATAACTGTTCTGCTTTTTTATGACGCAATTGAAGTTTTTTATACAAATGATTACGTAGGTATCACATTAATATTACAATTGTACGTTAATGGTAACAAGGGGCGTATCATAGGCAGACTAATTCTAATCAGGACTCGAAAGAATGTAAACATGTAATGAAAACATTATTAGTGCCATGTGCACAGTGAGGGCAGTGTGCAATACATACAAAATAGAATACAATTATATACAGAACTTACAAATTTCCTTTACAGGACTCTTTTCAGAAATTGACCACGCCCCCCCCGGACATGTGTGAACCAGTTCCATTGAAAGCCGGTCCGATTCACATGCTATGTTAAAAACACATCCGATTCGTATATATGGGAACTGAGACTAAAGGTTTCCATATTTTTTTTTTTTTTTTACTGAATGGTTTATTCTAAAGTTTAGTCTCCTAATAGACATTGAGAGGTTGATTTACTAAAACTGAAGAGTGCAAACTCTGGTGCTGCTCTGCATAGAAACCAATCGGCTTCCAGGTTTTTTTTTTTGTCAAAGCTTAATTGAATAAGGTCACGTTAGACGCTAATTGGCTGCCATGCGCAGCTGCACCAGATTTTGCACTCTCCAGTTTTTGTAAATTAACCCCTCAAGGTTTTTAAAATGATTGCTTTTAGGTGATGAAATAAAAAAAAAAGACCCTACTTGTTTTGTATTTGTTTTTTACTTTGTTAATAAACAGAACATATCATACATAGGATTAACATATGCTGTCTTTACAGATTCCATTTGAATTTCTAGAAATGGTGCAGTCAGATATTAATAAATGTCTTCTCATTCTCCACGTATTTCTGCATTAATGAGGTTGCTAAGCGACATACTGTTGTAACATTTGAATTATACATAAATCTTTTGTTTAAAAAAAAAAAGAATATTCATGCCATACTCCTGAATATAATCATCATTTTGAATGTTAGATACTGATTTTCAAATATTGATGACTGGTTCTTTGCAATTCCATTTCTTTTGATTTTATTACACTTTCTTAATCAATTCTAGCAGTAAATTATATTACAGTTTAGCTGTATGTGTGTTTGTGTGTACATGAGTGGAATTTAGTAGTTTGAGACATATGAATATCTTAGTTTATGTGGAATAAATATATAGTATTTATATTGCTGATTTAATCAGTATTAATATAAAGTTAAAGTGATCTCGCGCATAAATAAATATCACTAAAACCGTGAAGGTGAGAATCAACCAAATGGATAAATAAATTAATAAAAAGTAAAAGTGATATAAAGTTTCACTGTGCAAACTGAATAACAAGATAAGGTGCACACTAATAAAATAAGTAGAATATCACTAAACAGAGTGATGCATAAAAGTACATGTGGAGTATGATAATAATCACTTCAAACAAAAATGAGAAAATTCTTCATAAATAGAGATGGTATAAAAAGCAGTGAAAATCTCCTCCGAAAAGTCAATAGATGGCCAGTGATAATAAATAGTCCAAATAAATAATTAATTAATGTGTATGTAATCCTCCAGATACGTAAGGAAAGTAGATAATATATCCAGATGAGTGACTAGGTGGTGTAGATTAAGATTGGTGAAAGATAATATTCATGTTGAATTCCATGAATTCTCTCATCGGATGCAGTCTCACAAAACTCTCACCTTACAGCTGTGTAGTATCTCGCATCAGCAGATCATTGGTGTAAACCACATCCTTCTATCTGGGTCCTAATGGGTTAATGAATACTGCGGGTGTGCTCATGGATATTTCTCCCCTTCATAGTCCTCCACACATATGTCATGGATTAATCCGATGTCACCACAGCATATAAGGGAGAAGGAAGAGAGAGAGAAGCCTCCACTTATCCCACCTGCTGCAACCACTGTACACCCCCAATACTGCAGGTTCTAATTACATTGTCTCATTCTTACCCAGTAATTTTCCTCCACTTCTAAGTTGGAGTCGGTTCCGGTTCCTGTGATTCCTCCTGATCGCATCCTGGCTACGGTTCTCACCAGTCTTCTCACCAGTCTTCTCCTTTGGGTGACAAAATTCTTGCTGCTCAGGTCCATGCTCCTCCTGAGAAACCTTGTGACTGCTGCTTTGTCCCAGAGAGTCTCCGTTCTGCCGTGCTCCAGATTTATCATTCTCCCAAGGCAGCTGGCCACCCTGGGAAGAATCAACTCGTTTGGGCCATTTCCCAACAATTCTGGTGGCCTAGTCTATGGGCTGATGTAACTGCCTTCGTAGCTGCCTGTTCTGTGTGTGCTCAGAGTAAGACTTCACGACACCTTCCAGTGGGCCTCCTACAACCCATACCCAATGGAGAGAGGCCCTGGACCCACCTGTCTATGGATTTCATTGTGGAGTTACCCAACTCCCAAAGCAACACTGTTATCCTTATGGTGGTTGACCGGTTCTCAAAGATGTGTCATTGTATTCCACTTAAGAAGCTGTCCACTTCTAAGGAACTGGCTTCCATTTTTGCTCGGGAGATCTTTCGCTTATATGGACTACCCAAGGTGATTGTCTCGGACAGGGGTCTTCAGTTTGTCTTCCGGTTCTGGCAAGCCTTTTGTGCACAGTTGGGAATTCAGCTTGCTTTCTCCTCTGCGTATCACCCGCAGTCTAATGCAAGCAAGTCTAGAGCAAGCCAATCAGTCCTTGGAGCAATTCTTAGGTTGCTATATTTCTGACTATCATAACAACTGGTCAGACCTATTACCCTGGGCAGAGTTTGCTTACAACAGTGCCTTGAATTCTGCTTCCCCATTGTCCCTGTTTATGGCGAATAATGGCTTCCAACCTTCCATGTTGCCTGACTCGTTTATTTCGCAGAGTATTCCTGCGTTAGAGGAGCAACTCCGTGGTCTTCATTCCACTTGGGCACAAGTTCAGGAGACTTTGCAACATGCTAACGATAGGTACAGACTCTATGCTGACCGGAGACGTCTGCCTGCACCTCCCTACCAGCCTGGGGACAGAGTCTGGCTGTCGTCTCGCAACCTCTGACTTCATGTTCCTTCTTTGAAGTTCGCACCTCATTTTATTGGGCCTTTCCATATCCTTTGCAGGATTAACCCAGTCCCATCTCTCTCCACAGTTACCCAGCTGTTGTTGATTCTGCTCGTCAGTCCTGCCTACTTAAAGTCATCCAGCTCACTTGATCTCTGCCTTCGCCTTTGTCAACATCACAGAAACTTTCTCTTGCGTTCCTGTTGAAGACTTGCTTGGCTGATGTTCCTTCTGGCTCCTGATCCTGCTTGCTGTACTACTACCTTTATCTCTGGCTCTCTGACATTTGCTTGGCTGACTACCCGATCCAGTTACTGAACTCTGGCTTGCTTTGACTACGCTTACTCTGTTTACCTTATTATTATTAATAAACAAGTGTGATTTAACTTTACTTCTGTCTCGGTCTGATTCATGGTTCCTGATACAACCATTGGAAATGGTGCTATTTGTACTAAAATAAAAAATTTGCAACAAACGTTTGCAAAATGTGTGAATGAATTCAAGTGTTTGCTCACCAATACCAGAAGTCTGCCAAGCAAAATAGGTGAGTTGGAAGCTCTGGTGCACGAGGAGAACTATGATCTAATTGGTATTGCTGAATCTTGGCTTCATTCTTCTCATGACTGGGCTATTAATATTCCTGGCTATGCTCTCTTGCGGAAAGACAGGGTAAAACGGAGGGGTGGTGGTGGTGTCTGTCTCTATGTGAGAAGTGACCTCAAAATGAGTGTGAAAGAGGACCTAGTTGATGGAGAGTGTGATGTGTATGAAGTTTAATGGGTGGAACTGTACGTGGGTGTGCGTACTACTAAGGTTTTCATTGGAGTTTGTTATAGACCTCCCAGTGTTAATGAGGAGGTGGAGACTCTGCTCCTTGCACAGATGGAAAGGGCTGCAAGGGCTGGGACAGTGATAATAATGGGGGATTTTAACTACCCAGAAATTGACTGGAGTAATGGCACTGCTGGGACAGTTAGAGGGCAAAAATGTATAAACCTATTACAAGACAATTTTATGGTCCAGTTTATTGAGGCTAGGAATGACGTTCTGCTAGAACTGGTAATCTCAAACCATGCAGAGCTTATTACCAATATTCATATAAAAGAACATCTGGGTAGCAGTGATCATAACATGATTTCATTTAATGAAAGCTGTAAATAAACACATACGAGAAAGATAGAAACAATTAACTTTAAGAGCAAATTTTCCAAGGATGAGGGCTGCTCTCCAAGACTGGGAGGGAATGTTGGCATCAATGGACACAGAACAGAAATGGTAATTCTTCAAAAAGACTGTATGCGAACTCAATACAAAGTATATTCCCATGGGCAATAAGTGTAAAAGGCTAAAAATAAAACCTATGTGGCTCATGGCCAAAGTTAAAATGTCTGTAAATAATAAGAAAAGAGCCTTTAAAAAATATAAAAATGAAGGAACACTATCATCGTTTAAATGCTACAAAGAATATAACAGAATATGAAAAAAGTAAATCAAGGACGCAAAAATTCAAAATGAAAGACAGATTGCAAAAGATAGTAGGACAAACCCTAAAAAATAATTCAAATACATTAACAGTAAAAAGGTCAGGACTGAGCATGTAGGCCCTTTAAAATAATGTAGAGTGGGTGACTGGGGACAAAGAGAAGGCTGAAGTAGATATGAATTCCCTGTATCGAATAGGCGTCGGGGAGGGGACAGGACGGCATGAGGAGCAGTTTACCTGCCATAGGAGGAGACGCACATCACCCCCATACCTTTCCGGTATCTGATCTTATTGGTTATTGCTGGCAATAGAGTGGTGCACTAGACGCACTTCATAAATCACTTTTATTTTTACATAACAGAGGTATTTCACTGAGGAGCCCTGGATGCTGTTTTTCCCTTCTGAGCCCAGAGGAGGTTCTAATGCATGTTTAGACTTAGCTTAATCACTAAGTCGCACGCTCTAAGGTGAGCGTTCACTGCCTAGGGAATCACTGAACGGAGGACACCTTGGCACATTTGAACACCTACCATGTTGTTTTTGTGATTGCATGGACTACTCAGCGTATTGATTAGAAGCACAGCAGGACACTTTGTCTGCACACAAGCACTTTAATACTTGTCTTATATTTTTTCACATACATTATATGGACTTTTATTAACATTTTGTATTTTATGAATTTATATGTTTTTTCACATGAGCACTATATATTTACTGTGCATTTGAGTTTCCACTCCCTTATTTTTAATTTTTTATTTATTATTATTTACTGGCACTTCACCATTGGTCAACATCTGTGTGTTTTTATGTTATGTATGCATTTGGTATCCTATTATTGGGTGTATAGTGCATAATACCTAGCACAGCACTTTTCAATTTAATTATTTAATAATTTATTTTTAGCTGCTGTATTATGTTGATCCAATACCTTTTATAATTATTTTATTTTTGATGAGATTATATTCATAGTGCGGCGTAGTATTTACTTATGTCTAGCCATCCTAGTTGGCTATATTGATGGCACAAAGCCCCCCATTCCTGGTGATTTGCCCTAAAGCACACACCACCTCAGAGGGGGTATCAGCAAAGCTGGCCACAGAAAGTCAAAAAGCCAAAAAAAAATTTTTTTTTTCATATTCAAAAATCTTTTTTATATCTTGTCCAACTATTATGCATCTGGTTTAAATAAGTATTTTGTTACCATTTCATTTCCCCAAAACACAAAAACTAGAGAATTTAAAGGCACCTGTATAGACAGTGCCCTGATATTGAGGAAATTTCAACATGTCCAACAGGTTTGGATGCTAGCCCCAGGGGGCATTGTCCATAGATCAATTCTGTAACCAGTACCCCAGGATGATTTTTGCATCAGCAAAAATTACAAGTCACGATGAGTGATTAAATTAACGACAGCAGTGTCGGTCATGAATATAATACTCGTGTAACCCTGACTTACATTCAACAATAATCATGCAATTTGTGGTGTCTCTCATCTCCCGCAGACCCGGGTTACTAGGTTAGTGTGCCAGAGTCCAGGGTTCCCAAGTCGGTAGTTCCCGTAAACTGTTGCATTGGCGGGTCTGGCCAGGAATCCAGCTCAATTGGTTGAATACCCATATTTTTTACTGAGTTTTTTTTTTTTTTTTACACATGCAGGCCCAGTTCTGCAACTAGCTATTGCTGCAATTTCAGTACTTTAACTGAGCAATTACCTTCTCTGCTTTTTTGTGTGGATGCCCTAGAGCAAGTACTGAGACAAATCTCCAGAATGGCTCTAAATTCAATTCACATTGACACTTAGGAAAACTACACAAAAACAGTCAGGCAACTCTGTGTCAAGGCTTGTTACCTGGCAGTGGTTTGTATTTGTGACAAACTGTATTCCACACTTCCCTTACACTTAAAAAGGTTAAGACGCACACAATTAAGAAACGGGATGGAACAATCAATGACTACTTTTATTCAGCATGAGCAGATACTTCTACCATGTTGCAAGAATGGCAACCTTTACATCTTGTCTATATAACCTTTAATAAATGAGATGCTTTCCAATTGCTGCCTGACCAGCGCAGCAAATTGAACAGGGTAAATAATATGGTCGTTTTACATATATCATCCTAAAAGTGTGATGTTTCAGAAATATGCAATTTGTTACTTGGTTATTCTTGCAAGATGTTCTTAGAAAGTTATTTTTCTCTTTTTTTTCCCCTAAGGCGGACCTGTTATCTACAGAATGTTAATCTATCCTCCAACACGTCGTGCTCTTTTTGTTGGTTGTGGATTGCAAATGTTTCAACAGTTGGCGGGCATCAACACAGTCATGTATGTATTTAATTTTCCAAATTACAAAGATTGAGATAATGTATGACACACTCTGAGCCCCCATTCACATAAGTGCCATTTCTAAAGCAGCTACTGTCACGCAGCACTGCATGACAATGGAAATCACATTATTCTCTATTCTCTATCAATGCAGTGCAGGTACAGTGTGTTTTTATATTTTAATATTTTGATTGGAAAAGAAACAAAGTTTGGTAGGAACAGACGTATTATTGGAACAAAGCCAATTCTCAGGTTGTCAACATAGTAATACAAAGGCATGAAATGTATGACCACAAAAGATAACTGTCATCCAACATTACATCAAAGAAGCATGTTTTAGGCAAAAAAAAAAAAGAATCTCAGGTTAAGCTCCGAGGGTTGAATATACTATCCATCATCAAGACAAAACAATCATCGTCAAAAAAAAAAAACAAAACAAAAAACAAAACAAAATCCTGAGTAGTAATGGGACCGAACGGAAATCAGGAATACAACTATGTATGATGGATGATGGAGAGCAGGAACAAGGGCATGGTATAGGGAAAAGAGGAAGGGGGGAGGACAGTAATAGGTAAGGAGCCACAGAGAAATCCCAGCAGTGATCCCTGAGATTATCGCAAGCCTCACTACTGCGTGAGCAACCAAATGTACCGTACATGTAGATACCAGAAAAGGAGAGAAATAAGGAGGAAAAAAAAGAGAGGAAGGAGAAGAAGAAGAAAAAGGAGGACATGGTCATCTCAGAGTTCATTAGGGAGTCGAGATAAGATCCATGGGTCCCATATCTTATCAAATTTTTTTGAATTATTACAAAGTATATGAGTGAGCTTATCATTAATCATGATCCAGTTGAGTTTACTTCTAACGTAGTAGTCTATCGAGTGGAATTACCGACTGTTTCCAATGCCAAGCAATTGTAATTTTTGCTGCCAGCAATATATAAGTATTCAATTTCACTGATTTTCTGTGCACTTCATCAGGCAGTTTGTGAAAAAGAGCTGCTTCTGGAGATCTGCGAATGTTCACCCCCTCACTGAGTTTATTAGATTAAATAACCTAATCCAGAACCTAGTCACTAGGGAGCATTGCCACCAAATATGGTTCATCGTCCCCAACTGGCCACACCGTCAGAAACAATTCGGTGAAGTGGAAGGATGCATGGATGTTTTATAATTAGCTTCTATTAGAGTTGAATTGATGGAAACTTTAGATAAATTATAAGCGATGTCCTGCCACTCAGATCAAATGTAAGGTTCCAGGTCCCTTTCCCATTGATTCATACAGGCAAGTTTTGAGTCCGGCTCAGTGAGAGAGGCGTATACCGCAAATACACGTCCCCCCTGGAAGCCCCTGGCTTGGCAAGATAGTTTAAAGGTTGTGAGTGTAAGGGGTTTAGATCTGGCAAAGGATACAATTTGATTGTATCGGAATATTTCACTAGGAGGCATTTGCAACGTATCCTTAAAATGTTACAAAGTGTATATTTGATCTCGCCAATTCTTAATAGCCCCTTATTAAGCCACCATTGAAATAATCTTGGTATCAATCCATTTGGAAACTCTGGGTTACAAAAAATGGGAGCTAGTGGTGTATACAGGGATGATAAAGGGCTGCGGTGATGTGTTCTGTCCCAAACTGTTAAAGAATGTGATAGAAAGGGACATAATAGCGGACATAAACGGCTAGGAAGCCACATTAATGATCCTATGGCAAATGGATAGCAAGAGAGTGCCTCAATAGAGACCCAAAGGGGGACTGAGCCTTTAGCAGTAGTGTAGGCTAATTGGGCAATCTGGGCTGCTTGGAAATATACCTGTAGATTAGGAAGACCAAGCCCACCCCTAGATTTTGGGGTATAAAGCGTTTGTTTTTGCATCCGAGGCCTCTTGTTACCCCACACGAATCGCAGGACTTCAGCTTGTAGATGTTGTAAATCTCCCCTCGGGATTTCCACCAGTAAAGTTCTAAAGTAGTAAAGGAGTCTGGGTAAGAACGTCATTTTGATTGAATTGATTCTGCCAAACCATGAAGGTACAGTGTGTTTTTATAAAAAAAAATGCAGGTGCTACTTTGGTGCAGTTGCAGCGTGATTTTGGCCACATAGACTTCAATGGAAGCGCACCAAAAAAAGCATGTAA
The DNA here is from genome assembly GCF_042186555.1 of Aquarana catesbeiana. Lineage (NCBI taxonomy): Eukaryota > Metazoa > Chordata > Amphibia > Anura > Ranidae > Aquarana > Aquarana catesbeiana. The sequence goes on from NC_133326.1 coordinate 194,694,898, forward strand.
AATGCATGTACATGGCAAGGTGTTATGTATAAAATCTAGTTTCCGTCTACAAAAAAAAAAACTCAATACAAAATCGCACTGAAAATTGGATAGTGCTGCAGCTGCACTAGTGTGAACCTATGTCAGTCTGTAAGTACAGAACTACGGTAGCTCCCATTTTTGTTGTTGTCAGAGGATCCTTTGACAGTCATACAACCATTTTCAGGATTAATCAATCATATAAACTGGTGTAAAACTGCATCTGGATTACAAACTACCCGAAACAATTAGTTGTCTTTTAACCCTTTCACTGCCAGGTCTGTACGCCGTACGGACCTACAGATGTGCCTGCAGGTGGCCAGGTCCTTACGCCTTACAGACCTAATTTCTCCCTCTGCTATAAGCTCATGGTCACTTCAATGACCATAAACTTATAGCAGAATTGTTCAGCAGACTCTGCTGAACAATTCTATAAGGCGCCTTTCACACGGACGGCTATTCTGCCGCAGTTAAAAGCATGTTTTTTTTTTCCTGTGAAATTCAAGACTCCAGGCACTGCGATCAGCTGCATTTGCACAGTGCGATTAGCTGCGGTTGCATTTAGCTGCGGTTTGCCATTTCCATGGCAGCCCGACAGGGTACCGACTCGCACTGTTTGGTATGAATCTTGAGGGGGAACTCAACGCCAAATTTTAAATGAAAAACCGGCCTGGGTCCCCCCCAGGGGCATACCAGGCCCTTAGGTCTGGTATGGATTTTGAGAGGAACGCCCTACGCCGAAAAAACAGCGCGGGGTCCCCCCCAAAATCCATACCAGACCCTTATCCGAGCACGCAGCCCCCCCTCCTGAACCGTACCAGGCCGCATGACCTCAACATGGGGGGGTGCTTTGGGGAGCCTGCGGCCCCCCCCACCCCAAAGCACCTTGTCACCATGTTGATAAGGACAAGGGCCTCTTCCCGACAACCCTGGCCGTTGGTTGTTAGGGTCTGTGGGCGGGGGGATTATCTGAATCCGGTAGCCCCCTTTAATAAGGAGGCCCCCCACCCTATGTGGATGAGTATAGGATACATGGCACCCCTACCCATTCACCTGGGGGAAGAAGTTTCAATAAAAAAAACACTACACAGGTTTTTAAAGTAATTTATTAGACAGCTCCCGATCTTCGTCCAGCTTCGGGGGTCTTCTTCCGACTTCGGGGGTCTCTCCGGTTCTTCTCCGCGCTCTCCGGGTCTTCTGCCGGACTCCTCAGGTATCTTCTGCTCTTTTGCGGCTCTTTTGCTAGCGGTGGCCCGGACTTCTGCCTTCTGCCTTCTTCTTTTCTTCTAATGTTGACACGACACTCTCTCCGGCTGGAATGCTCTCTGTGCGCTCCGCTCTGACTTATATAGGCGGTGACCCCGCCTCCTTATGCCGTCACAGTCCCTGGGCATGCTGGGACTGTGACGTTTTAGGGGGCATGGTCACCGGGTGATGTTGACCCTCAAGATTCTTACCAAAACAGTGCCGGGCATTGGTGGGGATCTGAGTCGGATCTCTGTGCTTGTCGCTCATTGGGAAAGAAAAAATCATTTTTCCTTTCCCGATGAGCAGCTCAGCGCTGTTATCCGCAGCTGACACAGTGCACTACGATTACCTGCAGTTATGTGCGGATAGCTGCGCTAAATCGCTCCTGGACTCAGTCAATTCTATTTTTTCTATCCGCACGGAACCACATGTATCTAAATCGCAGCTAAACGCAGTGTGTGAATGGGGCCATAGGAAAGCATCGTGTGCTTTTAGCTGCAGTAGAAAATCAGAAAATCTGCATCTAAAAGCACCATTCTATCCGTCCGTGTGAAAGGGGCCTAACTCCGATCAGTGGATTACAATCCGCTGATCAAAGTTATTAACCTCAAATGTGACCGCCCCACCCATTCCACCACTTCCCTGTCCCCAGCCTCTCCACCTCCCGCCACTCCCTTTCATCTAGAGCTACTCCCCCCACTCTCCTTTACTATCCCCTTCTTCCCTCGCAGCACTGATTTCCCCCCATCAGAAGTAGGCATCCCTCCTCTTCCACTCCCGCCAACTTCAGGTGCTGCATGGGGCTTAGGGGGAATCCAGATGTGTCCCCCCTGCGATTGCTTCTATGTCCACTGACAGCTGATACATAGTAAACCGCGAGTGTTACTATGTATAAGACTGTAATTTTTTTAATGAATGAGGAATCTCTATACAGATTCCTTATTCATTCAAGCAAAGTACTGCAGAGAAAGGGACTATCTTCAGTCCCTTTCTCTGTCTCAAAAAAAAAGAGATATGGGGGTCTATTCAGACCTCTGATGTCTCACCAAAAAGTAAAATAAAAAAAACATAGTAAGACCCAGTGGCAGCTGGTGCTAAACTTTTTTGGGGGTGCAGTAAAAAAAACACCCCCCCCCCCCCCCCCGGTCTGCCCGCACTCAGCCTCTCCATGGTGACGGTCCTCCCTTGCACTCACTCCTCCATGGCTTCCTTAGCTTCTTCTCCCGGCCATCCCAATCCATCCTGATTTGGCCAGGAGGAGAAGCCAATATTTATTTGCTATTGTCACAAGTGGGTGGGTTCAGGTACAATGCTCTGCTCCACGAGCCCAACCTTTTTCAAGCCATTTAGAGCCTCAGGCTCTAATCATGTGGCTAGAAAAAAAAAACTCATACAAACGTATGAGTCTGCGTCCCACAGGCGCCCCTAATGGACCGGCTGCTCCTCGTAAGAACCCCTTCAAATGGAGTGGACTCTGTCAAGCAGATCCACCTGCTGAGGCAGATGACAGGTCTGCGTCCTCTCCGCTGATGCAGAGCGGACACAGACCGATGTTCTCTATGGGGCGGTCGGATTGGTAACGGACTGCCTGTACATTTCCATCAGATACCATCCGATTCGATCTGATAGATGGATGAATGTGTACAGTGGGCAGGGGTCCCTCTTGTAGATAGGTGTACTCACTTTTGTTGCCAGCGGTTTAGACATTAATGGCTGTGTTGAGTTATTTTGAGGGGACAGCAAATTTACACTGTTATACAAGATGTACACTCTCTACTTTACATTGTAGCAAAGTGTCATTTCTTCAGTGTTGTCACATGAACGATATAATAAAATATTTACAAAAATGTGAGGGGTGTACTCAATTTTGTGAGCTACTATATATAAAGCAGTGAATGTAACAACCACTTCAGATAAATGATTCACTGTAATTCAAAGAAGAACTGCAGTCTGCTCACATAATTTGTAATTAAAACATCTTTGCCATTCTGAAGTTTCCCTCCAACCACTTTGCATATTATTTTTTCTTTATACTTTGATTCTGTACTTGCCAAATATGCTGCATATATCTCCCTCAACTAAGTCTGGTTGCAGTCATTTTAACTGTGGGCAGCTGAAGCTGCTGCCTGTTCACTTCCTGGATTTACACACACACACACACATAAGCACACTTCCAGCTCTGCAGTTTTCATTTGCCCTCTTATGACTCACCACACCCCCCCTCCCTTCCTGGCAAATTCCCATGAGAGTGAGAGAGAGCTGTGCATGATGTCATAAGCCTAGGCTAATGACAAGACAAGAAACAGGAAGGGGGCTGTATAAGGTATTTACTGGCAGAAAAACAAATATTTTACTATCTAAAGTTAAAACAACAAGGGCAGAAGATTTAATAGATGGTAAGTTGAAGTTCAGCTCTGTTGCTATGCAGCAGCCGCTGCACCACTTGTGACAGTGGGCAGGGGTTCCTCTTGTAGTTCTCAATGGACTATGAGTGTGCTGATCAAAAGGTATGGGCAGAAAGCTGGTGTAAGTGTCTGCAGGTGCCTGACATTGCACCTAAGGCTACTTTCACACTGAGGCGTGCGGGCGCTGGCGGTACAGCGGCGCTAAATATAGCGCCGCTTTACCGTCGTTTTAGCGGCGCTAGCGGGGCAGTTTTAACCCCCCGCTAGCGGCCGAAAAAGGGTTAAAACCGCCCGCAAAACGCCGCTGCAGCGGCGCTTCGCGGGCGGGTTTGCAGCGCTGCCCCATTGTTTTCAATGGGAAGGGGGCGCTTTAGGAGCGGTAAATACACTGCTCCTACAGCACTCCAAAGATGCGGCTAGCAGGACTTTTTAGACCGCCCTGCAAGCGCACCGCTCCATTGTGAAAGCCCTCACATTGGAGTGAATTGAGCAGCTCTTTCGGGGCGCTTTGCAGGCGCTATTTTTAGCACTTTAGCGCCTGCAAAGCGCCTCAGTGTGAAAGGAGCCTAAGATCCAGTGATCACAGGAGCAATGTTTTGCAGACTCCTGTGTAAAAAAAAAAATATATATATATATATATATATGTGTGTGTACAGTTGTTACCCCCCAGAATATGGACATTTATTTTTACCATTGTTTATGTTTATTTTTTTTAAAGGGGAATGTATCCTTTATGCATACACCTAGAAGATTCATCTGCAATACATGTGTGCTGAATGTAATATTCACTGAATTATAAATACTGTATATTAATCGTACTTTCTGCACATGGGTAAGGGTGTTATGTCACATGTTATTATCACAGGAAAAAAAAACGCATTAAAAATGATTCTGAGTATGGACTATGGACTATGGATTCCATGTTAGGTTGTGCAAGGTTGCATCAGTTTGCAAAAAATATTTAAAAAAAGCGCTGACAACACCATCAGAGGAACCGCACTAGAATTTAAGTCTGGGGATCTCTAGCTAGATTATCATCTCTTCTCAAGTCAGGCTAGTTCCCTAATACAACTGCAGACTATATTATGTTTGCCTCGCTGTTAGTATCTATACTGGTCTTTGATGTGAACCTGTATTATTGTCCAGTTGATCTTGATGCTATTTTTGGGTTCCATTACTTCCCGACAGCTTGGCATTGTACAAGCAAATTGTTTTGTATCCCTTCTTCTCCATTGAAAATTTAATAAAAACTATTTAAACAGAAAAAAGTGCTGACAAAAGGTAATCAAGCTCCATCTGTCATGGAACTTGCAAATTACAATTCAGCTGAGCTTGAAAACCCCCTAGATTTTACCAAGCACCTTCTAAATTTTCAGTAGTTGCTAAATAAGAATCCGGGTGTCTTGTTGACCCAGTTGTGAAAATGCCTGCATGGGAAGCAATAAGGGCATGCCACCACTCAACTTTCTGAAAAGTACAAACTTGCACTAGACTGTGTATGGCTCCTGGGGCACAGTGGAAGGGCTTTAGGCCTCATGCACACGGACGTTTTTACAGCTGCTTTTTTGAGCTTTTTTTCAGCTTAAAAAAGCCTGTCTGTGTTAGTCTATGGCTTCATGCCCACCTAGGCGTTTTTGAGCTGCAAATGGCATAGGCGTTTTTAAGCTGTAAAAAAAAACCCAGGACTAGTGGGTTCTGAGAGACGTTTTTCAGCTGTAAAAACGCTCTAACGCTGATAAACGCTCAAAAACGCTCAAAATGTCATTTACCAACGTTTTTTGACGTTTTTGGTCCATTGAAAAAAAAAATTTTGGAAAAAAAAAAAACGCTAATGCGGAAAAACACTCAAGAACGCTAAAAAACGCTATTGCAAAAACGTTGAAAAAAGCTGAAAAAAGTTTTTAAAAAAATCACTGCAAAGATACTGGCGTTTTCATAACGTTATTTTAACAGCCTGTGTGCATGAGGCCTTAAAGTTACAAATTACAGTCTGCAGACTTCAGACGTAATAGGTTAGTTTAATGTTCGTTTTTTTCAGTAGATTTGCACCTAGAGTAACCTGTGATATCAGAAGTGTAATACCATTTTCAGTATAATACCTACTATGTTGAATGATCTGTTGCTTAGCAGTGGAGACCTGGATACAACCTGGGTGAGCATTTGCTGTTAGTTTACATAGCATACTTGTCTTTAATGTTTGGTACAAAAATGATAGCTTGCAACGTGTAGAGTCTATATTAAAGTGACTGAACTTTTGCAACTGATATGACAGGAGAATGGAGTGCAATAATTAGCTGAGGCAGCAGGTATTGAAGCATGAAGAATGAAAATGTATGTCAACCTTTTGCAATGATGATGAATCAAGGAGCTAGAGGGGGATAGCATATGGATCCAGTTAGCTTTGCCAGGTTTGCATAATAACTTGTCATATTTGATTGTGTCAGTCTTGTCCTTAAGGTACTTGGTAAAATCTTGCATGAAAAACATGATATTAGTAGATACAAAACAGATTTAATGAGCAAATGACAACAGTGGGAAATGATTAACCTCTACGGGGCTAGCAATTGTCTACCCTTTAGGCACCAGACTAACCTTAACAGTTCAGTTATGAGTTTATTGTTTTTGCATTGCATATGATGCCAAAGTAATTACTATATTGGGGGCGGCACACAAGGCATTGTATTGTGGCATTCTTTAAAAAAATGTAAATTATTTTAACCACCTCAGCCCCGGAAGATTTGGCTGCTGAATGACCGGGCCATTTTTTTGTCATTCGGCACAGCGTCGCTTTAACTGACAATTGCGCGGTCATGCGACGTTGCACCCAAACAAAATTTACATCCTTTTTTTCCCACAAATAGAGCTTTCTTTTTGTGGTATTTGATCGCCTCTGTGGTTTATATTTTCTGCGGTATAAATGAAAAAAACACAATATTCTTTTTAAAAAAAGCTAATTTTTTCTCAGTTTAGGCTGTTATGTATTCTTCTACATATATATTCTTCTACATATTTTTACATATATATTTATACATATTTACATATATTTATACATATTTTACATATATATTCTTCTACATATTCTTCTACATATTTTTGGTAAAAAAAAATCGCAATAAGCCTATATTGATTGGTTTGCACAAAAGTTATAGCGTCTACAAAATAGGGGATAGATATATATAGCATTTTTATAATTATTAATTTTTTTTACTAGTAATGGCGGCGATCTGCGATTTTTATTGGGACTGCGACATTATGGCGGACACCTCAGACACTTTTGACACATTTGTGGGACCATTGGCATTTATACAGCGATCAGTGCTATAAAAATGCACTGATTACTGTAAAAATGTCACTGGCAGGAAAGGGGTTAACACTAGGGGGCGATCAAGGGGTTAATTGTGTTCCCTGCTACGTGTTTCTAACTGAGGGGGGGGGGGGGACTGACTAGAGGAAGTTGTGGTTCCTAGCTAAAAGGAACACATGATCTGTCACTCCTATCAGAACAAAACATCCCTGTTCCATCTCTTGTGCTCGCGATCACTCTTGGCCGGCGGTCATCGTGACCGTCGGCCACAAGCATCGGCACCAGGGCCGATCCTAGGGTCACAGACGCCTGGGTGCAGAAATATTTCTGGTGCCCCCACGTGGGCGTGGTCATCTTACCAACTCCTCCCCTTTCAAATGTTTCTATGGCAATGACTCAAAACACAGAGATGCTCCCCTAAGAAGTCTTTGTTACCGTAGGATCCTCCCATGATCTCCTAACAATAAAGCAAATACAGGAAGAGCGTACACTAATGAGACCTGGAGGGGAGTCTCTCTGATGCACACAGAGAGGGCTTCTGTTAGAGAGTCTGTTAGAAAGAGTCCACAGACATAGTACAGGAGATGGTCAGAGACTGCAGACATATTACAAGAGATGGTCAGAGACTGCAGACATGTTACAAGAGATGGACAGAGACTGCAGACATGTTACAAAAGATGGTCAGAGACTGCAGACATGTTACAAGAGATGGTCAGAGACTGCAGACATACTACAGGATATGGTAAGAGACTGCAGACATGTTACAAGAGATGGTCAGAGACTGCAGACATACTACAGGAGATGGTCAGAGACCGCAGACATAATACAAGATTTGGCCAGAGACAGCAGACATAATACAAGATTTGGCCAGAGACGGCAGACATAATACAAGATTTGGCCAGAGACGGCAGACATAATACAAGAGATGGTCAGAGACTGCAGACATGTTACAAGAGATGGTCAGAGACTGCAGACATGTTACAAGAGATGGTCAGAGACTGCAGACATAATACAAGATTTGGCCAGAGACGGCAGACATAATACAAGAGATGGTCAGAGACTGCAGACATGTTACAAGAGATGGTCAGAGACTGCAGACATGTTACAAGAGATGGTCAGAGACTGCAGACATGTTACAAGAGATGGTCACAGACTGGTCAGACTGCAGACATAGTACAGGAGATGGTCAGAAAATACGGACATACTACAGGAGACGGTCAGAGACTGCAGACGTGTTACAAGAGATGGTCAGAGACTGCAGACATACAAGAGACGGTCAGAGACTGCAGACATACTACAGGAGATGGTCAGAGACTGCAGACATACTACAGGAGATAGTCAGAGACGGCAGACATAATACAGAAGATGGTCAGAGACTGCAGACATAATACAAGATTTGGTCAAAGACTGCAGACGTGTTAAAAGAGATGGTCAGAGACAGCAGACATAGTACAGGAGATGGTCAGAGACTGCAGACATAATACAGGAGATGGTCAGAGACTGCAGACATAATACAAGAGATGGTCAGAGACTGCAGACATATTACAAGAGATGGTCAGAGACTGCAGTTCCTATGGACGTTAGTAGATAATGGCCGATCGGCCCTCTCACCTGACCCAGCGATACAGCAACAACGGTTCCTCTGATCAGGAGTCAGCTCACTCTGAATTGCCCGTGGCGACTCCGTTGGGTAGAGCCCAGATCTGTATTCTGGCAATGACTCTATTCCTTTTATTCGCCAGGGATGGCGCCAGCTGTGTGGCTTTCCCTCTGGTGGCGCAGGGCAGCGGGGTTCTCTCTCTGATGATGTTCCCTCAGCACTGTCCACTCCCTCTGGAGTCCTGGGTGTACTTCCCTGAAAGCTTTCCAGGCTCCTGTCTCTCTCTCCCATTCGGCTGAGCATGCTGTGTGGGCTGCAGTTTCCGTGTTACAGTGGGGCTGCCAGTCCTCAGGACTACATGTCCAACAATCCTCTTCTTTGCTCCTTTTCTTTCTTCCCTGGCCGATATGAAGGCAGGGGAAGAAACATAGTGCGCCGCTCACTAGTACAGCAGCGCGCGCAAGGAGGAGAGGGAGAGGGGAAATAAGAGCCCGCGGCTGCAGTGGCGTTACTAGGCTTGGTGTCACCCAGTGCCAAAAAACATGGTGTCACCCCCTCCACCAACTATAGTCGCCCCTCAGTACAGACCCCCCTCCACTAAGTATAGACCCCCCTTTGTCAGTGCAGACCCCCCACTAAGTATAAACCCCTCTCTCAGTACAGACCCCCCATCAGTATAGACCCCCCAGGACAAAACACCCTCCACTATCAGTATAGACCCCCCTCAGGACAAACTGCCCCTCTCAATTAGTACAGAACCACCCCTCCTCTATTAGTACAGACCCCTCAGAACAAACCACCCCCCCTTCATTAGTACAGACCCCCCAGAACAAACCACCCCCTCCATTAATACAGACCCCCAGAACAAACGACCCCCCCTCCATTAGTGCAGACCCCCCTCCATTAGTACAGACCCCCCAGAACAAACCACCCCCCCTATTAGTACAGACCCCTAGGACAAACCCCCCCTCCATTAGTACAGACCCCCAGGACAAACCACCCTCCTACATTAGTATAGACCCCCCAGGAGAAACCACCCCCCCTACATTAGTATAGACTCCCCAGGACAAACCACCCCCCCCTACATTACTATAGACCCCCCAGGACAAACCACCCCCCCATATTAGTATAAACCCCCCAGGACAAACCACCACCTACATTAGTATAGACCCCCCCAGGACAAAGCACCCCCCCTACATTACTATAGACCCCCAGGACAAACCACCCCCGTACATTAGTATAGACCCCCCAGGACAAACCCCCCCACATTACTATAGACCCCCCAGGACAAACCACCCCCCGTACATTAGTATAGACCCCCCCAGGACAAACCACCCCCCTACATTAGTATAGACCCCCCAGGACAAACCACCCCCCCTATATTACTATAGACCCCCCAGGACAAACCACCCTCCTACATTAGTATAGACTCCCCAGGACAAACCACCCCCCCCTACATTACTATAGACCCCCCAGGACAAACCACCCCCCCATATTAGTATAGACCCCCCAGGACAAACCACCACCTACATTAGTATAGACCCCCCCAGGACAAAGCACCCCCCCTACATTACTATAGACCCCCAGGACAAACCACCCCCGTACATTAGTATAGACCCCCCAGGACAAACCCCCCCACATTACTATAGACCCCCCAGGACAAACCACCCCCCGTACATTAGTATAGACCCCCCCAGGACAAACCACCCCCCTACATTAGTATAGACCCCCCAGGACAAACCACCCCCCCTATATTACTATAGACCCCCCAGGACAAACCACCCTCCTACATTAGTATAGACCCCCCAGGACAAACCACCCCCCCTACATTAGTATAGACCCCCCAGGATGAAACCACCCCCCTACATTAGTATAGACCCCCCCAGGACAAACCCCTCCCCCTATATTAGTATAGACCCCCCCCAGGACAAACCCCTTCCCCTACATTAGGCTAATTTAAAACAGCAGCTGGAGAGGAGAGGACAGTGTGCAGCCGCGCCGCCCGGGTGGAGAACAGAGCGTGTCAGGCTTGGGCAGCAGGCAGGAGTGAGACACAGGAGGAAGAGAACTGGAACACCTTGGGCACGGGCACGCCCCCCCCCCAGTGACGTCACTGCACTGCTGGTCTCTCACATAGACAGCCGCTCTGATCTCATTTCGCTCTCCTCCTCTGACAGGAGGAGGGAGGGGGGATGGGCTTCAGCAGGAAACAGCGGCGGTGGCCACCAGCAGAGAGAGCAGCCTACAGACAAGGAAGAGGAGGAGGAGGAGGAGGAGGAAGGGGAGCACTCTGGCGCTTCAGCGCCCCAACCTCTGTGGCGCCCGGGTGCACTGCACCCCGTCCAGGATCGGCACCCCTGCTGTGCAGCGGGCGCACGCCTGCTATCCCGATCCTGCGAGCCGACGTACAGCTAAGACGGTTCGCAGGATCGTGCCGACCTGCCGCAGTAAAATGACGGCGGCTGGTTGGCAAGCGGTTAAAGCAGGGCTGTCCAACCTGCAGCCCAAGATGGCTATGAACACAACCCAAAATAATAAACTTTAAAAATGTTTGTTTTGTTTTTTGTGCAAAGATGTACATGCAGCCAAAGAAAAATTTGACAGTGTCTCTTTACTGGACTTTTATAAGTTTTATCTTCCCAAAAGAACATACCACTTTTCACAATCATGCCTTATTCATGTCACCTGTTTTCAGAAGCACCTATATTTGTGAGCAACTATTTTCCAGGATGAAAAAAACGAAGGGCACAATTAGAATCAAAAATCTGATGAGTACCTTGAGAATTTATTGAGAATTGCTACTACATCCATTGAACCAGATATTTATGCGTTAGTTTATCAAAAACCGTGTCAAATATTGCACTCGTTTCCCTCTTTTACTTTTATAAAAAATATATTACGAAAAAGTTTTGTTTCTCAGATTTTGTTACTCCCATTATCTATATAGGTACAGCTATATTGTACAACTCAGTTGAACAACAAACTGAAATCTTTTAGGTGGAGGGAAGTAAAAATTAAAAAATAAAATATTATGGTTGCATAAGTGTGCACACCCTTAAACTAAGCAACAAAGATGATCAGGCATCTGCTGTGGAGGACAACACTAAGACCCCTTTCACACCGAGGGCGTATTGCAGGCGCTATATCGTTAAAAATACCACCTGCAATCCGCCCTCAAACAGCTGCTCCATTGTTTCCAGTGTGAAAGCCTGAGGGCTTTCACACCGGAGCAGTGCGCTGGCAGGACGTCAGGAAAAGTCCTGCCAGCAGCTTCTTTGGAGCGGTGAAGGAGCGGTGTGTTTACTGCTCCTCCACCGCTGCTCCCCATTGAAATCAATGGGGCAGCGCTGCGATACCGCCGGCAAAACCCTTTCTCGGCCACTAGCGGGGGGGGGGGTAAAAGCACCCACTAGCGACCGAAATGCGACGCAAATCCGACGGTAAAACGCTGCTAAAAATAGCGGTTTTACCGCCGACGCTATAGGCGGCTCGGTGTGAAAGAGGTCTAAAAGAAAGGCTGGAATAATGTCAATCCTGTAAACCTTGGCTGCTAGAAATAGATCCTGGGAAGTAGTGTCATAGAAAAGCAGCATAACAAATTCCATAAAAGTGCTTAGATCCAGGTAATATTCTTAATTATGTGAATATTCTGAGTGAAGGCAAAGAACCTGACAGTCTCTCAGATTCTGTAGATTAAAATATAGTTTATTGTAGTAGAAACATCATCTTGATTAAAAATGGCATATAAGGTCTGCCAACTCAGTGATAACAATCTATTGTCCACAAAGATCACATACCTGCCCTCCAATGGAAAGGTCCTGGTTGTGCCTGCCAATTCTAGCATCGGTGTATGATGGCTGGACTGGGTCGATGGATCGGGTGGCAGAGGGAAGGCAGATGGAACAAGGGGGCCGTTTGCAGTTCCGGCAAGGAGTACAGCAACCAGGAGCTGTGACAGGTCTCCCCACAGTGACACCATGCAGGGGCGGCAGCTAGCGATGATGTTCACTCGCTGCGCCAGGAGGACAGAGCAGAAGCCAGTGGAAAGAGTGGTGAGAAGGACACCAGAGTGGCAAGCCAATAGCATGGTCCCGTCACCATGATGACATGATTCGTCATGTGACAGGACGGACCAATGTATTTAAAAGACAAGGAATGAGAACCTAGCGAGGGATGGAACAATGTGATTGGCTATAGACACATCTCTGGCCCTTCCCTCCGGGGGTTATGCCATTGCAGTTCCAGCTCCATATACAATATGATATATACTTACAATATATGAAGAATATACAAAAAATTATTGTTAAAACATAACTAAACATAAAATCATCTTGATAAAATATGTATAATATGTAAAACTATACACAATTGTAAGCATGCAAATATATTAAATGAACAAAATTGTAAGATATGTACTTGAACATTAGATGAGAAAAACAATGTATATATTTATAGGTGTAAAATATATATATATATATAAAAAATATAGTGTGTATAATACATATAATAAATAAAATCCTTGGATCCAAAGACCATGAAAAATAAAGGGGGAAGAAAGGTCAGAGAGAAGATATTGGATATTTATATTAGATTGTTTGTCTCGAATTCCTCATTTAACCCATTAGGGGACAAAGTGTTTAATCTAAAAATCCAAAAGACCTCAAAGCAATTGCAAAGCAAGGCAAATTTGTCATTATCTGTTAGAGTTCTGTCTGAAATGTATTTGATCGCCATAACCTCAAGACATTTGATGTCCACATTGTGGTGTAACAAAAAATGTTGGGAGACAACCCTACATGGTTTAGGAGATATTTGCAAAAAGACAGGCACCGCTGTCTACGGCGCAAGCGCCGTAGACAGCGGCGCACCGGCACACTGAGCATGCCGCTATATACAGCAATATGCAGTTAGTGGCGGCTCCCATGCGCATGCGCGGGATTGACGTCATCGCGGCTCCGGCCAATCACAGCGCCGGAGCCACAATACCCAGAAAGAAGATGGATGCTCCGTAGCAGAGCGGGCAGCGGTGACATCACAGGCTCCTGTGTCAGGTAAGTGACACATAATGGGCTACTATGCGATGCATTATGCCCATTATGCTTTACTTTTGCAGGGAAACAAAGAGGAAGTAAACCCATGAGGGTTTACTTCCTCTTTAAGTCTATCAGCATGGCACATCTTGACTTGGCAATATTTGCCCACTCTTCTTTGCAAAAACATTCCAAATCTGTCAGATTGCGAGGGCATCTCCTGTGCACAGCCATCTTCAGATCACCCCACAGATTTTCAATCGGATTCAGGTTTGGGTTCTGGCTGGGGCATTCCAAAACTTTAATCTTCTGGTCAAGCCATTCCTTTGTTGATTTGCATGTATGCTTTGGGTTGTTGTCTTGCTGAAAGATAAAGTTACTCTTTATGTTCAGCTTTCTAGCAGAAGCCTGAAGGTTTTGTGCCAACATTGACTGATATTTGGAACTGTTCCTAATTCCCTCTTCCTTGACTGAGGCCCCTGTTGCAGCTGAAGAAAAACAGCCCCAAAGCATGATGCTACCACCATTCTTTTGGTGAAGTGCAGAGTTGTTTTTGCGCCAAACATCTTTTGGAATTATGGCCAAAAAGTTCAACCTTTGTTTCATCAGACCATAACACATTTTCCCACATGTTTTTGGGAGACTTCAGATGTGTTTTTGCAAAATTTAGCCAGGCTTGGATGCTTTTCTTCATAAGAAAAGGCTTCAGTCTTGCCACTCTACCCCATAGCTCAGGCTTATGAAGAATACGGGAGAGTGTTCCACTGGTGTTGTACCACACAGTCAGTACTTGCCAGATATTCCTGCATCTCCTTTAATGTTGCTGTAGGCCTCTTGGCAGCTTCCCTGACCAGTTTTCTTTTTGTCTTTTCATCAATTTTGGATGCACATCTAGTTCTTGGTAATGTCACTGTTGTGCCATATTTTCTTCACTCGATGATGACTGTCCTCATTGTGTTCCATGGCATATCTAATACCTTGGAAATTCTTTTGTACCCTTCTCCTGACTGATACCTTTTAACCACTTGACCACTGGGCACTTAAACCCCCTTCCTAACCAGACCAAATTTCAGCTTTTGGTGCTCTCACATTTTGAATGACAATTACTCAGTCATGCAACACTGTATCTATATGAAATTTTTGTCCTTTTTTTCACACAAATAGAGCTTTCTTTTGGTGGAATTTAATCACCGCTGGGTTCTTTATTTTTTTTTAAAAGAAAAAAGACCGAAAAATCTGTAAAAAAATACATTTTTCTTCATTTCTGTTATAATATTTTGCAAATTAGTAATTTTTCTTCATATATTTTGGCCAAAATGTATACCGCTACATATCTTTGGTAAAAATAACCCAAATTGGTGGATATTATTTGGTCTTTTTGAAAGTTATAGAGTCCAAAAGCTATGGTGCGAATATCTGAAAATTGATCACACCAGAAGTACTGACGGCCTATTTAATTTCTTGAGACCCTAACATGCCAGAAAAGTACAAATACCCCCCAAATGACCCCTTTTTGGAAATAAGACATTCCAAGGTATTTAGAAAGATGGATGGTGAGTTTTTTGAAGTTGTCATTTTTTCCCACAATTCTTTGCAAAATCAAGGTTTTTTTTTTACTTTTTTTTTTTCCACAAAATTGTCATATTAGCAGGGTATTTCTCACACACCGCATGTGCATACCACAAATTACACCCCAAAACACATTCTGCTATTACTCCCGAGTATGGCGTTACCACATGTGTGAGACTTTTACACAGCGTGGCCACATACAGAGGCCCAACATGCAGGGGAGCACCTTCAGGCGTTCTGGAGCACCCAGGCCAATTCTGACATTTCTCTCCTACATGTAAAAATCATCATATATTAGCTAGAAAATTACATAGAACACCAAAACATTATATATGTTTTTTTAGCAAAGACCCTAGAGAATACAAAGCCGGTTGTTGCAACTTTTTATCTCGCACGGTATTTGCGCAGCAATTTTTTTAACGCGTTTCTTTTTTGGAAAAAAAACTGTTTTGTGCTTTACAAAAACCAAAACAGTAAAGTTAGCCCAATGTTTTTGCATAATGTGAAAGATGAAGTTACGCCGAATACATAGATACCCAACATGTCACCTTTCAAAATTGCACGCGCTTGTGGAATGGCGCCAAACTTTGCTACTCGAAAATCCCCATAGGCGACGCTTTAAAATTTTTTACTGGTTACATGTTTTGAGTTACAGAGGAGGTCTAGGGCCAAAATTATTGCTCTTGCTCTACCGATCGCAGCGATACCTCACATGTGTGGTTTGAACACCGTTTTCATATGTGGGCGGGACTTACGTATGCGTTCGCTTCTGCATGCGAGCGCACAGGGACAGGGGCGCTTTAAAAAAAAATTTTTTTTTTTTTATTGTTCATTTTACTTTATTTATTTTAGTTTGATGCTTTTTTCCAAAAAAAAAAAATTTGACCACTTTTATTCCTATTACAAGGAATGTAAACATCCTTGTAATAGGAATATGGCATGACAGGTCCTCTTTACAGTGAGATATGGGGTCAATAAGACCCCACATCTCACCTCTAGGCTGGGAAGCCTGAAATAATAAAAAAAAACAAAAACGATCCTGGCTTCGATCGTAGCGTTGAGTCGGTAGAAGCGCGGGAGGGGGGGACATCCCCTCTCGCCTCCCGTAAGAACGATCAAGCAGTGGAACAGCCGCTATGATCGTTCTTATGGTGTAGGGAATCGCGGCTGAAAAAGCTGATATCTGAATGATGCCTGTAGCTGCAGGCATCATTCAGATATCCCCGCACAAAGTCAAGGATGTTGTATGACGGCCGGCGGGCGGGAAGTGGTTAAAACGCATTTTTTTTTTTTTTTAACACAAAGTTGTCCATTTATACAATATTTCTACCACATAACATGTACATACCAAAAATGACACCCCGAAATAGATTCTCCTACTCCTCCTGAGTACGGCGATACCACATGTGTGAGACTTCCACAGCCTGGCCACATACAGAGGCCGAGTACAGCCGAGCATGGCTCAGCATGGCAGGGTATAGCTGGGTATGGCGGGGTATGGCGGAGTATGGCGGGGTATGGCGGAGTATGGCGGGGTATGGCGGAGTATGGCGGGGTATGGTGGAGTATGGCGGGGTAATGCGGGGTATGGTGGAGTATGGCGGGGTAATGCGGAGTATGGAGGGGTAATGCGGAGTATGGCGGGGTATGGCGGAGTATGGCGGGGTAATGCGGGGTATGGCAGGGTAATGCAAGGCTTTGCAGAGTATTGTGGGGGTATTCCAGGGTACTGCGAGGCTTTGCAGAGTATTGTGGGGGTATTCCAGGGTACTGCGAGGCTTTGCAGAGTATTGTGGGGGTATTCCAGGGTACTGCGAGGCTTTGCAGAGTATTGTGGGGGTCTTCCAGGGTAATGTGGGGCTTTGCAGAGTATTGCACAACATTGCAGAGTAGTGCAGGCATTGCAGGTTAGTGCAGGGCAATAGGGATGGCTGAGCATGGATGGATGGATGGCTGGATGTCTCTGTGCAGCGCTGTGGGCACTACACATCCAGCCCACAGTGCTGCAGCCAGCCATCCACCCCCCTCTCCGCTCACAGTGTACCGATCGGTACACAGGAGGGGAGGAGAGGAACCGGCGTCATCAGATGACGCCGGTCTGTTTACATGTGATCGCGCCGTCATTTGACGGCGCGATCATATGGTAAACGGCCGCGATCAGCGGCCATTTAGCGGGATCCGCGATGCGCCGGGTCCTCTGGACCCGGCGGTCACGGATGTGCTCGGGTGCGCGCCCCAGGGGGCGCGCGAGAGGGGAATTCCGGGAGGATGTCATATGACGTCCTCCCAGAGTTAAGCAACCGCCCTGCAGCCGTCATTCGGCTATGGGCCGGTTGCTAAGTGGTTAATAATGAGATCCCTCTGATGCTTTGGAAGCTCTCTGTGGACCATGGCTTTTACTGTAGGATGCGACTAAGAAAATGTCAGGAAAGACCTACTAGAACATCTGAACTAAATTTGAGGTTAATCAGAGGCACTTTAAATGATGGCAGGTGTGTACTGACTCCTAATAAACATGAGTTTGAATGTGATTGCTTAATTCTGAATACAGCTGCATCCCTAGTTATAAGAGGGTGTGCACCCTTATGCAACCACATTATTTTAGTTATTTATTTTTACTCCCCCTCCCCTCTAAAAGTTTTCTTTTTTTTTTTCAATTGAGTTGTACAATTTATAGGTCACATTAAAGGTGGAAAGTTCTGAAATTATTTATCTTTGTCTCATTTTTTTACATCACAGAAACCTGACATTTTAATAGGGGTCTGTAGACTTTTTATATCCACTGTATCAGTGATCATTAACTTGTGATCTGCCGACTTTTTCTGCTCATCAGCTATCCACATTGTTTTTTTTTAACACAGGTAATGTTTATTGAATGAACTACACATTACACTTGGAAATGCAAGATATATATCACATACAGGAGCACATAAGCTATCCACATTGTTAGCAAATTTTGTGTGTGGCCCAAGACAATTCTTCTTCCTATGTGGCCCAGGAAGGCCAAAAGGTTGGACATCCCTGCTTTAAAAAAGCGAAAATATAATATATTGCCGCTTACCAATCTTTAATTGTGATAGCTATATTAGTTTTATTTGTTTAACCTTTTTTTTTTTTAATGTATTTTTATCTGATGATCTGGCAAGTAAGTCTATTTTTCAACATCCTTTAGCAGACCAAGCTGTCCAGCAAAAGTGACAGTTAGAGAGTTGAGACAAACCATTTAACACTGACAGTGGGGCTTTAACCACTTCCGGACTGCCGCACGCAGATATACATCCTCACTTTGAGGCGGAATATCTTTGTTATGGCAGCAGCTAGCTGCCATAACCCCGGTATCCTCGTGTTCGGCCGGCGGTCCGCTACAAGATAAAAGTGGTCTCTGTGGCAGATTTGCCGCAAGATCACCTTTATCGGCGGCGGGAGAGGGGCCCCCCTCCCGCCAAGCTCTGGTGCCCTCCGCCGCTTACCGGAGCCGTCGGCATTGGCGGAGGCGATCGGGTCCTCTCTGTGGCTGTACATGAAGATGAGTGAGGGGAAGATGGCCCCCACCCATCTCCATGACATTGCAGGGCGGAAGCGACGTCAAAACCTCACTTCCGCCCATAGCTCTTAAAGGGCCATTTTTTTTTTTTTTTAATTTAAATGACAATTTTTTTTATTTTATTGCATTTTTGTGTAAATATGAGATTTGAGGTCTTTTTGACCCCAGATCTCATATTTAGGGGTCCTGTCATGCTCTTTTTCTATTAATAAAAAATAAAAGGTAAAATAAATAAGAAAAAAATATCGCTTCTGCTCGCGTGCAGAAGCGAACGCATACGTGAGTAGCGCCCGCATATGAAAACGTCGTTCAAACCACACATGTGAGATATTGCCACGATCGGTAGAGCAAGAGCAATAATTCTAGCCCTAGACCTCCTCTGTAACTTAAAACATGCAACCTGTAGAATTTTTTAAACGTTGCGCATGGCTCTTTTTAAGGGTAAAAGTTTGTCGCCACTCCACAAGGGGTGCGCAATTTTGAAGCGTGACATGTTGGGTATCAATTTACTCGGCGTAACATTATCCTTCACAATATAAAAAAAAATTGGGCTAACTTTACTGTTGTCTTATTTTTTAATTCAAAAAAGTGTATTTTTTCCAAAAAAAGTGTGCTTGTAAGACCGCTGCGCAAATATGGTGTGACAGAATGTATTGCAGTGACTGCCATTTTATTCTCTAGGGTGTTAGAAAAAATGTATAATGTTTGGGGGTTCTAAGTAATTTTATAGCAAAAAAAACAGTTTTCAACTTGTAAACAACACATCTTAAAAAGAGGCTCAGTCCTTAAGTGGTTAATAAATTTGTAAGGTGAAAGTATACCCTGTTGTGCTTGCGCACGCTTTATTTTGATGCCGTAATAGGTTTGCATGGTATGAACTGCCTAAAATGTAGCAGGCCTTTATAATTCATCAGGCTCCTCTACGAAAATATTTTTTGGGGGGTATAAAGCACTGGAATATTTTCATTAAAAAAAAGACGGGCTGATTTGGAAATCATAATTAAAATGTAAAAGCAGCACTACCTCAAAGGCGTCTCTTATAATGAAAAGATGGTGTAGCATGGGTGGGGCAAATGGCCCAATGGTGCCAATTGTGGGCTTTTGGACTGGGCCCATGTTGAGTAAGACTCGCTGTACATTTTTTACTTCTGTGAAGTTTGTTCTCACTCAGTTTCTGTGACAAGATGTTGGGTGTTAAGCCAGAAACTGGGTGATGTAAAGATTAGTTTGAGTAATAAGCTCTAGGAGCTTGTTATTTACAAATACTTTGAGAAAATCCACAGGACTAAAATCTGTTACATTGATATTTATTCCTGGTGATGCCATAAATATTGGTATGTGGGGGATGAAAGATCCTGCTGGTATCCATAGCGGAGGTTCACACAAAAATTGAACCTCCGCTTTCCAGAACCCTCCCCGCCAACGGTGTCATATTTGGCACCTTTCAGGGGGAGGGGGGTGCAGATACCTGTCTAAGACAGGTATTTGCACTCTCTTCCAGCATAGACTTCCATGGGAGTCTATGCCTCTTCCTGTCCCCCTGCGATGTCTGCTGGGAAACACACGGGTCCCAGGAGATAGCGGGGACCAGTTAGGATGCTCAGCGCGACTTGCGACAGTAGGGAATCGGGAAGTGAAGCCACAACGCTTCACTTCCTGATTCCCTCACAGAGAATGGCGGTGGCAGCTGCTGAGGATCGAGGGATGGTTTGGCCTCGATGCCGACACCGCTGGACAGGTGAGTGTCCTTATTTTAAAAGTCAGCAGCTGCAGTATTTGTAGCTGCTGACTTTAAAAAAAAAAAAATTCACGGGACTCCCTCTTTAAGGCCTCATGTACACTGCTGCTGGTAAACAGACTTTAAGGCCTCATGCACTCGAGACGCTGTTAAACACACATTCAGAGGCAGTTGGACACTTTTTTCAACTGCCCATGAACTCATTCAATGTTATCCTATGTGTCCATGTACACAGTCTCGTTTTTAGGCAGTTGCATTTAACCTCGTTTTTCCAGAAGCAAAAAAATTGGGTTAAGTGTTTTTAAAGGAACCCTATTTTTTGGACCAGAAAACACAGAAACATGATGGTAAACTGCAGCAGAGAATGACATTTTGCAACCTGACTTTGGGGCCCCATATCTCGGGGTCACTTGGTGCTAGAAACCCCAAAGTTGGTGTGCAAACACAGTGGAACTAGCACTGCAACATATCCAATATCTCCACTGCAATATAGCTGGGGTTCCTAGCACCAAGTGGCCCAAAATATGGGACCCCAAAGTCAGGTCGGAAAATGTCATTCTCTGCTGCAGAAGTGCTTGACATTTTGCGACCCGACTTTGGGGCCCCGTATCACTGTGTAGCACACCAAATTTGGGGTTCCTAGCACCAAATGGTCCCGAGATATGGGGCCCCAAAGTTAGGCCGCAAAATGTCATTCTCTGCTCTGCAGACACTTCTAGACGCAAACGCGGCTAAACGCAGCATGCAAAAGTGGCAAAACGGGCATTTCTAAACGTCGGTTTCAGCTTTTAAAAACATGTGTTCAGCAGAGTTTGCACCGGCGTCTCGTGCGCATGAAGCCTTAGGAGCAGTTGGGAGTTTTTTTCTTTCCCCCTGAACTCTCCTCTGTGTTATCTTATCTGTCCATGTACACAGAGTAATTTACAGTTGTTTCTAGGCAGTTGAGTTTAGAGGCATTTTTTGGAACGCAAAAAAAATGCGTTCAGAAGCTGTGTTTTACAGGCATTTCAAGTGCCAAATGCTTCTAAACATGGTAACTCGTGTTTAACTGTGTTTCCTTTACATACGTTTTTCATTTTTGGCTATTTTGAAATATATAACTTTTTTTTTTTTAAACGCTTCTAAGCGCAAACGCGGCAAAAATGGAAGTTTTAAACGTGGGTTACTATCTGTCAAGTTAAATCGTTCAGGAGAGGTTGTTAAAAAAGTCCTGTACATGAAGCCTAATGCCCCGTACACATAATCGGACTTTCCAACAACAAAACCGTGGATTTTTGTTCAAAGGATGTTGGCTCCAACTTGTCTTGCATACACACAGTCACACAAATGTTGGCCAACAATTACGAACGTGGGAACATGGTGATGTACAAGACGTACGATGAGCCGAGAAAAAGGAAGTTCAATAGCCAGTGTGGCTCCTTCTGCTTGATTCCGAGCATGTGTGAACTTTTGTGCGTTGGACTTGTGTACACACGATCGGAAATTCCGTTTTGTTGGCGGAAAATTTGAGAACCTGCTAGCCAACATTTGTTGGCGGAAAGTCCGACAACAAATGTTTGATGGAGCATACACAATGGTCGGACTTTCAGCCAACAAGCTCACATCCAACATTTGTTGTCGGAAAATCCGATTGTGTGTATGAGGCATAAAAGTGGTGGAGTGTTGATCTGCTCAGCAGAAAGTGATGTGTCACTGTCCTGGATGTCTTCTCATTGCCTGCTAGTACTGGGCCTCGCAGACTTTGTGGCACTGTCTTAAAGGATAAGTTCACTTTTCAGGGAAAAAAAAACAAATTCATATATTTTTGCATTAAAAAGTGCATTTATAATTTTTTCCTGTAAAAGCCTGCAAAGCATTGCACCTGCGATCAGTGGATCATGGGTGCAGTGTTAGGATCCTGCAGACATGTCCTCCAGCTTTCTTGCCCATACTTCTGTACCGACTTTCTGTTTGAGTGGAGTGTGTCATTGGCATATGAGGGCACTTATCAGTGCCCTTTTAGTCTTTTGAGAACTACTAGCTGTATGCTGCTGTGGCAGACAGGGCTTGCAGTTTATTCAATTCACAGATTGCTGGAATGAATGATGCGAATGTGCGGGTGGAGCCCACACAGCCACGCAGAGTTTGAATGTGACAGCAGATGTGTGTGCAATAAAGTGATGGTGTTTGCGCTGTATGAATGGGAGATAGAGGCAAAGGTGATGTTACAAAAAGATGCTAGTGATATGTGGAAGGTGGAAAATGTGAAATAACAAATAATCATATATGTGTTATCACCAAATAATCCTGGTATTAAGAGGTCCTAGTGCATCAAATAATAGCTTGCGCAGTGTAATCACATGATCAAAAGGATGAACACATGAGAAACATATACCACATAAAACTGAATGAATACTCATGTAAATACACACAAATGTAAATAAATTAAAAAAAATATATATTCCAGTGGCAGAAACTCCATGGAATAATATAATATAATGGAAGAAGTCAGTGTAACACAAAAATTGATCAATCCCACCACCAGGAAACACACGTGTTAAAAGCAAAATCTTCAGTGATGACACTTCTGTGTCTGCAAGCAGCTCACCTTACTGCTGTAAGGTGTACAGCATATACTGGTCACAGATATAAATAGTGGTGGTAGATGCAATAGTATGATAGTCCCCTTTAAGTTGCTTGAATAATCCCAGTAGCAGATATTAGATCATACGGAGAAACACAAAAAAATCGTATATAGCGTAATTCTGAGATAAACACAGTGGACCAGGGGCAGATCAAAAAGTGATGCACTCACTTTTTAAAAAGGAGCATAGGCGTCAATCCATGAACGCCGAGTTCGTAAGCCCTTTGTATAAGATCCTCAGTCCGTTCCTGCTCCCAGGTGTTGCCAGATAGGGACTCAATGGATAGTAATATAAATGTAGAGAGAAAGACACTCATAGCATAATTCCGCATATGGAACAATTTATTAGTAAAACTGTTGCGATCAACATTTTTTAAAAGGTTTTCGTTACAAATTTAGCGTTTACTCGTGAAATTTCCAAATCGAGAAACGGGGTGGTATCTTCTTCTATCTGCCATGATAGTAGCAGATAGAAGAAGATACCATCCCGTTTCTTGATTTGGAAATTTCATGAGTAAACAATAAATTTTGTCACAAAAACCTTTTTCAAAAATGTCGATCGCAACAGTTATTTACCAATCAAAAGTTGTCACCATAGGAACTGGTTGTTTATTATTCCTAAAGGTCAGATCATGCGACTTAGACGCAACTGCACGAATGAAGTAGATTTCCTTATACAGGCCAATATGATTGGTGAAAGATTTATACAGAGGGGATATGACAAGGATTTCATTAAAGAAAAAATAGAAGTGATGCATATACAAAGAGAAGATTTGCTTGAAGATAAAAAGTCTACATGTCAACAAGACCAGTTTCCTGTTATATTGGAGTATAATATCCAGTATAGAAAAATTGAGAAGATTATAACACGGCATTGGCATATCCTGAAATCAGCTAGAGGCCTCAAAGATGTACTACCGGATAGACCTAAATTTATATATAGAAGAGCCCCTACTCTTCGAGACCAGTTGGTCAAAAGTGTGATAGACCCTCCAAAAAAACAGTTCACCTTATTCACTGGCAAGGGTTTTTACCCTTGCAAAAGATGTTATGCTTGCACTCATACAAAATCTAACAGCAATGGTACTAAATACGACATCAATGAGTTTATTGGGTGCAACACTGATCGAGCAGTATATGCCCTTGAGTGTAGTTGCGGCCTACAATACATTGGCCGTGCAAAAAGGCTGTTTAGAATCCGTATTAAAGGGCATGTCCAAAATATCCAAAATGGCTTTGATAAACCTAGTGTGTCCAGGCACTTTGCGAAATACCACAATAAAAATCCCACTCCCCTCAAATTGTGGGGGATTGTACCCTATTCTAGGCCATGGCGAGGAGGCCACAAAGTGAGGACTCTAAAAAAATCGAAAATTTCCCCAAGGGGTTTTTAAAGCAGAAAAACATTAATTGATAATGTAGAAATAGAGTAGATCAGATATTCAAGATAAATTCAAATATGCGATAAGTTTATTGTAAAATACAAACTCTGGTTCATGTTCAACAGACAACAGCATAAAACATCACTCATGGCCATGAGGCCCCCAGGTGAACATATTGTAGCGTATAGCAGTAGTGTGCACAAAATTGATATCCACCTGCATACCTCAATGCATTTCGACCCATTCTGGTCTTCTTCAGGGGGATTTAGATTCTAGGGAGATATATCAAAATTAAAATTGGACTTTGATCAATATACAAAACATTTGTACAACATTTGAATTATGCAGAAAAGTGTCTCGTCGTATTTGTAAAGGTATATTTACCATTAGGTGGATGATGAAATGAAGGTGCATCGCACAAACCAGGTTGTTTAAAAACATGAAAGTTCAGAGATCCCAAGGGCCACACATACCCCATCCGTGCCCTCCAGGCGCATCCACAGTCCATCGGACTTACAAGGGGCCACACACTTGGACCTGGAGGAGAGGAGAGGACGGGGGGGGGGCAAGGCACCTGCCATTAGGTATAAAAACACTTTATTAGTAAGTATTCTGAAAGTATCTAGTGCAGTTGGGCGATAGCAAACTGGCCCTCACTGCAGCAGTGTTTATTTATAATAATTGGACCTATTAATTTTGGTGTGTAACTTAATAATTTGGTTAATCTAGGATTAGTGTGATGAATGAAGTGAATTTATATTAAAATTAAAAGGGGTATAATACCCAATTGGGTAAAAATGAGAAAATGAATGTGCTGAGTGTGCCACATGTGATAATGATGGGGTGTGGAGATGATCATGTTACAGAACACTATAAGATATATGGTATAGGGTACAAAAATGGTGTAAATAATAAACCAAAAGTGATGAAAACTTGAAAATGCATATTCAGTGCCTAAAGCAGTGAGAAATCCATATATCAAGTAAATTAAACAAAATAAATAGTGTGTGGGATGTGTTTATATATATATATTTGAAAATATATATGTATACACATATATACTGACTCTACCTTCTCTATGCTTTGCCCCTTGTACTCTATATCAGCTTGTCTCTGTGTAGCCTCCCGTGGTTTAAACCCAAGCATGGGTGGGGTACTTTGTGCTCCCCTACCAACTTCTGTGGACCTTATAACGTTATTTTTACTTGCCTGGCCTGCGCACTGCGTGTGCTCACTCTCTGCAATGTGAGTAAACTATTCAACTGTTTTCCTTTTGTCTTCTTATTGTCCTTTTCCTGCTTCATGTACATGCAATGACTTCTGTGAATATGCTCTAATATGGGTTTTATTTTATATAAGATATTTACTAAAGTTGTTTAAACCTACCTTGAAGAAGGAGCGTATAGAACATCCAAAACATGTTGGTGTCAGGTTTACACACCTATTTCATCATTGCATAGTGATCCACTACGATTTTGGTGCCGTAGGGCCATTCATGAATTTTCTCTTTCATATAACATATTGTATGTATTGCATTTTATCATACCCCTTTTTTATACATTTTGATACTAATAAAATACTTGAATTTAATTATTGTTCAGCATGTGTCCGTACACTCTTTGAGCCTAAAAAGTCCCGCTTGGCTGTTTTCGGGAGTTCTCTTCTCATTTAAACCTTAGGGATGCAGCCTTATTAAGTAGCGATCTGTAACCTCTTTTTTTTCTACTATGAGTACAAAGAACAAATAACACACACGTGGTATCTCCAGATTTTTGGTGGTGTGTCATGTTAATGGTATAAAAATGTATACAAAGTTTAAAACTTTTTTTTTTTTTTTTTTACTGTTTTGGAGCAGTTTTCCTTTCATAATAAAACAAAATCAGGAGGCATCTATTACTACTTACCGCCAAATGAAAGCACAACCTGTCCTGAATTAAACAAGATGTGCACTAAGCAGATGTGCACTAAGTAGTTGCAGTGATATGTACAGTTTTACTAAGACATGTCAAAAGTTGCAAAATGGCTTCTGTCATTTGTTAGAAGTCTCTTTTAAATCACTAGACAAAAGCTATAAATGTCTCTTTTCCTGATACTGGAAGAGGCTAGATTGCAAATTATCTAAATCATTTGGATCATTTGGCAGAGAGGCTAGTTGAACTTGTCTAACATACAGCTAGCCACTTAAGGGAGAATTTTTAAATCTGTATATGGAACTTGATCATAAAACATCAGCAGGAAACATCAAGCAAGTAAAATGTGAGTCACATCGAAAAAGACTTTTAGGAAAATTTTACAGCAATAACTAAAAATCAATGCACACTAAAAATGCATTAAAGTTTCCCTTTAAGCCCAAACATTTTATAAAACGAGCCTCACTACCTTAGCAGACCATTGAAAGCATGACAGATATGTTGATGATCAGTGATTTGCGCTGGAAAAAATTTCTGGGCACTAAGAAGAATTTTTGACAAATGTCTGGGTTTGAATCAATCATTTAATTAAATCTTATTAAAGATTAATGCATTTATAAAGTCAGATCACATCAGATTAGAAGATGAGTTTGAGGTCTCATTTCTTCCTTTCCCCAATGGCTTTAATCATCTTCTTTTTATGCACTCATACACACAAAATCTGAGTCACATCTGTTAGTTTGCAATCTATGAAGCTGTGAGGGAAATGTTAAACTTTGAATTACATACAGTATATCTACATATTTACATGTATTGAAAATATGTCCATTTTGTATGCTTTGTCTACTGCAGCAAACACCCTTGGCATCATGCTAACACTTTTGTTATGTACTTGCATTCCTAAAGGCCCGCACGGCCGAATATTGGGCGGTATCGGCTAGGACATTGAGCCTGTGTGTATGGCGGCCAGTTTGACAGAAGCTGGCCAAACGTCCGGCTTCTGTTAACCACTTCACCCCCAGAAGAATTTACCCCCTTCATGACCAGTGCATTTTTGCGATTCGGCACTGCGTCGCTTTAACTGACAATTGTGCGACGTGGCTCCCAAACAAAATTGATGTCCTTTTTTGGTGGTATTTGATCAACTCTGCGGTTTTTATTTTTTGCGCTATAAACAAAAAAATAGCACAATAGACAATTTTGAAAAAAAACACATTATTTTTTACTTTTTGCTATAATAAATATCCCCAAAAAATATTAAAAATTTTTTTTTTTCCTCAGTTTAGGCCAATACATATTCTTCTACATATTTTTGGTAAAAAAAAAATCGCAATAAGCGTTTGATTGGTTTGCGCAAAAGTTATAGAGTTTACAAAATAGGGGATAGTTTTATGGCATTTTTATTATTAATTTTTTTTTTTTACTAGTAATGGCAGCGATCAGCGATTTTTAACGTGACTGCAACATTATGGCGGACACATCGGACATTTTTGACACATTTTTGGGACCATTGTCATTTATACAGCAATCAGTGCTATACAAATGCACTGATTCCTGTGTAAATGACACTGGCAGTGAAGGAGTTAACCACTAGGGGGTGGGGAGGAGTAAAGTCAGTACTAGAGAGTGATTCTAACTGTAGGGGGGATGGGCTAGCTGTGACACGTCACTGATCTCTGCTCTCGATACCAGGGAGCAGAGATCAGTGACACTGTCACTAGGCAGAACGGGGAGATGCTGTTTCCATCAGCTCCTCTCCGTGAGGCGATCGCGGGTATCCCCGCGGCGATCGAGTCCGCGGGACCCCCGACCTGACTCACGGAGCTCCCGGCCGGCGCGTGCACGCAATGGCACGGCTGCAAATATAAAGGGACATACGGGTACGCCCATTTGCCCAGCCGGGCTATTCTGCCAACGTACATCGGCGTGCGCCAGTCGGGAACCGGTTAAAGGGGCATGGCCGAAAAAGGTCTGTCGATCGGCATCCAATCAGCCATTGGCTGAGAGCGTTGACCGGTGTGTTCTCACGGAGGGGAGTCGAGTTAATGCCAAAGAGCTCAATTTTGGTCTCCCAATCCTTCTCTTAATCATTTAGATGTTCATTGGCATGACTGTACATGTGCCTTCTTGAGGAGGGGAACTCACCGTGTTTGGAGAAAGAAAAATGCAGACTATGACTCTAAGAACACCATCCCTACAGTCAAGCACGGAGGGGGAAGCATGATGCTTTGAGGCTGTTTTTCTGCTAAAAGTACAAGTCGACTTTGCCGCATTGAGTGGCCAATGGATGGGGGCATGTATTGTAATATCTTGGATGAGAAACTTCTGCCCTCAGCCAGAACACTGAATATGGGTCATAGATGGATCTTTCAGCATGACATTGACAGGTGGTGGAAGGGGGTCCCCCTCTTCCTGCCACCGCATTCTCAAGGCTTTCCAATTCCATCGGGGAACCTGGGACCACTCTGACGGCGACATCCGGTTCACTGCACAGAGAGAGAGGAACTGATGTTGTTCAGAAACGGGAAGCGACAAGGCTTTTTTCACTTCCGGTTTTGGTTTGTTGGTTGACAAGCTTTTACTGGCTTGTGAAGCAGCAGATCAAACTGATTTGGGTTTGATCTACTGCTTTAGAGGCAGTAGACCCCAGATCTTTCTATAAAGTGTATCTGCCCATGCTATCACAAGGGAAGTTGAAAAAAAATTAAAGGTACGGTGTAAAAAATATGTAGCGCCACCCCCAAAACAGCTGCTTGAGTATATTTTGTTCCTTACTCTGCCTCTTAACCCCAAGAACAGTCTCAGCCAGTCTGGCACACCTGGCAGTAACATTATTACGAACACAACAGTAAATAGACAAAAGTTGTAGTGAACACAAACATTATCTTTACTGGAAAATTTTCTTTAGCAATGAAACTCCGTAACTTACAGTTACCACTTGTTGAAGATTTGTTGCAACAAGTAACCCTGACAGCAAAAAAACTGGCAAAGGATAATAACACAAGCACATGTTGTAAACCAACAGAACTCTGGCTGGTTTGAGCCCTATGGGTTCAGGCAGGAGGAGGGCAGTGGAATACCCAGACTTGTGTCAGACCACTCCCTTCTATTCCCGGACACCACAGTCCCAAAGAACTGTTTGAATACAACAATGAGCTCAATTGAATTACTCTAACATCTAAGTCTTTAGACCCACTCAATTAACAAATAGAGTCCAGGATGACAGCATCGGTTCTTATGGCACCAATGGACTTAGTCCCTTGTGGGAGAAATATGTTGTAGTCTCTCAGAAACAAAGGGAGGCCTTGCCTTATCAGCTAGCTCTATGTTGGTGCACTTTAGGTGTCCTGTTTAGCAGCGTGGAACAAAGTAGGTTTAAGATGTTCTGGCAAGCAGGGTGATGTAAAGTGTACTGTGGAGTTCTGGCAAAGAGGAGAAATCCTATCACAGCTAAGCAAAGTAGGTGTGGCTCAAGGTCTCCCTCTGGCTTAGTTGAAGCAACAAGATATAACTGTGTCTGCATGCAGCGTCTCTTTGTTCTGAAACATGGGCAAGTGCCCACTCGCCAATCCTGCAACCAAGGCCCAGAGGAGAGATGTCCTGGAACAGGCTCTTCAGGTTGCCTGACTGGTTACCTGACCACCAGAACTCCTCACAACATCTGCAGAGATGCGCCTGACAAAACACCCGGGGACCCTCTCTGGCAAGATGTCCGCAACCGACCATGGAGCTGTATCAGGAAACGGTCACACCGCCCCTGGATGACAGCACCCTTCTCCTGTGTCCGGTCTTCCCACTCGCCTCGTGTTCTCTGCCCCTGCTCACCGACAGCCTTGTGGTGTCTGTTTCCTCCTCTCCTGTGTGGGCGTGCTGGAGTGTGTAGTCTGTCCCCAGGAAATTACATTGCGACCGCTGGTGACCGTGACTACATGTCCCAAGATGCTTTTCTGCTGCAGTTCTGCCCGGTGATTGGTTTCCTCCCCCTGCAAATAAGAAAGCAGG
Organism: Aquarana catesbeiana; assembly: GCF_042186555.1. Lineage (NCBI taxonomy): Eukaryota > Metazoa > Chordata > Amphibia > Anura > Ranidae > Aquarana > Aquarana catesbeiana. Next base: position 194,725,271 of record NC_133326.1, read on the forward strand.
GAGAAAGCAGCGCGGGCGGCTGCCTGTGTGAGTGCTGCTCGCATTCTGTAGAGTGAGGAGAAGAGGGAGGGGGAGAATTCCCCTGAAGCTGCTGACAGGCTGTGTCTCCCTAAGCATTTCTCTGTACCCGCTGCGTTAATAATTAATTAATATTAAAAATATGACTGATCATGCCAAAAAACTGTCTTTTATTTAAGGATGGCAATCACATGAAGCCATTTTTTATCACATAGTTTTTTGGATCCTTTTTAAATCCTAATGATAACAGAAATCATCCAAATGGCCCTGATCAAAAGGTTACATACCCTGGAATGTTTGGCCTTGGTGCAGACACAGAAGGTGGCACACACAGGTTAAAATGGCAATTAAAGGTTAATTTCCCACATTTGTGGCTTTTTAAATCACAATTAGTGTCTGTGTAGAAATAGTCAATGAGTTTGTTAGCTCTCACATGGATGGACTAAGCAGGCTAGACACTGAGCCATGAGGAAGTAGAAAAGACCTGCGCAACAAGGTAAAACTTTACAAAGATGGAAAAGGATATAAAAAGATCTCCAAAGCCTTGGATATGCCAGTCAGTACTGTTTAATCACTTATTAAGAAGTGGGCATTTTGGGGATCTCTTGATACCAAGCCAAGGTCGGGTAGATCAAGAAAGATTTCAGCCACAACTGCCACAAATGGCAGCCTCCACAAGGGGAATAGACCCAAAATCCAGCAGCAGCTACAGTGTATAAGAGAGGCGCCTCTAAGTGTAGCAATATGGTTACATTTAATGAAGGTGCAACATTTAGCAACTCACATGGTTGATGATTAAAAGAGGCACATCTAAGTATGCCAGCATCTGGGATAAAGCTGTCCACATAGACCATCCTCCACACCGCTGGCTTTCACTGCTGTCAGTCTGCAATCGTAACCGGAAAGACTACCCTGCAGTAGAGCGATTTGAAAGCGAGGCTTGAAGTGCTCGTGGAGCGCAACATGGAAGGGATGGTGTCAATGGCAGTGTGGACAGCTTTACCTCGGATGCTTGCATACTTAGATGGGCCTTTTTTAATCATCAACCATGTGACTTGCTAAATGTTGTACATTTTATTAACTGTAACATTATTGCTACACTTAGAGAAGCCTCTGTTTTGTTTTATACTCAGTTGTGAGATGACGCTACTTGTATATCAAGACATCGCTTGTATATCAAGTCCAATATTTATTTAAAAATTTTGCTTGTCTTGCAAAACGCTCTTAAACCAAGTTACTCTCAAACCAAGGTTTTACTGTATTATGATTTCTTGGCAATTTTTCAGAGAATATGAATGATAACACAAAAACTTGTTTCACTTATGGTTAGTGTTTACTCTTTTCAAATCATAATGGCAACAGAAACTACCCAAATAACCCTGATCAAAAGTTTACATACCCCAGTTCTTAATACCATGTATTGCCCCCTTTAACATCAATGACAGCTTGAAGTCTTTTGTGGTATTTATGGATGAGGCTCTTTATCTTCTCAGATGGTAAAGCTGCCTATTCCTCTTGGCAAAAAGCCTCTAGTTCCTGTGAATTCTTGAGCTGTCTTGCATGAACTGTACGTTTGAGATCTCCCCAGAGTGGCTCAATGATATTGAGGTCAGCAGACTGAGATGGCCACTCCAGAAGCTTCACTTTAGTCTGCTGTAGCCAATGATAGGTTGACTTAGCCTTTTGTTTTGGATCATTGTCATGTTGGAATGTCCAAGTACGTCCCATGCGCGGCTTCCTGGCTGGTGAATGCAAATGTTCCTCCAGTATTTTTTGATAACATACTGCATTCATCTTGCCATCAATTTTGACCAAATTTCCTGTGCTTTTTGTAGCTCACACATCTCCAAAACATCGATCCACCTCCGTGTTTCACAGTAGGAATGGTGTACCTTTCATCATAGGCCTTGTTGACGCCTCAGTTGGTCTACCTGACCATGGTTTGGTTTCAACAGAACCCCTCATTTTCCACTTCTTGATTAGAGTTTGAACACTTCTGATTGGCATTCTAAATTCCTTGAATATCTTTTTATATTAATTTCCTGTTTTATACAGTTCAACTACCTTTTCCCGCAGATCCTTTGACAATTATTTTTCTTCCTCCATGACTCAGAATCCAGAAACGTCAGTGCAGCACTGGATGAAAGATGCAAGGCTCTGTCAGGAGTCCAGAAACTTATTGACCTTTTATACACACACACTAATTACAAGCAAACAGATCACAGGTGAGGATGGTTACCTTTTAATAACCATTCAAACCCCTTTGTGTCAACTTTTGATCAGGGCCATTTGGGTAGTTTCTGTTGCCATTATGATTTAAAAAGTGTAAACACAGTTGAATGATAATAAATGGCTTCAGCCAAACACTAACCATTAGTGAAAGAAATGTATGTAAACTTAGCAGCGCAACTGTGTGTGTGTGTGTGTGTATATATATATATATAATATGTATGTATATGTGTGTGTATATATTAGGGCTGAAACAACTAATCGATTAATCGGCAACGAATCGATTATGAAAATAATCGATTACTATTTTCATAATCGATTAATCAGCCAGTAACATTATGGGGTTAAAAAAAAACTAAAATGAGCCCTTTATAGTAAAAAAAAGAGCAAATAATCGCTACTGTAAATATTACTTTCACAGTTCTACAGTAAAAAAATGAACCCCTTACAGTAGTGATTATCTGCTTTTTTTGTACTATAAAGGGCTAATTTTATTTTTTTAACCCCATTATTTTACTAAACGTCTTAGACCTGGTTTACATCTTTGTGTTTTTTGGTGCTTTTTGCAGAAACACACTACAGTTCATTTACATGGTTTCCTATGGGACACGTTCACATCTATGCTTTTTTCAGCCACTGCATGTTTGGAAAGGGTCAGGGACTTTTTTTAACGCAAAACTGTGCTTTTTTTGGTTCAAAATACTTCAATAGAGAAGCTGCAGAAAAGCATGTAATGCGTTTTTGCAGCAATTTGTGTTTTTTAATCTGCCCAACAACAAATTGGCCAAAAAAATGCAAAAACGCAAATTGCAGCAAAATCACGTGTGCAAAAATCAAAAAGCACTACAGAAACAAATCACAAGCAAACTGCATAGGTGTGTACCGAGCCTTATGCTGGCCACACGGATCAATTTTCAGACTAGAATATTCAAACGAAAAATCTTTATACATTCGCTGAATGAAAGAATGTTGTTTGAAATTTTCACTTGTTTTTAACATTTCTGTTTAAAATGAATGTAATCTCTGAATGAAAACCACATACACTGTCTGTCTGAAAATTCCTTTGACCAAGAAGTTTTCTATTATTTCCAAATTTTCCTGTCACTTTGGTTGAAAATGAACGTCAATTTGACCTCACTAACAATTAGAAAATCGAAAATGAACATTCTTAAAATTACATTTCTTTTTTGAAGGAAGACATTGTTTGTTTGTTTTTTTTAATACAAAAATTTGATCTCTGAGTCTGATATTTACCAGATTTACTCTTTAATAGTATATACAGTATATCTCTTCTGTCTGTTATTCTCAGAGTGGATTAGAGATTTTGCTCCCTAACCATATAGTTGGTTATTTATATTTACCACTGCATAGTGATATTTAAGAATAAATTGCCTTTTTTTAAAAAACTTTACATATTAACTAAATTATACACCACACTTTTCTTTTGATGTTATCATCCGATTAATCGATTAATCGAAACAATAATCGGCCAACTAATCTATTATGAAAATAATCGTTAGTTGCAGCCCTAGTATATATATATAATAACATTTTTATTTTTAAATGCTCTCGTCTCCCTGTGCTCTTGCGCCTTTCAGTCTCGCACGAATATGTCAATGGCAGTTGCACTACACATGTGAGGTACCACCATAAATGTCAGAGCGAGAGCAATATTTCTAGGACCAGACCTCCTGTTTACGTCTAAGCTGGTAACCTGTAAAGGCTTTTAAAGCGTTGCCTTTGGATGATTTAATGTACCATAGTTTGTCGCCGTTCCATGGGATTATGCAGTTTTAAAGTGAGACATGGTTGGTATCGATTTACTCTGTATAAACATCTTTTATATTTTACCAGAATATTGGGTATTGTGTTTGTGTGTACAAAAAAGGGTCAGTATTAAAATTCATTAACTACTTGCTCACCGGCCGCCGTCATTGTACTGTGGCAGGTCGGCTCATTCCCGCAAATCGCCGTCATTGTACATCAGCTCGTCCACTGGTCAGTGGGGGGAGCCAATCAGCAGGTGGGGCGGACTCTGTCCACCGGCCACCCGCGATTGTTCCCTGCAGTGACAGAACGGGGATCTGCCTGTGTAAACAAGGCAAATCCTTGTTCTGGACAGGGGAGATCACATAGACCCTGTCTTTCTGCTATACAGGAAGACGGATCTGTGTCGTTCCCCAGGCAGCCCATCCCCCATACAGACAGAACACACTTGCAGGGAACACATTTAACCCCCTGATCGCCCCTGATGTTAACCCCTTCCCTGCCAGTGTCATTAATAGAATAAGAGTGCATATTTTTAGCACTAATTACTGTAATAATGTCACTGGTTTCCAAAAAAGTGTTGAAAATATCAGGTGTCTGATCTGTCCACTGCAATGTCGCAGTCCCACTAAAAATCTCAGATCACCACCATTACTAGTAAAAAAAAAATAATAAAAATGCCATAAATCTATTCCCTATTTTGTATATGCTATAACATTTGCGCAAACCAATCAATATACGCTTATTGCGTTTTTGTTTTGTTTTTTTATCAAAAATATGTAGAAGAATATATATCGTCCTAAACTGAGGAAGAAATGTGTTTTTTTTTTATCTAAATTTTTGGGGATATTTATTATAGCAAAAAGTAAGTGTTTTTTTAGCACTCTTTTTTTGTTTATAGTGCAAAAAATAGAAACTGCAGAGGTGATCAAATACCACCAAAAGAAAGCTCTATTTGTGGGGGAAAAAAGGACGTCAGTTTTGTTTGGGTACAGTGGCACACGACCGCGCAATTTTCAGTTAAAGTGAGACAGTGCCGCATCGCAAAAAATGGCCTGGTCATTAAGGGGGAAGATCTTCTGGTCCTTAAGTGGTTAAAGTGTATTTTTTCTAAAAAAACAAAAACAAAATGCATTTAAAAAACCACTGCACAAATATCGAGCAATACCCACCATTTTATTCTTTTTTACATAGTAGGTGAGGTTGAAAAACACAAGTCCATCAAGTCCAACCCATGTGTGATTATATGTCAGTATTACATTGTATACCCCTGTATGTTGCAGTCGTTCGGGTGCTTATCTAATTGTTTCTTGAAACTATCGATGCCCCCTGCTGAGACCACCGCCTGTGGAAGGAAATTCCACATCCTTGCCGCTCTTACAGTAAAGAACCCTCTACGTAGTTTAAGGTTAAACCTCTTTTCTTCTAATTTTAATGAGTGGACACAAGTCTTGTTAAACTCCCTTCTGCGAAAAAGTTTTATCCCTATTGTGGGGTCACCAATATGGTATTTGTATGTTGAAATCATATCCCCTCTCGAGCGTCTCTTCTCCAGAGAGAATAAGTTCAGTGCTCGCAACCTTTCGTCATAACTAATATCCTCCAGACCCTTTATTAGCTTTGTTGCCCTTCTTTGTACTCGCTCCATTTCCAGTACATCCTTCCTGAGGACTGGTGCCCAGAACTGGACAGCATACGCTAGGTGCGGCCGGACCAGAGTCTTGTAGAGCTGGTGAATTATCGCTTTATCTCTAGAGTTAATCCCCTTTTTAAGGCATGCCAATATTCTGTTTGTTTTGTTAGCAGCAGCTTGACATTGCATGCCATTGCTGAGCCTATCATCTACTAGGACCCCCAGGTCCTTTTCCATCCTAGATTCCCCCAGAGGTTCCCCCCCCAGTGTATATTCATATTTTTGCCACCCAAATGCATTATTTTACATTTTTCTACATTGAACCTCATTTGCCATGTAGTTGCCCACCCCATTAATTTGTTCAGATCTTTTTGCAAGGTTTCCACATCCTGCTGAGAAGTTATTGCCTTGCTTAGCTTAGTATTGTCCGCAAATACAGAGATTGAACTGTTTACCCCATCCTCCAGGTCGTTTATGAACAAATTAAATAGGATTGGTCCCAGCACAGAACCCTGGGGGGCCCCACTACCCACCCCTGACCATTCTGAGTACTCCCCATTTATCACCACCCTCTGAACTCGCCCTTGTAGCCAGTTTTCAATCCATGTACTCGTCCATGCCAGCGGACCTTATTTTGTACAGTAAACGTTTATGGGGAACTGTGTCCAAATGCTTTTGCAAAATCCAGATACACCACGTCTATGGGCCTTCCTTTATCTAGATGGCAACTCACCTCCTCATAGAAAGTTCATTGGTTTGGCAAGAACGATTCTTCATGAATTAATGCTGATTACTGCTAATGATACCGTTCTCATTACTAAAATCTTGTATATAGTCCCTTATCATTCCCTCCAAGAGTTTACATACTATTGATGGTAGGCTAACTGGTCTGTAATTCCCAGGGATGTATTTTGGGCCCTTTTTAAATATTGGTGCTACATTGGCTTTTCTCCAATCAGCTGGTACCATTCCAGTCAGTAGACTAGTAAAAATTAGGAACAATGATCTGGCAATTACTTGACTGAATTCCCTAAGTACCCTCGGGTGCAAGCCATATGGTCCCAGTGATTTATTAATGTTAAGTTTCCCAAGTCTAATTTTAATTCTGTCCTCTGTTAACCATGGAGGTGCTTCCTGTGATGTGTCATGAGGATAAACACTGCAGTTTTGGTTACTGAAGCCCCCCGATTCCCTCGTGCAGACTGAGGAGAAGAATACATTTAATACCTTCGCCATCTCCCCATCCTTTGTAACCAGGTGTCCTTCCTCATTCTTTATGGGGCCAATATGGTCTGTCCTCCCTTTTTTACTGTTTACATACTTAAAGAATTTCTTGGGATTTTTTTTGCTCTCCTCCGCTATGTGTCTTTCATGTTATATCTTAGCCGTCCTTATTGCACCCTTACATTTCTTGTTGCATTCTTTATAAAAATCTGAATACTGATGATGATTCCTCAACCTTGTATTTTTTGAAGGCTTCTCCTTTGCTTTTATATGCATTTTTACATTGGAGTTAAGCCATCCAGGACTTTTGTTCGCTCTTTTAAATTTATTACCCAGTGGGATGCATTGGCTAATGCCCTTATTTAATATGCTCTTAAAGCAAACCCATCTCTCCTCCGTGTTCTTTGTTCCTAAGATTTTATCCCAATTTATGCCTTCTAGCAAGGTTTGTAGTTTAGGGAAGTTGGCTCTTTTGAAATTCAGTGTCTTTGTATTCCCCTTATGTTTCCTATATGTGTGATTTATACTGAAGCCAATTGACCTGTGATCGCTGTTACCTAAATTGCCCCGTATTTCCACATCCGTGCTCAGGTCTGTATTGTTGTAGATTGTAGTCAGTAGATCCAGTAACACTTTATTTCTAGTTTGTGCGTCTACTATCTGACCCATAAGCTAGACATTTAGGAACTGGCGAGCCTTAGATGAATGCGTGGTTCCCTCCACCCAGTCTTTGTCTTTATAGTTAAAATCCCCCATTATGATAACACTTCCCATCCTTGCTGCTAATCCAAATTGTGATAGGAGATCTGTCTCCACTTCCTCCCTCAGGTTAGGGGGCCTATAGCATACTCCCAGTATTTTTTTCCCCTTTAGCTTCATCCCTTTGGAACTCTACCCATAAGGATTTCACCTCCTCCCTAGCTCCCTTAGTGATGTCATCTCTCACATTCACTTGTACATTATTCTTGATATATATGCATACCTCTCCCCCTTTTTTACCCTCTCTATCCTTGTGATAAAGGGTATGTTTGGAAGTTCTAAGTAATTTTCTAGCAAAAAAAATGCAGATTTTTTACATGTAGGACAAATGTCAGGATTGGCCTGGGGGTTAAGTAGTGTGATAATGTGATGTCTAGGTAAAAAAAAGAACACTGAATAAAGATATAACAGTTATGTGGAAAGATACTGATCGCATCGATTTGTGTCTGCTCCCTACCGACATAGTTATTGTTTTGGAAGACAAAGCCATCAGTAGAGCATACAGGGAAAATGTGAAAACCATATACTAATCATGCACGCTTAAGACATTTGTGTGCTCTTCCATACAATTCCAGTTCAGATGTATGATGATCTGGTTTTTCTGTTCATCACGCTGTATTGTTTATATTGTAATTCTGTTAACATTTTTAACGCCAATTTATTTATTTTATTTATATTTTTTTATTTTGTTTTTTTAAATAAGCACAAGGGATGTTACTTTCATTTAATCTGAAGTGTCCCAGCTGTCAGTGAAAATCTTTAATCTTCTGCCCCCCTCCTAGACGTAATCTTCCGGTGCCGTGGAGGTTAATGCCAGCGCTGGACCTGTGACAGACACATCAACGGTGCCGACTATGTCCAAAAAAAGCGACCTATGATCGAAGGGTGGGTAGTTGAATGAAGGGTCCTTCTTAACATAATAATCATACCTAAAGCGGCCCATAGATGGAGTGATTTTCTATCCGGTAACCACGGGTTGCTAGAAAGAAAATCGCTCAATTCCCCCATCAACACAGTCAGCATTTATGGGAGATTTATGGGAGAATCCCTCCCGTGGAGGCATTGGGGTTGATTTACTAAATAAAGGCAAAAATATTGTTTACTGCAAGTGCACTTGCTCCAGATCTTGGTAAATGAGGTACATGAGGTAAAGCTTCACTTTGCAAAGAATACCCAATCACATGCAAGGAATATTTTAAAAAGCATTTTTGATTGGATGATAGAAATCAGCAGAGCTTCCTCTCAGATCTAGAGTACAAAGACTAATGCGCAAAACCACAACCTCATTAATGAAATAACCAACCTAAGCATTACAGAATGGTTGAAATGCATGGAACCTAAGAATGGGACTTTGAAGGCACAACAGTAGTAAACTACGAAAAAGTAAAATGTGTTTGGGATTTTTATTAATAAAATATAAAAGGACAATGAACAAACATGAACATTTAAAAACAAGTCAGGCTAGACATAGAACCTGGTATTGGTACACCATGAGGATCCTATCCTGCAAGCTTAGGTAAAGTTTAGAACAATTATGAATATATAATCATATAATCAGAGCAATTGTTGCCAAATGAAGGAGACTATACTTCCCCAAACATTGAATAGAAAACAATCATAGAGCTCAAATAGACGAGATGCTGCAGGTCTGGTGATCCAAGGTAAGGTGATCTCTAGTTGCTCTACATGTTTCACGTTACACAGAACGCTTCCTCAGGAGCTAGAGATTCAATGCGGTATGGTGAAAGTAAACACTACCAATGAAACCTTATGTATAACTGATCGCAGATCGATCAAAAAGTAGACATGTGTGGTTTAGGTTGAACACAGCAGCGGTCAACGGTCAAAAAACCTCTCAGGTTTAAATAGCATCAGGTGTCCATGGATAGGGGACAGGGCTTTTAGCTGTAATGCCGCGATCGTGGAACCGGCCCCCGTCACACTGAGTGGTCTCTTGCGCTGCCTCTCACTGATGCCAGGCATTACAGCTAAAAGCCCTGTCCCCATTACAGCTAATTTCTTGGGCTGTATTTCCAGTCACATATTATGTCACTTATGAGTATTTTGCACATTGTGTCACTTATCATTATGTGTTTGGTTATCGCATTAGGAATCGCACTTTGCACAAGGCACTTTATTAGTTTATGCTTATTCAGTATGTAGATTCACAAGTCTATATTGTTACGCAGGGATTATACTGTGGCAATTTTAAGATTTTAGCACGGTGCACTTATTAGTAAGAAAGTCTTATACTATTATTGTGATAGTAATTGGAATTTTTTTCCCGTTCTTTGGAGTGGTCGTAAGGTGTACTGCTATACACCTATATTCATTCATAATAGGAGAACTTGCACGTATACTGATTGTTACAGCATTGGTGATCCTGTTTTTCTGCAGTTTTGTACTGAAGGATAGAGTAGCGCCACATACTATATCTGATTTCACTCTCAGATCTAGAGCAACCTCAGTGTGTTCTCCTGGCGGGGAAGGGGTGGGGTTCGGAGGCAGGGGGAGCCATCCCTGCCAGGAGACCACAGTAATTACTGCTAGCGGCTATAAAGCCGCTAGCAATAATTGCATGTAAAATCTGACAGGCTGGTTGTACCCAAGTTGATTATCCCTGCTGAACCAGCCGAGATTCAAACAGTCTCTGGCCGGCTGAAGTTTAAATATACACCTGTTTGTGGCTGCTCATCCAAACTAATTTTTTTTTTTTTACTTTTTAATATAATGCGGAGCTTGGCATTTATTCTGCAGATTTGAATACACAGTTACCATCCATTTTCATAATTTAGCAACTTGTGGCTTACACAAGTTTTGTGCATTGGCCCAGCTGATCTACTAATTAAATAAAAAAAAAATAGCTCAGAACTGGACACAATAGGCCTTAAATCAAACTCCAGTGACCAAACAGGAAAGAAGGGTAAATCCCAAGATACATTTTCTGGTGATGAAACTACTTGTAGAGAAGTCAGGCATGCTAGTCAGAGCATCTATATTATGACAGAGGGCCTGCATGAAGCTAAAATGGAAGTCAGTGGTATATTAGCAGTCCACTGTACAGCATTGCTTGCACAAATATGAGTTTAACCACTTGAACTCCAGAAGATTCACCCCCCCCCCCCCCCTTCTTGACCAGGCAATTTTTTGCGATATGGCACTGCAATACTTTAACTGACAATTGCGTGTGCGTGGTCATTCAACACTGTACCCAAATAACATTTATGTCCTTTTTTCAGACAAATAGTGCTTTCTTTTGGTGGTATTTGATCACCTCTGTGGTTTTTATTGTTTGCGCTATAAACTGAAAAAGACAGACAATTTTGAAAATAAATAACAACATGTTTTACTCTCTGCTATAAAATGTATCCCTTAAAAAAATTTGAACAAATCTAATTTCTTCATAAATTTAGGCCAGTATGTATTCTGCTACATATTCTTGGTAAAAAAAATCCCAATAAGCGTATATTAGTTGGTTTGCACAAAAGTTATAGCATCTACAAACTGAGATATTTTTATTTAGTTTTTACTAGTAATGGCGGTGATAAGCGACTTATAGCATGACTGTGATATGTGGCACACATTCTGACACTAACTGACACTTTTTGGGAACCAGTGACACTGATACAGTGATCAGTGCTAAAAATATGCACTGTCACTGTACTAATGACACTGGCTCAGAAGGGTTAACATCAGGGGCGATCAATGGGTTAACTGTGTGCTAGTGCTTTACTAAACTGTGGGAGGTGCTTTTACTAAAGGAAGACATGGATCCTACTTCCTGCTTTGCAGAGACACAGGATCCATGCCTTCCCTTCTGTTAGAAAGGCAATCTGCCTTGTTTACACACACACAGTGAGGGGAAAAAAGTATTTGATCCCCTGCTGATTTTGTACGTTTGCCCACTGACAAAAAAACGATCAGTCTATAATTTTAATGGTAGGTTTATTTTAACAGTGGGAGACAGAAAAACAACAAAAATATCCAGAAAAACACATTTCAAAAAAGTTTAAAATTGATTTGCATTTTAATACGTAAAATAAGTATTTGATCCCCTATCAGTCAGCAAAATTTCTGGCTCCCAGGTGTCTTCTATACAGGTAACGAGCTGAGATTAGGAACACTCTTTTAAAGGGAGTGCTCCTAATCTCAGCTTGTTACCTGTATAAATGACACCTGTCCACAGAAGTAATCAGAAGCAATTAGATTCCAATCTCTCCACCATGGTCAAGACCAAAGAGCTGTCCAAGGATATCAGGGACAAGATTGTAGACCTACACAAGGCTGGAATAGACTACAAGACCATCGCCAAGCATCTTGGTGAGAGGGTGACAACAGTTGGTGCGATCATTCGCAAATGAAAGAAACACAAACTAACTGTCACTCTCTCTCTGTCTGGGGCTCCATGCAAGATCTCACCTCGTGGAGTTTCAATGATCATGAGAACGGTGAGGAATCAGCCTAGAACTACATGGGAGAATCAATGATCTCAAGGCAGCTGGGACCATAGTCACCAAGAAAACCATCGGTAACACACTACGCCGTGAAGGACTGAAATTCTGCAGCGCCCGCAAGATCCCCCTGCTCAAGAAAGCACATGTACAGGCCCATCTGAAGTTTGCTAATGAACATCTGAATGATTCAGAGGAGAACTGGGTGAAAGTGTTGCATAGTTGCCAACAGTCCTGATTTTCCTGGGACAATCCCGATTTTGGGACCCTCGTCCTGATTGGAGGCTGTCCCGAATCACATTTCCATCAGGAAAATTGTGAATGTTGTTTTTTTTAATTTTTGGAGCAGCTGGCTCCAGCAAAATAGCCGCCGGCGCCGCCGCTCGATCTTCCCCCTAGTGTTCATTGGAGAGAGGAAGGGGGCTCGATCCTTTCTTGGCAGAACACCGGCCGCTCCTGGACGTGTGGTGGGGGGCGTTATGGGAGGGAGGGTCTGCACAGGGGGGGGGCTGCACTAATAGAGGGGGGTCTGCACTAATAGAGGGGGGCTGCACTGAGGAGGGTCTGCACTAATAGATGGGGGGGTCTGCACTAATAGAGGGGGGCTGCACTGAGGGGGGTCTGCACTGAGGGGGGGTCTGCACTAATAGAGGAGGGGTCTGCACTAATAGGGGGGTCTGCACTAATTGAGGGGGGTCTGCACTGATGGAGGGGGGTCTGCACTGATGGAGGGGGGTCTGCACTGATGGAGGGGGGTCTGCACTGATGGAGGGGGGTCTGCACTGATGGAGGGGGGTCTGCACTGATGGAGGGGGGTCTGCACTGATGGAGGGGGGTCTGCACTGAGGGGGTCTATACTGACTCTGCTGGGGGCACCTGATACGAGGACAGACTCTGCTGGGGACACTTGATGCAAGGACGGACTCTGCTAGGGGCACCTGATGCAAGGACGGACTCTGTTAGGGACATCTGATGCAAGGAAGGACTCTGCTGGTGGCAGGCGACGTGGCAGGTGACACGCTCAGGGATCCCACTGATTCGGCATTATGGTGAGTTGAATGATTTAATTTTATATTACAATGTAATAATAGAAATAATGCGCTTCAATCATCCTGACACCATAACAATCATAAAACCAGGTGTTTGGAGTATCTTTATCTGCTGATTGTTAAACTTTCTAGAATACACCTATTTCTATTGTGTAAGATCTGGGGCTGCTGTCCCGTCATTCCCCTCTCCCCCTTTCCCTCTCCCCCTTTCCTTCTCCATCCCTCATTCATCTCAGACTCTAACCACACCCTCTTGAGCCATGCCCATTTAAGCCACGCCCACTATTTCACGTAAACCAAGCCCATTTTTCGCTAGCGCGCCGCACTTGTATTTTTTGTTGCTAGGCCACGCCTACAAATGAATGCCCCGCCCCCTAATTATTGTACGGCTCCCCCTACAGCCAAAAAAGTGTCCCTCATATTTTTTTTGCAATGTTGGCAACTATGGTGTTGTGGTCAGATGAGACCAAGATCAAGCTTTTTGGTATCAACTTAACTCTCCGTGTTTGGAGGTGGAGGAATGCTGCCTATGACCCCAAGAACACCATCCCCACCATCAAACATGGAGGTGGAAACATTATGCTTTGGGGGTGTTTTTCTGCTAAGGGGACAGGACAACTTCACTGCATCAAAGGGACGATGGACAGGGCCATGTAAAAATGGGTCGTGGATGGGTATTCCACCATGACAATGACCCAAAAAACACGACCAAGGCAACAGAGGAGTGGCTCTAGAAGAGAAGCACATTAAGGTCCTGGAGTGGCCTAGCCAGTCTCCAGACCTTAATCCCATAGAAAATATGTAGAGGGAGCTGAAGGTTCGAGTCACCAAACGTCAGCCTCGAAACCTTAATGACTTGGAGAGGATCTGCAAAGAGAAGTGGGACAAAATCCCTCCTGGGATGTGTGCAAACCTGGTGGCCAACTACAAGAAATGTCTGACCTCTGTGATTGCCAGCAAGGGTTTTGCCACCAAGTACTAAGTCATGTTTTGCGAAGGGGTCAAATACTTATTTCACTTATTAAATTGCAAATCAATTTATAACTTTTTTAAAATGCATTTTTCTGGATTTTCTTGGTGTTGTTCTGTCTCTCACTGTTAAAATAAACCTACCATTAAAATTATAGACTGATCATTTCTATATCATTTCTTTATCTGTAGGGATACGTACAAAATCAGCAGAGGACCAAATACTTTTTCCCCTCACGGTATATATATATATATATATATATATATATATATATATATATATATATATATATATATATATATATATATATATATATATATATATATATATATATATATATGTGTGTGTGTATGTGTGTATGTATGAATGATCCTGCAAACAGCTGTTGCCCTGTAGCAGGCACACTAGAGTGCCACCAGAGGTCCTCAGGTGTGCTGCAGGATCAGGGGAAAGCAGGGCTGTCGGATGAGCCCAATCTCCTGATCCCTTAGCCTCAGCAAAGTGAAGGTGACTGTGCTCTGCTCTCTGCTTTCCCCTACAGTGCAGTATCCAGCTGTGTGAAGGAAAGGTATTGTACTAAAACTTTTAAAAGGGCTTTATACATGAGTGTGTGTACGTGTGTGTGTGTACATGTGTCTGTATGTTTATACATGTGTTTGTGTGTGTTTGTACATGTGTTTGTATATGTATGTACTTTTTAATCCTGACCCCGCCTATTCCTGTACCATCAGAACTGCTTTTTAAGGGCTTGTTTGTGATAGCAGCAAGCACTGCTGCTTCTCTGAAAAGCAACCCATGCTCAGATCGCTTTTCAGAGGCATTTGACAGGCAGTAGAGAGGCAATATGTTGCCTCCTCATCACCTGTTTTAAGCTTGTAAATGCAGCATCACCACACCGCAACCATGCAATGCACAGAGTTGCGAGGTGGTTGCAGTGCAGCCCCATTCACCCTGGGTATACCTCCAGCTGCAACCACAGCATGTGTACACCCACAGCTGCTGCCTCTGCAGCTAAAGAGGGAGTAGTTGGGGGTGGTAAAAACAGCTCAACCATGTATTTTTACCGCTCCTCCAACCTGACGTGAACAAACCCTTGGTACACATCTGCGTGGATTCATGTAGGGCAGCCCATTCATTTCATGAAATGTAGGGAAAGAAGTCCCCGACCCTTTTTTTAAAAAATTGCGCCACACCAAAAGCACCCCATGTTTGCCAATGTGTGGCGTGCCATTAAGAATTAATGGTACCCCTAAAGAGCAGAGCATTTGTCTGTGTCAGTAACGAGCACGATTTTGCGCTTGTTCCGCAATACACAGAACCAAGCCTTGAACGGGGTCTAGACTAAAAATACTTTTCAAGGACGCCCCAACTGGAAAAAGGTTGAGAAACATTGAGCTAGACAGACGTTTTTATTTGTCTTTGTCCCCAGGTAGGGAGATTTAACGCCACTTCCTTTCTCAGTGTCACAATGGGAAATATGAAGAAATCACAAAGTGCAAAAAATTGCACCAAAAGGTATGTGTGTGTATATATACTGTGTGTGTTTGTATTTCTGAATATATGTATGTGTATACATAGTAATCCTTCCTCACTTTATTTGAAACTTGTATATACATTTTGTCTGGAGTTCTCTGCTCTAAGGTCTTGAAAGGGCATTTACAGTCATCAAACTTGAGTGTGATTAAAAATTCTAAACGTAGTGCATCTAAGGCAAGAATAGTTCTCGTTTCAATATATTTTTATTTTTCAAAAATGAATGAAAAGAATACAATACATGGTATAGATACAACGTGAATCAGCAGTCTTGAGACAACCAACACGGTCGCATGGAGAACAAGTTAATCAAGGTGGGTTATACAAAACAGATATGCATAAGATAAACATAACCTACGATTTGATCAGAGTTGCCAGGTGTCAACTATGGACTTAGTGGCCACAGAAAACGAAAGGGGTAGAGGGGGGGAAGGCTCCGCCACCCCAATTGGGAACATGCTGTGGCGGGGCTCCCTGTCCCTCAGCACCCCCTCATCAAAGAGATTTAAAGTACTAATTTTTCTTGTAGAAAGAAAATGAAAACACAAAAGGTTATTAAAACTAGGCTCAAAACAGTAAGTGTGTAAACTTGTCTAATGACTCCTGATCTAAGGAGCAACGTTGAGCCCTGTATAGTTCTATAAGTAAAGACTTATGAGAGCAAATGGTACATATAGCAGGAAATTGGGTCACCAAGATGTTTGCAAAAATCTAGGCTAGAGTTGAGACCAGAATCAGAGTGACTCCCTACCCTGGCCTTGGTCGTGTCCATTTGATTAATGACCGAAGCCCAAGACTAACCGAAAGAAGTGAGTGAGAGAAAAGAAAAAAAAAAAAAAGGAGGAAGAAAGAGATGAGATAAAAGTTAGAAGAGCTGAGTATGAGTCGACTGGGGGGGAGAGAGCCAGAGGGTGACACCCAGGAGGCAATATTCAAAGATTAACCCCTAAAAAGGTTGCCCAGGGTTCCCAAATTCGTTCAAATTTGGCCGAGCGATCCAGGATTACACTTGCCATCTTCTCTTGTTTTATAATCCATGAGATCTTTCTTTTGGCTAGAAGTGTTGAAACTGATGTTTTTTTCCAAGCCTTAGCCAGGGTAAGCTTGCCTCCTAAGATGATAAAGAATATGAGGCGTTGTGTAATCCTGGAGGCCTCTTTCACCGGGAAGTTAAGGAGCGCTACGAGGGGGGACATTTGGACAGGTATTGTGGCAATTTTGCTAATCCAAGAGAAGATCTTGTGCCAGAATTGTCAAAATCTGGGGCAGGTCCACCATATATGAAACATATCTCCCTTAAGACCACATCCCCAAAAACAAAGGGGAGACGCCGATGGGTATAAGCGTGCTAGCTTCGAAGGGACTAGGTACCATCTAGTCAGCACTTTTAAACTAGCTTCCATGAGGCTGGAGTTGAGAATGCCTTTGTAAGATTGGGAAAAGTTCCTGTGCCATGTTTCCAGTTTCCAGTGTTGGGACAAATCATCTTCCCAAGCCTGCATGTAAGGTGTCTCGGATTGCACGGAAGATAGAGCTATATAGATCACCGAGATGCCCCCCCTCTGCTCGCTGGCTTGACCACGGCAAGAATAGTTCTAAACTACTCCTCTACTACACGAGGAGGAGTGGAAAAAATATCTGATGTAGAACAAGAGAGTCTATTAATTGGAATTTTTTTCTGCCATTTATGTTTTTATTTTTACAATCTGTGAAATACATGAAGCAAATAGTAATTCTGCATTAACATACAGTTGCAATAAAAAGTATGTGAACCCTTTGGAATGATATGGATTTCTGCACAAATTGGTCATAAAATGTGATGTGATCTTCATCTAAGTCACAACAATGGACAATCACAGTCTGCTTAAACTAATAACACACAAAGAATGAAATGTTACCATGTTTTTATTGAATACACCATGTAAACATTCACAGTGCCGGTGGAAAAAGTATGCGAACCCTTAGATTTATTAACTGGTTGAACCTCCTTTGGCAGCAATAACTTCAACCAAACGTTTCCTGTAGTTGCAGATCAGACGTGCACAACAGTCAGGAGTAATTCTTGACCATTCCTCTTTACAGAACTGTTTCAGTTCAGCAATATTCTTGGGATGTCTGGTGTGAATCGCTTTATTGAGGTCATGCCACAGCATCTCAATCAGGTTGAGGTCAGGACTCTGACTGAGCCACTCCAGAAGGCATATTTTCTTCTGTTTAAGCCATTCTGTTGTTGATTTACTTCTATGCTTTTGGTCGTTGTCCTGTTGCAACACCCATCTTCTGTTAAGCTTCAGCTGGTGGACAGATGGCCTTAAGTTCTCCTGCAAAATGTCTTGATAAACTTGGGAATTAATTTTTGCTTCGATGATAGCAATCTGTCCAGGCCCTGACGCAGCAAAGCAGCCCCAAACCATGATGCCCCCACCACCATACTTCACAGTTGGGATGAGGTTTTGATGTTGGTGTGCTGTGCCTCTTTTTCACCACACATAGTGTTGTGTGTTTCTTCCAAACAACTCAACTTTGGTTTCATCTGTCCACAGAATATTTTGCCAGTAGTGCTGTGGAACATCCAGGTGCTCTTGTGCAAACTGTAAATGTGCAGCAATGTTTTTATTGGACAGCAGTGGTATCCTCTGTGGTATCCTCCCATGAAATCCATTCTTCTTTAGTGTTTTACGTATCGTAGATTCGCTAACAGGGATGTTAGCATATGCCAAAGACTTTTGTAAGTCTTTAGATGACACTCTAGGATTCTTCTTCACCTCATTGAGCAGTCTGCGCTGTGCTCTTGCAGTCATCTTTACAGGACACCCACTCCTAGGGAGAGTAGCAACAGTGCTGAACTTTCTCCATTTATAGACAATTTGTCTTACCGTGGACTGATGAACAGCAAGGCTTTTGGAGATACTTTTATAACCCTTTCCAGCTTTATGCAAGTCAACAATTCTTAATCGTAGGTCTTCTGAGAGCTCTTTTATGCGAGGCATCATTCACATCAGGCAATTCTTCTTGTGAAAAGCAAATCCAGAACTAGTGTGTGTTTTTTATAGGGCAGCTGTAACCAACACCTCCAATCTCATCTCATTGATTGGACTCCAGTTGGCTGACACCTCACTCCAATTAGCTCTTGGAGATCTCATTAGTCTAGGGGTTCACATACTTTTTCTACCTGCATTATGAATGTTTACATGGTGTGTTCAATAAAAACATGGTAACATTTAATTCTTTGTGTGTTATTAGTTTAAGCAGACTGTGATTGTCTATTGTGACTTGGATGAAGATCAGATCACATTTTATGACCAATTTGTGCAGAAATCCATATCATTCCAAAAGGATTCACATACTTTTTATTGCAACTGTACATATAAATATGCCACAATTTGTTCCCAAGAGAGGTTGTGTTAACTTTATACACAATCATATAAAATAAAACCTTGCCATACTCGGCAAATGAAAAATGTCCTTAGCTCTCTTGCTCCCATAGCCCTGTGAAATGCAATTATCTTGATTTTGTTTCACATCAGGAAATTTCATCTATAATTATGTCTATAATGTCTTTACATTGTACTAATTAAAGAACAGAAGATGACATTTGTATGCTCTTGTCTGACATTACTGCTTGATGCACAGTTTTATTGTATGTAGTTTTTCTTGGTGTCCTCTTTTTCACATTAACTTTTTACAGTTCAAACAAAAAATGTTAAAGTAAACTAGCCTGGGGCATATAAAAAGGTATAAACAGGTCTTGCCTTCAGTGAAGGATGAATGTCAAAGTGATATCCTACAGTTATAAGACTTTTGAATTGACATATTTTATCTAAAACTAGTTTTATTTAAAAGAGAAGTATGTTTTTTGTTTGTTTTTTTATTTGCCCATTATACTTACCTAGGTGGATAGAGAATCGGACCGATGCTGCATCCGTCCACGCCTACTCTCCACTGAGAACGGAGCCACCAAACACCGCCGATGGCTCAGTTTTCTCAGCTCGCTGAGGGCCTGAGGCAGGCATCAGTCCAGGCACCTGGCGAGTTCAAACTTCATTGTTGTGATGATGCGGTGCCTGGACTGATTTCAGTGACGTTAGCAAAGAGCGGACTTCAGACCGCTCTCTGCTGAAAACAGGTCACAGGAGTTCGAATTGCACTCCTGTGACACGTAGGAGAAGCCCAGCCAAACGAGCTCAGGCTGGACTTCGCCTTTAAGATTTGTTAGTATACTGTTTCTGTTTGTTATATAGATTGTCTATTTACGTGTTGTTTCTAAAGTGACAAAAAAAATAAAAAACATTTTATACTTACCTCCTCTGTGCAGTGGATTTGCACAGAGCAGCACGGATCCTCCTCTTCTCTGGTCCCTCTTCGGAGCTCCTGGCCCCTCCCTCCTGTTGTGTGCCCCCACAGCAAGCAGCTTGCTATGGGGGCACCCGAGCGCAGCTCCAGCTCCGTGTGTCCATTCAGATATGGAGCTGTCATCCAGCCCCACCCCCTCTCTCTCCCTCTCTGGCTAACTGAGTGATTGACAGCAGCAAGAGCCAATGGTGCCACTGCTGTGTCTCAGCCAATCAGGAGGAGAGTCCCGGACGGCCGAGGGACTCATGGACATCGCTGGACAGAGATGATGTTAAGGTAAGTATTTGGGGGTGCTGAGGGGGCTGCTACACACATAAGGCTTTTCATCTTAATGCATAAAATGCATTAAGATGAAAAAAAAAAAACTTCTGCCTTTACAACTCCTTTTACATAGCCTTTCTCAAACCTTTTCTTGTGGAGAATCCTGTCAAGCTATATCTACAGCCCATGGCACATTTCTGTGATTAATTTGTAGAATTTTAGAGAGGGTAAAGACTGTGGCCTACTTGGCATTTCAAATGCAGAGCAGAATTTAACACCTACTCTATATGCCTAAATTGTTAGTAATCATAAAATGTAGGAATATTGGGCAGAAAAAAATGCAGATGGTAAAAATTGTAAAATCCCTTTACATTGGTGGTAAGAGAACAAAGGTTCCCTTTACATTGGTGGTCAGAAAAGAAAGGTTTCCTTTTTAGCGGTGGTCAGAGAAGAAAGGTTCCCTTACATTGGTGGGCAATGAAGTGCCCCCTTGCATTGATAGGAAGTGGCAAAGTACCTCCCTACACTCATGAGCAGCACAAGAAAGGCCTTTTTTTTACTGATAGGCAGTGCAAAAAGGGAGAAGGACCCCCTTACACTGGAGGTTAGTGGGAGAAGTGCCCTATTACATGGTGGTGGTCAATGGAAAAGGGCAACTGTAGAGACTTCACTTCTTTTCCCGTGCAGTCATCGGGACAAGAACTAAGTGCAATCTCTCCAGTAAGTACTCAAAGAGCAATAAAAAACACTTTTTTGGAGAATGAATAGGGTTTGACACCTTTTTTAGATTTTGCTGGCTTTGTTGTCATTAGGGAAGATAACAGCTCATTACATTTAAAAATCAAAATGCACGTAGGCTTTGGAACATTAAGCTGGCTTCACAGATAAGCATTGCAGAAATGTGCACAGTTTAACGCTTGTTACTGAAACAATTGGCAACAGATGTACCACAGTGTGTTCCAATGCTGTTCATTTGCAGTAGCACACCATTGCAGTAAACCAAAGCATCTATTTTGCAGCACACCACTGCCATAAATTGCAGTGTGCTGTGTTTAAAAAAAGCCCAGTTGTGATTTTTGGTGTGCTGGCAGTCCATTTGAATGAAAGGGCTGTGTTAACACCCTGCACCTTTAGGCCTCATGCACACTGGATGTTTTTGGACGTTTTTGCAGTTGCTGTTTTTGGCTTCAGACGTTTTTTCTACAGTCGATAAACTCTCCAGCATGTTATTCTATGTGTCCATGCGCACATAGGCTGTTATCAACTGTTTTTTGGCTGGAAAAAAAACCCAAAACTAGTACAGCTGTAAAACCACTCAAACGTCAAAAAATGCAGATAAAAGCTCAAAAACGTGGCTCATCAGCTTTTTTGATCCCATTGAAAAAAAAAAAAAAACGTCAGCGCTAACGCTAAAAAACGTTTAAAAACTCACTGCAAAACTGCCGTTTTTATAACCTTATCCAGTGTGCATGAGGCCTTAGTGTGTAGCAATAACGCACGTCCACAAACCGCACTGGACTGGACTGCAGGTGTGGAATAAGGGTGTAAACAAAAACTATTTGACATTTGCATTGCCAACCGTAATCAGACACACTCAAAACAGCTGGGGTAATTCAGTGGTGTACGTAAGTTTATTTCATGTAATAGAATAGAAGGAGGAGGCTTTGTGGAAAGCAGTTCCTCGTCAAGCAGTCAGATTGTAGTGTCTACTTAGAAACATCACAATTTTGTATTTCCAGTTTCATTCAATAAAAATGAAAGTGACCCTCCCATACTAGAGCACTGCTAATTTCTTCTGTTTTACTGAATTTACTGAGCAGCCTTTCTCAACCAGGGTGCCGTCTGAGGCCATCATGGGACACCCTACTTGAGACAGTACCCGGCAGGTACAATATTGCAGAAAGGCTGTGTGTGTGTGTGTGTGTGTGTGTGTGTGTGTGTGTGTGTGTGTGTGTGTGTGTGTGTGTGTGTGTGTGTGTGTGTGTGTGTGTGTGTGTGTATATATATATATATATATATATATATATATATATATATATATATATATATATTGTAATGTTTGGGGTATTTAGCTCAAGCGATAAATGCGTTTTTAGTGCAGTGAGTCCACCTCAGACAGGCATTATAGTTAAGGGCCTGGTAGCCCACGTTTATTAAACCGAAAAACAAAAGCAAAAAGGTCCATTCAGGATTCCCACGCAGGGGTTTAACTTCATTAAGCACTCAAAAAAAAATAAGGAAAACATACCGAGCCACCTGGCTCTCTTGTCAGCAGTTCCTCTGCTTGCTCTCAACAGATTTGCCAATTCTTTACAGCCCCCTGGACTCACTGGCTTCCTCAGTCTCCCCGACTCTCAAGGCTGGCCAGCCTTTCCCAGTCCCTGGGCAAAGAATCCCCTTTACATAGGCTGCAGACTCCCACAGGGCAGACCACTCTCCAGACACAGGTCTGTCTTCACACAGCAGTAGCAACAAGCTACACACACTCCACCTTCCTCCACCCTCTGCTCTCACTAGCCCCTCGTTATATGGGCTGTGTGCACCTGGGCACACAACCTGCTGGCTCTCCATAAGACATGGACACAGGGTTAGAGATCCCATCCCTTTTCCCAGTGACAGGGACTATTACATATCCCCCCCCTTTGTTTCGATCCGGAGGGAGGAACACCAGCACCCGTCATGGTTGGGACACCTCTGTGCTGGCTGTCAGCCACGTAGGCCCAACCTTTTTTTCGGGTGCGCTTCCAGGTACGTCCCACCCTGGATCTTAACAGGGTCCTACATTTCCCTATACTCCCCCCTTGTTTCGCACCGGAGGGAGGAACACATAAACCAGTCACTAAGAATGGGACACCTCTGTGCCAGCCATTCGCTGCGTAGGCCCATTTCTTTTTCCGGGTATGTTTCCACCAGCACTTCACCTTGAACCATGGGCTCCCACTAATCTCTCTATCCCTTCCACCTTCTGGCCACGGGATCCTCCTTTTCCCTCCCACAGACCTACTCTCCTGGGACTGTTGGGGACCCATTTCCATGAAATCTGTCAGGGACTGACCCCTCTCACTACCTGACGCAACACTAACCAACAACATCTGTTTATCAGGTTCACTAACCCCTGTGTGGTTACCCTTGGCAACCAAATCATCTGAGATCAACACCACATACTTCTGTTTAACCTCGATAGCAATGTTCCACAAGGGGTTATTTAATTCAATATTATCATCATCAAGACCTCTTGTCACCTGGTTTGCTAGGACAGGGTCTAGGGAGGGACCATCTACAGGCAAGCAGTTACTCCCTATGGGACATTCCCGCAGTTTCACATCGCTCCCGGTTGTCCAACACTCCAATAGCGACTGTCCTACCAACACACATTTTGCGCCACATTTTTCCACACCAATCTCTTTAACCATTTCTGTGTCCATTGGTACCTCAACCAATACCTCTGAGTTGTCCGACAGTGCTCTACAGTGCTTCTCATACACTTTTTCATTACAGTTACCAACACTGCCATTTCCTGTCAAAGTGTCTCCGGGTACCTCAAACTGCACCTCCCTGCGAGTGATGGATTGAATTCCCACTACTGCTGCGTCTTTTCCGGGCCCTTCCCTTTCACGAGGTCTAGCGGGTGAGACAGCACACGCGCCATGTACCAACCACTGCTCAGCTGCACCTCGGATCGCACCAGCAGGAATGCACCTCATCACACCAGCATACGGAGAGACTTCTATGTCTATCATTTCTGATTCCTTTAGCAGTTCCCCTGAACGCCTTCCGCACATAACTGTCGCTGGAAGCATTCTCGCAGAGAACTGCGAGACCACTTTCTGCAAAAGTAACCAACATTGCAGTAACCAATTTTTATCAACATTGCTTAACATCGCCTGTACCACGTGTCTCCACTGATTGGTACTACGCAGTACCAGGTCGCCCATCTGCGGTGGATACATGCAGGTATACAGCGGAAAGATTTTCACCAATTCCAACAACATCTCAGTTATTTCTAGACATGCCACATCTAAACACAGAACCCTAGGGACTTTTCCCTTACTAACGACATGGAGGGGCTCATTTGCTAAGGCTTGAGAGGCCGAGACACTCAAAGAGACCTCCACCTCAGAGGCCACTGACAAAACTTGCGGCTCCCAATGAGCACCGCTAAATGCATGTGTCACACTCATTGTCTCATTTTCAGCAACACTGAGCCCTTCCAAGTCCCTATCCATTATCCCACCATCCTGGCACTCAACATGACTCATCTCTTTTGCTGTGGACAAAACTTCTGCTATATATGCGCCCTTTTCCGATCCTTCCGCCTGGAGGGGGTTAAGTTCTGCAACAGCCAACGCACCTGTGTCTACTGGCTTTGCAGCCTCTCCATTTGTCACAGCAGCAATAGTGTCCAGCTTACTATTACCTTCAGAAATTTCTTTCCACCACGCTAACACCTTAATGGCGAGACTATCCCAGTCTATCCTGTCTGTGCTCCAGTCATCAGCACTCTGTAGTACTGCTCCCTCTGCCCATGGAGACACAGGTGGACAGAGTGGTTTAGCAGCAGACAATCTGCACCAGTCACTGTCAACCACATCAGATTGTGATAATACATACTCCCTCATTTGAGCTATTTTCCCATTGTTTTCCACCTGAGCAGTATCAGAGCTGTCCTGGAGCCCCGCCGGCTCCAACACTGGGAGTCCTCCTGAGATTTCCTGGGACAACCCTGCTGCACTACCTGTGGTTACCATGGGAGACACCAAACCATCAACATTGTCAGTAATACACTTTTCAACATCATCATTACTTTTGAATACATCACAATAAGTACATGTATCATCAGCCATAGACATAGCAGTGTTATAAGCTTTAACAGGCTGTTTTTGGTCAGAACACACAGCACCCCGTGTAACGCTCAGCACACCACCCTTCCTCTCCAAAGGCATTCTTTTGCCCACTAGGGCGGCTCCACAGTTGTCCTGGGAAACCATGTGCCTCACCACTGCGGGCTCCTGGGAGGTTTCCCTGGGCATCTCTGTAGCACCTGTCACTAGGGAACCTGGCACACAAACTGTATTGGTCACCCCTAGGTTACCACTTCCAGCACTCTGGTGGATTACACCAGGTACATACAGAGTCCAGTCTTTTTGAGTTCTTAACCTTGCTGCAGGTTGAGCTTCAACCTGTGTCTCCCCACTACTCGGGGTAGCAAACTGCAGCAAGTCCATTTTTACCACTTCTGCTGATCTCCCAGCCGGATATACTCCCACTTCACTGGGATCAGTCCCGCAAACTGCAACAGTCTTACCATAATCTGTAGCAGGTAACTCTGGCTTCATTTGAGTACGTTGTCTATCCTTTATCGCACTTTTACTGACTAACTCTCCCTGGTGGCCATGGGATGAAACTGCAGCAGCCACTTCTGACTCCTTAGCACCCCCTGCAGGCACAACAGGTACTTCCTCACTGTTGCCAGAGGTGACTGAAAATAGGTTTGCACAAAAATCTGGGCTTGCAGACAAAGACTTCTGCCCAGTAACCACATCTCTAGGCATGTTCCATAACCTGGGACAAGAAAAAAATTTCATGCCCCAGTTGACCACATTCCAGGCATGGTACATTTTTACACATATCTTTAATGGGATGCCGCTCCACATCTCCACTGTATCTCCTCCTTCCGGTTAACACCCGATCCCTTGTTGCTAAGGGAGATGGCACTCTTCCAGCTGTACTTTGCTGACTCTCCCAAAAGCAGCGACTTTGCGCTCCTTGAAGCATTGTTGCTTTAAACATGCCACGATCCTCTGTCGGCAATACGTTTCTCGCGTAGTCCACAGACTTGACATCACTGCCGTTGCTACGGGCAACCACATACTTGTCAAACTTCTGATAAGCCTTTTGGACACTCCTGGGACTTAAATCAGGCTTTCTAAACATTGTTGCAGACCTCTGTCTGGCCGTGTCGCCTTGTATTGGAGACTGAGACAAAGGGCACTTGGAGATAACATGCCCCCACTCTCTGCACCGAAAACAGCGCTCTTGCTTCAGAGCCTTGACAGGGCTTCCCAAATTGCATCCTCTTGTAAGCTTGGGACTTTGCACCTTAATAGCTGGCCTGCTTGCACCAGTGTTGCCAGGGGCAACAGCATGCACTTCCCCTATAAGTGTAGCAAAAAACAGTCTGCAATGTTCTCCGGCAGGCTCAAACTCTTGCTTCATCTCTGCAGTCACTCCACCACACTTTTGCGCTTTCCAGCAAAAAATGAAGCACTGTTACTTTAAAGCAAGTTGCTTTTCACTTCATGCAAGCTTTCCTCACCTGCACAGTGCACACACAGATTGTGCTGTCTCATGCACACAAACACAGTTCATCAATTTAACTTCTGCGCAATGCAGTTTGCCTGGCTGCCACACACCGCTAGCAGCAATTCCTGAAATGACTCACTACTGGCGCAGAGACCCGGACTTCACCGTCTGTCTGCCCGCATTCGAACACCACTTGTAATGTTTGGGGTATTTAGCTCAAGCGATAAATGCGTTTTTAGTGCAGTGAGTCCACCTCAGACAGGCATTATAGTTAAGGGCCTGGTAGCCCACGTTTATTAAACCGAAAAACAAAAGCAAAAAGGTCCATTCAGGATTCCCACGCAGGGGTTTAACTTCATTAAGCACTCCAAAAAAAATAAGGAAAACATACCGAGCCACCTGGCTCTCTTGTCAGCAGTTCCTCTGCTTGCTCTCAACAGATTTGCCAATTCTTTACAGCCCCCTGGACTCACTGGCTTCCTCAGTCTCCCCGACTCTCAAGGCTGGCCAGCCTTTCCCAGTCCCTGGGCAAAGAATCCCCTTTACATAGGCTGCAGACTCCCACAGGGCAGACCACTCTCCAGACACAGGTCTGTCTTCACACAGCAGTAGCAACAAGCTACACACACTCCACCTTCCTCCACCCTCTGCTCTCACTAGCCCCTCGTTATATGGGCTGTGTGCACCTGGGCACACAACCTGCTGGCTCTCCATAAGACATGGACACAGGGTTAGAGATCCCATCCCTTTTCCCAGTGACAGGGACTATTACAATATATATATATATATATATATATATATATATATAAATTGTGTGTATATGTATGGAAGTATGTGTATGTATGTATGTACATACATTACTTTTAATTTTGACCTCTAATCCTGCATGATCAGAACTGTTTTCTTTTGGGCTTGTTCACAATGGTGGCAAACCCTGATGCTTCTCTTCCCCCCGTTTAACCCCCTAAATGCAACATTACCATGCTGTAGCCATGTGCAATGCACACAGTTGCGGGGCGGTTGAAGTGTGGTACCATTTACGTGGGGGTATACTTCCTGCCACAGCATGTGTAGACCCCTGCCCTTCACCTCTGCAGCTAAAGGGGGAGCAGTTGGGCATGGTAAAACATGGCTTAACCATGTGGTTTTACCATCCCTCTCCCTCCTACAGCACACTCTCCACCTGATCTGTGGGGACCGCAGTGTGCCACATTTAACAACTTTTTTTTTCTTTGTACACTTTGTGTGCAGATTTTCTGTTTGCTGGCCCATTTAGGAGGACCTCCACTCCTGCCGGCCCCCTGAGTAACCCCTGTTAGTGCTGTCCGCCCTTCCACAGTTCCCAGGACAGACATCGCATGGTAGTGCTCTCATTGAGTATTCAGTGGATGATGGTCACTACCACCCTTCTTCTTTGTGATTGGGTTATTTGAATATTTGTTATTTCTCCTGAAGAAGTGAACAGAGTTTTACAAAACACATTGAGAAAGTTTCAAACAAACATACCAATGCTATAGCTCAGCCAATTTACAGTCTGTAAAATGCACATATAGAATTTCCCGACCCTTTTTTTTTTTTTTTTTTAAATCTTGCCACATTAAAAGCACAATGCGGCTTGCTGTGGGGGCACTCGGAGGGGGGGAGGAACCAAGAGTTCTCTCAGGGGACCCAAGAGGAGGAGAATCAAGGCCATTTCACAGAGCAGGTAAGTATAACATATCTGTTATCTAAAAAAAAAAAAAAAATGTAAACCTTAACAATCACTTTAATGGAACCCTTGTGCATCTGTTAAAGAGGAAGTAAACCCCTATGGGGTTTACTTCCTTTTTTGTTCCCTGCAAATTAAAAGCATAATGTGACACATACCTGCAATGAAGCCCATGCTGTCCCCTCTGGGGGCTGCATCCACATTTTCCCCTCTTCCTTGGGCCGTTGGGCCGTTTCTTCACAGCCCACGCGCAGATGACTTCATTAGTGCAGTACAAAGTAGATGTTTACTGTACCTATAGGTAAGCCTTATTATAGGCTTACTTATAGGTACAACTTGAAAATGGAGGTTTACAACCTCTTTAAAGAGCAGCATGTTTGCGTGTTAGGAATGAACACAATTTTGCGTGTGTTCCTGACACGCAGTAATGTTAACCAAGCCACATGAAAAAGAAGATTTTTCGTTTCACATGATCATTGTTTACATTTTCCAGTGCATTTTTCTTGTTCTGGGTCATTCTTTTGTTTCCAGTCATGCACATTACCTTTCTCTCAAATCCCCTTGTTACTATACTATTTATATGATAATCATTCGTTCTGTTCTCAAACAAAAAAAATTCAGTCTTGTTCTTTGTGAAAATTTCCTAAGACTAGCCCTAATCAGATGGCAGAAGCCGTATACTAATGATTAGATTACCGAACGACCTAACCAAAAGTCATTATTTTCTTACGATTTTCTCAAAATGTGTACCAGGCATTAGGCTGGGGAACCTTGAGACTGAAAATACTTTTTAAGTATGCCCTGACTAGAAGAAACACTGCATTATATAATCTGTAAAGGGCTTCCTAAAGCAGTATTAATTCCAAAGATAAACATTTATTATATTTCAGCCTACCAATTCTTAGCCTCCACATACTAAAGCTGCCATTTCTGGAGGTGAGATAAGACAGCTGATGTGTAAAGAACTCGCAACATACCTTACTAAATGAGTGGTGTTTTCTTAAAATTACACTTATTATTTCTGAGTGTTTACTAGGTTTTATTGGTAAAGGCTTTTGACCAATTAGCATCACAGGCACCAGCAGTGCAGTACAAGCTGGTAAGGTGACTAGCACTAGTACTGTAATGCAACCGCAGACACCAAGAATTCGAGCACAGGCTGGTATAGCCCATAGCAGCCTTCCAGAGTTGCTTGCAAACCCTAATTGGCTAGTAAACCCTTATAATCACTGCACTAAAGGCAGCTCAATAGTGATAACAAATAAGCAGCCAGCTCAAACATATAGGATACACTATAAAACATACACATATACATACAAGTGCAGCGCTTAAAACATAGTAATAAATCCAACTGTCAAGTCCATAAGCATAAATTACATAATGTTCATGTTACGTGTAATTGTACAAAAACTTGAAAAGAATAGGACTTTAATTTTACCTTACCAGTATCATTAAAAGCTTAATTATACAATATTATATACAAATATATATTATTATACAAAATAATTAAAATTCTGTAGAAAAACACTACATTACATGTGTCACACATAATGTTTTAAAGCTTCTGTCTACATGTTTTGTTTCGTACCGCTTCTTCAGGACATTGGCTCAAAGCACTTTACATAACAAACAAAGTAAGAAAAAATATATTCCATCTGAAAATAAAATATAACATAAGTATACAATAAATACAGGTCTTACTAGCACAGCAATAGGGCAAAGAGAGGGAAAAAACACATGAACACATACAAGCATTGAGGCTGGATTCACACCTTAGAGTTTTCAGCTCATAAAACACTCGTAAAATGCCCAACAAGCAAAATCCCATTCATTTCAATGGCAATAATGGCAATAAATAAAAAGGAAATGAGTGCACAGTGATCTTCTCCACTTTTTTGCTAAATGAATGTGAAACACTGCGTGTCTTCCAGCAATCATGCTCAGATGCTTACCAAAGGAAATGTGACTCTCATATGAGATGTCAGCCTGCACTTGTTATTACCATAGATGTGCACTTAACCTGTATTACCAGCTGGGAAATCATGTGAACTCTATTTCCAAAGGTATCCTAGCACAAAGCATATAGAAACAAAACAAATGCTCCTCTTTATTTAAAGTGGTTAGAAATGCTTACATCAGCATAATGTATAGTAAACCACATCGCACTACACTTTCCAGAATCCTTTTTTTTTTTCTTTTACACAAAGTTGTCTTTTTACTGAGCTATTTCTCACACACATCAAGTGTATACGTGGCATTACAACACATGAGACCTTTTTTTTGAGAGCCTAACTGCGTACTGGGGCCCAGTATCCAATGAGCACCTTCATGCTATCAAAGGGTGTAACTTGCGCATTGGATTTCCTGGCAACCTATCACAATTTCAGAGGCCCTAAAATGCCAGGATAGTAAAACCACCCCCTCAAATGACCTCTTTTTCTAAAGTAGACACTCAAATGTAAGAGGCATGGCAAGTATTTTACAGATCTTTTTTGTTGTCACAAGTTTTTGGAAAGTGAAGAAAGAAAAAATTAAAATTCCTTTTTTTTTTTTCATTTTTCAAAACCATGTGATAAAAACTGAGATCTGCAACATACTTGCCATGCCTCTTATCAAATGCTTTGGAATGTCTTCTTTTCAAAAAGGGGTTATTTAGGGGTGTTTTTACTGTCCTGGCATTTTAGGGTCTCAGAAAATGTGATAGGTAGACAGGAAATCCAATGCGTAATTAACGCCCTATGAAAGCCTAAAGGTGTTCATTGGATTTTGGGCCCCTGTATATGGCCTGGCTTCCAAAAAGTCTCTTGCATGTGGTAACCCCCAATACTTGGGAAAAGTAGCAGAATTTGTTTTGGGGTGTAATTCCACATATACCCATGGCATGTGTGAGAATTACCTCATTAAATTGACAACTTTGTATAAAAAAAAGTAATTTTACAAAAACCTGTGGCAAAAAATAAAATCTTCCATGGGCTCATGCCTCTCAGCAAATACTTTGGGGTGTCTACTTTCCAAAAGGGGGCCATTGGGGGATCTTTGTACTGTCCTGGCATTTTAGCCTCTTAAGAAATATGATAGGTAGTCAGAAAACCAGAGCTGCTTAAAAGCTGCGTAAACTCCAGTATTCAGTATATATAGTTTGTAGACGCTATAACTATAGGGGTCAATTGTTGTTGAGAAGGGAATTTCTTTATGCCAATAAATATCCGTATATATAACAGGATGTTGGACATAAGACCGCATCATATACAATCCAAGGAAGAAAAGCTTTGCAACTGCATGCTGCCGGATGTCCACCACCGGTATGGAGGCTGAAACACACGTCCCTCCGCCCACTGGGGGACAGGGATACCCCACGCCAGAGTGCAACTAGTCTTTAGTAGAGAAGACAATTTTGAATAGTGTAATGGCTCAGAGTAGAGTAGTTCAGATGATACATAAGAAGCACTGATTCTTCATCTGGGAAGCTGTATGGAGAATCTTAACAAAATGTGGAGACCCACGGTGTCTGGGATACTGGAGCACAGCAAAGCGTGGTGGTGGACATCCGGCAGCATGCAATTTTTCTTCCTTGGATTGGTCTTCTGTCCAATATCCTGTTACATATATGGATATTTATTCATGATAATCATTCACCCCTGAAGTTATCATATGCTTATTTTGAAATGCATTTTTTTTTCAGTCCCCATGTTCTTTTGGCCATAATTATCTGCTTTAATCAACTATCAACACTGTCTTTGCTGTAACCGCAGCCATCATTTTTAACTTTTGTATACTTATCTTTTAAATATTTGATTTGTAACAATAACGCTTATTCATTTTTTGTATATATGCAGTTGTTAATGCCCCTCAAAGTCCCACAAAGAGGTTTTTGTTGGCTTAGTTGACGCTATACCTTTCACACAAACCAATTAATATACACTTATTGGGATTTTTTTGTTTGTTTTACCAATGACATGTAACAGAATAGATTTTGGACTAAATTTATGAAGAAATTAGATTTTTTTTTGTTTTTTATTTGATATGTTTTATAACAAAGTATAAAATATTGTTTTTTTTCCAGATTTTTCTGTCTTTTTTTTCATTTATATAGCAAAAAAATAAAAAACCCAGTGGTGGTCAAATACCACCAAAAGAAAGCTCCATTTGTGTGGAAAAAATGATATAAACTTCATTATAGTGTCGCATAACTGTGCAATTGCCAGTTAAAGTAGCACAGTGCTAAATCGGTTCAAGTGGCTAAATCAAACTAATCTGCTCTTAATGTCTGAAAAATATAAATACATAAATATTAGGCTAGGTTCACAGCTATGCATTTTGCAATGTGCTGCAAAAAATTTTTCAAAAAGCCACTACGGTCCATTTAACATTCGTTTCTATGGGTCACGTTCAGATCTATGCAGTTTCCATCGATGCATTTTTTTTCTTTGCATAGATGTGAACCAAGCTGCCTAGTCAGTAAAAAGGTATTTGCAACACACAGGAACAGTAGCACTCATTGATAAAGAGATACATATATCGTAAACAAGAGGGAACAAAAAATGTTGCGCTGTCCCTTTAAATTACAAATACATCATAGAAAACAAAAACAATGTTGAAAAAAAGTCCATAAAGCATAAAATGAAAGTTGTGCTTTCATCTAGTCCATAAACCAGTAGAACTGTGATCTTCCGTGCAAGTGCTTCTTTCTTCCACTACCTACACAAAACAGCTTACCAGATCCCTAGACCCTATAGATAAAGAGGTCTCAATGCGCTTGATCTTATAGGTAGAAACCAGCTATACCTTTTCACATGTATAGCTTCCAGTAACTTCAGGTCAAGCAATATGACACCATGAGGAAGAAAAAGGAAGACTCCATAATGTAGTAAAATGCTAATACTTTTATTAAAAAGATGAGGTACTCACAAAGTGTAGTATAATGAAAGGCACATTGCTTAGCTTCAGCCGCTGAGCAAGTGTGATGATGTCACCACTGAGGCTCCGCCCAATGTATTTCATCACGACTGATGTCCACAAGGGGCACAGGCCTGACACTGAACATGAATTAAAAATTTGTATATGTATTAGACATTTAGTTGGTCTGTACATACTGTATGTTTTTTTAAATCTACTCATTGTAACAAGGCCACAAAATGAAGGAATGTGCTACTGAGTCCAGTCACATTTGAGCAGTCACTTCCCTAGTGCAAGATTAAAAATGAAAAGGGAGCTTTTGGTTGCTCTTGGTAGTACAGACACATCTTTTTTTATTTTATTTACATTTTAGGCTAGGTCCACATTCATGCAGTTTCCATGCAACCATGTTTGCGTGGGCACAACAGCCTATTCATTTTGACTGGGCTGGTGTACCTGCAGAGAAAATATCCCTGCACTTTTTCTATAATTGCAGCTGCACAGAAACCGCATGGTCCTATGCTTTTCCCAGCCCCAATGCCCAGTCCAATGCGTAGCACCTCCACGCACCTGCTAATAGAATTCATCAATAAAGAATAATGCTAATATTTACTTATTCACTCGTTGGATGTTCACTATGGCTGAAAATGTTCAATATCAATGGTAAGGAGGTATAGTCTAGTAAGCAAACAGCCTGGAAGCTGCCATCTGCTGTTATGTTTCTGTGCAGAGACTGTTGGCACACACTTTGTGCATGAGTGCCCTTACTTGTTATACAATTATGTGATTCCATCTGATCGTATTTAGAGACACTAGCTCTGTTAACAATCAGAGCTTTCCTTTTCCAAATGTTAATAGTTGCCTAATAATTGCTGCTTTACTTTTGTCAAATGAACTATGTGTGAATCTTCTTTTTCACAAATGCAGACTAGCAGCTGCTATATAGTACACATCTGTAAAAAGCATTGGTTTATGCACTGAAGTCCCAGTTCATCTACATGGTCAATGCATGATTTTGTGGTCCAGAGGTATATCTTTAAATCCATAGAAGTAGGCTGCCATTTTCATCTGTGCTGAAGTTTATGGTCATCCTAGAGGATTGCTGATTTATTTTATTTTTTTTTTAATTATGTATTTTAGGTACTACAGTGCAACAATTCTGCAAATGTCAGGTGTGGCTAATGACCGACTTGCTATCTGGCTTGCATCTATTACAGCATTTACAAACTTTAGCTTCACGCTTGTTGGTGTTTGGCTTGTAGAGAAAGTTGGTCGAAGAAAACTCACACTTGGAAGTCTTACAGGTATGTGGATAGTGTGGCATTTATTTGTGTGTAACAAATTATCAGACTCAGTCTTGTATGTGATTTTTTTATTTTTTTTCTGTAATGCTATAATCTCACACAAAAGGAAATTTAGTATTTTTCCCAAAACATATAGCTCCCAATGTGTGATGCGTGAAATGAGAAGAAAAGTTGATGGGGTCCAAGTGGATACATAGATCTCCATGAGAGTGTAAGTACAAAGGCCCTTTCACACTGATGCACTTTTGATGCATTCCCATTGACTTACAATGGAAGGTGCCTTTTTGGTGAAACCGCAGATGCACTGTGCTTTGAAAAGTCCTGCATACTGCATCTTTGGTACAGTGTGAAAAGTTACAAAGGTTTTAATGTGGAAAAGTTTTCATGTACTTTTGTCGCTGTGGAAAAGTGCGGCAAAAGCGCATCAGTGTAAAGGGGGCCTAAGAATTGTACATCTTGTTGGAATTATCCATTATTGGGAATAGGAATTTATATTTATATGATGGTCCGGAAATTTCTCATGACATTAGAGTACTATGCATAGCTGTCCCCTGCCCCCTTGACTTTTCCACACGTTGGAAACATGGAATGAAGATGAATTTAATTGGAATTGTTAAAATTGATGTACACAACACATCTAAACACTGAACATGAAAAAAAATGTTTTTATTGTGACACAAAAGTTAAAGCAGAGTTCCCAATACAGAATATATTTTAGACATTTGTACATTTGTGTTCCTTTTTAGGGTATTGTACTTAATTTTAATAGTTGGTCTCTGTGTCCCAAAAAGCCTCATAATATGTTGCTTTGTCTCATTCAAAAGGCACCTACTTCCTGTCATTGCAACTTGGCACCTGAGCCTACTTCCCATAGGCTGTGTATGCAATCTTCTCAGCATCCCTCAATAGTTTAAAGCTGGCAGTGCTCACATCCCCACATAGTCGCTGCCTGCTGTACATGGATCTTAGCTTTGAGTGTAGGCAGGGCTTCTCCTACCTCTTCCATCACAGCACCCCCTTATTGTCATTTTTTTTTCCATCCTACCTTTCTGCCCATCTCTTCCCAGCTGAAATGATCCATGTCCGAAAGCCCTCTTAACAGCTCATAGCAAGGTTGCAGTGTAGTGGTCTTGCTGCCCATTCTCCCCTAGTATTCCTCCTTCTGCATGGTCACTTCACTGTTCATGAGCTTAGCGCAGAACTGTACAGCAGACTCTGCTTAACAAACTAATAGCTGAAAAGCCACTAATCAGAGCTATTCACCTAAAATGTGACAAGCCTCCACCCTCACTGCTGCCGCTTCACTGCCCTATGCAACTGTTCTTGTGTTTTTGACATTTTAAATGCCTCCCTCCCCACTCTCTTTTGCCCCCTTTTCCTACCGATTCCCCCTCCCCCACAACCCTGATCCCCTGTGACTTCCTTGCAGATGTTGGCCACTGGGGTTTTTATAAATATTCCAATGCACCCCCCTGCCACTCAGACATGTGTTTACCAGCCCCCTTCCTTTCCTGAATTCCTGAATAAACACAGTGAGTGATTGGTACCGATCACTTCTGTGTTTATTCACCACTTAAAGTGGAACTGCAGACTGCTCACATAATTTGTAATAAAAACACCTTTGCCATTCTGAAGCTTCCCTCCAACCACTTTACATCTTATTTTATATATACTGTGATTCTGTACTTGCAAATATTCTGCATAAATCTCCCTCCACTAAGTCATTTTAACTGTGGGCAGCTGAAGCTGCTGCCTGTCCACTTCCTGGATTTACACAGAGGCACACCTTCAGCTATTCAGCCCTGCAGCTTTCATTGGCCCTCTTAAGATTCATCCCTCCTCCCTCCCTTCCTGGCAAACTCTCACAAGAGTGAGAGAGAGAGCTGTGCATGTCGTCATAAGCCTAAGCTAATGACCAGACAAGAAACAGAAAGTGGGCTGTATAAAGTATTTACTGGCAGAAAAAAAAGTTTTACTATCCAAAGCTAAAACAACAAGGGCAGAAGATTTATTAGATGGAAAGTTGAGAAAAAATGACTGAAGGTCCGCTTTAAGCATAGTAAAGAGCGTTTACTATGTTTCAGTTTTTGAATGAATAGGAGCCTCTATACAAAGACTTCTATTCAATCATATGCAGTGCAGCTGAGGCTGCAGTGAAAGAGACTGAGGACCCTATCTCAAGCCCCTTTTCTTTCTCAAAAAAGAGACATCAGGGGTCTGTTCAGAGCCCCTGATATCTTAGCAAAGCCCGAAACCACCCCCCCCCAAAAAAAGTACAAAATATTCAAAATGAAATTGTAAAAAAAACAAAACATAGTAAGGCCTTGTTCACACAGGGCATACTACAGCGTATGCCCCTGCGAGGCTGTGTTTACCCGCACAGGGATGCATAGGTGTTCCATGCATCCAAAGTCCCATAGATGTAATTAGGGATGTAGCAACTGAGCAAACACAGCTGTTGCTCCAAATTTGACAACCATGTGGGTCCAGGTACAAGTCACGGTTAGCCTACAAGTGTTTTCCAACATGATAAAATGTGCTACAAATGGGCACTGAAAAAACATATGACACTCCACAATCTATAAGCTTCATGACCTACTTTGGGGCATTTGCCGCATGTTGGGCAGCCCATTCAAGTTTTGGGCTGCTCTATGGGTGCAGTGCTTTTATGTCTAAAAGAAACCTTAAGCGAGATCATGCATTTTAGCTGCGCTCAAAATTCCCTTGGAACCTGGTTTCCTATTGAAAATGCACAACTGTAGTGTTATCAAATTTCCCTATTTCAGTGATCAATCTTTTAAGAAAGTTGTAAGGGAATAGCCAAGTAAAGGTCAGGAGACCTCTTCTTCCAATGTTTTGGACCAGGGTATGCTGTGGTCTATGTTGATTTCAGCAAGGCATTTGATACAGTTCCACATAATGTTTTAATGCAAAAGTTGTACAAGCTAGGACTTAATGCTTGGGTGGTTCAGTGGATATGCAGCTGGCTAAAGAATAGATACAACAGTGTGGTTGTAAATGGGGTCCATTCGGAACAGGAACCACTCACTAGTGGTTTATCACAAAGCTCTGTACAAGGTCCTGTTTTATTTAATCTATATGTAAGTGATAAAACTAAAGGTTTGTAGGGAAAGGTATGTCTTTTTGCTGATGATACAAAGGTGTATAATAGGGTTGATATCCCTGGAGGTGTCTGTAACATGGAACATTATTTGGCATTGCTGGATGGTCGAAGCAGTGGAGACTGCAGTTGAATATTTCTAAATGTAAAATAATACACCTAGGGAAAAAGAATCCCCTGAGAGAGTACACCATTGGGGGTACAGTGTTAGCCAGCACTACAGAGGAAAAAGATTTGGGAGTACTTATTTCAGATGATTGCAAAAAATAAGCAAACCGTGTGACCAGGCAGTGGGAAAAGCGAATAGAATTCTAGGATGCATCATTAGATGGGTCACCAGCAAGCAGGTTCTGATTCCCCTATAGTGGAAAGCCCCACAGGAGAAGAGGTCTCCTGACCTTTACTTAGCAATTCTTATCCTTAGTGAGACCCAATTTAGAATATCAAGAGAGACTTCAGGAACCTAATATGTACAGTCTGGAGGAAAGAAGGGAAAGGGGAGACAAGATTGAAACCTTCAAATTCATCAAGGGGGTGAATAGGGTTCAGGAGGGCAGTATTTCCAATATGAAACCAAGATCAAGAACACGGGGACATGACCTCAAACTGAATAGAGGGAAGTTCAAAACTAATCTTAGAAACCATTACTTTACTGAAAGGGTAGTTAGTAGATGCTTGGAATAGACTTCCAGCAGAGGTGGTGAGTTAGTCAAAAGTAAGTGGTTTAAACATGCTTGGGACAAACATAACTCTATAAAAAAAAGTTAACAAAAAAAAAAAGAAACCATGTATATATAAAAAAGTGCTATTTCTGCCATCACTTTTATATGTATTTATTTATTTTATATGTATTTATGTCTCTTGGTGGTACACACTTTCTTTAGATCAATATTTGTGGCACATAGATAATGATGTTTGCTTCACAAAAAAACATAGAAAATCTGCCTTTTAACACAAGCTTTTGCTAAAGAATAATTACAAGCATCGACATGTTATATACATAGTTACATTGGTCCAGCTTGTATGAGGTAGAGTGGCAGAAAAGTAAAAAGAACACTTTTTATTGATTCAGAAAATGCAAAGCATTCTCTGAATGGTGCCCGTGCTGAGCAGTCAACCTCCTGTATTCACAAGGACCGGAGTAGGGGTGTCTACTACTGTGATTTCCATCTTCCAGCAGCATCAGCCAGGTACATATACATTTTTACAATTGTCCAAGCTGGATCAATGTAACTATATAGAACATGCCAATGCCTGTAATTATTCTTTAAAGGGGTTGTAAACTTTTGTCACTGACCAGCCCCCAGTTTTACTCACCTGAGCCCGTTCGTTCCCACGCCGGAGACGCGTAAACCCTTTCTGGTCGGGGTCTCCGCTCTTGATTGGATAGATTGCTAGCAGCGCAGCCATTGGCTCCTGCTGCTGTCAATCAAATCCAATGACGTGGGCGGGGCCGAGTCTGGCATTCTAAGCCTATGGACGCTAATGCTGGACTCGGGAGCGCACCCGCACAGTAACCCCCAGGGAGAGTGCTTCTCCTAGGGGGTTTTCCAAGCGCCATTGGGGGGACCCCAGAAGACGGTGATTGGGGTCACACTGTGAAAAATGAACTGCACAGTGGAGGGAAGTACGATATGTTTGTTATTTAAAAACAAAAAAACGAGGGTTTACAACCCCTTTAAGGGATAATTTAGGGCTAGTTTACACTTGCTTCAAAACATGGCTTCGGACATGCTTCGTTAAAGTTCTCTAAACGCCAGTCAAAGCCCCTGTCACTAAATAAAATTGTTAGCTTACAGTCCTGTTTACACCTTGCTTTTGCTTTGCTTTGCTTTGGCTTCTCTTCAAAAATTATACCCCATGTAGCTTTAGTGGTGCTTCAAAGCGTCGTTAAAGCCTCCATAGAAGTCTATGGCAAAGCTCGCTTGAACCCCCACCCAAGGCTCTTTAAAGCCCCATCAAAGCCCCATCAAAGCTCCACCAAAGCCTCATCGAAGCACCAAGCAAAAGCAAGGTGTAAACAGGACTGTAAGGTAACCATTTTATTTAGTGACAGGAGCTTTGGCCAGCGTTCAGAGAGCTTTACCAAAGTGTGTCCAAAGCCATGTTTTGAAGCAAGTGTAAACTAGCCCTAAAGCAGTACTTAAACCAAAAGTTTGTTTTCTCTTTTGGGCTTGCTTTCTTTAGTTTTCATTTGGTGATCTGACCAGTAAGCCTGTTGTTTTTCAAGCTCTCTTACAGATATATCGGTTTACAGGGATGAGACAAACCATTTGCCACTGACAAGTGCTTACAATGATTAGCTTTTTTTATTAATGTAAAACCTTTATCCTAAAAGAA
The DNA here is from genome assembly GCF_042186555.1 of Aquarana catesbeiana. Classification (NCBI taxonomy): domain Eukaryota; kingdom Metazoa; phylum Chordata; class Amphibia; order Anura; family Ranidae; genus Aquarana; species Aquarana catesbeiana. The sequence continues at coordinate 194,765,190 of NC_133326.1, forward strand.
ACAAAACTGCTGTGAAAATAAAGTGTGAGCTGGAGCTTGGCTTAAATGTATTAGTGTATCTAAATCTGCCCCTAGACTGACAATGGTGCTGTCTGCTGTGCTCATTCATCCAAACTGGGGCACTCTAATACAGGAGGTGTGTTACTGGCCAGATCACCAGGGAAAAAGAAAACAAATGCAGCCACCACATCTAATGGCTGGTAAGCTGCAATACATTACATTTTTGGCTTTGGGTTTAATATCGCTTTAAGCTATAACTCAAGTAAGTGGGCCCTATTTAGTAAAGACTTTCCATTTGTAAATACATTCAGTTGCATAAACCGCTATTAGAATTGAGTGAGCTCAGCCTAGTAAAGATAGTTTCTTCTTCGTTGCTTTGGGTTATGAAAATTGGAAGTAGGAAACACAGGGCCATATAGCATTTATCAAATAAACTGATTTTTTTTTTTAAATTGAGGTATTGAAATGTTTCCTGATATTGTCAGATAAATGTTGCAATGCTAATTGCATATGTTTTTAGGTACAACGATGGCCCTTATTGTCCTTGCTCTGGGCTTTCTGTTATCTGCTCAAGTCTCACCACCAGTCACATTAACACCAACAGATCCCCAAAGTCAAAATTCCAGTTGCACAAAATATAGGTGAGTGTTCATTTTACAGAGGAACCTTTTTATGCCTAAATTGCTAAAAGTACATTTTACTGTATCTTGCTCTTTACACTTCCTGATAATATAAACCTACAGTATACATGAAGAAATGGTTGACCACCAAATCATTTAAAGGTTACATTTTTTTCTATAAAAAATTTGATACTGTAAAATCTTTGATTCATCAAATAAAAGAATCATTGTGAGGTGAATATTCTATTCCATTGGCCTAATAGCAATTAACCACTTCCCGCCTAAGGTATGCCATATGACGTCCTGGACTTTGAGTGGGGATATCTAAATGATGCCTGCAGCTGCAGGCATCATCCAGATATCATTTTGTTCAGCCAGCGATTCCCTGCATGGTAAGAGCAATCATGGTGGCAGTTCAACCGATTGATCGTTCTTAAAGGCGGCAGGAGGGGACACCCCCCCTCCCGCCGTCCTCTGGTCCTCTGGTGAAAGAATCTGCCAGCGCCAGGAGTTAACCATATAAAGAACCAAGGGTCAGATTGTCCCCAGCAGTCTCTTTGACTCTCGGAGGCCCAGGCGCGACATTATGACGTCACGTCCGGGCTGGCGGAAGTAAACCATTCCAGGGACTTGGCAGGAAAGCATGAGATCATTTATTTATTTTTGATCTCATGCTTTCCGGCCTGGAGGAGTGATGTGAGGTCTTATAGACCCCACATCTCTCCATAAAGAGGACCTGTCATGCACTATTCCTATTTACATTCCTTGTGATAGGAATAAAAGTGGTCAAAATTTTTTTTTTTTTTTAAGGTAAAGTGTAAAAATAAAATAAACAATTAAAAAAAATTAATTAAAGCGCCCCCGTCCCTGCATGCTCGCACACAAAAGCGAACGCATACATAGGTCATGTCCGCATATGTAAACAACATTCAAACAACACACATGTGAGGTATCACTGCGAATGTAAGAGAAAGAGCAGTAATTCTAGCCCAAGACCTCCTCTAACTCTAAACAGGTAAATTTTTTAAGTACCAAAGTTTGATGCCATTCCATGAGCGTGTGCAATTTTAAAGCGTGACATGTTGGGTATATATTTACTCAGCTTACCATCATCTTTGACGTTGTACAAAAAAATTGGGCTAACTTTACTGTTTTGTTTTTTTTTTTTATTCATGAAACAGTTTTTTTCCCCAAAAAACTCAATTGAAAAATTGCTGCACAAATACAGTGTGACATAAAAAGTAGCAACGACCTCCATTTTATTCCCTAGGGTCTCTGCTAAAAAAACATATATAGACCCTTTTCATACTGGGGCTGTGGCCGCATTAGCGCCAAAGCGCCGCTCGTTTTTCGGCTGCTAGCGGGGCGCTTTTAACCCCAAAGAAGGGGTTAAAAACTCCCGTGTTGCGGCACTTCTGAAGCGCTTTTCAGGTGCTTCAGAAGCGCTGCCCATTCATTGCAAACCGCCCCAAAGATGCTGCTTGCACTACTTTTCTGAACGTCCGGCAAGCGCACCGCCCGGGTGTGAAAGCACCCATTGTAATGAATGGGAGGCAGTTTTCAGGCGATTTGCAGTCGCTATTTCTAGCACTAAAACGCCTGAAAACTGCCTTAGTGTGAAAGGTGTCATAATGTTTGGGGGTTCTGAGTAATTTTCTAGAAAAAAAATTATGATTTTTACATGTAGGAGGGAAATGCCAGAATTGGCCCGGATGCTGCCTAAATGCTGCCTCTTCTGTTGTTCAAAGGAAGCACACATTCTCTCTGTTCCTAGTTTGGTCTGGTATGCTCTTAAATTTTAGGATCCACTTCCCCACCAACTTCTTGACTGTTTGGGCAAGATGAATAAGCTGTTAGTCTGAACCAGAAATGAGGTTGCACAATTGTTTCTTTAGGAGTTCTCAAGTATTCGATTTGACAATTAATTGAATAGCCTCATTTTAAATTCACATCCTAAGAACAATAATATTTTTATTACCCCAGATGTCAAAGGCCTCAGCCTTACTGTAATAGCCAACAAAAGCTAACAGAGTCTATCAACAATCTAATTATTTTTACAGCTTTTGCAATGGATGTATGCTAGATCCCAACTGTGGATTTTGCTACAAGATTAATGGATCACATATTTTCAATTCCTCGTGTATCCCAGTCGACCCAAAAAGTACAGAACATTCCGCATGGGGCAGGTAATATATTTTACTTACTACATAAACCTGATGAATGTATGGATTGATATATACATTGTCATCTGCAGTATGAATAATATTCATTTTGAACACTGGTTACAATATGGACTTTTGTGGACTTGGAGCACATTATTTCACTGCAAACCAAGGATATGTGTGTGAGCCACTAAGGCTGTATGGGAATGAAGTCCTGTGCCCACCGCTGTGAGTGCTGGCCGGGAAGGGAGCTCGTCTATGCTCCAAGCAATGGTAGAGAGTTACTAGGTGTCCCAGGAGTCGCACATCAAGTCAAGACCTGCTGTATGGTAGTGAATGGCAGTCTCAGCCTGGACCCCTGCCAGACCACGCCCCCAATACATTTTACTCTGCCCACCAGAGCTTACTCATCCCCATGAGTAAGCTCCAATGGGGCAGAGTGAAACGCATTTGGATGTGGCCTGGTGGAGGTTCAGCCTGGTGGAGGTCCAGGCTGAGACTGCCATTCACTATCATACAGCAGGCCTTGACTTGATGTGCAGCTCCCAGGACACCTAGTCACTCTCTACCATTATTTCACTGCAGTTTTATTTTTTTTAGTGCTTCATAGTGTTTTTACTCAGTTTGGTGATACTGACACTTTTTGATTTTTTGTAACACAGGCTTAATAGTTAATGAGCACAGCACTTATTTATAATTATCTCAGTATTTTGTACCATTTGTATTAGCAGCTACTTATATACATGTATATTTTCACTATAGTGCAATTAATAATTTTATATTAGTACTCAGAGTTCAGCTTTAAATGCTTTCCAATTGCAATATGTTTATAAAAGGTGAAGTGGTAGACAGTTATTTACCCAGTGCCCTTTATGAACAGCACTGGGTAAGAAATGGGAGGTTGTTTTGCTGGTTAGTGGCTGTGAACTGAGCCATTATGTGATGACTACATTCAGACTCAGTGGGGTTGATTTACTAAAACTGGAGAGTGCAAAATCTGGTGCACCTGTGCACGGTAGCCAATCAGATCCCAACTTCAATTAAGCGTTGACAAAAAAATGGAAGCTGATTGGTTTTTATGTACAGCTGCACCAAATTTTGCACTCTCTAGTTTTAGTAAATCAGCCCCAGTGCAGTGAGGTGATCTGAGGCCTCAGTATCTTTATGATTGCTGTGATGACCATTAACAGTGATCTCAAAAGTAAACATGCTACTGTTTACATTGTTGATCTTCTCCCTTCTTTTCAACAGAGGAATTGTAGTAACATGTGAATGGAGAATGATTGGATCAGCAGCAGTTGATTCTTTGAGAGGGAATTTCACTTTTTTTTTGTTAACCCTTTCCAGTGCTTCCTCTCCTGTACATCTGAACTCCAGCCTCTCTCTGTATGTGACCTTCACCTCCGTTATCCTGCACATTAACCCCTCATCTCTTTCCTCCCACTGTATGTCACCTGTACATTAAACCCTACACCCTTTTCTCCATTTGTGTAAAAACTATGCATCTAGTGCAGTGTTTCTCATAAAAACAAAACGAATACTTTTAGATAATGCAGCGGCATCCCCACACTTTAGGCACCCACACAAGCTGGAAATGACGCCACCAGAAAGCCCTTTTAACATGTTTTGCTTCGTCCAACGGTCGTCTTCAGGAACGTTTCTGATGCCAGCTACAACCGTTAAATACAGTGGGGACGGAAAGTATTCAGACCCCCTTAAATTTTTCACTCTTTGTTATATTGCAGCAATTTGCTAAAATCATTTAAGTTCATTTTTTTTCCTCATTAATGTACACACAGCACCCCATATTGACAGAAAAACACAGAATTGTTGACATTTTTGCAGATTTATTAAAAAAGAAAAACTGAAATATCACATGGTCCTAAGTATTCAGACCCTTTGCTCAGTATTTAGTAGAAGCACCCTTTTGATCTAATACAGCCATGAGTTTTTTTGGGAAAGATGCGAAAAATTTTTCACACCTGGATTTGGGGATCCTCTGCCATTTCTCCTTGCAGATCCTCTCCAGTTCTGTCAGGTTGGATGATAAACGTTGGTGGACAGCCATTTTTAGGTCTCTCCAGAGATGCTTAATTGGGTTTAAGTCAGGGCTCTGGCTGGGCCATTCAAGAACAGTCACGGAGTTGTTGTGAAGCCACTCCTTCGTTATTTTAGCTGTGTGCTTAGGGTCATTGTCTTGTTGGAAGGTAAACCTTCGGCCCAGTCTGAGGTCCTGAGCACTCTAGAAAAGGTTTTCGTCCAGGATATCCCTGTACTTGGCCGCATTCATCTTTCCCACGATTGCAAACAGTCGTCCTGTCCCTGCAGCTGAAAAACACCCCCACAGCATGATGCTGCCACCATCATGCTTCACTGCTGGGACTGTATTGGACAGGTGATGAGCAGTGCCTGGTTTTCTCCACACATACCGCTTAGAATCAAGGCCAAAAAGTTCTATCTTGGTCTCATCAGACCAGAGAATCTTATTTGTCACCATCTTGGAGTCCTTCAGGTGTTTTTTTAGCAAATTCCATGCGGGCTTTCATGTGTCTTGCACTGAGGAGAGGCTTCCGTCGGGCCACTCTGCCATAAAGCCCCGACTTGTGGAGGGCTGCAGTGATGGTTGACTTTCTACAACTTTCTCCCATCTCCCGACTGCATCTCTGGAGCTCAGCCACAGTGATCTTTGGGTTCTTCTTTACCTCTCTCACCAAGGCTCTTCTCCCCCGATAGCTCAGTTTGGCTGGACGGCCAGCTCTAAGAAGGGTTCTGGTCTTCCCAAACGTCTTCCATTTAAGGATTATGGAGGCCACTGTGCTCTTAGGAACCGTAAGGGCAGCAGAATTTTTTTGCAACCTTGGCCAGATCTGTGCCTTGCCACAATTCTGTCTCTGAGCTCTTCAGGCAGTTCCTTTGACCTCATGAATCTCATTTGCTCTGACATGCACCGTGAGCTTTAAGGTTTTATATAGACAGGTGTGTGGCTTTCCTAATCAAGTCCAATCAGTATAATCAAACACAGCTGGACTCAAATGAAGGTGTAGAATCACCTCAAGGATGATCCGAAGAAATGGACAGAATCTGAGTTAAATATATGAGTGTCACAGCAAAGGGTCTGAATACTTAGGACCATGTGATATTTCAGTTTTTCTTTTTTAATAAATCTGCAAAAGTGTCAACAATTCTGTGTTTTTCTGTCAATATGGGGTGCTGTGTGTACATTAATAAGGAAAAAAAATGAACTTAAATGATTTTAGCAAATGGCTGCAATATAACAGAGTGAAAAATTTAAGGGGGTCTGAATACTTTCTGTCCCCACTGTATACAGAACTCTGCCTTCTACACCCAGCGGTTCCTGTTCCACCCACTTCATCATCTCAATCATTTCCTAAAAGGTGTACTCGGCCTCACCTTCATTGCCTTATATTGCTGGTATATTACGTCCTGTATCTAATACAAATACAACAATGAGCATAAAACATTTTTAAAAAATTAAATTAAAAATGTAAAAAACAAAAACATTATATATATATATATATATATATATATATATATATATATATATATATATACTGAGCAAAATTATGAACGCAACACTTTCGTGTTTGCCCCTATTTATCATGAGCTGAATGCAAAGATCTATGACTTGTTCTATGTACACTAGAGGCCTATTTCTCTCAAATAATATTCACAAATCTGTCTAAATCTGTGTTAGTGAGCATGTCTCCTTAGCCAAGATAATCCATCCACCTCACAGAAGTGGCATATCAAAATGCTTGTTAGACAGCATGATTATTGCACAGGTGTACCTTAGGCTGCCCACAATAAAAGGCCACTCTAAAATGTGCAGTTTTATCACACAGTACAATGCCACAGATGTCGCAAGTTTTGAGGGAGAGTGCAATTGGCATGCTGACTGCAGGAACGTCCACAAGAGCTGTTGCCCTTGAATTGAATGTTCATTTCTTTACCATAAGCACATCTCCAAAGGCGTTTCAGAAAATTTTGGCAATACAGCCAACCGGCCTCAAACCGCAGACCACGTGTAACCACACCAGCCCAGGGTCTCCACATCCAGCATCTTCACCTCCAATATCATCTGAGACCAGCCACCTGGACAGCTGCTGCAACAACCGGTTTGCATAACCAAAGGATTTCTCAGAAACTGTCAGAAACCGTCTCAGGGAAGCTCATCTGTATGCTCGTCATCCTCATCAGGGTCTCAACCTGACTTCAGTTCATCGTCGTAACTGATTTGAGTGGGCAAATGCTCACATTTGATGGCATCTGGCACTTTGGAGAGGTGTTCTCTTCACGGATGAATCCTGGTTTTCACTGTACAGGGCAGATGGCAGACAGCGTGTATGGCGTTGTGTGGGTTTGCGGTTTGCTGATGTCAACTTTGTGGATCGAGTGGCCCATGGTGGCAGTGGGGTTATGGTATGGGCAGGGGTATGCTATGGACAACGAACTCAGGTGCATTTTATTGATGGCATTAAATGCACAGAGATACCATGACGAGATCCTGAGGCCCATTGTTGTGCCATTCATCCACAATCATCACCTCATGTTGCAGCATGATAATGCACGGCCCCATCTTGCAAGGATCTTTACACAATTCCTGGAAGCTGAAAACATCCCAGTTCTTGCATGGCCAGCATACTCACCGAACATGTCACCTATTGAGGTTGTTTGAGATGCTCTGGATCGGTGTATAGAACAGCGTGCTCCAGTTCCTGCCAATATCCAGCAACTTCGCACAGCCATTGAAGAGGAATGGACCAACATTCCACAGGCTACAATCAACAACCTGATCAACTCTATGCAAAGGAGATGTGCTGCACTGCGTGAGGCAAATGGTGGTCACACCAGATACTGACTGGTTTTCAGACCCCCCCAATACATTAAAACTGCACATTTTAGAGTGGTCTTTTATTGTGGCCAGCCTAATGCCGTATACACACAAGCGGACTTTACGGCAGACTTTGCCCGGCGGACTTTTCTACGTACTTTACGACGGACTTTCTGAATGAACGGACTTGCCTACACACAATCCACCAAAGTCCGTCGAATTCGTACGTGATGACGTACGACCGGACTAAAATAAGGAAGTTCATAGCCAATAGCTGCCCTAGCGTGGCTTTTTGTCCGTCGAACTAGCATACAGAGGAGCGGACTTTTCGACCGGACTCGAGTTCGACGGATAGATTTAAAACATGTTTCAAATCTAAGTCCGTCCAACTTTTGAGCAAACAAAGTCCGCTGGAGCCCACACACGATCGAATTGTCCGACGAAATCCCGTCCGCCAGGCAAAGTCTGCCGTAAAGTCCGCTCGTGTGTACGCGGCATAAGGCACACCTGTGCAATAAAACTATTTAAAACTTGCGCTAAAGTACTAAATCAAAATAAATGTAACCTTAAAAGTGATAGAAAATGTGAACCAGCACTGACAGCATATATTATTCAATACACATCATGGTGACTAGTGCCATATACATCAATGTGTTTGTACTATACAAAATCAAAATGCAACAAAATGCACAAATCTATAAAGTGCTTATATAAAAAAAAGTGCAATGGTGCTTCAAACTTAGCAACGTGTGAGGCGACTCCCTCTTCGGTGACCCCACTCACCAGAAACAATGGACCCTCAGCCTCGCAGTCTGGGGTGAAAAAGGCAGTGATCTATTGATCTGGGAATGTGTAGGATGGTTCCTCAAAAAATCTTCCAAGAGGGTACTTTATAACAGGATACGCCATGTCCTTTGATGAGGCCCTGGAGGAGGGGCGAAACGCTATGGGGCAATTAAGGTGAGGCCAAGTATACCTTTTAGTAAATATCAGGTTGAGAGAATGAAGTAGGAGGAATGTGAACCGTTGAGTGTAGTAAGACGGAGCTCTGTATATATAAGGGTTGTAGCTGGCACTGGAAACCAAGGCTCCTGAAGATGCACATTGGGCAGGGCAAAACTTATTGAGCAGGGCTTTCCGGTGAAGTTACTTCCAGCCCGTGAAGTGCATGCCGTGGCGCTTCCAGGTCTTAAATGCCTTTGCTGTTTTAAATACAGTTGAGTGCAATGGAATGTCTTTTATATTTTAAATAAATAATCAAGATTACTGCACTATGGAATCCCCCCCCCCTCCTTTTTTTTCTCTTGATACATACTAAGTGGAGAGGTATAGACCATTGTGGGAACCTGGTGAAAATGTGTGGAGGACAACAAGCAAAGTAATACAGTTCATACCTAAAGACCTGGGAGGGGTATATCCACAAATGAGGCAGGTCCTTTCTTGCTGTAAAGCAGGGGGTCCACAATCTCTGGTGAGTGCAGGAGCATTGGGGTCATGGAGCACTGCACTGGATCACAATTGGATGAATGTTTAAAGATGCTGCACTGGAGGTGTGTTAATATTATTCACAAGGCACGGAAAGATTGGGACTTTTTAATACTAATACTTCCCCTGCTTCCCTCTCCCATGGTGGCCATCTCTGGACTCACTCCCCCAGACCAAGTGGACGGCGGAAGGGAGGTGGAGTGGGAATCCTTCTAGCTCTATGCAGCACCTATCAGGTACTTCACCCACCTCCCTGTCTGACACTCTCCTCTTTTGAGGCACAATGTATTTGCCTATTTTCTCCTGTTTCTCTAAGAATTGCTGTCATCTTCTGGCCCCCTGGATCAGTATCAACCTTACTGGATGACTTCTCTGCCTGGGTACCCTACTTTCTCTCTTCTGAAATCCCCACTATCATTCTCGGTGACTTCAACATCCCTGTTAATGCTAATACTACACTACTCCTTCTAAACTTCTCAGTCTAGCCTCATCTCTTGACCTGAAGCAGTGGATACAGGCTCCTACTTCAACGGCAACACCCTTGACCTTGTCTTCTCCTATCTGTGCACTCTGTGCAACCTTTCCAACAATCCTCTCCCACTCCCTGATCACCACTTTATTAGCCGCGCTCTTGAGCGTCTGTGGCGGAAGACTTCAATCAATATAAATCTGCCCTCTTAAAAAACTATTCCTGCCTCCATAATGCCAAACAGACCTATTTTATCACACTTAACACATTATCATCTAGTCAACTCTTCTCTACCTTTAACACTCAACTCTGTCCTCCACTGCCTACACCCTCTAACTCACCCACTGCCCAGGAGATCACCAAGCACCTAAAAAATAAGATTGATACTATTCCTGAGGAGATCTCCAATGCGCAGAAACCTTCCCAGCTCAACACCCCATGTCCACAGGTACAATCATTGCTTCCCTCATTCAACCCTGCTAGTATTAATTAAATTAGGAGGAAGTGGTATGTGTATGGCAAAAATTTGGTCTGTCCTATCCACTAATTGTAATATATGAAAAGAACGAACACCTAGTGCCTAAAGCAGGGTAGAACCCTCATGGATTTAATAGGCAGACCAATACATAGGTAAAAAACATAATTTTATTGTACAGGACTTAAAAATTGGATATATATTTATAGAGATACCAATTGTAATAAATTGAATGACATAAATACACAAATTCATAACATATCCCTAGACAACGCAATGCATAGCGAGAAAAACTGCCCATGGGATTCTGGCAGGCTAGCTGTCATGCATATGGGCATAAACACCTTACATGTTTCGGACTCATTATTTTTGTCATATGGGTAGTACTAATTCTGAAATGTGAATATATTATATTAGTAATACAGTAACATGTTTATAAATATCAACAGTTCATAGTATATATATATATATATATATATATATATATATATATATATATATACATACACACACACATCACAAAGATTGCAAAATGTACTTACATAATCAACTTGATAATGGTGCATGTGATTTAATGGGTGGGTGGTAGATTCTCCAATGGGTAGGGCAATACATCATAGGATGGCCCCAGATTGAAGCTGGCAGACATGCAGGGCGGGGAAAAGACAGGAGACTGCACACACAAGATCCCTACAGCAAGGGAACAAAGCCCCTGCCAAGTAGTTGCCGACCAGTGAAGGTATTTGTAGTCCTTTATTTACAACTTTTGTAGGGGAATTATTAATCTGTTTTAGGAAGCAGAAATGAACATCAGAGGGCATGATCATATAGCAAAGCTTTAGTTACAAAATATACAAAGTATAGACGAGGGTAGGGTAATTGGGACCGAATAGCAGAGCAAATGCCCTGCCATATAGGTCAGATAGTAAGAGCAAATGAGGAGCCTATCTATGTGCAGGTCATATCTCTGTTGTTCACCGGTACCTTATATCCTTCAGCTTATCAATTTTATGCTGTGATAATTGACTGTTCATAGTGAGGTATATATATACACTCTTTGCCTTATTGATTAATTGTCTGATCGCCTATTTGGCGATCAGCATCAGCTGGTCAGCAGAAACAGTAAGCTGGCGCCCATATTAGTGGAAGAAAGGGGGGAAAAGGGGAGGGGGAAGATAAATGGTTTAGAGATCAAGTTCACATACCCCTGATTGGAAGCCTGATAAGTATGGCTTAAATTTGAAAGCTTCGTTGAGGCCTGGTGGCATAGTTGCCTTGAGATGGAATTTCCATCTTAACTTACTTTGTAATAAAAGTTTATTGAAATCGCCCCCTCTTGGATTGGCATAAATATGATCCAAAGCCAAGAACTTAACCCTTGGTGTGGTGTCACCATGTACTAAGAGCTGTGTCTGCCAAGAGGCAAATTTGGATCTTTTTTTGCCAATGCATACAATGTATATCCTACGCTAAACTTCCAATTTGGTTTTACCAACATAATAGCACCCACATTCACATAATAGTAGGTAGACCACACCAGGAGTAGCAGTGGTGTACTGCTAGTATTAACAAGGTTGTTAAACTTTTTTCTAACGCCCACCTAACGACCTTCCCTCTGGATCCTGCTCCCCCACAAATGCTACACTCACCCTGACTCTATTCTACACTCTCTAACTCAAATTTTCAATCTCAAATTTTCAAAAGTCCTCACTGGACCCCACCAATCTTAAAAACTGCCCCTCCCATCTCCTTACTCTCCTTCTCCTCCAAACTCCTTGAAAGACTGGTCTGCAACCGACTGAGCGACCATCTGACTGTGAACAAATTTCTTGATCCCCTTCAGTCTGGATTTCGTCCTCAACACTCAATGGAAACTGCTCTCCTTAAACTCACCAACAACCTACTAACGGCTAAAACCAATGGACACTATTTTGTACTACTTCTCCTGGACCTCTCTGCTGCCTTTGATACAGTGGACAACCCCCTCCTCCTCAAATAACTCCACTCCTTTGGGCTCCGTGACTGTACTCTTCGCTGGTTCTCATTTTACTTATCCCACCGCTTCTTCAGTGTAACTTACAACTCTCCTTCCTTCTCTCCTCTTCCCCCCAAGGTTCTATTCTTGGACCTCTCCTTTTCTCAATCTACACCTCCTCCCTGGGTGAGTTGATAAATAGTTTAAATATCATTTCTATGCAGACAACACCCAAATCTACCTCACCATCCCCCAACTTGTTCCATCTGTCTCCTCATGCATCACCAACTTACTAACAGACATATCAGCCTAGATGTCACATCACTTCCTCAAACTCAACCTATCCAAAACCAAGCTCATGATATTTCCTCCCCCACGTGGCACTTCCCCTGATTTCTCTGTCAAAATCAACGGCTCAATTATCAACCCGTCCCCCTATGCCAAGGTACTAGGTGTAATCCTGGACTCTGAACTATCCTTTCAGCCCACATCCAATTGCTGTCCAAAGCTTGCCGCCTCAACATTCGCAACATCGCCAAGATACGCCCCTTCCTAAGCAATGTCACCACAAAGCTTCTAGTCCACTCCCTGGTCATCTCTCGCCTCAACTACTGCAACTCCCTCTTCATTGGCTTACCTCTAAATAGGCTATCCCCCCTTTAGTCCATCATGAACTTTGCTGCCAGGCTCATCCACCCTACAAAGCACTCGGCTTCTGCCACCCCTCTCTGCCAATCCCTCCATTGGCTGTCACTCAACCAACAAATTAAATTCAAGATACGAACAGTAACTTACAAAGCCATCCACAACCTGGCCCCCAGCTACATCACTAACCTGGTCTCAAAATACCAACCAAATCGTCGTCTTCGCTCCTCCCAAGACCTCCTGCTCTCTAGCTCCCTTGTCGCCTCATCCCATGCTCACCTCCAGGACTTCAATCAAGCTTCTCCAATCCTTTGGAATGCTTTACCCCAGTCTGTCCGACTATCTCCTACTTTGTCTTCTTTCAGACTGTCCCTGAAAACTCATCTCTTCAGAGAAGCCTATCTGGCCCCCACCTAACAACTGTACATTTATTTTCTCCATCGGCACATCCCCCACAGTTATTACCTCTTGTATCTCTTGACCCTTCCTCTTAGATTATAAGTTCTAACAAGCAGGATCCTCTGATTCCTACTATATTAAAGTGTATTGTATTTGTACTGTCTACCCTCAAGTTGTAAAGCGCTGCGTAAACTGTGGTCATACTGTGTATGTGTGTGTGTGTGTGTATATATATATATATATATATATATATATATATATATATATATATATAGTGGGGACGGAAAGTATTCAGACACCCTTCAATTTTTCACTCTTTGTTATATTGCAGCCATTTGCTAAAATCATTTAAGTTCATTTGTTTTCCTCATTAATGTACACACAGCACCCCATATTGACAGAAAAACACAGAATTTTTGACATTTTTGCAGATTTATTACAAAAGAAAAACTGAAATATCACATAGTCCTAAGTATTCAGACCCTTTGCTCAGTATTTAGTAGAAGCACCCTTTTGATCTAATACAGCCATGAGTCTTTTTGGGAAAGATGCAACAAGTTTTTCACACCTGAATTTGGGGATCCTCTGCCATTCCTCCTTGCAGATCCTCTCCAGTTCTGTCAGGTTGAATGGTAAACGTTAGTGGACAGGCATTTTTAGGTCTCTCCAGAGATGCTCAATTGGGTTTAAGTCAGGGCTCTGGCTGGGCCATTCAAGAACAGTCACGGAGTTGTTATGAAGCCATGTCAACAATTCTGTGTTTTTCTGTCAATATGGGGTGCTGTGCATACATTAATGAGGGGAAAAAATTAACTTAAATGATTTTAGCAAATGGCTGCAATATAACAAAGAGTGAAAAATTTAAGGGGGTCTGAATACTTTCTGTCCCCACTGTATATAGTATGCTTGAATGTATTAAGACACAGTATTGGCGGTTTTATGTGTTAATATTGTGCACATATAGGAGGAGGCTAAAGGCAGGAGGAGAGAATGGGGGATCCAGTTCAGTGGTGGGACTAGGAGTTGGTGTTGCTAGTATGGTGCGAAGGGAGGAGGATGGCAGTCAGCTGCAGTAGTGAGAGTACTTGAATTGATGGTTTTTCTGGTGAGAAAGGAATCAGGTAGGGGGTCATGCCTATGTGAGCTGCAGAACAAGCTAGAGGGACAAGTTGGGAAACCTGATAAAGAGGCCAGAAATTAGAAAGTCATGTCCCATTGTAACACAGACTGACTTGCTGCAGGAACCACACTGGATGGCCTTCTGTTGGGTATTGCTGATTTGAATTGAACCGGTCTACATTCAAACATTGATTCTACTGCACATGCATAGTAATGACACAATGTTATTACCTTTCTGCCTTTACTGTGCATGCACCAAGTATTGACAGTGTCTTGGCTTATCCAAAAGACCTTTATAGCACATTCAGGGCAGACCTGGCACTTAGATACAGTGCTGCTTATCTTTAATCTGCAGGGATATTTTGCAATTAGCTTTCAGCACAGGAAGTCTCCTTTCACTAATAACTTATTTGTGACTTCTACATGTCAAATGATCTACTGAAGGGAGTTGCAAATAAGACATTAGCGATGGAAGACTTCCTGTGCCAGAAGCTGACTTCTGGTATGTTTGTGATGGCTAGAAGTTAGAGAAGATAATGGTTCTGGGTCCTGCCCCTACACATGAACCCCATAGATTTCTATGGGTCTGGGAAGATAGATCTTTCTCCTCTGCACACAGTAGTGGAAAATAGAAGACCCACTGGCCATATTTAAAGATTGTGGCAGAATATCAATGGACTCTGTGCCTAGATCTGTCTGATTATACAGCGAAGGAAGCATGGCTTAGATCAGCTGAGTGAGAAAGGGTGGAGAAATATTTAGCAAACGCTGTGTGACATTTTCTTATCTTTTAAGCTAAAATCAATCATTAAGTGTTACTAGAGGACATTCAAAAAAATAATACACATGCCATACTTACCTGCTCTGTGCAATGGTCTCCCCTGGCGCTCCTGGCCCCCCCCCATCCCCCCCCCCCCGAGTGCCTGCTATGGGGACATTTGTGTCGGCTCGCTACCGAGCCATGCTCTGTGTGTCCTTGTGCCCCTCACTGGCTGTGATTGACAGGACTGGATCGAGATCGGGCTCAGGTAAATATACGTGGGGGCTGGGGGGGGGGAGCTGCACACAGAAGGTTTTATCTTAATGCAGAGAATGCATTAAGGTACAAAAAAACACCTACCTTTAGAACCATGATAAAGCAAACCATAGATATAGGGATGGAAGGAAAGAAAATCACTCTATTATTCCCATCTGTTGATAGGGGAAATCCCTCAAACAGTGCTATTCTGTTCTGCCGGCGGGGAGCCTTCTCTGCTGGCAGAACGCAATGATCACTGGCAGGTGCTATAGCGACCGACATTAATCGCATGAAAATAATCCGATGGGCTGGTTGTAGTGAAGTTGATAGATGGATTGACTTCAGTAGAACCAGGCCTGCCCATAAATGGATCGAATCTCGGCCGGTCCCTGCTGAACTGGACAAAATTCGATCTATCCATAGCAGGCTTAAGCCGCCCTCTATAAACTGCTTTAAAGCCTATTTGTTACAACCTAAAACCTGTAATATAGCAGCTTAGATTTTAGCTTGAAGCTTCTCAGAAAACCTATAGAAAACACATACTGTCGGCCATTTTGGGAAGCCTCCTCACAAGTCCTCATAGTGCAAACATCACAGGATCAGCAGTCCAGATAAAAATATTAAGGCCCCATTCACATTGTATTCCATTGTGGTGTGCTACTACATACATGGTAACACCTGTTACATTAAGGCTGCCATTTCATAGAATGCGCTGTAGCATGAGTCTGTTGGCACCTACTATGCTTGTGCATTGGGGTGCGATTCTAAATGAATGGTCCCGCAGCTCACCGCAGAGTGCCTTGTTTTACCATGGCTGTGAAATGCACATAACCGCAGCAAATAGGTCTGAAGCAGGCTAAAATGATAACTATACTTGCAAATAAATAGAGGAATTCCAGGTATGTATGTTTTAGACACACTTTTCATAGATCTAGCTTGTACCAATATAACTATGTATGTGCCATACTTGACCCGATGTTCCTGGAAACTGGAAATCACTGAAGTACATTGAGGAAAAAAGAGCATTTGATCCCCTGCTGATTTTGTACGTTTGTCCACTGACAAAGAAATGATCAGTCTATAATTTTAATGGTAGGTTTATTTTAATAGTGAGAGACAGAATAAAAACAAAATCCATAAAAACACATTTCAAAAAAAGTTATAAATTAAATTCCATTTTAATGAGTGAAGTCAGTATTTGATCCCCTATCAATCAGCAAGATTTCTGGCTCCCAGGTATCTTCTATACAGGTAACGGTCAGCTTGTTACCTGTATAAAAGACAACTGTCCACAGAAGCAATCAATCAATCAGATTCAAATCTCTCCACCATGGCCAAGGCCCAAGAGC
Source organism: Aquarana catesbeiana (assembly GCF_042186555.1). Classification (NCBI taxonomy): domain Eukaryota; kingdom Metazoa; phylum Chordata; class Amphibia; order Anura; family Ranidae; genus Aquarana; species Aquarana catesbeiana. The sequence continues at coordinate 194,781,758 of NC_133326.1, forward strand.
TGTCCAAGGATATCAGGGACAAGATTGCAGACCTACACAAGGCTGGAATGGACTACAAGACCATTGCCAAGCAGCTTGGTGAGAGGGTGACAACAGTTGGTGCAATTATTCGCAAATGGAAGAAACACAAAATAACTGTCAATCTCCCTCAGTCTGAGGCACCATGCAAGATCTCACCTCGTGGAGTTTCAATGATCATGAGAATGGTGAGGAATCAGCCCAGAACTACACGGGAGAATCGTGTCAATGATCTTAAGGCAGCTGGACCTATTGTCATCAAGAAAACAATTGGTAACACATAACGCCGTAAAGGACTAAAAGTATGCAGCACCCACAGGTCCCCCTGCTCAAGAAAGCACATGTACAGGCCCATCTCAAGTCTGCTAATGAACAGCTGAATGAATTAGAGGAGAACTAGGTGAAAGTGCTGTGGTCAGATGAGACCAAAATCAAGCTCTTTGGCATCAACTCAACTTGCCGTGTTTGCAGGAGGATGAATACTGCCTATTACCCCAAAAACACCATTCCCACCGTCAAACATGGAGGTGGAAACATTATGCTAGGGGGGTGTTTTTCTGCTAAGAGGACACCGCATCAAAGGGACAATGAACGGGGCCATGTATTGTCAAATCTTGGGTGAGAACCTCCTTCCCTCAGCCAGGGCATTGAAAATGGGTCGTGGATGGGTATTCCAGCATGACCATGACCCACAACACACGGCCAAGGGAACAAAGGAGTGGCTTAAGAAAAAGCACATTAAGGTCCTAGAGTGGCCCAGCCAGTCTCCAAACCTTAATCCCATAGAAATATGTAGAAGGAGCTGAAGGTTCGTCAGCCTTGAAACCTTAATGACCTTGAGAGGATCAGCAAAGAGTGGGACAAAATCCGTCCTGAGATGTGTGCAAACCTGGTGGCCAACTACAAGAAACATCTGACCTCTGTGATTGCCAACAAGGGTTTTGCCACCAAGTACTAAGTCATGTTTTGTGAAGGGGTCAAATACTTATTTCACTCATTTACATGCAAATCAATTTATAACTTTTTTTGAAATGCTTTTTTATGGATTTTTTTGTTGTTATTCTGTCTCTCACTGTAAAATAAACCTACCATTAAAATTATAGACTGATCATTTCTTTGTCAGTGGGCAAACGTACAAAATCAGCAGGGGATAAAATCCTTTTTTTCCCTCACTTTAGATACCACTACTACTCCAGCGATTACCACTTGCTTCCGGGACCTGTGCTGAGCAGCTGGCCTAATGAGTTCTGAACACAGAAGGGTGGATGCTCAGCATGACCCAAATCAGAATGTGTGACTTTTTCTGTGTGAATGCAAAGCGTTCTATGATTGAATGAGGTGGAGAGATGGGGCGGCAACGTAAGTATAGGATGCAAATTGGCACATAACTGTAACACATTCACTTGAGTACTTTTTTTTTTGTACTTTCTGCCTGTATTCTTTTAGTCTAGTGAATTGTTATAGACATTTTATACAAGTTTATTAAAAGTGATTGACTCAATACAGATTTATGAATTACACCTAAAGTGCACGAATGATAATGCCCTTAGCAACCCAAGAAAACGATTTATGACAATGCTTTTCTTTTCTTTCAGATGTACAAATGAATCCAGATCTACATCCGGTTCATTTTGGGCTTATAATTACTGTCCAACATCATATTCCTGGACTGCACTTATCGGTTTAATTCTCTATTTAATGTTTTTTGCACCTGGTAAGTTTTTATAATGGCATCAATTAAACCCACTGAAAAAATGTTTACATTTGTATATGACGCATTCAAACAAGATCCTTTTTGGAAAGCACAGGGGCCTTTTTATAAGTCAAGGTTTGAATTTTTTTCATGTTTTTCATCTTTAAAAAAAAACTGCTGCTGGTGTTGCCTTACTCTGCTCTGCCTGATTTGACACTGGAGCTCTCTATACATTTACAGGGACTCTAGAAGCTAGACAGAGGCAAGACAATACATCTTACATTACCCACTATGCTGCTGCAGTTTTTACTTCTTGCTTTCCCCTACAAGGGAATTACATTTTTTGCTTATTATATCTACTGTTCCCTAGTATCAGAAGCAGAGTCAAAGTAAACCATCTCAGTCCTGATTTAACTTCTACACCACCCTGCATTTCTGACTGCACAAAGCATGATATTGTTTTACCTATGGTGGAGCACATGCATACCAATTGTATTGTCATTGTCACAGAAGGGTTGTGGTTTGTCTGCAAAGGACTAAGATGGATCTGGTTTGTGTTACCAGTGAAATAATGAAAGTGCTAAATAATAGCTTAGACTTGAACAAGGCAATTTCCCCCACTGAAATGACTGATATCAGCGACCCAGGGGATCAGCAATGTCAATCCCCCCGTCATGTGACGCTGATTGGGCTTAGCATATTGCTACTAGACCGCAGCACTGGCTGCGAAGTAGTCTCCAAATATTTTAACAACGTTCTTATTTACACAAGAATTCATGTGCTTTAACACTGTGTTGTACATTTTCAGTTCTTAGTACGACACCAGGAAGTTCCATCCCAGGAATTACTCCAAGGGATGCATTCTGTCTTTTCTCCAGTCTAGTCTAGATCAGTGTTTGGCTTTGTTTATCTTCAAGGGTGAAGTCTCCTCCTTGGTGGATCTCTTACAGTAGGGTTTTGCTCATATTGTGTCTCCTGTACATTCTCCAGTGACTCCTTGGGATGGTGGCCCCATCCTGTCAGTCCTATAGAGACCACTCTAGGAATCTATTAGGGATCTTCCCTTGTGTTCCCTTTTGCAAGGTTGCCATCCTCATTGGCCATGGGGGGACCCCGCAGGGCGAGGGGGGTTCTGTGCGCCCGTTTCATAGCAAAGGATATAATTGGGGAGGGTGGAGATGTGGGGGTAGTTGCCAAGGCTGACCCATACACATAGACACCCAAAGAAATGAAATGGACTTTCTCGGTACTGATATAACAACAAGATTAATTTGATAAAATACAAATTTTATTTTGTAACAGTGTACAAACAGTGTAATAAAAGAAGGGGAGCGTATACAAAACAAACTATAAAATATGATATACACCACACAAAACTAACTAATAACAGGTTTCCCCGGTGTGACAGACCTAGCCGGGACAGAGGCAGTTGGAGAGGACTGTTGCCTTTTGATTATGGGCCCTAGCATTTGGGGGAATGGTGCTCTCTGTGAGCTGTATGCCTGGGGACCCAGGGGTTGGTGTTACTTTGGATTCAGCTCCATGTCCCCCCAAAACACACAGACTCTGGGGACACATATATGCCATATTAGAATGATAAGACTGATTCATTCTGTTGGGACACATCTTGTGAGGAGATGCTGGTGTCATCCATTCCAACTACCTGTGTTTATGTTAATTGAATGAGCTAATGACATTGTCCTCTATACAATGTAGGAGACGTGACGACTCCTATTGGAGCTGCTGCTATTGTGAGAAGGTGTCCTGTGATAATTAACTTAGTCTGGGCAAAAGGTCATGTCTCAATCACCTAGGCTGTATAAAGGATTAGTTAATTAGCTCATGTTAATTAGGTTAATTAAGTTACAGTTGTATTGTTAGAGGAGGTTCCAACGGCATATAAAGTCTTGTAATTTTGATTCTAAATAAAGTGAGTTCATGTTAGCAACAAGCAAGTGTCGCCTTGTTTTGTGCTCAGAGAGGTTGCAATATCTGATATCTGTATACAGACTGGGAGGAAGTGGTATATGACGGAAGCACTCAAGCGGAGTGTGGGACGTTCCGTGCCACCCGGTACAGTTTCTGTTAAGGTGGGGTATAGATATTCCTCTACCGGTTTCGCGGTGTAACCGCTTCTTCAGGAGGATGGGAGGTCTATGGGAGAACAATGTATTAAAGGAAGAACAATGCAGGGAGAAACAAACAATTGCAAGGCATGACAATAAGTATAAGTGCAAGAAGATCTGCTCATCCAAATGGACCAGGACGCTGCTAACGACAGAATCCCAAAAATTCTCCCCACGGCGGACAAGGGGGAGTGCAAAGAACCATCTCTAATTAGAATGATGGATAATAAACATCAATATACCAGGTATAAATTATAAATAATAATAAACATGAGGTGCTAATAGGTGGTAAGGTGTGGTGATAAGGAAACCAATAAAGTGTGCATGTGTGGTCAAAGAGAAGGAAAACACAAAAAGGAAAGAAGGAGAGGGGAAGGGGAAAGAAAAACGGGGGGGAGGGAGAGGAGGAGGCAGAGAATGTGCAGGTTGACTGGAAGGATGGATCAAAAGGGACGAAGCTCGGTCATTAGCATCCTGAAAGGTCTGCTATCAAACCACGCCCCCCGCCACCAAATGAGAAAAATCTGCTGCCCTCTGCCAGAAAGTTGTCAATGGGAAGGTGGTTTACCATCCAGCATGGCAATGACCCAAAACACACAGCAAAAATGACCGAACAGTGGTTGAAAGAGAAACAGGTGAATGTCCTTGCATGGCCTAGTCAGAGCCTAGACTTAAACCACATTGAAAATCTGTGGAATAACTTGAAGACTACAGTCCACAAATGGTCACCATCATATTTAACTGAACTTGAACAGTTCTGCAAAGAAGAGTGGGCACATCCAAGTCTAGATGTGCAAAGTTAGTGGAGACATATTCCAACAGAATAAAGGCTGTAATTAAAACACGGGGTGTTTCAACAAAATACTGACACAAGGGGGTGATTCCAACTCAGTGATTCTGTTTTTGCATTGTCATATTTTTTTGTCTGAAATGTTGGTGTTTTATCTTTCACTTGGATTTTATAAGTTGCACTGTGTAAATACGGCTGGATAAAACAGGCGAGTGAATCTTTTCTATACCCACTGTATTTCTTTCTCATACAGTACAGGGCACAGGTCTTCAGTTATTATGAGTGAGCTATGTTCTGCACCTTCAGGTGACTGAACACTGCCAAAGCCACTTAAAAACTTTAGACACTTCCTCATATCACCTCACCCACCATGTGATCCTTCATTTTTTGCTAGTGTCCTCTGGGGGGGTGGATGTATCTCTGTAGATAGATGTGATGTTTTCTCTACCAAGACTGTTACTAACTATACAAAGCTACTGCAGCAAAGAGTCCTGGACCTGAAGCAACAGCCTAGGCCACCTGCTTACAGTGTGCAATGCAATGTAGTGATCCACCTGTGGGGATTTAGGTCCTGGAATATCCCTCCCCCCTAATTGGGGGAGGGATAAGCCTGACATAAGTAGGTGAAGTTTTTCCTCGGGGTCCGACGGGACCGCTTACAAGGATTGGTAAGTAGGTACCACACTTTTGAAACAGTTTGCTGTGGCCTAAGGTGGTGTGAGGGTTTGTAATCTTCTCCTATTCCCCAGCTGAATATCAGTGTGGCCTGACCCAGGGTGGCACAGCTACCAGGGCAGGTTAGTGTATTCTTGTAGCGGCAGTCATTTTAATAGCGGCTTCCAGGGCGCTGCCGCCATCTAGCCTCTCATCCTACTCACTCCACAGTCATGGGCGACATTTTGGGAAACCCCAATGAGTGTCCAGAGCACATGCGTGGGCATCATTTAGATGAGGAATTGACCAAAAATGGTAAGGTAGACCCAGTTATCTCTTGCCTAAATCTCTTAAAGCTCCAGATAAAGAATTACTTTCAGGGACCAAGTGGATGAGCCCTATGAAACTTTGCTGAAGGCTTTTTCACTATATAGGCCGACTGCACATATTGTGGTTGCCATGGCGGTGTGTGAGACATTCGGTCCTGGCTAGGAGCCCTAGAGGTATTAGAGATAGTCCTCCCTCCCAATACCAGTTGGAACTATTTCCAGCAGCTGTTCTCTACCGCGTGGGCAGCATCAGTGATGCACTCTGTTAATTGCCACAGTTTGTACTGCTTGTAGAAAAAATGAGAATTCTTTGGCTAAAGTTTTGGTCTGTAAGAAAAATCTAGAAAAAATGTTTTTTGAAAGTGAACACCTTTTTGGGAATCTTTGGATGCTACATTAAGGAGCAGTAGGGGGATTTGTTTGCTGACCTTTGCCAACAGCTGGTGCCAGGAGATTACAGACTCCTGGATATCGGAGGTTATTTTCTTCAATTACAAACTGGTATGTCAGAACCGGCCTCCCTTTTTTTTTGGCTGTCAGATGTGCCTTTTGTCTCTTTAGTGCAGAGTGGACAAAGCTGTATCCCAACTTCAGGGTCAGGCCCATTCTGAACCTCAAATCATTAAAAGTCACCAAGTTACCAATCAATAGATACAACAGGTGAATGCTATACTTATAAGGGAAAAGAATGTGTATCAGCACAGGAATGTGTCGGGTAAATTCACCAATATCTGGCAAGAGTGGTTAAAGAACCCGGGAGTAACTTCTCCTCAACTTGTTCTTACCAGAGTGCTCTAGGAGAGGGGACAGGAATGCCCTAGATACAGTTCTAAGGGCCTGAGTGAGATTGGGGATTTCAGGATACAATCGATACTGCCTTGGGATGTGTATTCACATTGTTCGTTGGGGATGCCTTCTTAGACGATAATACACACTTTGTGAGGAGATTATTCTTTGTTTTCTGTGTTTTCTTTGGTTTGAAGTTTTGTAATATGTTTGTTACCATACTTACTGTGCAGAATGTTTATCCCAATCCAATGCACAGCTTTGTAAAAGGTACCTTTTTATGACATGGATATAATAGTCTTATGTTCTCTACTTCCAGAGTGTTATCTCTGATTGTTTGTACCTTCTTTAATTTTTTCCACAATAAAAAAAAAATTCTGATTAAAAAAGTCACAAAGTTCCAGATGGAAACTGTGGCCCTCTGGCTGGCGAAAGTGGGGGCAACCACTTTCAGTTTGGGACCCTCCCCTTCAGATTAGCCACGGTTCCCCTGAGTCTTTAAGAAAGTTTTTTTTAACTGTATCTCCTTTTTTTTTTCCAGGGCATGTTGGACAGTAATAGCTGGCAATGTTATTTGTACAACTGTAACAGCAGTTGTAAAATTACTTATTTTTTACTTTTTATCTATTTTTTTGGGTTCAGGAAAACCTTTGTTGCTGGAAAAAAAGGCCTGTCCTTTTATATGACAAAGACCTAAGGCGGGGCTCACAATTTCAAAGCTTAAAAGGGTTACTCAACACCAGTTGACCCACCCAACCCCACCCCTGTCTCGCCCCCTAAACACGCCCTCATAAATGATCTCATGAAATTACACTTAAATGTTTTATGCAGAATTAAGTTATGCAAATAAATATTAACAACAACTTTATCCTTGCCCCCCAATGCAGCCTGCCTGTGCCCCCCAATGCAGCCTGCCTGTGCCCCCCAATGCAGCCTGCCTGTGTCCACCAATGCAGCCTGTGCCCACCCATTCAGCCTGTGTCCACCATGCATTCGCTGTCCACCATGCAGCCTGTGTCCACCATGCAGCCTGTGTCCACCGTGCAGCCTGTGTCCTCCATGCAGCCTGTGCGCACCCACCATGCAGCCTGTGCCCACCATGCAACCTCTGCCCACCATACCGCCTCTGTTCAACATGCAGTCTACCTGTGCAGGGGAGGAGAGGAACAGGAGAGCCACCCAGATGATCAGAGCGAAGGGAACACAGCGGTAACAGATTTCATTTAAATTGCTGTGTTCCCGCCACTCAACATCACATACAGCCCCGCCCCCTGGCCAGAGAATGTTGATTGACAGATCGCCCATCCTGGGATTGGAAGGGTGATCTGTCTATCAAAGACCCGGGACCAGAAGGAGGGGCTATATAAGACAGCGAGCGGCGGGGAACACAGCAATGTGAAATGAAAGCTGTTATCACTGTGTTCCCTGCACTCTGATCATCTGGGCGGCTGTCCTTTCTCTTCCCCTCTGCGATCGCTGGGAGAAGGACTCCCATTCATCAGAGGCTGCCGGCGGTGCTCGCCCCCCACTCCCATGCAACCAATAGCTCGCCTGCCCTCAAAATCCACTCACAAAATGCGAGCAGGCAAGTCCAATTTTTGAGGGCTGACCTAAGGGATTGTTTATCATATACCCCATCCGTCATCTATTGAAGAACAAGGAACTTGCAAGATGTACATTTTGAGTAGACGAGAAAACCAAGTGTCATCATGGTTGCCAGGGAAACCAAGTGGCTTTTCCATATATCCCAACAACAAAGGAGTTCCTGAAAACATCCTGCTGCTGTTATAAAAGCATAATAGAGAACTGTATCATGCATGCGCAAGGATGATGTGATGACATCATCGCATTGTAATGTGTGTGTGTGCAGTGACATAATTGAGCAAATCAAAGTGCTATTTTAAATAGAACAAGCTAATGGCAACAACAATTTTTGTTGTTCTGAACGCATTTCAATTACAGTATGACAATTTACTATTTCTGACAGTTATTTTTGGGGCAAAACATGCTGAGTTATTTGTGTGTTTAACCACTTCCCGCCCAGCTCATAGCAGATGACGGCCGGGCGGTGGTTCAGTTATCCTGACTGGGCGTCATATGATGTCCAGCAGGATAACATGCCGCGATCGGTGTGTCAGTCTGACACACCACTATACCGATCTTGGTAAAGAGCCTCTGGCGGAGGCTCTTTACCATGTGATCAGCCGTGTCCTATCACGGCTGATCACGATGTCAATAGGAAGAGCCGTTGATCGGCTTTTCCTCATTCGCATCTGACAGACGCGAGTAGAGGAGAGTCGATTGGCGGTTCTCCTGACAGGGGGGGTCAGCGCTGATTGTTTATCAGCGCAGCCCCCCCTCAGATCACCACACTGGACCTCCAGGGATCGCCACTAGGACCACCAGGGAGAGGGGCAACAAGTGGATGGCCAGGTATGTACCCCATGGCCATCCACATGTGCCCAGTCAATGCCCAATCTGTGCCAATCAGTGCCCACAAATGGGCACTGATTGGCACCATTATATAGCACTGATGCCCAGCAATGCCACCCTTAGAGGCATCAGTGCCATCAATCAGTGTCATCAGTGCCACCCATCAGTGACCATCGGTGCCACCTGTCAGTGCCCACCTATCGGTGCCCATCCGTGCCACCTATCAGTGCCACCAATAAGTACCCATCAGTGCCACCCATAAGTACCCATCAATGCCACCTACAAATGCCCATGAGTGCCCATCGGTGCCACCTATGAGTGCCCATCGGTGCCGCATACCAGTGCCACCTATTAGTGCCCATCAGTGCCACCTATCAGTGCTAATCATCAGTGGCCGTCAGTGCCACCTCATCAGTGCCACCTCATTGGTGTCACCTCATCGGTGCCCATTAGTGCCGCCGTATCAGTGCCCGTCATTGAAGAAGAAAACATACTTATTTCCAAAAATTTTTAACAGAAACAAAGAAAAACTTGTTTTTTTTCAAAATTTTTGGTGTTTTTTTATTTGTTGCGCAAAAAATAAAAACCGCAGAGGTGATCAAATACCACCAAAAGAAGGCTCTATTTGTGGAAACAAAATGATAAAAAAATTGTTTGGGTACAGTGTAGCATGACCGCGCAATTGTCATTCAAATTGCGCCAGCGCTGAAAGCTGAAAATTGGCCTGGGCGGGAAGGTGTCTAAGTGCCTGGTATGGAAGTGGTTAATGTCATCGCTGTTTGCTGGAGTTTGGTTTATATTGGTGTTTTCAAAGGGAGGGAATAACCGGTGTCCATTTCGGCAGAATGGTTTGAGACCGGTTAAAACTCTCTCTTAGTAGTAGGCCTAATCATAGTACATTTTTCATTTGCACATAAATTTCCTAGTCAGGCTTTGGCTGATGCCAGTTTCAGCTGCAGAGTTTTGCAGACTGTAGTTTAAACTCGGTTTGGCCATATTAGGCTTTGAGGGTTCTGAGAGTTTGCTGGCCATAATTTTTTGTTGCCCATTAGTTACCCTCCCCTCAATTACTGCTTTGAGACTTCCCATCCGTTATGATTGAAGACCAGTAACCTGTACTATACAAGAAAGAAAATTTGATCAAAGTGATGTGAAAGTCAAGTTTAAAAAAAAAAAAAAATAAACATGTTATACTTACCTGCTCTGTTTCCGTGGTTTTGCACAGAGCAGCCCCGATCCTCCTTTTCTCTGGTCACCCGCCCGCGCTCCTGGCTCTACTGTCCTGTCAACTGCCCCCACAGCAAACAGCTTTCTGTGGGGGCACCCGAGCAGATGAATTTCCGAACCACTGCTCTGCATGTCCATTCAGACAAGTAGCTGCAGCTCGTCTCCGCCCTCTCTCTTCACATTGGCTAACTGGCTGTGATTGACAATGGCTCCCGCTGCTGTCGAGATTTCTCTTTTGTTCATCGACAGACACAGTGCCTCCTTAATCTTGACCATTGGGTTATTTTGCTTCCGCAGGAGTAGGGCTAGCCAGAACGAAAAACACCTGTCTATGCCCATGGGCTGTCCTCAGTCAGTATATAACCCCTCCCTGCTCTAGGTATTCAGTTTATTTCTGTCTAGTCAGGAGTAAGGACCTAGCTCCTTGCTGGGATCTTTTGGTCCTAGCAAATTTAGCTTTTTGTCTTTCTTCCATGCATTTTCTCCTGGAAGATCTACAATCAACTGCCGGGCTGGGTGGCAGGCTGGATAATCTAGATCCAGTGGTCTCCCCAGTCCAGCCAGCGAGCGCGTGCAGACCGCAGGTGCGCGCTAGGTCGTCCTTGACATGGCCACAACGGACGGAGGCTGGCCTGCAATTTAAACATCTCGCAGGGTCCCATATATCTATTACAGTGATAATATTTGCAGAATCATGACAGAAACTGAGAGCGCCCCAGCCGCTGCTCCTCCAGCGGAGCCCGCCGACAAGAAGAAGCCGGCTAAGAAGGCGGCAGCCGGAGGAGCCAAGAAAGGCAGCAAGAAGCCGTCCGGTCCCAGCCTGTCCGAGCTCCTCATCAAAGCCATGGCAGCTTCCAAAGAGCGCAGCGGGGTCTCCCTATCCGCCCTCAAGAAGGTCCTGGCCGCCGGAGGATACGATGTGGACAAGAACAACAGCCGCCTCAAGATCGCCATCAGGGGGCTGGTGACTAAGGGGACCCTTGTCCAGGTCAAAGGACATGGCGCCTCCGGATCCTTCAAGATCAACAAGAAGCAGGAGGACAAGGCAGCAAGCGCCAAGAAAAGCACCAAGAAGCCATCGGCTGCGGCCAAGTCCCCCAAGAAACCAGCCGCCAAGAAGCCAGCCAAGTCCCCCAAGAAGAAGACCACCACCAATGCCCCCACCGCAGCCAAGAGCCCCAAGAAGGCCGCCAAGAAACCCGCAAAAAAGCCTGCAGCTGCCAAAGCCAAGAAGGTGACAAAGAGCCCCAAGAAGCCCAAAGCTGCAGCCAAGCCAAAAAAAAAAAGCAGCCAAGAGTCCGGCTAGGAAGGCGGCTAAACCCAAGACAGCAGCCAAGCCCAAGAAGGCCGCTCCGAAAAAGAAATAAGCCTATCCTACCCACACCTAACAACTGTATTTTCACTTTTTCCATCAGCTCATCCCCCACAGTTATTACCTTTTGTTTCCACTTGACCCTCCCTTCTAGATTGTAAGCTCTAACTAGCAGGGCCCTCTGATCCCTCCTGTATTGATTTGTATTGTAAGTGTACTGTCTGCCCCCATGTTGTAAAGCGCTGCGCAAACTGTTGGCGCTATATAAATCCTGTATAATAATAATAATATGAACGGGCTCTGGTCCGAGTCACAGCGGTCCCTGCACTATGGATCGGTAAGTACAGTCCCCCCTTCTCCTTTGTGCGGTTTGGGGTGGATGCAGGTACCCTCCAGGGATGGTCGGACCTGCCTGTAGGATCCCTCCTCCCATCCTAAATTCCCTTTGTTAAGCCGGGCTTCCCCCTCCCCCCACGGATTGGTGAGAGTCCCAGGGTGGTGTCCACTTAAATGTTTACCCTGCCTGGTGGAGTACAGTACCTTTTTGAAAGGGGAGTCCCCTTGCAGGTGGTGCAGCGAAGTTGAAGGCACAGAGGATCCTTGCAGCATGCTTCAGCATGTCAAACAGCCGGCGGTCATGTTTGTGTAGCTGATGACATCACAGCGGCCATTTTTCCTTAGTCTAGTGAGAAGCTGGAGACGCCTGGAACCTCGTGGATATGCCAGGGCTCCTCCTCTTTCTCCTCTCTTCTTTTCCTGCCCGGGATGGATGAAATAGATGCCGACCATTGGTGTTTGCTGGGTCCGAATTGCGGCACTCTTCCAGCTGGGAGGGTGAGTCTTTGAGGGTCCTTGTGTATCTCCATCTCTGCTGATAGGTACCCTGGCCATTGGGGTGTCCCTTGGTGGTGCCAAAGATTCCTTTTGTACTACAGGGTCTTCTTTCCTATGGAGCCTCAGGGTCACATCTCACCCACTGATCCCCTCGTGGAGGTGGCAGGTGCCTTGGAACCCCAGCTTCCCATGGTTGCGTTGAAGGTTTGGTGGAAGTAGCGTGTGGGCAAATACCCAAGAGGAATCGTCCCCCGCCTTCCCCTGCTCAGTCTGTCTCATCTGATTCTGAGCCTGATGCCGCTGGGGATGCGGCCTGTCCAGGGGGGTTTATTATCTCGCCCCCTGACCCGTCCCCCATGATCTCAGCAGCGAGTGAAAAAACACTGGTGAGCACACTTGTTACTGCGGTGCGGGAGACTCTAAAGATGGAGGATGCGGCTGACAGAGCCCTGATGTGGCTGTGTCCTTTGGTACGCATAAGTCACCTTGCACACCAAAGGTTTTTCCTTATCTTCCTTTTCACCCTTTGTGGTCCCCAAACGTTTCTCAGTACGCTACCCCTTTGAAGAAACACTTTTTTAAAAAGTGGCCTACCCCACCAGTGGTGGACCCCCCTGTTTCCAGGTTGATTAAAGCAACCATGATCCCAGTAGAAGAATCCCCGTCCTTTAAGGACCCGGCTGACAGGAAAGTGGAGGCTGCGGCAAGCAGCATGTTTACTATGGCTGGTTTGGCATTACGACCTGGCCTGGCCTCGGCTCTAGTGTCGCAGACCCTAACTAAATGGGCCAAGCTTTTGGGTAGTGAGCAGGGTCTGGGTAGTGAGCAGGTTCTCGCTGCTTATGTTGATTTAGCGGACCAGTTGGTCCATGGTCTGCAGTATATTTGTGATGCAGCCTTGGATGCAGCTCCTATGCTGTCTAAGCTTTGTTTCAGCAGTGGTGATTAGACGTGTGCTGTGGCTTAAGAATTGGTCAGCAGACCATAACTCTAAGAAAGCGCTCATTGATCTGCCCTTCTAAGGCGACCGCCTGTTTGGGGCAACCCTGGATGACATCATTAAGGGTGTCATGGGGGGGAAGAGTACCTTCCTGCCTCAATCTAGGAAGGGGAAGGAGCCTCGTCCTTCTCAACCCATAAGAAATTCTTCCGGGCTCCCGGGACTGCAGATAAAGGAAACAGATCTCTCATGTCTTCCCCGGGAAGTTCCAAGCAATCTTGGTCTGGTAAGCCTAGAGCAGGCTTCTCTGGATCCACTCACAAGACTCCTTCAGCATGAAGGTCTGCCCTCACCCATTGCTGGGGTGGGGGGACATCTTCACTGGTTTCCAGATTCATGGACCTCCTTCGTGAACGTCAAGGGGGTCCACGAATTTAGCCTTTTGGGGGTACCAAAGAAGGCGGACAGAGTTCATCCAGCTCGGGAGGGGCCCTCTGTCTCCTTGTGCGGGTATGATTCTTGTAAAGTTTGGGGGACATCTGAACTACCCAAGGTCCCCTCTCGCCCCATCTAGGAAATTGGGTTACCTGGGTCTGACTCTGGAGTAAATGCTGACCAGGTTAGTAGTTTTTCTTCTCAATCGTCGGCCCCTTCAGCAGGTTGAGTTCAACAGGAAGTAACTGAGACTCGTGGCAATCTCACGGGTTCCTCTGGTAGACGCCGCAGTCGTCCTAGTGCCACTGCGAGCCCAACACCTTCCTCTTCTGTTATGCTTGTGAAGGACTGAGGGCAAAAGTCTTCTGGTCATTCTGGTGGTCGTAAACGTCCCTTGGAAGCTACCTCTCGAAGAGGACCAGTTGTACTGAGGGCTGAGTTTCCATCCTGCTTTATAGTAACTGGTTTTAATGGCCTAGCCATTGAAAGCCAGGTACTGAGAGTTGGAGGTCTGTCGGAATCAGTGATCCCTACTATGGTGAAGGCGAGGAAGTCGACTTCTAGTAAGACATACCATCATACTTGGAAAGCATACATTTCCTGGTGTGAGTCGATTGGCGTTCATCCTCATCCTTTTCTGTGGCTCGGATCTTAGCTTTTCTTCAACGGGGCATTGAGCAGAAGTTGGCCTTGAGTACCATCAAGGGCCAGGTGTCTGCCTTAGCAGTCTTCTTTCAGCGACCCCTAGCCACTCTACTTTAGTTCGTACCTTCATTCAAGGAGTCCGGCCTGTACAGTCTCTTTTGCCGCCATGGGATTTAAACTTAGTACTATCGGTTCTCCAGAAACCTCCATTCGAGAATATTCTGGAGATTCCCTTACCTACGTTGTCCCAGAAGGTGGCATTCTTGGTTGCTATTACCTCGACCTACAGTGTTTCGGAGTTGGCGGCATTATACGGTCGTAGTCCCTATTTGGTACTCTATAGAGATAAAGTGGTTCTGCGTCCCTGTCCGTCATTTCTGCCCAACGTTGTCTCTGACTTCCCACCCCTCTATGGAGTTTTTGATACTTTTATTACTGCTTGCTACTAAATTGAATACCTAGAGCAGGGAGGGGGTTATATACTGACTGAGGACAGCCCATGGGCGTAGCCAGGTGTTTTTTTGTTCTGCCTAGTCCTACCCTTGCGGAGGCGATATAACCCAATGGTCATGGATTTTACGGTGAGTACAAAAACACCATTTTTTGTGCACATGAGTCTCAGGTAAGTATTTGTAGGGCTGGAGAGGGAGCTGCTGCACACAGGTTTTTTTTACATTTATGCATAGAATGCATAAAGGTAAAAACCTTCAGCTTTTTAGAACCACTTTAAGTACCTGTAAAATTCTGTTTTTTTACAGGAAACAGGACCCTCCCCTCTGTGCTATTGGTCCTTCGTTGCTTGTTACAAAACTGAGGATCACATGGAGAGAGAGGTTATATGAGGGAGTGTCTGAAGCATTTGAGTTGCTTTGCCAGTGTCCAGTCACCCATCTGGTATGATCATCTGTGTCCTGTACTGTACTCCAGGAATATAATTTCACAGGTACTTAAAAAAATATTTTGTGGTGTTTAATCATTTTAATCCTTCAACTTGCTGACAACACCACATCTCTGATAATACCATTGAACCAACATTTTAAATTGACTCAACACATTTTTACAGAGGAGCTGCTGTCTACACTCCTGTGTTTGCATTATTCAGTAATTTACCCAGCATGAACTGGCCACTTGAAACTATTTCTTGACTAAAAACTGCTTTTGTTTGTATGTGTTCTATACTGATAAATGCTTGACACTTAAAATGTGTATGTTTCATAGGAATGGGACCAATGCCTTGGACTGTCAACTCTGAAATATACCCACTGTGGGCAAGGAGCACAGGAAATGCGTGTTCATCTGGAGTAAACTGGATATTTAATGTGGCGATTTCACTCACATTTTTACATACAGCGGAATATCTTACATATTACGGTAAGGACATTTGAAACCATTCCTATTTTAGCAAGCTTTTCCAGCACTGCTTGTACCATTATGGAGAGTATTTTTTATTTGGGATATGAGTTGTACATTCTGCTACATCTGCACAAAATATGTCATCAGTTATGTTGTACTTCTGTGTTTGCTTTGTTGCTCAAAACTATGTCAAACAGACTGGTGGGCAATCACGGGCACCACATCCCTTAGTGTAAAGGCAAAACTTTTTTTGGAGTTTTGGACAGAGTGGAGATGGATCAGAACACTTCTCTGTGCCCTCGATATAGAGATTTACCCTTCCTTTACCCTCCCTATTTGTCCTATTTACCATTATTGAAAGTGAAAGTAATGACTGGGAGAGCAGCAGACTGTGTGCATACCTCCCAACTTTTGAACTTGACAATGAGGGACACTTAGAAGATCCGATGTGTGGAGAGCGCAGCGCACCATGCCGAGAAGTGGGCGTGGCCAGCAAAAAAGGGCGTGGCCATTTGGTTGTGGTTTAAGAGGTGTGGTCAATCATATTGGAGACATGTTTACATCACTATAATATTAAGTGCTATAAATTAAATTTCTGTTAAATCCTATATAATATAGCTACCCATTTTAAAGGCATGCCAATTAGCACAGCATGATGGATGTATATTAAACATTCAGCTATACAAACCAGGTCATAGCTGCCAGGTCATAACCAAAGATATACACCATTTAAATAATTATTTTTCTCTCTTTTTGCTTCTGCTACCTTGGATTTTGCAGGATATTAATAGTGGACCTGAAGTGCCGGTTCACACTGGTGCGATGCCAAACATCGCACAGACATCGCATGTAATTCGCAGCGCACTGCCGTTCACATTACATGCGATGTCTGTGTGGTGCGATATCAGCCATAGAGATAGTATGGCTGATATCGCACCGCATTTGGTGCAAACACGCACAGGACCCTTTTTTCTGTCCGGACCAGAATCGGATCGCATGTGTGTTCACACATATGCGATCCGATTCATGTCCGAACTGTCAGTTCGCAGTGCGATATGCAAGCTGAACTGGGGGTGTCGTTAACAATGTATTGACACTCCCCAGCGATTCGCATATGGCAGTGTGAACTGACATGCGATGCAGGAACACGCAGTGGATTCGCAGTGTTCTCGCATCGCACCAGTGTGAACCGGCACGAAGTCAATAGATAGATGAGCTTTGTGAAAAAAAACACCCAATACTATAAGATTCAACAAGAAAATAAATTTATTTAAAACAAAATCTCTTAAAAAAAACAACAGTAACAACTCCAAGTAGTGTTTAGTGAAAATAATAAACATATTTACTTTTTAAGAAACAAAATAACTTACTGAGGCTGCAGCATAAGCAGAATATAAATTATAAATAACCCAACATTCTATTAACCTAAAGAATGCAAAAAAGCTACACTCAAGCAGAACTGAATTCACCAAAACAAGATCAGTCTAAAATGTCCTAATCCTCACTGCTGGTTTCTGCTACATACTTAGTTTCTATTGACTCTCTTTTCCGCTTTGGAGAAGCTTTTTTGCTCAGCAGAGCTGCAGTATGTTTTTTAAACAAAGGGGCAAATCTCTTTTTGGATACCCCTTCACTTCCTCTTTGCTTTGTAGAAACAGATGATGCCACCTGAGAGTCTTCAACTGCGGATATTCGGGGAGATTGCAGGATTGGACGGGGAGATCGCAGGATGGGAAGTTGGGGTGGACAGGGAGATCGCAGGATGGGACTGGGAGATTGCAGGGTGGGACGGGGAGACCGCAGGGTGGGACGGGGAGATCGCAGGGTGGGAAGGGTGGTGGACGGGGAGATCGCAGGATGGGACGGGGAGATTGCAGGGTGGGACGGGGAGATCGCAGGGTGGGACGGGGAGATCGCAGGATGGGAAGTTGGGGTGGACAGGGAGATTGCAGGATGGGACGGGGAGATTGCAGGATGGGAAGTTGGGGTGGACAGGGAGATTGCAGGATGGGACGGGGAGATTGCAGGGTGGGACGGGGAGATTGCAGGGTGGGACGGGGAGATCTCAGGGTGGGACGGGGAGATCGCAGGATTGGACAGGGAGATCGCAGGATGGGACGGGGAGATCGCAGGTTGGGACGGGGAGATCGCAGGGTGGGACGGGGAGATTGCAGGGTGGGACGGGGAGATCGCAGGGTGGGAAGGGTGGTGGACGGGGAGATCACAGGGTGGGAAGGGTGGTGGACGGGGAGATCACAGGGTGGGAAGGGTGGTGGACGAGAAGATCGCAGGATGGGACGGGGAGATTGCAGGGTGGGACGGGGAGATTGCAGGGTGGGACGGGGAGATCGCAGGGTGGGAAGGGTGGTGGATGGGGAGATCACAGGGTGGGAAGGGTGGTGGACGGGGAGATCACAGGATGGGACGGGGGGTTTGCAGGGTGGGACGGGGAGATCGCAGGGTGGGACGGGGAGATCGCAGGATTGGACGGGGAAATCGCAGGATGGGAAGTTGGGGTGGACAGAAAGATCGCAGGATGGGACGGGGAGATTGCAGGGTGGGACGGGGAGATCGCAGGGTGGGAAGGATGGTGGACGGGGAGATCACAGGGTGGGAAGGGTGGTGGACGGGGAGATCACAGGGTGGGAAGGGTGGTGGACGGGGAGATCGCAGGATGGGACGGGGAGATTGCAGGATGGGACGGGGAGATTGCAGGGTGGGATGGGGAGATCGCAGGGTGGGACGGGGAGATTGCAGGGTGGGAAGGGTGGTGGATGGGGAGATCACAGGGTGGGAAGGGTGGTGGACGGGGAGATCACAGGATGGGACAGGGGGTTTGCAGGGTGGGACGGGGAGATCGCAGGGTGGGACGGGGAGATCGCAGGATTGGACGGGGAAATCGCAGGATGGGAAGTTGGGGTGGACAGAAAGATCGCAGGATGGGACGGGGAGATTGCAGGGTGGGACGGGGAGATCGCAGGATGGGAAGTTGGGGTGGACAGGGAGATTGCAGGATGGGATGGGGAGATTGCAGGATGGGACGGGGAGATTGCAGGGTGGGACGGGGAGATCGCAGGGTGGGACGGGGAGATCGCAGGGTGGGACGGGGAGATCGCAGATCGCAGGGTGGGACGGGGAGATCGCAGGATAGGAAGTTGGGGTGGACAGGGAGATCGCAGGATGGGACGGGGAGATCGCAGGATTGGACGGGGAGATTGCAGGATGGGAAGTTGGGGTGGACAGGGAGATCGCAGGATGGGACGGGGAGATTGCAGGATGGGACGGGGAGATTGCAGGATGGGACGGGGAGATTGCAGGGTGGGACGGGGAGATTGCAGGGTGGGACGGGGAGATTGCAGGGTGGGACGGGGAGATCGCAGGATTGGACGGGGAGATTGCAGGATGGGACGGGGAGATTGCAGGATGAGACGGGGAGGTTGCAGGATGGGACGGGGAGATCGCAGGGTGGGACGGGGAGATTGCAGGGTGGGACGGGGAGATCGCAGGGTGGGAAGGGTGGTGGATGGGGAGATCACAGGGTGGGAAGGGTGGTGGACGGGGAGATCACAGGATGGGACGGGGGGTTTGCAGGGTGGGACGGGGAGATCGCAGGGTGGGACGGGGAGATCGCAGGGTGGGACGGGGAAATCGCAGGATAGGAAGTTGGGGTGGTCAGAAAGATCGCAGGATGGGACGGGGAGATTGCAGGGTGGGACGGGGAGATCGCAGGGTGGGACGGGGAGATCGCAGGATAGGAAGTTGGGGTGGACAGGGAGATCGCAGGATGGGACGGGGAGATCGCAGGATTGGACGGGGAGATTGCAGGATGGGAAGTTGGGGTGGACAGGGAGATCGCAGGATGGGACCGGGAGATCGCAGGATGGGACGGGGAGATTGCAGGATGGGAAGTTGGGGTGGACAGGGAGATCGCAGGATGGGACAGGGAGATTGCAGGGTGGGACGGGGAGATTGCAGGATGGGACGGGGAGATTGCAGGATGGGACGGGGAGATTGCAGGATGGGACGGGGAGATTGCAGGATGGGACGGGGAGATTGCAGGGTGGGACGGGGAGATTGCAGGGTGGGACGGGGAGATTGCAGGATGGGACGGGGAGATTGCAGGATGGGAAGTTGGGGTGGACAGGGAGATTGCAGGATGGGACGGGAAGATTGCAGGATGGGACGGGGAGATTGCAGGATGGGACGGGGAGATTGCAGGATGGGAAGTTGGGGTGGACAGGGAGATTGCAGGATGGGACGGGAAGATTGCAGGATGGGACGGGGAGATTGCAGGATGGGACGGGGAGATGGCAGGATGGGACGGGGAGATGGCAGGATGGGACGGGGAGATTGCAGGATGGGACGGGGAGATCGCAGGGTGGGACGGGGAGATCGCAGGGTGGGACGGGGAGATCGCAGGGTGGGACGGGGAGATTGCAGGGTGGGACGGGGGGTGGACGGGAGACTGCAGGATGGGAAGTTGGGGTGGACAGGGAGATCTCCGGATTCAGGATGAATGGGGGTGGACAGAGAGCTCAGGAGAGGAAGCATAAACAGGGCAATTCAGATTGAGACACACACAGAACACTTCCCCGTTCTCAGCACACACTCTCCTCATCTCCTGCTGCAGAGTCCTGTACAGATTAAACAGACAGAACGAGTGATGCTCTGTGTCTGCAACCTGAGCTAAGATTCTGGGCACAGGCTTCACCAGAAATCTATCTGTCATCTGCCAGGACACTGCAACAGCTTACATTAACTGCAGCAACTTTCCTATCACACATACACAGACCTGCAGAAAGCCCTCCTCCTCGTCTTCAGCACAGACCAGCAACTGACCCCGCCCCCACGGGGAGTGTTCTGTTGGCAAATACAGGAGGATGATTGCCATGTGCTGCAGCCAATCACCATGAGGACAAGCAGCCACGAGTTCCAATCAAAGAAAATTTCCACACAGTGAGAAAACCAGCCTCAGGCTGTGCCGTGCGGGATTCATTCTGTGTGCACAGGACAATGCAAGGAGCATTCTCCTACCTTTCTTCCAGAGCAGGAAAAGCCTTCAGGGGAGACCCGGAGTTGGGGGGTGGAGCCAGGGGCAGAGCTTAGGCGCGAGGAGGAATCCTCCTTCAGCTCGCACTGAATGCTGGGGCTCCACTCTCCTCCTCGTCGTGACGTCACTGGTTGTTAGACGCCAGGCGGGCCATGCCTAGCAACCAGTTGTTTTGCCAGTTAGCCAGGCAGCATCTGGGGGTGAAATAAAGCGGTCTTGGCCAGAACCAGTACAGCGCCGGGCAGTGAGGGACAGCGGCAATTTTTAGGGGGCATCAGATCGGCCAATGGGGCAATTCCGGGACATTGTATTGTCCCGGAATGAAGGTGCCCGGGACGCGGGACAGACCTCCCACAGCGGGACTTTCCCGGGCAATCCGGGACGGTTGGGAGGTGTGTGTGTGTGCTCGATCTCCTGCTGTGTGTTGGAGTGTGAAAGGCTGTGTGCCTGCGCTGTACACAGTAGGGCAGTGGCAGCAAGGAAGTGAAATCCTTATGTGTCTTTTGACAATAGATGCAGGAAAAACTTTCGAAAGGGTGACCTGGAGGTTCCTCCAGCTCACCCTGTCAAAAACAGGCTTAGAATCCAATATGCTATCCTGCATTATGGCTCTCTATTTAGATCCTTCCGTCAGAATCTGAGTTAATGGTTGCCTCTTCCCAGTTTTGAAATCAGAAATGGTACTCGCCAGGGTTTCCTCTTTCCCATCCTCTTTGTGCCTTAACAGTGGAACATCTTGCTGTGTCATTACGTCAGAATACTAATATATCTGGCTTCAGATAGGTTCCCATCATACGAAATGTGCTATTTGCGGACAACCTTCTTCTATATATGTCAAATCCTCATCCTTTTCATGCCTTCTATTCTACAAGAGTTTCAGTGTTTTGGTTTAAATAGTGACTTTAGGGTGAATCGCATTGAGTCAGAGATTTAATATGTCTCGCTATCTCTGACCCAGCTACAAATAGGAATCAATTTTCCTTTTGAGATCTGTTCTTCCATATGCCATCTGGCATCTACCTTTTCACAAATCTATTACAAATTTTTCAATTGAACTACCTCAAATAATTCTGAACAAACCTCAACACCTATTCATTAAAACATTTGTTGTGGTTGAGGTATGATTAATGCCATCAAACAAGATGTTCTCCTGAGGTTCTTACACATCTTCCAGACACTACCAATTGTTGCTAAGGCATATTTTAAAATGTGTCAACTGTTTAATGTTTTTATCTGGAATACCCATTGCCTTCTAATATGCCACAGAATTCTATTGTTCCCAAAGACTAAGGGAGGGACAGGATCCCCTCATGTAAATGTATATTCTTACTTGGCGGTAGTTACAAGAATATGATATATAATACACCCCTGGGTCCCCCCTCTCCCCCCCTTAATTTCTCTTTTGGTATTTTGGTGCTTTCTTTTCTTCTTTCTCTCTGATCCTTCCGCTTTTATAGTGGTCGGGGATCGGACAGTCCGAATGAATCTTTGATTGAGAAGCCAATGTGACATTCCTCACCCAATAACTCAGGATAAAAGTGTTGAACGTCTAACACTGTCATTGTAAATGTTACTTTAATCCTTATTGATACTACTGTTATGTGTTTCACACTCTGGACGGATAGTCGGCTGTTGTCAATGTAATCACCCATGTACATTTTCTGTTATGGTCTTCATTGTACTGTACCCTCCCTGACAATTCTCTACAACCAATAAAACTTATATTTGAAAAAAAAATTCAAGAATAGTAAATTGGTTTCACCATTCAAATATGAAAGTATGGCTACAGTTGGAAGGAGAAGTTACCTCTTCGGACCTATGGGCACTACCTTGGGTTTTCCCAGACCTCAGGAAAGAGCTTAAAACCCCTCCAGACCATATGAAACAGAAACGTTCTACTGGGGACCAAATTATCTACAAATTTCATGTTTCCCACTCTATAGGGCCTATTACACCCCTTTTTAATAACCCGACATTTTCACATGCTGTACAAGCTTCTGCCTTTGGCCCATGCCATGAAGGCATACATTGTAGAATAGCCACAGTAATACAGTCAAAACCCAGCCCTTATTCTTACAAGGGTATGTCTACTGGAACCCAGAACCATGGACCATTGACTTCAGGATACACCAACTTCACTCATTCCTTCAACCTAATCCAAACACTTGAAGGATTTGATCACAACCTACCCCATTTGATGCTCTTCTTCTTCAACATGCCCTACCTACCCACGTAATATCAGCTATATACTCAGTTCTTCAATCCCAGTCCCGTACTTCTCTCCCCTCATATGTAGCAATTTGGGGAAAAAGAGCTTAGTATTACTATTGCACCAGAATAGTGGAACAAATGATTTACTTAACCAGTTGCCTACCTTGGGCGTCTTACAGACGTCCATAAAACCCCCTCCTCTGTACACAGGGCGTGTCTTGTACGTCTTGCATCGTATCTTTTCTTATCTCCTTCTACTGAACTCCTGTGCACACCCCCTGAAATACAATGACTGGAAGCTAGTGAGAAGTCTTCCTTACTGAATGATCACTCTGACAGACAATCTCCTTGAGAATTTAATGTAACATTTTAAGTCAAAACAAACAAGTAACATAGTAGCTATCTTATCTGTTGCATTCCCTGTCAGATTTGTGAGTGAGAGAGCTGCAGCTGACAGAGGAAAGTTTTCATTGTGTGCACAGGAGTTATCTCTTAATTAACCAGGATTTGCTGGAAACATTTTTTTTATAAATCATATATATACATTGTTATCTTTAAGGATTTACTGTTAAAAATATGTGGTTTAACGTATATCTGTTTTATTTTAAATCAGTAAGAACTATAAACTACTGATGCATTATGAGAAAAATAAAATGTATGCAAAAAAAAAAAACTTTATTTCTTTTGCAAATAACTTTAAAGTGCTTTGTAGAAAAAGATTTAATTTTAATGTTGCAGTAAATACAGTGGGGACGGAAAGTATTCAGACCCCCTTAAATTTTTCACTCTTTGTTATATTGCAGTCATTTGCTAAAATCATTTAAGTTCATTTTTTTCCTCATTAATGTACACACAGCACCCCATATTGACAAAAAAACACAGAATTGTTGACAAGACAATTGCTCCAGAGATGCAGTCGGGAGATGGGAGAAAGTTGTAGAAAGTCAACCATCACTGCAGCCCTCCACCAGTCGGGGCTTTATGGCAGAGTGGCCCGACGGAAGCCTCTCCTCAGTGCAAGACACATGAAAGCCCGCATGGAGTTTGCTAAAAAACACCTGAAGGACTCCAAGATGGTAAGAAATAAGATTCTCTGGTCTGATGAGACCAAGATAGAACTTTTTGGCCTTAATTCTAAGCGGTATGTGTGGAGAAAACCAGGCACTGCTCATCACCTGTCCAATACAGTCCCAACAGTGAAGCATGGTGGTGGCAGCATCATGCTATGGGGGTGTTTTTCAGCTGCAGGGACAGGACGACTGGTTGCAATCGAGGGAAAGATGAATGCGGCCAAGTACAGGGATATCCTGGTCGAAAACCTTCTCCAGAGTGCTCAGGACCTCAGACTGGGCCGAAGGTTTACCTTCCAACAAGACAATGACCCTAAGCACACAGCTAAAATAACGAAGGAGTGGCTTCACAACAACTCTGTGACTGTTCTTGAATGGCCCAGCCAGAGCCCTGACTTAAACCCAATTGAGCATCTCTGGAGAGACCTAAAAATGGCTGTCCACCAACGTTTACCACACACCTGTCTATATAAGACCTTACAGCTCACAGTGCATGTCAGAGCAAATTATAATCATGAGGTCAAAGGAACTGCCTGAAGAGCTCAGAGACAGAATTGTGGCAAGGCACAGATCTGGCCAATGTTACAAAAAAATTCTGCTGCACTTAAAGTTCCTAAGAGCACAGTGGCCTCCATAATCCTTAAATGGAAGACGTTTGGGATGACTAGAACCCTTCCTAAAGCTGGCCGTCCGGCCAAACTGAGCTATCGGGGGAGAAGAGCCTTGGTGAGAGAGGTAAAGAAGAACCCAAAGATCACTGTGGCTGAGCTCCAGAGATGCAGTCGGGAGATGGGAGAAAGTTGTAGAAAGTCAACCATCACTGCAGCCCTCCACCAGTCGGGGCTTTATGGCAGAGTGGCCCGACGGAAGCCTCTCCTCAGTGCAAGACACATGAAAGCCCGCATGGAGTTTGCTAAAAAACACCTGAAGGACTCCAAGATGGTAAGAAATAAGATTCTCTGGTCTGATGAGACCAAGATAGAACTTTTTTGCCTTAATTCTAAGCGGTATGTGTGCAGAAAACCAGGCACTGCTCATCACCTGTCCAATACAGTCCCAACAGTGAAGCATGGTGGTGGCAGCATCATGCTATGGGGGTGTTTTTCAGCTGCAGGGACAGGACGACTGGTTGAAATCGAGGGAAAGATGAATGTGGGCAAGTACAGGGATATCCTGGATGAAAACCTTCTCCAGAGTGCTCAGGACCTCAGACTGGGCCGAAGGTTTACCTTCCAAGACAATGACCCTAAGCACACAGCTAAAATAACGAAGGAGTGGCTTCACAACAACTCTGTGACTGTTCTTGAATGGCCTAGCCAGAGCACTGACTTAAACCCAATTGAGCATCTCTGGAGAGACCTAAAAATGGCTGTCCACCAACATTTACCATCCAACCAGACAGAAC
The DNA here is from genome assembly GCF_042186555.1 of Aquarana catesbeiana. Classification (NCBI taxonomy): domain Eukaryota; kingdom Metazoa; phylum Chordata; class Amphibia; order Anura; family Ranidae; genus Aquarana; species Aquarana catesbeiana. Next base: position 194,807,069 of record NC_133326.1, read on the forward strand.
TGGGGAGGATCTGCAAGGAGGAATGGCAGAGGATCCCCAAATCCAGGTGTGAAAAACTTGTTGCATCTTTCCCAAATAGACTCATGGCTGTATTAGATCAAAAGGGTGCTTCTACTAAATACTGAGCAAAGGGTCTGAATACTTAGGACCATGTGATATTTCAGTTTTTCTTTTTTAATAAATCTGCAAAAATGTCAACAATTCTGTGTTTTTTCTGTCAATATGGGGTGCTGTGTGTACATGAGGAAAAAAATGAACTTAAATGATTTTAGCAAATGGCTGCAATATAACAATATAACAAAGAGTGAAAAATTTAGGGGGGGTCTGAATACTTTTCCTCCCCACTGTATAATAAGCAGCAGAATAAAGTGTACATGTTTTCTTCACATTAATGGTACTTGTGTTCAAAATATTACTGATCAAACTTTTTTTTTTTTCCCCTTAAAATGCAAATAATTGAAAATAAAACTCTCAGAGGACTTTAGGGTCACGAGAGAGCCCCGCTTGTCCCCCAAAAAAATTATATATGTATCGATTCTTTATCATAAGTAATTACAAAGTTATAGACTCATTAACAGACAAATAGCAGAAATGTGAAATATGGTCTGGTCCATAGGGGGTAAACAGGTGTGAGAGCCGAAGTGGTTAACAAATTATCCATAACCAATAAAGCACAGGAAAAGAATGTCAAATTACTAGATTACTAGATGGTATAAATGCCCAGACTGTCTATTAAAATGGAACATTAGTCAAAAAGTTAAATCTTGATAGATCATTTCAGGCTGGCCCCTTTTGCAAGTATAGCTAAATGTAAAACATTAAAAATAAGTGCCTATACCAGTGGAGTCCTCTCTGTGGGCACGCCAAGACACCAGGAAGAAGAGCGCACACAGACTGCCCGTCCATACGAGCTGTATCTCATCCACACCGCACCCCCATCGAACTACATCCCCCACAAGCCCCTTCCTGGGGCCAGGGGTGACGTGTCCGGGGTGGGCATGTGTACGAAAGGAAGCGGCTCCCACACGGCTCTGGGGCCAGTGGTGAAGAGTCTGGGGTGGTCATGGACGAGAGGAAATGGCTACCAGACGGCTCTGGGGCCAACAGTGACGTGTCCAGGGTGGGCGGGAATGAGATGCCGGGTTGGAAGTCACACCGACACTGGACGCTGGAGATTTTTAATGTGGACATATTTTACTGCTTTTGAATGCTTTTAATGGGTTAACAACTGTGAAATTATTAGTTAAGCCTGTTGTATTACTGATCTTTAAATGGTCTCCCCACCCCCCAGCTGCCCTCTTCTCTATGATTAGGCCCTGTTAGGGGTGTGGCCTGAGGTAGGAGGTGTGCAGTGCTGTGTGTGCTGTTTGTCATCTTTGCTCGCTCAGTAACTTGACTGGAGCTCCAAGATGTCATTGATATGCACCCGATTCTTTCTGTTTGCAAGCTGCTCTGTATGGTGACCATCATCTCCACCTCTAACCCCTCCCCATGGCTGCTAACATATGCAGAGAGCAGCAACAGGTGGCTGCCACAAGATCCGTAAGTCTGGGTTCACACCTATGTGAATTGGATGCGGGTTTCACCACATCCAATTCACATCTCTATGGAGCCGGTTCACACATCTCCGCAGAGGCTCCTTTACGAATTGCACAGGAGTCCTGTGCATCTTTTGGTCCATTTCAGGTCCGAATGCAGCCCAAAATTCAGGCTGAAATCGGACCTGAAACGGTAAATGGATACACACCGGACCCCTGCTGTGAGCCGCTGGATGCTGTAGTGTGAACCCAGCCTTAAGGTGTCTGACATGTATGCTGTGACTTAAAGTGATTGTTAAGCCACTGAGTCTTCTTTCTACAATCCCCTCTGTTACATTAAAGCGGGGGTCCACCTATCTATCGTTTTTTGTTTTTTTTTAGTTCATTCACAAACTTTTCTTCTCAGCATTACATACTCACATATTGTGTGTAATATGTCCGCCTGTGACAGATTTCGTCGGAAAGAAAAACTTATATTATTCACTGCAGGCGGTTTCCATCTTCATTGTGGGCATTTGAAGCCCACAAGCATTTATTTCCTGGATGTGGTGAATGCTGTGCTCCCAGCATTCACCGCTCGTTCCCACACATGCTCAGTGGCATCCTGGGAAGCCTGAGACTAGCTCCCAGGAGTCTGGGAGAGGCTAGAAACACGCCTACTCCCACGGGAGGAGAACCAGGAAGTGCAAAGAAGAATAGAGAAATAAAAGGTAATTATGGCGATTTCAGTTTTTTTAAACGGCATGTCAGCATCTAGGCAAGGAAGAGAATACATACAGATATTGTTCAAAATTTGGGTGGAACTCCGCTTTAAATGATGTGCCGCTGTATACCTTTTTCATAGCACCGCTCGGCACTTTGAAAAAAATAAGTTGGTTTTGTGTTGCAGTTTGGGCACTCAGGCTCAAAAAGGTTCGCCATCACTGGCCTATACTGTTCAAAGCCCAGTAATGCGCTGTCTTGCCCTGCACATGTTCAGTTGCTTGCTGTTCTCGGCACGGTGTCTAAAATCACAGCCACTGGAGGCTGGAGGCTGATTAACTAACAGCTTTAAGATTTACTGTTGCTGAAGGGGGAAGAAAGCAACATGATTGATACATTGTGTTGGGGGAAGACAGTTTAGGAAGGGAGTAAAAATAAGCAGGAGGTGACAGGACAAACTCTGCTGCCAGGGAGACACAAAAGAAACTTCCAAGGATAGCATCTTATCTCCCTGATATTCTCTTATTAATCCCTGACAGTGACAGGGCTATGAGAGTGAGCACTATAAAGCTTCTGTCATTGTTCCTTTCTATCCGAGCCAAGGCACACAATCAAGGATTGAAATATACATATATTAATTGAAGAAAGTGACATAATTTGTTAAGACCAAGGAGCGGAGGAGTGTTTCAAATAAGGAAGTGACTGCTTTTAATTGTTATCAAACTGTTATGGGGAAAGGTCAGGCTTAAGCCATTTGGCCTTCATTGGTCCCTGAGTCAGCAGAAGTGCTGCTCTAAGCTTCAAAGGAAACAAGGTAGCCAAACTGTTATTAATGTGCAAATGTTTAGGTGGACTGCACCTTCTTGGCCTAGTTACACTGTCCATATCATCTATACACTTTACACCATAACTGGATAACAATTATTTTTATAATAAAAGCACCAGAAGTCCAGTAATGTTCTTGTGAAAATCATTGCGTTGAAATGCTACTAGTATAATTGCCTGAGGTGCAAACAGAGAGGGTACAGAGAAGAAATCGAATTCGCTCATGTGACAAAGAAAACTACTTGGACATGCTTGCATGAATCAAAACATAAGGCCTCATTCACACTGACACCATCAAATCTGCGTTTATATGCATTTAGAGACATTTCAAAATGCATGTAATGATTTTTCAATGGTGCCATTTACACTGTGCGTTTAACCTGTATTTAGGTGAAATCAGTTTGGCTGAGTTTAGAAAAGACAGAATTTCTTCGTCCAGGTCTAAAAATGGCTAAAAATACTTTAAAACCTCTAAATGCAGAAACAAGTGTTCTGGGAAGCATTACAATTTGTTTATACTTCCAGATCACTTCTGCATTTGGAAAAGCTAAATACAGGAGTGCCAGTGTGAATGATGCCTAAAGCTGTTAAATATCCATATAAAGATAATGTGTGTAATTGGTGAGGTAGAAAATTCTGCTGTTGACCATGTAGCTACAGATGTCTGCTCCTTGACCCTCTCATGACCTAGTGACCGTTTCTGTCCAACAGAAGTATAATTTGTGCTAGATGACTAAGATTTATAGTGCAAATTAATAAGTGCTGTTTTATAATGACTGATTCCCTTTAAGAACAGGCATAACGATGCACTTAACAAACGATTTCCTTCTTGCTCTATTATTTTCTAATGCTAATGTAGATTTTTGAAGTGGTTAAAATGCATTCAGCCCTTCTGTGCAATAAATAAGATAAGCAAAGATGAACATCTGTGTTTGGTCACAATAATATTTACAGTAATTACTGAGAATTTGCAGACATTCCCATCACTAAGCAGCTCTTTGTCAGTGATTTTGAAGGCTGCCACTCATGCATGTTTTCAGCTTTGTGTTAGAAGCTTTTCTGTTAAAAGATTTAAATATAGTATGACCTGAACATATTGATTATGCCTGTATGTTTATCAAAGGTTGGTTCACAGCATAACATCTTCACTTTACAAAATATTCACCATTTTGAATGTTTTCTGTGCTGAATCTCTGTTTATTAGTATAGCGCAGTGGTTTCCAAACTGCAGCCCTTTGCTTGCTTTTATCTGGCCCTTGGGGCACTGTTTCATCCACTGATCCTAACAGTGGGGCATAATCCCCCCCAGCGACACCAATGAAAGGGCACAATCCCTCCCAATGACACCGATGATGGGGTCCATTTTCTCCCAATGATGTCAACGCTAGGCTCTAATTCCTCCCATTGGCACCAACAATGGGGCCTAATGACACCAATGATGGAGCCCAATTCCTCCCTTAAACACCAATAATGGTACCAATGACACCAATGATGGGGCACTATTCCTCCCAATGACACCCATGATGGGGCACAATTCCTTCCACTCACTCCAAAGATGGAGCATTGTTTTTTCCCACTGACATCAGCACCTTTTCTACGCCCAATGGCCACAGTTCGGCCCACCTAATGTCTGGAGGACCGTAAACTGGCCCTTGTTTCGAAAGTTGGGAGACCCCTGGTATAGAGTATTTTACAGGGTACAGGGTAAAAAAAAAAGCATTAAACATATGTTGCTTCAAAGTGGTTTTATACCTTTTTATATACTGAGTAAAGTGACTGGTCTCCAGTGATAGACAGAGATGAAACAAATCCTCCTACATAAGGTTTATCTGCAATATTCTCTTCTCTACATCTGTTCAAAGTGTAAAAATTATAAAGCCTTGCCTGAACTGTCAGAAAAAAGGGGGCGGAGAGCTGAAGTTACACTCTGCATAGCTCAGTGAGAAGAGCTCTGAGAGCTGATTGGTGGGAAGGGACACATCCCTGTTCACAGAGCACACAGGAACAGAGCTGAGGCTATCAATCAGCTGGAGCTCTTTCCCCTATCACCTTATTTCTCTTGGTGTCAGGAAAACTTATCAGACGTGATTCATGCTGATAGAAGAGGAATGAAGAAGCAGACAGAAATAACACTTAGTGCTCTTAATTGAGACACGTACACACTATAGAGGGATATTCTTTGTTCATATGTCATGTCTGAAGTTTACAACCACTTTAATGTTTTCAGAATTCTGTACCTCTAATTGCTGTAGTTGATGGCTCCAGCGATGTTCTAGCTTTAGTCAAAATACCGCTTTTATATGTATGTTGGAAATCTCTCACGTAGAATACATTTTATCCACTTAGTTTAGAGGGAAATTTTTTATAATGGTACAATGAAAAGTCTTTTTCTATTAAATGCGAACCATATAATGTGGCTAAGCAGAAACATCTGTCAAGAGCATAGCTATCCACACGGGCTAGTAAGGAAGGGATACTACATTTCACTGGGCAGCACAGAATGAAAGCAAATGGCCATTAAAGATTTCTGATCACCTGGGAAAATACACTTTGCACTGCTAATAATTGGAAGAAAGTGCCTACCAGGAAATGTTACAGCCATGTCCTACACACAGGGTTATTTTGCTAACTTGCTGGACCTCATTGTACGAATATAATCAGAGTCTGCTGTGGTTACAGTAAGCAGATGTTTAGCAAGGTGAGGGCTGTTCCCTTTGAATAATATTAAGTATGAAATGTTAATAGAACAAGGACTTAGTGATGGGGGTAAAATTAGTTGTTTTAGAATATGTTGGTGCTATGTTACTAAAACATTATAGATTGCCAGCTTTGCCTTAGGTACCTATTATCATGGACTGTTTTTTTTTTACATAATAAACAATAACAAATACTTCACATTTTAGGGTGTACGTTTGTAAACCGGCTGCTTTAGGCTATGCAGGGGATAATCTTTGGCAAAAATGTTTTTTTTCTATATTATTGGGGCTTTAGGATTGAGCACATTTTCTTTAACCCCTTCCCGCTGACAGCTGACAGTGTATATATATATATATATACGCGGCCTCACTGGACTGGGCTTTTTCCGTGGGGCTACATATATGCGTATCTTTGTGCTAGGAGCACACCATACTAATGATCGGGAACCGAAAGTCACGGTTTCGGGTCACCTGATTGCGGTGATAGCCTCTGATTGGCTATCACAGTGATCAGTCACTGTGAAGCCCGCCCCTGTGTTTTTTTTCTGGATGGATGGAGAGAGAGATGCATTGGGGGTTATTTACAAAAGGCAAATCCACTCTGCACTACAAGTGCACTTGAAAGTGCAATTGGAAGTGCAGTCACTGTAGATCTGAGGGGAAGATCTGAAATAAGGGGAAGCGCTGCTGATTTTGTCATCCAATCATGTGCAAGCGAAAATGCTGTTTTATATTTTCCTTGCATGTCCCCCTCAGATCTACAGTGACTGCACTTCCAGGTGCACTTGTAGCGCAAAGTGGATTTGCCTTTAGTAAATAACCCCCATTGTGTCACTCTGTTCTTGCAGGGAGAAGAAACAAAAATGTGAGTGAAAAAATAAAGAAAAAATAGCTAGATCAAGGTTTGATCTAGGTCAGTGGCAGGGTTATGCCCTGTACACATGATCGGACTTTCCGACAACAAAACCGCGGATTTTTGTTCGAAGGTTGTTGGCTCCAACTTGTCTTGCATACACACGGTCACACAAATGTTGGCCAACAATTACGAACGTAGTGACGTACAAGATGTACGTGATATCTCCATTACTAACGCTAGTTTTCCAAGACCGAGCGCTTCCGGCTCATACTTGATTCCGAGCATGCATGGACTTTTGTGCGACGGACTTGTGTACACACGATCGGAAAGTCTGACAACAAAAATTTGCGGAAAATTTGAGAACCTGCTGGTCAATATATTTTGGCCAGGATTTAAAACAAAAAGAAAGCATTTTTTTAATTACTATCAGTGTCAGTTAATGTCACTGTGTTTTAAGCAGGATAAAAAAAAGCAAAATGTACACTTAATTATTTATTATTTGTATTGTTTATGGGCTTTACTATGGGTACAGACAACAGCCAACATACACATATGTGGTATTGCTGTGATTGATAGGAACAAGAAAATGTATTTTGCGTTGTTCTTTGGTGGTAGGTTATGGTAGTAACAAGAAATTTACAGCTAAATTTATAACAATTATTTATTTATTTTTTACTATTTTGGGCCAGTTTTCCTTTGATACTAAAAGAAAAATCAAGAGATATCCATTACCATTTACCACCAAATGAAAGCCCAATTTTTCCTGAAAAAAAACGCGGTATAATCCACCTGGATGCACAAAGTAGTTGTGATGATCTGTACAATTTTACTAACACGTGTCAAAGTTGCAAAATTGTGCTTAGGCATTAACATTTGTTTTACCCTTAGGTGCGAAGGGGTTCATTTTGGCCACTAGAGGTAGACGTTTTGGCAATAATGTGCAGATATTAGGCATTTTTTGGCCTGCAAGCTAAAAAAAAATAAATGTCTCATGAAACATAAGTAATATGTAAATCAACCTTATTATTCAAAATCGTTAATTATTTACACTTTTACGTCGCTACTCTCTAGATATTATTAGTGGTGGGATTGCTGCTTCAAAGGTAAAAAGGATATTGCATATTATACAGTACAATATTCATATAATGTCAGTAGTCTGTTCCTTTTATCCTTTTCCCCTCTCTTCCCCCTAGCAGTCTTGCTTTCACGTCTTTTTGTTACTTTCTTTATCTTTTAAATAGTCTAACAAAATATACAATCCATATTTTAGTGTACTAATACTCAAAGTAAACCTTAATCATATATTTTTTTTAACTTTTCTTTTTTGCAGGAGCTTTTTTCTTGTACGCAGGATTTGCTTCTCTTGGACTTCTATTCACTTATGGCTGCCTCCCAGAGACTAAGGGAAAGAAGCTGGAGGAAATTGAATCTCTGTTTGAAAATAGACTTTGTACATGTGGTACCTCTGACTCTGATGAGGGGAGGTATATAGAATATATTCGAGTCAAGGGAAGTAATTATCATCTTTCTGACAATGATGCCTCTGATGTGGAATAATTTTCCTTGGCAGATGCATACCAATCATTTAACAACCGTCTGGAGAAGCACAGCTATAGGTGACCTCACAGTCCTGCTTCTGGTCTGGTCCTCTGGAGAGCTTAAAATAACCCTACCAAAATCTTGTTTGTTACTGGTCTAGAAGGACATTTAAGTTACTTAACAGCAAAACAATTATATGTTGGAAAATAAATGGCTGGTCATATTTGGAAAAGGATTTTCTAATTAATCTTACAGTTGTTCTCCAAACACTAGTTTTAAAATCATAATTTAAATTAATCTAATTTCCTTCATTTTTCAATGGTGACTGTAAAATAGAACTAAAAGCTATGATTGTAAAATTTCTCATTGTCTTACTTTAAGTCTTCCTTTTGTAAATGCCATAGCTGGGGACATTACTGTAACATGCACATGATCAAAACGTATAGGCTGAATATATTGCATAGTTTAATCTGGCTGTGATCATCTAGACACAAACAACGTGTTGTAGAAACTGTTCCTTTGAATTTTGTTTAAAATACCATTTGGAATGTAACTTTTTTACAATTTCAGCTTTGTTACTGAAGGGTAGCCTTTTGCATGTAATAATATTTCAAAATATTTGTCAAACGACCAGACACAAAGCATATTGATATTATGAGGTAAGGTTAGAGGAGAAGTATGGCCAAAGCTTTTTTTGGCCATACTTCTCATATGGATTACAGGAGTGCAGTTCATTCTGCCCACTGTCGGGTCACAGAGCCAGTCCAGGCTCTGAAAAAATCGGCCCGGAAGCCTGGATCGGCACCTGATCCACTGAGAGCCTGAGCCAGCCCCTCCTGTCCCTTCCACAGCCCAGCACTCTAGTGAGCGCTGGAGGGGAGAGCAGAGAACCATGACTGCCAGAGCAGAGATGAGAACTGAGCGACCAGTGGTGTTTGATCGCTCAGTTCTCACTGCAGAGCTGACGGGGGACAAATCCAGCATCGGAGCCTAGGAGAGTATAAATGTTTTTTTCTTTTTAAATCCTGAACTTAATAAGCGCAGCAAAAGTTATAATTATGAAAAAAAGTCTCTGTGCCAAAGTTTAACAGAAATGATCTTTAACACAAATCGCTACAGCTATCACATTAACTTAAGTGTCAGCAGGATATTTTTGTTTATTACGGTTGCTGTAGACACACTTTTGCGGTTTACACAGATTAGGCAGAATAATAACTAATAGTCATTAAAATCCAGATAGCACATTAGGAACTATTGATACAAGAGGCACAGGGGGTTATTTACTAAAGGCAAATCCACTTTGCACTACACGTGCACTGCAAGTGCACTTGTAGTGTGGTTGCTGTAGATCTGAGGGGGACATGCAAGGAAAATAAAAAACAGCATTTTAGTTTGTACATGATTGGGTAATAAAATCAGCAGAGCTTCCCCTCATTGCAGAACTTTCCCTCAGACCTACAGCGGCTGCACTTACAAGTGCACTTTTCAAGTGTACTTGCAGTGCACTTGTAGTGCAGAGTGGATTTGCCTTTAGTAAATCAACCCCCACGGTGTTTGTTTTTTCCAGTGCTTCCTTAGAATGTAGGAAACATTTTGGCCTTAAAGGGGAATGATGATCAATGTTTTTTTGTTGTAGAAAAGTAAAATAGTCTTAAAACTTTGATGTATTTGAACTTAAGAAAATGTAATGACTTATTGTCACTATACCTTTACCTTGGTTAACCATTTTATACAACTTATTTTCCATAGACTGCTGCTAAGAGCTTATGAGGGGTGGCTCTGTGGTTTAGTGGTTAGCACCTATGCCTTGCAGCACTGTGGTCCAAATCTTGGCCAAGACACCGTCTGCATGGAGTTTATATGTTCTCGCTGTGTTCAAGCAGGTTACCTCCAGGTACTTTGATTTCCTCCCACACTGCAAAAACATTTCTGGCAGGTTAATTGGCTCCTATCTAAATTGTCCCTAATATGTGTGTACAAATTAGAGATGCACATGTGTTATCACATTGTGCATGCCAGTCCCAAGCTGAGCAATTGAGGAGAGTTAAGGAATGACCTGGTAACCTAACTTGTACAAAAAACTAGTAAATTCAGCATATATCACCACACATACTCTGTCCAGGCTGATGTTTATGAACTTCAGTTCAAACAGAAAAAAGATGAAACAGAGCTTCTGAGTGGACCAAATCACTTTATATATCTGGTTATTTAGTACTGATAGACTGTGTTTTAGTTTTCACTTCCATCTAACCGTGAGTTAATCGGTGCTGCCTGAGAGTATATCAACAAACCAGCTATAGTGATACAAAAGATGCCTTAAACCAAGAATCCTACAGAACAGAAATTAGCTGCTAATACTGGTTCTCAGTTCCCAGTAACAGGACAAGTGGCGTGCTAGCAAAAAAAAACGGGTTAGCAACTGTGTGTAGGTGGTTGATGTAAATTGCTGTTGTGCTAATCACTATCTAGATCATGTAAATAAATTTAAACCATAGAAAATTATAATACATTTATTTCAATTAAATCACTAAAAAGTGATGTCACTCCTAACAGTGCTGTAGTAATAGATCATACAAAAATACACACAAATTTAAATGAAGGCAAAGAAGTGTGTTTTTTTTTTTTTTGTTTGTTTTTTATGGAACTTCTGTTTTCCTGGGCTCTGTCAGGAGTTTGCCTTTACTCATTGTCACAGTAACAATGGTTTTACCAAACAGGAAAGAGGGGTAAAATGTGCAACAGGGGCACAGACCGCAATGAAAAGCAGACATGGGTTTTAGCCTTACAAAATTTTAAAAAATTATTAATTTTATTTCTGCCTGTGCCTGGTGAAACCATGAAACCATTATCACGGTTATAGTAGGTGAGGGGAATCTCTATCAGAACTGCATATACAATTTTGGCTAGATATACAATTTAATAATCAATGGCATCATGTAAAGCTATAAACATTCTGGAGAAAAAGGAGCATATGAACTAATAGAATGGCTTCAGGAAAAATATAAATATATTGTATAATATTATATACACTGCACCCAGATTCTTTTCCCAAGTTCTTTTGGATGGAGAGAAACCGGGTATAATCTTTGCTAAATTTGCTACATTTTTATTATTCTCCGTGACATCAATGTACAGTTCCCATCCCACTGCCAGAACACAGCACTGTAATGCTGTATGTAGCTGAGGGCAGGGGAGGGCTGTCAGCCTTAGGCCTGGGGAGCAATTGGCCCATTGAACCACTGAATCTGCTCACCATCCATGCCCACCTAGTTCTTCAACGCAGCCTCATCAGTGCATATCAATGCAGCCTGATCAGTGCCCATCAATGCAGTCTGATCAGTGCAAATCAATGCAGCCTCACCAGTGCCATCAATGCAGCCTCACCAGTGCCATCAATGCAGCCTCACCAGTGCCATCAATGCAGCCTCATCAGTGCCCATCAATGCCGCCTCACCAGTGCCCATCACTCACCAGTGCCCATCAGTGCAGCCTCATCAGTTGTGCATCAGTGCAGCCTCATCAGTGTCCATCAATGCAGCCTCACCAGTGCCCATAAAGTGCAGCCTCACCAGTGCCCATCAGTGCAGCCTCATCAGTTGCCCATCAGTGCAGCCTCACCAGTGCCCATCAGTGCAGCCTCACCAGTGCCCATCAATGCAACCTGATTAGTGCCCATCAATGCAGCCTCTCCAGTGGCCATCAATGCAGCCTGATCAGTGCCCATCCAATGCAGCCTCATCAGTGCCCATCAATGCAGCCTAATCACTGGGGCAGTGTAAATGGGGTGTATGGGGGGGAGATAGGATGTGGGGGTCAGCTGGGGGTGTCAGGGTCTCTCACCTGGAAGCTCAGCAGGTCCTTGCATGCCACGGCCTCCTGGGGGGGGGGTGATACTCCTGGTCCTGGGGCCCCGCAGCCTGATCCAGTCATGTGTCCCGACTCCCTGGCGTGACCTGCATCTAAGACTCCGGGAGTTGTAGTTTCCTCTGCGCTGCTCTCATCACTCCCAGAATGCAACAGCGGCCGGCCGCCGTGGCCATTCCCCCACCCCCCGCCCGACTTCTTAGAGAAGAAAAAAATGGTAGGGGGCAGCGGCCGCCGGCCGTATTGAATATTAGTTAGGGCGGCCTGGGGGGACATTGCCACTCTGCCCCCCAGCCCAGCCCTCCACTGGCTGAGGCTAAATACAGTTTATACAGGCCACACAGTGGGCACATCTAGTAGTAAAAGTAATTGTTTGGACCAGCTTAGCTAGAACTAACAATTTAAACTTCACTAAAAGCTGGACATCTAATTTAAAGTGGTTGTGAACCCTCACATATACACAGTGAAGTGAACAGCCTCAGATGATGCACAGAGATGAAACACATCTCCCTACATAAGTTTTACATGTATATCTGCTGTCTTCAACTTTCTAGACTGTTTAGAAAGTGCACATCATGTTAGAATTTTCTCTTCCTGTTCCACCACTGGGTGTAGAGTCTTGGCATACACTGTGTGACAGCTGATTGGAGAAAAGTCACACACCCACCCTTCCACATAGGGCTAGACAGAGGAAGGAAGAAATGTGCAGAGCTGTGCTGTGAATAAACCAGCTCTCTGCTAATCTATTTATAGCACCCACCCTGACACAAATTTCAGGCTGGTTTTATGTATTTACAGATGCTGTATTAATACATTGAGGGACAAACGTTTCTTGAAACATCACACAATTAATGATGGAATCAGAGTATAGAAGGAATAATTGTGCATACAAATATACCATAGACCACCAAAACGTGTTGCCAAGAGGCAGGAAGGTGAGGATTACAGATTGGTTTGGTCACTAAAACACAAATATTGTTTAATAATAAAACGTGTCAATTATCTAGTAAATGAACAACCTTGTGAGGAATTTGCATTCCATAAAATATTACTGTGCAGTTAGGCTTTGCATAATTTTTGTATTGAGCACTGTAAATGTAGGATTCATTTCAAACTCCTTATGGTCAGAAATCTGATCACAAAATAAATATTCCAGTTTATAGACAACTCAAGGAAATATAAGTCCATATTCAGTTCCATCCCCTCGTGTAGCATGCTGTATTTTATTGCAATGGGTTTACTTAGTCCTTTTTAATGGGCCAACTCTCACAACATTCATAGCGCTATAGTACGCAATTCTGTTAACATACAGATAACATAATTTTAACAGTCTTGCTAGAATAGATTAAAAAAAACAACCTACAGGCTGACATTTTTTTTCCTTTTTAAAGCTTACGTGGATGCTTTTTCAAAATAATTATGACAGCATTTCATAGCTATTAGGAGATAGATCCTAACCGGTTTTTATTTGAGCCAAATATAACAATATTTTCATAGACTTGTAATTAGATTTGTCTATCATATGAATCTATTATCTTTAAGTGGTGACACTGGCCTCTTGTGTAACCTCTTCAGAATGACCCATACTGTTAGGCCAGTACAGCCCACGCACCTACAGTTTGGCTATAATATTTTGTTAGCATAGATTCCTATACGCTCTTCTTAACCGCTGTAATTATGCAGAATAGCGAACACTACCAAGTAGGTTTAAAGCTTTTATAACCATTAATGTATTAAAATGTACTGCACAATTGGTAACTACAATAAATCATGAATGTGTTTGTGTCTATTGTGTATACATATTTCGGAAAATTGCAGATCATCAGCAGTGTTGCATATACAAAACCATATGTATTTTGAAAGAGTTATATATTTGCCATTATTGTTAATATACTGTGATACTTTTATCTCTAAATAGGTTCATAAAATTGTTTTTTTAATATAGTTAAAGAAAAATGCCAGGCAAATTGCTAAATACATATACAGTTACTATTTTAACTGGTGAAATGGTTTGTGTTCGGCTATTTTTTTTATTTACATAGCTCTGCCGTACTTCTCAGAAATATCACTCTTCTATTTCCTGATTCAGCTTTCCATAGGTGATGATGCCGATTCATTTGGCAGTTAACCTGGAAAGAAAGCTGCATTGCTGACCCAGAAAATAAGTATGTCACCTATCTGGCTATGCAGTGAGGTAGTTATGTTTAAATCACAAGATTGACTTAAACAGTAATAATACTTTGGCAGGTAAAACACTAAATATATATATATTTAAACTATGTTTAGCTTTTTGACTGAAGTTTGCTTTAAATAACTCCACTTAAGGGTTTTTACGTGAAAGACAAAGAAGATAAGGTTGCACTATGTTATTACATTGTTCAACTAACCACCCTAAAGGTGGAGATCCTTAAATCAAGATAACTCTTTGATTTAAACATTATTGCAAATAAAAAAAATACAGCAGTTTGCTCTTAACATAGAAATAATATGATTAGTATGTAACCGAATATTAAATAAATATCTGACAAAATTATCAGTTTTATTATACATATCTCGTAGTATTTTTGTATTTTATTATATTCATTGTCTACATAAAAAATTCCAGTAGGTGGCAAAATGTTGTGTAACTACTGTAAGCACAAAACAGGGCATTCAGCAATTTTTCATACTCAGAGTTGGGGCAATTAGGATGTTTGTACTATTCTTGGCAGGGAATATATTCTGTTCTACTTAACCAAAATAATGTTTGGTTTTGAAAAAATGTAATTATTATTATTATTTAATTTATTACTTGTTGGTATAAAATGTACTGTACCAGGCCAGAAGCAGAGAATACACAATGTGTGCTTTATGGCTAAATCCGTATTTTGGTGGGTACAGTTTACAAAAAATATGTAGCTGCAATGTGCAAAGTTTCTGTCCTCTTAAATTGCAATTTAATGTAATATATTTGTTTTATAATACATTTTAATAGCCTTGTGTACAGTATCGTATCCCTTCTTAAGTAAACTAGTTTGTGACAGTGTTATGTCAGCAAACTCTGACTGTATGTTTAATATACACAGTTTGTGTACTTCAGGGTAAATTAACTCAACACTATGTCAGAGGAAAGAGAGGTCCTTTTGCTTCTAATGTATGTTTTTCCTTGAAAAGTTTTTTTTCCTTTTACAATATGTGCCATCAGCACAGTGGTGTTTTGTATTGAAGTGTCAATGGTGTATAAACTATATGAAAGTAATTTAGTAACCTAGTTAATAAAGAAAATATTGTTCATATAAACACCTGTGTATGTCATTCATTTTTCATCACTAATTATGGAGGACTTATGCTAAGTGAGAACCTACCACCTTAGGTGAATAGGTTCTCTGCTTTTGGGAAAAAGGAGTAATCTTCTTCACCTTTGCTGCCATTGTGCTATTTGCTGGGTGTCTAATGTGCCCCTGTTCCTTTTGAGGAGTGGGCCCCCTTCAGGCATACCACGCCTCCATCTAACTGTTATTATATACAGTCATGGCCAAAAATATTGGCACCCCTGCATTTTTGTCAGATAATGCACCACTTTGTCCAGAAAATTGTTGCAACTACAAGTGTTTGGGCATTCTCATGTTTATTTTGTTTTGTTTGCATTGGTATGGCACACAAAAGTGGAGAAACCAAGCCAAATCTGACACATTCCACGCAAAACTCCAAAAATGGATTGGACAAAATTATTGGCACCCTCAATTTAATATTTAGTAGCACACCCCTTGGAATAAAAATATCTGCAATCTATCGCTTCCTGTTAACCATCAATGATTTTCTTACACCTCTCTACTGGAATTTTTGGATCCTTTCACCAACTGCTGCAGGTCTCTCAGATTGGAAGGGTTCCTTTTCTCAACTGCTGTCTCCACAGGTGCTCTATGGGATTTAGATCTGGACTCATTGCTGGCCAGTTCAGTACTCTCCAGCCCTTTGTCTCAAACCATTTCTGGGTGCTTTTTGGAGTGTGCTTTGGGTCATTGTCCTGCTGTAAGACCCATGACCTCTAAAGGAGACCCATCTTTCTGACATTGGGCCCTACTTTGCACACCAGAATTCTTTGGTAGCCTTCAGATTTCATAATGCCATGCACACAGTCAAGATATCCAGTGCCTGAAGCAGCAAAGCAACCCCAAAACATCAGTGAACCTCTAACATGTTTGACTGTAGAGACTGTGTTCTTTTCTTTAACCACTTCAGCCCCGGAAGATTTGGCTGCTGAATGACTGGGCCATTTTTTGCAATTCGGCACTGCATCGCTTTAACTGACAATTGCACGTTCGTGCAACGCTGTACCCAAACAAAATTGACGTCTTTTTTTCCCACAAATAGAGCTTTCTTTTGGTGGTATTTGATCACCTCTGCGGTTTTTATTTTTTGCGCAATAAACAAAAAAAGAGCGACAATTTTGAAAAAAAAAAAAGCAATATTTTTTACTTTTTGCTATAATAAATATCCCCCAAAAATATATAAAAAAAACACATTTTTTCCTCAGTTTAGGCCGATATGTATTCTTCTACATATTTTTGGTAAAAAAAAATTACAATAAGCATATATTGATTGGTTTGCACAAAAGTATAGCGTCTACAAATCAGGGGATAGTTTTATGGCATTTTTATTATTATTAGTTTTTTTTTTTAGTAATGGCAGCGATCTGCGATTTTTATCATGACTGCGACATGGCGGACACATCAGACACTTTTGACACTATTTTGGGACCATTGTCATTTATACAGTGATCACTGCTATAAAAATGCACTGCTTACTGTGTAAATGGCACTGGCAGGGAAGGGGTTAACCACTAGGGGGTGATGAAGGGGTTAAGTGTGTCCTAGGGAGTGATTCTAACTGTGGGGGGGGCTACATACGACATGACAGTGATCACTGCTCCCGATCACAGGGAGTTGTGATCTCTGTCACAACACAAGGAAGAACGGGGAAATGCCTTGTTTACATAGGCACTTCCCCGTTCTACCTCTCCATACCGCAATCACGAGCCGCTGGAGAACATCGAGTTCCCGGGGCATGCTTCCGTGGCGGGCGCGCGCTCGAAACGCGGCAAATTTAAAGGGACGTACCTGTATGCCTATTTGCCTGCCTGTGCCATTCTGCCGACACACATCTGTGTGCGCTGGTCGGCAGGCAGTTAAAGGCCTCATTTCTTTTTCTGGAAAAAGTAGATTGATGGGCTTTACCAGAAAGCTGTAGTTTTGTTTCGTCTGTCCACAGCACATTCTCCCAAAATTAGTTTGGCTTCCTCAGGTAAGTTTTGGCAAACTCTTTGGTCAATTTTTCTCTTTCTTCCACATCCAGGGAGATTAGCTACAGGCTGTAAACTTCTTGACAATGTTGCGCACAGTGGACATAAGATCTCTGGAGATGGACTTGTAACCTTGAGATTGTCCATGCTTTTCCACAATTTATTTTTCAATATTTTTATTGATTTTACTAACTAGAGTACAAAAACATGTAAAAGATAAATGTTCAAGTCATGGCCAACATGGCCAAATATTAAAGTAGGTGTAAGAAGAACAATATTGCACGGTACCAAGAAACTAATTGTGCAAGACAAATTCTAAGCATCGATCGAGACATTTAAGCACATAACTTTAAGGTAATGGGAGGATCTGAAGACTCAGGGAGCCAGGCCTGACACCCCTAATGGGATCTAACTGTGGTCAGGCTAACTCCAACCAGGCGCCTTGGCCTCCAGAGACAGAACTCACTCTTGATTAGTATACATGGATCAAGAAAAAGGCATAAATTATCTATAAGGCAATAGGGGGCAATGCATCCTCAACTTTAAGAAGCTATCGTTGGAGATAGATTATCGGCTTCTGATCATCAATCTTACACCAGTATTAACAAATGCTGAGAGGGTGAGGGCCGAACTCCGGGAAAGAGGGAGGAAAAGAGGCAGAAGAGAAAGGAGTTGGGGTATAGGAGAAGGTTAGAGAAAATGATCCAACTAGAGGAGTGCATTCATAGGAGAAGTAGAGTGTACAGTGAGTATGAGGTCAAGTGTGTAGCGAAACCTCTGTGAAGCTTGTCAACGGGTTCCCAGATCTAATCAAACTTCTCGGTGCGGTCCAAGAGTATACCTGCTATCTTTTCTTGAGCCATGATCCATGAGATTTTCCTTTTTGCTAGCATAACAGAGAAGGTTGGCTGTTTCCAAGATTTGGCTAAGGTGAGTTTGGCACCCAGGAGAATGAAGGAGATAAGACGTTGCATACTCTTGGAGGCAGACCTGACGAGGAAGTTAAGAAGGGCGATATAAGGAGATTTCGGTACTGGAATACTGAAGACCTTTCGGATAATGACAAAAATTCTGTTCAGGAAACCCCTTATTTTAGGACATTCCCACCACACATGAATCATATCTCCCCTGAGATTGCAACCCCTGCAGCATAGTGGGAAAGATGTAGGGTAGAACTTAGCTAGTCTAGCTGGAACCAAGTACTATCTAGATAATACTTTTATACTTGCTTCAGCTAGAGTAGTGTTGAGAACCCCCTTGTAGGAATTAAAGAAGTTCCTGTTCCAAGTCTCAAGTTCCCATTGTTGACAGGTCGGCTTCCCAGGCCAGCATAAAGGACATCTAATGCCTCGTTTCCACTGAGCGGATCGGTTCGGGTCGGTACAGTTTGAATGGCCTAGAATGGTCCGGTCTATTCTGGTGAGTGTTTCCACTGCAAGTGGGACCACAAAGGGCCATACAGGGTTTAGAAAAAATGCCTCAGCATAGCACAGCAGAGGGTTTTCTGTCAGCCAATCAGTGGAATGTATCGTAGCTCCGCCCTAATGGAACCGTTCCATTTTCTATGGCCCCACATCTGAAGTAGGACCCTGAATGGAACGTTACGGTTCGGTTGTATGGGCCGCTTTCATAATGGAAACACCCAAAATAGCGAACCGATCCGCTCAGTGGAAACGAGGCTTTAGAGTGAGTCGAGGACAGTGCCCTATAGATTACTGTGATTCCCCCCTCTACTCCACAGTCTGACAACACCATTGTTCATAAGCTGTGGTTTTGGGACACTTATTTTGGGAATTCCATAGCTTGTGCAGGAAGTTGGAGATTTGGGTAAAACGAAAGACTTCAGAGAGTGGCATGTCCAATTTGCTAATACAATACACTTTGAGGAGAGGGCCCAGAGGTCAGAGGAAATGGCCTATCCTAAATAACCCCTTGTTGAGCCACCAGCTAAAGGCTTTGACTTCCATCCCAGGTGAGAATGCTGGGCTCCAGTTTGGAGGTTAGCTGGGAGTGGTGTCTCAAGTTGTCCCAAAGGGAAAACGGGTGTGAGAGCAAAGGGGAAAGTATTGGGGGGTCTCAATTTCTTTTGACACCTTAGGACGTAGTCCAAGGTGTGAGAGGGGACCACCGTTTCTGTGGATACAGTCAGGCAATTGCCAGCGGGAGTAGACGATTGAGATCTGGGCTAATTGTGCTGCTTGGTAATACCAGAGCAGGTTGGGGAGGCCCAGACCCCCTTCGTCCCTCGAGCAAAATAGGACTGCCCTAGAGAGCCAATAACCCCCTGAACACCAAACGAATTTGATCATTTTAGCTTGAAAGTGTCATAGGCGAGCCTTGACTAACGGGATAGGGAGGGACCTAAATAAATATAGGATGCGAGGGAGTAGCGTCATTTTTATCGCATTGATTCTACCCAGCCAGGAAAAAGAAGATTGTGACCACCTGGAGAGATCTGCCTCTATTTTTTTAAAGAGAGGGCGGTAGTTGGTATGGTAAAAGTGTTCAACTTTGGCAGTCAAATTGTCCCCTAGGTAAGTGATTGAGGTATCATACAGGAGAATCGGAAGTCCTCCTTGAGTCTGTTAAGCAAAGGTGTCGGGATGTTCAGAGCCTGGGATTTGCCATAGTTAACTAGGAGACCGGAGATTTTCCCAAAATATTTCAAGAGCAGCATATGTTTGGGAGAGAAATTAATGGTGAAGATACGAACAGGAGTATATCAGCGAATAAGGCGCAAGTGTGACAGCAAGTCCTCAAAGAAATTGGGTGTCTAATTGGCTTGAAGAGTCATTATATGGATTAAGAACATTGCACAAAAAAAAAAATTGGGGGAATTTTACTGGTATTTTGAAATATATTGGGAGGTTTCATTTTATTCATCAATTTTGAGAACATTTGGTGTCACAGTTTACATACGCAGATTTGCACATACACATTGCACTTTATATTGTTGATAATATATACCACTTATATAATTATTTATCAAATATTATTGATTTATTCACATATTCACGTTTTCACGTTTGTACAGTGTATATAATTACACATATCAGTTTACTTTGCATATTTGCACATAATGATATATGATTACAAACATATTTAACAGAGTTAATATTATGTTGAGGACTACACTCCATGCTTCAGAGTATTGCGAACCTGCGCTAATCTTGCTTTTAACTTTTGAAAAGGTGGCAATAATTTTGTCCATTCCATTTTTGGAGTTTTTCGTGTAATGTTGTCAGATTTGGCTTTTTGTTTCTCCACTCTTTTGTGTCATACCAATACAAACTAAAGATATAAACATAAGAATGCCTAAACATTTGTAACTGTAACAATTTTCTGGGCAAAATGGTGCATTATCTGATGGAAATGCAGAGGTGCCAATATTTTTGGCCATGACTGTATGTGCTCCTACTATGGAGGCTCTCAACATTTTTAGAGTTAGGACTGCAGATAATACTGGGGTGCCTTGCAGCAGCCTCTGCAGCTTACATATGTATTTGCAAATGTGTGCATACTAAACCCCTGTTTTTAACATGACAATTTTGTTTGTTGCAGCCTGGTTGGTAAGTTGAGCTGGAATTTTTTTGTTGTTCCATGTGCTCTTTGCTGTTAAGGCCAGTTGCCATTTGTTTGCACTGTTTTGATTGTAGTTGGCTGAAGTTCAGTGATCTTTGGAATGTCGGTAAGCAGGCAGCCCATCCATTAAGGGCACATGGGCACCACCCCCTCTATCTGTGCCACCCCCTACATGATTAATGGATAGATTCATGCATGAATTTATCCATGGCCGCCGAGGCCACCCCCTATTCATGCTTCCGGCCCCTTTCAGGACACCAGGCGCATGAATTACAGTGGCAGGGGTGTTTTTTTTAAGCACCTGCTTAGAGCCATAGGCTCTAATAGGCATCAAAATAGGGCGGACTTGGAGCGCAGAGCATTGCGCTTGGAGCCCACCCAGGTGTGTTAGAAAAGCAAATGAATATTCGCTTTTCTAACACTGAATCGCCTCTCCGCCAATCAGGAAGCGCGAGTCTCATACCCGTTTCCCGACTGGCTGAAAGGTAAGGCAATCCTATTGGATGCCCAGGAGGAGGGGGATCCAAACCATCGGAGGGACATGCTGCCTGCCTGCTCCCTAGATGGGGTTAGTGCAGGGCTTTGATGTCCCAACAGTCCTCGGGAAGGGGGGGGGGTTGCCGCCACTGTTGGTAAGCACATCTCTTTATTGCCTATCTATGGTCAAAATGTAAAATCATTATTCTTTCTGAATTATATATCAATTATATCTACAGTAGTCTATTCGTATTGCTCTGAATGATCTTGAAGTTTGTGAAAGGGGTTGTAAACCCTAGCTTTTCTTCAAATAAAAATAACAAACATGCCTATACTTACCTGTTCTGTGCAATCATTTAGCTAAAAGCAGCCCCGATCCTCTTCTGGGGTGCCCCGCCGGCTCTCAAGGCCCCTCCTCTTCAACAGTGCCCCCACAGAAAGCCACTTTCCCTGGGGGCATTCATGCGGGCTCGCTCCCGAGTTCCACTGCTGCATCAATTGACACAAACAGCAGGACTCGGCCCTGTTCACATGTCACTCGATTTGATTGACAGCAGTGGGAGCCAATGGCTCCCGCTGTTATCAATCTGTCCAATGAGGAGAGAGACAGCGTTTAACCACTTGCTGCCACCCACCATCAAGTGTCAGCATCTCTCTCCTCCGCATTAAGGTGAAAACCCTTGAGGCTTTACAATCGCTTTAACCACTTGCCGCCCGCCCACCGTCAAATGTCAGCGTCTCTCTCCTCCGCATTAAGATGAAAAACCTTGAGGCTTTACAATCGCTTTAACCACTTGCCACCCGCCCACCGTCAAATGTCAGCGTCTCTCTCCTCCGCATTAAGGTGAAAAACCTTGAGGCTTTACAATCGCTTTAACCACTTGCCGCCCGCCCACCGTCAAATGACGGAGGGGCGGTGCGGCTCTCGTTCCAGGAGAACCGTCATATGACAGCGCACCCGAACGGCTGCTCCCACGTGCCCGGGTGGGGCGCGCAGCTACGCTGTTGCTAGGACGCAGCGGGGCCACGATCTCTGTAAAGAGCCTCCTATAGATATTTGCCATACAGATTAACTACAAGTGCAATAATTCCAGTGTTATGTGATTTTACATGTAATACACATCAAAATGAGAATAAGACATCTTTTTTTTTACTTAGCAGGGATGGTGGAAACCCCTCTACAGATAATTGCAATACAAATTAACTTCAAGCGCAACAACTTTTTATTTGGGAGGTTCCCATTATTATAGCACTTTGGAATTTTTATTTTTTAGATTGTTACACTTCTTTATGTTTTAGTTACTCTTATAATGTGAATTTTTGCACTTGAAGTTTAATTTTCCTCCACCCCAAACTCGCTCATCCATGTCTTTATGGACCTTGCTTTGTGCACTGGTGTGCAGTCATGTTGGAACAGGAAGGGGCCATCCCCAAACCGGGAGCATGAAATTGTCCAAAATGTCTTGGTATGTTGACACCTTAACAGTTCCCTTCACTGGAACTAAGGGGCCAAGTCCAAACCCTGAAAAACAACCCCCCACCATAATCCCCCCTCCCCCCCCACACCATAATCCCCCTCCACCAAATGATTTGGACCAGTGCACAAAGCAAAGTCCATAAAGACATGGATGAGTGAGTTTGAGGTGGAGGAACATGACTGGCCTGCACAGAGTCCTGACCTCAACCCGAAAGAACACCTTTGGCATGAATTAGAGTGGAGACTGTGAGCGAGGCCTTCTCATCCAACATCAGTGCCTGACCTCACAAATGCGCTTCTAGAAGAATGGTCAAACATTCCCATAGACACACTCCTAAACCTTGTGGACGGCTTTCCCAGAAGAGCTGAAGCTGTTATGGCTGCAAAGGGTGGGCCAACTCAATATTGAACCCTACAGACTAAGACTGGGATACCATTAAAGTTCATGTCTGTGTACTTTTGACATTATAGTGTGTATGTATATATATATATATATATATATATATATATATATACATATACATACACACACACATGCGCGCGCATGTGTGTTTTACCTCTGGGGTGCACACCCTTATGCAATAGGCTGCGCACGCCTATGGTAAAGCACTTCTTAGCTTCAGCAATGCAGTTTGCCACTACGAATGATGCTTTCAGTACAAACACACAATTAATCAAATGGTGGCCTTCAGTAATTGCTTCTTTTCTTCGTGTTCACGTTTTTTACTTTTGAAAAACTCCAAAGGCTTGTCTTTTAATGAAGGATACTTGGTCTCCATGTGGCAAAGCAGTTTTGAAGGTTTTATGGCTTCGTTGGATAGCTGCTCACCACATACTAAAGAAAGCAAGCTTGGAGAATGTAAATCGCCTGTTGCAATGAACCCGTAATTTAAGTAGGAATTTTGTTTTTTCTTTTAACCAGTTCCAGACCGCCCACCGCACATATACTGTGGCAGGGCAGCCTGGCTGCGCAAAACAACATACCTGTATGTTGTCCGCGTGACCTGGTCTGGGGCACGCACACCGTCGATCTGTGGACGTAGCGGGGGTCAATCAGCAGGCCCAGCAGCCGCGATGGCCGCCGGCCTCCCAGGATCGCTCCAGGGAATGACAGAATAGTGGTCTGCTGATGTGAAAAAAGGTTGTATTCATACTGCTCTACCTCTGACCCTCTGCCTAGGAAGAGACACCAATGTCTGACAACGTCTGATATGGGGTGGAGTGCTGAGCAAGTTAAATAAACAAGGCAATTGCTGATCCATACATTGGACGATTCCTACCATCCACATCTCGGACGATTTCCACCAGAGCTTTGATCTCAACTTCCGGTGTATGAGGTCTAGTTTCCCTTCTCAGAGTCTACCTATTTGGCATTTTCTGCCTGACTGACCCACTGCCGCTGGCATGTGTGTTCACATCATCCGGTAAGAGTATTTACCCCCTTAATTGGGCCGAGGACGCACTATCCTGGGTGATCCAATTGTGGCTTTTCAGGTTTCTTCATGCACCTTCCCCTTTGTATTGGACCACTTTCTTGGATCCCTCTTCCCCGAGCGGACTGTTCTAGCATATTGTGGCATTAACACACCATTTTATGAACTTTACTCACCATTCAATTATTTCTAGTTTCACCACTATATGAACTTTATTCACCATATTTTTATCCGTACTTGTATTTGGTCGCTCAGCAACTTTATGCATTTTGCACTTGGCACTTTAATTAAGCAAACGTGGTTTAATTATTGCATTGTATGATATATTTCGCACATGGTTTATATGACAATATTTTGTTCTAGCGCTACACCGTGTGTTATCATGATGTGAACAAAGCAGACCGTCGTTCTGTCAGACAGGAACAGAGAGATCTGTGATTCCTGCTAATCATGAATAGAGATCTCTCTGTTCCTGCAGTGAGTCCATCACCACACAGTTAGTAAGCACACTTAGGGAACACATTTAACATTTTGATAGCCCCTGGTGTTAACCCCTTCCCTGCCAGTGCCATTTATACAGTGTCAGTGCATTTTTTTAGCACTGATCACTGTATTCGTGTCCCCAAAAAGTGTCACTTAGTGCCTAATTTGTCCGCCGCAATGTCACAGTCCCACTAAAAATCACTAATCACCGCCATTACTAGTAAGCAATAAAAATAAAAAGACCCCAAATCTATCCCATAGTTTGTAGACGTTATAACTTTTGCACAAACAAATCAATATACGCTAATTGGGATTTCTTTTTTACCAAAAATATGTAGCAGAATACATATTGGTCTAAATTGATGAAGTAATTTGATTGTTTACATTTTTTTATTGTATGTGTTTTATAGCAGAAAGTTGTTGCGCTTTTTTTTGTTTATAGCGCAAAAAATAAAAACCGCAGAGGTGATCAAATACCACCAAACGAAAGCTCTATTTGTGAGAAAAAAAGGACATTCATTTTTGCTTCCATTGTTTTATTAGAAAACAGTGAGAAGTTGATTGAAATTGAAGAGCAAGGTCTGGGTATGGTTCCCAAGAAGAGTTGATTGAAGAATTCAAGGTAAATAAGAACTTGTTAAGTAAAGAAACTATACAGCTAGGAGGTTTTAGGCACAAGAGTGTCTAGACAACCAACCTTCCATGCCAGGAAGTACACTTCTAATTTTAAGAAAGAATTCAAGACAAATTATACATTTTTATAGGGTAACTCTTACGCAAAGTTTCTTGGTGCTCCCTAAAACATAAATCATCAGGTCTACTTTAAGAGTTTGTGTACATGAGCATGATAAGCAAGCCAAATGCATGCTTTTAGGGCTTACATAAGAGTGCATGAGTTGGTTTTATGCATTCATGTTGCCTTACTTTGTGGGGGGGAGCAGTTAACAACAGAAAAGGGAAAGAGACAATGAAGGAGATTTACTAAAACTGGTGCACACAGAATCTGGTGCAGCGGTGCATAGTAACCAATCAACTTTTAGGTTTTATTGGCAAAGCTGAAGTTAGAAGCAAATTGGTTTAGGGTGTCCAGCTATGGAGGAGAGCGGTTTCCTGTGAGTGGGGTTACATGCCAACAGGGCCATCCTCCAGCTTTTGTCAGCTACCTTTAATGAGCTGCCTGCCTATGATTTCATCACCTAAGCAGCATGATCTTCCTCAACTATCTTCCTGGCCTGACTTGCGGGCTTACTTTGCTTACACTCATTGGCAGCTTCCAATATGGCGCCAGCAAAGTCTGTTCCGAAGACCATTTACAAGAGGGACGCAGTCCCAGTGCAGGCTAAGGGAAACACTGCATCCCCACAGCATCCACCTCACTTGCCCATACCTACCCAAGCTGGGCGGCACCTTCCTCCTCTGGTCAGTTAAATCTCAGCCAGCAGCATGCATCTGAATCCCCAAGGCTTTACGCTGAG
Source organism: Aquarana catesbeiana (assembly GCF_042186555.1). Lineage (NCBI taxonomy): Eukaryota > Metazoa > Chordata > Amphibia > Anura > Ranidae > Aquarana > Aquarana catesbeiana. The sequence continues at coordinate 194,833,297 of NC_133326.1, forward strand.
CTCTGATCACTGCTGCTCTCCCTGCCTACCAAAAAGTATCTGAGCCGCATGACCACTAAAACAAAGGGGGCTTTGAAGACTGAGGTCAAGGCATTGAAGCAGGACCTCACCTCAATGGATACCAAGGTAGAAGAACTGGTTACCTCCACTGCTCACTTGAAGCACATGTAAGCAAGCTGGAGCAACCCATCGCTCTCATATCATGCTTCATCTTCAAGTAGAGGATGGAGAAAATCGCTCCTGATGCAATAACATTCACCTCCCACCCTCAGATCTCAAAACCAGGGTAACTGTTATCCTTCTAGAGTGTTGGGAAAACCACCGAATGAGGAGTTGGAGCTCCACAGAGTGCACCAGGTAGCTTGCCCAGGGATTGGAACTTCGCTGAACCCAAGAGATGTACTTTGCAGAGTTCACTTTTTTCTATTAAGGAAGGCATCATTATATATAACCTCTAAGGGGATTTTTAAGGCAATGAAAATTTAGATTTGCTTAAAATCAATTTTATTATAGATCAAGAAAAGTTATTTATACAAAATCAAATAGGTAGAAAAAGTTAAGCATGAGGATTCATGTCGTTGAGTGGTGAATTTCCAACGCGTTTCAACCTGTATATTTTTTAAGTCTTCTTCAGGGAAATGCATCACATTCTAAAAAATCAAAAACGTCATATTACTATTTATATTGCTCTCAGTCAATGCATTATAATTCCTGCAATGTGCAAGGGCTCTGTTACTTACATCCTTCCAGGATATCTCATGGGCAAACAGAGGTTCCCAACAGGGGTGGCAAGCACCAAGTCTCCAAGGATTAAGTATCCTATAACTCCTACAAGACGGCTGGAAATAAGCATTGATTCCAAGTATTTGGCATATTCAGCATAGTGAGAGCTGTGTGAAAGAGGGGGCATAGTTAGAACAGGCCAAAAAATGGAAAAGGGGAGGGAAAAGGACAGAAATGGGGGGGAGAGGGGGGGGGGAATATGCGAGGAAGGGCCTGTAAGGACCCTCCACTCACACATCCCATCCCCCATCCTCTGTGCATCCGCACAGACCCCTCAAACATCCTCCAAATCCCCAATCCTCCTCCCTGAGACAAAAAAGAGTTTGCAAAATTCCCATTTGAAAAAGTCAATAGGGTAAATGAACACTTACTGTTGCCCGGTATCAAGCAAGAGGTGCTCTGAGGATGGTAAGGAGAATGGGGCCAAACGTATGCCCTGACATCCCTCGGTGGTTCCCGAAGGGGGAATGACTCCATATTGCCGTCTCAGGCGTCCTTTATGTGGTGTGGGCGGGGGCTAGCTGCCGCGCCAGCCAATGGCGCGGCTCACAAGCCCTAGCCGCCCCTTGAAGTGCCTCAGCGTGGTGACGGTAGACGTCACCATGGAAATCAATGATGCCGCAAGGCCGCGCATGCGCGCCACTATCGCGTCCGATCCGTGGTGATGCTGAGCGTCACCACGGAGGCAGACGACGCTGCAGGGCAGCGCACGCGCATGCGCATAAGCCCGCTAAGCGCCACCACGGAGACGGACGACGCTGCAGGGCAACGCATGCGTGCCAGGGAGCCTGTATTGCATCCCACACGCATCTCGCAGCGTGAGCCGCCAGCCCGCTGCCAAAAGGAAGGGGCCATACCAGTGTGATGTCTTCTCAAGGAAGTGTCCCCACAAGTGAATAGACCAAAGAGCAAGGTCACTCTCAAAATACCCCCTACATATACCCTTGTGCAGAAGACACTATTACAGTGTCTTCAACCAAAAGAAGGGGGGGGGGGGGAAAATGGGAGGGATCACGGTAAATATTGGGCTAAATTCCATAATGGAGGAGCTATATATACAAAAGACCACACAAGTCCCCACATGCACTGAGATTGTAAAACAGGCAAAGGGGGAGACTGGGACTAATAACCACCGACATGAGAAGCTCCCTGTCTGAGAAGGACCCATGCAAGGAGAAATTTGAGGGCCCCCGTGTATATCTAACACGGGGGCCCCCCTGTGCCGGGTAGGGTATAGGATGCAGGGGGTATGAAAGAACCCCTGTCTGTCTAGATCCAAGGAGACTGGTTCCCCCGACCAAGTAAAACCCAGAGATACCTCAGAAGGGGGGCGGAGTGCAGAACCTAAACAGGAACTGCCCCTGATTATTGATAATGCATTAGACAAAGAAAATATCATCTCATAAATATCATTTGGAAGGGCTGAGGTGCCCATATCAGGTGATAGCAATACCTCCAATCAAGGAGAGGACAAAATTGCATAAAAAATTACACAAAGTAACAAAAAGAAGAACATTCAGATCATTTATTAGTTCCATCTAATACTTAGTATTGAAGAAAACCCCCCCCTAGGAGAAAATTATCTATCTGATGCCTATACATACATCAGGGTCACTCAAGAGGAGTAACCCACATAAGGAAGGATTTGGAGGGATGGGAGCATGACCCATCTAGAGGGCTGAATGACCGCTGAAAAGAATAGTGGGAGGCATCTTAATCGGTTTTGCCTGACCCAAAGCCCTCCAAAAAGGGCCTGAAACTCTCCGTCTCATTCAAACCAGGGGGGGTGGTGGCCCTAAGACGCCTGATACAGCGCATTTCACGCTGGAGCAGGATCTTGTTCCAATCACCCCCCCTGGCCGGTATATGGAGTCTATCCAGAACTGTAAAATTAACCTTGGGCATCCTATAACTATGTTGTTTGGCTACATGCCTGCCCAGAGGTAGGTAGGTAGAGATTGCCTATGCCCATACTATGTACATGTTTTTCCACTCTTTTGGCAAATTCCTGTCGGGTCTTGCCAACATAAAAGGCCCCACACTGACATTGCATTAAGTAGACTACCCCCGTGTTCTACAGTTGGCAAAGTGTCGCAACTGAAAGTCTCCCCACTGGGTAGGGTTATCTTGGTTCTTTTTCCTATGACTCCACATTGTGTGCACGATCCACATGGGTATGTACCCCAAGTTTTACAGGGATCTCTTCTCGCACTTCCTTTGTATTCACTTTGTGTGAGTGTGTCGCCTATGGAGCCGGTTTTCCTATAGGTAATTTGGGGTCTTGATGTTACTAGACTGCCCAGAATTGGATCCTCCATGAGAATTGACCAGTGTTTAGAAATTATTTTCCTTATTTGTTTGTGTTCATTTGAGAATTTCAAAATGATTCTAGTCGTAGTGTCTGCCTTTTTTAAATTCTTTTTCTTTTTGAAGATCATGTCATGTCTCTCTGTATTTTTCACACGATCCTCTTTCCATTAATCTGGAGGTTAATTCATTGGATTCTCGTTGAAAGTCTTCCTGTGTACTACAATTCCTTTTTAATCTTAAGAATTGACTGAATGGAATGGATTTCTTCAGTGGCTCTGGATGGAAACTGTCTGCGTGTAACAGTGTGTTACCAGCTGTCTCTTTTCTATACAGCTTGCTTGAGAGTCCTCCAATCTGGTCTTTGAAGATGGTAATGTCCAAGAAGTTGACTTCCTCAGGGTCATAAGACATGGTGAAAAAGAGGTTAAAGCTATTTTTATTCATGGAGTTCAGGCAGTTTCTAAGTGCATCTTCGGAGCCATCCCAGATGATAAAAATGTTGTTTATGTATCTCTGCCACATGCATATGTGGTCAGAGTACATAGGCGACCCCTCCCCCAACAGGAAATCTTTCTCCCACTCCCCCAGGTACAGGTTGGCATATGAGGGTGCACAGCACGTCCCCATAGCCACTCCCTGCACCTGGAGGTAGTGGGAGCCCCTAAACGAAAAGGTGTTATGTTTTAAAATGAATTCAAGCATCTGAAGTACAAAGGCATTGAACTTCCAGTCAGTAGTAGCTCGTTGCCTTAAGACGCGTTCAATGGTTGCCACTCCAGCGTCATGGGGGATACTATTGTATAACGATTCCACGTCGATGGTAACTAGGAGGGCCGAGTCTGGGATGACCAGGTTGTCCAATATTTGCAATAAATGGATTGTGTCTTTGGTGTAGGAGGGTAAGTCCATGACATGTGGTCTGAGATGATGATTTATAATCTGGCTGATGCCCTCCGTGATGGAGCCATTGCCTGAAATGATGGGCCTACCGGGTGGATCATTCAATTTTTTATGCACCTTGGGTAGGGCATAAAATGTAGGCATCCGGGAGTACTTTATCTGTATGAATTCCCACATTTCTCAGTCGATGATCCCCTCATTGAAGGCCTCGTCGACCAAGTATAGGAATTCCTGGTTGAATCTTTCCACTGTAGCCAGGGAGACTTTCTTGTAACATTTAGTGTTGTTAAGTATGTTAAGGCACATCCTTTCATAATTTTCGTTGTCCATCAGGACAATGTTGCCTCCTTTGTCCGATGCCTTACTTGTGATGTTCATATCGTTCTTGAGTGTATTGAGTGCGTGTTGAAGTTCTGGACTGACGTTGTTTCTAGTTGTATGTCTCTCCAATTTCTCGATTTCTCTAGTTGTCTGTTTGACAAACAATGCTATCGCTGGGTTAAGGTTGAGAGGTGGAAATTTATGCGATTTCTTTTTAAATTTTTTATCTGTATTTTTGTACGATCTCAAATCATCTTCATCTGACTGCTCGTCATCACTCCCCCCGCTTCCTAGTTCTTCATCCCATCCATCTTCCAAGGCGTTGTTCTCCTGTAGTAATAAATTTAGGTCTCTTAGGGCTTTGAAGTCTGCCGTTTTCAAATTCCGTGCTATTTCTGATTTTGTGGTTGTCTGTTGTTTGGTATATAGACTTTTAAGCAACAACTTCCTAGCAAAGAGATGAATATCTTTGGTGACTTCAAAGCTATCCATGCTTCGGTTGGGACAGAAGGAGAGACCCAGGGATAATACTCTTTGCTCCGCTGTGGTTAAAACATGGGAGGAAAGATTAATAACATTTAATTCCCCTTTGGAGTTTGGGGAGTCATGGGGATCATAGTTAGTTGTGTGAGAGGCACTGGATTGAGTGACGGTGCACTGTTCTTGTCCAAAAAACTATCAAGTTGCATTTGTTGGGTCTTAGGAATAGCTCCCTGATCTCTCTTGTTTCCTTTCCCTGTCATGGGAGCGGCGCCTCGTGTATTTCCCTGGGTTCTACCTTTGTTAGTGTTGGATCCACTTCCTCGTTGTGGTTCCATTGTTTCATGATCAGTAGTACGTTTTTTATTTGTTTGTGTAATTTCCCCCTCTGTTTCCTGTTGTCTTCCCCGTAGTCCCTTTCTTTTGCCCCGGAATTGACCCACGTGTGAGGATGCTGATGAGGAAGAGTTGGAGGGTGTGTCTGATGAATAATCATTGGATCTGTTGGTATTATCCTGGTGTGGAGTTTTTTGATTCCTTTTTTTGATTCTTTTGTTATTTTTTGTGTTCCATCTGTAGGCCCTGCCCTCTCTAAAGGCATTTTTAAGGAAGGCATCATGCCCTGAGCCTGGCACATAAGTTCAGTTGATTTTGATGGAGTTGCAATTCACTTGTTCCCCAATGTCTCCTGGATCTCCTTATGCACTTCCCAGACCAATTGCCTAAGCTATTCGAGTTTTTAGGCACAGACCCCACAGACATTCCTAATTGGCTTGAGCTTACTGAGGGGGAGAATGGGCCTCAACCTGCTTTGTCCCAGAGTTAGAGGTGATTGTGATCCCGAAAATCCAAAGCTACAGCTCACCCTCTGCAGCCAGTGGACAATGAACCTTCGTTCACATGGGCATGACCTTAACTGCTTTGTTTTGACAGCATGCATTATGTCTCACCTTGACAATATTGATTTTGAACCACTTCTGCCCTTTCTGTTACTCCCTGCCTCCCTGCATACTTGTATTTTTCTAAACGTCGTGACTACCTGGAGGTTTAGCCCCACACTTGGGCCTGGTCGGGCTATACCTGACCGGTCGGGCTGGGCTGTATGTTCCGGTTATCGCTCGTTTTTTATGTTTGGATGTTCTGTGGCGGCCGTCTTCCTTTTTTAAAATGCAATGCTGTTTTTACTATGGATACATGTAAGTGCGATACTTTATATTAAATGCAACCCTTAAGAGGTTTTACACTATTCAGCGTTTTATGTTTTATTTGGATCTGACTACACGGTCGTTGTTTGGGAGGAGGTCCCATGGATGCTCTGGAGCTGTACCTGACGTGATTCCTTTGTACACTCCCTGCTGATGACCCCTACCGGGACATATTCATCAAGCCTGTTTGACCCTTCCTAATAAAGGCTCAAGGCCCTCTGGTAAGAGTCCAACCTATTGTGGTGGTGGCATGTTCACTTGGTGAAGCGATTGGATAACCTTATCCACAGCTGAATAATGGAGTTTGACATTTGACCACTATGGTGCATTTGAGAGACTGATTTTTCTGGACTGTTTATTTAATGATTTTTTTTCAGTGTTTTTAATATCAATCACTGTAGGGCAACACTCCTTTATTTTGTTTCTTGTTTTTTTGTGGTAATATCTCACATTTGTGGTGCTGCTTTTTTTCACACTGAATTATCTTTTCACATGCGCAGTATTATTTTTGTATTTATAACTGACCCTAGTTTACTCCTAATAGGAGTATCCTACCATCAGCATCATAAACTGAATGGCAGGGGGCGGGCTTATGTGCCCTTTTCCTGCAGGTCCGCTTATTTACCTAGTACTAGGAGATTAGCAGCAGGGGAATATACAGTTTATTTGTTGTTTTATATGTTCCTTTGTGGAGTGATGCCACAGGCTTTTAAACTCTATCTTAGACCTCTGGCACAATGTCTCATCCTTTGTATCTAGCCGACAAGGAGCCTTGTTACCTTTATGGTCCCTTTTCTGGGCTTGCTCTTGTAGTGCTCTATTCCAGAGTGATTTTTAGTTTTGCCTTAGTTGTTACATAGTCTGATACCTCTGGTGATTACATGACCCGGATGTTATCCTGGTTACCTTCTATAGACACTACCTACCAGGAAAACTAGTGGCATCGCTGCACCTTTGGATTTCTGCTCCCACACATGGGGCTTCAAAATATTGCCCATGCCTGTTTTGTTGAGAGTGGGGACTTTTGGATTCGGGATCCCTCTGAGGATTGGCGAGACTCCATGCTCTTTCATAGGATAAGATACTCTTATTAGCTCTGTGGTGCCGCACATGCTGGTGGTCTCTGTCTCCGTAGGGCAATGGGCCTTATTTTCATGTATCATTGTTGGGTGTTATTATGCCATACTCCTTTCACTCTTACCGCATCCTGTATTGTAGGAGACAACCACAGGGGTTATGGGCAGTGTAGGGGTTCGAACCTAGGCTGCAAATCTTTTCAGTAAATCTTCTCTGCAGTGGTTTTCAGGCAGATGAGGACTCACTCTTGAGAGCTGTTTGTGCCTTCCCTACCCTGCTCCTGTATAGTCTACAACCAGACTATTTTTCTTAAACAATACACACAGAATTTTTAATGTCCTGTTGCTGGCCTTGTTTCATTGTAATGATTGAATGGCTGGTTATGCTATGTTATATTGTTTCATGGTAATACATGCTGTATGGAGGATGTTCCGGGGCATAAGTTGCTTCGACCCATAGCTGTGAAAGACAGAAGTTGTCAGACAAACCTGATTTCTTTTTATGAAGAGGTAAGTAAAACCTTGGACAGAGGGGTGGCTGTGGACGTGGTTTACTTGGATTTTGCAAAAGCGTTCGATACAGTTCCGCACACACGGCTCATGTGTAAGTTAAAGTCTACAGGCTTGGAAATATCAGTTTGTAAATGGATAGAAAACTGGCTAAAAGACAGAATTCAGAGAGTAGTGGTTAATGATTCTTACTCTGAATGGTCTAAGGTTATCAGTGGTGTACCCCAAGGTTCAGTGCTGGGACCCTTACTCTTTAATATCTTTATAAATGATATTGGGTCTGGGATCAAAAGTAACATTTCTGTCTTTGCAGATGACACCAAGCTATGCAGTGGAATAACGTCCTTACAGGATGTCTCCAATTTACAAGCCGACCTCAATGCACTGTCTAATTGGGCGACTATGTGGCAGATGAGGTTTAATGTTGAGAAATGTAAAGTTATGCACTTGGGGGCTAAGAATATGCATGCATCATACATAATAGGGGGAGTACAACTGGGGGAATCCATAGTGGAGAAGGATCTGGGGGTTTTGGTAGATCATAAGCTCAATAATAGCATGCAATGCCAAGCTGCGGTTTCCAAAGCGAGCAAAGTCCTTTCTTGTATTAGGAGAGGTATGGACTCCAGAGAGAGAGATATCATTTTGCCCCTGTTCAAATCATTAGTAAGACCTCATCTGGAATATGCAGTTCAGTTTTGGGCACCAGTTCTCAAAAAGGATATCGGGGAACTGGAGAAAGTGCAGAGAAGGGCAACCAAACTGATAAGAGGCATGGGGGAGCTCAGCTATGAGGAAAGATTAGAGGAACTGAATTTGTTCACTCTTGAGAAGAGGAGAATAAGGGGGGATATGATCAACATGTTCAAATATATAAGGGGTCCATATAGTGAACTTGGTGTTGAGTTATTCACTTTACGGTCAACACAGAGGACAAGGGGGCACTCTTTACGACTGGAGGAAAAGAGATTTCATCTCCAATTACGGAAAGGTTTCTTCACAGTAAGAGCTGTGAAAATGTGGAATAGACTCCCTCCAGAGGTGGTTCTGGCCAGCTCAGTAGATTGCTTTAAGAAAGGCCTGGATACTTTCCTAAATGTACATAATATAACTGGGTACTGACATTTATAGGTAAAGTTGATCCAGGGAAAATCCGATTGCCTCTCTGGGATCAGGAAGGAATTTTTTCCCCTGCTGTAGAAAATTGGAGCATGCTCTGCTGGGGTTTTTTGCCTTCCTCTGGATCAACTGTGGGTATAGTATTGGGTATATTGGATTGTACGATTTTTTTTTCTTTTTTTTTTTTTTTTTTATGGTTGAACTGGATGGACTTGTGTCTTTTTTCAACCTGACTAACTATGTAACTGTCACCCACCGCACATAGGGTATACTCCCACACCCCTGGCGGGTTTGGGACATTTAGTGCTTCACAGATTTAGCTGTTTCCTTTTGATGACAACTTAATTTTTTTTTTCTAATTTTTTTTCTCTTTTGAGGTCTGCCTTTTTGGCTCCCTCCCATTCACTTACCTCCCTTTCTTCCTCCTTCCTCCCTTTGAAAAATATTTTTTTTCTTTTTCCAACGCTTACTCTCTCCTCTCCCTTTCTCCCGTCCATGGCTGCTGTACATGGGGTTGATAAAACAGATCTCCCTGAATACCAAGAGACTTAATATTTCGCAAAAGAGAACCCAGGTTCTCAGAGAACTGTGGCGCCAAAGAGCCAATATTGCGTTCCTTCAAGAAACACACATCTGCATCACTAAACCTAATCTAGGAGATTACAGACTTCCAGTTGGATTTCAGTTATTCCACAAATTCAAAATCCAGGGGAGCTTCTGTTTTGTTGTCACACTCCCTTCAATGGACCACAATAGACAGCTTTACTAATACACAGGGCAGGTACATTTTTGTGAAAAGTAAGCTATCCATGCAGACATTTACATTAGTTAATGTGTACTTCCAAAATTAAGCACATCTAACCTTTTTGGAGTCCTGCATGGTGGATCTCTCGGTTTGCTGAGGGCATTGTAGTCTTAGGAGTGGATTTCAAGGTGGCTCTGGATCCTCTGCTCGACGTGTCTAGAGGCTCCTCTCATTTGTCCTATGTTTATCTGAAGCATTTTAAAAATGCTTATTTGAAGCTTATTTGATTGTAGCCTGGCGTTTTTTGTATCACAATACCGAAGACTATACCTTTGTTTCTACTGTCCATCAGTCATACTCCAGAATAGATTTTTTTTTTGTTTCTCGCGCCCTTCTCAACAGACTCGCCTCCTCTACCATTAAACCAATGTTCCTTTCAGACCATGCTTCAATTGCCATCACACTAACTCTGCTTCCAGTGCTACCCCCTTTCCTTGATGCCTCAATGAAAGTCTACTACAGGATACTCAGATCAAGGCAGACCTCATATGGGAGATTACTGCATTCTCTTCTTCTAATGACACACCAGAGGTGAGGCCCCTCTAAACATGGGAGGCACACAAATGTTTTGTCTGGAGCTTAGGTATTATGATAGGATCATAATGGAAAAAGGGCCGCTGGATGCAGCTCTCTTCTCAATCAGATCCATACTTTAGAAACGCAACACAAAAAATCTCTCACTCAATCACTCGCTGGTGTATTAAATTTCCTTTGCGAACAGCCTAATTTCTATACTTCTGGAGAGGGTTAAGGCTAAACTTATCTATAGTAGGAAGCGTTTCTTTGAATTAGGTAACAAATCTAGCTGATTACTGGTGAGGTCCCATAGAGCAGTGGTTCTCATCCCTGTCCTCAAGTACCCCCAACAGGCCATGTTTACAGGTTTTCCTTTATCTTGCACAGGTGCTTTAAATCAGAGTCAATGGCTTGGTATTTTGGACAGCTATTTTATCTAAGAGAAATCCCCAAAACATTTCCTGTTGGGGTACTTGAGGACAGGGTTGAGAACCACTGCCTTAGAGAACCAACTACACAGAGACTTTTGTCCCACATATTACTTGCTCTCAGGGCAGCTTGTTTTAAAGAGTTCTATTAAGTGCTCCTGTCCCCAAAACTAGAGACCCTTTGATACAGCGCTATCTTACCGAATCCAGACTACCAAAATGTAGCCAAGCATAATAAACTCAACCTGCCCCCGTAAAGGGAGGATTTACCAAAGCTCTTAAGTCTATGCCTTCTGGTAAGGTCCCTGGCCCAGATTGCCTCAAGCCGTTCTATTTCATGCTCCCTGGTTCATTAAATCCTTTACTGTAAGTGCTTTAAACCCCCTGCTCCATGGTTCATTCAAAATACAGTGCAAGCACACATGATCATAGTCCCAAAACCCAACAAGGGCCTCTCATTATGGTCTAGTTACAGACCCATTTTGCTACTCAATACCGACCTCAAACTCATGCCGGAAGAGAAGCTAGGGACAACACCAGAAGAGCACTTAAAGCCTTCTCCTCGACCTATCACATATCATTCCACTTTGCTTCCTATAATCTAGATCAGTGTTTCTCAGCTCCAGTCCTCAAGGCGCCCCAACAGGTCATGTTTTCAGGCTTCCCATTATTTTGCAAAGGTGATTTGATCAGTTTCACTGCCTTGGTAATTACCACAGCTGTTTCATCTGAGGGAAATCCTAAAAACGTGACCTGTTGGGGCGCCTTGAGGACTGGAGTTGAGAAACACTGATCTAGATAATCCCTTAGCCCCTTCTGTCCCTGAAACTAGAAACTCTATGATACAGCGCAATCTTACCAAATCCAGCCTACCGAAACATAGCTGAGCGTAATAAACGTAACCTGCCCCTGTCCAAGGAGGCATTTACCAAAGCTCTTAAGTCTATGCCTTCTGGTAAGGCCCCTGGCCCAGATGTCCTCATGCCATTCAAATACAAGACTTTTGTACAACCCTTTAAGGAGAGGACACTAAAATATTTAGGTGTCTTTCTGACACCGTCTCTTTCCCATACTTCTAGAATTACACACCTTTGCTTGCGACCCTCAATAGGGACATACAAAAATGGTGACCCCTTTCGCATTCCTGGTTTGGAAGGAATCGCATTCAAATGGTTGATGTTAATGAATGTACTACCCTGCTTGTTGTGCTTGTTGCAAACCCTCTCCAAATACCATCCCACAATCCTTCCTCTGCTCAATTAAGTGGGAATTCTCTACATTTCTGTGGGTGGACCATGCCCCCAGAACATGTGGGGGAAACTCTTAGTTACTCTAAATTACATCCAGGCATGGTGTTTCCTGACCCACTTTATCACCAGGTGATCCACTTAGCCAGAGTTCTAGACTGGTGTAAACACAGCAAGCTCAAATGTTAGGTAGCTTTGGAGCAATCAACGTCACCTTTCCCATTCCCAGGCCTTTCCCCACTACCACCACTTAGAGATCACCCACTGATTGCTAACGCCTTGAGAGTCACCTACCTATTAAAATCAGATATCCTCCATACTCTTTCTAATTCCCCTATGGTGCTGTTCATAAGCAACCCTGCCTTTCCTCCTGGGTACCAAGACTGTAGATTTTGCCCCTTTTTGTCTTCCAATATTTTCAGAATGATTGACTTTAGAGAAGGGGGCTTTTGGAAAACGAACTAGTCTATCCAATCCGTAATAGGCCAGCCATTACTGGATTGGCAAACATTCCAACTCAGTCATTTTCTACTGACTGTACAACCTAGAGGAGGGGCACTTCCAGCACCCTCAACCTTTGAACAATCCTGCAGGGATCCAACCCCTCTGAGACATGGACTTACAGTTGCCTTTGCCGCCTTGACGTCCCCTCTGGAGAACGAAGTGCTCTCATATTTGACAATGTGGGAAAGAGACCTAAATCAGAAATTTTACAGAGATCAGTAGGATTATACAGTATATTATTTTTCGCTCATAAATCTTCAATTTCCTCCAGACTTCAAGAAGTGGGATACAAGCTATTAGCCAGGAAGTATAGGGGCCTTACCAAATTACATAAAATGTTCCTGGAGGTTTCTCCAAACTGTTGGAAATGTGGAAATGGAGATGATACTCCTATTCATATGTACTGGACATACTTGGAGATTCATCCTTTCTGGTCCCGAAACTATATCCTTGATCAATGATCTCACTGATCATAACTTGATTGACGATCCAGCAGGCTTGCTTTCTACATTTAAATGCTCCCTCAAAGAGGAAATACAACAAATCTTTAACTATCCATCTTCCAAATGCTGCCAAGTCTTGTATTTCTTCCAACTGGAAGTTGCTCCAGGCTACATCTAAAACCAATGATTCAACATGGTTAATGAGATTCAGAAAATGGATGACCTTACTTTGTCATTGCATCAACAGAAGAGGCGCTTTCATAAGACATTGTTCTATTGGCTTCAATTCCAATTCTTCTTATAGGGACCTCCTGATGGAAGACTACCCACAGGCACTGGGATAGGAGGCCTTTTCTTAAACCATTCTCTCTCTGCCCCATAGAATTGCAAATTAAAATGCTGATATAAGGCAGCCCAATGTCAACCTCAAATGCTTATTTTGGGGCAAGATTGCAATATGGCAGTTCTGAAAGTGCCCCGTATATCAAGTTTGGACTTTACGCTCTTGGGAACCACATTTTTTTTCTTTTACCAAGACAGGGGAAATCAACTGACTTGGACCAAGCAATGTAATGCAATGTTTATAAAACGCACATCACCTCTGTTCTAGATATGGTTATTTTAACATTGTGTCCTATATATATATATATTTATAAAAATATATTGCCATCCATAATTGAAACATGTTAAAAAAAAATCAATTTGTGTTTTATATATTTCCATGACTTGTACTGGAAATGCCATAGCTTAAAATAATGTTTGAGAAAAAGCTGGACAGATCTCCCTTGCTGTCTTATATTCAGTTCTCAAGGGATAAAATGCCCTCATTCTGCCTCAGATTTTTAGAGCAAGACACTGTTTTCAAGGACATTAAAGTGCAATGTATAGAAGTACAGTATATGGAACTACCGTCATTTTCATTAAGCAGCACAAGAGTTTACACCTCCTAAAGGCATATAAAATAGATTTCATTTGTCTCTATTGCTAGTTATTAACCTTTTTGTCATTCATTGAGCTACACTTTTAAAATAAATCCTCAATTTAATTCTGTACGTATATGCCATTGCCCACATATCCTTCATTTTTTTATTGGTAAGAAAGTAATGAGCTACATTGCATCCAGAAAAGTCTGCTAAAACATATATATATATATATATATATATATATATATAATTTTGTTTTTTATTTTACAAAACTAAAAACTTTCATACTTGAACTTTTGGAAATCTGCTTCCTGAAAATGGGGGCAGAGCAGGGGCAGGAATAAGAGTCTCACACATACCAAATAGTGGGTGTGACAAAATTGTGCTAACAGTGGGAGGGGGTTAATGCTTGAGGCTCTGTACAGGAGTCAGAAGTATGTATTGTACATAGTGCAGCGGTCTGGGGTGTAATGAACAAAGGGTGGGGGTAAGGAGTGGGTAATGCAGAAGGTGCAGGGTCAGGTGTATGTAACATACATAGTTTATGAGCTAGATGTATATACAGTCCATAACACTGCAGCCCCTTTCATTCCTTCTACTGCCACTCTCCTATATATAGCACAATGCTACCACTTATGGTCATACACATGCATAAAACATACATACTCAGTGCTTACAATAAACATACACACTGCATATACATACAGTGAATACACATGCATACAACATACTGTGACAGTATGAGGCTCTGCCACTGTGAAAATGGTTGTAGGGAGGGATCACACATATACAGAGTACTGGACTCCAAAGTATCGATTATGAGCAGACAAAACTAGTTTTACAGCTTTCTCTGGATTTGGTATTCCTGTATTGGGCCCTGAACTTTGGCAGTTTCAGAGTGCTTTGGGAGGGAAGAAACCCAGTGTCCAGGTCTTGCAGAAGACCAGCAGGGTATGTTTTGAGGTGCACATAGACCTTAAAATGATAGGCTTGGGCAAAGCTCAGGGCTCCCGTTAGGAGACAGGTCTGCTCCATCCAGGAGACAGGTCTGCTCCGTTGAGGGGATGGGTGTATTCCAGCCAAAAGCCAGGAGGTCTCAGGCAAGAGACAGAAGGGCTTCTGATGGGTGCCAGGAGATCCCCTATTGAGAGGACAGGGTATGAGCTAGTGCAACTGGGTACTGCAACTAAAGGCTGAGATCCAGGAGGGATGGGTGAGGAGGGATCTAAGGGCCCAATCAAAAGTCTAAGGCAAAGGTTTAGGGCCTAAGCAGTGGTGCTGCTGAAGAGAGAGCCAGGTGGCTTGGTATTTTGACTGTGTCTGTTTTTAATGGTAAAGACCCCTGCGTGGGAAACTAAAGTAAGGCCCTTGCTTTATTTTTACGTTCAAAAGGGTTTATTGATTGAAAACAAAGCCATATAACAAGCCAGACACTATACATGTAGCCAGAGAAGGATAGCACATTACAGGGTGCATAGAAAACAGTAGAGCAAAAGAAACATCAGCCCACAATCTCTGATTACAGTGTACAAGAGGTAGTGAGCAAATCAATCCGAACCAGTAAATCAACAACTACATCAAAAGTATCCAAGAAGATCAAAGCGCAGTTGTGAACCATCCATTATAATTTCCATCAATTAACACATCAGAAGGTACCCTGTATGCGCAAAATGCTGGCAGTAGTATGAACATAAAATAAAAATCCAAAGTTATCAAGAGGGGAAAATAAAAAAAAGAGCTCAAGAAAGAGCGAAAAGGACAAGTCAAATAGAGGAAAAGAAAAGAAGAGAGAAAAGAGAAACCCAGGTATCTTAGAAGACAGTATCGTCTTGTATTTGTCATGGAGTGGAAGACAAAGGTACCTTCACATAGGCTCCCCATGGTTCCCAAGTTTGTTTAAATTAAGCTTGTTTATAATGTACCACACTAGCAACCTTTTACATAGATACATAGTAGGTGAGGTTGAAAAAAGACACAAGCCCATCAAGTCCAACCTATGTGTGATTATGTGTTAGTATTACATTGTATATCCCTGTATGTTGCGGTCATTCAGGTGCTCATCTAATAGTTTCTTGAAGCTATCGATGCTCTCCGCTGAGACGACGGCCTGTAGAAGAGAATTCCACAACCATGCCACTCTTATGCCCCCTACACACGATCAGACATTGATCGGACATTCCGACAACAAAATCCATGGATTTTTTCCGACGGATGTTGGTTCAAACTTGTTTTGCGTACACACGGTCGCACAAAGTTGTTGGAATTTCCGATGGCCAAGAACACGGTGACGTACACCACGTACAATGAGACTGGAAAAGGCCAGTTCACAACCAAGCGCAGCACCCTTTGGGCTCCTTTTGCTAATCTTGTGTTAGAAAAGTTTGGTGAGAGACAATTCGCGCTTTTTCAGACTCGTGGTTTTCAGATCGTTTTCTGCTGTTCAGTTTGTGCTTGTGGGTTTGTATCTGCTCTTCAGTGCGTGCAGCAAGTGACGCGTGACTCTTGTCATTCTGTTCTTGTTTGTTCGTTACTGTTTTTCAGGTCGCTCTTCACAGGCCTTGCTGTTCTTCAGTGCGTTCTGTTACTTCGTTCTGAGCAGCCGATTGTTTTCTAGCCATGTTGCGTGTACGTACTCCTTGTAGAGTTCGTGCTGTACGGGAGCTTGGTGTTGGGGTCCTTACCTTGACACAAGTCCAGTCCATGAACAGGGTGGGGAGGAGTTCATGGACCAAGAATTGGTTGCTCCAGCCTGACCAGTTCTGTCACATGCCTTTGCTCCGTGAGATCCGTGAGAATAATCCTGATGATTTCGGAACTTTCTCCAGATGACGGACCCCGTATTTCACTGTTTGTTGGCTTTGCTGACCCCTTATATTAGCAGGCAGGATACCTGCATGAGGCAAGCCATCACTCCGGAGCAGAGGCTAGTCGCCACCCTACGGTACTTGGCGACGGGGAGAAGTCTGCAGGACTTGAAGTGCTCGACAGGCATCTCCCCCCAGGCTCTGGGGATCATTATCCCAGAGACCTGTTCTGCCATCATCCAGGTCCTGCAGAAGGAGTATATTATTTCCTCATTCCCTAATTACCATGATTGTAATATGCTGTGAATGTCCCCTTGCTGGATTTTTCTTTAATTTTTGTTTGTCCTTCATACATATTTGCCTTCACTAACCTCCCCAGCATGCTCTCCTGGCCCTATATTCACCTCATGTATTCACTTAACAATGTATTTTATCAGCTCCATAGTAGTGCTTTACCCCAAACACCCCCTAAAATGTTTTTAAATGTGATTTGTGCTTTAAATTCAGGCAGAGTGCCAGAGGCTTTTTTTGGGGGTCTCCAAATCATTTGGAACCCTCCCTCCCCCCAACTGCTAAGTCAGCTGATACCAATTCTCTATCTATCCTCAGTCATCTATCTGCTGACTTTGCCAAACCCATACACACTATACCCATCTCTTTTGTGGTCAGATTTATGGATGAATTCCCCAAAGCATGTAGTGCAAGGGCCTGCCTGTATACTTTCAAATGGTACTGTTAAAAGTTTTTGTATACTAATATTATCTTGATAGGTAATAGCAGAATGTCCAAATGTGCTCAAATGTGTACAATGTGTATTTATATCTTTGTATTATGACACTTCTTACCTGTCCAGTGAGCTGCCAATAGTGTAACTACGGAGGGGCTGGCCAAAGTAATACCCATTATTTAGGCATTCATCTCTCAATGAAGTGGAGAGGGTTACCTGTCCAAGAGTCCCCCCCCCTATAATGTTAGAAATGGCCCATGAGAGGGGGTGGGGGAGGGGGAGGGGGAATCTGATAGGTGTACCTTATACTTCGGTCTTTAAAAACACCCTCAAATAAATGTTATCTTGATGTTGGCCAAGAATGTTTGTGTCTAATCTGCTTTCCCTGTTATGTGCAAAATGACAATTTTTTTTTCTTGTTTGACTCCACAGTTTCCTTCCACGCCACAGAAATGGCAGACTGTGGACTCCCACTTTGCCCAGCGGTGGGACTTTCCTAACTGCGGAGGGGCAATTGATGGGAAACACGTCCACATCGTCCTACCACCCAACTCGGGGTCATACTATTTCAACTATAAGGGGTTCAATAGTATTGTGATGTTGGCGGTGGTGTCGGCTACTTACGAGTTCCTGTATGTGGACGTGGGGAAGAATGGCCGGATGTCGGATGGTGGAGTCATCGCCCAGATGGAGTTCTACAGTCTCCAGAATGGCAGCTTGGACTTGCCACCTCCAGAAGACAATGTGGAAGGACTCCCATTTGTCTTCATTGCAGATGAAGCGTTTGCGCTGGGGGACAGTCTTATGCGGCCATTCCCGATGAGGACCCTCACCCCGGACCAGAGGGTTTTTAATTACCGGCTGGCCAGAGCCAGAAGAGTGGTGGAGAACACGTTTGGAATCATGGCCAGCCGGTTTCGCTTATTTCTTACACCCATACACATGGCGGAGTACAAACTGAATCATATCATCCTGGCGTGCTGTGTTCTACACAACTTTTTACGGCAACATTCTGCCAACTATGCTGGCTCAGCTGGGCCTGAGGCTGGAATTCAAAATGAACCAACCCTGACGGTGCTTGAAAGTGGCCATCCTGGCTTGCTCCCCCTGAGTGCCCGTGATGTTCGTCTAAGATACCTTGAATACTTTGCAGGTAGGGGGGCTATCAATATGCCAGACAATGTCTGAAACCTTTTTCAAATAAAAAAAAATGTACCTTCTAAAATCTTTGGTGACATTTACTGCTTGTGTTTCTTTTAGCTGACCCTGACATAAATGTGGTGAGTCCTGAAAATGGCGTGATTGTGTAACATTACAAAGCATTGTTGGGTGTTATTTACTAAAGGCAAAGACACTTTGCACTACAAGTGCACTTGAAACTGCACTTGTAGGGCAAAGTGGATTTGCCCTTAGGAAATAACCCCCATTGTCACTGAAAACACCAATTAGAGCACAACAAAAGTGTTGGAGCGTTGAAACAATAATCCACACATTCTTGAATAACAATCTTTTTAATACCAGCACAATCACATGTGCATTTAATTTTTGGAGTCACATTTGAAAAAGTAGAAATGTCCATTTAAGATAAAACAGGCATGTTTAAAACCAACAAGAAAGACACAAATCTTGAACTTACAAAGTTCACATTTGGTAGAACTTGAAGGCAATATCAGACATGAGTATTTACAAACTGTGTTTGATATTGTGTTCAGATGGGGTGAAGTCACCCCTAGAAAAGCCAAATTTTGAAGATGCACACCAATTGCCGAATGTCAGCATGTGCTAGCTGCAATCATGGGGGATCAAGGGACGTGTTTTTGGGGTGCAACCCCTTCCTCACAGCTACTTTATTATACAGGAAGGGGTTGCACCCCCAAAACACGTCCATTGATCTCCCGTGATGGCAGATAGCACATGTTGACACACTGTGCCTCATCAAAATTTGGCTTTTCGCAAATATGTCAAAAAATGCTAAAAATTTTTAGCTCACAAAAAGTGCAAAAAAAAAAGGGATTTTGAGGGGTTTTAAACTCTCCCTAAAACATCAATGATGTTTTTCATTTTTTGTTGAACATCATTGATGTTTTTAAGGATGTTTTCCAAGTCCCTATTACACCCCATGATCTCCCCGATCAGGATCTGTGCACTTTCCGAGGTGAAATGCCCTGGATCCACAACATCACGATCACCTAAAAAAGATAGAAACTAAAACACACCATGTATTATAAATATGCCGGCATCCATCTCTTACCTGAGCCTGTGGTCGCAGAAACTCACCTGTTGTGGTGCCAATTTCCACCACATCTTCCTCCTCCTGCTCCGCTTGGCTTGGGTGGATTTCCCCTTGTCCAGAGGTGGGGGGTCTGTGGTCTCCTCGGATGAGGGGTGTCCTCCGAGTCTTTTATCCCCTATGTAAAAAAAAAATAAGTATACTTAGCACACAGATATTTGATGGCAGAAATAGGAATATGAATCATTGCTTGGAAGTGGGGTACAATTGTCTATTTTGGCAGAGTTCCAAGATGTAGAATTTTTAGTGTCCTTTGTCAAGCTTGAATACTTACCTGTTTTGTACAAGCTTCATAGATGGAGACACCCCTATAGTATACACTGGAGCACCTGTGTGGGCCCCCTAATAAAAAGGGTGTTCGTGTCCCACACTAGTGCTCCAGCGTCCAGATGTGAAAACTGCTGCTGAGTGTCCTCTCCTTACACAGAATCTAATTTGCATTTCATTCTAGTTACAAACCCATCAACCCAACCAAATTATTTGCAGACAAGTAGGCCATAAAAAATATGGGCAAATGCATATGGCCAAAACAATGGTGTTTTCTAGGCCGAACGAACAATGTTTTATACGAACCAATAATGTGCCTATGAACAGGAAAGTTGCCATTTTAAACTGGATAACAGTTAAGAAAAGCACATGGAGCAGCACGAACGTAATAAACATAAAGAATAGGAACACAGAACAACTACTTACTTTTTTGCAGCACTCTCCAGGTCTTTCTGTACTGTTCGTGCTCTCTTAATTTGAGGTCCGACCACCGCTTCCTGAGCTGATCTTTCGATCATCGTACCCCGAAATTCCGGTGCAGACTCTTGACCACTTTCGCCATGATCTTGGCATTTCTGACATTGGGGTTGGGGTAAGGTCCATACTTCCCGTCATAGTCGGCCCTCTTCAGGATGTCCACCATCTCCAACATCTCCCCAAAGGACATATTTGATGCCTTAAATCGTCTCCTACTGGATCGGGACGTTTCTGGCTCCGGGCTTTCCTCCCCCTCCTCCTCGTTGCTGTAATTAGCACGCACCTGCTGTCATGTGCTTCTCCCCCACTGCGCCGAACGAGAAGGGGCAGGGAATAGAATAGAAAGAACGTCAGGGGCGGGCAGAGTTTCACGCATGCGCAGTGTGTATAAAGCGTAACACGCGTGCGTAGTACGTACGATCTGTGAGCAGAGGAAGGAGTATCGGAGGCGCCGATCGTGATAACGAAGGTAAGATCTAAACTTGGGCCTATACTGCTTCTACATTGAGGCCTATATTGTAACAAGATTAGGAGAGTTTTGCCTGACATTAGGGTTTGCCTTGTGTTGTGTCTTGTAGAGAAAATGGATGGCTTCAATGACCACAACTTCCTCCCCCTGTTCATAGACAAGTACAGGGAGCTGCCCTGTCTGTGGCAGGTGAAATATCCACATTTTAATCATAAACAAAAGAAGCAGACAGCGCTGGAGAAACTGCTGGAGTTGGTAAAGCTGGTGGTCCCCACAGCAACCATCCCTTATTTAAAAGCCAAAATTGGTGGCCTGAGGAGCACATATCTTAGGGAGCGCAAGTAGGTCACGGATTCCCAGAGATCCGGAGCAGGAGCAGATGACATTTATGTCCCCAGGCTGTGGTACTATGAGAGACTGCGATTTCTGTCAGACCAGACTGGAGTCAGGGAATCCCTCTCAACCCTTCCTTCCACTCTTCCTTCCACCCTATCTTCCACCCCAGCTGAGGCTTCCGATGTCCAACCTGGGACTTCCAGCCAAGAAGAAGTGGAGGAGCCCAGATGGAGTCAGGTATAGCATTCTTCTACAGATTTCTGGTCAATAAAGAAATTATCTTTACTAGATGTTATTATTGATCACTAATTGCTGATTTAATAAAGTGTTTTACATATCAATAGACAGTAGTGGGCAAAAATAATTTGGATAAGAATGAAAAATGCTGGGCTTAGAATGATAGTCTTTTATATTTGTTAACATTCAATTTGCAACAGTCATGAGATGAAAACTGTGTGTGATTGATGAAGTAAAAACTAAAACTATGTCCCTTTTTCATACACAGGAAGACCTCAGCCAGGACGAGGCTTTGGAATGTGGCATCCAGGAGGAGGCTGTGGAATGTGGCAGCCAGGAGGAGGCGGGGGTTAGTGGCAGCCAGGAGGAGGCGGGGCTAAGTGGCAGCCAGGAGAAGCCTGGGACCAGTAGGAGCCTGACCGAATTGCAGGTTTCTCCCCTCCGCCTTCCAAACAAAAGACTCAGGAAGGGGAGTCACGTGCAGGATTCAGCACTCAGGCTGTTTCAGGAGGCTTCTGCGTCCCTCAGAGCCACCCCCACTCCTGAAGAGGCCTTTGCCTGCATGGCTACCACCAAACTGCAGGGCCTGCAGGAGGGCCAACGCCAGCTGTGTGAGGACCTTCTTTATAAAGTCTTAACTAAGGGGGTGAGGGGCGAAATTACACCCAATACCCACGTGATTGAGTTGGAACATCCTCCTCCTCCTCCTCCTGCCACAACTCCACCACCAGAGCCACAGCGTGGAAGGAAGCGTGGAAGGAAGACCAGAGAGTGATGACCTGGGTTCAGTCTGGTCTGGTAAAAGATGCAGGCTCTTGTATGACCACAGCCTGGGGATATACATGTCATCTGCTGCTTTCATGATCTCTGGGACTTCTGGACCAGACTGCACTCCCTTAGATATGGACTCCTCAGGCCACCAATTTTGCAGTAAAATAATTGATGTCTGCCCTGGGGGTCAAAGGCTTCACCAATTTCTGCTGTTTCTCCAGCGTTGCCTCCCTCTTTGTTTGGTTATGAGCCCTTAATAAAGGTTTTTTGGTTTCAATGTGTGTTTTCCTTCAAAAAGGACAGTTTGTTTGTGAGGATTCAGGTACATTTCAAAAATACAATGTGAAATTAACAAGAGACACCAACACCAAGCAACCTCCTTGAGATTAAATAATACAAGATAATGGTGTTGTAGTAACTACAAACCAAAAAAAAATAAAAAAATCTAATCAGGGTTTAAAACAAAAAAAAAACACAAAAAAAAAAAGATATAGATTTTTGGTCAGATGTGACAAATCATAATATATAATATATTGAGGGAATCACAATAAATAAGAAAGAAGTTTGTGAGAACTCTGAGTGAATATTAGCAGCAAAACTACTTCGTTCTTCCTGCATTATAAAGAAGAAGAGAGTGCGCTGTATTAAACAATTTTAAAGATTGCAGCGTGACGAAAGTGCTTTATCCATTCCGAACGCTAATTTTACCAGAACGAGCTGTTCCGTCTCGCAATTTCTTCTGAGCATGCGTGGCACTTTGTGCGTCGGAATTGTCCACACACGGTTGGAATTGACGTGATCGGATTTTGTTGTCGGAAAATTTTATAGCCTGCTCTCAAACTTTGTCGGAAAATCCGATGGAAAAAGTCCGATGGAGCCCACACACGGTCGGAATTTCCGACAACACGCTCCGATCGCACATTTTCCGTCGGAAAATCCGACCGTGTGTATGGGGCATTACAGTAAAGAACCCTCTATGTAGTTTAAGGTTAAATCTCTTTTCTTCTAATTTTAATGAGTGGCCATGAGTCTTGTTAAACTCTCTTCTGCGAAAAAGTTTTATTCCTATTGTGGGGTCACCAGTACGGTATTTGTATATTGAAATCATATCCCCTCTCAAGCGTCTCTTCTCCAGAGAGAATAAGTTCAGTGCTCGCAACCTTTCCTCATAACTAAGATCCTCCAGACCCTTTATTAGCTTTGTTGCTCTTCTTTGTACTCGCTCCATTTCCAGTAGTCTCGTAGAGCGGGAGAATTATCGTTTTATCTCTGGAGTTGATCCCCTTTTTAATGCATGCCAATATTCTGTTTGCTCTGTTAGCAGCAGCTTGGCATTGCATGCCATTGCTGAGCCTATCATCTACTAGGACCCCCAGGTCCTTTTCCATCCTAGATTCCCCCAGAGGTTCTCCCCCCAGTGTATAGATTGCATTCATATTTTTGCCACCCAAATGCACTATTTTACATTTTTCTACATTGAACCTCATTTGCCATGTAGTTGCCCACCCCAATAATTTACTCAGATCTTTTTGAAAGGTTTCCACATCCTGCGGAGAAGTTATTGCCCTGCTTAGCTTAGTATTGTCTGCAAATACAGAGATTGAACTGTTTATCCCATCCTCCAGGTTGTTTATTAACAAATTAAATAGGATTGGTCCCAGCACAGAACCCTGGGGAACCCCATTACCCACCCCTGACCATTGTGAGTACTCCCCATTTATCACCACCTTCTGAACTCGCCCTTGTAGCCAGTTTTCAATCCATGTACTCACCCTATGGTCCATGCCAACTGACCTTATTTTGTACAGTAAACGTTTATAGGGAACTGTGTCAAATGCTTTTGCAAAATCCAGATACACCACGTCTATGGGCATTCCTTTATCTAGCTGGCAACTCACCATCTTCATAGAAGGTTAGTAGATTGGTTTGGCAAGAACGATTCTTCATGAATCCATGCTGATTACTGCTAATGATACCGTTCTCATTACTAAAATCTTGTATATAGTCCCTTATCATCCCCTCCAAGAGTTTACATACTATTGATGTTAGGCTAACTGGTCTGTAATTCCCAGGGATGTATTTTGGGCCCTTTTTAAATATTGGTGCTACATTGGCTTTTCTCCAATCAGCTGGTACCATTCCAGTCAGTAGACTGTAAAAATTAGGAACAACGGTCTGGCAATCACTTGACTGAGTTCCCTAAGTACCCTCGGATGCAAGCCATCTGGTCCCGGTGATTTATTAATGTTAAGTTTCTCAAGTCTAATTTTAATTCTGTCCTCTGTTAACCATGGAGGTGCTTCCTGTGATGTGTCAAGAGGATAAACACTGCAGTTTTGGTTACTGAGGAGAAGAGTAAATTCAATACCTTCGCCATCTCCCCATCCTTTGTAACCAGGTGTCCTTCCTCATTCTTTATGAGGCCAATATGGTCTGTCCTCCCTTTTTTACTGTTTACATACTTAAAGAATTTCTTGGGACTTTTTTTGCTCTCCTCCGCTATGTGTCTTTCATGTTCTATCTTAGCCGTCCTAATTGCACCCTTACATTTCTTGTTACATTCTTTATAAAGTCTGAATGCTGATGATGATCCCTCAACCTTGATTTTTTTTGAAGGCCTTCTCCTTTGCTTTTATATCCATTTTTACATTGGAGTTAAGCCATCCAGGACTTTTGTTCGCTCTTTTAAATTTATTACCCAATGGGATGCATTGGCTAATGCCCTCATTTAATATGCTCTTAAAGCAAACCCATCTCTCCTCCGTGTTCTTTGTTCCTAATATTTTATTCCAATTTATGCCTTTTAGCAAGGTTTGTAGTTTAGGGAAGTTGGCTCTTTTGAAATTCAGTGTCTTTGTATTCCCTTTATGTTTCCTATTTGTGTGATTTATACTGAAACTAATTGACCTGTGATCGCTGTTACCTAAATTGCCCCGTATTTCCACATCCGTGATCAGGTCTTTATTGTTGGTAATCAGTAGAGCCAGTAATGCTTTATTTCTAGTTGGTGCGTCTACCATCTAACCCATAAAATTGTCCTGCAAGACATTAAGGAACTGGCGAGCCTTAAATGAATGCGCGGTTCCCTCCGCCCAGTCTATGTCTGCATAATTAAAATCCCCCATTATAACACTTCCCATCCTTGCTGCTAATCTAAATTGTGATAGGAGATCTGTCTCCACTTCCTCCCTCAGGTTAGGGGGCCTATAGCATACTCCCAGTATTATTTTCCCCTTAGCTTCATCCCTTTGGAGCTCTACCCATAAGGATTCCACCTCCTCCCTAGCTCCCTCAGTGATGTCATCTCTCACATTCACTTGTACATTATTCTTGATATATAGGCATACCCCTCCCCCTTTTTTACCCTCTCTATCCTTGCGGTAAAGGGTATACCCTTGAATGTTTGCCAGCCAATCATGAGAGCTGTTGAACCAGGTCTCTGAAATTCCCACAAAATCCAAATCCTCCTCGTACAACAGTATCTCTAGTTCACCCATCTTATCCGCCATGCTCCTTGCATTGGGGAACATGCCACATAGTTTAGACCGGTCGCATATTGTCCTCGTATTGGGTGTTCCGAGATTGCAACTAGGACTCTTGCTACTATACTTACCTTGGGTTTTTGTGCTTTGGTCAACCTACCACTAATGCCCCCAATACTGCCCTCTGGAATATGTTCTGTGCTGACTATCTCTACCTCTGGACCCTCCCCCCATCACCTAGTTTAAAAACCCCTCTAATTTTTTGTCCATCTTCATTCCCAGCAGATCTGCACCCTCCTCATTTAGGTGCAGTCCGTCCCTTCTATAGTACCGGTTATCGACTGAGAAGTCAGCCCAGTTCTCCAGGAACCCAAACCCCTCCTTACTACACCAGCTCTTCAGCCACTTGTTTACTTCCCTAATCTCCCTCTGCCTTTCTGGTGTGGCTCGATGTACTGGTAGTATTCCTGAGAATACTACCTTGGAGGTCCTTTTCCTCAATTTAGCTCCTAAGTCCCTAAAATTGTTCTTTAGGACACTCCATCTGCCTCTGACTTTGTCATTGGTGCCAATGTGCACCATGACAGCTGGGTCTTCCCCAGCCCCTCCCAGTAATCTGTCCACCAGATCCGTGATGTGCCGAACCCGTGCGCCCGGTAGACAACATACTGTTCGGCGCTTCAGGTCTTTGTAACAGATTGCCCTCTCTGTCCTTCTAAGAATTGAGTCCCCTACCACCAGAATCTGTCTTTCCTTTCCCTGCATAATGATCCAGGGCATTTTATGCTTCAGACGATGACTGGATGTAGAGGGTGTTTTCCATGACCCTGCAATGGTGATCTTGGCCACCAGCAGTATAAAATAAACCAAACGCCACATAGGGCGTGGTAGTCCTACTGGGAGCATATTTAAGCTATATAAGGCGGCTGTGCAATTGCAATACCTGTTATTTCAGGAATCATGGAAAAGGCTCTACTCCAATAACTGCTGATCTAAGGACACTCCCACAAGATGTGGCGCATGGTGCCCTGTAAGGAACATCCTCTAAAACAATCTACTGATGTAGATCGGTACATCCTGGCCAGGCGAGTAGGTACCAAGTACCACAGCTTTGATACCAGCCTCTATCAAAGAGATGTTTAATATGCCTTTGTAAAAGACCTGAAGTGTGGAATACCAGGTCTCCGGTTCCAGAGAAAAATCAAGATCCCTCTCCCAAGCCAGCATGTACAGATGTTGCAGAGGGGAGGTGAGCAAAGATGCATAAGCCATGGAGATACCACCCCTGGAGCCCTTATCTTTAGTACACCACTGTTCATAAGCAGTTAAGGATGAGGGCTCTGTTGAGAATTGTAGGGTTCTTAAAAAATTAGCAATTTTGAAAAAAACTAAGCCGTTCGGAGAGGGCATCTCTAAATTAGCAATACAATGAGGCAAGGTGAGAGGACCTCTAAGCAAATAAAAGTGCCCTATATGGTATAGGCCCTTGCCTGTCCACCATTTAAAAGCTCTGCGGTCTATACCTAGAGGGAAAGCAGGATCTATTTGGTCAGCACCCTCTTTCCATATAGCCCTTGTAAGCACAGTGTGACGCTTCCCTCTGGCAAACATCAAAACGTTGGACACCTGTGGACCTATCTAGCAGTTGGATGGTCATGTACAGGGCCGACCCCACCATGGGTCCCGGTGGGTCCATTGGTCCCAGGCAGAAGTTTGAGAGGGGCGGCAAATTGACGGCCAGAATTTTTACCAGCATTTTTGTGTGCAGGCGCGCCCCTATCAGTACACATCAGTCAGGGGCACCATGCAGCTCATTGGCCAGCTGTGCAGGTTGGGGACAGCAGAAGGAAATGGGACTTCTGGACGTGACAAGCTCCGTGTCTCCCCCACGTCCAGGCGGGCGAATGGTGCATTCCAGTGAGCGAGGCCTCCGGCTGCATATGGGGCACAAAACAGCTGCAGCACCTGGGCTGTCCCTGGAGTCCACGGCCACCCACTCAGCCTCTTCGCGACCGCCAATTCAGTTTGCAAAATGGCGGGGAGGGGGGAGACTAGAGGTCAGCTGACTTGTGAGGACTGAAGTGGGAGGGGTTGGAGGAGACCTCATGTCAGACACCACAAAGCCGAAGACACAGTGAGTACAACTGCCTGTGATCTTATCCACCCCGCACTGCCACTGACTCCCCCTCCCAGCACTGCCTCCTCAGGACTGCCACTGATCTCATCCCTCCCCAGTACTGCTACTGACCTTCCCCTCCCAGCACTGCCACGATCCCATCCCCCCACCAGTACTGCCACTGATCCCATCCCTTCCCAGCACTGCCACTGATCCCATCCCCCAACCAGCACTGCCACTGATCCCAATCCTCCCCAGCACTGCCACTGATCCCACCCCCCCAACACTGCCACTGATCTCATCCCTCCCCAGCAGCATTGCCACTGATACCACTGTCAAATACTACCATAGCCTGTCCGGATACTACCCTAGCCTGTCCGTATACTGCCCTAGCAGGTCCATATACTGCCCTAGCCTGTCTGTATACTACCCTAGCCTGTCTGTATACTACCCTAGCCCGCCCCGTCGGAATTGAACATAATGGTATGTTATATAATTTTGCATATAGACAAGATGCTGTTGCATTTAAATCTGACTTCCTGATAAACTTAATTTTAGTTTTAAATATCATGGATTATAATAGATGTGGGGGCCTTTTGGTGGGCGTGATTTTTTTTTTGGGGGGGTGTAGCATTTCAACCTTGGACCCAGGCAGCACAATGTCTTAGGTCAGCCCTGGTCATGTATGAGAGTTTCTCTTTGATATTGAAGCACTGCTTGCCGCTAGTGGCAGCATAGAATCTGGTGAGTGCATTATTAACACTAATCACAAATGGTGGTGTGTTAAGATTCAAGGTGGAAGGTATTCTTTGGACACTGGAAGACATCCCTTTTTTTTCTCATTGGAATTCACGTTATCATGGGACTTTTTTGATTCAATATATCATCACAGTTAATTTTGTGTCTCCCAGAGTTTATTATCTTTGGAGACAGCAGCTTACAGGATAGTTTTCTATGCTTTCACATGGCAATCTTTTTTTCTTTATTCTTTTTTTTAATTATTTTTATTAGGATTATGAGGTAACTGTTAGCCCTCATGCACACAGGCTGTTAAAAAAACGTTATGAAAACGCCAGTATCTTTGCAGTGATTTTTTTTAACGTTTTTCAGCGTTTTTGCAATAGCGTTTTTTAGCGTTTTTGAGCTTTTTTTTTTTTCAATGGATCAAAAACGCTAAAAAACGTTGGTGAATGACGTTTTTGAGCGTTTTTCAGCGTTAGAGCGTTTTTACAGCTGAAAAACGTCTTTCAGAACCCACTGGTCCTGGGTTTTTTTTACAGCTTAAAAACGCCTATGCCACTTGCAGCTCAAAAACGCCTAGGTGGGCATGAAGCCATAGACTAACATAGACAGGCCTTTTTAAGCTGCAAAAAAAGCTCAAAAAAGCAGCTGTAAAAACGTCCGTGTGCATGAGGACTTACACAACAAAGCCTATTGGGCATGCCCAGGCTTGGAAATAAACATAGAACATAGATAAAACAGGTGTTTGGTAACCAAGACCTGGGATGATCACTTCAAGGTAGGTGGAGTGGGGGTGGCGTGGCATGGAGTCCATGAGTGTGGCTCCTTAGATCTGTAGCTCTGGTCTACATAGACATCCTGCAGGCATCCTGTGTCCAATCCTTTCCCAAAAGGCACCGAATCCTTCCTAAAGATGGCAGGAACCAGAGGCAGGCATGGTGGTGAATAAATACGGGCCACCTGCGTCCCAGTCAGCAGTGGTACATCTGGCAAAGTACCACAGGCAAGATGGCGCCAAGCCTGAAGCCACGCTGCAGCACAGCTATCCACATCAGGGGTGAGTGACTCTCTGCCTGCTGTGTTCCACACTCAGGCTGACCTCCTAACTTCATTAGACTCCCCTATATGCTCTGAAGACTGTAATTCTCCAGGCCCTCCTTCAGGCGAGCCTTCTCTGGCTGAAATCATGCTAGCTATAAAAGACTGTAAGGCCTCCTTAACAGTTCAGATGGAAAGCATCCATATTGATTTTTCCCTATTGAAGCAAGTTGCAAGGTGCAAAACTTGAGGGAGCGAAGGGGGGGGCAGAAGAACATAGCTCCCTGGAGGACACAGTACACCCCTTAGCTGCCACTGTATGTACGGCTGCTGATGAGCTAGTGTCCCTCAGAGTCAAAATGGAGGACTTGGAGAACCACTCTCGCAGGAATAATCTTCATTTTGTGTAGCTTTCTGAGAGTTCAGAGGGGGCCCACCCTGAAAGGTTCCTTCACTCCTGGCTGCGAGATGTTTTTGGGATGGGGGTGTTGTCCCATGCCTCCGTGATTGAGCGTGCAGATCGCCCCCCGTCCTCATCCCTTGGGGGCCCCCCAAGATCCTGATTGCAAAAATCCTCAATTTTCAAGACAAAGTCACTATCCTGCGCCTTGCTAGAGAAAAGGGCCCACTCAGGTTTAATGGTAACAATATCTCCATATATCCGGATTTCTCGGCTGAAGTTCAACGCCAGCTCATATCCTTTGCTGCTTTGAAAGACCGCCTCCGCACTGAGGGCCTGCCATATGCAATGCTCTTTCCTGCTAAAGAATGAGGGTAAAGCTCACTTCACTGCACTTGTCCAAAGGATGCTATGGCTCGTTTTGGGAAACAACCTAGACAACGCCGCAACTGATGCTGTACTCAGTAGATTTTCTTCCTCTCTGCCTCACTACTCATTTCTCCTGAAGCAAGCTTGAGCACCTGTGGGTCACCCTAACCTTCTGTTTGCCTCCTACACTCCATTGCTACAGATGATCTGAGGATTCCAACGTAGGCTATAACACCTGTCCTAATCGGTGGGCAGCCCCTGCCTTGCGTTATATGACTACCACTGTTTGTGCCTTCTTTTACAGGTTGCTGTTATATCCTGCTGGATGGAACCTTCACCCTTAGAGAGCCTTTCTGGACCCACTACCTTCCCCACTCCAGTAGGTGGCGAGGATACAGGTTTTTGTTTTTTTTGTTTAGGGAACCAAAGCTCACTGTGTTTGGGATGGTTGAGCAGGGTAGGGGGAAAGGGACTTTGGCTTTTTTTCTTTTTCGGCCCCTCTCGCGTTTTAGTTGTTGAGACCAGCTGGACCTCTAGGTTTTTTTCTGCTGCTGTTTTTTATGCTCCTATTGCAGATTAATTTCTGTTGCTACAGTGCATTTATTCCTGTGTATTTCTTGTGCAATGTTTTATATGTTGTATTGCATGATCCTCCCATGTTGTTATGCTGCATATGACTGAATATGGCTAATGTGCCAAAACTGATCTCCTGGAATGTCAGGGGTTTGAACTCACCTCTTAAGTGGTCCTTGGTATTCTCCTTCACTTCCATTTCAGTACAGGGCATTTTCACCACCTTCCTGTCCAGACCAATTTTCAGCTTTCAGCGCTGTTACACTTTGAATGACAATTGCGCAGTCATGCAACACTGTACCCATATGAAATTTTGATAATTATATAAAAAGTGCACTGATTACTGTGTAAATGTGACTGGCAGGGAAAGGGTTAACACTAGGGGGTGATTGAGGGGTTAATTATGTTTCCTAGGGAGTGATTCTCACTGTAGGGGGGAGGAGACCGATCGGTGTTCCTCTGCACTGGGAACACACCATCGGTCTCCTCTCCTCTGACAGGACGTGGATCTGTGTGTTTACACACACAGATCCACGGTCCTGCTGTGTTCACGGACAATTGCGGGTGCCCAGCGGACATTGCGGCTGCACGCACATCGGGTGCCTAGTGACAAGACGGGAATGTGCGCACGCCCCCTAGAGGCTCAGGGAGTAAAAGACGTCATATGACGGCGGTCCAGAGGGACAAAGGGTTCCTGCTGCCGTCATATCACTATTTGCGGTAGGGAAGTGGTTAAAAAATATAAGCCACATATTGTCTGCCTTCAAGAGACTCACCTCACCAATGCTAAACTGCGGTCCCTAAACGCCCTTGGCTGGCTACACAGTACCACGCTACACATACCAACTACTCCTGTGGGGTCTCTATCCTGCTAACAAGATCTCTCCTGGCTGAAATCTTTTGGATTAAGATTCATTATACTTACTACAAACTGCTGATTTTCTCCACTACTTTTGGACTTGTCCACTGGTACACGACTTCTGGGTTGACATAGGCTCCTTTATATCTTCTGCACTGGGTTTGCCAAATATAGTAAACCCTAAAAACTGTCTGCTGGGCATATTTGGTGACCTCACTGTCCAGCTTAAGGCTAAGAGACTATTTTTCATCCTTTCTTTCTATGCGTGGAAGCCCCTCCTGCTGACATGGAAAGGGTCAGAGACCCCAACAGGGAATATGTGGCTGAAACTCGTCAATGATTCCCTGCCTCTATATAAACTTACTTTTGACTTTCGTAAGAGGACTAAAGCCTTCCACAAAATATAGGGCAGGTGGCTGGCTAGCCCACTGTCCCTCTCCCCTGTACTTCCATGAAAGGGATTCAGCTTGTGAGTGTTTTATTAACCACTTCAATACAGGGCACTTATACACCTTCCTGCCCAGACCAATTTTCAGCTTTCAGTGCTGTCGCAGTTTGAATGACAATTGCGCAGTCATCCAACACTGTACCCAAACTAAATTTTTATCATTTTGTTCCCACAAATAGAGCTTTCTTTTGGTGGTATTTGATCACCTCTGCAGTTTTAATTTTTTTGCTAAACAAATAAAAAAAGACCGAAAATTTTGAAAAAATAAAAGTTTTGCTTTTGTTTCTGTTAAAAAAATTTGTAAATAAGTAAGTTTTCTCTTTTAACGATGGGCACTGATAAGGCGGCACCGATGAGGTGGCACCAATGAGCGGGCACTGACATGCGGCACTGATGGGTGGCACTGATATGCAGCACTGATGGGCATTGGTAGGCGGCACTGATGGGCACTCATGGGTGGCACTGATGGGCACTGAAAGGCTGCAAAGATGGGTTCTTATGGGTGGCACTGATGGGCACTGATAGGCGGCACTGCTGGGCACTGATAGGCGGCACTGCTGGGCACTGATACGTGGCACTGATGGGCACTGATACGCGGCACTGATACGTAGCACTGATAGGCATTCCTGGTGGCACTTGCAGTGGTAGGCATTGTGAGTGGGCACTGATTGGCAGCTGCCTGGGCATTGATTGGCAGCTGCCTGGGCACAGATTAGTATTTCCCTGGCTGTCTAGGGGGCATACCTGGTGGTATGTGGATGGCTTCCCTGGTGGTCCTGGGCGGCTTCCCTGGTGGTCCTGGGTGGGATCCGAGGGGGGGGCTGTGCTGATAAACAATCAGCACAGACCCCCCCTGTCAGGAGAGCAGCTGATCGGCTCTCCTCTACTCGCATCTGTCAGACGCGAGTGAGGAAAAGCCGATCACCGGCTCTTCCTATTTACATCGTGATCAGCCGTGATTGGATATGGCTGATCACGTGGTAAAGAGTCTCCGTCAGAGACTCTTTACCTAGATCGGTGTTGCGGGGTGTCAGACTGACACCCCGCAACAACGATCTATCCTGCGGACCTCATTTAACGCCAAGTCAGGATATTGAAACCACTTTGCCGCCGTCATTCTGCTATATGGCGGGCGGCAAGTGGTTAAACAGGAACTTCTGATATGTCCAGGCTGTTTAAAAACCTTATTGATTACTACTCTGTTGATGTTTATATCCACTGGTAGATGTAATCTCTAGTTTAATTTTGCACACTGCCCGGATTTTCATGATATGCTGAATTAGGAACATTCTGTTTTCAGTGTTGTAGTTTTTGTTTGTCGCTTTTGTTTTATGTCTGTGTGTCACAAAACGTGGCCAGTAAAAGGTGGCCAGTAAAGGAACGAGACCTAAAATACAAACGTCAATAGATAATGGTACAGCAATGGTGGTAACTGTGCAGATGCATTGGAAAACTGTTGACCAGAATAATTTTATACCCGGACACTCCCAAAACACATGCAGGAACGTGGTAGCGTCTGCCGTACATCGCCAACATTGTGAGGGGTGTGCGGGATACATTTTATGTAACCTTTGAGGAATTAGATATACTCTGTGAAGAATCTTAACTTGTATTAGTCTGTCTCTGGTTGAGACCAAGCTTTGCATGGGGTAGTTTCAAACATCCTCCCAGTCTTCTAAATCTAACTCTGGCACCTCTGCTCGCCAACACGCTAATAATTTGTCAAGGCCGTTGTGAACGGTATGTTGAAGGGTCTTATATTTGGAAGAGAGTGGTTTTTCTAGAATATCCTCACATAGTAAGGATTCAATTCCCGGACAAGGTAATAATAGTTATAGGCTGATTGCCAAATTGCAGCTGAAAGGCATGTCGCAGCTGAAGGTATCTGAACGAATATAAGTTAGGGAGGGCGTATTTCTCTTTTAGGGAGTCGAATGTCTGGAGCACCCCCCTGTCAAGTTATAGGTGCGAGGCCAGATTGCTGAGAGGGCGCCCCTTGCGGCTAAGTGCAGCGTAACCCTGGGAGTGAGACAAGGAGTACGGTGCCCAAAGGTGCACGGATTGCCGGATGCTGATTGCTGGATTCCAGTGGAGAAACCAGGAACAAGGTCAAGGCAGGCCAGTGGTCATGTACCATAGAAGCAGTCCGAGAAGAGGCACAACAGGGTTAATCAGGAACAGAGTCAGTAGCCAGGCCAGAGGTCAAGACTGAGCAGACAAACGAAGGTACAAGGGTGCAGACAGGAGTGTAGTCAAGTCCAAGCCAGAGGTCAATGCAGGCGGAGATCAGGGAGAGTCAGGAAAACCGAGTAGTAAACAGGAATCAGGTAATCAGATACAGGTAGCAGGTACTGACAACACAGGGAGCTGATGATAATCCAGCAACTTGCATACAACTGCAGCAGGCTTAAATAGGCCAGAGGGCGCCAAACAATGTCACTGGGCACGCCGGCGCACGTCTGCGGGCACCTGCCGTATTGCATCTGCGTGTAACCGCTGTCGCGCATCTGTGTGCGCACATGCGCCTGGGGATGCGCCCGGTGCGACCATGACGGTTACTGGCAGGATCGCCAGTCCTAAGACTATTTCCCTGACACCCCCCTTCAGAAATTTGGCTAAGATATTTTATCCCCTTAGAGGTCCACACAATATGGTCAGGAAACAAGGAAAACGGCTTTAAGGAGGGATTATGCCATAATGATGTATGTGATGAAAAAGTATGATCTTATTAAAAATTTTGAAGAACTTTATTTAATTCAACTAAAATTTCAAAATGCTAAATAAAATACTAAATTCATTCTGTATATATATATATATATATATATATATATATATATATAAACCTTGTGCTTGCTATACAGTGACATTGACCATTTGATTACCAAGGCTAGCTTCCTTCAATCGATCGACCAATCCTTCCTCTGATCAGCCGATCCTTCCTTCAACTGATCAATCCTTCCATTGATCGTCCAATCCTTCCATTACTTGATCCATCTTTCTTTTGATCAACCGATCCTTCCTTTAATCGATCGATCCATCCTTTGATCGATCAACCGACTTTTCCTTCGATCAAATTGACTAATCCTTCCAGCGATCGATCGACAAATCCTTCCTTAATTTGATCCTTCCTGCAATCGACTGACTGGTCCTTCCTGCGACCAATCCGTCTTGATCCTTCCTTCACTCCTTGCTTCCTTCAATTGATCCTTCCTTCGATCCTTTCCTTCATTATTTTTGTGATAATATTTTTTTGCAATGTGATTTATACTACTCCAGATAGTACAATACATGGTTGACCCTGCCTGTTCCTGTTAGTAAACTGATCATGATAACCCTGACTGCTAATCCATGACAGTGCCGTCAGTTTACATCTTTCCGTCATCCTGATCTCTCTACAGCATTTGTATCACCTTCTCCCTCTCCCTTCCTGTCATTTCCATGGTCTGTGTGAAGCCTCTCC
The DNA here is from genome assembly GCF_042186555.1 of Aquarana catesbeiana. Lineage (NCBI taxonomy): Eukaryota > Metazoa > Chordata > Amphibia > Anura > Ranidae > Aquarana > Aquarana catesbeiana. Next base: position 194,868,731 of record NC_133326.1, read on the forward strand.
TCTCCCCTGCCCTCCCCTCCTGAAACTGAAACAAAACAGCAGAGAAATGTGAGACCCTGCCACTGGAGTCCCAGTGGATGAAATATATATAAAATAAAGATTTAAAAATCAGATGGATTAGCAACATAAGACCAGTAGAATCAGGTGTCCGTTTATGAAGCAGTGAAATCTATTCACTGCTTCGTTCTCAGGTATTCACAGTGAAGATTTTTCTCCTCTGTGTGCCAGTTTATGAAGCTTTGTAGATCGCTTCACCTTTGGAGGAGTGAAGAGATCTACAAATGCTTTCAACAGTGGAGAACGGCCCCTGATACTGGAATCTCGTGAGACTTTACGAGATTACAGCACCAGAAATACAGAGATGTCAGTTTATTAAGCAGTGATAAATTATCACCGCTCAATACACGGACAGACGGCGTGAATTACTGTTAATAAAATAATGAGTCCCCCTACATTATATACATATGTATACACACACACACATTATATATACATGTATATACACATACATTATATATATATACATATACACATTATATGTATATATATGTATACACATAAATATGACAGGGGGACATGCTTACAGTGTTGGGGGGTCTGAACGAGGCATAAGGAAGTTAAAAATCTTCCTCCTTCCCCCTCAGATCCCCCCAGATTTCCTCTTCACTCCCCGATTCACCACCTCTGAACTGGTGAACCTGGGAGTGTGAATTCTGACTCAGATCGCCAGTGAAGCGGTGAGATCACCGCTTCATAAACTGGCCGTTACTGTGTCATTCATGAGGATTCTCTGTGTGTAGAGATAATCGGCGGGAGAACAAGTTCAAACATGTTCTCCCCCGATTATCACTGTTTCATAAACTGTTTATGGACTGTGATCAGCGGCGATCCTCGGGATCACCGCTGATCACTGCTTCATAAACGGACACCTCAGTATTGTAATATTGTAGGGAATGTTGGTGTATCTTTGTTTAGATAACATGAAAGGAAATGGAAACATTTGTTAAGTCATTCAGAGAAATATAAAAAAATGTATAAAATGTTTATACTTGTGTAATTGGGGAGAAGAAGTTGCCAGTGTCAGTATTTAAATAGGCTCCATGCACACTAGCTTATTTTTAAGTTCCCAGCAGCTGCTTTGAGCATTTTTTTTCTGCCACTAGAAGCAGTGTTATTTTATTTGTCCATTCACATTATTTTAGGCTAGAAGCATTTTTTCAACCTTCAGTTTCTAAGAGCAGTTTTTTTTTTTGTGCTTTTGGGCGTGGGGATCTGTCTGCTGATCCCTGCTGGGCAGGCGGATGACAGGTCCGCATCCTCTCCGCTGATGCAGAGCGGACACAGACACAGCCTGCTGTTCTCTATGGGGCGGTCAGATGGAAATAGACTGCCTGTCCAGTTCCATCAGATACCATCCAATCTGCTAGATGGATGGGGAATGGGACACCCATCCGTCTGTTTTTAGCGGACTGGACTGGATCAGATGCAGGCGGGTGTAAACGGACACATGTCCATTTACATCAGCCTCTCCATAGAGAACAATGGGTGGTCCGATTGGGCTCACCTGAAAAACGGACCGACTGACCCGATCTGTGTGCTTGTAGGAAAAGGGCCTAAGGCCTTGTTCACACAGGGTATAGACAGTGTACCTTTACAGGGATGCACAGGTGTTCCGTGCATCTCTGTGCATGCAGTCCCATTGATGTAATTTGGGATGTAGCAACTGCACGAACAGAGCCATTGCTCCCACTTTTACATCCCTATAGGTCCGCATGCATGTCCCTGAGCTAACACTGTCTGCGTTCGGGTCATGTACCCACACCCACATGGATGTCAGATTGAGAACAGCAGCTATGCCTGTGCAGCCGTTGCATCCCAATTGACATAAATGGGACTGCCTGTACGGGGATGCATGGAACACCTGTGCATCCCCATGCAAGTAAACATGGCCCACCATGGGCATACACTTTAGTATGCCACATGTGAACTATGCTTTAGTGGCAATTTAGCAGGAATTTTGTAAGTTCTGTTGTGTTTATGTGCACTATTAATGATTAGCGATATGATGAACATTTGCGCAATTATTGCAGGGCCCAAAAAATCAGTAGAACTTTTTTTTATTCTACAGGTCATGTGTTTTCAGGAAATATATCTAGTTTGTAGTTTGAGGGGTCTTTTCAAATTCTGAAAGCTGTAAGCGAAAAATGGTAACCTCCGGATTTTTAGAGTAAATTGTTTTTATTTACAGTTAATATTAATTGGGAAGAAAAAGGGTAGAGGGAGTTAGTGGGACTTTATATGAGGTATAGGGGTGCCGTTCAGGTCCCCCCCTCCATCCCGGTTGAATGAAGAATAATAAGAAAATAAAAAAAGGGTAGCGGGACTTTGTATATAGACACTCGGGAGCGGGAATAAAATTAATAATTTTTAATGGAATCAAATGATTATAGAGTTTCTGTATTCGAATAATTCAATGCATGATGCTATATATAAAATCATTCGTACAACTATTACAATTCATTGAAACCAGAAAAGATATACATACATACATGTTCCAACAAGGAATCAATACATAATACATAATGTAAAAACATTTAGAGCATGGTTACATGATTAATTGGAGAAGTTGGAGACCAAAAAGAAAAGGGAGGGTTGCAGATCATAGGGGGCAAAAAACAAATTATTATGGAACGGCCTGGTAGGATGCATCAATATGTACACTAGGTTGTTATTGGCTCTACGCGTTTCAAGGTATTTGACCTATCATCAGGAGCAAGGAACCATAGTGATAATCTAAAAATTAAAGGAAAAAATGTTTAATTAAAAGTATAAAGGAAAAAAAAAAAAAAAAAAAGGGAAAAAATGGAGAAAAAATAGAAAAGGAAAGCTCAGAACAGGCAGGAAGGGTCCTCTCTGATGGACCCGAACCGCCTGTGCACTTACATGTATGGTGCACACAGTGGCGGTGCGGCCATGAAACGCACAGGCCAAGCCAATCATGCCATGCACGGGAGCTGAGGGGACATGTAGCAACGGGCAAGACACAGGAATGGACGACGTCCCGCAGGAGTGTCGTTGTAGATGATGGTGAGACAAAGGGACCAAATCTGTAGGGGAAAGAAAATGAAGTGGCTGTGAAGTGGATGTGGGGCAAAGTGAAGGAAATAAGTGGAGAGGGAGGAGATGTGGAACAAGGGAAGGAATGAAGAGGGTTAAAAAAGGGGTTAGTGTGATTAAAAAAAAAAGGTTGAGAACATGAGAGAGGTAGATGGAATAGGAATAGGAAAGTGAAAAGGGGAAAAAAAGGAGAGGGTAGAATAGACGGGGTGATGCAAGAGGGGCAAGATAAGAAACAGAATAGAGAAGGAAGGGCAAGAGAAAAAGAAAGGGCAGGAGTGGGAAGGAGGAAAGGGAAAAATGCAAGGATAAGAAAGTGATGAAGGGAAAGTGGAACTCGGTTTGAAAGTCAAGAATGGTGAAGGAGAAAATGTGTACCTGATAAACAAAGTGTCCAGCCAAAATTGCATTGATGCATAAGTGATAGGTAGGAAGGTGGAAACAAGTGTGTACCAAACGAGGTGCGAAATCCAAGCGGGAATGGGGTCCATAGCCGTCAAGCCCCCGCAGTCATGCCCCCAACGTCAGACGCTGGCCCACAGATGGGGAGAGAAGGGGAGGACGCCGACAGCCCAGGAACCAAGCCAGTGATGGTCCCACCGGCGGCGGCGGCAGCCAAACCACCCCCCAATGGGCCAGGAGATAATGATCACTCGGACGGCACGCCGCGCTATAAGGCGCCAGCGTGTCCGGCCGGGATGTGTGACGTCGACGCGCAGTGAGCACAACCCCGCCCACCCTCCGTCACAACAGGGTGGAGGGGGGGTCCGCAGTGCGCGTCGCAGCTCCCGAACAAGACCGAGAGGCAGGCCCGGCAGACCAGCAGACGCACGCACCACTGCGTGCATGTAAGAAAAAACAAGATAAAAAGTAAATACAAAAAATTAGGAATAAAGCTAGAGTTGGAAATCAAAAAAGAGAAATGAGAAAGGACAAAACTAAAATTATCAAAACAAATAAAAATTAGTATTGGATTGAAAAGTGATATTAATGATTATAGAAGCAATTAAACCTCTGGCAGGTAGAAGTGGAAGTCAAAATAATATTTTAATGTAAATTTTTCGGTTAACGCCGCCGTGTGCCTATCATCCCTAATTGGTTAATATTAATTGGGAAAATCTGTGCATGCAGTCCCATTGATGTAATTTGGGATGTAGCAACTGCACGAACAGAGCCATTGCTCCCACTTTTACATCCCTATAGGTCCGCATGCATGTCCCTGAGCTAACACTGTCTGCGTTCGGGTCATGTACCCACACCCACATGGATGTCAGATTGAGAACAGCAGCTATGCCTGTGCAGCCGTTGCATCCCAATTGACATAAATGGGACTGCCTGTACGGGGATGCATGGAACACCTGTGCATCCCCATGCAAGTAAACATGGCCCACCATGGGCATACACTTTAGTATGCCACATGTGAACTATGCTTTAGTGGCAATTTAGCAGGAATTTTGTAAGTTCTGTTGTGTTTATGTGCACTATTAATGATTAGCGATATGATGAACATTTGCGCAATTATTGCAGGGCCCAAAAAATCAGTAGAACTTTTTTTTATTCTACAGGTCATGTGTTTTCAGGAAATATATCTAGTTTGTAGTTTGAGGGGTCTTTTCAAATTCTGAAAGCTGTAAGCGAAAAATGGTAACCTCCGGATTTTTAGAGTAAATTGTTTTTATTTACAGTTCTGCGTACCTTCAGTTTTCACCATTTCACAAAAAGGTGCAATTTAAAATGTAAAATATTTGTTATTTATTAACTCAATGCAGTTTTAACTTTTATATTTACTAGGAATTTAGCAGGAATTTTGTACATTTTGCCATGTATGAATCCACTATTAATGATTTTAGTGTATTTCTTAGCGAAAATATTGTTTTGACTAACATTAGTGCACATTTTGCACTGCCTTAAAAATCAGTAGCACTTTCTTTTTATTCTAATGGCCATGTGCTTTCAGCTGTATGTTTTGGGGGTTCTTTACAAATTCTGAAAGCTGTAAATGAAAACGTACGCAAACGCAGATGTACGCAAACATTTCTAAGAAACGTTTGCGTACGTCTGATTTTCACTATTTCTCAAAAAGGTGCAATTTAAAATGTACAAATATTTATTATTTATTAACTCAATGCAGGTTAAGCTTTTATATTTAGTAGGAATTTGGCAGGAATTTTGTAAAATTTGCTGTGTATGATTTTAGAGAATTTTTAGCGAATATATTGTTTTGATAAACATTTGCACAAATATTGTGGGGCCTTAAAAATCAATAGCACCTTCTTTTTATTCTAATGGTCCTATGCTTTCAGAAAATATAGGGTTTGGGGGTCTTTAACAAACTCTGAAATCTGTAAGGGAACAATGTAAACCTTGAGATTTTTTGAGAAATGTGGTTATTTACATTTTTGCGTACTTTCAGCTTCCACCATTTTGCAAAAAGGCGTAATTTAAAAATTACAAATATTTGTTATTTATTAACTCAATACAAATTAAGCTTTTATATTTAGTAGGAATTTATCAGGAATTTTGTAAAATTTGCTGTGTATGATTTTAGAGAATTTTTAGCGAATATATTGTTTTGATAAACATTTGCGCAAATATCGTGGGGCCTTAAAAATCAATAGCACTTTCTTTTTATTCTACTGGTCCTATGCTTTCAGAAAATATAGGGTTTGGGGGGTCTTTAACAAACTCTGAAATCTGTAAGGGAACAATGTAAACCTTGAGATTTTTTGAGAAATGTGGTTATTTACATTTTTGCGTACTTTCAGCTTCCACCATTTTGCAAAAAGGCGTAATTTAAAAATTACAAATATTTGTTATTTATTAACTCAATACAAATTAAGCTTTTATATTTAGTAGGAATTTATCAGGAATTTTGTAAAATTTGCTGTGTATGATTTTAGAGAATTTTTAGCGAATATCTTGTTTTGATAAACATTTGCGCAAATATCGTGGGGCCTTAAAAATCAATAGCACTTTCTTTTTATTCTACTGGTCCTATGCTTTCAGAAAATATAGGGTTTGGGGGGTCTTTAACAAACTCTGAAAGCTGTAAGGGAACAATGTAAACCTTGAGATTTTTAGAGAATTGTGGTTATTTACATTTTCGCGTACTTTCATTTTCCACCATTTTGCAAAAAGGCGTAATTCAAATATTACAAATATTTGTTATTTATTAACTCAGTACAAGTTAAGCTTTTATATTTAGTAGGAATTTATCAGGAATTTTTAAAAATTTGCTAAAAAATGATTTTTAACAAAAATATTGATTTGATAAACATTTGCACAAATATTTCTGTGCCCTAAAAATCAGTAGCGCCCTATTTGTATTTTACTGGTCATGTGCTTTCATAAAATATATGGTTGGGGGTTAACAAACTCTAAAGCTGTAAGGGAAAAATTAAAAAGCAATGGAAAAATTTCAAAAATGGCCTGGCCACCTGAGTGTAAAAATGGAGCACAGGGCCTTGCAGCGAAAGTTTTAAAATAATCACATTTTGTTGCTTTGCAGCCTGAAATAAAGACAGACATAGTTTTTGTTCCATCCAGCTGTATCTATTCCATGCAACTTATAACATCCAAGTGAAAGATATAACACCATCAGGATTTTTTTTTTTATTCAAACACAGAATCACTGAGTTGGAAGAAGGATCAACCCCTCCAAAAAATGACTTGTAAACTCAATCAGGTGTAGCTAATCACCTTCTCAATGGCACACAATGGCACATTTGACTTTCAACTGTGATCAGATGTGGTCATTTTGATTATCTCAGCATGAAAATAGCTTTCCTGGAGCATTTCAGTCCCTGGTAGTGCAACTGAAGCAAACAATCAACTATGGGTGGCAAGGCACTGTCAAAAGATCTCTGGGATAAAGTTGTGGACAGGCACAAGTCAGAAGATAGATACAAAAAAAATTCAATGGCTTTATCAATGTCTAGAAGCATAGTGAAGCCTATTATTAAGATGTGGAAGGCATTTGGTACAGCACATACCCTCCCTGGATAAGGACATCGCTCCAAACTGGATGAAAGATCCAGGAGGAAACTGGTCAGAGAGGCTACCAAGAAGCCTACAGAAACTCTGAAACAGTTGAAGGAATTTATGACAAAGACTGGTCATTATGTGTATGTGACAACATCAAAAATTCTCCACAAATGTGGCTTTTATGGGAGGGTTGCCAAAAATAAAGTCACTCCTCAACAAAGGCCACATGAAGTCACGACTGTGCTTTGCCAAAACGCACCTTGAAGATTCTGAGGCCACATGGAAAAAAGTGTTATGGTCGGATGAGATTAAATTTAATTATTTGGCTGCAACACCAAACAATATGTCTGGTGGAAATACAATACCGATCACCATCCAAATAACCGCTCACCATTCCTGCAGTAAAGCATGGAGGTGATAATATCTTGTTATGGGAGTGTTTCTCTGCAGCAGGGACTGCAGCACTTGTCAGGATAGACGAAAAAATGGATGGGGCAAAATACCATCAAATTCTTGAGGAAAATCTGCTGCCCTCTGCCAGAAAGTTGTCAATGAGGTTTGCTTTCCAACATGACAATTACCGAAAGCATATAAAATAAAATGAAAGCTATAAGTGCAGCGCTATTAATCTATCATGTGAAATATACAGTGATATCAAATTATATTCAAATAAATAAATCTATATAATAATGTGTAGAATTAAAGTTCATATGCTGAAACTTTTCTGCGTTGAATTATTGTCTTGACTTCAGCAGATTATGTGCACACCTTAACCAGCCGTTATACCTGCTCACCTCATACACGAGTCAGAAAGACTCAAAACAATGCGTTTCTTTCAGCTATGGTCTCATCTCTTCCACATCCGACCAGCTACTCTGTATCCACTTTCCAATCAGTAGCTTCCCAGAGGGATTGCAAGAAAGATATACCGCCCCACTGCTTTTTTCCTTCCTCCACACCAGCGCTATTACTTGGTATTCCTGATAGGATATGGCTCCACATTCATGCAACATTAAATAAAGGATACATGCTCTCCGTTTGTAACATTTATTAAAATGCCCCAATTAAAAAACACTCACAAGAGATTGTTAAAACCAGCTCTGTATAGTCCAGTTCACCACTGTGGCTGCGTGACCTCACGGGCTCGGTTCCCCCCCACTACACACATATCGCCCTCTAAATGGGCTTTCTCAATAGATGGGCGGGCCGCCTCTCCCAAGCCCTTAAATAGCTTAGTGTTACTATAGCAACCACTCGGGCTTCACCCAGGCAGTCTGGAGTGTGTGCGGACACTCCCACTTCCTGTGGACCACAGACGTGTCATTTATCCAAAACGAGCCATGGTATTACTACCTATGCTCTTACTGTCATTTATAAATGATAAAGGAAACCCCCGTCTCATCCCCCTCGCAAGCTGAATCCTTCCCGAGTATTAGTTGTTAATTCTAACTTTGGCACTTGGGGCATTGTAAAGTGTTTTTATCCATCCAATAAAGGAAGGTCCAAACCCGAATACCTCCAAGACCCGCCAGAGATAGCTCCACTCCAGGCTATCAAAAGCCTTGACTCCATCAAGGGACAAAATAGCCCTTGAGCCCATATTCTCTGTCAGGGTCTGCAGGTTCAAGTATACCCTTCTAATAATTATGATAGTGGATCTATTGGAAATAAACCTAGATTGATCTGAATGTATACGTTTTTGAAATGTTTTTATTCAGCCTAGTTGCCAACACCTTTGTCAATATTTTAACATCGGAGCATAACAGGGATATCGGCCTATACGAAGATGTATCCAACAGGTCCTTCCCCTCCTTATGCAGCACAATTATGGTACCCTCCGTCATTGAGGAAGGCAATTTCCCCTCTACCACTGCCCAATTTAACACCTTTAATAACTCAGGGAGCAGCCCCTCCCCATAATGTTTATAAGTCTCCACCAGAAGCCCATCTGGCCCGGGAGACTTTGGTTGGCCATCCCGGCTACTGACTGTTGTAATTCTTTTAGGGGCCTCCATATTTTCTCTGTCCTTCTCTGAAAGGGCCGGTATCTCCATTCCCCTGAAAATGTTTTCCATTTCTCCCTCCCCATCTACCCGCTGTGATTTATACAGATTTTTATAATATTCTCTGAATGTGTCTATAATCTCTAACACGTGAGAAGAGATCTCTCCCTTTTAACGTCCTAATCGCAGGGATAGTTGAGGGCTAGGAATTGGTTTTAACTAGAAGAGCCAGTATACGACCCACACTTTCCCCTTCTCCAAAGGAACATTGCCTTTTTGTTTCTCCCTGGGGTTGGATCTTCCACGTACTGTTTTTCTGCCTTTACCACCTCCTTCCTAATACACTCTTCCCACTCCCTGGATTTCCTCTTAATCTTTACCACCTGCTGGATCAGTATACCCCAGAGGAAAGCCTTCAAGGTATCCCACATCACCCCCGCCGGTGCTGTACCTACATTAAACTCCAGAAACTCTTTTAAGTTTGATAATACCTCATCTGGTTTCCCCATTAGTTCCATCCAAAATGGGATTATTTTCCAATCCCCAGGGGAACTTTTTCCCCCCAGGTTCACCGACAGCACCAACGGCGAGTGATCCGACACACCTCTTGGTAATACACTGTTTTTTACCAACTGTAATGCTTCCCCATTTCTCAGAGCCATATCGATTCTGGAGAGTGTAGAGTAGGAGCTTGAAAAACAGGAATATTGTTGGCCATCCGGGTTCCACACTCTCCACATATCAAACAATCCTGCCTCTTCTACAAATTGATATAGTCGACCCTCAGACACATTATCCGTCTGTACCACCGGTGGGAACCTAATCTAATCTCTTATCAAGGACCTCATTAAAATCCCCCACCACTATAACTGGAATGCCTGCCTTATCCACCACCCACCATTACACTCACCCCCCTAGAATAAGAGGAGTAGACCGAGTGGTACTGACACTGAAATTTCCTACTTCGAAATTATGTCATGGTGGTCTTTGTCGGATGTGTCTCCTGCAGGCAGAGCAGCCCCACTGTATGCATTTCTAATATAGAAAGCCTATATTAAGTATTTTTAGACTGCATAAAAAAAAAAAAAAGAAGAAGAAAGGGGAAAGATAAAAAGACAGGTAAAAACTCCCCGTGTCTTAATACCTCTATCTCCTTTTACTCAGGGCTGAACTATGAGCGAGTTCCCTTTTACTGTGATGCCCTCGAAAATTTGCAATGTTATCAAACTTACACCCATTATGCACTTTTCCCTACCCAGTGAGTGATTTGTGACTCTACTCTCCACTGTCCCCCCTCTCTCCCTCCCCCCATCCACCCCTCCTCCCTGCTCCCACCCAACACCTATCTAGGCTTGCCCTAGGGGCTTTTTCTTGACCATCCCATACTTCCCATGCCATCCCAGCGATACATACAGTTTTAATATTTTACCCACCCTCTCATTCTTCCCCCTCCCCCCTCTCCCCAAGCTACCAAAAATACCCCACTCATTTATTGATTCCTTTCTCCTAAGTGTGACTCTCTACTCCACCCCCATCAAATTTATGATTAAACTACATATACAGTCCAAATGTACTGTATGTACAAATGGCGGGTCACAGTTACTGGGCCCGAGGGCACTTCTACGAACGCTATGGTGGTAGGCTAAATCGACATATCTGCTCACTACCAATGCCTCACTGGTTACCTCATTCCTATTTACACCCAATGTCCCGGACAGCTTGACCTCGCAGATGTCTCACTTTTGGATGGAAAAGGCCTTATTTCGCTATGGTCAATTGGTGGATATCAGAACCAGAACCTTGCGATCCTTTCAGGACCTGCAAGAAGCCTATGTTTTGTCCAGACAGGCCTTTTTTTAGTTACCTACAAATACGCCATCATGCGCAATCCTTCGTAGCAAGCCATCAGTTCTCCCCCTTAACCGAATTTGAAAAAATTTGTTTAGAGGGCTCGTCCCCTAAAGGTATGATTTTGCGCACCTACCAGCTCCTGACTATGGACATGTCACCAACAGGACCTCAACATGCCTATATGCATAAGTGGGAGCAGGCCCTGGGTGAGGATATACCCTTGAAGATATGGCCTCCAAGAGCTCCATTTATAAGTTCTATAAAGAAAATCAATATAAGATTTTACTCCACTGGTACCAAACCCCAGACCTGCTCCACTGCATATATCCCTCTGCTGATTCCCGCTGTTGGCACTGTAGTAAATAATAATACCTATTGAACCTGCCCTCTAATCACCCCCTTTTGGCGAACGGTACATTCTTTACTCTACTCCATCTTTGACATTTGGGTGCCATTCAATCCGAAAACTTTTCTTCTGGGCCTTTCACCCCCCTCCTTTTCCAAACTGTCTAAAAAGCTCTTAGCCCAGGTGCTAACAGCAGCAAGATGCTTGGTAGCCCTGAAATGGAAAAGGAGGTAACCCCCCACACTGTTCAAACTGCACTCTAGAATCAGAGATGCTAAAAGGATGGAGTATCTGACAGCCTCCCTAACCAACACTCTTGATACACACAATCGACTGTGGGAACTATGGGTTATGCTGGAGATCCCCACTATCTGATACCCCAAAGATCCCTGACCTCGAGGGGGTCACCAGTGATTGTGTTGGGTGGCTCTGGGCGGAGCAGAGCCCTTGGAGCGGTTGGTTGTCCTCCCCTACCCTTTCTTTCCCACTCCCCCATCTGGTTTTCTTCCCCCTCTCTCACTTTTGTGACCTTTTCTAACCTTCTCACTATGCTCTTTACCTCCTCCACATGCTCACAAGGACTTATACAGGGTGAACTTGGTCGTGCCACAGCAACTCTGAATACTATCTGACCAACTTGACGATACCACAGACTGTCTATGGATATATGCATTGTATGTCTTGACCGAGTTGTATCACTGACTTTAATGTATATTGATAGCTAGTCAGATATATGCTGTATACAATGATATGTTTTTTTCTTTTTTTTTTTTTCCTATGTTGGAAATTTTTGAAAATCAATAAAAATTGTCAGTTTTCAAAAAATTGTCCGACGTGTGCGCCATAATGTCGCAGTCCCAATAAAAATTGCAGATCGCCGCCATTACTAGTAAAAAAAAAAAATTAATAATAAAAATGCCATAAAACTATCCCCTATTTTGTAGACACTATAACTTTTGCGCAAACCAATCAATAAATGCTTATTGCAGGGTTTTTTTACCGAAAATATGTAGAAGAATACATATCGGCCTAAACTGAGAGAAAAAAATAGCTTTTTTATATATTTTTGGGGGATATTTATTATAGCAAAAAGTAAAAAAAAATAGAGTTTTTTTCAAAATTGTCGCTCTTTTTTTGTTTATAGCGCAAAAAATAAAAACCGCAGAGGTGATCAAATACCACCAAAAGAAAGCTCTATTTGTGGGAAAAAAAGAACCTCAATTTTGTTTGGGTGCAAAGTCTCACGTCAGCGCAATTGTCAGTTAAAGCAATGCAGTGCCGAATCGCAAAAAGTGCTCTGGTCAGGAAGGGGGTAAAATCTTCCAGGGCTGAAGTGGTTAAAGGTACAGGTGCACACTGAGCACCCAGCAAATTGCACAATGGCTGCAAAGGTGTCAGTGCGTTGCCTGATCAATATAACATTGTTGCAAAAAGGGGTCCACTACCCCCACCTATGACTGGCCATTACAGTAAGCAGCATTGGAGGGCAAATAGATATATATGGTTAAGATGCTGCCTTCCCTGGTCAATATAGACCAAACTGGCTTTATACCAGGGAAGTCCACAGATATAAACATTAGAAGACTGCTTACACACTTGCAACTCCCTCCAGCAGATTCCCAGTCCCGTGTGTTAGTGGCCTTAGGTGTAGAGAAGGCCTTTGATACAGTGATTTGGGATTATATGCTGTTAGTTCTGCAATCCTTTGGCTTTGGTCCCATCTTCAGGAAATGGGTTTCCCTATTGTACAAAGCTCCAATGGCTCAAATCAGGCCTGGGGGTATGCCATCTGATTCTTTTCCCGTTCAACGAGGCACTAGACAGGGGTGTCCTCTGCTTTCCCCATTTATAATTTTCCTTGGAGATGGAGCCCCTGGCTACTGTCCTCAGACAGTCGGTAGCTGTAGCTGTAGTCGGTAGTTGAAAAGATGGCATTATACTGTATGCTGATGATATGATGCTTTTCCTTCATGATCCAGGACCCTCTCTCCGAGAGACGCTCTCTATCTTTTCCCAATATTTTTCCCAATACTTGGTCCTATCTGGCCTTAAAGTGAACCGGGAAAAATCACAAATCCTCCCAATAGATATCTGGGCCAGTTAGGTCACAGATCCTGCAATGCCATTGTCCTGGGTCACCTCAATTTGCTACCTGGGGATTACATTCACCTCCTTTCCCATGCCCACAACTGGATCACTTCAGACGATACAAATTCCTCTGTTGTCCTAGAAACTGCTTATCTTGGGTCCTATGAACCATTAAAAAATGCATTATATCAAGGTCTTTGGGGCTGATTCCTTTGACACTCTCCATGAAGGCGGTGATACGGGCATGGCAGTAGCAAGTTTGTGGGTGTCATGAGGATCCCAACAGATGGTCCCCTGCCACTCCCTTATAGCACAATTCTTGCTTGCCAGAATTTCAATCTATCCCAGACCCAGAAATATGGGCAATGAAGAGTATTCAAAATATTGCCAATATCTGTGAGGGGGGAACCTTATTAGCCTTCGGCACTTTAAAACAAAGGCATGATTTATCAAAAAGATTTTTTTTTTTCTTCAATTCAGGCATGCTTTTTCTACTCAGTTAAACCATCCTTCAATCTAACATGGAATCTCTATTACGAGATGACCAGCTGGACAAGCCCCTATCCAATATCTATAAGGCACTTCTTCCATCAGTCCATTTTGGTCTGGAGGGTTTATACTCTGTATGCCAGGAAGATTATCCAGAACTGGACACAGAGGACTGGGAGGATGTCCGGGAGTACCCCTTTGTACAATGAATTGCAGTTCGAGACCATCTATTCAGTATAAGTTGCTCCATCGCATTTATTTAACTCCCCTTAAATTAAGTAAAATCTATCCCGGTGCCTCTGATCAATATTGGAAGTGTGGCAGCAATGATGTAGACTTCCATCATATGCTATGGTCCTGCGCCAATTTGCAATCTTTTTGGGGTACAGTTATTCAGTTCATAACTTCTCTAACCACTATCACAATCCCCCAAACAGTCTCGGTCTGTTTACTGGGCTTGGTGGTTCCCTTGGCACACCTCAGGGCAACTAGAACCCTACTAGAGTTATTATTGTTCTATGCTCGAAAAGCAATTATTTTAAGATGGAAACAACCTGTGGAACCCTCCTAAGATTTTTGGAAGTCCTCAGTTAATGCAGCTGTACCTCTATACAAAGCAACTTACCTTTCCCGTGGATGCCCGAGTAAATTTGACAAAATTTGGAACATATGGCTAGAATCTCCAACCACAAATGCTGAACAATGATGCGTGGCTGGGTAGGAGGTGACTTACATACCTCTATAAAACAGACATTTAGATAATTATCTTTTATTAAGTTCTGCTAGCCTAAGATTTTATGCATGTATTTCCAATACACCTAATGCACCTTGTCCTTGTTATGGAAAAGATTAATTGCATTGCTATAACACATTTGTAAGAGTGAGCAGTAACGACTGGATGAACTCTTTTTTACGGAGGTTTCAACCTGCAGGTTTCTTTGTAGTAGCTGTGTTTTCTTCTTTTTGATTGTTTTGTGCTATTTGAGCTGGGGAATGCCCAAAGGCTCTGTAATGTGCAACTTTTTCAGAAAACCAATAAAAAGTATTTTTTTTTTAAAAAAAAAGACCCATGCATGAAATTTCATCAGGATAAGCAATATAAAGTTAAAATACAATAGCTACCATGGTAGGATGAGTAAATCAGAGACTACTGAACAAAGCCAGGGAAAGGAGAGAAGAGAAGGGGGAAGGAAATGGATGAGATGGAAAGGGGGGGAAGAGTGGGGGGGGGGGAGATGAAAAGTGAGGGAAGGAAGAGGGTAAGGAAAAGGTGTAAGGGAAGAAGCGGATGAAGATTGTAAAGTGGGGGGAAGGGTAGTAAACTAGATAATTACATATCCTCAGGTTAGAAAAAAAGAGCAGCGGACCATTCAGGTAGTGTAGGTCATCCATTGGTGGTGAAAGACCATGTTTATATTTAGGGATGAGCCGAACACCCCCCCGTTCAGTTAGCGGCAGAACAAACCAAAAATTAGTGCGAACACGCAAACCCCGTTAAAGTCTATGGGACTCAAACGTAAAAAATCTAAATTGCTAATTTTAAAGACTAATATGCAAGTCATAAAAAGTGTTTGGGGACCCGAGGCCTGCCCCAGGGGACATGTATCAATGCAAAAATAAAAAAGTTTTAAAAACGGCTGTTTTTTCGGGAGCAGTGATTTTAATAATGCTTAAAGTGAAACAATACAAGTGTAATATTCCTTTAAATATCATGCCTGGGGAGTGTCTATAGTTTGCCTGTAAAGTGGCGCATTTTTCCCGTGTTTAGAACAGTCCCTGCACAAAATGACATTTCTAAAGGAAAAAAAGTCATTTAAAACTGCTTTCGGTTGTAATGTTACCCCCCTCCTCTCCACTCTATTCTCTCTCTCTCTCCTCTTTGGGTCTGGTATGGATATTAAGGTGAACCCCACACCCAAATTTAAAAAAAAAGGCGTGGAGCCCCCAGGCCCTATATACTCTGAAGAGTAGCAGTATACAGGCGGTCCCTGGGTTAAAAACAAGATAGGGACTGTAGGTTTGTTCTTAAGTTGAATCTGTTTGTAATTTGGAACAGGTACATTTTGTAAGTGTAACTCCAGCCAAAAAATCTATTTTTAAGCTTTTTGGATAACATAGGAAAGGGTTATCATCACCCCTGTAACATTTGTTTTGCCGTCTGTGCCCCTGTTCAGAAGATTTCACCTCACTTTCTGTCCCAATGACAATTGGATTTTGAAAAATTTGGGTTATTAGGGAAACAAGGACTGGTGATAAGCATCAGTGGGGAGACACCTTTTTCCCATATTAACTCTTACAGGAGAGAATTTCCCTTCCTAGGGGTAGATTTCCTCTCACCTCTGTTTGTAAGTCGGATGTTTGAAAATAGGGGACCGCCGGTATAAACTATATGGCCTGCCCTATACACTCTGTGGAAAATTGAGCCTTAGGTGTTGGTGGTACCAGAACACTGTAAGCCTTCACAGTTACTCTTGGTGGGCGCTGGAACGGGCCCTGCTGTGAAATATTATATCAAGAATTGTAATTACATGCATCTGTTAAACAGGGGCATAAAAATTGGGCCTTAGGCGGTGGTGGTGGTGGAACAACACTGTAAAGCCTCACAGATACTTTTGTTGAGCGCAGGAACAGGCCCTGCTGTGAAATATTAGATAAAAAATTGTAATTACGCACCCCTGTTAAACAGGGGCAGAAAAATTGGGCCTTAGGTAGTGGTGGTGGTGCCCTGAACTGAAAATATTCTTAGAAGCTATCATAATAAAAATTGATGAGTAATAGGATAGTCACTCAGCATAATAGGATAGTCACTCAGCACATGCAGTCTTTAAGGGATCCCACATCCATTGAAAAATCATTTGGTTACATCAGCATCAGGTGCTTGGTAGCTGGTGATCCAAGACTGATTTATTTTTATGAATGTGGAGTCTGTGGACAGGCGCACTCTGTGATCAGTTACAAAGCCTCCAGCAGCACTGAATGCGCGTTCAGAAAGAATTCTGGATGCAGGACAGTAGCTTAATTGCATGTTGAGCAAGCTCTGGCCAGTGGTCCATCCTCAAGACCCAGTAACCCAGTGGATGTTCTGGTGGAAAGGTCTCCAAGTCTAATCTTGCCCCTAGATATTCCTGCACCATGTAATTCAGATGCTGGCGATGGTTGCTGGAACCGATCAGACCTGGGCGCTGGGGACTGAAGAATTGCCTGAAGGCATCGGTCAGCCGGCCACCTTCTCCACCGCTCTTTCTGTAACTGAACGAAGCCTCAGTAACATGTTGTCCAGCACCAGGAAATTGTAACCTCCCAGGCTCTGGAAACGCATTGCACAAACCTTTCTGCAAGGCCTCCCGAAGATGGTTCATTCTGTGCTCCCTCTGCGAAGGCTGGATAAGTTCTTCAACCTTACCCTTGTAACGTGGATCAAGAAGGGTTGCCAGCCAGTAATGATCTCTCTCCTTGATACCACAAATCCTAGGGTCCTTTCGCAGGCTTTGCAGGATCAGGGAGGCCATGCAGCGTAGTTTTGCAGAGGCATTTGATCCTGAGTCCTCTGGGTCACTAAGGATCACATGATCCTCAACCACCTCCTCCCAGCCACATACAACTCCATGGGTTTCTGCAAACGATCCCTTGAAGACTGCTGCTGATACTGAGTGTTATCCTCAACCTCCATGCTGACACAATCCTCCTCCTCCTCTTCTTCTTCCTGTGTGATCGGCGGGCCTGCAGGAATACTAGTATCTGGATAAAGGGGGCCTTGAGAGCTAAGGAAGTCCTCCTCTTCCTCCCGCTGTTCTGCCTCAAGTGCCCTCTCCATTATTCCACGAAGTGTGTGCTCCAACAGGAAGAAAAGGGGGATAGTATCACTGATGCATGCACTGTCACTGCTCACCATCCTCATGGCCTCCTCAAATGGTGACAGGACAGTGCATGCATCCTTGATCAGTAGCCACTGGCGTAGTGAAAAAAAAACCAAGCTCCCCTGATCCTGTCTTGGTGCCATACTCACACAGGTACTCATTGATGGCCCTCTGCTGCGTGTGCAGCCACTGCAGCATTGCCAACGTTGAGTTCCACCTGGTGGGCATGTCACAAATGAGGCGGCTCTTGGACAGGTTGCATTTTCTTTGAATGTCAGCCAGCCGAGCACTGGCATTATATGACTGGCTGAAATGACCATAGACTTTCCTGGCCTGCCTCAGGAGATCCTGTAAGCCTGGGTACCTGCTCAAGAACTGCTGCACCACCAAATTCAGGACGTGAGCCAAACAGGGAACATTGGTCAAGTGTCCCTGTCGGAGGGCGGAGAGGAGGTTGGTGCCATTGTCACATACAACCATTCCTGGCTGAAGCTGGCATGGCGTCAACCACCTCTGAGCCTGCCCCTGCAGAAATGACAGAATCTCTGCCCCAGTGTGGCTCCTGTTCCCTAAGCAGACCAACTCAAGCACCACATGGCATCTTTTTGCCTGAGTGCTTGCGTAGCCCCTTGAACGCCTACGGATTCAGAGGAGAAATCTGCAGAGGAAGAGGCCGTAGAGGAAGAAGAAGAGGAGGGGGTGGAAGAGAGAGCTGAATCACCACTAGGAGGAGAGAATCACCACTAGCATTTTGGAGGCGTGGTGGCGGAACAAGCTCCAACAATACTGAACCCTGTCCTGCATACTACCCAGCTGCCAGCAGAGTTACCCAGTACACCGTGAAAGAAAGGTAACGTCCCTGTCCATGCCTGCTGGACCATGAGTCAGCAGTAATATGTACCTTACTGCTGACCACCCTGTCCTATGAGGCCAAGACATAGCCTTCCACATGCTGGTAGAGAATCGGAATGACCTTCCATGAAAAGAAATGGCATTTGGGAACCTGCCACTGAGGTATGCATATTCCACAAATTTACGAAAGGGGCAGAGTCTACCAGCTAAAAAGGCAGCAGTTGCAGTGCTAGCAATTTGGCCAAGCTAGCATTCAGACGCTGAGCATGTAGATGGCTGGGACCAAATTTCTTTCGACGGTTTAACAACTGGGGTAGGGAAATTTGCCTGTTAAAATTGGATGTTGGTGTACCGCTAGCAGATTGGCCGCAAGTACTTGGGAGACCTATTTCTATACCTTCATTCCTCTCAGTGCAGGTTTCTGAGAGGACTGGAGGTACAGTGGGGCAAAAAAGTATTTAGTCACCCACCAAGTGCAAGTTCTCCCACTTAAAAAGATGAGAGAGGACTGTAATTGTTATCATAGGTATACCTCAACTATGAGAGACAAAAAGTGTAAACAAATCCAGACAATCACATTGTCTGATTTTTGAAAGAATTTATTTGCAAATTATGGTGGAAAATAAGTATTTGGTCACCTACACACAAGCAAGATTTCTGTTGTGGGGGTCTGCGGGCGGGTGGCTTATCGGAATCTGGAAGCCCCCTTTAACAAGGGGACCCCCAGATCCGGCCCCCCCCCTGTGTGAATTGGTAATGGGGTAAAAAAAAGTGTCAAAAATGTTAAAAAAAGACAATAGACGGTTTTTGACAATTCCTTTATTAATGTCTTCTTCTTTCCCTGCTTCTTCTTCCATCTTCTTATGGTCTTCCTTCGGTGTTCTTCTTCTTCCTCCATCTTGTTCTTCCCCCGCTTCTTCCTTACTTAAACGGGTGACCCCGCCCCCTCTGACAACACGGGGAAAGCCATAGGGAAGTCCCGTGTGTCAGAGGGGGCGGGGTCACCGGGTGGCCCCGCCATCCGTTATATAAGAGCTGTCACCTGAACAGAAGCGTTACACAGCGGGAGACTCCCATTGAGGCAGATCAGAGGATGAAGCGGAGAAGAAGCCAGAGGAAGATGCCAGATGAGAAGACCGGAGGAAGATAGAGGAAGAAGCGGGGGAAGAACAAGATGGAGGAAGAAGAACACTGAAAGAAGACCAGAAGAAGAAGGAAGAAGAAGCGGGGAAAGAAGAAGACATTAATAAAGGAATTGTCAAAAACCGTCTATTGTCTTTTTTTTTATATTTTTGACAATTTTTTTGTGAAATGGTAGGGGTATATTTGTACCCCATTACCAATTCACACAGGGTGGGGGCGGGATCTGGGTAGTAGTTTTAAATTACTTTTTTTCCTTTAGAAATGTGATTTTGCTGTTAGACTGTTCTAAACACAGGAAACATGCGCCACTTTACAGGCATACTATAGACACCCCCCAGGTATGAAATTTAAAGGAATATTACACTTTTATTGTTTGACTTTAAGCATTATTAAAATCACTGCTCCCGAAAAAAACGGCTGTTTTTAAAAAACTTTTTTGTGCGTTGATACATGTCCCCTGGTGCAGGACCCAGGTCCCCAAACACTTTTTAAGACAATACCATGCATATAAGCCTTTAAAATTAGCACTTTTGATTTTTCATGTTCGTGTCCCATAGACTTTAACAGTGTTCGCGTGTTCGAACAAATTTTTTGCCTGTTCGCATGTTCTGGTGCGAACCGAATGGGGGGGGAGGGTGTTGTTTGCACCCATCCCTACAATGCACCAGGTACTGTATGCACCTACAGGAGTCAACAATGGATTGCACCTCATACTCCTCATGGTTCTCAACCTGTATAGGGTGAGGACGTGGCACCGAGGTGGTAAAGTGGTTGCAGACCAACGGTTTCAATAAGAAGACATGAAGCACATTTGAGATGCGCATACTAGAAGGAAGGTCCAACGCGTAAGCCACTAGGTTAATCCTGCAAAGTATACGGAAAGGCCCAATAAACCAAGGTGCGAACTTCAGTGAGGGAACACGAAGTCGGAGGTTGAGAGATGACAGCCAGACCCTGCCCCCAACCTGGTAGGAAGGCACAGGCAGGCGTCTGCGGTCAGCATGGAGTCTGTACCTATCATTAGCAAGCATGACGCAAAGCCTCCTGGACTTGTGCCCAAGTGGAATGAAGACCACGGAGATGCTCCTCTAGTGCAGGAATACTCTGCGGTGCAGGAATACTCTGCGGAACAAACGAGTCAGCAACATGGAAGGTTGGAAACCATAATTTGCCATAAAGGGAGACAATTGGGAAGCAGAATTCAAGGCACTGTTGTGAGCAAACTCTGCCCATGGTAATAGGTCTGACCAATTGTTGTGATGGTCAGAAATATAGCAACGTAGGAATTGCTCCAAGGACTGATTGGCTCGTTCTGCGGCCCCATTAGACTGCGGGTGATACGCAGAGGAGAAAGCAAGCTGAATTCCCAGCTGTGCACAAAAGGCTCACCAGAACCGGGACACAAACTGACTACCCCTGTCCGAGACAATCATCTTGGGTAGCCCATGTAAGCGAAAGATCTCCCGAGCAAAAATGGAAGCCAGTTCCTTAGAAGTGGGCAACTTCTTAAGTGGAATACAATGACACATCTAAGAGAACCGGTCAACCACCATAAGGGCAACTCCACAATGAAATCCATAGACAGGTGGGTCCAGGGCCTCTCTCCATTGGGTATGAGTTGTAGGAGGCCCACTGGAAGGTGTTGTGGAGTCTTACTCTGAGCACACACGGAACAGGCAGCTACGAAGGCAGTTACATCAGCACATAGACTAGGCCACCAGAATTGTTGGGAAATGGCCCAAACGAGTTGATTCTTACCAGCGTGGCCAGCTGCCTTGGGAGAATGGTAAGTCTGGAGCACGGCAGTACGGAGACATTCTGGGACAAAGCAGCGGTCACAAGGTTTCTCAGGAGGAGCATCGACCCGAGCAGCAAGAATTTTGTCACCCAAAGGAGAAGTAAGACTGGTGCGAACCGTAGCCAGAATACGATCAGGAGGAATCATAGGAACCAGAACCGACTCCGACTAGGAAGTGGAGGGAAATTGTCGTGACAAGGCATCAGCCCTTATATTCTTAGTACCGGGTAGGAATGAGACAATGTGATTGAAACTTACTTGACAAGAAGAGAGCCCATCGCACCCTTCTGGGAGAGAGGCGTTTAGCCTCAGACAAGACTGTGAGATTCTTATGGTCAGTAAGAATGAGAACCGGCACAGTGGTACCTTCGAGGAGATGTCTCCATTCTTTCAGGGCTAAAATGATTGCCAACAGCTCTTTGTCACCAAACTCGCAATTGCACTCAACAGGTGACAATTTCTTGGAAAAGTAGCCACAAGGATGCATAGCACTCTCAGAGTTAGGACGTTGAGACAGAAGGGCGCCAACTCCAGTCTCAGAAGCATCAACCTCAAGGATAAACGGTAACGTAGGATCAGGATGTGCCAACACAGGAGCAGAAACAAAGGCAGCCTTGAGACTTTCAAAGGCCTTAATGGACTCCGGAGACCAACTCTGTGGATTACCATTCTTTCTGGTCATATCGGTCAGGGGCTTGACCAGAGATGAGAAGTTACGAATAAACTTCCGATAATAGTTGGCAAAACCCAGGAAACACTGCAGAGGACGTAACCCCACAGGTCGAGGCAACTGTAGGACTGCCAAAAGTTTCTCTGGGTCCATCGAAAAACCAGCAGTGGAATTTAACCTGTTCCTGATGGAACTCACACTTTTCCAGTTTACAATAGAGATTGTTCTCTCTTAATTTCTGAAGCACACAACAGACATTTGTGTGGTGGCTCTCCAGGGACTTGGAAAATATGAGGATATCATCGAGATAAACCACCACACATAACTGCAACAAATCTCCAATACCAATAACCAATAACCAGCGGAAACTTAGGAGAGGAAATCACTTGGAATTGGATTATGTCATGGTGAAGAGCCCCTATGGCCATGGACAATGGAACTGTCTCATGAGTCACATGGGCAGGCTGTAGAGGTCTCCAGTCAAGAGCCTTAATGGCAAGTGGAGTGTCACGCAGCTGCAGTGGAATTGAGTGCTTTGATACAAAGGCAGCATCAATGAACAGGCCCGCAGCCTCAGAGTCGATTAGAGCCTGTATCTCGATAGACAACTTAGCCCAAGAAAGGGCGACCAAAACCAGGGGCTTATCCTTCTGGATAACTGGGGACGACACAACACCACCTAGGGTCTGTCCATGACAGGACCTCAAGGTTCGGGTGTTCCCAGGACGGGTAGGACAAGACTTCAAAATGTGACCTGCTTGGCCACAATAAAGGCACAATCTCTCCCTCCTCCTATAGACTCTCTCATCCACTGAGAGACGTGTGAAGCCTGCGTGAGGCTTTCGCAAGCGCTCCTTAACCACTTCAGCCCCGGAAGGATTTACACCCTTCCTGACCAGAGCACTTTTTACAATTTGGCAATGCGGCGCTTTAACTGCTAATTGCGCAGTCATGCAATGCTGTACCCAAACGAAATTTGCGTCCTTTTCTTCCCACAAATAGAGCTTTCTTTTGATGGTATTTGATCACCTCTGCGGTTTTTATTTTTTGCGCTATAAACGGAAAAAGACCGAAAATTTAGAAAAAAAAAGATATTTTCTACTTTTTGTTATAAAAAAAATCCAATAAACTCAATTTTAGTCATACATTTAGGCTAAAATGTATTCGGCCACATGTCAAAAATGTCAATAAGCGTATGTTTATTGGTTTGCGCAAAAGTTAATGCGTCTACAAACTAGGGTACATTTTCTGGAATTTACACAGCTTTTAGTTTATGACTGCCTATGTCATTTCTTGAGGTGCTTAAATGGCAGGGCAGTACAAACCCCCTCCAAATGATCCCATTTTGAAAAGTAGACACCCCAAGGAAATTGCTGAGAGGCATGTTGAGCCTATTGAATATTAATTTTTTTTGTCCCAAGTGATTGAATAATGACAAAAAAAAAATAAAATTACAAAACGTTGTCACTAAATGATATATTGCTCACACAGGCCATGGGCATATATGGAATTGCACCCCAAAATACATTTAGCTGCTTTTCCTGAGTATGGGGATACCACATGTGTGGGACTTTTTGGGAGCCTAGCCGCGTACGGGGCCCCCGAAAACCAGGATTCCTAAGGGCGTAAATTTTTTATTTCACTCCTCACTACCTATCACAGTTTTGAAGGCCATAAAATGCCAAGATGGCACAAACCCCCCCAAATGACCCCATTTTGGAAAGTAGACACCCCAAGCTATTTGCTGAGAGGCATGTTGAGTCCATGGAATATTTTATATTTTGACACAAGTTGCGGGAAAGTGACAATTTTTTTTTTTTTTTGCACAAAGTTGTTACTAAATGATATATTGCTCAAACATGCCATGGGCATATGTGGAATTACACCCCAAAATACATTCTTCTGCTTCGCCTGAGTACGGGGATACCACATGTGTGAGACTTTTTGGGAGCCTAACTGCATACGGGGCCCCGAAAACCAATCACCGCCTTCAGGATTTCTAAGGGCGTAAATTTTTGATTTCACTCCTCACTACCTATCACAGTTTTGAAGGCCATAAAATGCCAAGATGGCACAAATCCACAGCGCTGGAGTCACGGCTTTATGTATAGTGGGAGCAAACGCTGTTGCTGTCAAGATAAATAGATCCGCTCTGAATGGCGTACCTGAAAACAAAAAAATGGTTAACAATAAAACACAATAAACAGTAAAGTATAAAAAAATTGCATACCTATAAAGCAAACAGGATAAAAACATAATAACAATAAAACATTGTAGAATAGAATACAGTAAAAAAGAGCAGAACAATAGAGAGAGAATAGAGAGAGAGAACAGAGGGGTTTCTTCACAACACCAGTCGCCATAGTAATTTGGACCGTCGTGTCTGCATGAAGGGAGGTAAGAACGAAAACATTCTTATTATCCCTCCACTTCATAGCGAGCAAATTATTACACTGCAAGCAGGCTCTCTCCCCCAGCCTAAGACGGGAATCTACAAGCCGCTGGGGAAAGCCCCGGCGATTAGGTCACACGGTGCCACATGCTCCAATCTTATGATCAAAAAGGTGACTAAAAAGTGGCACGCTCGTGTAATAATTGTCCACGTACAAGTGGTGCCCCTTTCCGAATAAGGGTGACACCAAGTCCCACACAATTTTGCCAGAGCTTCCTATGTAGTCAGGGCAGTTTGTCGGCTCTACGTGACTCTTTGCCCTCGTAAACCATAAAACTACATGTATAGCCTATGGCCCTGTCACAGAGCTTATACATCTTAATCCCGTATCTGGCACGCTTGCTGGGAAGGTACTGTTTGAATGACAAGCGGCCAGAAAACTTAATCAGGGACTGATCAACGCAAACAACTTGATGGGGAGTAAACAAGTCTGCAAAACGTTGGTTGAAGTGGTTTACGAGGGGCCGAATTTTGTAGAGCCGATCGTATTCAGGGTCTCCACGAGGACGACAGAGTTCATTGTCATTGAAGTGCATGAACCGCAAGATCTGCTCACATCGTGCCCTGGTCATGGAGGCAGAGAACAAGGGCATATGGTGAATTGGGTCAGTGGACCAATATGACCGCAACTCACTCTTTTTGGTTATGCCCATGTTGAGGGAAAGGCCCAGAAAGAGCTTAAATTCAGAGACCGTAATTGGTCTCCAATCTCTGGCAAGGGAGGACTGGGGAATAGTGGCGATGTGTTGACCAACGTATAAATTGCTTTGGTCCACAATAGATCTATAGAGATCTTCGGTGAAAAACAGCAAATAAAAATCAAGTGACGTAAATTTAACTGTTTCCACCTGAATGCCGGGTTGGCCAGTGAATGGGGGAAGTACGGGTATGCCAGAGTTCAGTAACCAGATCAGGTAATCAGCCAGGCCAGAAGTCAGGGATCCAAGTAGAGGAACAGCAAGCAGGATAAGGCACCAGAAGGGATGTCAGCAAAGCCAGCCTTTAAACAGGAACGCAGGAGATGGTTTCTTGTGATGTGACCAAGGCGAAGGCAGGAATGACGTGAGCTGGAGATCTTTAAGTAGGTGGGACTGACGAGCAGATCCACAACAGCTCGTTAACTTTGGAGAGAGACGAGAGCTGGCAATTAGTCAACAGCTGAGCGGCCAGCTCAGAGAAGGAAGGGCTGAGCCAGCCCTGAAAACCTCCTAGAGCAGGTGTTTGAGCGGCCGGGGCTGTAATAGACAAGAAGACACGCTTGTCAGTGCATAACGCACTTTCCCCCGCATTTTCTTACTTACCCAAAGTTGGCCCTTACCTGATATTGTGGTGGTCTTGGTTATGTGGTGTTAGACCCATGCTGGTGGAAATACTGAAAGGGGCAAAGGGGACTGCATGGCAACAGAGAGAAAAAAGGGAAGCAAGAGAGGGAAAAAATACATATATACTCTTTTTTTTGGCAAACAGAAACAAATTTAAATAAAAGAAATCTGGCCAAACCCCCCATCCCCTAGTAATACATTCTCCCCCCACCTTCTATCCCCATCACTAGAATTATCTGTCATTGACTGTTCCTCAGAATGAGATGCTGTCTCTCTGGGTGCCTGAATCAAAAAGGCATCCATTACCTGGCCATTTGTGCTCTTTAAATAGAGCACCTGAGAGAAAGAGAGAAACTCAGCCCTCCCCCACCCCTGTTCTAATAAAAAAAAGGGCTAGTACAAATGGAGGGAAGCCAACACCCATCCACACAAAAGGACACTTTTAGGCTGGCTACACATCATACAATCCTCTGCAGATTTTTTCCCATAGATTTACCAAAACAACACAATACGAAGTCAAACCTTAAGAGCCTCAATTTGTATGCAATCAGGCAGGCCTCTGCAATACATGTGTAGCGCTTACCCCCGAAGGAGCGGCTTAATATTTACTATATCCGTAATTCACGTTTACTACTCAACCCTCGCAGCCCATAGATTTAAAAGTCACAGTCCTTAATGCTTTTTCTTAATGCTTTATTCATCAACATAAACTGGGATGAGAGAAGGACTTCCTTTGAGATGCTCTTTTGTTACATTGTCATCTTTCAATGATTCTTACAGGAAAATCTATGAACAATTGCAGGTAGTCAGAAAATCATTTTAAACGATCTCTTCAATCAGGGACGATGGAAGTAGATTTGATAGAGAATGAGTTGATAAAGAGTCACTCTGAATAACTTCTTCATCTGGATAACTTTAAAAGGAACGATCCATATCTCTATATGTGTACTTGCAGCTTCACCGCTACCTCTTTACCCCTACTTCCCACTGACATGGTACTTCCAAATTAAGCTAAAGGAGAGACACTCTGAATAACTCCTCCCGCTTGGATTGGAATCCCGGGGCAATGCTAAACTCAAAGTAATAGGCCATTACTGCTCATCTCACTGACTTTTGCACCAACAACCCTCAGTCTCTGGTAGTACCCTTTCCTTGGGGTTTCACTCACGTGATCAATAGTCCATGTGCCACTCATAAACGATCGATCACCCAGTTTCCTTCCGTTTTGTTGCTACTTCATCCGTAATGATTCTCAGTTTCTCTACCTCTTTGTGGCCCGCTTCCCTCCCCGCGGCCTACGACATCCACGACTACATGCTGTAAGATGTTGTCTGTTCCTCCATGAGGATCGAATCTCCACCTTTCTCGCTAAGGTGAAGCTCCGTTGGCTCCCTGGAGGGGAAAACCTCCTACTTCTCCTCACTCGGCATCCAGGCAGTGAGGTGACAGGATGTGATCGTCTCTGCCGCTACTGACGGCTTTGCTAAGCGGCGGAGATAACGGGAGCGTAACGGGAGGGGGTGGGCACCTCTCCCACCACCGATAAAAGTGATCTTTCGGCGAATTCTCCGCGGAGACCACTTTTAGCTTAAAGGGAAACGCACGCCGTTCCCGAAAATACCGGGGTTATGGCAACTAGCTGCTGCCATAACAACGGTTTTTGGCGTCAAAGTACCGATGTATGGGTACGGCGATTTGTGTGATGTGGTTAAACACACTGCTATTATTTTGAACTCAACTGTATATATACACTCACCGGCCACTTTATTAGGTACACCTGTTCAATTGCTTGGTAACACAAACTGCTAATCAACCAATCACATGACATGCATTTAGGCATCTAAACCGAAGTTCAAACTGAGCATCAGAATGGGGAAGAAAAGGGAATTTAAGTTACTTTGAATGTGGCATGGTTGGTGCCAGACGGGCTCAAATTTCGAATTTTTAAATCTTTGTATTTTTGAATTTCGGAAAAATTTGTTAATTTGAATATTTCCAAATTTGTTGAATTTTGTCGAAAAGCAAATTCGGAATGAAATGAATTGCACATGTCTAATATAGTTCCCATATTTAAATGCATCTACAAGCAATTACATACAGTGGGGACGGAAAGTATTCAGGCCCCCTTAAATTTTTCACTCTTTGTTATATTGCAGCCATTTGCTAAAATCATTTAAGTTAATTTTTTCCTCATTAATGTACATACAGCACCCCATATTGACAGAAAAACACAGATTTGTTGACATTTTTGCAGATTTATTAAAAAAGAAAAACTGAAATATCACATGGTCCTAAGTATTCAGACCCTTTGCTCAGTATTTAGTAGAAGCACCCTTTTGATCTAATACAGCCATGAGTCTTTTTGGGAAAGATGCAACAAGTTTTTCACACCTGGATTTGGGGATCCTCTGCCATTCCTCCTTGCAGATCCTCTCCAGTTCTGTCAGGTTGGATGGTAAACGCTGGTGGACAGCCATTTTTAGGTCTCTCCAGAGATGCTCAATTGGGTTTAAGTCAGGGCTCTGGCTGGGCCATTCAGGAACATTCACGGAGTTGTTGTGAAGCCCCTCCTTCGTTATTTCAGCTGTGTGCTTAGGGTCATTGTCTTGTTTGAGGAAAAAAAATGAACTTAAATGATTTTAGCAAATGGCTGCAATATAACAACGAGTTAAAAATTTAAGGGGGTCTGAATACTTTCTGTCCCCACTGTATATGTACAGTATTTGTATCTCCTATTCACATTTCATAGTATTCAACCTTTCCCACTAAAATAATTGTATTTCCTGACAGACTCCATGGCAGCCTACGTGTGGGTTAACCCCGCCTCCTCTCCAATGCTATAGGACCCCCTACCCTATAAGAATGAGCTCACCTGTACAGACTGTGTTCCTTTTTTGTCCTCCTCCATGGACCTACATCACGATTGTTCCTGTTGGCGTCCGGTCGGATTGTTCCAAAATCTAGCATACCATGGTACGGTGTGGCTCAGGGCCCAGCTATGAGCGGGCGAGTAGCTTTCATGGCACTAAAATACACCACTCGTGGAGGGTGGATGCCTCATTATGCTTGAAGGTGGACGCATCATCGGCTGGCAAGGTCTGCAAATTTCTTACTTCTTCCATGGCAGTCGTTTCTTTGTATATACTATTATGTTGTTTGTCTCCCGGTTCTCCGCGGTACTCCCCGGTACCTCTGTGTCCCCTCATTGCATTCGGAACGCTTCTGCGTTCCAGGCCGCTGCGGTGCTTCCAGGTAGCGGTCGCCGCAGTCGTTCTGCGCATGCGCGGGGCCTTCGTGAAAACGAGGCTTGGCTCGCGCATGCGCGGAGTGGCGAATCTTCCGGCGGCCGCACAGGCGCCGTATGGCTGTCTCCCACGGCGCAGGCGCGTGGTGGAGGAGCGGTGACGTCACTCAGGCGGGGGACTTGATTGTCTTCATCGCCTGTCAAGGACGGGATTTCCCGCAGACAGTGAGCGGCAACTTCCCCCAGCCTGGTCAGTGTTGGTCTAACTGAGTTTTCTCCCCTTAAAGGGGAAAATTGAAGATAAAATAAATAAATAATTTATAAATATATATGCATATATTGAAGAAAATAAATAAAGAAATAAAAGAGAACTTTATACTTCTATATACTCGTTCTTACTTTATACAGCATGTATCTACACTCCTGTTTGGATTGTGAGTAAAAAAATATATATAAATAAAATATATATGTAAATATATATATATATATCTTATATATATATATATAATATTTCCGGTTGGCTCGGTTTGTGTAGCATTTCCGGGTCATCTGTAGACCATCAGTGTCATGGTGACGTTCTGTCCAGCGGTTATGGATAGGTCACTGCCTTCATACAGCCAGCCCTCATGCACAAGGTACGTGCAGGCGAGGGGAGGGGCCGAGGTTGAAGTCTCAAGGGATTGAGATTGCGTTTTGTTCCCCCCCCCATTCTTTTTTTTTTCAGCCCTTTTGAGATCAGATGACAGAGACCTTGCCAGGCCACAACATTTACAAGAGGAGATGTCAGCATTCCTCCTCCAACTAGAGGAGATGTTGCCATTCCTCCTACAACTAGAGGAGACCTTGCCATTCCTCCTCCATCCAGAGGAGACGTTGCCATTCCTCCTCCATCCAGAGGAGACGTTGCCATTCCTCCTCCATCCAGAGGAGACGTTGCCATTCCTCCTCCATCCAGAGGAGACGTTGCCATTCCTCCTCCATTCAGAGGAGACGTTGCCATTCCTCCTCCATCCAGAGGAGACGTTGCCATTCCTCCTCCATCCAGAGGAGACGTTGCCATTCCTCCTCCATCCAGAGGAGACGTTGCCATTCCTCCTCCATCCAGAGGAGACGTTGCCATTCCTCCTCCATCCAGAGGAGACGTTGCCATTCCTCCTCCATCCAGAGGAGACGTTGCCATTCCTCCTCCATCCAGAGGAGACGTTGCCATTCCTCCTCCATCCAGAGGAGACGTTGCCATTCCTCCTCCATCCAGAGGAGATGTTGCCATTCCTCCTCCAATCACCGTACCCACCGCCCTATCAGCCGCTCGGATGGCAGAGCCTGCTGGAGATGTGGGACACGAGTCTCGGAAGGCAAGTCTGTATGTGTCCACCGTTGTGCCTGGGCGGTTGGGGATAAGAAACAGAAAACAAGATTATGGAGTCTCTTGTGAAAGGGGTGAGGAAGCAATCCCTAGGAGATGGGAGACATCCCTCACATGGAGCCAGTTGTCCATCCCACCCGGCTCCTTGGCTGGTGTGGCCCAAGGATTTCGGGTCCTTCCCAGCCCTACGCTGCTTCTCCGGATTCTTCTGACATCAAGTTGGAAGGGGATGAATGTGTCGGAAGCTCTGATGTCTCTCTGATTCCTCCACGGGTCAAAGCGATTAAGGAAGCCCTTAAGTGAGTAGACCCTTCCTCCCCCCCTAAGCATAGTAGTTCTTTAAGCACCTGGGGGAAGGGCGCTCTCTCTCTCTCTCTTTCTGCTCCTCACGGATGAAAGGATGAGGAGTGCAACTAAGTGGACGAGAAAACTTCCACATCAAACTATACCTCCAGAGTGTATCCCTTCAAGACAGAAGAAGTGGAGTGTCGGGGAAACACTCCCCTTATAAATGCAGCGTTGTTGCGTCTGACATTACAGGTTGCTCTACCTTAGAAGATGCCGTGTCCTGCAGGACAGGCTCGAGAGAAGTCAGATCAAGATCTCAAGGAAGCTTACAGGTTTGCCGGTATGGCTTGTAACCCTGCCCTAGCAGCTATGTCCAAAGGTTATGGAAGCCTGGACAGAGATTGCAGTCTTCGTACTCAGGGGAGCTTCGGAAGAGTTCTCCAGAAGTTTAGCAGTGAAGGAGCTGAAGCCGGCGTCAATCTGCTTCACCTGTTGGCCTGGACTAAATGATCCTCGGTCATGGTTCAACGGGCCTTATAGTTACGCCTTCCCCAGATTAAGCGTCTGCTCGGTCGGAAGAGTCCCCAGTACGGGAGGTGTTGAACGCTCGTGAGAAGCTTGTGTTTTAATCCTGGCTGGGTCTTCATAAAGAACTGGAGCAGAGTGCAAGCATCCTTCCGTAAAACCCGCTAAGAGTAGGGCGTCTGATGGTCGGGAACCAGCCGAAACTTTTGGGTTACGTCCGCCCGGGCAGTTCGGGCGGGGAGGCTCGTCTGCTCCTCTTCCAGCACGTCTGGGTGGCCTCCATCACTGGTTACTGGGCTGTCAAGATGGTTTTATCGAGCCACACATGGTCCTTCACTAATACCCCTTTCCCCAGATTTATTCCACTCTGCTAACTCAGTTGGAAGAGCAGGAGCAGGTGTTACTGTACACGCCCCGAGGGACGTAGAATTCCAGGGGTATACTTTCCCCTCTTCTGAACACAAAAGTAACAGTTTTGGTGTCTAGTTTTAGATCTATCTTACCTATACAAGTATATAAAATTTGTAGATACGTTGGAAGGCTCTGTCGACCTTCTATACGGCCAGGACATTGGCTAATCCCAATTGACTTAAAAGATGTTTACCTCTAGTTCCAAATTGGGCGAGACCATCTACAGTTCTTCTTCTTCCTTATCGGGCTGATGACCTCACACGTGTCTTCTTAAAAAAAAAAAAATTTTCTCCAGCCATAGTGGCCCTCATTTAAACGGGAGGGGTACGTCTTTATCACTATTTCGATGACCTCGTCTTGCTATCCTAACACAAAGACCAGTTGCTGGTTCTCAGGGAACTGGTTATCTCTACCCTGATCAGCTTCAGGTGGCTCCTAAAAAGAAAAAAAAAAAAAAAAAGAACTACCGCCTCAACGGTCTTCACGACCCCTATGGTCAAGTGGTCTCTGCAGATACCCGCTCCAGTCAGGTTTTCTGCAGCGAGGGAGATCAAGGGGCAACAGTCAACCTATTTACATATCAACGACGTGGTGCAGCCTCTTCTGGTGTCTTCAGCGCAAAATCTGCTCAATTGCCACTTCGTTGCCCCATCTCATGGTCAAGGTCACGACTGATGCCAGCGGTTCCGGTTGGGGAGCCCTCTGCAGTTAGGATCTGGCTTAAGGCAAGTTGGGTACGCATCTTCTCAACCCGGGCTAGAATGTCCCGGATCTTCGGACAGCCTAGTGTGCCCTTCAGTTTTTCTCCCATCTCCGGAAGGGAGAGTCAGTATTATAAAGAATGAATGACACAATGGCGATCTTCTATGTGAAGAGTCATAGGGGCACTCGAAGATCCACACTATGCCGGAAGATCGAGCCCATCATATCTTGGGCCCAGTAGAGCCTGACCGGCATTTCAATGGCCTATATTCCTCGAATCTAGATCGTCTGATCGTATTTCTATGCGCAGACACTAAAGAATGGTCTTCTCGTGTGCAGACATTCAAGTGGATTCTGTTCCTAGGAGTCAATCCCGAAGTGGATCTTTTTCTTTTTCTTCACAGGCAACCTCAAGCTGGTGAGGTGTTACAACCCGGGGTCATTACAGCTAGGCCTCTGGAGTGGGTGCCCTGACAGATCGTTTTAGCTTCAAGAGGGCATACGCCTTTTCTATCAATCCCAATAATTTTCAGGCTCTTACGAAGATCTCATGAGGAAGCAGTCAAAGTGGTGGCAGTAGCCCCTTATTGGCCAATCGCCCCTGACTTCCCCTCCTGAGCCAGCTCAGCTTCCGGGTTCCGGTGCCTCTCCCTCTCAGGCTGGTCCTTCTTTCTCAAGGGACAGTTCTGTACCCTTGTCCGGCTCGGATGTGCTTCAAGGGTGATTGCCACTCTCATGAACTCTACTGGGACGAGCATGAATTAGGTCGACAGGAGAATTCAGGACAAGTCGGTTGAGTTCTCATTCTCTGAGCAGGTCATGTAGAAATCCAAAAGCTCAGGATATCTTCAGCTTTTTCGGCCTAGATTTATCTCTATCCATCAGCTCTCTTAGGGTCCAAGTCTCAGCCTTGTTGGCCTTCTCCAGAACTTCGTGGGCTGTTTACCCTTTAGTCCACCAGTCGTTCCATGGGCAGCTAACGCTTAGACCTCAAAAAGGAGACCAAGATTTCCCAATTGAGACCTTCCCCTTGTCATTGGCTCACTGTCTGAACTCAGTAATACAGGGTCCTCCCCGCTTTCTATTGGAGGCCTTTTTAACTAAAATCAATGTCATAGTAGCCATTACCTTGGCTAGAGGGTCTCGGAGGTCACGTCCCTAGGTTACGAAGAACCTTTTTCTGTCCTTCTTCCCGGACCAGATGGTCCTTTTTCCCATGCTCAGCTCAAATCCAAGAATTACCTCAAGGTTCCATAGGATCCAGGAAATCGTCCTATCCTCTGGTCATGGACGAAATTCTGAAGGTATACCTACAAGCTACTTCCTTCCTTTTGGACATTCTGTCTACCTGTCCATCCTGCATTTCGGCAGTAACAAACTGAATCAAGCCTCGTCCAGAACTGTACAGTTTGTTCATCAGCCTTATAGAGATAGGATCCTGACTCCTCCGGAGGCGGTGACGGCACGTTCCACCAAGGGTATAGCGGCTTCATGGGCAGCAGCCCGGTACGTGTGTTCAGGCGTTATCTGCAAGCGGCCTCAAGGGCCCCTATTAAAACCTTAATGTCAGATTACTTTACTGAGCCTGCTTCGCTTTCTTCTGTGAGCTTTGGTTTATAAATCCTGTCGGTTGACGGGTCAAATTATATTTATTGCTGTTCAGCATACCCACCCGTGTGGAATGGCTAGTTATTTCCCACACGTAGGCTGCCATGGAGTGTGTCAGGAAAAAGGAAAATTTATTATCAAATACTTACCGTAATTTTCCTTTCCTGATGGACTCCATGGCAGACGGAGTTCCCACCCATCGGTCAAAGAGTAGGCTAGTTACGGAACACAGTCTGTACAGGTGAGCTCATTCTTATAGGGTAGGGGGTCCTATAGCATTGGAGAGGAGGCGGGGTTAACCCACACGTAGGCTGCCATGGAGTCCATCAGGAAAGGAAAATTACGGTAAGTATTTGATAATAAATTTTCCTTTTTTGCTTTTAAGCAGGACTTTCCTGTTTGTCTGGTCCTGTTCGTCTGCTATTTCATAACTAGGTATTGTCCTGCAATCAAACTTTTAACATTTATTTGAATGTGGCCCTCCTTTCATTTCTCTTTTTTGGGGAGGGTGGTAGCATTTAATGTGATGGCTCTTCTCAAGTTACTATATTTGTCAAAGAGACAAAGATAAATCATTTCAGAACTTTTTTCACCTTTAATGTGACCTATAACTGTACAACAAACTGAAATATTTTAGGTAGAGGGAAATAAAAATAAAAAATAAAATGATATGGTTACATAAGTGTGCACACCCTTAAACTAGTACTTTGTTGAAGCACCTTTTGATTTTATTACAGCACTCAGTCTTTTTGGGTATGAGTCTATCAGCATGGCACATCTTGACTTGGCAATATTTGCCCACTCTTCTTTGCAAAAACACACTCCATATCTGTCAGATTGTGAGGGCATCTCCTGTGCACAGCCCTCTTCAGATCACTCCACTTTTTCAATTATCAATCGGATTCAGGTCTTGGCTGGCTGGGCCATTCTAACACTTCTTCTGGTGAAGCCATTCCTTTGTTGATTTGGATGTATGCTTTGGGTCATTGTCATGCTGAAAGATGAAGTTCCTCTTCATGTTCAGCTTTCTAGCAGAAGCCTGAAGGTTTTGTGCCAATATTGACTGGTGTTTGGAACTGTTCATAATTCCCTCTACCTTGACTAAAGCCACTGTTCCAGCTGAAGAAAAAACAGCCCCAAAGCACAATGCTGCCACCGCCATGGTTCACTATGGGTATGGTGTTCTTTTAGTGATGTGCAGTGTTGTTTTTGCGCCAAACATATCTTTGTGAATTATGGGCAAAAAGTTCAACCTTGGTTTCATCAGACCATAACACATTTTCCCACATGCTTTTGGGAGACTTCAAATGTGTTTTTGCAAAATTTAGCCAGGTTTCCGTCTTGCCACTCTACCCCATAGCCCAGACATATGAAGAATACAGGAGATTGTTATCACATGTACCACACAGCCAGTACTTGCCAGATATTCCTGCGGCTCCTTTAGGCTGGGTTCACACTATTTTTGCTGTAGGATGCAACTAAGAAAATGTCAGGAAAGACCTACTAGAACAGCTGAACTTTATTTGGGGTTAATCAGAGGCACGTTAAATGATGGCAGATGTGTACGGGCTCTGACTATTTAACATGAGTTTGAATGTGCTTGCTTAATTTTGAACACAGCTACATCCCCAGTTATAAGAGGGTGTGCACACTTATGCAACCACATTATTTTAGTGTTTTATTTTTACTTCCCTCTCCCTAAAAGATTTCAGTTTGTTTTTCAATTGAGTTGTACAGTTTATAGGTCACATTAAAAGGTGGAAAAAGTTCTGAAATTATTTATCTTTGTTTCATTTTTTTACATCACAGAAACCTGACATTTTAACAGGTGTGTGTAGACGTTTTATATCCACTGTATATATATTTATAAATGTATATACTGTGTGTCTATATATATATATATATATATATATATATATATATATATATATATATATATATATATATATATATATATATATATATATATATATATATATATATATTTTTTTTTTTTATATGCTGTATGTTTTGTACATTGTAATTAACCATTTCTATGCACAGTCCCCATGCTGGGAATACATTGTAAAAAAAAAAAAAACACCCCTTTGAGAACCAACTTCCAACACTTTTTTACAGTGATCCCTCTCAATCCCCACTGTCACTGCCAAATAAGAGTTGTTCCCAATCATATGATCACTATAACTACTATTGGATCTCCAACAGGTTTGAGACTTCTTTGAAATTAATATAGGTCTTCAGAGTGCAAATGGATACTCTTATGCCCTGCACACACACGGTCGGACATTGATCAAACATCCCAACAACAAAATCCATGGATTTTTTCCGACTGATATTGGCTCAAACTTGTCTTGCATACACACAGTCACACAAAGTTGTCGGAAAATCCGATCGTTTTGAACACGGTGACGTAAAACACGCAAGTCAGGACTATAAACGGGGCAGTAGCCAATATCTTTCGTCTTTTAATTTATTCTGAGCATTAGTCGCACTTTGTGCGTCGGATTTGTGTACATACGATCGGAATAATTTCGACAACAGATTTTGTTCTCAGAAAATTTTATAGCAAGCTCTCAAACTTAGTGTGTTGGAAATTCTGATGGAAAATGTGTGATGGGGCCCACACACGGTCGGAATTTCCAACAACAAGGTCCTATCACACATTTTCTGTCGGAAAATCCGACCGTGTGTATAGGGCATTAGGCTCCTTTCACGCAGGCTGTCTGATCAGGTCCACCTGTCAGTTTTTCAGGCGGACCTGATTGGACCCTGCATCATACTTTATGGAGCAGTAGGATGGCCACTGCCATTCGATCCTGTCCACAAAAAACAGAAGGATGGTGGTCCCATTTTACTATTAAAATAAATGCTAGCTGCCATAACCCCTGTATTTTCGAGAATGCTGAGCATTTCTCTTTAAAATAAAAGTGGTCTCTGCGGCAGATTCACCACGAGATCACTTTTATCGGCGGACTCGCCAGTAGCGGCGGAGACGATTGCGTCCTTTCCTGTGGAAGCCTGGCTGCTGACTGAGGGGAAGATGGCCCCCACTCGGCTCCATAGCATGGGAGGGCAGAAGCGACGTCAAACCTCACTTCCGCCCATAGCTCTTAAAGAAGAATTTTTTTTTTTTTTCATTTTTTTTCTATTGCATTTTAGTGTAAATATGATATCTGAGGTCTTTTTGATCTCAGATCTCATATTTAAGAGGTCCTGTCATGCTTTGTTTCTATTACAAGGGATGTTTACATCCCTTGTAATAGGAATAAAAGTGACCCAAAATGTTTTTTTTAAAAAGACAGTGTCAAAATAAAAAATTAAAAGTAAAATAAATAAAAAAAAAAAAACATTTTTTTAAAGCGCCCCGTCCCGACGAGCTTGCGCGCAGAAGCGAACGCATATGTGAGTAGCGCCCGCATATGAAAACGGCATCCAAACCACACATGTGAGGTATCACCGCGATCGTTAGAGTGAGAGCAATAATTTTAGCCCTAGACCTCCTCTGTAACTCAAAACTGGTAAACTGTAGAAATTTTTTAATTCACCTATGGAGATTTTTGAGAGTAAAAGTTTGTCGCCATTCCACGAGTGGGCACAATGTTGAAGCGTGATATGTTGGGTATCAATCTACTCGGCCTAACATTATCTTCCACAATATAAAAAAATTGGGCTAACTTTACTGTTATATTATATACTTATTTTTTAATTCAAAAAAAGTGTATTTTTTCCAAAAAAAAGTGCGCTTGTAAGACTTGTAAGACCTTTTATTCTGTAGGGTGTTAGAACAAAATATATATGATGTTTGGGGGTTCTAAGTCATTTTCTAGCAAAAAAAAATGATTTTAATATGTAAACAAGTGTCAAAAAAGAGGCTCGGTTCTTAAGGCTACTTTCACACTGAGGCGCTTTAGCACTAAAAATAACACCTGCAAAGAGCCTGTAAAGCGCTTCTTCAGTCCCGATAAAAATCGCAGATCACCGAGATTACTAGTAAAAAATAATAATAATAAAAATACCATAAATCTTTCCCCTATTTTGTAGATGCTATAACGCATATTGCAATTTTTTTTTTTTTTTTACCAAAAATATGTAGAAGAATACATATCAGCCTAATCTAAGGAAAAAAATTGTTTTTAAATTTGGGATATTTATTATAGCAAAAAGTAAAAGATATTGTGTTTTTTTTTTTTTAAATTATCGCTCTTCTTTTGTTTATAGTGCAGAAAATAAAAACCGCAGAGGTAATCAAATACCATCAAAAGAAAGCTCTATTTGTGGGAAAAAATTTTGTCTGGGTACAGTGTTACGCGAAAATGCAATTGTCAGTCAAAGCGATGCAGTGCCGTAGTAAGGAATTTTGAAGTAAGGAATTTTATGTCCCCCACCCTGCCGCTGAGCAGTAAGGAGAGTGGTAATGTAGCGCTCAGAGCGCGCGAGTGGGTGTGGCCAAATTGCCCTTGCTGACATCATCACACTTCTCGGTTACTTGGGGAACCACAGCCTGGTCCAGGTAATATGTCCAGGTCTCAGGAGGACTGAAACCCTGACACATGATTCAACACCTGAACTGTCCAGCTGAATCATGGACAGGTGGTACACCCTAGGTGTCTGGCACCCATGAAACTACTTTGCACTGCACCTACTATGCCTTACGACCCACTCTATGTGGAGGGAGGTCGACAACTCATGGCTCTGGAGGTTCTCATTGGACTGAAGGAGTCCTGGGTCTTTGCTACATATATTATAGATGCAGCAGTCTGCTTCTCAAAAATAGGGAGATTGACAAGGAGGTCCCCCCTAGTTGCTTGTATAACCACTGGAGGAGCACCCGAGCACTTTTGCAGTTAGGGAGGCCATATGGTTGAGACCCTGGACTGCGTATTGCTTCCTAAAAACAAAAGTGGGGAAGAATGGAAGGGGTTCAAGAAAAATGCTCGTATAAACAGGCTGTCAAAACTGCGTACCCTGAACAAGCTAATGGTCAACCTGCTCCTACATACTGCAGCATCTGCAAGTGCCGGAAGACCAGCAATATCCAGCCCATGTACTGGGTGAGTCTAATGGGAATGGTTTAATAATTATCAACCAGCTGCTGCACCTGCAGCACTCTGAGGACAGTGGCAGGGTCTGCATCCCTTTAGACATGATTTCCTATTGGGAGTATCTTGCAAAAAAATATATTTTTGTAGCAGTGGATGCCAAACGCTTCACGGGTTTCTGGACAGCATGCTGTACAGAGCCTTGGATGAAGGTATCAGACACTCATGGTCACTTCGGGAAATTCCTCACTGCTCCTCC
Organism: Aquarana catesbeiana; assembly: GCF_042186555.1. Classification (NCBI taxonomy): domain Eukaryota; kingdom Metazoa; phylum Chordata; class Amphibia; order Anura; family Ranidae; genus Aquarana; species Aquarana catesbeiana. The sequence continues at coordinate 194,908,145 of NC_133326.1, forward strand.
TCCAGACCATTTCTCTCCCACGGGCACCTGCACAAATTTGAACTAGAATTCTTAGTGCAAGGGAGGAAACAGGATAGAACACAGTTAATAGGTATTACTCAGTATGAGTAGCGGTCCGCGGTGATGGAAAGACCTTAAGTAAGTCTTGGTCCGCTAGGACACTCAGACTGGGGAATGGCTACGAATCATGTCTGCAAGACAACTGGGAACATGCACTGAGAAGGACTTTCGGTCAAGGCAAGCAGAGATCCCCAGCCAAGGAGATAACCTTGAACGCGCTGGGGGTTCAAACGGCCCCTTTAGCACTTTGGCCTTACTACACATAGTCAAGGAGGACCAATCTCCTTGCAGTTTAGCAAAAGGGCAGCAGTCACCTATATTCAGCTCCAGGATGAAACTCGCAGCAATATGCTATTGAGAGAGGTGAAACCCTTAACGCCTGGGGCGGAAGATCACCAGCAAAATTTCGGAAGCAGTTTACCTCCCAGCGGTTTCTTTTGAACAAGTACAAGCTTCCCAGAGCACAATGAGTGGGTATACGACCCAGGTCTTCTCTGAGCTGGTCCACAGGTGGGGCCTACCACAGACAGACCTCCTCATTTCCCACAGTAATCACAATCTTTGGTCTGATTTTGTCTGTACCCCAAGGGGCAGATGCTCTGGTCTCTCCCTGGGACTACAATCTAACCTATATATTTTTCCCCAACATTTCCCGTAAATGAGATTCCACTTGAGGCTGTCAAGGGAGAACATAGTTGTCATAGCCAGTCCTCCATATTGACCAGGAGGCCCTCAGTTTTCCCTGGCCATTCATTTCAGGATACAGAAGACATTTCCCCTCTATAACATACGCAGACTGGGGCTGCAAGCAGGGACACTAAGGGGGGAGGATGGGCAACTCCGGTTGCTCCAGTTTCACTCCAGAGTGATCTCTACTTTGTTGTGTGCGAGAAGACATTCTACTTACAGCATCTAGGTCTAATTCTGGAACAAGTTTTCTTGGTAGGGCAAGACATTGATCCTACTGCCCTGCCAGCTGTTCCATACTTCCTCCAGGCCTTAGCCTATCCTCACATAGTTCATGAGTGTGGGCTATATTGGCAATAACACATTTGAATGGGCCAAGAATCCTTAAGTTTGCACAACTTTTGAGGACAGTCGTGAAGAGTCGGTCACCAAGGAAGAAAGATCTATTGCAGTTGCTGGATCTCATATCAGTTTAACCGTTTGTTCCAACAGAGCAGTGTTCGGTTCAGGCCATCACTTACAAGGCAGTATCAACTGCAAAAACTTTAAGCAGAAGATTATCAGAGATTCAAGCTCTTGGAGCTTCAAAGTAAAAATATAAATATATATTTCTTCCTTTCCAAAAAGAGTAAAGTTGGATCTTGTAGATCATCCTGCATCAAACGTAGCAACAGACTGCTATTTAACAGACAGCTGGACATTGCCTAACTTTCCAGAACATCACACAGGAAAGTCACATGCACTGTTCATTTTCAGAACTTTAAAGGAGTATCTCTCCACAATTGTCCCTTTCAGGTCATCTAAATAAACCTTTTGTCATTCCAGCTGGGAATCATCAAGGGAAAGAGGTTACTGCCTGGATCCTAGCAGGCTTGGGTTGTGTATATAAGACTATAGGTCGCAAGCCTCCGTCAGTGGCGGAGGAGCACTCTACCAGAGCAGTTAAAGCCTCATAGGCAACACATTCAAGAGAATCTATGGTACCCATCTGTACAGGGGTATCATGGTCGCTCCAACATTCCTACTCAAACTTGACGGAATAGATGTCATCAGGGGACTTTGTAGGAAGGACTATTTAGTCCTCTGTCTCATCCTAATTAGAAGATTGGTTTGACAAATAGATCCCACCCTATCAGCTAGTTATTTATCACTAGTATGCTGCCATGTTGGCGTCAGGAAAAAGGAAAATTGTATCAAATTCTTACCGTAATTTTCCTTTCCTGACGCCAAACCATGGCAGCATATGAGCCCACCCATGTGCGTTCTGGAATGTGGCTTGTTACAAAGAATGGGGTGGCGTCTAACCATGCCTTCATTTATGATATTCACTGGACCTGAGGGAGTGGTCAAGAGGCGGAGCGCCATCACTAGTATGCTGCCATGATTTGGCGTCAGGAAAGGAAAATTACAGTAAGTATTTAAGAAAGTATTTTTCGTTATATGGTTATATCTATTTATATTTGATGGTTTTATATGTATTGTCCTGGTCAATTGTCTGTTGGTATTTATTTGCATATGGGTGTCTTCAGATTGGTAGGGGGTAATCAGTTTTTACTGATGTTCATTTAACATTTTAACCACTTAAGCCCCGGACCATTTGGCTGACCAGAGCGTTTTTTTGTGATTCGGCACTGCGTCGCTTTAACTGACAATTGCGCGGTCGTGGGACGTGGCTCCCAAACAAAATTGATGTCCTTTTTTCCCCACAAATAGAGCTTTCTTTTGGTGGTATTTGTTCACCTATGCAGTTTTATTTTTTGCACTATAAACAAAAAAAAGTAATGATGGAGTTTTGCCTCATCTAGCCGACTAGGTTGCCTATGCATACCATCCCGGCATATCATAAAGAACAAGATTCCTCAAGGTTTGGGACTTTAAATGGATGCAAGGCAGTAATATTAAAAAAGTACAAAATTTATTGGACAAACAATAAATAAATCAACAAATGTAATACAATGTAAATATGAATGTAAACAGATGACTGATGATAAAAAACATCTATATAAGGGAAAAAACTGCTTAAAAAGAAGGGGGAGCTCGCAAAGGAATAGTCCAACGCATTTCAAATGCACTCTGAAGTGTGGATCTTCCTCTTTCTGACCCTGCAGCTGAGGGACCACACACCTCTGCTCCATCCATTAAGGTGCCAACAATTGCCACTCTACAAGAAATTGCCCTCAAGGATGTGGAATTCAGGATCTCATTGTATATAGTTGCAAGTGGTATATCTCTCCACTGCTTGATATGAGAATCCTTTCTGGATGTGATACACCTTCCATGAAATATACATATATGAACTAAGCTCTTAATATTAACCACTAGGCGTCCGAAAGACGGCTACAGCGCGGACGCTAAATGCCGGGAGGCCGTCCCTGGACGGCCTCCTGTTTACTTCTGCGTTGCGCGCTCCCGCGGGCGCTCATCGAGGAAGTTCTGTGCTGGCCGTGTCCCTTGGACACAGCCAGTCACAGATCACTGAAAACGGCCAATCCTAGCGGCCGTTTTCAGCGCGATCGGCGGTGCCAATGAGAGATGATCTCATATGTAAACATATGAGATCATCTCTCATCGGCGGTGTTCTGCGGCTCTCCCTCCTCACACAGAGACAGCGTGTGAGGAGGGAGAGTGAACCGCTGCGGCGGTAAGTGAAAAAAAAAAAAAACGAAAAAATAAAGTGTCCCCACTGACATCTGTCCCTGCCATCTGTCCCTGTCATCATGTCCCTGCTGTCACGTCCCTGCCATCTGTCCCCGCTGTCATTTCCCTGCCATCTGTCCCCGTTGTCATGTCCCTGCCATCTGTCCCCGCTGTCATGTCCCTGACATCTGTCCCCACTGCCATCTGTTCCCAGTGCCACGTATAAGTGCCATTTGTCATCAGTGCCACATAGTGCCATCTGTCATCAGTGCCACCTGTCAGTGTCAGTGCCACCTGTCAGTGTCACGTGTCATCAGTGCCACGTATCAGTGCCATCTGTCATCAGTGCCACGTATCAGTGCCATCTGTCATCAGTGCCACGTATCAGTGCCATCTGTCATCAGTGCCATGTATTAGTGCCATCTGTCATCAGTGCCACGTATTAGTGCCATCTGTCATCAGTGCCACGTGTCATCAGTGCCACATATTAGTGCCATCTGTCATCAGTGCCACGTGTCATCAGTGCCACATATTAGTGCTATTTGTCATCAGTGTCACGTGTCATCAGTGCCACGTATTAGTGCCATCTGTCAGTGCCACATATTAGTGCCATCTGTTTTCAGTGCCACGTATTAGTGCCATCTGTCATCAGTGCCACGTATTAGTGCCATCTGTCATCAGTGCCACATCAGTGTCAGTGCCACGTATCAGTGCATCTGTCATCAGTGCCACGTATCAGTGCCATCTGTCATCAGTGCCACATGTCATTGTCCTGGTGCTCCAGGGCCTTCAAAAGTGTAATAGGTAGTCAACAAGTTAGATGTGTAATTTATGCTCCTAGAACACCTGATGGCGCTCCCTGCATGTTGGGCCTCTCTATGTGGCCAGGCTATGAAAAAGTTCCACACATGTGGTATCGTAATACTCAGGAGGAGTAGCAGAATGTATTTTGGGGTGTTATTTGTGGTATACACATGCCACGTGAGAGAAATAACTTATTACAATGACAATTTTGTGGGGGAAAAAAAATCTTCATTTTGCAAAGAATTGTGGGAAAAAATGACAACATCAAAAACCTCACCATGCATCTAACTAAATACCTTGGATTGTCTACTTTAAAAAAAGGGGTAATTTGGGGGGTATTTGTACTGTCCTGACATGTTAGGGTCTCAAGAAATGAAATAGGCCATCCTTACATCAGGTGTGATCAATTTTTTATGATTTGCACCATAGTTTGTAGATTCTCTAACTTTCACAAAGACCAAATAATATACACTACTTTTGGTTATTTTTACCAAAGATATGTAGCAATATAAATTGTGGCCAAAATTTATGGAGAAAAATTAATAATTTGCAAAATTTTATCACAGAAACAAAGAAAAATGCGTTTTTTTCTAAATTTTTGGTCTTTTTTCATTTATAGCGCAAAAAATAAAAAGCCCAGAGGTGATCAAATACCACCAAAAGGAAGCTAAAAAAAAAAAAAATTACATGACTGAGTAATTGTCATTCAAAGTGTGAGGGCGCTGAAAGCTGAAAATTGGTCTGGTCACGAGGGGGGTTTAAGTTCCCAGTTGTCAAGTGGTTAAGTTGGACAGTATCCTGACTGTTTAAACACAACTGCCCCAAAAGCGACTAATAGCAACCTCTTGGAGTATAGGTGAATTCAGGATGTCCTGTGGATGGCGATTCTTGGTCTGGCACGGATGAATGTTCCATTCTCACTATTTGAGTGTGTCTCTTCAGCTGCTGGTGAAATAACTGTGTATTTGGGAACTACAGCATTGGGAGTGGTGCAAACTGTTTAAACCCTGAGGAAGGTCCGCACTTCAGAGTGCATTTGAAATGCGTCAGACTATTCCTTTGCAAGCTCCCCCCTCTTTTTAAGCTGTTTTTTCCCCTTATATAGATGTTTTTTATCATCAGTCATCTGTTTACATTCATATTTACATTGTATTACATTTGTTGATTTATTTATTGTTTGTCCAATAAATTTTGTACTTTTTAATATTACTGCCTTGCGTCCATGTAAAGTCCCAAACCTTGAGGAATCTTGTTCTTTATAAACAAAAAAAGAGCAACAATTTTGAAAAAAAAGCATTATCTTTTACTTTTTGCTATAATAAATATCCCCCAAAATATATAAAAAAACATTTTTTTCCCTTAGTTTAGGCCGATATGTATTCTTTTACATATTTTTGGTAAAAAAAAAAAAATCGCAATAACCATTTATTGATTGGTTTGCGCAAAAGTTATAGCATCTAGAAAATAGGGGATAGTTTTATGGCATTTTTATTAATAATTTTATTTTGTTAGTAATGGTGGCGATCTGCAATTTTTATCGTGACTGCGACATTATGGCAGACAGATTGGACACTTTTGGCACTATTTTGAAACCATTCACATTTATACAGCGATCAGTGCGATTAAAAATGCATTGATTACTGTATGTGACTGGCAGTAAAGGGGTTAACCAGGAGGGGGCGCTGCAGGGGTTAAGTGTGTCCTAGGGAGTGATTCTAGCTGTGATGGGGGGCTACATATGACACGACACTGATCACCGCTCCCGATTACAGGGAGCTGTGATTAGTATCAGTGTCACTAGGCAGAACGGGGAAATGCTTGTTTACATCAGCATTTCCCCGTTCTTCCTCTCCGTGAGACGATCTCAGGTATCCCTGCGGACATCGACCTGCGATCACACTCACAGAGCTCGCGCAGGTGACCACATGGCGGCAAGTTTAAAGGGACATACCTGTACGCCCATTTGCCTGTCCGTGCCATTCTGCTGACATATATGTACATGTGGCGGTCAGCAAGCGGTTAAGTGAAATCTTTTTCTTTTGCCTATTTTCAAACAAAATTAGATAATGTGTGTCACCCCCCCATCTGGTTTTGAACCTGCAGCTCTATATGTAATTAGGACAGGTGGTGTGTCTACTGATACCCAACCACACCTGTGGACATGGGTGTGGGGGGGGCCTATTTAAGGAATGTCAGTAACACACCTCAAGGTGATGAGTAAGCAGGAACATTCAATAAATGGTCTTCAAGAACATCGGTGTGCAGCCAATTTCTTTCCTTATTTTGAAAATACGTGACTGAACTGATGAAACAGGTGGAAGGCATGTGTGATGGGGCCTTAATGTCACTTAAAGGCCGGGTTCACACTGGTGCGACAAATGCTCCGACATTAGGAGCTCATGTTGCATGACGTGTGAAAATCAATGTTTCCCCATGGGAGCCGTCTTAACTGGTCCGACACATGTAGGTCCGAGTTTGAAAATGCTCCCTGTACTACTTCGGTCCAACTTTGATCCTACTTCAGCCCATTGACTATCATTGAATTCGGATCGCTGTCTTGCATGATCCGACTTTGGCATGAGTCTTGTGCTCTGATGATCTTGAGGGAAAACTCCACGCCAAATTTTAAATAAAAAACCGGCATGGGTTCCCCCTCCAAGAGCATACCAGGCCCTTGGGTCTGGTATGGATTTTAAGGGGAGCCCCCTACGCCAAAACACGGCGTGGGGGTCCCCCCAAAATCCATACCAGACACTTATCCGAGCACGCAGCCCAGCCGGTCAGGAAAGGGGGTGGGGACAAGCGAGTGCCCCCCTCCTGAACCATACCAGGCCGCATGCCCTCAACATGGGGAGTGGGTGCTTTGGGGCAGGGGGTGCCCTGCGGCCCCCCCACCCCAAAGCACCTTGTCCCCATGTTGATAAGGACAAGGGCCTCTTCCCAACAACCCTGGCCATTGGTTGTCGGGGTCTGTGGGCGGGGGGCTTATTGGAATCCGGGAGCCCCCTTTAATAAGGGTGCCCCCAGATGCCGGCCCCCCCACCCTATGTGAATGAGTATGGGGTACATTGTACCCCTACCCATTCACCTAGGGAAAAAAGTGTCAATAAAAAACACACTAGACAGGTTTTTAAAGTAAGTTATTAGGCAGCTCCGGGGGTCTTCTTCCAACTTCGTTGAGGGCATGCGGCCTGGTATGGTTCAGGAAGGGGGGGACGCTTGCTCATCCCCACCCCTTTTCCTGACTGGCCGGGCTGCGTGCTCAGTTTTTTCGGCGTAGGGGGCTCCTCTTAAAATCCATACCAGACCCAAAGGCCTGGTATGCTCTTGGAGGGGGAACCCATGCCGGTTTTTTATTTAAAATTTGGTGTGGAGTTCCCCCTCAAGATTCAGACCAAACACAGTGCCTGGTATTGGCGGGGATCCAAGTCAAATCCCTGTTCACTGAAAGTCAGACATAAGTCGGCTTCAAATCGCAGGGCAAAGTCGGATCCAAAGTAGGACTCGTGTCGTGTCGCACCAGTGTGAATCTGGCCTGATACTGTAATGGCCAGGTGCATTTTTAGTATAATAAATAAAAGGTTTCTTTTTATATATATTTTTGCACATTTGTAGCATAATAAAAAAAAACAGACCAAAAAAATTCTTATATGTGCTTATATGTTATCATAATGCAGAGTGACATCTAATGGTGATAGTATATACTGGTAACAGAAATATAGCTAATAATTAAAAAAAAAAAAAAAAAAAAAACGACGTTTTGTTCTGTTTTGTTTTTATTTAAATTTTCTACTTTCATTGCCTTTGATGAGACAAGCATAGTGTAAAAAAAAAAGTAAGCATTTTTCTAATGTTTGTTGAACATATTGTAAACAATAAAAATAAACATATGAACAATAACATATCTGACTCAATTCTGTACATTCAATTCATTTTTTGGACACTGAATTGAAATAAACATGCTAATCTACTTAATGTGCCCAATCATTTTTTTTTGTGGTGGCAGATTAAAAAAAAGTTTAAATCATAAGCATTCTCTTATTCACATACTACATACTAATGCCCCGTACACACGGTCGGATTTTCCGATGGAAAATGTCCGATCGGAGCGTGTTGTCGGAAATTCCGACCGTGTGTGGGCTCCATCGGACATTTTCCATCGGATTTTCCGACACACAAAGTTGGAGAGCAAGAGATAAAATTTTCCGACAACAAAATCCGTTGTCAGAAATTCCGATCGTGTGTACACAAATCCGACGGACAAAGTGCCACGCATGCTCAGAATAAATAAAGAGATGAAAGCTATTGGCCACTGCCCCGTTTATAGTCCCGACGTACGTGTTTTACGTCACCGCGTTCAGAACGATCGGATTTTCCGACAACTTTGTGTGACAAGTTTGAGCCAACATCCGTCGGAAAAAATCCTAGGATTTTGTTGTCAGAATGTCCGAACAAAGTCCGACCGTGTGTACGCCCTATAACACTTTAGGTTTTGAATTGGTGTCTAGAAATTAGTTTAATTCTATGAGAAAGTTTTGATCAGATTTTGTGGAGAACACAGATATTCTTCTCTATTGGCCATGGATAGTTTCAATGTATGTTTTGCAACCATTTCAAAGAGTTTTTACTTCAACATGAGATGGGTCAGTAAATTTTATCAACAAGATGTTTAGATACAGAACACTAAAATGCAGTTATAGGTTAATAAATCTATTTTCAAGTAAAACATTAAATAACAAGTAATAAAACACAACAGAACAATGTTAATATGACAAGAAACATAAACAAAACATTTACACTTCCTGCTTTAAAGCTTTAGCCATGTGATTAAAAAATAGTGACACACACACACGCACATTTCAATTAGACCCCTTTCACACTGGAGGTGTTTTTCAGGCTCTTTAGCGCTAAAAAAGCACCTGAAAAAAGCCTCAGCTGCAAACCCAGTCCGAGTGCTTTCACACTGGGGCGCTACGCTGGCAGGGGGCGTCACAAAAAGTCCTGCAAGCAGCTTCTTTGCAGCGCTATAGGAGCGGTGAATACACCGCTCCTATAGCGCCCCTGCCCATTAAAATCAATGAGCAGCGCCGCCGGACACTGTTTTGCGGGTGGTTTTAACCCTTTTTCGGCCGTTAGCGGTGGTTAAAACCACCCCGCTAGCGGCCGAATAGTGCCTCTAAAACGACGGTAAAGTGGCTCTAAAAATAGCACCGCTTTACCGCCGACGCGAGGGCACCAGCAGTGTGAAAGCACTCAGTCTACAGCATATTTTGTAGAGAAATGTTTACTTTTTCCTGTGACAATCAGCATCCTAGTCCTTTGCTCATCGGAAATAGAATGTGGATGTGCCCTTCTAACAATACCTATGTTCTGTCCTGATGACATGGCTATGTCAGCAAAAGGGACATCGACAAACATCCTTCAATGGATCAGTCACTGCAACAGGAACTGATAGGGTGGAAAATTGCAGGACTACTAGTATTACCATGAGTGGCGGATGCATGGAGAAATAGGGTGGTCGGGGCAGTATCGGGTTTTTCAACATGGCTGGAGCTCAGCTTCAAATAATGCAGCACTGCTTAAAAAACAAACTCTCGTTTAAATACAAGACCTCAAGCACTAACATAAAACAACATAGAACATGTTATATCACAGAAAGGTTTATTTAGACTCCTGTCACTTTATGAATATGAAGTGTAGACACCCACAAATGACTGTACATACCTGTAGCAGCTTTTGGTACTTTCTGATTCACTTGAACGCTGGGTTATAGAGCTTTATTGAGTTTACCCATCTCCTTCCACACATTCCAATTGCATAGTTATGTGCAAATGGGTAGGTTTGGGCCAGGAAGTGGGGAACAGGTTTGTACTGTATCTGAAGTCTGTGTGCCTGAATAAAGGAAGGGAACCCGCACCTACCCCCAAGGTTTTTACTTGTGCTTTACAGGTAAATTTTTAGGGTTAGGTTAAATGTATTGGGAAAGTTATACTTAAGCCTCGTACACATGATCAGATTTTTCCAACGGGAATTGTGTGTTGACAGACTGTTGGCCTAAAATCTGACCGTTTGTACGCACTGTTGTCAGATTTTCCGTGGACATATGTTGGATGGTGAGCTTATAAATTTTCTGTGGACAACGATCTGTTGTCAGATTTTCTGATTGCATGCACACAAGTCCGTCAGACAGAAGTTCAAAGTACAAACACGCATGCTCGGAATCAATGCTCACCAAACACAACATTAGCAGAAGGTGCCCAAAGGGTGGTGCTAAAGAGCCAAAAAGCCACGTAGTATGTCACTACGTTCGTGTTTGTTGGCCGACAATTGTGTGCCGTTTGTATGCAAGACAAGTTCATGGCCAACGCCCTTCGGACAAAAGTCTGATGCTTCACGGAAAATCCGATCGTGTGTACGAGGCTTTACAGTTTATGTAGTAGCGACATTAAGAGCTATCGTCAGCCTAACAGTTTGGTTAACGTATAACTAAACGTTAGTTCTGGATAGAGTGGAGAGGGATTAGAACACCTGTTTTTATTCCTCTCAGTGCCTCCATTAGGGAGATTCACACTCTCCATTTGTAATTTTTACCATCATCACTGAGAGTGAAAGTAAAAGTTTTGCTTGTAGGTTTCGCTTTCCACATATTCAATATTAAATGTATCAAGATGTGGTCTACACTGCCTCCTAGTGGCATCTGAAGAATTATTTGTCATTCCCTTTGCTTCAGTATAGAAATTAGAAAAACAATTAAAACATTTGCATTCTTTTCCAACAAAGAACTAGATGGTTTTATCACATTTTCCAGCATTGTAAACACAACGGTTGACTTGATGACATTCATTCCTGTGATAAAATGCCCCCTTTTCGGGTTGTAAAGAAAACACATTCGCTTGGAATTCTTCTTTTGCTAACACAACAGCATCTTTGTCATTTGTACCACTGCCATGCAAATATTGCTGTATGCCAGAAATGACCTCCGATTTGTATTTCATTTTTAGATCGGTTAGACAGCCTTTCCTGCTCCTATTTTCAATGGTGATGTCTCCCTTTTCTGTGCTGTTTAATTTCTGTAACATATTTGATCAAATATTACATGGATCCTTTAATTGATGATTTATAATGGTACAAACTTGTAAATCTATAGTACAATATGCACAAAGAGCAACAATATCACTGCTACTCAATATTTTGTACAACCAAACAATTAAATACTTTACCAATACCACCCTCCTACCCCAAATGCTAAAGCTTATTTATTGTTTTTTAGAGTCAATTTAAAGTTCAGTTCACATAATGCTGACATTTCGTGGTAGATCCCAAGAAGCCTAATCATTCATTGATTTACTTAGTTTAACATTCACTCACTCCCTTTATCTCTCACTCTGTGTATGCTTTTAAGCTGTGATATTTTAATTCCAAAGCACTGAAACTCACAATTATTATTTCTTTAGGTGACATTATATTATGTTAGAATCCTAATTTAAAAGGAAAAAATAAAACACATAAATATGCTGTTTACAGTATAGTAAATTAATTATACTCAACATTTTAGACCTATCATACTCCCATCTAATGCATCAATAGCAGCTTCATATTGTTTTGCTGCAGTAACAGGTGTCCAACTGCATTGGACCTGCAATATAGTTAAAAAAAAAAACATACCATGCATTGCACTGGACAAAAACAAAAACAAAGGGTTCAAGTCCAGTTTTGTGTTTGTTGCTAAATGAAAGAATGGGCTGCCTTAACACAATGTACTGTACATTCAGATCCAAAATACTGCAAGTTATTGTGCATGTGGTATAGCTCTGAACGGCTTAGTGTGAAGGAAGGAAGTCTGTAGTGTGCTTTTTATTAGTTTTGGATAGCAGTGAAGGATAAGACCCCTGTCAGGTTATATAGCTATCCAATACCCTGTTAGAGAGTTTCACTTACTGTTCCTGTCATTGTGACATTACAGTGCACACATGATTAGGTTGGCAAAAGGGACATCAACAAGCATCCCTCAATGGATCATTCACTGCAACAGGAACTGATAGGGTGGAAAATCGCAGGACTGCAAGTATTACCATGAGTGGTGGGGGAGCAGTATGAGGTTTTTCCACATGGCTGGAGTTCAAATAATGCAGCATTGCTTAAAAAACATAATCATTTTAAAAAAAGAAAATATACAACACTGTACCCAAATTACATTTTTATCATTTTTTTTAAACAGATAGAACTTTTGCTGGTATTTATCCACCACTTGGTTTTTTATTATTTTGCTACATAAATAAAAACAAAAAAAAAAATCAAAACACACTTTTTTTAGTTTTGGTTATAAAATTTAGCAAATAATTGTTCTTTATATGTAATGCAATAGAACAATAAGAAAGGTGCTGTAAAGATAACAGGTACGTTATAGCAATTATGCACCACTGTAAAAGCCAAAGTGACCATTTGTATGGCAAATAAAGATTAGTACATCCAGTCCAGATTAGTCCAAAAAAACTTGAAAGTTCAGACTTTCCACTGTAAATGAAAAGTGCTCCAGTGATAAAATAAAAATGAGTCCATCCTGCAACAGTTTTAAGTAAACCACTGTGAATAAAAGGTGCTCCAGAGCTCAAACACCTCTCCCCAGCAGACTAGGACTCACCAGACACAAATGGCACTCTTTTTACAGAGGACTTCCATCTAATATGGCTTCCAGTCCTGACTCTCCTGTCTTGTGGAACTCCCCATATGGTAAAGAAGGAAAAAAGGGGCTCCAGTAGTGTAAAACCGTTTAACTAAAGTGCGCTTTATATACAGTGCCTTGAAAAAGTATTCATACCCCTTGGAATTTTCCACAATTTGTCAGGTTATAACCAAAAATATAAATGTATTTTATTGGGATTGTATGTGATAGACCAACACAATTGGCACATAATTGTAAAGTGGAAGGAAAATGATAAATAGTTTTCAAAATTTTATACAAATAAATTTCTGAAAAGTGTGGCGTGCATTTGTATTCAGCCCCTTGAGTCAATACTTTGTACAACCACCTTTCACTGCAATTACAGCTGCAAGTCTTTTTGGGTATGTCTCTACCAGCTTTGCACAGCTGGAGAGTGATATTTTTGCCCATTCTTCTTTGCAAAATAGCTCAAGCTCTGTCAGATTGGATGGAGAGCATCTGTGAACAGCAATTTTCAAGTCTTGCCACAGATTCTCAAATGGATTTAGGTTTGGACTTTGGGCCATTCTAACACATTGATATGCTTTGATCTAAACCATTCCATTGTACCTCTGGCTGTATGTTTAGGGTTGTTGTCCTGCTGGAAGGTGAACCTCCGCACCAGTCGCAAGTATTTTGCAGACTCTAACAGGTTTTCCTCTAAAATCGCCCTGTATTTGGCTCCAATCCATCTTCCTATCAACTCTGACCAGCTTCCCTGTCCCTGCTGAAGAAAAGCATCCCCACAACATGATGCTGCAACCACCATGCTTCAGGGTGGGGATGGTGTGTTCAGGGTGATGTGCAGTGTTAGGATTCCGCCACACGTAGCGTTTTGCTGTTAGGCCACAAATTAAAATTTTGGTCTCATCTGACCAGAGCACTTTCTTCCATATGTCTGCTGTGTCCCCCACATGGCTTCTCGCAAACTGCCAACTAGACATTTTATGGCTTTCTTTCAACAATGGCTTTCTTCATCCTACTTTTCTATAAAGGCCAGATTTGTGGAGTGCATGACTAATAGTTGTCCTGTGGACAGATTCTCCCACCTGAGCTGTGGATCTCTGCAGCTCCTCCAGAGTTACCATGGCCTCTTGGCTGCTTCTCTGATAAATGTTCTCCTTGCCCGGCCTGTCAGTTTAGGTGGACAGCCATGTTTTGGTAGGTTTGCAGTTGTGCCATACTCCTTCCATTTTCGGATGATTGATTGAACAGTGCTCTGTGAGATGTTCAAAGCTTGGGATATTTTTTAATAACCTAACCCCACTTTAAACTTCTGCACAACTTTATCCCTAACCTGTCTGGTGTGTTCCTTGGCCTGCATGATGCTGTTTTTCCACTAAGGTTATCTAACAAACCTCTGAGGGCTTCACAAAACAGCTGTATTTATACTGAGATTAAATTACACACAGGTGGACTATATTTACTAATTAGGTGGCTTCTGAAGGCAATTGGTTCCACCAGATTTTAGTTAGGGGTATCAGAGTAAAGGGGGCTGCATACAAATGCACGCCACACTTTTCAGATATTTATTTGTAAAAATGTTAAAAAAAACATTTATTATTTTCCTTCCACTTCACAATTATGTGCCACTTTGTGTTGGTCTATCACATAAAATCCCAATAAAATACATTTACGTTTTTGGTTCTAACATGACAAAATGTGGAAAATTTCAAGGGGTATGAGTACTTTTTCAAAGCACCATATATTAAAAACACACTCACAAGAAGCTAAAACAATCCAGCATTACTCAAGTAACTCAGCCTGCATAATGCGCCACTAGCAATACATATCTTCAGGCACCACCGCTGACGTTACATCTGGTTGCCGCTCGACCAGCACCCCAACGTTTCGTCTATTACCTTTCTCTTTTGGGAAGTAGACAGTCTAAGGTATTTAGTAAGAGACATAGGGAGTTTTTTGGAAAATGAAGAAATAAATAAATGTGTTATTTTTTTCACAAAATTGCCATTTTAACAAGTTATTTCTCACACACAGCATACAGATGCTTAGAATTACACCCCATTACTCATGCTATGCCTCCTGAGTATGGGGATACCACATGTGTGGAACTTCTTTACAGCCTAGATGCATAAAGAGGACCAAAATACAAGAAGGGGACTACCTATCACATTTTTGAAGGCCCTGGAGCACTAGGACAGTGGAAACACCCACACAAAGGACCCATTTTAGAAAACAAACACTAAGAAATTTTCTGAAAGGCATGTTGAGCGTTTTGAAAATGTAATTTTTGCCACAATTTTTTGGAAAGTTGTCAATTTAATATGATATTTCTCACACAAATACAAATACATTCTGCTACTTCTCCCCAGTGTTTTAAAGGTCTGCCTCGGTCTAGATAATCTAAAAATGGGGGAGGGTACCATCATCCACAATGGTTAGTATTGGAAAGAAACACCTGGGGCTGGCCCAAACATGCCCCTGGCAAAAGCAGAGAAGGTTGAACTATTTCGGTACCCAAGGATTAGGCAGAAGGTATACTTAAAATATAACAATTTATTAACCTCCCTGGCGGTTTTCCTGAGTGTGGCTCGGGGTTAAAATTCAGGACCATTAGCGGTAACCCCAAGCCACACTCAGGATTACATCGCAGGATCCTGGTGTGCCTTTACTTACCTTGTCCCCGGGATCCTGCGATGTCCCCCGCAGTGTCCGTGGGCTCCGTCCCCCTCCGAAACCTCTCCTTGCCAGGCTCCGTTCCCTGCGAGCGTCGCGACGCACGGGGGCGGAGAATTAAAAAAAAAGTAAAAATCATAACACATACAGTACTGTAATCTTACAGATTACAGTACTGTATGAAATTATTTCACATCCCTTTTGTCCCCAGTGCTTTGGCCCATGCCCTGCATGCAGTTTTATGTGATATATACTGTTCTTTCTGCCTGGAAACTGGAGATTGTCCATAGCAACCAAAAAGTGTGCCTTTACGTCAAAAGTGGCTTTAGACCAGCTAGAAAACAGCGATAGTAAATTAGAACACTTGCAGAATTGAGCGATAGTGAATCGTGGGGAAATTTATTTTATTACTATTTATTTTTATTTTTTTAAATAATTTATTTTTATTTATTATATTATAATTTATGTTTTTGTGTTTCAGACTTTATCATACCCGGGATATCTACTAGACTCTTGTTTGGACAGATTTAAGTGTGTTATTGTTAAGAATTACAGACCTACAATATAAAACGCCAAATTTCCATGCAAAATAATTGTACCGCTTTCAGCACCTAAAATCCGAAATAATCCTACCGCCAGAGAGGTTAAAGAGGAACTGCAGTCTGCTCACATAATTTGTAATAAAAACATCTTTGCCATTCTGAAGCTTCCCTCCAAGCACTTTGCATAGTATTTTATATATTCTGTACTTGCCAAATATGCTGCAGAAAACTCCCTCCACTGAGTCTGGCAGCATCCATTTTAACTGTGGGCAGCTGTTTTCCCACAAATAGAGCTTTTTTTTTGGTGGTATTGAATCACCTCTGCGTTTTTTTGTTTTATTTTGCGCTATAAACAAAAGAAGAGCGACAATTTTGAAAAAAAAACACAATATCTTTTACTTCTTGCTATAATAAACATCCCAATTTAAAAAAACAAAAACAAACAAATCTACATATTTTTGGTAAAAAAAAAATCGCAATAAGCGTATATAGATTGGTTTGCACAAAAGTTATAGCGTCTACAAAATAGGGGATAGATGTTATTTTTATTATTATTATTATTTTTTTACTAGTAATGGCGGCGATCTGCGTTTTTTAGCGATATTTAGAGGGACAAATTTGACAAATTTTTGGGACCAGTGACATTTATACAGCGATCAGTGCTATAAAATTGCACTGATTATTGTATAAATTACACTGGCAGGGAAGGGGTTAACACTAGGGGGCGATCAAGTGGTTAACTGTGTTCCCTAGGTGTGTTCTAACTGTGGGGGGATGGGACTGTCTAGGGGAGGAGACCGATCGGTGTTGTGTTCATATTTAGTATGAACACACGATCTGTCTCCTCTCTCCTGACAGAACTGGGATTAGTGTGTTTACACACACAGATCCCGGTTCTCGCTTTGTCACGAGCGATTGCAGGTGCCAGGCACTCGCATCAGCTCTGGGGACATGCTGCGGGCGTGCATCCTACAGCGTCCTAAAGAGCCGACGTACAGCTACGACGGCTCGCCCAGGGGAGCCAACCTGCCGCAGTATGACTGCGGAGGCTGGTCCGGTAGCGGTTAAAATGGGAGGGGAAGAAACAAACAAGCTATAAACAATCAATAGTTGCATAAATAGTTGCCGTGCGTAAATCTTTCAAAGAATTCAAGAGGTCGATGCACCCCGAGGATCGCAAGGGGCTCTGGGGTCCTCTACATGTTTGTGGCACAGGCCGCTTCCTCGGGAGGAGTCAATCATTGTCATCTACAAAACAAGTCATAAACATAATCTCATACTCAAACAGCCATAGCAAAAAAGATACATACGGTATGTACGATAGTAGAGAATAAAGGAGAGGGGAAAAACAAATATACTTAATAAATAGCGACATAAATAGAGAATGACATATGGTCTGGGGATCCATATATCCGTATATTGCTTACTAATGCAGTGTGAGACAGCACAGCAGAGGCACCCGAAGATAGTCCCCGCACAGCGGACACGGGAGACACTGGGGGGCCCAGTTCTACAATCCAAAATGTATATATAGTAATAAGACCAGTAATCTATTACCAAGAAAGGACAACTAGGAAGGAGAACAGTGTGGAGAGAGACAAGAGAAAATAAGAAAAGAAAAAGTAGCATAGAGGAAAATGGGGAGAAAGGGGGGAAAAAGGAAAGGGGGCAGGGAGGGAGGGGGAGTGGGAGAGGAGAGGTTGGGAAAGAAAAGGGGGGAGGAAGCGGGGGGAGAGGGGAAAGGGGAGTGAGACTTTTTCACTGTTTGGATTGATTTAATGCCGGACATTGTATCTTGTGTATCACACAAATCAACTAATTGTAACAAGACCAATGTACTGTAATGGTTCCCTCTATATGAGTGATTAGGGAATATAGCTTAGTGTAGCAGTCCCAGTTATTATAAACCAAGCAAGCCTAGCCTACTGGTATATGGCTACAAAGAACTCCCTTCTATTGTCCACTACCTCCTTGCTATTATGTCTTCTGTACCACTCCTTAGTCTTCAAAATTGTGTTACATACAGTGCCTTGAAAAAGTATTCATACCCCTTGAAATTTTCCTTATTTTGCCATGTTACAACCAAAAACATAAACATTTCAAGTGGTATGAATACTTTTTCAAGGCGCTGTATTCTGACATATTGACCATGATTACAATATAACCCCTCATCTGAGGGCTTAAAGCGGAGCTCCACCCAAAAAGGGGAAGCTCCACTTGTCTGCCCCCCCCCCCCTCAGCTGCTACATCTGGCACCTTTTGGGGGGAGGGGGAGAGGGTACCTGGTTTTGACAGGTACGCGCTTCCACTTCCAGCTAAAAAGCTGATTAGCTAGACAAATTTTTTAAGGAAATTAATTGTCCTTTGGATATTTTGGCAGACAAGGTTGTAGCTAAAGGATCTTTCAGAAGGTGTTCATCCTGTGGCGTAAATGCTTGTGGGTTCCTTACATCAGGATTCCCACACAGTGGATTCATACAGCATTCAAAGCAAAAACAGGAAAAGGATAAAACAATACCAAACTTTCAAATGGTACTGATGTATGAACATTAGATTTCTGACAGAAAATTCCTGCTTAAAAATGTGAGGATGGGTTGTAAAATAAATGTTTGTAATCGTGTGTTTAGTGCATCTTCCTGTGCACACATACACACGTGTAATAATTCTTCTAGCTTTTCTTGGGCTGTGTCGTACGTACATACACATATTAAAATACTGTCCAGCAATGCAGATTTTGTTTTATTTTTTTTAATCTATATGCAGCGCATGTACAGTTTTGCTCATAAGTTTACGTACCCTGGCAGAATTTATGATTTCTTGGCCATTTTTTCAGAGAATATGAATAACACAAAAACATTTCTTTCACTCATGGTTAGTGTTTGGCTGAAGCCATTTATTATCAATCAACTGTGTTTACTCTTTTTATATCATAATGGCAACAGAAACTACCCAAATGACCCTGATCAAAAGTTTACATACCCTGGTGATTTTGGCCTGATAACATGCACACAAGTTGACACAAAGGGGTTTGAATGGCTATTAAAGGTAACCATCCTCATCTGTGATCTGTTTGCTTGAAATTAGTGTGTGTGTATGAAAGGTCAATGTGTTTCTGAACTCCTGACAGACCCTTGCATCTTTCATCCAGTGCTGCACTGACGTTTCTGGATTCTGAGTCATGGGGAAAGAAAAAGGATTGTCAAAGGATCTGCAGGAAAAGGTAGTTGAACTGTATAAAACAGGAAAGGGATATAAAAAGATATCCAAGGAATTGAGAATGCCAATCAGCAGTGTTCAAGAAGTGGAAAATGAGGGGTTCTGTTGAAACCAAACCACGGTCAGGTAGACCAACTAAAATTTCAGCCACAACTGGAAATTGTTTGGATGAAAAGAAAACCCCACAATTAACTTCAGGGGAAATACAGGTCTCTCTGAAAACATGTGGTGTGGCTGTCTCAAGATGCACAATAAGGAGGCACTTAAAGAAAGATGGTCTGCATGGTCAAGTCGCCAGAAGAAAGCTATTACTATGTAAATGCCACAAAGTATCCCACTTACAATACTCCAAACAGCACAGAGACAAGCCTCAAACCTTCTGGCACATAGTCATTTGGAGTGATGAGACCGAAATTTAGCTTTTTGGCCACAACCATAAATGCTACATTTGGAGATGAGTCAACAAGGCCTATGATGAAAGGTATGGAGGTGGATTGCTGATGTTTTGGGGATGTGTGAGCTACAAAGGCAAAGGAAATTTGGTCAAAATTGTTGGCAAGATGAATTCAGTATGTTATCAAAAAATACTGGACATTGCATTCAT
This sequence comes from Aquarana catesbeiana, assembly GCF_042186555.1. Taxonomy (NCBI): domain Eukaryota; kingdom Metazoa; phylum Chordata; class Amphibia; order Anura; family Ranidae; genus Aquarana; species Aquarana catesbeiana. Next base: position 194,928,033 of record NC_133326.1, read on the forward strand.
CAGCCAGGAAGCTGCGCATGGGACGTACTTGGACATTCCAACAGGACAATGATCCAAAACACAAGGCCAAGTCAACCTGTCATTGGCTACAGCAGAATAAAGTGAAGGTTCTGGAGTGGCCATCTCAGTCTCCTGATCTCAATATCATTGAGCCACTCTGGGGAGATCTGAAACGTGCAGTTCATGCAAGACAGCCCAAGAATTTACAGGAACTGGAGGCTTTTTGCCAAGAGGAATGGGCAGCTTTACCACCTGAGATGATAAAGAGCCTCATCCACAAATACCACAAAAGACTTCAAGCTGTCATTGATGTTTAAGGGGGCAATACACGGTATTAAGAACTGGGGTATGTATACTTTTGATCAGGGTCATTTGGCTAATTTCTGTTGCCATTATGATTTAAAAAGAGTAAACACAGTTGATTGATAATAAATGGCTTCAGCCAAACACATTTTTAACACAGTGGGCTGCATTTAGATCAGTTAAAAAAAAAAAAAAAACCCTCCTGAATGCCTAAAAATGTGGTGTTTTTAGGTGTCCATGTGCAAGAGGCCGAAGTGTAAAGAAAGTTTCTTAGCAGCTAATGTGGGCTTGGGGAGGCAAAGTTTGCCACATCCAGAAGGACTCACAGTAAATGAGGATTGTACCTGAGGAGGGTGAACAAATGAAACAGTAGAGGATACATACTGCAGATTGAATTGTGAAACTGGATAATGGGGTACCCTTAATAGAGATGGTAGATTCAGCAGGGTCCGGTATTTAAAAGGGTTAAAGGGAAACCCTGTCTTATGTTATCCACGTCACTGGCCCCATCCATGGTCCAGGCTTTGCCCATCATGGTGGGCATACCTTCAGATAGGTTTTCGGGGTCTTAGGAATAGACCACATTCCTGGACCTGTATCAAACCCTGCGGCTAATGACAGTCATTGCACCACATGCTAAGGTAAGTGCCGAACTCAGAATTCATTGCCTCAAGCAAATATTACAGACCAGCCCCACAGTTGTGGAGTCTGGGTCTGGGTATGGTTCTCAAAGTGCGATCGAGGGTGATCAAGGGTCTGACTTGATCTGACTGACCTTGAAACTGCTAATAAGCCATGAAAGCATTAGGCAGTCAGATTCTGAAAGAAGTGTCAGTCGAAAAAGATAATTAAACCTGGTAAAAATAGTAGAAAATCCTCCAAAAGGACAAAAAGTCCAACTATAGACACTAGAAAAAAACTGGAGTGTCATGGTGTGGATGGTGTTACATGGGTACACTAGGGTTCAAACCCAGTGAAGCTTTTGCCAGTGTCCAATGACCTGAAGGTAGCGGTATATAACCCATGGTCTATGAATAGATTCCGGTGTCCTTCACTGTACGATAGTCTTTGATTTTGCCAGTGTCTTAATGCTTGTTTTGGCTGTGGAGAATCAGGTGGTGCTAGTTAAAGTCTAGTCTGCATTATTATTATTATTATACAGGATTTATATAGCGCCAACAGTTTACGCAGCGCTTTACAACATTAGGGCAGACAGTACAATTACAATACAATTCAATACAGGAGGAATCAGAGAGCCCTGCTCATTAGAGCTTACAATCTAGGAACGTCAGTGTGTCAACAGTGGAAAGTGTTTGTGAAAGTGTAAATTTGTGACACTATAATGAATGTGTTAACAAAACAATTACAGACCATGTGGCATGAAATAAAGTGAAAGATCAAATATTGAAACTGAAAATATATACAAAGAGTCTATTGAAAGTCCATAAATCTTCAGTGAAAAAACTTGATGAAACAAAAGTGTGCAGAAAGTCCTTCACCACTTTAAAAAGAAGGTCTGGGAACGCTAGATTGGAATTCAGGAGCAATTAGACTGGGGATGAATCAGGGAACTTCCAAAAGCGCTTGTTTGTTTGGCAATAGGCCTGGTTTCTCATTTTTATTTTACAATACCGTAATACTGCTTTATTTTAAAACTTGTAAAAACATACAACTGCCTGCTTACATTTAGTAGTGCCTTGTCGCGGCACTAGGGATGACTGATAGGAGCCGCACACCGCTCTGCTCACGCTGCCACTGAGAGTCAAACTGGAAGCTCAGACCCAAAAGTGAGGTGGCCGGAATGCACTTCGACATATGTTTCGTAATGCTACGTCATCAGGAAGCACTTGTCTTCCATCTCGTATGGGCAACCGTGTTGGAGAGGAGAGTACAGTCCAGAAGTTCCCTGATTCATCCCCAGTCTACTTGCTCCTGAATTCCAATCTAGCGTTCCCAGACCTTCTTTTTAAGTAAGAGGTCATGGATATCTGGTGAGCAGGTTTTTCATTTGAGTACATTGGCTGTGATTTGGATCTCCTGTCAAGTGGTGAAGGACTTTCTGCACACTTTTGATTTGATTCATCAAGTTTTTTCATTGAAGATTGAACACTTTGTATATATTTTCACTCTCAATATTTGATATTTCACTTTATTCCATGTCAAATGGTCTAAAATTGTTTTGTAAGCACATTCATTATAGTGTGACATATATAGCACCATTTCATCCTCAAACAGGTTTGGAGGTTCCAACTCTAAGGGCCTGTTCATACTAGAGCAGTGACTGCCATTTTTCCACACTGTGATAACAGCACTCACTGCTAGGGCACAAAGAACACAATTGTTTTCTATGTGCCTTGTTCTCACTGCATCATAGCCCAATGCATTGAGGTGCGATAAAATGCAGACATGCAACATAATATTGCACCTTACTGGATGGTACTACATGTCACCACACAGTGAGTGCAATACACAGCACTGTTGTGTAGTGACATAAATGAAGTGTCACTTTGTACACTTGAAAAAATTCACATAAAAAAGGTAGTTGCACACTGCCACCTGCTGCACGTTACTGCAGCCCAAAATGAACTGCTGCCTGCACACCAAACCACTACTGTGTGGGCAATTGTGATTGGGACCTAATTCATAAATGGAGTCAGGAAGGGGGGGGGCATAGAATTTTTGGTCTCTGAAAAATTGGATCTTGGCACTCACCAGCTAAGTATATACAAACATACAGAAAGCTGCAACAGTGTTTCAAATATCAGATGTACAGCGATATAACAGCTCTATTATTAGGACTTTCAAAAATCCTTGTGCTCACCTCATACCATCACTGAAATATATTTCCAAAAGGAAACCTCTTCCAACACTGATTGTTCATGCAGTAAAGTTAAAAAAATTTATCACTGAAAAGCTGGTAATTGTAAACACACTGACGGAGAAAACACCAATAATTAAAAGTAGCAGCCTGCAAGTAATTGCATAGATTTATAAAATAAATAAAAAAAAAACAAAAAAAACCCACTACAATCATTACGATGTCAAATAATACTGTAAGTAGGCGTAAAGTGATATAGCAGCGCTGGTTTGCTGGAATACTGTTTGCATTATTTGACATAGTACAGCTATATCACTAGACAGCTACAGTGTGTTCTTCAATTACCGGCTTTTATTGGACATACTGTTTACTGTATATAATCATTGCTAGAAACTGTTCCTCTCTTTTGTAATATAGATTACTGCTGGTATAGAGTGAACACATGATGATTAATCCCTAGCTGAATTGGGGACATGATCAGAAGGGGGAGATAGAGAGCAGCAGGATCAACCAGGGTTTTTGCAGAATACAGAAAATGAATCTCATAGTGACTGAGTGAGCATGAACAACATGTAACAAAGCATTTTATTGTATTTTATAGTTTTTTATGATGTGGATTTAGTGACACTTTAAAATAAAATTACATAAAGCTCATCACTGTTCCCACCCCTTCCAAAAAAGTATTTACAATATTTCAAACTTAAAGAGTGGAATTAAACTCAATGTTTAAACTTCATCTCACTTGAATGCTAATAAAACAAATATTTAATTTTCCTTAAGTTTTTTTTTAAATGACATACCATGTACTTTTTATTCTGTAAATGTTTTTTCCTTCACCCTGGTCACACATGTGCGGTTGCAGATCTTTTCCTGCCCACATTCTGGTGCTGACATTTTTCAGAAGTGTGATTCTTAGTGAATGTGTCTGGTAACCATAGCAAGTCAACACACCTGCCTCTGACCACCTCACATTCTCCAGTCACAGTGCATCCGTCCTCAGCCTTCCCACAACACCCTGGTTCCAGAGCATTTGAATAGTAAAATAAAGGTGAAGAACAAATAAAACCATAAAGTTATCTCTGCACTCCCACAAAATGCGGGAGTGCAGAAAAAAAAACTAATAAAACAAGTATACATGTACACTGTCATGTATTCCCACATCCACAAACAATCTATACAGTATTTCAAACGTGCAGCACAAAAATATTTTATCACCCTTAACTGTGTGACCACCTTACAATCATAAAAATTTGAATACACAAATTACATTCAATGTGCTAAAAAAAAAAATCCACTATACAATATCAAGTGCATATATATAGTTCTAAAAAAAAAAGGGAAAAAGGAAGTAATGCAAAAAAACGCAAAGAGTTTCTGGCAACAGCTACAGGTAGGACCCATAAGATAAAGGAATTCATTACATGTTCATCAGTGGGGGTTGTTTATGTGCTGGAGTGCCCATGCAAGCTCCAATATGTGGGTCGTACCTCCAGACCCCTGATGGTAAGGGTACAAGAGCACATAAACAATATAAAAAAAGGTAAAAAGAACCATAGTGTTCCTAAGCACTTTAGAGAGGTCCATGGTAGGAACCCAATGTGCTTAAAATTTTGGGGAGTTGAAAAAGTGAAACACCATTGGAGAGGTGGTCACTACATCAGAGCGCTCAGTCGACGTGAGTCTTTCTGGGTATATGAGACCAAGGTTTTGGCACCCAGGGGACTCAACGTTGACTTTGATTTAAACTGCTTTATTAGAAATAATTGAAGATAACAAAGGGGTCACCCTAAGAACGTTTTCAGAACTTAAAGGTAGGTGAATATAAGGTTGATTAATTAATTTAGCATAATAATAAATAGTAAATATTAAGGTCAAAGTGGAAACTTATAGTATAGGGAATAATCAACAAATAATTTTTTTTTATATAATAGAGAATAAGTGGTTCAGTGGTAGAATTCTCACCGGCCACATAGGTGGCCTGGGTTCGATTCCTGGCCATAATATATATTTTTTTGGTCGGAATATTTCAAATGATTACTAAATTTTAATGAATTTACAATGAGTTAATGGTGTAAAATGAAAGATAAAATGTATTGTTTTTAGAGTGTTAACCGAGCGTTCTCAACAGTAGTGAGGGAGAGTAAGATAGACAAAATTTGTATTGGTTAATCGCATGCAGATGCATCGATATTTTGATGCAATCCTTTGCTGCCCATTTGACTGTGGTGAAAGTGTGTTCCGGGGCCAGCGGGAAGTGAGCGGACTTGTAGTCACTCGGATCTGCCGTGGAGAAGCTTGGGAGGTTACCACAGCAATGACAGGATATTAAAAGGCTTGGGTGAGGTATCCTCCATCTGCTGAGGAAGACCATTCAGAGGTCAATACATGTGCAGAGGAGAGGATCCGAGCAATTGACGTTGCGCAGCCATGGTGGTGAGTGAGTGGACGCTCCCAATACATGTAACAAGCGATTTTTGTTTTTATATCTAGTAAGTGTCCTCTTCTAGCGGGAAGTTTAATAAAAGTTTTATAGCAGAAAGCACTATGTCGGCTGTGTTTTTGATTACATGATACATGAGTCCCTTGCAGTGGAGGAACACCTGAATAATCTTGGAGATCAACCCCCTATCTGTGAAGGATACATTGGGTGGAGTGGAGATTGTGAAAGGGAGAAATTGAACAGCTGAGTCCTGAGAGAAAGAAAAGATATTTGGGGAGTGAAAATAAAGAGTTCATTTGAATCTTCCTGACTCATCCTTGAGGTGAGCAGATTAAATAGCTAGTGGTGGTTTGCACAAGCAATAAGAATTATTGAGAAGCACGGTGATATGATAATAACACGGCACTACTACTATCAAGATTGATATTGATTTATGGGACATTTATTATGATTTTTTTATGAATTTGAATTTTATTGCATGTATGCATAGCACTAAGTATAGCATTGAATTATCACTGTATTAGCGCTGCACTGTGTGTGTGTGTATGTGTGTCTTTTGGTACGCATACACATATATTTATATACAGTGGGGACGGAAAGTATTCAGACCCCCTTACATTTTTCACTCTTTGTTATATTGCAGCCATTTGCTAAAATCATTTAAGTTCATTTTTTTCCTCATTAATGTACACACAGCACCCCATATTGACAGAAAAAGACAGAATTGTTGACATTTTTGCAGATTTATTATAAAAGAAAAACTGAAATATCACATGGTCCTAAGTATTCAGACCCTTTGCTGTGACACTCATATTTAACTCAGGTGCTGTCCAATTCTTCTGATCATCCTTGAGATGCTTCTACACCTTCATTTGAGTCCAGCTGTATTTGATTATACTGATTGGACTAGATTAGGAAAGCCACACACCTGTCTATATAAGACCTTACAGCTCACAGTGCACGTCAGAGCAAATGAGAATCATGAGGTCAAAGGAACTGCCTGAAGAGCTCAGAGACAGAATTGTGGCAAGGCACAGATCTGGCCAAGGTTACAAAAAATTTCTGCTGCACTTAAGCTTCCTAAGAGCACAGTGGCCTCCATAATCCTTAAATGGAAGACGTTTGGGATGACCGGTAACCTTCCTAGAGCTGGCTGTCCGGCCAAACTGAGCTATCGGGGGAGAAGAGCCTTGGTGAGAGAGGTAAAGAAGAATCCAAAGATCACTGTGGCTGAGCTCCAGAGATGCAGTCAGGAGATGGGAGAAAGTTGTAGAAAGTCAACCATCACTGCAGCCCTCCACCAGTCGGGGCTTTATGGCAGAGTGGCCGAACGCAATCTTCTCCTCAGTGCAAGACACATGAAAGCCCGCATGGAGTTTGCTAAAAAACACCTGAAGGACTCCAAGATGGTGAGAAATAAGATTCTTTGGTCTGATGAGACCAAGATAGAACTTTTTGGCCTTAATTCTAAGTGCTATGTGTGGAGAAAACCAGGCACTGCTCACCTGTCCAATAAAGTCCCAACAGTGAAGCATGGTGGTGGCAGCATCATGCTGTGGGTGTGTTTTTCAGCTGCAGGGACAGGACGACTGGTTGCAATCTAGGGAAAGATGAATGCGGCCAAGTACAGGGATATCCTGGACGAAAACCTTCTCCAGAGTGCTCAGGACCTCAGACTGGGCCGAAGGTTTACCTTCCAAGACAATGACCCTAAGCACACAGCTAAAATTAACAAAGGAGTGGCTTCACAAAAACTCTGTGACTGTTCTTGAATGGTCGAGCCAGAGCCCTGACTTAAACCCAATTGAGCATCTCTGGAGAGACCTAAAAATGACTGTCCACCAACGTTTACCATCCAACCTGACAGAACTGGAGAGGATCTGCAACGAGGAATGGCAGAGGATCCCCAAATCCAGGTGTGAAAAACTTGTTGCATCTTTCCCAAAAAGACTCATGGCTGTATTAGACCAAAAGGGTGCTTCTACTAAATACTGAGCAAAGGGTTTGAATACTTAGGACCATGTGATATTTCAGTTTTTGTTTAATAAATCTGCAAAAATGTCAACAATTCTGTGTTTTTCTGTCAATATGGGGTGCTGTGTGTACATTAATTAGGAAAAAAATTAACTTAAATGATTTTAGCAAATGGCTGCAATATAACAAAGAGTGGAAAATGTAAGGGGGTCTGAATACTTTCCATCTCCACTGTATATATATATATATATATATATATATATATATATATATATATATATATATATATAGCAACTCTGCACATGAGCATTTCCTCCCTATCACATCTTAGTAACCCATGTGACTTCACACATGTGGGTTTATACACAGTGGTAAATGACAGCCCACTCCCTCCCTCTTCCTCCATGCCCACTAACCAGCTAAACACAATGGGGGTGGGATATTACATGTAGATTAACGGTGGCTTCACCTTTTTTTTATTCCAAGACACATGCTTGAGGGGGTGACATCTTGTGACTGGCAGAAGTAAGCCCACACCATGTTATTTCCACAAAATAATAAAGATTTGATTTCAAATATTTATTTGTATGCCAATTTAAAACAGTTTGTTGAGATTTTTTAATTTTTTTATTCTGCATTCCAAAGGCTGTTTTTATTTTTATTTTAAACATGTGACCGGCAGCAGAGGACTAGAAGCTCCTCCTGCATAAGGAAAAATGTACTCAGATATTTTTAATTAACCACTTAACAACCGCTCTATAGAAGATTTACTGCTACAGTATCATTAGTACAGTGACAAAGCATACTTTTAGCACTGATCACTGTATTAGTGTCCCTGGTTCCTTCAAAGTGTCAGTTAGTGTCAGACTGTTCGACCCAATATCGCAGTCCCATTATAAGTCGCTAATCGCCACCATTACTAGTATACAAAAAAATGAATAACTAAAAATTCCAGTATATATCCCATAGTTTGTAGACGCTATAACTTTTATGCAAACCAATCAATAAACGCTTATTAGGATTTTTTTTTACCAAAAATATGTAGCAGAATATATATTGGCTTAAACTTATAAAGAAATTTGATTGATTGATTTTTATTGGATATGTTTTATAGCAGAAAGTAAAAAATAGTTTTTTTTCAAAATGGTCAGTATTCTTTTGTTTATAGTGAAAAAAAAAAAACCGCAGTGGTGATTAAATACCACCAAAAGAATGCTCAATTTGTGGGGAAAAAAAATGACACAATTTTTATCTGGGTACAGTGTTGCATGACTGCGCAATTGTCAGTTAAAGTGATGCAGTGTCATATCGCAAAAATTGGCCTGTTCATGAAGGGGGGTAAATCTTTCAGAGATCAAGTGGATAAAATAATTACAGTGCAATCATCCACACACAGAAATAGAAGGGACATTGTAAATAAACAGGGTGTGTTTAGTATCACTTTAAACCACTTTATTCTAATAAAAAACAAAATCACTCATAATGGGTTTGTGTTTTGTTTTTGATTATGCAAGGTACAAACAGCATTGATTGCGGTGTTACGCATTTAATTCAGGAAAAAATTACACACATCACATAAACATAAATTGTATTTGCCAGTTCAAAGGCCAAAAAAAGACCCCAAAAACATGAAAGTACAGAATCTGTATAGGAAAAATGGATAGCTGCAAACCAAGGTACTGGAAAGTCCCTTTATTCTTACATTAATAAAACATGAGATGACACCACGGGATGGTAGCAAATACAGGTACAGGTAGATGCATTTCACACAGTAACTCTGTGCTTACTCATTACTCTAATTCCACGTACACACGACTGGACTTTCCGGCAGAAAAGGTCAGACCGTCGGACATCATTCCGTCGGACATTCCGATCGTGTGTGGGCTTCATCGGACTTTTTCTTTCTAAAATTCTGACGGTCCTAGAAATAGAACAAGTTTCAAATCTTTCTGACGGACTCAATCCCTATCGGGAAAACCGTTCGTCTGTATGCTAGTCTGACGGACCAAAAACGATGCAAGGGCAGCTACTGGCTACTGGCTATTGAACTTCCTTATTCTAGTCCCATTGTATGTCATCGCATTCTAAACGAACGGACTTTGGTGTGATCGTGTAGAGGCAAGTCCGTTTCAGAAAAGAAAGACTGTCAGAGTTTACTCTGATGGAAAGTCCGGTCGTGTGTACGCGGCATAACATGTTCCACTGACAATCCTTAAATAGGGCCTCCCCCACAGGTGTAGATGACGTCAGCGGAACTTGTTTAAAAATCACAGCTATTTGTCTTATTTTTTTTTTTTTATATAAACAATAAATAACATGAAATAAATCCAAAATTATCGTTCTATAAATGAGACCTAACAAACACAACAGACCAGACAACAAATTAAAAAAAGAGAAAAGTGCAAAAACACTGTTCAAAAAATCAAAAAGAATTATATACGAAAAAAATCAATGCCCAATATCCAAATTAGGGATATGGATACAATATAACAATAAAGTAGCAATGGTAAAATGATATTGAAGAATAGAAATATATAATAGAACCATCATTGAATGGAATTTGTCATATAATATAAAAAAAATATGAAACAAAAAAATTTATAATAAAAATATATATCAAAGAAATGAAAAAATAAATAAATAACAGAAAACGAAAAAGAAAACCCCAACAAAAAGAAGAAACACACAAAATTTGTCATATTTATATAAAATATCATTATAATTATATATGTGACCCATATGTGTGCTACAACCAACAATGTTACTGAAGCTCAGCTGTCTATTAGAATGAGAATGCATATATATAAAGTGGGGACGGAAAGTATTCAGACCCCCTTACATTTTTCACTCTTTGTTATATTGCAGCCATTTGCTAAAATCATTTAAGTTCATTTTTTTTCCTCATTAATGTACACACAGCACCCCATATTGACTGAAAAACACAGAATTGTTGACATTTTTGCAGATTTATTAAAAAAGAAAAACTGAAATATCACATGGTCCTAAGTATTCAGACCCTTTGCTGTGACACTCATATATTTAACTTAGGTGCTGTCCATTTCTTCTGATCATCCTTGAGATGGTTCTACACCTTCATTTGAGTCCAGCTGTGTTTGATTATACTGATTGGACTTGATTAGGAAAGCCACACACCTATCTATATGAGACCTTACAGCTCACAGTGCATGTCAGAGCAAATGAGAATCATGAGGTCAAAGGAACTGCCTGAAGAGCTCAGAGACAGAATTGTGGCAAGGCACAGATCTGGCCAAGGTTACAAAAAAATTCTGCTGCACTTAAGGTTCCTAAGAGCACAGTGGCTTCCACAATCCTTAAATGGAAGACATTTGGGACGACCAGAACCCTTCCTAGAGCTGGCCTGCCGGCCAAACTGAGCTATCGGGGGAGAAGAGCCTTGGTGAGAGAGGTAAAGAAAAACCCAAAGATCACTGTGGCTGAGCTCCAGAGATGCAGTCGGGAGATGGGAGAATGTTGTAGAAAGTCAACCTTCACTGCAGCCCTCCACCAGTCAGGGCTTTATGGCAGAGTGGCCCGACGGAAGCCTCTCCTCAGTGCAAGACACATGAAAGCCCGCATGGAGTTTGCTAAAAAAAAACACCTGAAGGACTCCAAGATGGTGAGAAATAAGATTCTTTGGTCTGATGAGACCAAGATAGAACTTTTTGGCCTTAATTCCAAACGGTATGTGTGGAGAAAACCAGGCACTGCTCATCACCTGTCCAATACAGTCCCAACAGTAAAGCATGGTGGTGGCATTATCATGCTGTGGGTGTGTTTTTCAGCTGCAGGGATAGGACAACTGGTTGCAATCTAGGGAAAGATGAATGCGGCCAAGTACAGGGATATCCTGGATGAAAACCTTCTCCAGAGTGCTCAGGGCCTCAGACTGGGCCGAAGGTTTACCTTCCAACAAGACAATGACCCTAAGCACACAGCTAAAATAACGAAAAAGTGGTTTCACAACTCTGTGACTGTTCTTGAATGGCCTAGCCAGAGCCCTGACTTAAACCCAAGTGAGCATCTCTGGAGAGACCTAAAAATGGCTGTCCACCAACATTTACCATCCAACCTGACAGAACTGGAGAGGATCTGCAAGAAGGAATGGCAGAGAATCCCCAAATCCAGATGTGAAAAACTTGTTGCATCTTTCCCAAAAAGACTCATGGCTGTATTAGATCAAAAGGGTGCTTCCACTAAATACTGAGCAAAGGGTCTGAATACCTAGGACCATGTGAAAAATTTAAGGGGGTCTGAATACTTTCCGTCCCCACTGTATATATATACAGTAGCTCAAAAAATCCCACAAATCCTGGTTGGTTGTATTGCTGAATCTAAACCAGAGTAAGGGCTTTTGCTGATGGAATCAATTGACATCAAATGAGTTGCTTCTGAGATTGTTCAGAATTTACAGTATCTCACAAAAGTAAGTACACCCCTCACATTTTTGTAAATTTTTTATTCTATCTTGAAGAAATTACACTTTGCCACAATGTAAAGTAGTGAGTGTACAGCTTGTATAACAGTGTAAATTTGCTGCCCCCTCAAAAATGTCCAAATTTGGCCCAAAGTGTCAATATTTTGTGTGGCCACAATTATTTTCCAGCACTGCCTTAACCCTCTTGGGCATGGAGTTCACACTATGCACACTGTGTCAGAGGGAGGTGCACATGAAAATGCAATCACCTCACATCCCACTCGAAATTCATGCCCATGGGAATGCATGTAAAATTTTCAATCCATTATCATCTGCAACTTCGACAAGGGGGGCCTCGTTGTGGTCACGAATATAGATGACTATAGGACAGAGGCCATCAGCCAACTGTCTGACATTTACTCTTATATTATCCTCAAGGGGGATCCAACAAAAATCTTCAAGCCCCTTTGGGATATATTAGTAGATTAGGGGGAGAAGATTGGGACTTTTCAATCAAAAGGAAGCTGAGACTTTGGTGCCCGAATACCCCATTCTGCCTACGTTTTACCATTTGCCCAAGACACATAAGGGATTAGAACCCCTACATGGGAGACTGATTATATCGGGTATTGGGTCACGATATAATTATTAGACAAACAGCTTCAGCCCCTGGTGGTTCAGTTACCCGGTTATCTCAAGGACACTAATCATCTATTGCATATAGTTGAACATCTAGACTGGGAAGACAACTTTTTCTGGCTTACATGTGATGTGTTCAGCCTGTATTCCTCAATACCCCATCATTTAGCACTTGAGGCTGTTTCTTTTTATTTAGAATACATAACGGATCTATCCATTGAGCATCGCCAATACATTCTTGATGTTTTGGAATATCTTTTGTCCGACAACTTTTTTGGTTTTGATGGGGTTTTCTACCTCCAAAGATGCAGGGCCGCAATGGGAGCGCAGTTTTCACCCTCTCTCACCAACCTTTACATGGGTTGGTGGGAGCGGTCCCACATCTTTGGAACATAGAACCCCTTTCGACCGTGGATTAAGTTATACCTCAGGTATATAGACAATTTGTTAATCGTCATGACATATGGAGTGACACATCTTAATCCCTTTCTTAATTTTTTGAATTCCAACAACAAAAATCTATCTTTTACGGGTCATGCTGATATCAATAGCTTTTGCTATCTTCATGTCAGACTAACGGGGAATAACTCAGAAGTAGTGACCACCCTGTACAGAAAACCCCCATCAGGAAATACACTCCTTCTTGCGCAGTCTGGTCATCCAAGGCACACCATTAAAGGCATCCCTGTGGGCCAGTTTTTAAGTGTAAGACATATTTGTAGTAAAGATATAGCCTTTGAGCAGAGAAGCTTCTTCTTCTTCATTGCTAGAGATAGAAATAGAAAGGACTTACTTATCAATACCAGCAGTCAGGACAGACTGCAGAAAAAAGCTGGATGGGACAATAAACTCACTATCACCACTCCTTTTAGTGCAGAATTTAACTCCATCAAAAAGATCATTAATAAATATTTACCTATTTAGTGTGTAGACAACGTTTGTTCTGAAATTTTGAAAACAGTGGTTAATATAGTTTGCTGTCAGGCACCAAGTCTGGCAAGATATCTGTCCCCCAGCTTCTTCCATAAGAAATCTATTAGGGGGGCAGGAGGCAGAGCCTAGCGGAGCAGACATGCATTGTTAGAGCTCCACACCGCTGAGGAGAGAAGAGAAGGACAAAGCGGAGCCTGCAGGCTCAAAAGGTATCCATTTGAACCTTTTTGCCCCAGGGAACAAACTGTGAAAGTTTGGGCAGGAAATATGGTACTGGGAGGAAACCGTGGCAGAAATAAAAATCACCTCACAAAGAGCTCACAGGCACTCACTGCAGCTGAAGCAGCTCCAGTCACCTCACAAGATACAGCATCAGGGCGCTCTCACAGACAGAAAATGTCACAGCAAGACTCTCCATTTGAGTCAGATACAGAACAAATCCTCTCACAAACTTCTCCACAAGCCTCCTCAGTATCCCCAGTAATATTATTACAATTTGAAAAGATGCTTCATAAGGCTTTAAAACAAACCTCAGACCAAATAACAAAAAGCCTAACCAAAGAAATAAGAGAGCTGGGAAACCGCACCGCAGCCTTAGAAATAAAAATGGATGAAATTGAAATTACAACCCAAGAAAATATAACAGAATTGGAACAATTAAAAAAAGAGAATTTAATACTTCAAACTAAGCTCGAAGATTACGAAAATAGAGCCAGACGTTCAAACTTGCGCATAAGGGGAATACCTGAAACTGTGACAGACCTGCAATCTACTATTACTGCTCTATTACAAGAACTAAAGCCAGATATCCCTATTGAACGTTTAGAACTGGACAGAGTACACAGAGCCCTCACAGCCAAAAAGAAAGATGGACCCCCACGTGATATAATCACAAAATTTCATTATTACAGAACGAAAGAATAAATACTAATTGCTGCAAGAGAAAAAAAGGAACTTAATTTTCAAGGACACAATTATCAAATTTTTGCTGACCTATCCCAACTTACTATTACTAAAAGACGATCCATGAAACCCCAACTAATGGAACTGCAACGCCACAACATTATGTATCAATGGGGCTTCCCCTTTTCAGTCAGATTTAACCACCAAGGTACAATTTACAGAAGCAGATCAGCAGATGAACTACAACAAACCCTTTTAAAATTAAATCTGACAGAACCCACAAGCAGCAACACTCCCACACGCAGAAGAATGGCATCATCTTCACCTTCAGGCAGCACCCAGAAAATTCCAGAACAAAATGGGAATCATCATTCTCACAAAAGAGGCCGTTATGCCACATCATCCATGGACCAAGAAGATTCAATGGACTGACATTAAAATTCCTTAATTTATTATACTAAGAGATGGTTCTCTATAAAAAACCTGTATTTATAACTGAATGTAACTGCATTCTGATAGTCACACACTGTGTGGGATCATGTTACATTCCAGTTATATTTCTTATTACTTCTGATTCATATAGCCTCCAAGAAACACACTTCACCAAACATTCTACTCCAAAATATATTTCTCCTTTTTATCAACAAATTTACACGGCTTCTGCCTGTACCAAGCAAAGGGGAACTCTAATTGCATTTCACCGATCCACACCATTCACCTTATCATCAGAAATTAAAGACCCAGAAGGTAGATACCTGATACTCATGGGTTATATAATGGATACAGCAATCACGGTGATTTCCTACTACGCTCCTAACAAACAACCTACACCATTCCTCTCACATATATTACAAGTGATTAATACACACAAAATAGGAACAGTGATAATGTGTGGGGATTCGAACCAGGTCCTCCTCCCATTTCTAGATAAATCACCTTTTACACCATCCAAAATAACCTCTAGATTACCTTTTTCTCAACTTCTTTCCAAATACAATCTGGTAGATTCATGGAGAGAAAGTAACCCAATGAAAAAGAAATTCACTTATTTCTCGCACCCTCATCAAACCTTCACCAGAATAGATCATATTTTTCTAACAATAGGAATGATACCAGAAATTATTGCATCAGATATAAGTCCGATTCCGTGGTCTGACCATAATGCAGTATACACTACTATAGCCTCAGCCATACCAAAAGCGCATGACCCAACGTGGTACTTACCGGACATAATGCTCAAACACCCACTACATCAGATGGCCATTGAACAAGCTTTAAAGGAATACATATCAATTAATAATACAACAGACATCTCCCCAATAACACTGTGGGAAGCTCATAAGCCTGTCTTGCGTGGTACAATACAAAGACAAATGGCACTATTTAAACGGGAACGCAAAAATCTAGCAAAAAAACTAATACTCAATTTTAATGCAGCCTACATATCATTTCAAGATAATCCATCTCAGAGTACAAAATCTCATCTGGAAAAATCTAGATTGGAATACGATCTTTTTCTCACTGAGTCAGTTGATAAATCCCTCAAACGCTCCAAACACAATTTCTACATGAATACAAACAAACCAGGTACATATTTGGCTCGGGCATTAAATTCAACTAACAAATCTTTCAAACCAATACGTTTGAAATTATCAAAAAATGTTTACACTTGTAATCCAGTTAAAATAGTCCATAAATTTCACTCACATCTCGCAACTTTATACAAGACAAACAATGAATCCTACAGAGGCTGAATCCTTCTTCTCAAAAATAACCTTACCTGAATTATCTCAGAATCAAAAAAGCAGTTTGGATGAGCCTATAACTATAGATGAAGTTGCTAACGCCATAAAAGACCTAAAACTTAACAAAAGACCAGGCCCAGACGGCTACTCGGCTTTATACTATAAAACATTCTCAGAAATACTCTCTCCCATTCTCACTGAAACTTTTAACAATCTTCTAGATGGACATTCTTTCCGGCAAGAAACACTAATGGCAATTGTTTGTATGATCCCAAAACCCCTTTCTGATGATACTTCCTGTGTGAATTATCGGCCTATCTCTCTGTTAAACCTCGATATTAAATTATTAGCAAAAATAATAGCAAAACGCCTCAATAGCATTATAGGAAAATTAATACATAGAGATCAAGTAGGCTTCATGCCAAATAGACAGGCAGGTGATAATATACGCAGGGCAGTGTTATTGGCACATATTGCTAAAAAACGGAAAATCCCTTTATGTTTTCTATCTCTCGATATTAAGAGGGCATTTGACACAGTATCCTGGCAATATATGCAATATTCATTACAAAAATGGGGTTTTGGACCCCACTTTTTAACATGGATCAAAGCATTATATAATAAACCCAAAGCCTATATAAAATATGCTGGATACAAATCTGAAGCCTTTAATATCGAAAGAGGTACCCGACAGGGTTGCCCATTATCTCCCTTATTATTTGCCCTTATACTCGAACCCATGGCCCAATACATCAGAACAAACCAAACTATAACTGGCATTGGAGTAGGAGGTATTACACACAAATTATGTATATTTGCAGACGATATATTACTTTTTCTATCATCACCACAGGTCTCTGGTCCTAACTTAATACCAGCTCTTGATGGATTTGCAGCCCTATCCGGCCTTATGAATAATCCTAAGAAAAGCCTAGTGCTTAATATTTCACTCACAAACATGGAATTGATCCCGGCTAGGGCTGCACTCCCATTCACATGGGCAGAAAAATCAATCCCATATCTTGGAATTCATTTAACAGCATCTCATTCTGACTTATTCTCAACCAATTGTCCTCCTGTATTAAGACAGATCACAAATCTAATAAAACAATGGTCGCAACTTCCTTTATCCTGGATAGGGAAGATTAATGCAATCAAAATGACTATTCTACCCAAATTGCTTTATCTATTCAGAGTCCTCCCTATTCCAATTCCTTCCTATTTTTTGAGAATAGTACAAAAAAGAGCAACTTAGTTTATATGGGGCTCTTCTAAACCACGTATACCTATACACACACTACATCTTCCCAAAAATAAAGGAGGCCTGGGATACCCTAATTTTACTAACTACTACAGAGCAGCACATTTGGCCAGTTTGTCCAAATACCATGCAAAACAGGAAATCCCATTATGGGTATTTATAGAGGCTTCAGAAAATGACCCTCTATTAATATCAAATTTATTATGGCTTGATCCTAAAGACCGCTTTAAAATTCATAATCCCATAACTAAACACTTCTTATCTCTCTGGGATAAACTAAAAACCAAATATCAGTTACAATCTCCACACAATCCTCTCCTTTCTTTTATCAGAAATCCGGCCTTTTATCCGGCATGGATCTACCCAAATTCTTTTAAAGCTTGGACAACATCAGGCATTCAGACACTAAATGACTTCATAGCATCTAAATCATTCCTTTCATTCCCATCGCTTAGAGAAAAATATGATCTACCAAACTCTGAGATATTTAGATATCTCCAAATCAAAAATTTCTATACACCATTCCTAAAGGGGGATACACCATTATCCCAATTATCCATTTTTGAACCAATCTGTACAAAAGATCCATTTGCTAAAGGTACAATTTCATCACTTTATAATCAATTATATGGAGTAGCAAATCTTAATAGACCCTCTTACGTTCAGAGGTGGGAGGAGGACCTGGGACGAACTTTAGAAGACACGGACTGGTCTAACATATGGCTCACATCTAAGTCATCTTCACCCAACATCTTAGCACTGGAGACAAATTATAAAGTCCTAACTCGCTGGTACCTTGTACCCGCTAGAGTGGCAAAATATTCACCTAATACCTCAGCTCTTTGTTTTCGAGGATGCCCAGAAATAGGCACATATTTACACATATGGTGGACGTGCCCAGTAATCCAAACCTTCTGGAAGGAAGTCTTCGTGATTGCATCTAAAATATTTAAAAAAATAATACAACCAGATCCATATTTAACTTTACTTAATCTAAAACCGGAATGGTTAACACTCTCTCAATTCAAACTTATGATCCAACTAATAACGGCTGCAAAACAAACTGGCCAAGGCATGGAAATCTCCTACATTGGTACTAGCAGAAACAATTCACAGAATGAATAATACAATGTCCCATGCTAAGATGGTAGCCATCGATCAAAACCAAATTCCAAAATTCGAAAAACTTTGGCATCCTTGGATAAAACAACAGTTCCTGTCAAACTTCAATGACTCTGTCCTGTTGCCATGGTAACAGATTAAATGACTTACAGAGACACCCATTCTAAGGCTTCAAAGAGAACTAAAAAGAATAATAAACTGACGAGCGGGACAACCTTGTGGACCATACCTCTACCTTTCAACCCTTTTTCTTCTTTCTCTTTCCTTTTCTCCACCTTACGATTAAAGCTCATTATCAGAATTTATTTGACCTATATACACTCTACTTGTAAACAATATGTATAGTAGGTATAAATCATTTAAATACCTACAAAAGTAACTAAGGAAATGATATATATCTTTAATTTAGGTTTACGTGAACCCAATGTTTAATATTTGAAATTTCATGATATTTACCTATATAAACCCTACTGTAAAACAATGAGCTTACTTTATAGATCCTTGTAAACTTACTTTATGTATCTTTATAACATTGTATACTCAATAAACTTCTTTTGACAAGAAATCTATTAGATCACTCACTTGGTTACACTGTAAAGGTAACTACAACTGTGGTGCAACAGAGTGTCCGTGCTGCCAACATGTCCTTGGAGTAAATTTTGTTCAGAGATTAATGGGAAGAAGTATCATTTAGACTCCTTTTATAACTGTAACACTAGCTATGTGATGTACCTTATCACATGCAGGTCCTATCACAAACAATACGTGGGGAGAACCACTAGACAAAAATAAATCCAGAAATGTTGGGAAACATTTCAATCACCACCATGAAGGAAATGGGTCCAGTCTGGGGGTTCAAGTTATAGACAAGATCAGAGTGTCCAACAGGGGAGGGGATGCTTTTCGTTTGCTGTGTCGAAGGGAGGTGTAGTGGATATTTTATTTACAGACACGCATTCCCATAGGCATGAATTTCGATTGGGATGTGAGTCACTTCTATGAATGAGGTGATCGCATTTTTCCTGTGCACCTTCCTCCGACACAGTGTGAATATATACAGACTCTATTGGACACGTGTGTACGTTCCACTGTGTGTTTTGGGAAAGGGTTATTGAGTTTCTGGAATATAGCATCACGTTCAGCGTAGCCCATTTGTCCAATAACATATTTTCACACATTTAGTTTCTGGCTGTTTATGTATAGTGAGCACAGTTTTTTATATATATATATATATATATATATATATATATATATATATATATATATATATATACATTCTCATTCTATTAGACAGCTGAGCTTCAGTAACATTGTTGGTTGTAGCACACATATGAGTCACATAGATATTTATAATGATATTTTATATGAATATGATGAATTTTGTTTGTTTCTTCTTTTTTGTTGGGGTTTTTGGGGTTTTCTTTTTCGTTTTCAGTTCTCTGATATATATTTTTATTATTAATTTTTTGTTTCGTATTTTTATTTATATGACAAATTTCATTCAATGATGGTTCTATTATATATTTCTATTCTTCAATATCATTTTACCATTATTACTTTATTGTCATATTGTATCCATATCCCTAATTATATAATTATTTTAGATTTTTTGAACAGTGTTTTTGCACTTTTTTCTTTTTTTAATTTGTTGTCTGGTCTGTTGGGTTTGTTAGGTCTAAGCTATGGAACAATCATTTTGGATTTATTTTCATGTTATTTATTGTTTATATATTTTTTTTTAAATAAGACAAATAGCTGTGATTTTTAAACAAGTTCCACTGATGTCATCTACATCTACATCTACATGTCATCTACATCTGAGTTTCACAGAGTGGGGAGGCCCTATTTAAGGATTGTCAGTGAAACATGTTAGAGTAATGAGTAAGCACAGAGTTACTGTGTGAAACGTGTCTACTTGCACCTGTATTTGCAGCCATCCATTTTTCCATTGTATTCATTGTGCGGCCGGCGAGCTGAGGCTTGCACCCCTGGGAGGAGTCCTTTCCCCAGCTCATCTGCTATGCATCACTCACCTGGAGAGGAGTTTCCTTTCCTGTTGGCAGAATCTGTATTAATATTAGTATTCGGCACACTCCAGAAACAAAAAAAAAAAAATAATCCACAGCTCCAAACCAAAGAGCTATGTACAATGCTCATTTATGCAAAATCAGGGATTAGTCTGAATAATTGTGCAAGGTAAAAAAAAAAGCTGAATGTTAGCTGCATTTATTGAGTGATGCATAAGAGAAGTAGAACAGTAAAGCAATTTGGGTGAAAATGTGTGAGTTTTGGGTGAAAGCTCTAAAAGCTAATGTACGGTAAGTATACATATACAGTAAATTGATAAAAATAAAAAACTGTTCAATTACAATAAACGGAATCATTCTTGCAAGTACCTGATCAAGTGGATAATGTGATGCTTTTGAATTTGTTGTGCTGTCCGCAGTTGTCACCTGTAATGATCTAAAATTTAAGTTTTCATTACAAAATATATAGCTAACTACAATACAAAGCCACAATTTAATCAATGTTAAGTTGTTTGTGTGTGAACAAGAACACTACACATTTTAAACTTGAAAAAACTGGTCCATAACTAATAAAAACATTCTAAAACAATTTACTTACCTTAGTAGGTGGCAACTTTGCTATTATCATTAGGTATCCTTTTATGGAAATACATTGCAGTAAATATGACATCTCCATATTGCACTTTAGGAGATAAGGATGTTTAGACTTTGCATTTAAAGAGAAACTGTCATCTTCCCCATGCAGGGCAAACGTGACAGTGTCCCCGGAAAGGACATTCCCTGACCCACTTAACTCATCTTATATGCACTTCTTTGCAGCTCCTCTACATTCTGGAGAAGTTGTGACATCAAACTCCAACATGTGACAGTGCTCAGCCTAGTTGTTAGATCTGGACACCTTAGCTGTTAGACACCATCACAGGGGAGCAGGTAACAAGCTCCTCCATACCCAGAAGTGGGAGTATTCTCGCCAGCTGTAAAACAGCAAAGAGCTGGGAGGGAGTGCAGGTAAGGTAAATATAGAGGGGTTAGTGGGGCCTTGCAGAGACAATATCACCTTGTCCTAAATATGCAAGATGACATTGTCTTCTCTGAACACTTGCCTACTTGGGTAATTTTTTCATTTTTTGAGTACGTTAAAATCTGCATTTTTGGGCTAGAAATTACTGTAAACTTACAAAAAGTATATATTTTCTGAAAGCAGAGACCTTGGAGAATAAAATTGTGGTAGCTGTAATTTTCTTATGCCGAACAATATGTGCGCAATTTTTTATCAGACGCATATTTTCAGAAAGAAATACACGAAAATGGATTTTAGTGCTAACAAACAAAATATTATACCCAATTTTTGGGCAAAATATAAAAAATTGGGTTGCCTAAAGTAGATATATACCAAAATATGTCCAGTCTTAAAATTGCACACATCTATGGAATTGCAAACAACTATGGTACCCAAAATTCTTCATAGATGATGCTTTAAAAGCCTTTACATGTCATGAGTTTTTTAGAGTTAACCATGAACAATGGCCCTAGAATTCTTGCTCTCTGATGTTTGAGACAATACCTCACTGCAATATCTTTACATACACGTGCCCACCCTCTAATAAGCTTCCTATGTGATAGTGTGGGCAGGTGATAGGTACTCCTTATGGAGACAATGGAAGTCTATTAGACCCCCAACATCTTCCCTGCCCTCCAATGCAGCTATTAAAACAAAGATCATGTTTGAATAGCTGCATCCTTGGCTAAACTAGCCAAATAATGACAACCCTGACCCTGATAATGATGTAATACACATCACTTCAAGGCTCATTAGTCCCAGGAGGGATCAGGGAATGAATGTTCCTTGGGTTCCTTCTGCTTTCACATAGAAGCAGTTTCCCATGGTCCCTGAGCAATGGGAGAGCCCGGGAAAGACCATGGGTGCCACCAGAAGGGGCACCCCTTTAAATGCCTTGATACCACATGATATATGAGAAACACTATTGGATTGTAAAAACAATTTGTTTTGGCTCTCTACATTAGGGGTTGACAGATTATTGGCTGATATTGACTTTTTTTGAAGCATCGATATCGGTCACACTGATGTTACCGATATTGCTTCAAGAGGTTGTACCGGGGTGATGCATGCAGCTGCAGGCATTACACCGGTACCGTTCTTTAGAGCAGACAGTCGGCGTTCTTGTAATAACAACCGATGTGGCTCAGCGGCTGTTATTACAAGCAGTGGAAGGGGACATCCCCCCCTCCCGCCGCTTTGCCCGGGTCTCCTGTCCCACGGGAGGCCCGAGCGACCAGCCAGCACGTCCGCCAGCTGGCCGAAGTTCCGAACAAAGCAGATCGGTTTTGTTTGGGTCTCGGATCTAGTAACCCAGAATTAATGTCATGACATCCCTTCCAGATTACTGGCATCCTAAAGGCGCCAGTTTAAAAAAAAAGAAAGTATTCAAAAAAGCAGATCTTGATATTTTGAATACTTTTAAGTGCAGAGGAGGGGTTTGGGGTCTTATAGACCCCAGATCCCTTTATTAAGAGTACCTTTGCTGCCTATTACTGTCACAAGGGATGTTTACATTCCTTATGACAGCTATAACAGTGATATTAAAAAAAGGAGGGCAAAGGAGGAGGGCAGAGAGGTGTGTCCAGAGGCTGGGGATCTGTGGTTAAGAGAGCGGAAGGCATGTCCAGAGGCTGGGGATCAATGCTTGAGAGTTTAGAGGAGGAGAGTAGGGAGGCATGTCCAGAGATGCCTGTACATGGGAGGAAGAGCAAGCTGGAACAGTTTCATCCAGTGATTAGCTTCCACAGGGCAGAGTAAGAAGTATTAGAATGGTGCATCTACTGACAAGGTATATGTGTAATCCATATCCTAGACGAAACAGGTGCTGGCTTCATCTGTCCATATTTAAGATGACTGTCCAGACAGCACAGGTGACTGCTGTACAAATAAACCATTCCATAACAAATACAGCCTCTTGTTAAAAATTAACTCCCTAAATCTCATCGACATCTGTGGCTGCTGCAGGTTTTTTTGTATATTTTTTTCTTAAATTGAAGTTCTACTGGTATTGGGAGGTTTAGGAGGGCTGGGGTGTCAGGAGGGTATGGTATTGTGGGAGAGCTGGGTCAGAAGGGAATGGTACTGCGGTAGGCATTGTGCTGGGACATCAGGAGGGCTGTGTTATTAGAAGGGCTGTGGTGTCAGGAGGGCTGGAGTGTCAGGAGGGCTGGAGTGTACAGAAGTTTTTAATGCAGAGTAGCGCAGGGAAGGTGCAGTGGCGCTGATCCCTGCTGGCAATCTTTTCTCACCTCTCTAAATGGTATAGTTGAATCGGGGAAGAGGGCCGGTGGCGATAAGCATGCAATATTCATTTAAAGTGCTCGGGCATGTTTGGTGGAGAGCCCGAACCCTCGCGAGCTATCCTGGAGGCTTTCCCTACACCACAGCCACACGTATGCAAGGGGCGGGGCTGCCTCTGCAGCCTGGGATTGTTTGACCGTGAGCATGCACTGCTCTGGAGCAAAGACCGGGTCGGCAACAGTGGGATGTCCTCGCAGTCTACCTGTCACCTATCGGCGGTCTACGGGTAGCCCACGATCATAGGGTTTCCGACCTACATTTTCGTGATTTGCAGAATGTTTGTACATTTCAAAGCAATACTTAAAATAACAAATCAATGAGAAACATAAATTATAGAAAGGAATTACATTTTACTTACAACATTTCAGAATCATCTAAACATAATTTTGAAGGCACAATGGTTGGGGACATTGGCAACTCTTTATTGTTTCCTCCACTTAAAAAAACTGCTTTGCACATATCAACATGGTGTGGCTTGTTATCTTTGGAAAGACAAAAAAAAATTGTCATATCACTTTACATCTGTTTTAGAGCTTATATTCAAGTTAATTTTTTGTCTTCTCTACTAGTTACTATTGAACACATAAGAAAGATATGATTTGCACATTATAATGCACTCTTATTATTACAGTATGAACCACTCTGTTCAATCTGTCACAACTTTTTACAGTAAATTTTGCGAAATATTTGCCCATAATTTACTTCAGTTCAGGGAAGTAGAGGGTATATGTGCAGTAAAGTTTCATCCCTCAAAGAAAACTCAATCATTATTTGTGACCCTTGCAGGAGAACTCTACGCTAGTAATAACAATGGTTACAGCTTTACTCTGATCTAATGTATGGTAGCGTTTATTGCCTAGGTGGTTGAAAAGGCTTCATCTTACATTTTTACTACACATTTCTGGTGCAGATCAAAGGTATTTAAAACATATTTCTACTTGTGCAGTCAAATTTGAGAAAATCTCACTATATGGATGTGTCCTAATGTTAAATAGCTCCCTCACAATGCTGCAAAATCTTGTTCACAGGATGGAAGCAGTGGCATACCTCGCTGGTTTGGCCAGTGAGGGCACAATACCATAGCAGCAGGTGAGGACTTTCTATGCTCTTCTAATAATTGCTAGTGCAACACTGGTCTAAAGCTGGCAAAGGATGTTTCAGATAGGAACCTGATAAATTTTGATCCATCAGTGGCCATTATTATTTGTGAGAAGTCAATCTAATGATCAACTTCTCATAAACAGGCTTGTTGGAACATTTTGGTTCGATCAGCGCTGCAGCACTAATAAGTGTATTCTGACAGCAGAGGAGTCCCCGCTGTAAGAATATAATAACACAGAGGGGAGGATTCCTTTATCTATCCACCTTGTTTGCGTGGATGGATGAATCCATTCTGCTGGCTGATAGGTTTCCATGCAGAGCTGCACCAGATTTTGGACTCTCCGGTTTTAGTAAATTAACCCCATCGTTTTCTCTCACAATGATATATAACTGGGACAGCTTTTGTAATACATTCAGTGATACTCTATGAGCATTTAATAATATACCATCCCACTGATCTTTCTCTATAAGAGCCTACCTCCCTTTCCCAGTTATCCCTAAACTTGCAGGGGTAGGAGTGCAGGTACTCTCCAAGCAACCTTTGGTAACTGTTTAACCCCTTCCCGCCGATAAGCTAGCAATGTATGTGGATGCCCTTATTTAATTGCTTCATGACCCAGGGCCTTCTCTTAAAGAGGCCTTATATATTCTCTCTGGTTTTACGGATTACTCTGGCTTAAAAGTAAATTGGGATAAATCTCAAATTCTACCCATTGCTGAGAGGTTAAGCAGCTTGACGACCCAAGCCTCCCATTAGTTTGGACAAACAAGATAAACTATCTTGGTATTTATAGCTCTCTCTCTCTACCTCTGATTATTGTGCATTAAATTTGGCCCCGTTAATACAAACTATAAAATATAGACTGAAGGCCTGGTCACATCTCCCCCTATCCCCAATTGGGCAAATTAACCTATTCAAGATGAAGCTCTTGCCTGCGTTTTTATACGTGCTTAAACATTCCCCCCCCGTGTGGATACCCAAGACTTTTTTTGATTCATTAATTCTAGTTTGATCTCTTTCCTCTGAGGCTCAGGTCAGCCAAGGTTTAAACTAGCAGTCCTTCAACGACCTTGGCATCAGGGTGGCCTGACCTACCTTGACCTCCACAAATACCTTCTGGTTGCTCAGTTATCACATGCCCATAACTGGCCACTCATGGATGAGTCTAATGCCGGACATGCTGGTGTTGGAGGCTTCCTGTCTGGACTATTAAACCTTGAGGGATCTGCTGTATCGTGGTCCCGCTACACCTATTTCTCTAATAATTGCTATAAAAACTGTGTTAAAAGCTTAGTCAGTTGTCAAGGATGCTCGCCCCAACCCTTCCGGACATATCTCCCCGTATACCCTATCATTTAATCCCGAGCTGTCAGAATTTATGTCAATCCCTGACCCATATATTTGGGCGAGCAGAGGTATCAAATACTTAGATCAGATCTGTTTTGGGGGTCAGTTGCAAACCTTTGATTGGTTAAAGCACCAGCATGATTTACCTAGCTCATATCTGTTTAGATATTTACAGCTCAGACATGCCTTTAATACTCAATTTGATAACCAGCCAGCTGCTCGCTATACCTCGGCTCTGGAAATCCTGCTCAGGGATGAGTCCATGGTCAAACCTTTGTCCACCTTTTATAAAGAGTTACTACCATCGATTCATACAGGACTCGAGTTCCTCAGAATTAAGTGGCTTGTTGACTTCCCTGAGTTAGATGATGGATTAGGAGGAATTATGGGAATGCCCTTTTTCACAATTGATGTCCACCAGGGATAGACTCATCCAGTATATAATCCTGCATAGAGTTTACTTTACCCCTATGCGTCTGCATAGGATATACCCATCTGTCCCAGCCAACTGCTAGAGGTGTGACCCAGTCTCAGCAATGTCCCCAAATACAGATCTTCTGGATAGGATATACCCATCTCAGCAGGATATACCCAGTCTCAGCAATGTCCCCAAATACAGATTTTCTGCATAGGATATACCCATCTGTCCCAGCCAACTGCTGGAGGTGTGACCCAGTCTCAGCAATGTCCCCAAATACAGATCTTCTGGACGGCTGGGACTTTATTTATTCTCTCTGTCACCACCATTCAGGTGCTTCTTAAGATTGAGGCCCTTTAGATTCTCGTAGGGCCTCCAGAACTCTTTTGGGGTTATTACTTTATTATGTAAAGCTATTGTACTTTGGTTAATTTAGCTTTACCACTCTTTAAGGCTACATACCTTTCTCATGGCTGTGCCACAAAGTTCCACAAAGTATGGGATACTTGGATAGAATCCCCGCCTACAAATGCTGATTCTAATATTCCCGATTAACATATTCAGTGCCTTGAAAAAGTATTCATACTCCTTGAAATTTTCCACATTTTGTCATGTTATAACCAAAAATGTAAATGTATTTTATTGGGATTTTATGTGATAAACACAAAGTGGCACATAATTGTGAAGTGGAAGGAAAATGATAAATGGTTTTCAACATTTTTTACAAATAAATATGTGAAAAGTGTGGCGTGCATATGTATTCAGCCCACCTGAGACAATACTTTGTAGAACCACGTTTCACTGCAATTACAGCTGCAAGTCTTTTTGGGTATGTCTCTACCAGCTCTAGAGAGTGACATTTTTTGCCCATTCTTCTTTGCAAAATAGTTCAAGCTCTGTCAGATTGTATGGAGAGCGTCTTTGAACAGCAATTTTCAAGTCTTGCCACAGATTCTCAATTGGATCTAGGTCTGGATTTTGACTGGGCCATTCTAACACATGAATATGCTTTGATCTAAACCAGGGGTAGACAACCTCGGCCCTCCAGCCGTTTTGAAAGTCCCAAGAGACATTGCAAGACCCTGACAATCACAGGCATGACTCCTAGAGGCAGAGGTATGAAGGGATTTGTAGTTTCACCACAGCTGGAGGACCCCTGATCTAAACCAATCCATTGTAGCTCTGGCTGTATGTTTATAGTCGCTGTCCTGCTGGAAGGTGAACCTCCAACCCAGTCTTAAGTCTTTTGCAGACTCTAACAGGTTTTCTTCTAAGATTGCCCTGTATTTGGCTCTATCCATCTTCCCAACAACTCTGACCAGCTTCCCTATCCCTGCTGAAGAAAAGCATCCCCACAACATGATGCTGCCACTACCATGTTTTATGGTGGGGATAGTGTGTTCAGAGTGATGTGCAGTGTTCATTTTCTGCCACACATAGCGTTTTGCTTTTAGGCCAAAACGTTCAATTTTGGTCTAATCTTACCAGAGCACCTTCTTCCACATGTTTGCTGTGTCCCCCACATGGCTTCTCGCGAACTGCAAGCAGGACTTCTTATGGCTTTCTGTCAACAGAAAGCCATAAGATTTTCTTCTTTTTTTTTTAACAAGCAAATAAGATTTTCTTCTTGCCACTCTTCCATAAAGGCCAGATTTGTGGAGTGCACAACTAATAGTTCTCCTTTGGACAGATTCTCACACCTGGGCTGTGGATCTCTGCAGCTCCTCCAGAGTTACCATGGGCCTCTTGGCTGGGTCTCTGATTAATGCTCTCTTTACCCGGCCTGTCAGTTTAGGTGGACGGCCATGTCTTGGTAGGTTTGCAGTTCTGCCATACTCTTTGCATTTTCGGATGATGGATTGAACAGTGCTCTGTGAGATGTTCAAAGCTTGGAATATTTTTTTCTAACCTAACCCTGCTTTAAACGTCTCCAAAACATTATCCCTGACTTGTCTGGTGTGTTCCTTGGCCTTCATGATGCTATTTGTTCACTAAGGTTCTCTAACAAACCTAACAAACCTCTGAGGGCTTTACAGATTAGCTGTATTTATACTGAGGTTAAATTACACACAGGTGGACTCTATTTACTAATTAGGTGCCTTCTGAGGGGGAGGGTTCCACTGGATTTTAGTTAGGGGTATCAGAGTGAAGGGGGCTGAATACAAATGCATGCCACACTTTTCAGATAATTATTTGTAAAAAAAAAATTGAAAACCATTTATCACTTTCCTTCCACTTCACAATACGTGTGCCACTTTGTGTTGGTCCATCTCATAAAATCCCAATAAAATACATTTACTTTTTGGTTGTAACATGATAAAATGTGGAAAATTTTAAGGGGCATGTATATTTAATGCACTGTACCAGTGTAATTAATGTGTTCCAGAGAAATGTTATTCTGTGTTATTGCTCTTTGTGATATAGTACTCAGCTAGTGGAAAAGGGCCTTGTTTAACATCATTCTTTGTCCTTAAGCCCTAATTTCAGGTATGAATTGTGGTCTAATGCCCCGTACACACAGTCGGATTTTCCGACGGAAAATGTGCGATCGGAGCTTGTTGTCGGAAATTCCGACCGTGTGTGGGCTCCATCGGATTTTCCGACACACAAAGTTTGAGAGCAGGCTATAAAATTTTCTGACAACAAAATCCGATCGCGTCAATTTCGTCCGTGTGTGGACAATTCCAACGCACAAAGTGCCATGCATGCTCAGAATAAATTCCGAGACGGAACTGCTCGGTCTGGTAAAATTAGCGTTCGGAATGGATATAGCACTTTCGTCACGCTGCAATGTTTTAAATTGTTTAATGCAGCGCACTCTCTTCTTTATAATGCTCGAAGAATTAAGTTGTTTTGCTGCTTATATTCACACAGACTTCTCACAAACTTCTTTCTTTATTATTTCTCGTGATTTCATCAATATAATATTTTTATTTGTCACATCTCCCGAACAAATAATATTTTTGGGATATTTTTAGATTAACTAAATTTTTTGGGGATTTTTTTAAAGCCTGATCTGGTGTTTTATTTATCTTTTTTTTTTTTTAATCCAGCATATTTTTGGGTGTGTTTTGTGTGTCAAGTTACCACAACACCATTATTATCATGTATTATTTATTAAGGAGATTGTTTGGTGTTGGTTCTCTTGTTAATTTGACATTGTATTTTTGAAATGTACCTGCCTCCTCACAAACTATCCTTTTTGAAGGAAAACACACATAGGCGAGTATAATAAATTAAACCAAAAATGTATTAACCACTTGAGCCCCGGACCATTATGCTGCCTAAGGACCAGAGGTCTTTTTCCAATTTGGCACTGCGTCGCTTTAACTGCTAATTGCGCGGTCATGCAATGCTGTACCCAAACGAAATTTGCGTCCATTTCTTCCCACAAATAGAGCTTTCTTTTGATGGTATTTGATCACCTCTGCAGTTTTTATTTTTTGCGCTATAAACGGAAAAAGACCGAAAATTTTGAAAAAAAAAGATATTTTCTACTTTTTGTTATAAAAAAAATCCAATAAACTAAATTTTAGTCATACATTTAGGCCAAAATGTATTCGGCCACATGTCTTTGGTAAAAAAAATATCAATAAGCATATATTTATTGGTTTGCGCAAAAGTTATAGCGTCTACAAACTAGGGTACATTTTCTGTAATTTACACAGCTTTTAGTTTATGACTGCCTATGTCATTTCTTGAGGTGCTAAAATGGCAGGGCAGTACAAAACCCCCCCAAATGACCCCATTTTGGAAAGTAGACACCCCAAGGAAATTGCTGAGAGGCATGTTGAACCCATTGAATATTTATTTTTTTTGTCCCAAGTGATTGAATAATGACAAAAAAAAAAAAAAACATATTTACAAAAAGTTGTCACTAAATGATATATTGCTCACACAGGCCATGGGCCTATGTGGAATTGCACCCCAAAATACATTCAGCTGCTTCTCCTGAGTATGGGGATACCACATGTGTGGGACTTTTTGGGAGCTTAGCCGCGTACGGGGCCCCGAAATCCAAGCACCGCCTTCAGGATTTCTAAGGGTGTAAATTTTTGATTTCACTCTTCACTGCCTATCGCAGTTTCGGAGGCCATGGAATGCCCAGGTGGCACAAAACCCCCCCAAATGACCCCATTTTGGAAAGTAGACACCCCAAGCTATTTGCTGAGAGGCATATTGAGTCCATGGAATATTTTATATTTTGACACAAGTTGCGGGAAAGTGACACCTTTTTTTTTTTTTTTTTTGCACAAAGTTGTCACTAAATTATATATTGCTCACACAGGCCATGGGCATATGTGGAATTGCACCCCAAAATACATTTAGCTGCTTCTCCTGAGTATGGGGATACCACATGTGTGGGACTTTTTGGGAGCCTAGCCGCGTACGGGGCCCCGAAAACCAAGCACCGCCTTCAGGATTTCTAAGGGTGAAAATTTTTGATTTCACTCTTCACTGCCTATCACAGTTTCGGAGGCCATGGAATGCCCAGGTGGCACAAAACCCCCCCAAATGACCCCATTTTGGAAAGTAGACACCCCAAACTATTTGCTGAGAGGCATGGTGAGTATTTTGCAGCTCTCATTTGTTTTTGAAAATGAAGAAAGACAAGAAAAAACTTTTTTTTTTTTCTTTTTTCAATTTTCAAAACTTTGTGACAAAAAGTGAGGTCTGCAAAATACTCACTATACCTCTCAGCAAATAGCTTGGGGTGTCTACTTTCCAAAATGGGGTCATTTGGGGGGGTTTTGTGCCACCTGGGCTTTCCATGGCCTCCGAAACTGTGATAGGCAGTGAAGAGTGAAATCAAAAATTCACGCCCTTAGAAAGCCTGAAAGCGGTGCTTGGTTTTCGGGGTCCCATACGCGGCTAGGCTCCCAAAAAGTCTCACACATGTGGTATCCCCGTACTCAGGAGAAGCAGCAGAATGTATTTTGGGGTGTAATTTCACATATTCACATGGCATGTTTGAGCAATATATCATTTAGTGACAACTTTGTGCAAAAAAAAAAAAAAAAAAAAATTTGTCTCTTTCCCACAACTTGTGTCGCAATATAAAATATTCCATGGACTCGACATGCCTCTCAGCAAATAGCTTGGGGTGTCTACTTTCCAAAATGGGGTCATTTGGGGGGGTTTTGAACTGTCCTGGCATTTTATGCACAACATTTAGAAGCTTATGTCACACATCACCAACTCTTCTAACCACTTGAAGACAAAGCCCTTTCTGACACTTTTTGTTTACATGAAAAAGTTATTTTTTTTTGCAAAAAAATTACTTTGAACCCCCAAACATTATATATTTTTTTAAAGCAAATGCCCTACAGATTAAAATGGTGGGTGTTTCATTTTTTTTTTTCACACAGTATTTGCGCAGCGATTTTTCAAACACATTTTTTGGGGAAAAAACACACTTTTTTAAATTTTAATGCACTAAAAGACACTATATTGCCCAAATGTTTGATGAAATAAAAAAGATGATCTTAGGCCGAGTACATGGATACCAAACATGACATGCTTTAAAATTGCGCACAAACGTGCAGTGGCAACAAAATAAATACATTTTTAAAAGCCTTTAAAAGCCTTTACAGGTTACCACTTTAGATTTACAGAGGAGGTCTACTGCAAAAATTACTGCCCTTGATCTGACCTTCGCGGCGATACCTCACATGCATGGTGCAATTGCTGTTTACGTTTGACGACAGACCGCCGCTTGCGTTCGCCTTAGCGCGAGAGCAGGGGGCGACAGGGGTGCTTTTTTTTTTTTTCTTTATTATTTTTTTGCTTTTTTATCTTATTTTTAAACTGTTCCTTTCATTTTTTTTTTTTTTAATCATTTTTATTGTTATCTCGGGGAATGTAAATATCCCCTATGATAGCAATAGGTAGTGACAGGTACTCTTTTTTGAAAAAATTGGGGTCTATTAGACCCTAGATCTCTCCTCTGCCCTCAAAGCATCTGATGACACCAAGATCGGTGTGATAAAATGCTTCCCCAATTTCCCAATGGCGCTATTTACATCTGGCGAAATCTAAGTCATAAAATGCTCGTAGCTTCCGGTTTCTTAGGCCATAGAGATGTTTGGAGCCACTCTGGTCTCTGATTAGCTCTATGGTCAGCTGGCTGAATCACCGGCTGCATTCTCAGGTTCCCTGTTGAGACAGGAGAGCCAAAGAAAAACACGGAAGACGGTGGGGGGGGGGGCATTCCCTCCCATGGCTTGTAAAAGCAGTCTAGAGGCTAATTAGCCACTAGGATTGCTTTTACATGAAAGCCGACCGCTGGCTGAAAAGAATGATACCAAGATGATACCTAAACCTGCAGGCATCATTCTGGTATAACCATTCAAAGTCGTGAATGGCGTACCTGAAGACAAAAAAATGGTTAACAATAAAGCACAGTAAACGGTAAAGTATAAAAAATTGCATACCTGAAAAGCAAACATGATAAAACATAATAACAATAAAACATTGCAGAATAGAATACAGTAAAAAAGAGCAGAACAAGAGAGAGAGAATAGAGAGAGAGAGAACAATAAAACGACAACTATTTTTTTTTATTTTATATATATTTTTTTTTTTTTTTTACACTTTTTTTGTAACTAACTTTTATAATGGTAACCGGTTCCAGGTTCGGGTCTCTCAAAATGCGATGGCATCTTGGGAGACCCTGTGAAAGTGTGCCTAGTCTGTGCGATGCTGTACCCTACGCTAATACTCAACTAGTGTATAGTAGCGTTCAAAACATTCACCAATGCAAAGACCAGGATTGTCGGGACAGGAGGGACAATAATAGAGGGTGTCACGCCTATATTCGCGCTTGCTGCAGACACGACATCTTTTTTGGGGGTTCGTTGGGTAGGGGTACTCGGGAGGACATAAAGAAAATGCCTCTCATGCAGCTGACTGCATTTGGTTGGGGATGTGAATGGGGGAAGTACGGGCGCTGCAGAAGTGGTGGGTCCCCAATTAGGATTGGCGAATGCAGCAGGAAGGGCACTATGGGCACGACGGGCCTGTGTTTGTCTTTTTGGTGGCAGCGGGACACTACTTATGCTTGCCACCTCACCAGCTTGAACTGCACTTATGGGACTCGCCACGTCACCAAGTGTTACTGCAGTGCTGGTTTGACTACGACCGGAGTGTACTAGGCCGCTGGCGCTTGCCAGTTCAATAAAAAGCTACCAAAAAAACTGTTAGCGATCGCAGGGATCAGGCCTGACTCTGGGAACACTGCAGTTATGCGTTTAGTGTTTTGTAAGTGACAGTGATCGATCGATACTGCACTTGGGTGGGCTGGGCCGGGCGGAGGGGCAAAATGCATGTGCTAGCAGGTATCTGGGCTGATCCCGCTAACACTGTGTTTTTGGGAACCCTAAACTGCTGGGGACGCTAGTATAGATCTGATCGGATCAGATATTGATCCGTTCAGATACTATACCACTAAGGGAGGTGTACGGTGCGTGCGTGGGTGTTAGCGGTACTGGCGCTAATCTGACGCTGCTTGGGGCTGATGCTTGCCAGTTCACCAAAATACTACCAAAAAAACTGTTAGCGATCGCAGGGATCAGGCCTGACTCTGCGAACGCTGCAGTTATGCATTTAGTGTTTTGTAAGTGTCAGTGATCGATCGATACTGCACTTGGGTGGGCTGGGCTGGGCCGGGCGGAGGGGCAAAACGCAGGTGCTAGCAGGTATCTGGGCTGATCCCGCTAACACTGCGTTTTTGGGAACCCTAAACTGCTGGGGACGCTAGTATAGATCTGATCGGATCAGATATTGAACCGATCAGATACTATACCACTAAGGGAGGTGTATGGTGCGTGCGTGGGTGTTAGCGCTACTGGCGCTAACCTGACGCTGCCTGGGGATGGTGCTTGCCAGTTCACCAAAATGCTACCAAAAAAATGTTAGCGATCGCAGGGATCAGGCCTGACTCTGCGAACGCTGCAGTTATGCGTTTAGTGTTTTGTAAGTGACAGTGATCGATCGATACTGCACTTGGGTGGGCCGGGCGGAGGGGCAAAACGCAGGTGCTAGCAGGTATCTGGGCTGATCCCGCTAACACTGTGTTTTTGGGAACCCTAAACTGCTGGGGACGCTAGTATAGATCTGATCGGATCAGATATTGATCCGATCAGATACTATACCACTAAGGGAGGCGTATGCTGCGTGCGTGGGTGTTAGCGGTACTGGCGCTAATCTGACGCTGCCTGGGGCGACGCATATCACCGCCGGGCGATCAGGGGGCTAAACCTTTATTCGGTAATAAACGGCGGGTGCCCTGACACTAAATAAAATAAACAAACTAGCCAGCGTCACCCGTAACACTTATACGGTGATCAGTGGTGAAAGGGTTAACTAGGGGGCCATCAAGGGGTTAAAACATTTATTAGGTAGTATATGGGGGTCCCTGTCGCTATAAAACGCTGACGGCGAACCTAAATATTTAGGTCCCTAACTAGCGTCACCAGCGACACTAATACAGCGATCAGAAAAATGATCGCTTAGCGACACTGGTGACGGGGGGTGATCAAGGGGTTAAAACTTTATTGGGGGGGGTTAGGGGGGTATCCTAGACCTACAGGGGGCTAATATTCACTGTCCCAACACTGTAACTGTCACAAACTGACACCAATGCAGTAATCAGAAAAAAACAAAAAAAACAAAAAAAAAACTGCTGGTGTCAATTTGTGACAGGGAGGGGGGGGTGATTGGGGGGGGATCGGGGGGCGATCGGGGGGGGGATCGGGGTGTTTTGTGTGCCTGGCATGTTCTACTGTGTTGTGTAGTGTTGGTGCACTCACAGTGAAGTCTTCTCTCCTCGGCGCTGCAACGGAATACCGAGCCGAGGAGAGATGACATCATTTCCTTTGCTGCTGTTTAGCATACAGCAGCAAAGGAAGTGATCTGATTGGCCGGCGGCGATCGCGAGGGGGGGGGCCACGAACGGATGGCCTCCCCCTCACCTCTGATCGCCGCTGGACAAAAGACGACCGCCTCGGGCACCGGGGGGGGGTCCGATCGGACCCCCCACCCGCGGAAGGCAAATCACGTATATGTACGTGATTTTGCCTGTCCGTGCCACCTTGCCGACGTAAATCGGCGTGAGGCGGTCGTCAAGTGGTTAAGGGCTCATAATCAAAGGAAGAGGGAGGCAACGCTGGAGAAACAGCAGAAACTGGCGAAGCCTTTGACCCCCAGGGCACACATCAACTATTTCCAGGCAAAATTGGTGGCCTGAGGAGTCCTTATCTAAGGGAGTTCCATCTGGTCCAGAGGTCCAAGAGAATCATGAACAGCAGCAGATGACATATCTGTCCCCAGGCTGTAGTCATACAAGAGCCTGCATCTTTTGTCAGACCAGACTGAACCCAGGGCCATCACTCTCTGGTCTTCCTTCCACGCTTCCTTTCACGCTGTGTCTGTGGTGGTGGAGTTGTGGCAGAAGGAGGAGGAGGATGATGCAACTCACTCAGGTGGGTATTGGGTGTGATTTCGCCCCACAACCCCTTATTTAAGGTTTGATAAATGAGTTCCTCACACATGAGGCGTTGGCCCTCCTGCATGTCCTGCAGTTTGGTGGTAGACATGAAGGCAAAGGCCTCTTCACGAGTGGGGGTGGCTCTCAGGGACGCAGAAGCCTCCTGAATCAGCCTGAGTGCTGAATCCTCCACGTTACTCCCCTTCCTGGGTCATTTATTTGGAAGGCGGAGGGGAGGAACCTGCGATTCTGTCAGGCTCCTACTGGGCCCGGCCTTCTCCTGGCTGCCACTTAGCCCCGCCTCCTCCTAGCTGCCACTAACCCCCGCCTCCTCCTGTGGGCCACATTCCACAGCCTCCTCCTGGCTGAGGTCTTCCTGTGTATGAAAAAGGGACATAGTTTTAGTTTTTTCTTCATCAATCACACACAATTTGCAATCTCATGACTGTTGCAAATTGAATGTTAACAAATATAACAGACTATCATTCTGAGGCCAGCATTTTTCATTCTTCAAAAAGAGGGGGGACACCTGGGAAAGGAAAGGCTGCACACCCCAAAATGATTTAAGAACGAGAATTTACCCCCAAAAGTAAAGGGGCTTTCAAAGCAGCAAACAACAATACAGATGTTGTGTGGTTTAAAAGGTAGCTTTATTATATATGGGACATCGGAGTAAAAACATGAACTGTGTACATATATATATATAAGTTATAAATAAGCACAGAAGCATACACAAAGCTATACATAAATCATGTACTACAAAAGCGCTTGGATAGCTCTGAAGCGTTTCGACCCCATCGGGTCTTCTTCAGAGGAAATGCATGCGCTGTAGGAGAATTTTGTATACATGAAAAAATAATACCAATATGGTTGTGTATAATTATATCAGCTGAGCACAGTTATATATAATAAAGATTTTTAAACATAATTACCAAAGGGTATGCGTATAGCTATGTCTCCTAAGCTTACGATTTTCAGAGCAGCCTCCACTATCCGGTCCCAACACTAGGGCCCCGGTCATCCAGCACCCCTGGAGCTTGAGCAACAACTGTGCGACTTACGATGACTTACATCTAGGAAGAACCCCCCGCACACGGTAAGGGGCATGTGGATCAGCAGCACCTGCGATCTGAACACCAAGCAGCAACATCAGTGGAAGCATGTAGAGAGAATAGTGTCATCAATTTCTATAAAGTTATCTAAATCAGGTGATAAAAGTGTTAATGATGTTATAGAATTTATCTACAGGCTGTTGGGCCTAAAGTTGCCAAAGTTGAAAATCTTTGTTAATTTTAATCAAGATTTATAAAACAAGTATATAAGCACTGTAAACTAGGAAGAAAATGAAAAAGTGAAGAAAAAGACCAGTTAGGAAAGGGAAAAAGGACAGGGGAAAGGAAAGGAAAGAAAAAGAAGAGGGGGAGAGGGGGGCTGGGGGGGGGGGATGGGAATGGAAGGAAGACAGGGGCTCTGTGGTGGAGTTGTGGCAGGAGGAGGAGGAGGATGTTCCAACTCAATCACATGGGTATTGGGTGTGATTTCGCCCCTCACCCCCTTAGTTAAGACTTTATAAAGAAGGTCCTCACACAGCTGGCATTGGCCCTCCTGCATGCCCTGCAGTTTGGTGGTAGCCATACAAGCAAAGGCCTCTTCAGGAGTGGGGGTGGCTCTGAGGGACGCAGAAACCTCCTGAATCAGCCTGAATGCTGAATAGTGCACGTGACTCCCCTTCCTGGGTATTTTGTTTGGAAGGCGGAGGGGAGGAACCTGCGATTCGGTCAGGCTCCTACTGGTCCCAGGCTTCTCCTGGCTGCCACTTAGCCCCGCCACCTCCTGGCTGACACTAACCCCCGCCTCCTCCTGGCTGCCGCATTCCACAGCCTCCTCCTGGATGCCACATTCCAGAGCCTCGTCCTGGCTGAGGTCTTCCTGTGTATGAAAAAACGACATAGTTTTAGTTTTTACTTCATCAATCACACACAATTTTCATCTCACGACTGTTGCAAATTGAATGTTAACAAATATAAAAGACTATCATTCTAAGCCCAGCATTTTTCATTCTTGTCCCAATTATTTTTGCCCACTACTGTCTATTGATATGTAAAACACTTTATTAAATCAGCAATTAGTGATCAATAATAACATCCAGTAAACATAATTTATTTATTGACCAGAAATCTGTAGAACAATGCTATACCTGGCTCCAGCTGGGCTCCTCCACTTCTTCCTGGCTGGAAGTCCCAGGTTGGACATCGGAAGCCTCAGCTGGGGTGGAAGATAGGGTGGAAGGAAGAGTGGAGAGGGATTCCCTGACTTCAGTCTGGTCTGACAGAAAACGAAGTCTCTCATAGTACCACAGCCTGGAACATAAATGTCATCTGCTGCAGCTCCGGATCTCTGGGAATCCTGGACCTTCTTGCGCTCCCTAAGATAAGTGCTCCTCAGGCCACCAATTTTGGCTTTTAAATGGGGGATGGTTGCCGTGGGGACCAGCAGTTTCTCCAGCGCTGCCTGCCTCTTTTGTTTATGATTATAATGCGGATGTTTCACCTGCCACAGACAGGGCAGCTCCCTATACTTGTCTATGAACAGGGGGAGGAAGTTGTGGTCATTGAAGCCATCCATTTTATCTGCAATACACAACACAAGACGAACCCTAATGTCAGGCTAAAGTCTCCTAATCTTGTCCCAATATAGGCCTCAATCTATAAGCAGTATAGGCCCAAGTTTAAATGTTACCTTCGTTATCACGATCGGCGCTTCCGATACTCCTTCCTCCGCTCACAGATCGTATGTACTACGCACGCGTGTTGCGCTTTATATACACTGCGCATGCGTGAAACTTCGCCCGCCCCTGACGTTCTTTCTAGTCTATTCCCCGCCCCTTCTCATTCGGCGCAGTGGGGAAGAGCACATGGTGAAGACACAACAGGTGCATGCTAATTACAGCAATGAGGAGGAGGAGGAGGAAAGCCCGGAGCCAGAAACCTCCCGATCCCGCAGGAGAAGATTTAAGGCATCAAATATGGCCTTTGTAGAGATGGTGGAGATTGTTGACATCTTGAAAAGGACCGACTATGACGGGAAGTATGGACCTTACCCCAACCCAAATGTCAGAAAGGCCAAGATCATGGCAAAAGTTGTGAAGAGTCTGCACAGAAATTTTGGGGTACGACGATCCAAGGATCAACTGAGGAAGCGGTGGTCGGACCTCAAATTAAGGGAGCACGATCAGTATAGAAGGATCAGGAGAGTGCTGTAAAAAAGTAAGTAGTTGTCCTGTGTTCGTATTCTTTATTTTTATTTCGTTCGTGCTGCTCAATGTGCTTTGCTTTACTGTTGTACAGTTTAAAATGGCAACTTTCATGTTCATGGACACATTATTCGTTCGTAGGAAACATTGTTCGTTCAGCCAATAAAACACCATGTTTTGTCCAGATGCAGTTCAATATATTTTTTATGGCCTACTTCTCTTAAAATAATTTTAGTGTCTAGATGGGTTTGTAACTAGAATTAAATGAAAACTAGATTCTGTGTAAGGAGAGGACACTCAGCAGCTGTTTACACATCTGGACGCTGTAGCACTAGTGTGGGACAAAAGAACACCCTTTTTATTAGGGGTCCCACACAGGTGCTCCAGTGTATACTATAGGGGTGTCTCCATCTGTGAAGCTTGGACAAAACAGGCAAGTATTCAAGCTTGACAAAGGAAAACAATATTTCTTCATCTTGGAACTCTGCCAAAACAGACAATTGTACCCCACTTCCAAGCAATGTTTCATATTCCTATTTCTGCCATCAAATATCTGTGTGCTAAGTATACCTATTTTTTTTTTACATAGGGGAGAAAAGACTCGGAGGCCACCACTCATCAGAGGAGACCACAGACCCCCCACCTCATGAAGAAGGGGAAATCCCCCAAAGCCAACAGGAGAAGGAGGAGGGAGACGTGGTGGAAATTGTCACCACAACAGGTGAGTGTCTGCGACCTCAGCTTCAGGTAAGAGATGGATGCCTGCATATTTATAATACATGGTGTGTTTTTGTTTCTATATTTTAGGTGATCGTGATGTTGTGGAAGAAGGTCATTTCACCAGTGAAAGTGCCCAGATCCTGATCGGGGAGATCATGGGGTATAATAGGGACTTGGAAAACATAAAGCAAAACATCAATGATGTTCAAAACAAAATGAAGAACATCATTGATGTTTTAGGGAGAGTTTAAAACCCCTTGAAATCCCAAATTATTTCAATTTTTTGGTCAGGAGAATTATTTGAACTTTTTTTGACATATTCTCGAAAAGCCAAATTTTGAAGATGCACACACCGTGTAAACATGTGCTATCTGCCATCACGGGAGATCAATGTATGCATTTTGTGGGTGCAACCCCTTCCTCAATAAAAAGTAGCTAAGAGGAAGGGGTTGCACCCACAAAACACGTCCCTTGATCCCCCATGATGGCAACTAGCACATGTTGACATTCGGCAATTTGTGTGCATCTTCAAAATTTGGCTTTTCCAGGGGTGACTTGACCCCATCTGAACACAATATCAAATACAGTTTATAAATACTCATGTCTGATATTGCCTTCAATTTCTATAAAAGTTGAACTTTGTAAGTTGCAGATTTGTGTATTTCTTGTTGGTTTTAAACTTACTTAAACTTGTTTTACCTTAAAAGGACATTTCTACTTTTATTAATGTGCCCTAAAAATTTGTTATACAACAAACATGTTGGTTTGTTTTAAAAACCTTTTATAAATGCACATGTGATTGTGCTTGTATTAAAAAGATTGATAATCAACAATGTGTGGCTTCTTCTTTCAATGCTCAAAAACATTTTTTGTGGTAAAATTGGTGTTTTCAGTGACAATGGGGGTTATTTCCTAAGGGCAAATCCACTTTGCACTACAAGTGCAGTTTCAGTGCAGTCTCAAGTGCACTTGTAGTGCAAAGTGTCTTTGCCTTTAGTAAATAACACAGTGCTTTATAATTTTACACAATAACGCCATTTTCACAACTCCCCAAATTTCAGTCATGGTCAGCTAAAAGAAACACAAGCAGTAAATGTAAGCAAATATTTGTTCAGTTAAAAAAAAAATTTTATTTAAAAAATGTCTCAGACATTGTCTGGCATATTGATGGCCCCCCTACCCACAAAGTATTATTATTATTATTATTATTATTATTATTAAGTATGTATCTTATACGGACCTCGCGGGCACTCAGGGTGGGCAAGCCAGGACGGCCAGCTTCAAGCGCCGTCAGGGTTGGTTCATTGAGATTAATAACTCCGGCTTCAGGCCTAACTGAGCCAGCATAGTTCACAGAATTTCTCCTTAAAAAGTTGTGGAGTACACAGCAAGCCAGGATGATGTGATTGAGTTTATACTCCATCATGTGTAAGAAATAGGCGGAACCGGATGGCCATTATTCCAAACGTGTTCTCCACCACTCTTCTGGCTCTGGCCAGCTGGTAATTAAAAACCCTCTGGTCCGGGGTGGGGGTCCTCATAGGGAATGGTCGCATAAGATGGTCCCCCAGCGCAAACGCTTCATCCGCAACGAAGACGAATGGGAGTCCTTCCGCAATGTCTTCTGGAGGTGGCAAGTCCAAGCTGCCATTCTGGAGACGCCTGTAGAACTCCGTGTGGGCGATGACTCCACCATCTGACATCCGGTCATTCTTCCCTAAGTCCACATACAGGAACTCGTAAGTAGCCGACACCACCGCCAACATCACAATACTATTGAACCACTTGTAGTTGTAATAGTATGACCCAGAGTTGGGTGGTGGGACGCTGTGGACGTGTTTCCCATCAATTGCCCCTCCGCAGTTAGGAAAGTCCCACCGCTGGGCAAAGTGGGAGGCCACAGTCTGCCATTCCTGTGGGTTGGAAGGAAACTGTGGAGTCAAACAAGAAAAATAAATTAATCATTTTGCACATAAACATGGAAAGCAGATTAGACACAAACATTCTTGGCCAACATCAGTATTACATTTTTTTTCCGAATATTTAAAGACAAAGGTATAAGGTCCACCTATTAGATCCCCCCCCCCCCCCTCTCATGGGCCATTTAAATACATTTATAGGGGGGAGATGTTTTGTCCTGGTAACCCTCTCCACTTCATTGAGAGATGAATGCATAAATAATGTGTATTACTTTGGCCAGCCGCTCCTTACTTACACTATTGGCAGCGCACACTATTGGCAGCGCACTGGACAGGTAAGAAGTGTCATAATACAAATATATAAATACACACTGTACACATTTTACCACATTTTTACATTCTGCTATTACCTATCAAGATAATAATAGGATAGAAAAACTTTTAACATTACCATTTGAAAGTATTTAGGCAGGCCCTTGCACTACATGCTTTGGTGAATTCATCCATAAATCTGACCACAAAAGAGGTGGGTATATAGTGTGTATGGGTTTGGCAAAGTCAGCAGATAGAGGATTGAGGATAGATAGAGGATTGGTATCAGCTGAGTTAGCAGTTGGGGGGAGGGAGGGTTCCAAATGATTTTGGGACCCAAAAAAAAAACCTCTGGCACTCTGCCTGAATTTCAAGCACACATCACAATTTTCTACATTTTAGGGGGTGTTTAGGGTAAAGCATACTATGGAGCTGACAAAATACATTGTTAAGTGACTACACGAGGTGAATATAGGCCCAGGATAGCATGCTAGGAAGGTTAGTGAAGGCAAATATGTATGAAGGACAAAAAAAATTTACCTAAAAATCCAGCATGCATGAGGACAAAGGGGACATTCACAGCATATTACAATCATGGTAATTAGGGAATGAGGAAAGAAATACAATATATTATCAAACATTATATACAATAAAATGTGATGTTAAAGGATAAAAATCTTACCTTCATATACTCCTTCTGCAGGACCTGGATGATGGCAGAACAGGTTTCCGGGATAATGATCTCCAGAGCCTGGGGGGGAGATGCCTGTTGAGAACTTAAGGTCCTGCAGGCTTCTCCCTGTCGCCAAGTACCGCAGGGTGGCGACTAGCCTCTGCTCCGGAGTGATGGCTTGCCTCATGCAGGTATCCTGCCTGCTGATATAGGGGGTCAGCAAAGCAAACAAACGGTGAAATACGGGGTCCATCATCCAGAGAAAGTTCCTGAAATCATCAGGATTATTCTCACAGATCTCACAGAGCAAAGGCATGTGTCAGAACTGCTCATGCTGGAGCAACCAATTCTTGGTCCATGAACTCCTCCCCACCCTGTTCATGGACTGGGCTTGTGTCAAAGTAAGGACCCCAACACCAAGCCCCCGCACAGCACGAACTCTACGATGAGTATGTACACGCAACATGGCTAGAAAACGGTCGGCTGGTCAGAACAAAGTAACAGAACGCACTGAAGAAGAGCAAGGACTGTGAAGAGTGACCTAAAAATCAGTAACGAATGAACAAGAACACAATGATAAATCAATGGTAACTCGCTGCACGCACTGAAGACCAGATACAAACCCACAAGCACAAACTGAACAGCAGAAATATGATCTGAAAACCACGAGTCTGAAAAATTCATTTTCATTTTTGGTCTTCCCCCATTCACATTCCCAACCAAATGCAGTCGGCTGCATGAGAGGCATTTTCTTTATGTCCTCCCGAGTACCCCTACCCAACAAACCCCCCCAAAAAAGATGTAGTGTCTGCAGCAAGCGCGGATATAGGCATGACACCCGCTATTATTGTCCCTCCTGTCCTGACAATCCTGGTCTTTGCATTGGTGAATGTTTTGAATGCTACCATGCACTAGTTGAGTATTAGCGTAGGGTACAGCATTGCACAAACTAGGCACACTTTCACAGGGTCTCCCAAGATGCCATCGCATTTTGAGAGACCCGAACCTGAAACCGGTTACAGTTATAAAAGTTAGTTACAAAAAAAGTGTAAAAAAAAAATAAAAATATATATATATATATATATATATATATATATATATAAAAATAAAAAATAGTTGTCGTTTTATTGTTCTCTCTCTATTGTTCTGCTCTTTTTTACTGTATTCTATTCTGCAATGTTTTATTGTTATTATGTTTTATCATGTTTGCTTTTCAGGTATGCAATTTTTTATACTTTACCGTTTACTGTGTTTTATTGTTAACCATTTTTTTGTCTTCAGGTACGCCATTCACGACTTTGAGTGGTTATACCAGAATGATGCCTGCAGGTTTAGGTATCATCTTGGTATCATTCTTTTCAGCCAGCGGTCGGCTTTCATGTAAAAGCAATCCTAGTGGCTAATTAGCCTCTAGACTGCTTTTACAAGCAGTGGGAGGGAATGCCCCCCTCCCCAC
The DNA here is from genome assembly GCF_042186555.1 of Aquarana catesbeiana. Taxonomy (NCBI): domain Eukaryota; kingdom Metazoa; phylum Chordata; class Amphibia; order Anura; family Ranidae; genus Aquarana; species Aquarana catesbeiana. The sequence goes on from NC_133326.1 coordinate 194,972,681, forward strand.
CGTATTCCGTGTTTTTCTCTGGCTCTCCTGTCTCAACAGGGAACCTGAGAATGCAGCCGGTGATTCAGCCAGCTGACCATAGAGCTGATCAGAGACCAGAGTGGCTCCAAACATCTCTATGGCCTAAGAAACCGGAAGCTACGAGCATTTCATGTCTTTTTGTCGGATTTTGCCGGATGTAAACAGCGCCATTGGGAAATTGGGAAAGCATTTTATCACACCAATCTTGGCGTGGTCAGATGCTTTGAGGGCAGAGGAGAGATCTAAGGTCTAATAGACCCCAATTTTTTCAAAAAAAGAGTACCTGTCACTACCTATTGCTATCATAGGGGATATTTACATTCCCTGAGATAACAATAAAAATGATTAAAAAAAAATGAAGGGAACAGTTTAAAAATAAGATAAAAAAGCAAAAAAATAATAAAGAAAAAAAAAAAAAAAAAAAAAAAAAAAAAGCACCCCTGTCCCCCCCCTGCTCTCGCGCTAAGGCGAACGCAAGCGTTGGTTTGGCGTCAAATGTAAACAGCAATTGCACCAAGCATGTGAGTTATCACCGCGAAGGTCAGATCGAGGGCAGTAATGTTAGCAGTAGACCTCCTCTGTAAATCTAAAGTGGTAACCTGTAAAGGCTTTTAAAAATGTATTTATTTTGTTGCCACTGCAGGTTTGTGCGCAATTTTAAAGCATGTCATGTTTGGTATCCATGTACTCGGCCTAAGATCATCTTTTTTATTACATCAAACATTTGGGCAATATAGTGTGTTTTAGTGCATTAAAATTTTAAAAAGTGTGTTTTTTCCCCAAAAAATGCGTTTGAAAAATCGCTGTGCAAATACTGTGTGAAAAAAAAATGAAACGCCCACCATTTTAATCTGAGTTCAGCATAGCGGAGTCCACTAGTGAGGACAAAACTTTTCCACCAGACCAAGTGCAAGGTTGGTCAACTAATGTTGCAAAATGTATGCTAGAAACAGATGTGACTTGGGGATGATTAATAAATGTTGTTGTAGCGCTGGTAGATTTGCAATCTACCGCATGTTAGGTAAATTTAGTAAATTGTTCGTTAGGAAGGTTAAGTTTGCCTCTGTTCCAGCTTGGCTGACGTTGTGTGTGTTTCCAGACTGACCGATGGGTGTTGCTGTTATCACTGGTTAGTGTTGGAAAGGCAACGTGCAGGGCCGGACTGGCCTACCGGGATACCGGGAAATATCCCGGTAGGCTGCCTGCCTTAGGGCTGCTTTGAGCTTCGGCTGCAGCTGCAGCGCTCCGCTCCCTCAATCTCTCCTGTGTATAAGAGCAGGGTATGTGTTCGGCGGCCGCGCTGTTACAAGGCCCCGCCCCCCTAGACCGGCTCATGTGATAGTGGATTGAAGGTTCCACCTATCACACGAGCCGATCTAGGGGGGCGGGGCCTTGTAACAGCGCGGCCGCCGAACACATACCCTGCTCCGTGATTCATCGTGGGAGATGTCTCTGTGTGTCCTACAATGGTGAGCCGACTGTTACAAAAAAAGTAGAGTTGGGTTTTAAATAGCAAATGTATTTCTACAGTCTCTATAAGTGATCTAAATTGAGTAAATGTCAGCTGCTTTAAGTGAACTCTTTTTTATCACTTTATAGTCCCGTGTGTTATGACTTGATACTGGTCTTTGCTTGGAAGTATCTTAAAATACCTCTCTCTCTTAGTAAAAAAAAAAGGCTGCTTCCTGCTCTCTCCCTCTAGTGCTCTGTGCTGTGTGTCCTACAATGGTGAGCCTACAATGGAGGGCACAGTGAGGCTGAATGCATGGGCATAGGCTGAAATGGTGGGCACAGTGAGGATGCAATGGTGGGAAAAGTGAGGCTGAATTCACGGGCATAGGCTGAAATGGTGGGCACAGTGAAGATGCAATGGTGGGCACAGTGAGGCTGAAGTCCCGGGCACAGGCTGCAATGGTGGGCACAGTGAGGCTGAATGCACGGGCATAGGCTGAAATGGTGGGCACAGTGAGGATGCAATGCTGGGAAAAGTGAGGCTGAATTCACGGGCACAGGCTGCAATGGTGGGCACAGTGAGGCTGAAGGCACGGGCATAGGCTGCAATGGTGGGCACAGTGAGGATGCAATGGTGGGCACAGTGAGGCTGAAGGCACGGGAATAGGCTGCAATGGTGGGCACAGTGAGGATGCAATGGTGGGCACAGTGAGGCTGAATGCAAGGGCACAGGCTGCAATGGTGGGCACAGTGAGGCTGCAATGGTGGGCACAGTGAGGCTGAATGCACGGGCACAGGCTGCAATGATGGGCACAGTGAGGCTGAATTCACGGGCACAAGCTGAATTCACGGGCACAGTGAGGCTGCAATAGTGGGCACAGTGATGCCGCATTCACGGGCACAGTGAGGATGCAATGGTGGGCACAGTGAGGCTGAATTCACGGGCACAAGCTGAATGCACGGGCACAGTGAGGCTGCAATGGTGGGCACAGTGAGGCTGCAATGCTGGGAAAAGTGAGGCTGAATTCATGGGCACAGGCTGCAATGGTGGGCACAGTGAAGATGCAATGCTGGGAAAAGTGAGGCTGAATTCACGGGCACAGGCTGCAATGGTGGGCACAGTGAGGCTGAAGGCACGGGCATAGGCTGCAATGGTGGGCACAGTGAGAATGCAATGGTGGGCACAGTGAGGCTGAATTCCCGGGTACAGGCTGCAATGGTGGGCACAGTGAGGCTGAATGCAGGGGCACAGGCTGCAATGGTGGGCACAGTGAGGCTGCAATGGTGGGCACAGTGAGGCTGCAATGGTGGGCACAGTGAGGATGAATTCACAGGCGCAGGCTGCAATGGTGGGCACAGTGAGGCTGCAATGGTGGGCACAGTGAGGCTGAATGCACGGGCACAGGCTGCAATGATGGGCACAGTGAGGCTGAATTTACGGGCACAAGCTGAATGCACAGGCACAGTGAGGCTGCAGTGGTGGGCACAGTGAGGATGCAATGGTGGGCACAGTGAGGCTAAATTCACGGGCACAAGCTGAATGCACTGGCACAGTGAGGCTGCAATGGTGGGCACAGTGATGCTGCATTCACGGGCACAGTGAGGATGCAATGGTGGGCACAGTGAGGCTGCATTCATGGGCACAGTGAGGATGCAATGGTGGGCACAGTGAGGCTGAATTCACGGGCACAGGCTGCAATGGTGGGCACAGTGAGGCTGCAATGGTGGGCACAGTGTTGCTGCATTCACGGGCACAGTGAGGCTGCAATGGTGGGCACAGTAATGCTGCACTGACAGGCACAGTGAGGCTGCAATGGTGGGCACAGTGAGGCTGAATTCACAGGCAAAGTGAGGCTGCAATGGTGGGCACAGTTAGGCTGCATTCATGGGCACAGTGAGGCTGCATTCATGGGCACAGTGAGGCTGCATTCATGGGCACAGTGAGGCTGAATTCACGGGCACAGGCTGCAATGGTGGGCACAGTGAGGCTGCAATAGTGGGCACAGTGTTGCTGCATTCACGGGCACAGTGAGGCTGAAATGGTGGGCACAGTAATGCTGCACTGACAGGCACAGTGAGGCTGCAATGGTGGGCAAAGTGAGGCTGAATTCACGGGCAAAGTGAGGCTGCAATGGTGGGCACAGTTAGGCTGCGTTCACAGGCACAGTGAGGATGCAATGGTGGGAACAGTGAGGCTGAATTCATGGGCACAGTAAAGCTGCATTTGATGGGCACAGTGATGCTGCATTGATGGGCAGTGAGGCTGCAATGATGGCACAGTGAGGCTGCATTCACGGGCACAGTGAGGCTGAATTCACAGGCACAGTGAGGCTGCAATTGATGAGCACAGTGAGGCTGCATTTGATGGGCACAATAAGGCTGCATTTGATGGGCACAATAAGACTGCATTTGATGGGCACAGTGAGGCTGCATTTGTTCAGAACTGGTGAGGCTGCATTATTCTCCTGTATCATGTCTGCAGTCTCTGACCATCTCTTGTAGCATGTCTGCATTATCTTACCATCTTTGGTATCATGTCCTCAGTCTCTAACCATCTCTTGTATCATGTCCGCAACCTCTGACATCTCCTGTATTATGTCTGCAGTCTCTGAGGGAGTCTGGAGAGAAGTCAAGAATGGGAGCAGGATGGGGGTCGTGGGAGAAGTCAGACGTGTGTGGACTGTGGTGAGGAGACTATAGAATAAAACCAGAGCCACCGAGCTGGAGCCGACTGACTGAGCCCTGCATGGTGCACCTAAGAGGAGGTCAGTGACAGAATCGCCAGGACAGTCTGAGGGGGGTCACTGATGTAAGGGGGGCGTGAATGCGATAATGTAAGGGGGCACTGATCTGATATATACAGTTTTCCCCCTTATATCAGTAACCCCCCCTTACCTTAGTGTATTCTTTCTGCAGAAGGTGGTCTCTGGTCAACAGAGTCCCCCCCCACACACGTTTTCGAGTTCATGGTGTCTCCCTTGATGATTGACCACTTTCAACTGGAATTTGCTTTTATATATATATATATATATATATATATATATATATATATAAAGCCCTATGTGCTTTCATATCTGCCCTATGTGTTTTAAACTACATGGTTTTCCCTTTCATGAACAAGAAAGTTATGCTGTTGGGCTGGTATAATAATTCTATGTGGCTGGTATGAAATTTTTTCCAGGGCTGGTTTTTATGCCCAGTCCGGCCCTGGCAACGTGTTGAAGCGTATGGATGCTCTTCTGTCCCGGAGACAACTCGGTGGAGGTGGTCATCAGATGCTTTGAGGGCAGAGGAGAGATCTGGGGTCTAATAGACCCCAATTTTTTCAAAAAAGAGTACCTGTCACTACCTATTGCTATCATAGGGGATATTTACATTCCCCGAGATAACAATAAAAATGATTAAAAAAAAAAAAAATGAAAGGAACAGTTTAAAAATAAGATAAAAAAGCAAAAAAATAATAAAGAAAAAAAAAAAAAAAAAAAGCACCCCTGTCGCCCCCTGCTCTCGCGCTAAGGCAAACGCAAGCGGCGGTCTGTCGTCAAACGTAAACAGCAATTGCACCATGCATGTGAGGTATCGCCGCGAAGGTCAGATCGAGGGCAGTAATTTTTGCAGTAGACCTCCTCTGTAAATCTAAAGTGGTAACCTGTAAAGGCTTTTAAAAATGTATTTATTTTGTTGCCACTGCACGTTTGTGCGCAATTTTAAAGCATGTCATGTTTGGTATCCATGTACTCGGCCTAAGATCATCTTTTTTATTTCATCAAACATTTGGGCAATATAGTGTGTTTTAGTGCATTAAAATTTAAAAAAGTGTGTTTTTTCCCCAAAAAATGCATTTGAAAAATCGCTGCGCAAATACTGTGTGAAAAAAAAAAATGAAACACCCACCATTTTAATCTGTAGGGCATTTGCTTTAAAAAAATATATAATGTTTGGGGGTTCAAAGTAATTTTTTTGCAAAAAAAAATAACTTTTTCATGTAAACAAAAAGTGTCAGAAAGGGCTTTGTCTTCAAGTGGTTAGAAGAGTTGGTGATGTGTGACATAAGCTTCTAAATATTGTGCATAAAATGCCAGGACAGTTCAAAACCCCCCCAAATGATGCCATTTTGGAAAGTAGACACCCCAAGCTATTTGCTGAGAGGCATGTCGAGTCCATGGAATATTTTATATTGTAACACAAGTTGCGGGAAAGAGACAATTTTTTTTTTTTTTTTGCACAAAGTTGTCACTAAATGATATATTGCTCAAACATGCCATGGGAATATGTGAAATTACACCCCAAAATACATTCTGTTGCTTCTCCTGAGTACGGGGATACCACATGTGTGAGACTTTTTGGGAGCCTAGCCGCGTACAGGACCCCGAAAACCAAGCACCGCCTTCAGGCTTTCTAAGGGCGTAAATTTTTGATTTCACTCTTCAGTGCCTATCACAGTTTCGGAGGCAATGGAATGCCCAGGTGGCACAAAACCCCCCAAATGACCCTATTTTGGAAAGTAGACATCCCAAGCTATTTGCTGAGAGGTATAGTGAGTATTTTGCAAACCTCACTTTTTGTCACAAAGTTTTGAAAATTGAAAAAAGAAAAAAAAAGGCAGAGATTGGTTTTCGGGGCCCTGTACGCGGCTAGGCTCCCAAAAAGTCCCACACATGTGGTATCTCCATACTCAGGAGAAGCAGCTAAATGTATTTTGGGGTGCAATTCCACATATGCCCATGGCCTGTGTGAGCAATATATCATTTAGTGACAACTTTGTGCAAAAAAAAAAAATTGTCACTTTCCCGCAACTTGTGTCAAAATATAAAATATTCCATGGACTCAACATGCTTCTCAGCAAATAGCTTGGGGTGTCTACTTTCCAAAATGGGGTCATTGGGGGGGGGGTTGTGCCATCTGGGCATTTTTTGGCCTTCAAAACTGTGATAGGTAGTGAGGAGTGAAATCAAAATTTACGCCCTTAGAAATCCTGAAGGTGGTGATTGGTTTTCGGGGCCCCGTACGCAGCTAGGCTCCCAAAAAGTCCCACACATGTGGTATCCCCATACTCAGGAGAAGCAGCTGAATGTATTTTGCAATTCCACATATGCCCATGGTCTGTGTGAGCAATATATAATTTAGTGACAACTTTTTGTAATTTTTTTTTTTGTCATTATTCAATCACTTGGGACAAAAAAAAATAATATTCAATGGGCTCAACATGCCTCTAAGCAATTTCCTTGGGGTGTCTACTTTCCAAAATGGGGTCATTTGGGGGGGTTTGTACTGCCCTGCCATTTTAGCACCTCAAGGCAGTCATAAACTAAAAGCTGTGTAAATTCCAGAAAATGTACCCTAGCTTGTAGACGCTATAACTTTTGTGCAAACCAATAAATATACACTTATTGACATTTTTTTTACCAAAGAAATGTGGCCGAATACATTTTGGCCTAAATGTATGACTAAAATTGAGTTTATTGGATTTTTTTTATAACAAAAAGTAGAAAATATCATTTTTTTCAAAATTTTCGGTCTTTTTCCGTTTATAGCGCAAAAAATAAAAATGGCAGAGGTGATCAAATACCATCAAAAGAAAGCTCTATTTGTGGGAAGAAAAGGACGCAAATTCCGTTTGGGTACAGCATTGCATGACCGTGCATTTAGCAGTTAAAGCGACGCAGTACCAAATTGTAAAAAGTGCTCTGGTCAGGAAGGGGGTAAATCCTTCCGGGGCTGAAGTGGTTAATTAAAAAAATAATAGATGCACATATTTTTGCCTTGCTAAAGGGCTGGCAGACCTGACTGGGAGATACCTCTGACAGAGGTTTACTAGTCTTACATTCCTTCGACAACGAAGATAGGACTTCCCCATTTTTCTGAGTCTTTGCAGCATAGCTGAGGCTCTATTCATGTGTTTTCGGAAGGACTTCAGTCTGCGACCACTGCAACTCTGACTTTGGACATCTTGTCTTCCATTTGCATGAATACCCGACAAATAATAGATTGTGATGACTGGTATGCCTAGTAGCTGATAAGCTGAAAGATTGCGAAAGCTTGGCTCCCTCCAAAAAGAGACTTGTCTCCTCTGTGGAGTGACTGTTCCTGGTGCAGGAAGCAAATCTTCCCTTACTACAAAAGCCAGGCAATACTGTTGTCAACCTTCCATTGGGCCCCTCGGACCACATATGTTACTACAGGCTATTTCCTTACCCTTTTGTTACCGTGGGATGCAACCAGTGGGAAAGAGCTATAAATTTGTTAAGGTGAAATACTTATATGTCTTTTTTATCTTTCCACAGGGAGACACAAAAAAGGATGCTCCAGCAAAGCTACCACAAGGGACGAAGGGAGGCTACCCTCGCTCGGGCATCCACAGGGGAGGCAACAAAGCCATCTTTCCCCAAAAAAGGTAAGTGACAACTTCAAACACATTTTAGCCACAGACAGGGGAGTTTCTAGGTGGGCCAAAAGGCCGTGGGCTTAGGGCAGAACTTAAGGGTTAAAGAACACGTTCTTGTTTCTACCTGGCTCATCAGTTTCCATTAATGCAGTCTTGCCAGTGTAGAAATGAGTAGGAGAGGCCCCGTGGCTCCCAGTCACACAGAGTCATGCCTGCTATGATGGTTATCATATATCCCATATCCCATAGTAGACAAGAGGGGTGGGGGCAACTGCAGGACTTGTTCAATGTTGGCACTTGTCAAGTGTTTACCCTGTGGAAAATGCCATCACCTTCCCTTTTTTATGCATTTTTCCCAGAAAATCCTCCAGAGTTCAGCATAGCGGAGTCCACTAGTGAGGACAAAACTTTTCCACCAGACCAAGTGCAAGGTTGGTCAACTAATGTTGCAAAATGTATGCTAGAAACAGATGTGACTTGGGGATGATTAATAAATGTTGTTGTAGCGCTGGTAGATTTGCAATCTACCGCATGTTAGGTAAATTTAGTAAATTGTTCGTTAGGAAGGTTAAGTTTGCCTCTGTTCCAGCTTGGCTGACGTTGTGTGTGTTTCCAGACTGACCGATGGGTGTTGCTGTTATCACTGGTTAGTGTTGGAAAGGCAACGTGTTGAAGCGTATGGATGCTCTTCTGTCCCGGAGACAACTCGGTGGAGGTGGTCCTCCGAGTTGCATTCTGGGCGAGGGTATTTATGGGACAGACGCCATTTTTTGGGGTTCGTTTTTACAGCCACCTGCTGGCCCTCCCGGCCGACAGGTATGCATTAAGGAGCTACCTCGTGGTCCTCCGTTCGGGAGGCCCACGATACTGCGGCGCAGGGGTGGGTCCAGAGGCTTGTCTGGGGCCTACCACCGTGGCCGAGGAATGGTCCTGAGCTGTCGGTCCTGTGTGACGAAGCTGGACAACCGAGGAGATCCCAGGGGAGGACCCGTCTTGGAGAGATCACGCAGCATGCTGGTCTATAGAGGGGCCTGGTGACTCGGTTGGAGGATGTATCCGAAAGTAACTATACAGCATAGTGTTGCTGGGTTGGCTTAAAGGTTCAGGTACTGTGACTGACATTCATTACAGAAAATCTGATACATCCTGTGGCAGAGGATCGTACGGGTTTTGTTCCCAAGCAAGTCTGTGGCAGAGACTTTGGTTCGTGCTGCGTACTGGCTGCTAGGCTAGTGAGAGAGGCCTATCCAGACGAGCAAAGAGTGTGTCCCACGAGGGGAGCGCATTCCATACAATATCTGAATTCTACCGGGACATTTGTCAAAAGAACCCTACAAGAAGAGGTTTGAGTTTCTTCTGCAGTTTCCTTTCTACCTCTTTCCTGCTATTTCATAAGTCAAGTGCTTAATAAAGCATTGAAAACGTACTCCAGTGTTGGTGCGTGTGTCGTCCAGAGGTAAACTCAACGGAACCCTAGACCCGGTGCTGGTGAAACAGAGGGAAGCAGAGTGAAGGTAACAGACCCGCTTAAACCAGCAGCTCTGCCGAGAGTTATTGCTACATTGTATTGTACCTTTTTAGAGGAAAATGAGTGTGGTGAGATCACTCAAGATGTGTCTTTGGAGCCATGGGATCTGTTTCCTGGACCCAGCACAGACATTGTAATTGTTATCTCCAAAACGCATGACGTGAGTCACAGCGAGGGCTAAAGCGAACCAGAAGAGGAAGAAAGTGTTCGGGAGCCTCTTGTTTGTGCAAGTAAGTATTATTTGAATATTGCTTTGAATGTATTGACATGTCAGCTGTTTAGGTGTCCCTACCAAACACCCACTCCACACAATTGCAAAGTATGTAGTGCCTTAACCTTAGCATGGAGAAGGAAGAGGTGAAAGGAGCTGTCAGTGTTGCTAGGTCCCCAAATTTGGGAGACCTAGGCACCAGGGACAAGATTATAGAGTAGTTGCAGTGTGTACATTCCTAGTAGTGTAGGTGTCTGAAGGGCAAGCAGGTTGCAACCAACAATAGACTAGGTAGGTAAGAATTTCATTAAGTTTACAATTAACTTGATCATAGCTCACTATGTAGGGCCTCAGCCACTTGACCATTGTTCCCTTAATACTTTTTACTCTTCCTACTAGGTCATGATCTTCCACGTTGTACTATTAGCAGAATGAGTGCTGATATGGTGCAGTGTTGCAAGGAACTGGAGCAAATCAAGGAGGCTGCTACTGTGCTTTACAGCGCAGAAGCGGAGATTTTGTGCACATGCTAGCAAAATTCTAATTTCCTCTTGACTGGTCTGAAGTTTGTTGTTCCACTTGTTGGCTCATGTTTGCCATTACTCATTTCTAGCTTTTTTGTACTTTGAAATGTGAAAGTTTAGGAACAGAACTCATTGTTTCTCCACTCCACTCCTTTAGGTGCACCACCAGGTCCTGTTTTCTAGGTTTTCCTCAATCTAAACGACTGTGCGAATTACTAAGGCAGTGAAACTGATAACATCACCTGTGCCAAATTCAAGAAATTCAGAAAACATGACCTGGGTTTGCATCTTGAGGAGAGGAGTTGAGAAACACTGTCCTAACTAATGTGAATGCCAATGCTTATCTGTTTTTTATAATCTAAATTCCAAAATTTGAAGGTGCACACAAAGTGGGGCTTAGCATTAGGATTTCCCCATGATGCCATTCCTAAAATGTGTGTAGTTACAAACATCAATTATTCGAAACACCCAAAACACAAAGTGTGTAAACATGTGCTATCTCCCCTCACAGGGTATCAATGGCTGCGTTTCGGGGGTGAAAACTAAAGTAGCTCTGATGAAGGGGTTGCACCCCCAAACGCATCCATTGATACCCCGTGATGGGAGATAGCACGTTTACACACTGTGTTTTGGGGGTTTCTAAAAATTGATGTTTGTAACTACACACATTTTAGGAATGGGATCATAGGGGATACTTAATCGGTAAGCCACTACGTGTACGTGGCTTCAAATTTTGGCATTTAGGGGGGTGAGATCACCCCATCCGAGGAAGGCAACATCCACATAGTCTTGGGATACTAATGTCTCGGTTTCCCTTCACTTTACCAAACTCTAACTCTGTAAGTTACTGAGTTTTGGGTGTGTATCTAATGGTTTTGAACATGCCTGCTTACCCACAAAAAAGGAGAAATCCTGCAAAACATACAAGTTATACACCAAAATTTTGTTTGGTTTGGTTAAGCACCTTAAAAAGCACATGTGAATGTGCTTTGAGTAAAATTATTTATACTAAACAATGTGTGACTTTATTATTTCATTGCTCAATACCAGTGAATTTCTAATGTTGTTGTTGTAGTTCCAGTTACAATGTGCTCTTACATGTTGTCAAATCCTGCAAAGTTGAGGCTGCAAAAATTAATGGAGTTGTAAAGGCATAATGTTTTTGTTCTTTATGCATTAGGTCCATTAGGGAACAAAAACATTGTGTGTGTCTAGCGGACCTCCAGCACACCATATTAGTTAGCTTAAGAAGATATTGTCACCCCATGTAGAACTTAATGTACGTTTTCACTATTGGAGCAAGTGTCCAAAATAAATCCCATTTGGGAGCATATTAGACATAAACTCAATTATGAGCTCAAAAAAAGATTACACAGGATCAGCTAGAAATTGCTACCAAGACACTGCCCCTCTACTCACAAAATAGTCCATGTATTTCTCCTGTAAATCACGAGCAATTTGCAGGGGCAGCATGGGCATTTTCGATAGCCGTCATCACGCTCACAGACGTACGAGATGCAGCGTCTCCAGCTGGGCCTGGCACTGCAGGGTCCATGTCACTTGGCAGGAAGGCTAGGTAGCTGGTAGCATTCCCCCTAAAAATTGTGTACGATGCAGCAGCACAGGGCCACAATTGATTTTGTAATGTGCCAGGTTGATGGGAGTCAAAAACTGCCGGAAACGATTTGATATGATGCCAAAGGCATTTTCGATCACCCTTCTGGCACGAGAGAGTCTGTAATTAAAGATTCTCTGCTCAGGGGTGAGGTTCCTCATAGGAAACAGCTTCATCAGATGTTCCCCCAGAGCAAACGTCTCATCTGCCACGAAGACAAAATTGAGGCCCTCCACATTCTCATCAGCAGGTGGCAAGTTTAGGGTGCCATTCTGGAGCCGCCTGTAGAACTCTGTCTGCATGATCACTCCTCTGTCAGAGTTGCAGGCGTTCTTCTCAACGTCCAAATACATAAACTCATAGTTGGCCAACACAACAATTAGCATTACTATGCTGCAAAAGCCCTTATAATTCAAGTAATATGAGCCAGAGTTGGCTGCTGGTACAATCCGGACGTACTTCCCATCAATAGCACCACCACAGTTGGGAAAATCCAACTGGTGATGAAACTGGGCTGCAACATCCTGCCATTGCTCTGGGTTGGAAGGAAACTGGATCAAAAAAAAGAAAATATACATTACTACCTCTGCACATAACATTGCAATCAGATTTGACACAAACATGCTTAGCCAACATAAGGATACAGTTAAAAGAGTATTTCAAGATAAAAGTGGAAGGTCAACTTATCTGATCCCCCCCCCCCCCCTCTGGTGGCCAATTAGACAACTTTTAGGGGGCGAGGTAATGGGTAGATGTTTTGGACAGGTAACCCTCTCCACTTCCATGAGAGCTGTTTGCAGAAATAATCAGTGATACTTTGTCCAGCCCCTCCTTACTTACACTACTGCCACCCCAGTGGACAGGTAAGAAGTGTCATAATCTAAAGCTGGATACACACTGTCCAAATTGCAAAACATTTTTACATTATGATTTAACCAATCAATATAATAGGAGAGAAAACAAAGAAGTTTCAAATTGTAGGTAATCAGGCAGGCACTTGCACTACATGGTTTGGGTAATTTCTAATAAAATTTGACCACAAAAGAGGGATAGTGTGTATGGGTTTTTAAAAGTCAGCAGATAGAGTATTTGGATCAGTTGACTTAGCATTTTTTGGGGGGGGGGAGGGTTCAAAAATGAGTTTGGCCAAAATAATAAGGCCTCTTGCACTCTGCCCAATTTGGAGCACACAAATAACAGTTGAAAACATTTTAGGGGTTGTTTAGGGTAAGCCCCAAAATGTAGCTGACAAAAAACATTGTTAAGTTACCAGCCTAGGTGTGTATGGGCCCAGGATAGCATGCGGGGGAGGTTATTGTAGGGAAATATGCATGTAGGCCAAAAAAGGAGCTGAGCTGGAAAACCTTACAGCATGCATGAGGACAAAGAGGAAATTCACAGTATATTACAATAGTGATAATTATGTAATCATAACATTAAATAAAAACATTAGCAAACTGAAATACATAGAATGTGATCTTAAAGGATAAACCTACCCTAATATAGTCCTTCTGCAGCACTTGAATGATGGCCGAGCAGGTCTCTGGAATAATGTTTGCTAGAGCCTGGGGGGAGATCCCAGTAGTAAACTTCAGATCCTGAAGGTTTCTCCCTGTCGCCAAGTACCGTAAGGTGGTTATGAGCCTTTGCTCAGGAGAGTCATACATGTGTCCTACTTCTTAATATAGGGGGTCACCAATGCCAAGAGGTGGTGAAAGCAGGGATCCGTTATCCGCAGATAATTCTGAAAATCATCCAGATTCTGCTCCTGAAGCTCCTGCAGCAAAGGCATATGGCGTAATTGCTCACGATTGAGTAACCAATTTTTGGTCCAAGAACTACTCTTCCGCCTGTTCCTGGAAAGGACTTGGGTCGAAGCAATGACTCCTAGCCCAAAAACCGCACGTTCTCTCCTCTTATTTCGCAAGATGGCTGGTTGACAAACAAACACTCACAAATTATCTGAAAGTCACGAATCAAACTTCTACTAACACAAAACTAGCAGAAGGAGCCCAAAGGGTGGCGCTTGAGAAATGAATTTCCTCTTTATACTCTCGTAGTACGTCACTACATTCGTGTTTGCCAAGCGACAATTTGCGTACCGTTAGTATGCTAAACAAAATCCTGCACACGCCGTTTTGACAAAAAGCAGACACTTGGTCATCCAACAATCAGACCGTGTGTACGAGGCTTTAGCTCTGAACCTTTGAATCAGTGGGGCAAAATTGAATTTTACCAACATAGATAAATCCTTAATGATAGGTTTATCCACCATTGGAATATCACAGATCGACTGAGAAGTTTGAGTAGGGGAGTTCTGAAGAGGGAGTAGGAAAGATTTGGTCCAATTTATACTTAGGCCAGATTAGGTTCCAAATCATTTAATGGTATCCAAGGGGTAGATTTACTAAAATTGGTGCCGCTGTATATGGTAGCCAATCAGTTTCTAACTTTAGCTTGTTCAATTAAGCTTTGGCAATATAACCTGGAAGCTGATTGACTTCTATACAGAGTTGCTCCAGATTTTGCACTCACCAGTTTTAGTGAATAACTCCCCATGTGTCACCCAAAAACAGCAGCAGTATTATCATTTAAAGGATGTTGAAATAGCGAAAATACATACATACTAGGGGGAGTACAACTGGGGGAATCCATATTGGAGAAGGATCTGGGCGTTTTGGTAGATCATAAGCTCAATAATAGCATGCAATGTCAAACTGCAGTTTCCAAAAAGAGAAAAGTATTTTCTTGTATTAAAGTGGTTGTAAACCCCCGATTGTCATTTTTACCTATAGCTAAGCCTAGAATAAGGCTTACCTATAAGTAGTGGAAATATCTCTTAAACGTGCGCTGTTTAGGAGATATTTACCTTGTAGTGCGCCGATGATGTCTTTGGCACATGCGCTGTGAAAAAACAGACCTCCGTGCAGTTTCTACACTCGCAAGTGCCGTGACTGACAGCTCCCGAGCGCATGCGCGGGAGTGACATCACGCGGCTCTGGCCAGTCACAGAGCCGGAGTCCATGGCCCCGGATGGAAGAGGGGCGAAGATGGATGCGGCCACCAGCAGGGACATTGCGGGCTTCATTTGCATGTAAGTGGAACATAATGGGCTAGTATGCGATGGAGGGGAAAAAAGAGGAAGTAAAACCCATCAGGGTTTACTTCATTTTTAAGAGAGGTATGGACTCCAGAGAGTGAGATATCATTTTGCTCCTGTCCAAATCATTAGTAAGACCTCATCTGGAATATACAGTTCAGTTGTGGGCACCAGTTCTCAAAAAAGGATATCAGGGAACTGGAGAAAGTGCAAAGAAAGGCAACCAAACTGATAATGTAGGAGCTCAGTTATGAGGAAAGATTATATTAACTGAATTTATTCTCTCTTGAGAAGAGGAGATTAACCCCTTCCCGCCGATCGTACGCAGATATGCATACTCGGCTTTCCGGGGTTATACCGGGATGATGCCCGCAGCTGCAGGCATCATCCCGGTACCGTTGTTTACAGCGGGCGATCGGCTACCCGTGTATAACAACCGATGCGGCTAAAAGCCGCTCGGCTGTTATACCGGGGGAGCAGGAGGGGGCATCCCCCCCTCCCGCCGCTGTTACCGGGCCTCCCGTGCGATCGGGAGGCCCGGTGTCCGTTCGGCTGCCTTCGGCGGCTGGGGGCGGGCTGGAACGAAGCTGCGAGCGGCTTCGTTCCAGCCTTCTTGTAAACGCAGAAGCGACGTCATGACGTCACTTCCCGTTTACTCGGCTGCCAATGGCGCCGAATTTAAAAAAGTACACAGTATTCAGAATCGCCGTTTTCGGCGATCTGAATACTTTTAGACCCCCCATCCCTCCATAAAGAGTACCTGTCACCACATATTACTGTCACAAGGGATGTTTACATTGCTTGTGACAGCAATAAAAGTAAAAAAAAAAAAAAAAAAAAAAATTTTAAACACAATTTATAAAGTACAAAAATAAATAAAATAAATTAAAAAAAAAAAAAAATTTTTAAAGTGCCCCTGACCCCGCGAGCTCGCGCAGCGAAGAAAACGCATACGGAAGTCGCGCCCGCATATGTAAACGGTGTTCAAACCACACATGTGAGGTATCGCCGCGATCATCAGAGCGAGAGCAATAATTCTAGCCCTAGACCTCCTCTGTAGCTCAAACCTGGTAACCGTAAAAATTTTTTAAAGCGTCGCCTATGGAAATTCAAAGGTACCGTAGTTCGTCGCCATTCCACGAGTGCGTGCAATTATAAAGGGTGACATGTTTGGTATCTATTTACTCGGCGTAACATCATCTTTCACATTATACAAAAAAATTGGGGAAACTTTACTGTTTGGATTTTTTAAAATTCATGAAAGTGTCACTTTTCCAAAAATTTGCGTTTAAAACACCGCTGCACAAATACCGTGTGATAAAAAATATTGCAACAATTGCCATTTTATTCTCTAGATTCTCTGCTAAAAAAATATATATAATGTTTGGGGGTTCTAAGTAATTTTCTAGCAAAAAATACGGATTTTAACTTGTAAACACCAAATTTCAAAAATAGGCTTAGTCATGAAAGGGTTAAGGGGGGATATGCTCAACATGTACAAATACATACAGTATCTCACAAAAGTGAATATATCCCTCACATTTTTGGAAATATTTTATTATATCTTTTCATGTGACAAAACCGAAGAAATGACACTTTGCTACAATGTAAAGTAGTGAGTATAGAGCTTGTATAACAGTGTAACTCTGCTGTCCCCTCAAAATAACTCAACACACAGCCATTAATGTCTAAACCGCTGGTAACAAAAGTGAGTACACCCCTAAGTGAAAATGTCCAAATTAGGCCCAAAGTGTCAATATTTTGTGTGGCCACCATTATTTTCCAGCACTGCCTTAACCCTCTTGAGCATGGAGTTCAACAGAGCTACACAGGTTGCCACTGAAGACCTTGCGCTTCTCCACCTTCAATTTAAGGATGCCCCACAGATGCTCAATAGGGTTTAGTTCTGGAGACATGCTTGGTCAGTTCATCACCTTCACCCTCAGCTTCTTTAGCAAGGCAGTGGTCGTCTTGGAGGTGTGTTTGGGGTTGTTATCATGTTGGAATACTGCCCTGTGGCCCAGTCTCCGAAGGGAGAGGATCATGCTCTGCTTCAGTATGTCACAGTACATTTTGGCATTCATGGTTCCCTCAATGAACTGTAGCTCCCCAGTGCCCGCAACACTCATGCAGCCCCAGACCATGACACTCCCACCACCATGCTTGAATGTAGGCAAGACACACTTGTCTTTGTACTCCTCACCTGGTTGCCGCCACACACGCTTGACACCATCTGAACCAAATAAGTTTATCTTGGTCTCATCAGACCACAGGACATGGTTCCAGTAATCCATGTCCTTAGTCTGCTTGTCTTCAGCAAACTCTTTGCGGGCTTTCTTGTGCATCATCTGTAGAAGAGGCTTCCTTCTGGGACGACAGCCATGCAGACCAATTTGATGCAGTGTGCGGCGTATGGTCTGAGCAATGACAGGCTGACCCCCTTCAACCTGCAGCAATTCTGGCAGCACTCAGCACTCATTTCCAACCTCTGGAAATGACGCTGAGCACGTGCACTCAACTTCTTTAGTCTACCATGGCAAGGCCTTTTCTGAGTGAAACCTGTCCTGTTAAACCGCTGTATGGTCTTGGCCACCATGCTGCAGCTCAGTTTCAGGGTCTTGGCAATCTTCTTATAGCCTAGGCCATCTTTATGTAGAGCAACAATTCTTTTTTTCAGATCCTCAGAAAGTTATTTGCCGTGTGGTGCCATGTTGAACCTCCAGTGACCAGTATGAGAGAGTGAGAGCAATAACACCAAATGTAACACACCTGCTCCCCATTCACACCTGAGACCTTGTAACACTAAGGAGTCACATGACACCAGGGAGGGAAAATGGCTAATTGGGCCCAATTTGGACATTTTCAATTAGGGGTGTACTCACTTTTGTTGCCAGTGGTTTAGACCTTAATGGCTGTGTGTTAAATTATTTTGAGGGGACAGCTAATTTATACTGTTATACAAGCTGTACACTCACTACTTTACATTGTAGCAAAGTGTCATTTCTTCAGCGCTGTCCCATGAAAAGATATAATAAAATATTTACACAAATGTGAGGGGTGTATTCCCTTTTGTGAGATACTGTAATGCCCCGTACACACGGTCGGATTTTCCGATGGAAAATGTCCGATCGGAGCGTGTTGTCGGAAATTCCGACCGTGTGTGGGCTCCATTGGACATTTTCCATCAAATTTTCCAACACACAAAGTTTCAGAGCAGGATATAAAATTTTCCGACAACAAAATCCGTTGTCGGAAATTCCGATCGTGTGTACACAAATCGGACGGACAAAGTGCCATGCATGCTCAGAATAAATAAAGAGATGAAAGCTATTGGCCACTGCCCCTTTATAGTCCCGACGTACGTGTTTTACGTCACCACGTTTAGAACGATCGGATTTTCCGACAACTTTGTGTGACCGTGTGTATGCAAGACAAGTTTGAGCCAACATCCGTCAGAAAAAATCCTAGGATTTTGTTGTCGGAATGTCCGAACAAAGTCTGACCGTGTGTACAAGGCATAAGTGTCCATATAATGAACTTGGTGTTGAGTTATTCACTTTAAGGTCATCACAAAGGACAAGGGGGCACTCTTTACATCTAGAGGAAAAAAGATTTTATCTCCAAATATGGAAAGGTTTCTTCACAGTAAGAGCTGTGAAAATGTGGAATATACTCCCTCCAGAGGTGGTTCTGGTCAGCTCAGTAGATTGCTTTAAAAAAGGCCTGGATTCTTTCCTAAATGTACATAATATAACTGGGTACTGACTTTTATAGGTAAAGTTGATCCAGGGAAAATCCGATTGCCTCTCGTGGGATCAGTAAGGAATTTTTCCCCCTGCTGTAGCAAATTGGAGCGTACTTTGCTGGGGTTTTTCATCTTCCTCTGGATGCACTGTGGTGAAGGATTGTGTATATGGAATTGTATTTTTTTTTTTTTTGGTTGAACTAGATGGACTTTTGTCTTTTTTCAACCTGACTAACTATATTTGTTATATATGTAACTATGAAAACCTGTAGTATTGTGGTTTTCACTGATAAGAGCTGCCAGTGGTTCAATTGCTGGGCAAATGGAAGTGGTGACAAAGGGCACCTCTGCCTAGCCCCCCATTAGAGAGCTTTTTGACAGCAGCCCTCTATCTCTGATTTTAGTCCAAACGCGGGAGTACAACACTTGTATCAAGGTAATAAACGTATCCCTAAAGTCAAAACGCTGTAGGACCTCCCAAGGATACACAGTTATTGTACACTATCAAAGGCTTTTGCAGAATCTATTGAAAAAAGGGCTTGAACCTCTGGGTTGTCAAGTGGGGTCTGCATATTTAGGTAGAGCTGGTATAGATTTATGGTCTTAGATTTGTTTGACATGAAAACAGCTTGTTAGTCAAAGTCATAGACAGTATTAGTAAGTTGACCACCTTCAACAGATGGTTGGATATGGCATTTGCAAGGATCTTTATGGCATTAGCAATAAGAGATATTGGTCTGTAAGACCCCTTCCTTCAAAATAACACAACCTCCAGCCTCCTGCATTACCTCACTGAAGACCAGTAGCAGCTTTGGAGCAAACTATCAGCACAATGTTTGAACACCAATAGGTAGGCCATCTCCTCCCTGCTTTATTGATAGGGGACAAAGCTACTGCCTCTGCCAGTTCCTCCACCATTAATGGTGAGTGGAAAAAATCCCTATGGGCCTGTGCCAACTAGGGTAGATGCCTCTAAAAATTTGGCAGTGCCTAAAAATGGAGAGCTGAACATGTGCAGACAGGGTGAAAATGTGTATTAATGGTATTACATTATTTTAAACAGTATAGGCACTTATTTTTTATGTTTTACATAGCTCTACCTGCAAAAGGGGCCAGCCTAAAGTGATCTAGCAGGATTTTTCTGACTAAAGTTCCACTTTTTAAAGAGGTAAGACCCCATCCTGGCTTCACCCTCCACAAGAGGCATACCCCTTTGAGGTATTTAACCACTTCCAGTCCAAGGACATCATATGACATCCTTGACTTTCAGAGGGGATATCTGAATGATGCCTGCAACAACAGGCATCATTCAAATATCATCTTTTAGAGCCAGCGATTCTGTGCACCGTAAGAATGATCATAGCGGCAATTCCACCGCTTGATCATTCTTACAGGTGACGGGAGGGGACATCCCCCCCGCCGCCCTCTGGTGCTTCTCCAGGCTCTCCCAGAGAAAGAATCTGCCGCTGCTGGATGTAGAGCATAGAGATTTCCGGTGACCAGATGGTCACCAGTCATCCCTATAACCGTCGGAGGCCCAGACACGACAATATGACGTCACGCCCGGGGCCGCAGATGTAAACAAAGCCGCGTTCTCGGCTGGAAAGCATAGGATCATTCATTTTTTTTTTGATCTGATGCTTTCCAGCCTGGACCCCCACATATGTAAACGAACCCCGCCCACATATGTAAACGCCGCGTGTGTTAGAGCGAGAGCAACAATTCTAGCACTAGACCTCCTCTGCAACTCTAAACTGGTAACCTGTAAAAAAATGTAAAACATCACCTATGGAAATGTTTAAGTACCAAAGTTTGGCGCCATTCCACGAGTGTGGATTGGGCTCTGCCACCCTAATTCTTACTCCAGGTTGTTGTGCGAGTCAAGGAGAGCGCCTACAACAGTATCCAGTGCAGCAACATTACAGGTCAGCCCTACTTCTTTCATGCAGCGGTGTTAAAGTGGAGGTCCACCCTGAAAAAAAAAAAAAAAATGCACAAAAAAATACCTAAAAAAAAGGAGGAAAAAAAAAATGTTTTACTTACGTGAAATGGCTGTTGCTAGGCAGTCTTCCTAATCTGCCTCTTCCTACACCGCGGTGATCTTCAGTCTTCTGCTCCCCGCGTTGTCTTCTGGGGAATGGGGCGTGGTGTGTTATGGGAACTGTGTGTGTCCCACAACACATAGCGTCCCATTCACAAAGCGCTGCGCCGCTCGCACGCGAGCAGTAGGAAACTGGCAGTGAAGCTGCAAGGCTCCACTGCCTGTTTCCCTTACTTAGGATGGCGGTGCCAGGACCCGAGAGCCAAGGGACGGGTCGGTCTCGGGCGGCCGACATCGCGGGCACCCAGGACAGGTAAGTCTACTTATTTAATGTCAGCAGGTACAGTGTTTGTAGCTGCTGACTTAAAAAAAAAAAAAATGTAGCTGGCCGGAATCCTGCTTTAAGTACGGCCTCTCAAGGCACCAACCTATCTCAAAGCTGCAGAGGAAGCCACAGTGGTGATGATGCAACCAGGGAGCTTGATAGAATAATCATTAGAGAAAAACAAACTACATAAGAAAAGGTAAGCTTCTCTCAGTAGAGAAAAGAGGTTCATGACACTATTAAAAAAACGGAGGCTAGCTGAGAGTGGGAGGGGTTACATAGGGTGATGTCCCTACAGCATTCTGTTTTTTCCAGTGCCCAGTTACTTGAAAATAGCTGTATACAACCCATGGAAAGGACTAAAGATCCTGTGTACTGCATTGTAGGACTAAAGCATCATTTACATAGGGCATACATAACCGTACACCCATGGAGGGCCATGTTTACCAGCACCAGATGTTCTGTACATCCCTGTGCAGGTAGTCCAATTGCTGTTAATTGGCAAACAGCAGCTGCATGGCCACAACCAGTGATTGCAATGTGACATCCATGCAAGTGCAGGTGCCCATATTAGGTCAGTTATGTCACAAGCATCCCTACCCATTTGTGTACCTTCTGTGTATCTCCTGTCTGCAGCACATTGACCCAGCAATGACATCTAATTTATGAGTTCAGATAAACTTGTGTTCGTTCCAAACCCAAGCTCATCACTAGTAGCGATGCTGGAGCAAAACTTGAAGACAGTTATTAATCCAAAACAGGAAGTGCCCATACAAGGCTAGATCATCAGGTATTACTTTAAAGTGGTTGTAAACCCAGTCATGAAATCTGAACAGAGCACATATATCTGCAGTGTTTACTGGTCTCTCTCCAAAGCTCTAAGTGTCGTTTCTCTCTGGTGCTTTGTTGCTCTGTTATCAGCATGAGTCACAGCATGAGAAGTTTTCCTGACACATAAGATACATTTGTGACAAGGAGAAATATAAGCACACAGCTTGTCTATTCAGAATACAGCTCTGAATGTTCCTTCATTCCTCTGCCTATGTGGAGGGGGTGCGTGTCCATTTTCTCCAAACAGCTCTCACACAGTGTATAAAAGCTGTAACTGCAGCTCTCCACCCCCTCCTCTCTACTCCTCACAGATGCATAAGGAATGTATCACAAATCTGCACTTTTGAAGAGTTGTAGACAAGAGAAGACTGCAAATAAACAAGTAAAACATATGTGGGAGGATTGGTTTCATCTCTGTGTATCACCTGAAGCTATTCACTTCACTGGGTATATGAGAGGGTTTACAACCACTTTAATGAAAGTTGCAGGTTTAAAAAGATTAAAGTGATTGTAAACCTCAGACATTAAGGTACCCGCCAGGGCTGTCCCCTGTCACTGAGCCTGTTCGCTCTGGAGCCATTGGCGATTTTAATTAGGGACTCTCAGGCGGTCTGTGGATTGGGGGACTGGAAGTAAAATTGACACTTTATGTGGCCCCTCGCTCATGGCTGCCCTAGAGATATTCAACAAATTTTGCTCTCTTTCACGCATCCGTATCAACTGGTCTAAATCGTTTCTCTTTTCCCTAGATGACCAGATAATACCCCTTGCTAGTCCCACGCAACTAAGATGGGTGACGGAATTTAAATATTTGGGTGTTCAGGTGACTAGGGATGTCTTGCAATACTATACTGGTAATATTCTCCCCTTGCTCTCTCTCCTTAAAGAAAGATGCTCCTCATGGACTGTGCCTTCTTTTGAATCTCCTGGGACATATCAGTATCATCAAAATGATGATTCTACCTAAATTTAATTATCTATTTAGGAATTGCCCAGTTTGGATCCTGGTCTCTTTCTTTCAGGAAATAGATCGCTTGTTTGGTCCCTTTATTTGGAACGGGGCCCTTCCCCGGCTGGTCAAAACCACACTGCACCTCCAAGTCCAGTTGGGAGGATTGGCCCTACCAAACTTTCAGGTATATTAGGCAGCAATGCTAGTTATAACATACTGGTGGTTCGAGGGCTTGCGTTCTAATGCTGCGGTATGTGTGGAGGCTGCTTATTTGGCCTCTCTGCTGGATTTACAAAACCTAGTCTATAGGGGACCGAGGGCATACAAGGCAGTTCCGGGTTCAACTTGTCAGGGCTGGCTCAGCCCTTCCTTCTCTGAGCTGGCCGCTCAGCTGTCGGCTAATTGCCAGCTCTCATCTCTCTCCACAGTTAACCAGCTGTTGTGGATCTGCTTGTCAGTCCTGCCTACTTAAAGATCTCCAGCTCACTTCATTCCTGCCTTAGCCTTGGTCCCCTCACAAGAAACCATCTCCTGCATTCCTGTTTAAAGACTGGCTTTGCTGACATCCCTTCTGGCTCCTTATCCTGCTTGCTGTTCCTCTACTTGGATCCCTGACTTCTGGCCTGGCTGATTACCCGATCTGGTTACTGAACCCTGGCTTGGCTGACTACCCGATCCGGTTACTGGACTCTGGCTATGCTTTGACTACGCTTACTCTATTTACCTTTTTATTAATAAACAAGTGTGATTTTACTGTACTTCTGTCTCGATCTGGTTCATGGTTTATGACACAACTAGGGCGACGCTGGGGGTATGAATGACGGTCAGGCGTCGTTTTGTTCAAGAGCTGCGTCGGTCTCCGGACCAACCTCTCTGGGGAAATCCTAAACTAGAGCACTTTAGGGCGATCCCTGATCCCCAAGTATGGGCAAGATTTGGTGTTAGGACTCTAAGGGACATTATGCCTGAGGGAATACTACTAACATTTACCCAGCTGTCTTGAACAATGCCCCAAGCTGGTAATCTCCTCCAAAGACAAATACAAATAAAGTTTTTCATCGTGTTTTATACACCCCGTTGAAACTACACAGAATTTGTCCGGAAAAGGACCCCAGCTGTCCCCGCTGCCACACCCAACTAGGTTCATACTTTCATATGTTCTGGGAGTGCCCCAAGATCCATGCTTTCTGGGTTGAAGTCTTCGATTTGCTTAATCTCAGGCTTGAGCTCTCTGTCCCCATGTCACCGGAGCAGGCTCTGTTGGGAATTCATGATGACGATCAAAGGTCTCATCATAGTAAGTCATTGATATCATATCTGCTGTTTTATGCTAAAAAAAGATATTCTTTGCAGGTGGATCTCTTCTTCCCCTCCCAATATGTCGTCCTGGGAAGCCAGGATTGATGCTGCGTCACCCCTTTGTAAGTTGACGTACATTAGTCGTGGCTGTCCCTGGAAATACAAGGTTTTGTTGCCCTGGATGTCTCAGTAAGTCTACCCCAGTGTGTCTCCTTTACCACTCCCACCCCTTTGCGGGGCTCTCCCCCAGGTGAAATGTTGAGGCCTAAGAGAATATAATGTTTTTACATACATATATGTCCTTCTGATTTTGATGCCGGTTTATTACTGTTGTTATTGTCCACATTGTTCTGATTTGATGTTACTATGCACCACCATGTCATGCACTGTCTCTATGCTTTTCATGCTCATTGTACTGTTATTACTTCAGGAAAAGCAATCCTGATTGTTAAATAATAAAAAAAAACCTCAGATATGAAATATGAACAAAGCATATCCCTCTATACTTGTCTCAATTAAGAGCACTAAGTGTAGTTTCTGTCTGCTGCTTCATTCCTCTGCTATCAGCAGGAGTCTTTTCTGACAAGTTTTTCTGACACCAAGAGAAAAATGGCAATAGGGCAGAGCTCCAGCTGATAGACAGCCTCAGCTCTGTTCCTGTATGCTGTGTAAACGGGTGCGGGTCAATTCCCCCCAATCAGCTCTTAGAGCTCTTCTCACTCTGCAGAGTGTAATTTTTAGCTATGCACCCCTTTTTGCTGAAAGAGCAGACAAGCTTTATAAATCCATCCATTTGAACGGATGTAGAGAAGAGAATACTGCAGATAGACAGATACAACATATTTCGGAGGATTTGTTTTATCTCTGTGTATTACCTAAGGCCAGTCACCTCACTGGGTATAGCTAAGGATTTACAAATCCTCCTACATCAGTGCCTAGTCATCTGTAGCTATTTCTTCTCTACAGCCCTCTAAAACACATGGATCAAAGACTATTTCTCAGCTCCAGAAGACAGAGGGCAGGCATCTGCACACATTGTACAGGATAAAGAGGAAAGTTCAGTGTAACTCTGAGACGTGAGTGGAGGGGAATGGACACACCCCTTGTACACACGCTCAGTCAATCATCCATTGTGTGCTGCAAGGGAGGGCCGGGCTGTCTTCTGAGATTGTCTGCGGTTGACATAACTAATTAGAAGTATCTCATGCAGATACAGAAGAAAGAGACAGCAGAAAGAATGACATGGTGCTTTTGTTTGAGACAAGTAAACACTATAGAAGGTTATGCTCTGTTCAGTTTTTATTTCAGAGGTTTACAACCACTGAAATAAATCCATGTGTTTGGAGATTTTATATATATATATATATATTTTTTTTTACACACACACACACACACACACACACACACACACACACACACACATCTGGTAAGTAAAATAAACCTTCTTGGGCATGGAATTCACCAGAGCTTCACATGTTGTGACTGGAGTCCTCTAACACTCCTCCATGACGACATCCCTGAGCTGGTGAATGTTAGAGACTTTGTGCTCCTCCACCTTCCGTTTGAGGATGTCCCACAGATGCTCAATAGGGTTTAGGTCTGGAGACATGCTTGGCCAGTCCATCACCTTTACCCTCAGCTTCTTTAGCAAGGCAGTGGTCGTCTTGGAGGTGTGTTTGGGGTCAATATCATGTTAGAATACTGCCCTGCGGCCCAGTCTCCGAAGGGAGGGGATCATGCTCTGCTTAAGTATGTCACAGTACATGTTGGCATTCATGGTTCCCTCAATTAACATATTTATTTGGTAGCATACAGTATATATCTATCACTGTGGAGACACATATCAATGTGTCTGGCGATTTTTTTATGTCATTATTGTGATAACATTACGCTGTTATGTCAATATGTTATTATGTATTATGTTATGGAAGCTATGGAAGTTTCCTCATTTTTACTGTATTATATTGTATATATTATGTTATAATGTAATACGAATGGTCACAATTATGGTATACCCACCAGACATCATTACGCTCTGCTACCTTCCTGGCTACATGATTCATATCAAGTCCCAAACTTTGCTCATAATTACCCAAATATCGGGGATGGAGGTACAATTTAATGTCCTCACACAAAGTCCTAAGTTTTTGCTTTCACTCTCTTTATGGTATGAACTGCAGCTCCCCAGTGCCAGCAGCACTCATGCAGCCCCAGACCATGACACTCCCACCACCATGCTTGACTGTAGGCAAGGCAAACTCGTATTTGTGAACCAAATAAGTTTATCTTGGTCTCATCAGACCACAGGACATGGTTCCAGTAATCCATGTCCCTAGTCTGCTTGTCTTCAGCAAACTGTTTTCAGGCTTTCTTGTGCATCATCTTTAGAAGATGCTTCCTTCTGGGACAACAGCCATGCAGACCAATTTGATGCAGTGTGCGGCATATGGTCTGAGCACTGACAGGCTGACCCTCCCACCCCTTTAACCTCTGCAGCAATGCTGGCAGCACTCATACGTCTATTTCCCAAAGACAACCTGTGGATATGACGCTGAGTACGTGCACTCAACTTCGACTATGGCGAGGCCTGTTCTGAGTGGAACCTGTCCTGTTACACCGCTGTATGGTCTTGGCCACGGTGCTGAAGCTGTTACAGGGTCTTGGCAATCTTTTTAAAGCCTAGACCATCTATATGTAGAGCAGCAATTCTTTTTTCAGATCCTTAGAGTTCTTTGCCATAAGGTGCCATATTAAACTTCCAGTGACCAGTATGAGAGAGTGAGAGCGATAAAACCAAATTTAACACACCATTCACACCTGAGACCTTGTAATACCAACAAGTCACATGACACCGGGGAGGGAAAATGGCTAATTGGTCCCAATTTGGACATTTTCAATTAGGGGGTAATCACTTTTGTTGACAGCCATTTAGACATTAAATGGCTGTGTTGAGTTATTTTGAGGGGACAGTGAATATACACTGTTATACAAGCGGTACACTCACTACTTTACATTGTAGCAAAGTGTAATTTCTTCAGTGTTGTTACATGAAAAGATATAATAAAATATTTACAAAAATGTGAGGGGCGTACTCACTTTTGTGAGATACTGTAGCTTAATTTCTGAACTTATTTGTTTTGGTTTCTTTCTATGTATGGATTGCATAGGTTGTTACCGCCGCGTGGTGAAAATTTAATGTCAATAGCACCTTTAGAAATAGATTTACCTAGAAAAATGGTGACGTGTTGAATACTTATTTTACCCAATATAATATACATTCACACACTAAACTCTCAAAGCTTTTGATAACGTGTCCCATCTACAGACATATGGGTGAAGATAATATAATATTTCACACTTCTGGAGTAACAACAGACCAGTAATTTTTAGACTTAATAGAAACAAAAAAACAAAAAAGATTAAAGGTCATTTCAAAAGCATCAACATATGCACAGCTAGAGGACATGGGATCATTAATCAAACCATGGGACATCCAAAAAGCAGTCCAACTCAGGGGTGGTAAACACAGCAAACAATGCCAACAGACCCACATAACAAATCGATCAAGTAAAGCACAAAGGATTCAGAGAAGCTTGTAGTATGCAGAGACATTAGAAGAGGTGGAACATCTACCTGGCAAAACCTAAACTTGTGAACAGAAGACTAGGTGGCAGTCTTGCAAATCTGAGAACAAGAAGCCTGATGCTGAAAAGTCCATGAAGCAATAACAGATCTGGCAGAGTACACCTTATAAGGGAACAAAGAAACTCCATCCTTTATACCTGGGGTATTGAAATAAAACTCACGGGGGTGTTGCCTTATGAGGAGTTTAATATCCCAAAATTATACTTGAAAATAGTACTTTGGATGTACCCTTAGAAACCGGTAAAATTTGAGGGGGAGGAAGTACAGATTGGGAAATATTCTGTTTTGATTTTTTTTTTAATATTGTTGTTTTATGGAAAGAGGACGCTGAAAGAGTGGTCCTTCGTTTTGTGAAAAAAAAAAAAAAATATAATAATTTTTTTTTTCCTCATAATTAATAATTTTTTGTATTAATTTGGTTTGTGAATTTTTTTTTTTTGAACTGGTTTAGTTTGATGCTTTAGGTCTAAGACACAAAAACGTGCAAAAACGTGCTTGTTTTCTGTTGTGGGTAGTTTGAAACAGGTTCATAGGTTTGGTCGGTAGTCAAATTGTATGTCCACTAAAAGAAATGATATTGGTTTATGGACATTGAACTAACCTACTAAGGAATTTTTTTTTTATTCTTGCTTTGATTTTGCGTTTTTTTTTTTTTTTTGCTTTGTTTTGCATTTTTTTTTTTTTAATTTGTTTGTTTGCCTTGCTAGTTGTTTTAACTGTGGGAATTTATAAGAAGTAACATTCTCATTGTTGTCAGTTAAAGTACAAAACGGTGGACGTCTTGGTACTGAATCTAATATCTGATAAAGATTATTAATATAGTATAGCATGCGCTATTGTTCAATAGTTTGACAAACTCAAATTGTTGTTTCTTGGTTTTTTTTTGTTTATTTGGCAGTTTCTTGTTTTTTTTTTCTCTTTAAACTAAGTTGCCTTTAACAGAGATTGATGTAAACACGGCTGTGTTTACCATTCTATTGTTGCTATTGTCTATGCTGTGTAGGCTACAGGCTATTGTTAGCGTGTCTCCATTAAGCTAAAAGATTGTTTTATAGAGATCTGAAAATATATGCTATTTTCCTAACTTTACTATATTTTCTGAATTGTATTTGAGTTTCTGTTTATTGTCTTTTTCTCCCTCCTTCTATACGGTAATCTCAAAATTGACTGTATAGTACAAGGGAACAGTTAACGTAATTTACCTTACAATTTGTGCATATTAATTGGTAATAATGGCAGCCATGTCCTGTCTAGAAAAGTTTGTAGCAACGTATACTCTAAAACATAAAAGCAATGAATTTGCCTGTGATGCTAAACTGCATTTATCCCCTTGGGTATACGTGCAGGAATTATTTGAAGAACAATTTAAAACAACCAAAAAGAGTAAAAAACTCAAAAGTTTAGCTGTAGCAGGCATGTATGCGGCTTGTATGGCTATGAATGCTAAAATACAGCAATTGGAAGATATAGTCAATAATAAAAATATTACAATTTCAGAGAGGGAAAAGGAGAATACAGCTTTACATAACCAAATACAAACCTTAACCACTCTTAATCAAATGGTTAATGCCTCACAGGAGGAAAATGTTAAAAATTACAAATTGGCTCAAAACGAAGTGGTACAATATAAAAACATGCTGACTAAAGTTGAGACTGAACTGGACCACATAACGATTGCATACAAAGTAGTCCAAAATCAGTTACATGAAGCTAAGCAAGGAAAAAGTATAGATCACACACATTGCACGCAAACAGAGTCACAGTTGCTACAAACAATTTCTATGCTTAAAGGACAGGCGGCTGTGGCTAGCAGATGTGAACATACTAATGCTACAGCACCTACTTGTGCCTATGAGATTGGGGACACAGAGGAATATGAAGAGTACTGGGGAGAGGAAGATATGGGTCCTAATTCTACTTTTCCTGTGGCGATGGGAGAAATCGCAGAGCCACAGGAAAATCGAGAAGCCACCATGGGCACAGACCCACCAGACAATGGGGACCAGCTATCCACAAGTGAGGAGCAAGACAAGTTCCCCATCATGGGTAGGACCCAGATCTTCTCCTCTCCTGAAGGAAATCAAACACTTTTGGGGTTTGATAGTGAAGGGAATGAGGTAAGCTCTAAAGTATATCCAATTCAACCTGTAAAAACCCTCATGAGTGTGGCTGATTTCATCGGCAAAATTAAAACGAATGAACACATTACTTCACATGCGAACAATGTACAACAGAGGTGTGCGCTTTTAGGTGTGGAAAGTCCTAGTGACCAGGTTAAGGTGTTACAATTAACCCTTGACGCCCACACCTGGAATGCACTCCCAGATCAAATTAAGGAGGGCAAAGGTAGCTACCAAGCAACCGTAGCAGAATTGCAAAAAGTCATAAACCCCGCAGCTATAGGTTTGATGGTGGCCTATCAAATTACACAAAGTAATGAGGAAAACCCTTTAGTGTATGCCAATAGATTGTGGGCAGCATATAACACTAACAATGGTAATACCACTAGAGAGGACATGGAATATAAGAATTTATTGATTCATAATGCCCATCCAGCTATTCGCATAAAATGTGAGCATTTGATAGATCCAAGAAAACACAGCTATGAGGAGGTCATTGGATTAATACATAGATCATTCCATGCCATTCAAGCATATAAACAGCACAGGCTTAAGGAAAGAGAAGAGAAACAGCTGTTTAAGAAGGTGGCTGCATTACAATGCAGGACTACCACCATAGAAGGCCCCCACGCCCCTGGAGAATCAAATCCTCCATACAACCCTAACTGGGACAAAAGTTTACAAGGGAGGGGTAGGGGATATAGGGGGAAGTCAGGTTACAGAGGCAGAGGCAGAGGAAGAGGAAACTCTTATAGCCACCCATCAGAGGGCAAGCATGTCAGTGAGACACAAAGAGCTCCTACTTATGCAGAGTTACGACAACAATTACAGGCCTTTCAAGGAGGCCCTGGAAAGGAAGTACAGGTAGCTTCTCAGACAGAGGCTGACCGTCGTCAATGGTGACAACCACAAGGCCCCAAAATTTTAGCACCTATTTCTCTGGATAGGTGTGGGCGCCCTGTAGTGTCAGCATTGATTAGGGGCCGTCAATGTACTATGCTTCTAGATACGGGTGCGGCCATTTCAATTATTCATGACAAAGATCCCTTAAACTCATCACTATCTTCAGGAAAGCCGTTGAATCTCCAGAGCTTTGCTGGACATAATGTTGAGTCTGCCTTGTCCAAGCCACTGACAATCCAAATTGGTGAGTTATCCCTAAAACAGCCAGTAGCATTAATGTGTTTGCCAAATGAAACCAGCCTCCTGGGTTCAGACTTCTTAATTCCAAATGGATGTATGTTAGATCTGACCAACCTTTTACTATTGCAAGGGGCTCCGACTGATCAGGGTAGCACCATAGTGATACCTGATTCTCACACAATTGCAGCCATCAAACTCAATGATTCAAAATATAACATACTGGAGATCATTAAAGATCACCCAGAACATCAGCTTCTACAGCCGGTGATAGAAAGACAGCAGGGATCCTTTGCAACACATAAACATGACTGTGGAAAGGTAAATACGGTAATACACATCAGTGGGCCAGACCCACCTCCGCAAAAACAATACCCCTTTCCACAGGAAGCTATCAGCTACATACAGGAAACCATAGATTCACTGCTTGACCAAAAGGTCATCAGGCCATGTGTATCCACAACAAATGCGCCAATATGGCCAATTCGCAAAAGTACTGACAATTCGTGGAGATTAACAATTGATTACCGCAAATTGAACAGTGTTACAAACAATTGCGCCCCCACAGTTGCATCTGTCCCGGATGTCTTGAGCATGTTGAATCCCAAACACAAATATTTCACCGTATTGGATATATCGAACGGTTTTTGGTCATTACCTTTGTCAGAAGAATGTCAATACAAATTTGCATTCACGTTTCTGGGAAAACAGTATACGTTCAATTCTGTCCCTCAAGGATTCCATAACTCTCCTACGTTATTTCATGCAACCATGAGAGATATTTTAATTGATTTTTCT
Source organism: Aquarana catesbeiana (assembly GCF_042186555.1). Lineage (NCBI taxonomy): Eukaryota > Metazoa > Chordata > Amphibia > Anura > Ranidae > Aquarana > Aquarana catesbeiana. Next base: position 195,004,413 of record NC_133326.1, read on the forward strand.
TCTCCAAAGAATCTTTTCCAGTACGTTGATGATTTGTTGCTAGCCACATGCGACAAAGAAGAGCATTTGCGGTTATTGGAGGAACTTCTGCAGATCCTAGGAAAGGCGGGACTGAAGTGTAATCCCATCAAGGCACAATTGTTGAAGGAATCTGTGTCTTTTCTTGGGATTACAGTGACAGCAAACGGGCGTAAGATAGCAACCGAAAAGGTAAAAGCCATTCTACAATTACCTCTGCCAGTGAGCATCCCTACTCTGAGATCTTTTCTAGGATTGGTAAATTATTCACGGGCTTTCGTCCCTGATTTTGCCCAAAAGTCTGCACCTCTGTATGAGTTGTTAAAAAAGGATACCCAATGGCACTGGACTGAGCAACACACCAATGCAGTGCAGGAGCTTAAAAAAGCTTTAGCGCAAGCGCCAGCGTTAGCCAACCCAGAGTACCAACTGCCCTTTCACATTGAGACTGCCATATCAGAGACAGCCATGTCAGCTGTTCTGTCACAGGAAATCCATGGGCAACAGAGACCCATTTCATATGCATCTAAACTTTTGTCTCCTGTGGAAATGAAGTACTCTCTATGTGAAAAACACCTCCTAGTTACGTTTTGGGCAGTGAAATACTTCACGTACATCATAGGGCTTAACCCAGTCATCCTGCACACAACGCACACTCCCACTAAATTTTTACTTACAGACCGAGTGAAGGATGGCAATGTATCTAATGCCAGATTAGCCCACTGGGCACTGTTGCTTCAAGACCGAGACATTAAAGTCCAACACACAAATAATCCGTCCACTAGGGCCCATGGCCTCCTTTACCAGGGAGTACCACATGAATGTGAGATCACCCCCCAATCATCTGCGCAACAATTCTTTAGACCTTTGTCAGCAAAGGAAACAGTCCCTGAAAACGCAGTCCAAATTTTCACAGATGGATCATGTTTTTACGTGGAGGGGTCCCCACATGCAGGATTTGGAATATACTTTATCAATCCACAAGCAAAAACCCAAACATCAATCTTTCGGTCATGTCAAGTCAAATCAGCACAATTTGCTGAGATGGCTGCAATCGCTCATGCCCTAGAACTGATGAAAGGGGACCAAGAAATTGTTTTATACTCAGATTCTGCGTGGGTCTGTAATGCTCTTACAGAATTTCTGCCCTTCTGGCACACCCACCAGTACATGTCCTCAGATGGGTCTCCACTTAAACATGCATCCCTGTTGAAATATATTGTATCATTGGTGCAAAAGTTGCCAGTCAAACCATGGGTGTGCAAAGTAAAAGGTCATTCAGGTACTGCCCCATACTGGGAACAAAATGAGGTGGCGGATTGCTTGGCCAAACAAGGAGCACAGGGAGGGGAGATCTGGGAAATTCCTTCGAATTTGCCAGACCCAGTCTTGTGCCCCATTGTTTGTGCCCTCACAAAATCCTGCATAGAAGTTCCGGATATTTCGGACATACAAAGGCAGGATGATAACATTAAGGAAATCATGCAAAAACTGCAAAATGAGACTGGGGAACTCTCTGAGGGGAATACTTTGGCAAAGTACATAAAACACCTCAAATTATCAGAAGATAAAAAGGTATTGTTGCATCAGGGAGATGAAGTAACGTGGGTGGTTCCTGAAAAATACCAGAATGAAATGATTTACATAGTGCATGACCTGCCTACTGGGGGTCATCAAGGGTCAGAGAAAACAGGTGAGCGGCTCAAGAACATAGGTTGGTGGCCTTCCATGATGACAGATGTGAAGCAGTATTGTGACAATTGTATTGTCTGTGCACAGGTTAACCCCGCACCAAGGAAGATCAATGCCCCTTTACGAATCCGACTGAAAGAAGGGCCATGGAATGCCTTACAAATGGATTACATGGGACCCTTGCCAGTCACTTCTAGAAACAACCGATACATTTTGGTAGTCACAGATTTATTTTCGAAATGGGTAGAGATTTTCCCAACCAAAAGTAACACTGCACAAACTACGGCTAAGATTTTGGTGGAACAGGTGTTCAGTAGATGGGGGCTCCCAGCATCAATAGAGTCAGATCAGGGGACCCATTTTACGGGAAAGATGGTAAAAACCTGCCTAGAGATGTTAGGGGTGGAGCAAAAGTTTCACATTCCATATCACCCAGAATCTTCAGGTCAGGTTGAAAGAGCCAATCGGCAGATTAAGACAATGCTAAAAAAATTTGTCCACATCAATGGTAAGAACTGGGATAATCTGTTGCCATTACTGGCCATGGCCATCCGAGCAACTCCCTCATATGCTACCCGGTTGACACCCTTTGAAGTGCTGACAGGTAGACAGATGAGACTCCCTGAACATCTCTGGCTAGAGATGCATACCCCTACAATAGACAGACTGTCAATGGACCAATACCTCCTTAAACTCCAAAAAGCGTTAAAAGAGATCCATGTATTTGCAGCAGCACAAATGGGTAAAAGTCAAAAGAAAGCCAAGGCGTATTTTGACAAAGGGGTTCGAGAATGCACTTGGGCCATAGGAGACCGAGTTATGTTCTTGGAGCTACGTCCCCTGGATAACAGTTTATGTCAAAAATGGAGAGGCCCATTTTACATTATTGATAAATTAAGTCCGTCTGTATATAAAATCAGAATAGAAGCGGGCAAAAAGACACAAGATAAATGGGTTCATGCGAACCAACTGAAACAGTTCCATGGAGCCAAAGAAATCAACTAAAATGTGCTGCTTTCTTCCCTTTTAGAGCCATGAAGTCAATGTGGATTGTTATCCTGCTCCATCTGTTCGGACATACCAAGGGAGAGGAGACTGGACCACTCATCAGCGTGATCGTGGAGAAGAATCCGGTCTACTGCATAGAGGGGGAACCTGTCTTATTGCCTGTGGCCATTGTAGGAACTGTGGGGAAGCAAGTTTATTGGTGGAGTCCCATTGATAATCATTTAGTCTGGGTTAATGGCGTTGCTGGGAATATCACTGACTACCGGGATAGAGTCATGAGCTTTCAAAACGGATCCTTGTTGATTCAAGAGACACGGTTGAGTGATGCCGGAGAGTGGAAATATTCTTTTGTTATCTCCATCCCCTTGGCCAGCAACACACATGCATCCACTCTTCAGTACGTCCCAGGAAAAGTTACTTTGCATGTGTCCCCAAAGAGTAACACCACCCCTGCTTCTACAAATTTGCCCAAAACTACAGCTGCAATCCCGTATTACAAACCAACATCATTGGAATGCCCATCACTGCAAGAGGGACCACCTAGTGGCCTAACGGCAACATCAATCCCGGGAATATTGTTCAATAATGTGAAGTTCATTCATGTACCTGTGGTACTTAATTTGTCCCAGTGGAACATGGCTGAATTCGGCTCATGTGCCCGGACAAATGTGTCTTTGTTTTATTCTTCCTTGCTGGTAGATTTGATTGCCTCCCATGCAAGCCGAACTCATGATCCATTTGCAGAACCAAACCTCACTCCGCACAGGGGCATTTTCAGATCCAGAAAGTTAAAGGGCTTGGACAACATACTTGGGTCCATCCCAGGACTTTTTGGATCTGGCATGTCAATTTGGAACCGAGCCGATTTGTCAGCGATTCGCAGGCATATCGGAAATTTTGAACAGAAAGAGGGTCGGCAAGTGCTGAAACCGGTTCTGCAGGGTGTTGAGGGGCTTGCAGAGGAGGAAAGGTTTACGGTCTATAACATGAAAGACATTGCCCAGTTGTTTGAAAAAACACAACAGAAAATAAACGAAATCATAAATATAAATAATAAGAAAGCTAGAGAGAATGGTATGGGCAAAGAGGTGATATGCACGGCATATGGGAATTTTGTTTTAACCAAAGTCACTAATGTTATCAGAGATATTCAAGCAGGTAAAATCCCTGATATATTAAAAGATACAGACCTTACCCAATGGTATTGTACTCACACTAATATTAGTGGTGGAATGAATGTACATTCTGGAGACAAGTGCAAACCTTTGCCGGTTTCCACAATTCGAAACATAGGGATAGTGACACCACACCCCAATAGAGGGCCATTTGCTTGCAAGAAGAGCCAGTCGCTGTGCGCCTACCGTGACCTAATGTATGTGTCCTTCACCATGTCACTGCCAGTGTTCCATCCCCAAGACGACTACTTTAACACGATGGCGTCCATACACTCCCTCGGGTACCTCGAAAACGACGTGTACAAGGAAAGGTTGCACCTCCCCGAAATGCTCATTCAAGTTCAAGGGCGATGGAAAGCACCACACACTGCCTGCTGCACTGTCAAAGACAATAGGTACTTATGCCGTTGTGATGTGTTCGAAATTGACACTCCAGTCTGTGGTCTAAGCAATGACCCGGATCCCACAGCCAAAGTAGCCAGGGACCCCCAACTGGAAAGTCCACGCCAACCACCTCAAGAAACTAGTCCAAGTAAGATGGAAGCTAACTGCCCCGTGAAGTTGTCAAAATGGAGAACACCCAGCACAAGGGTCACCTACCACATGGATGGACTGTACTGTGTCGTTACCAACCACCAGACATTTCTCTATGGGGGTCAGTCATGTCCGATACCCTATCCAAATTTCTGCTTCATTCCACATGAGTACTCTATTATTGGGGAAACTGTAGTAACTCCCATACCAGTGCTAACAGAAGACTATATCATTGAGAGTCCCCCTGATGTCCCAGATCCTAGAAACTACATACCCCATTTTGATATAAAAATTGATACTCTGTCAGTAAACCTTCACAATCTGCTTGCAAGGAAGGATACCCATATAATTCAAATCAGTAATGATATGGTGAAAACAGAGAAAAGGTTAAATGAACTTTTACATGATGGGGATTTCAGCTTAGTCACCACTAGGACCTGGGTGGAAATGGGGATAAAAGGTCTTCTCATATTGCAGTGTGGGGTACTGTTATTTATGACGGGCATGGTAATATATCTGGGCCGACTTCTAAAATGGCAGAGGGAGAAACTCAACTCACTAATGGAGATTAGACATAAACAATTACTCAGTTAAGTGTGGCCTCGTCTCATCTGTCTCAACTTGCCACAAGGGGTCATCTGTTGCCTTATGAGGAGTTTATGAGTAATCTCCATTAGCAACTGAGAATATCTGTATATAGATGTGTATATATATTTTTGGATAAGAAATAATAGTTGTGTGTATGTGACAGGGTTTCAGTAAAGGGGTAATTTAGCTAGATGTGAATACGCGACAGGATCTGGCTGAAAAGAGCTAATGCATTTAACAGCTACTTGTAGTATGCGAGAAGGATGTGCTGGGAAGACAATCAGCTGATTACGTATATTTGATGTTCAAAGGGTCAAGGACAGATACCATCTGAAGTTTAATTGTTAAAGGGCCAAATTCATTAGGTCAATAAAGGCCTTTGTATTCCTCCATGCTAATCAACCATTTGTCCATTTCAAAGGGGTGTTTGAGAGGATGACAAATATTTCTTTCATCTGTTCAGGAAAGGAGGTTTTGCCCTGGCTAAGGCCATGCATAAGTTAAGTACCCCTTTCAAGAGAAGGTGATGACTCTCACCTTAATCCCTCTTCAAACAACTTATCCCCAGCTCGTTACCACAACAGGAGGAAGTTGCCCAAATTAGGAGATATGCCTGGTGGGAATAGAGGGCTAACAGAATAAACCAATCATATTGGCCCTATTCAATTCAATGAGAGATGGGCCTATAAGAAGGTATTCCAAAGAGAGTAGTGGAGGAGATGAAAGCTGACCTGGGCCCCGGAACATTCATAATATAGGTAATTATCAGAACATCTTCCAGCACTTAAAGGTATACCTGCTTGTCATGCTTGTTTGTTTACCCTTTGTATTGTAATGATTATACTTTGTCTTCTTGTACTATAACCTAATATTTTCTCCCTTAAGACTATAGATATTGTCTGTGTATTAGGTAGACTTTTAACACTTCTTTAATAAATGTTATTATATTTAAGCTTTCACTTCTGGCTATGAGAATCCTTATTTAACCAACCTCATATCTTATGGTTAATAATTCATAAATGTACGTTTAGAACGTCAAGAGGGGTCTGATCAGTAAAATTTTCTTCAGAAAAATCTTCATCGGTCCGAATTGCATGTTTGTACTATGACACAGATCCTTCAAATCATAACACCCCCTCTATAACCTTTTTTCTGCCAGGCCCGCATGCACGCCACCCCCACCACTCCCCCCATGTATCCTGGGCTTGCTTGTCCATCTGTGGATCTCCAACTGGCATAGCAAGTGCTGCTGGGTGGGGCGAGGGAGCTAAGCAGACTCACATCCACTCCCCTCCCCTACTTGTTGCTCACCCGGAAGCATGGCCCCCCACACATACAAATGTGAAAAAATGCGTCTGTCTGGGCGTCTAGGCATGAAAACGTTGATCACGATACACGTTACATAGTGCCGTGCACACTGGAGTGAGAGCATAATTTCAACACCAGACGACCTCAGATACACTAAACCAATGACGTATAGGGTTTTTTTTAAAGCATCGCCTATGGACAATAGGGTACTGAAGTTTGTCGTAATATCATGGGCCCACCCAAATTTAAGATTTGACTTCATCTTTTATATTTTACCCAAAAATTAGTTTTTTAATTTAATTTATTGTGTTTGTATGTGTTAAAATTAACTGTATTGTTTATTGAAACCTTTGCGGTAATATTGTGTGAGATAAAAAACAGAAAGTACCACTGTTTTTTTCTCTAGGATGTCTGCTTTCAGAAAATATATAATATTTTGGGGTTTTATGTAATCTTCAGGCCTAAAATGATTTTTTAAATGTGTGCAAAAAAATTCAAAAACGAAAAGGGTTAAATCACAGACCTCATTTACAACAGTCCACCCATTCACATTAAAGTCACCCCTTCACATCAGTGACCTCAGTCCTCCCATTACATCACAGACCTCCTCCATTACATCACAGACCCCCTTCACTTTACAGTTCCCCTTCCTTTACAGCAGTGCAACCAAGTCTTCAGTCCCTACTTCACATCCTATACCCTCTTCATATCAGTCCTCCCCCCACTCCTTTAAATTGTAGTTCTTTTCCAAATCAAGTCCCCTCACATCATACCCCCCACCTCATTGTGCCCCCTTTTGTGTCCTCAGTCGCTCCTTCACATTCCAGCACCCTTCACAGCAGTGTCCCCCTCCCCTTTTACATCACAGTCCTCCCTTCATATCACAGATCCTCCCCATTAACACATCACAGCCCTCTCCCCTTACATCATAGCTCCCCAAACACCCATACTTACATTGCAGTCCCCTTCACATCACAGCCACCTCCCCTTCATTACAGCCTTTATGTAACACTAAGAAGGATACTTTACAATTACAGGATAAAGGAATAAATAATAGGTTGCGCTAATCTTGATAAAACATAATAAATAATTAACAGTGAAGAAAAGTTCATATGTTGATCATAAAATCAATATGCAAAACTTAATAATAAAGGGGGAAAAAGTCCATGGGGTAAACCATCAGTGAAGGGTTGTGAAAAAGTCAGAGCCAGACGACGCGCTGACGTCACCCCCAAGCGAGCTGCTTTCCAGTAGGACGGGTTTGTCCGTGCTCCGGTGGCCACGGAGCCGGACTTAAGGCTGTTATTCCATTGATTATTTGTAAGTGTACATCTGTACTTTTATCTTATTTTAATAAATGTAAGTGGTTTTACACTATGTGAGCCCCTCTTATTTTTTGGTACCGATGCCCTGGGTTGTTGGAGTTGTTGCTGAGGAGACGACCTCTGGTGGACATCGCTGACAGTTCCCATTTAACTTTAAAGATTCCTGCTTGCTGTGATCCTCTGTGGTGGGGGATCATGGCCTTTTGGTAAGGAGTAACCCCTTCCATACCTGGTGGTGGACCCCCCTTTGTCATCACAGATTTTTATTTTCATCACTTGGACTTTATATGTTTCATGGTGGTGATTTGAATTACACTCAATCTTTATAACACCGAATTGATTTTTTATTTTTATTTTTATGGACTTTTTTCACAACCCTTCACTGATGGTTTACCCCATGGACTTTTTCCCCCTTTATTATTAAGTTTTGCATATTGATTTTATGATCAACATATGAACTTTTCTTCACTGTTAATTATTTATTATGTTTTATCAAGATTAGCGCAACCTATTATTTATTCCTATGCTTATTTACAATTGATGTTTTTGTGAGGTTTGCTGCTTTTCATAGTCTATAATTTTTTTTGCACTTGGTTTTAAGCGCAGTTTTTTTCACCATTTTCTAAATTACAGGATAAAGCCACCGAAGAGACCCCCCATGCAGAGATGGCAACAAGGAAACCTTGCCAGTAAGGCCAAATAAGGGAATATCCCCAATAATTTTGAAATGTAGCTTCTGATGAAAGAACTGGGTTAAAGTACCATAAAGGTACCGGAGAACGTACAGAAAAAAAAAATGTAAAAAATGATGTGTGCGATGCCCTGTACAAAAGGAATGAGGAGCCAACAGTCTCTGAAACAATTCCAAGGCAAAGATGTGTCCCTTGATGTTACTCAAGGCTAGATGCAGGTCTAGACCAAACTTTAAAATGGACAGGATACGTCCCATGGGAGTACTTTCTAGGACGAAACTTCCTAATTACACATCATGCAAGATAGGGTTCCCATGTGCACTGGTAAACTTTCCAAGTGGTCTTCCTGCATTTAGGGGTAGTGATGACCCAATTTGATAAGCCCCTTGTCCCTTCAACAGCCAAGACTTTAAAGCCAGCAACCAAGAAGCAGGATGGTGAAATGGTCTTTGTGACAGAAGTTCCAGACAATCCGGAAGGCCCCACAGAGACTCTTCTAGGAGTCAAAGTATGTCTGAACACCACATCCTCCTGGACCATTTGGATGCAATATGAACAACCTAAATACAACACATTTCAATCCTAGGTAGCACATGCTGAAGGGGCTGAAATGCATAGATCAGGTGGAACTAATCCCAACAGCGGGTACCTGGCACCAAACCTGTCCAGTTTGTTGCATCTGGACATGAGAAAATGCATGTCACACCTCCCCCACCTGCAGCTAAGGTCTTGAAACACCTTTGAAATAAATATTTCCCCTCATTCTGCTGGATGCTGAGGACTGAGAAACTTCACTTGACAATTTTCCCTGTCTGGGATATGGACAACAGACAGGGTTGGAAAGTAAAGCTCTGACCAAGAGAGGATCAAGTTTGCTTCCTTTTGAGCAGTACAATGTCTGGTGCCTTACTGGTTGTTGTAGGTCATGACCCTGGTGTTGTCTGACTGGATTCTTGTGGGGTGAACTTGTAACTGAAGGGACCAGCAATGAAGAGAACACTAAATTGCCTGCAGCTTCCTATGACAACCAAGTCTCTGTGCTAAGAGGGAATCTAAGACTCCTCCCCAGCCAAGAGAGTAGTGGTTAATGATTCTTACTCTGAATGGTCTAAGGTTATCAGTGGTGTGCCCCAAGGTTCAGGGCTGGGACCCTTACTTTTTAACATCTTTATAAATTATATTGGGTCTGGGATCAAAAGTAACATTTCTGTCTTTGCAGATGACACCAAGCTATGCAGTGGAATAACGTCCTTACAGGATGTCTCCAATTTACAAGCCGACCTCAATGCACTGTCTAATTGGGCAACTATGTGGCAGATGAGGTTTAATGTTGAGAAATGTAAAGTTATGCACTTGGGAGCTAAGAATATGCATGCATCATACATATTAGGGGGAGTACAACTGGAGGAATCCGTGGTGGAGAAGGATCTGGGGGTTTTGGTAGATCATAAGCTCAATAATAGTATGCAATGCCAAGCTGCAGTTTCCAAAGCGAGCAAAGTCCTTTCCTGTATTAAGGGAGGTATGGACTCTAGAGAGAGATATAATTTTGCCCCTGTTCAAATCATTAGTAAGACCTCATCTGGAATATGCAGTTCAGTTTTGGGCACCAGTTCTCAAAAAGGATATCGGGGAACTGGAGAAAGTGCAGAGAAGGGCAACCAAACTGATAAGAGGCATGGAGGAGCTCAGCTATGAGGAAAGATTAGAGGAACTGAATTTATTCACTCTTGAGAATAAGGGGGGATATGATCAACATGTTCAAATATATGAGGGGTCCATATACTGAACTTGGTGTTGAGTTTATCTCTTTACGGTCAACCCAGAGGACACGGGGGCACTCTTTGCGTCTAGAGGAAAAGAGATTTCATCTCCAAATACACAAAGGTTTCTTCACAGTAAGAGCTGTGAAAATGTGGAATAGACTCCCGCCAGAGGTGGTTCTGGCCAGCTCAGTAGATTGCTTTAAGAAAGGCCTGGATACTTTCCTAAATGTACATAATATAACTGGGTACTAACATTTATAGGTAAAGTTGATCCAGGGAAAATCCGATTGCCTCTTGGGGGATCAGGAAGAAATTTTTTCCCCTGCTGTAGCAAATTGGAGCATGCTCTGCTGGGGTTTTTTGCCTTCCTCTAGATCAGTGGTTCTCAACCTGGGGGTCGGGACCCCCTCGGGGGTCAAATGATGATTTGCCAGGGGTCACCAAATCCTTGGCTGTTCCTGAAGCTCGCACCGCTCTCCCAGCCTTTTTGCGGCCACCCAGCAGGGCTATCCCTGGAGCCTGTGGTCGCCCACTCAGCCTCTTCGCAGCCGTCCATTAAGTTCACTGCATGGCTGGGGGGCAGAGACTAGAGGTCAGCTGACTGGTAAGGAATGTAAGGTGGGAGGGGCTGAAAGAGACCCTATCTCCTGATTTCGGCATAGGTGTCACTGCTACGAGACAAAGTCGAAGACACAGTGAAGCTGGATTATAATTAAATACTACCTGTGATTATAATTATAGCCATTAAAAGTCCCCACTACAGTTCTCAGATCAGCAGATGACCTTGATCAAGAGCACCTAAGCTGGCTGCTCATCCCATCCCCCCCCCACCAAGGAGTAAGAGAAGGAATAAAAATAGAGAATACATGGAAGGGAGAGGAAAATAGGGGGCAGGCCAAAGAAAAAGGGAGAGAAAGAATAAGAGAAAGAACAAGAAAGATGGCTAGAGAGAGGAATGGGGAAAAAAAACAAGAAATTAGGATAGAAAGAGATAAAAGGGAAAGAAAGGAGAACAAAGAGAAAGAGTGGTGCATCCTAAAATGTACCATAAGGGGTTTTAATACTGTACAAGTGGAAGGGACTCAGGGAGCGCTAAACGTCCATGGGTTAGGGGCGCAAATTACTTATCTTGCCTTGGGTGCTGATAACCCACGCTATGAAAATAATTTTACGATTAGGGGTCTCCACAACTTGGGAAATTTTATCAAGGGGTCACGGCACTAGAGGGGTTGAGAACCACTGCTCTAGATCAACTGAGGGTATAAAATTGGGTATATTTTATTTATTTATTGTTTTAAGGTTGAACTGGATGGACTTGTGTCTCTTTTCAACCTGAATAACTATGTAACTATGTAAACAGGCTGGCATCTGTCATGAGAATGTTCCACATCTTTGAATAAAGGGTTTCCTTGACTCCAGCCCCAGGTTGGAAACCCACTATGCCAGGGAGAATCTGGCCTTGCTGGTCAGAGGCATGGGGTGATCCAAAAACCACAACTGTTTGTCCCATGCTGCCAGAGTGTTAAGTTGCAATTGTCTGAAGTGAAACTAGGCATACGGCACAGCCTCAAAGGAGGCTACCATCAGGCCAAAGACATTCATGCAGGCACGGATTGAGGGAGACAGAATTGTCTGGCCACGAGAGCTAAGAGACAGAATTGTATTTCCCTTGACAGGAAGATCATGGCAGGGCTATTTCCAGTGTCAGGCCCAGGTATTCAAATCAGTAACTTCAACTGAGGCTGAACCATACAAAGCAGTAACAAAGAGATGGCCCCTGCCCCCACCTATAACTGGTCTTCACAGCAAGGAGCACATGGAATGGCGAACGCATGAAAGACAACACCAAGAGAAAATTTCCAGCTCAACTCACCAACCAGTCTGCTCGCCAACTGAAGTAATCTGTTCAACGGTATGTGTTAAAAACAGGGTTCAGGTAGCACAGATTTGCAAACGCATTCGTAAACTGTAAGGACTCTTCACGGCACCCCGTATCGCTTGCAGTCCTAACCTTGTAAATTCATGAGGGTCTCCACAATGGAAGCACATGCATTCTAATGGATAGATAAGAGGCAGGTGGGCCTGGAGGTAGCCCAATCCTTCTTAAAGGCACATTGAACACCCAGTACATAACACAATGGCAGCAAAGGTGCCCAGTGTGTCCCCAGACCAAATTTACACCAGTAACAAAGAGATGGCCCCTGTCCCACCTATAACTGGCCTTCACAGCAAGGAGTATATGGAAGGGAAAATGCATAAAAGACAAAACCAGAGAAAATTCCTAGCTCAACTTACCAACCAGCCTGCTTATCAACCAGATTAACCTGTCCAACAGTATGCGTTAAAAACAGGGGTTTAGTTATCACACATTTGCAAACGCATGCGTAAGCTGTGAGGCCTCTTCATGGCACTCTGTATGGCTTGCAGTCAGGGGACACACTGGGCACCTTTGCTGCCATTGTGCTATGTGCTGGGTGCCTAATGTGCCCCTGTGCCTTTAAGGAGGATTGGGCTACCTCCAGGCCCACCTGCCCTTTATCTATCCATTAGAATGCATGTGCTTCCATTGTAGACAGGTTAATCCAGTTGGTAAGCAGACTGGTTAGTGAGCTGAGATGGGAATTTTCTCTGGTTTTGTCTTTGAACCATACAAAGCAGCCAGCAGGAGCCAGTAGCTCCCAATTAAGGAAGAAGTGGTACATATGCCAACTAAACTAAATGGAAGTGAGCCAGTGCAGGCACAGTACAGCACAGGGCTTGAGGCCATGAAGGCACAGTGTAGCACTATAGTGTGAGGCTGTGCATGCACATTGATGACTAATTGACCCTATGCCCTAGCAAAAATATCTCAGGCTGCAACCACCGAATGAAATGTTGCAGCCTGCGCTTCACTAACAACCTAAGCATAGGAAAGGGCTTCCCCCTGCACTTACCATGGCAGAAGTCATCCAAACTGGGCAAGAAAAAAAGGAGATCAAACCACATCATTGGATAATTAAGAGCAAGGTTTGGGACTTTATATGAATCATGCAGCCAGGGAGGTAGCACGGCACAATGATGTCTGGTGAAGATACCGTGATTGTGACCATTTATAATGCATAATGACATACTACATACAATATAATAAGGTAAAAATAAGGAAACTTTAATTCCATAACATAATAATAGCATGTTGACATAGCCGCATAATGGTATCACAATAGTAACATCATAAATTTGCCAGACTCATTGATGCATGTCTCCACAGTAAGGTGTATAATGTATTCAAATTGGTAGAATCCAAAAGACCATATACTAGATAATATATGATGGTAACAAAAAAGCATCAGACAGCTCGACTCGTTTTGTGGCTACATTGCCACTCTTCAGGAGCAGATGCGGTATAAATGTCTATAACAGTATTAAAGGTAAGTATTAGGTAGGATAATAATTGAAAGCACTAGCAGACTGGCTTGCAAGCATTCTTTTCGCTCATTCGTTGCATCTGTGCCTCTTCTTTGACCGATGCGTGACGTTGGTGGTCATTCCCAGCCCTATTGGAGTAATTATACTCCATATACCCTACGAGACATTCCCTGGGTTTTTGTTTTTTGGACACTAGGCATCACTGGACTGGGTTATCAACACAGGTAATTCTAGGTATTAATTGGCAATATTATCACATCCATTTGTATTTTCATTTAATTATCTTCACATCATGTAGACTTTTTTACGCCCCCCCCTCTTTTTATTGTCATATTTCATACACCATCCATTTCCCTGATTGGAACACATATTTTTCTTTTCATCATTCATCATGTCATAATGCAATACGAATGGTCACAATTATGGTTACCTACCAGACATTGCACTGTGCTACCTCCCTGGCTGCATGATTCATATCAAGTCCCAAACTTTGCTCTTAATTACCCAAATATCGGGGATGGAGGTACACTCACATAAAGTCCCAATCTTTTGTTTTTTTCTCTCTTTACAGACCACATCATTGCTCTGCCCTCCACGGGGCTCATACCTGCACAGTGGTCTTCAGGGACAGGGCTCTTCCACTGTTTGATCACAGGCCTGGACCTGTATAGCATAGAGGTCTGGATAGAGTGACCCAAGATTCACTGGAGGCTTCTACCAAACTGCAATCTACAGAAGGAGCCATACTGCTTATGATGCAGCCAGGAATCTGCTTTTAAGTTAGAGACATCGTGTAAGGACGTTAATTTAGTACGATGACATCTGCAAACTTGAATTTCTGTATCATTTATAAATAGGTTATAATGTAAGGTCGCCAACACCGAACCTAGGGGTACACCACTTACTATCTTAGACCATTCAGAGGATGAATCATTTAGCATGATTCTTTGAATACAGTCTTTAAGCCAGTTTATATACATTTGCAGACTGAAATGTCTAAGACTATAGACCATAAAGTGGTTGTAAGTCTGACATGAAAAATTAACATAGTATATCCTTTTTTTTTTTTTTGTAAAATCTTTATTTAGCAACATTTTAGTAGAAAACTACATACGTTATAAATATACAAAACACATAGAGAATGAACCTCGACATAGGCCATTGTAAGTGACTGTCCTAAACTCAGGGCACCAGCACAACCAGTGATCAATAATCAACTCCAGGAATCAGGATGGTCCAAGGACGGTAGCCCAGTCAGAAACCAGCCACCACCCCCGGAGGTATTGAATGATCAGGAGGGCAAGGAGGGGAAACCCTCCGGGAGGCGGACCGAGCAGAGGGGGGTCAAATGCCTCCATCAACCTCGCCCGACCCGCCGGTCCCGGAGAGGGAACAACCCTTGGCCCCTCCACTCAACAGGGGCGGATTTAAAAACCAACCCTGGTATGACGGGGTTTCCGATCCCCCGCCAACCACTGTTATCCTAAGTCCGGGTAGTGCAACAAATGGCATATATGATTACAGCCTGATATCGAGGAGGCCAAAGTAGTTATGAAACCAAACAGAGTGGAAAAGAGAAAGAGAGGTAGAGGTAGAAGATTAGAGGAATAACAAAGAGGAGGGAATAGAAGAGTGGGAAAGGGGAGGGAGAGAAGTGGAGCAAACCTTGCAGTCTGAAGAGGTCTTGTAGCTCTGCGCCGAGCAAGTTCCGCCAAGTACATGTCCTTTTTGTAGCAGGCCGGGGTGAATAATGCCTTTCATTGGGCAGTATTACTATTATCTAAACAAGATCTCAGGGATGGTTCTGCTAATTCCAGTAGAGCCAGATCTAAGCTAGAGGATATGTGATCTGAGTCAGAGTCAGACATATAGTCCCTCCACGGTCCCCATATAGCTTCAAAGCGTTCCACCTTTCCCCCGCAGGTCGCTATCCAGTGCTCGGCCTCCCTTAAATCGTTTACTTTTTTGATCCAATCTTCCCTGGAGGGGACCCTGGATTGTTTCCAATAAATTGGGAGAAGACGTCTAGCCGCATTTAAAAGGTGTGGTAGGGTACTTTTCTTGTATCTACTAATCGGTATCCTGTGGACATGTAGGAGAAAGTAGGCCGGAGACAGAGGGATATCTATATCTAGAATTTCTCTTATTAGAGATTGAATATCCATCCAATACGGCCTAATCAGAGGACACTCCCACCAAATGTGAAGGAGCGTACCTCTATGTCCACATTCCCTCCAGCATTGATCCGACACCGAGAGCTAGATCAGCCGGTACTCTGTACCAGCGTGATAAGAGTTTGTAATTTGTTTCTTGGGTTTTAGATTCCATAGAGCTCGAATGAGTGAGCTGATAAAGGTGTGTTAATTGGGATGTGGATAAGTCAAGTTGCAAATCCCTCTCCCATGCCCGAATGTATGTTGGTCTAAGGTTGTCAGTGATAGTACTTAATAAGCGATACATTTCGGAAATCATGTGTGGGATCGGATCCTCTTCTACAAAAAATTGTTCGAAGGGAGTGAGAGTGGAGATGTCTCTTATAGAGTGCCCATGTACCGCGAAGAAGTGATGGAGCTGTCTATATCTCCAGAAATTCATTTTGGAGCCCCCATGTCTAGTCTGCAGGGATTCAAAACTCAGCAACTTACCATTGCTCATTAGTTTTCCGCAACTGGCGTTGCCATCATCCACCCAAGGGCCGAAAAAAGCCATCTGCTCACCTGGCGGGAACCACAGGAACCCCCCCCCAACGGAGCCAGCGGGGACATGGGAGGAGATAAACCCAAAACTGAAATCATCCTGTCCCAAGTGGAAAGAGTGTGCTTTGTCAGAGGGGAGGTATCATCTGACAGCCCTCTATATTCACGGGGCAGCCATGGTGCGTAGGCTAAGTTCCTTTCAGCCAGCCATTTTTCGAGGGAGCCCATAGTTTGGACTGGGTGTGGAAACGCCAGTTAAGGATCCTCTGGAGAGCGATGGCCCTATAGTATTTTAGAATATCTGGGATTCCAAGGCCCCCTGTCATTTTTGAGTGTTTCAGTGTCTTCATGGCTATTCTGGGTTTCTGTGCATTCCACACGAATCCTGTTAATATGCTGTTAATCTGGGAGAAGAAGTTTCTGGGCAGGGGAGTCGGTATCATTTGTAGAAAAAAAAGTATGCGTGGCAGGATATTCATTTTTATTATGTTAATGCGGCCTATCCAAGTAAAAGCGGTCTTGGTCCAGAGGGAGAGATCTTTTTTAATCGTGGTAAGTAAGGGGGGGAAGTTTGCAGCATAGAGGGTATCAAAACTATCTGTTAATTGAATACCTAAGTATCAAAAGGAGGACTTGGCCCAGGTGAAAGGAAAGGAGGTTTATAGGCTACTTGTCAGGGATGGGTTCAAGTGGACAGGTAAAATTTCCGATTTAGAAAAGTTAATTTTGAAATTAGAAAGCGACCCGAATATTTTCAGTTCCTTCATCAGGACTGGCAGCGAGATCAGGGGTTCGGAGAGATGGAACAGCACGTCGTCTGCATATGCCGACAATTTATGTTCAGTGTTTCCAACCCGTAAGCACCTTATGTCCGCATTCGCTCTTACAGTACATAGCAACGGCTCAAGAACCAGAGCAAAGAGGAGGGGGGAGAGGGAGCACCCCTGTCTCGTGTCATTCCGAATCGGGAACTAAGAAGAAAGCACTCTGTTCACTTTAACCTGTGCACAGGGAGTGGAGTAAAGAGCCAGAATAGAGGTCAGCATACGCATCTTCAGCCCTAGGGCCTCCAACACTGCTTTGAGGTATGACCAATCGACCCGGTCGAAAGCCTTTTCAGCATCAGTGGAGAGGATTATGTAAGGTTTAGGGTCAGGACCAGTGAATGAGTTGAATGGCTCTAATGGAGTTGTCCCTCGCCTCCCTCCCTGGAATAAACCCCGTTTGGTCCGGGTGAATTATATGGGGCATAAGACTACCAAGTCTATTCGCCAAGACCTTAGCCATGATCTTGACATCAACGTTTAGGAGGGATATGGGACGGTAGCTTTGGGGGATCATCGGGTCTTTACCCCCTTTTGGCAACACCGTAATGTGTGCCAAAAGTGCCCCATTGGGTATGGGGGTCCCTTCTGCAATCGAGTTAAAATAATTGCACATGTGGGGTACTAAGAGGGGTAGAAAGGTTTTATAATATACCCCAGAATATCCATCTGGTCCAGGGCTCTTCCCGTTGGGCAGGGATTTCACTATTGATTCAATCTCCCCAGAGGAAATTGGAAGTTCAAGGTCGGTACACTGATCTACACTCAAAGATGGGAAGCCAGCCGAGGCTAAATAATCTTGGATGACAGTAGACCTGGGTGTTTGGGCATCCAAAGGATAGTCAGGATTCAAGTTATAAAGGCATGTGTAGTAGTCCTGAAACCCTGAGGCAATTTTGGAGGACTGAACTGAAATGTCACCAGATAGAGAGCGGAGTTTTTGTACGCAAGTCTGAGCATGCTTCTTGCGTATGGCCCTTGCAAGCATACGGCCACGTTTATTGCCATGTTCATAATATTTGTGTGACAAGTGTCTGGCTTGCTTGCGAGTCCGCCGATCTGGCAGACGCAGAAACAAGTCCCTCAAGTCAGTCAGTCTCCGCAGTGCCTCAGGGCCCCCATTTTGTTTAGGTTTAAGTTCTGCGGATTGCAGAGCTGCCAGCACCCTGTCAAAATCTGCCTAAAGCATCTTTTTTAGTTTAGCACCCAGGGACATTAACTCTCCTCTGACTACTGCCTTATGGCCCTCCCACACTATGCCCGCGCTAAGGTCTTCCGTGGCATTTTCTTTGAAATAATTTGTGATGGCCTCCGACACTTTGGCAACCGCCACTGTATCATCTAACAGGTTGTCATTCAGTCTCCATGTCCAGGCTCTACGGGAGCTGTAAGGGAGCATGAGGGTCACCCCTACTGGCGCGTGATCAGATAATTTGATATTTCCAATGTACGCGGATTGCAGGAGCTCCAGCGTGGGGCGGTCTACATATATATGACCTATGCGAGTATATATTGAAAACTGGAGATAACCAGGTGCAAATTACGCCACCCCTGACCTGTATTACCACCTCCGCGCTATGTTAATAAATGTCAAAACCCTACCAAAGCTGCCACTTAACAATAAAATGTATATAAACCGAATTCACCAAAGAAAAATTATAGATGAAATAGTGGCGCTTATCCCCAGGTGGGGAGATGCCAGACACTCTTATCCAGCCAGTGAGCTGAATACAGACGTGACTAGAGAAAAAGTGAAAAAACATATATTGCTAAATATCCCAAAAAGTAAAAATTGATGAAATCCACTCCCTGCTGAAATTCAAACTCATCAGCTGTTAAGACCTCTCACTCTCGTGTTTGGCCTGACAGAGCCTCTAACCCACTTACATGGGGGTTAACATGCGAGCATACACCTCCACTGCTCCATAGGAACACCGCTTTTCTCAGGTTGGTAGTATGACATAAAAATAAAAGAAGCTCCAATAGTGTAATCTCGTTTAAAAGATTTAATCACATATAAAACAACTTGTAATGAACTCACATTTAAAATAAAATAACAGGCAAGTCACTTCACGGCAAATGGAGAACTCCCACTGCACAGCAAGCAATAGCAACTGAAATAGCAACAGGCAGGCCACGGCGGACCCAGGAGGTGTGTGTGCTCACGTTCGTCTCACCTGTCCGCAGCACTCGTCCCTTCACTGGAGCTCCACTCTGTCCCCCTTCACTCCCTCCTCTGTATTATGTATTCAGCTCACTGGCTGGATAAGAGTGTCTGGCATCTCCCCACCTGGGGATAAGCGCCACTATTTCATCTATAATTTTTCTTTGGTGAATTCGGTTTATATGCGAGTATATACATCGTGGACGGCTGAGTGATAGCTGAAGTCTCTCTCCGCAGGGTGGAGGACCGTCCAACTATGGAGTAACATGTGAGACTGAAAGGACTTTCGCAAATGCTTAAGAAAGGCTTGAGAGTATGAATGGCTAGTGCTAGAGGTGTCCATTAAAGGGTCCGGGCTAACATTAAAATCCCCCCCAAGGATGACAAATCCTTCCTTAAATTCTGTTAACAGTTTGAGGGTATTATCAATGAAAGTAAGTTGATTAGTGTTAGGTGCATAGATTGAAGCGAATGTATACTTTTGTCCCGCTATGAAACCTTTCAGAAAAATGTAGCAACCTAATGGGTCTATTTTGCTAC
Organism: Aquarana catesbeiana; assembly: GCF_042186555.1. Lineage (NCBI taxonomy): Eukaryota > Metazoa > Chordata > Amphibia > Anura > Ranidae > Aquarana > Aquarana catesbeiana. The sequence continues at coordinate 195,024,148 of NC_133326.1, forward strand.
TAGAAAGCTGAAAAGGGCATGTCCTATGAATATCTATCGTAATGCCTTTAGACTTAGAGGTAGGGGAGGTACTGTGGAACCATTGATTAAATAAGTGGGTAGGTAATCTAGGTAAGGAGTGGTGGGTAAAATGGGTTTCCTGTAGGAAGACCACCTGGGTTTTTAATTTCTTGAGTTCCCACCATAGTCTATTTCTTTTCCCAGGGGAGCATAGGCCTCGTATGTTATAAGATATTACCTTGAGAGTAGACATGAGGGATCTGATGGCAGGAAGGTTATCAAATGGTCCAACTCGCCCGGCGCAGAACCTGAAGCTGCGGGGTGCTCCTGAGAAAGAAGGGGAAGGAAGAAAAGAAAAAAAAAAGGGGGGGATGGGGGGAGAAGAGAGAAGAGCAAGTGAAAAAAGAACACAGAAAATAAACTGTTAATGTAAAAAAGAAAATGTAACATAGCATCAACAGTGTCAGTAAACAAAACATCTGTATGCTAGGTGTGAGGTCCTCCCCAACAAAAAAAAAAGAGGGGGTGGGCCTCAAACCTCATGTCCCAATTGGGGACTATACTCAACAAGGGATGGCCTACATGGGGGTACGTGAGCCTACACACGAGGGGGAGACAGAAGGTCCCACCTCCGACCACCGCATCTTATAAGGTGTTGGGAGTTGAGAAGGGGAATATACTCCATATGGAAAAGCGAGAGTTCGCTAACTTCTAGTAGCCCAGGTATGATCTGCAAAGTTCAGCTGACTGGGGCCTAGGGGCAAAAATGGAGCTATCTCCACAGGATCAGGACCTTGACAAGGGCAAACACAAAGTCCAGCCCGAAATATCCCCTCTCCCAGGGCAAACTCAAGGGGAGTTTAACAAAAGGCAGTTGCCGGATCTTCTTGTATCAGGAACAGGGAATGTTAGTGGTCACCGTATGGACACCGATGGGCCACCGTTTCAGTCACGGGTACTGGAAGGGCCCACAGGGGGGTCTCGATTTTGATGTTGTCTGTCCCTCCTGCGGTTCTTGCGTGTAGCCGTTGACCACTGAGGGGGAAGATTAATCCTATGAACATCAGTTGGACCCCTCCAGTCCGGAAAGTCCACGGGGTCCAGACCAAGGGTAGAAGGGAAATCTGGGAGGTCATCTTTGTTGCATAGTGTGATTTGCTTTCCGTCCTTGGTCACCTGCAGGAAGAAGGGAAAGCCCCAGCGGTATGGCAAGCCTGCTTCTTGGATCGCCATCAGGAGGGGGCAGAGAGCTCTGCGCTGCATGAGGGTGCGCCTGGAAATGTCTTGATAAAAAAATAAACGTGCACCATCAAAGTCACAGAAGGGCTTGCCGCGCATTATTTGCATAATGCGATCCTTTAGGGTGAATTTGTGGAGTTTACAAATTATGTCTCTGGGGTTATCCACGTCTTGAGATGGAGGTCTTAGTGCCCTATGCGCCCGATCAATTTCTATGGGAACTAAAGCTGAGAGGCCCAGTATGTCCCTAAATATATCTGTCAGTGTGGGGATGATATCCCTTGAGGCTGTGGCTTCCGGCAGTCCCCGAATCCTGATATTAGCCCTCCTGCTGCGATTTTCAGCATCATCCAGCTGACACAGCAGGGTTTCAATCTGCTGTTCCTGTCTTTGAAACCTAGATTGCAGCACAGCAATAGTGGGGAGAACCTCCTCCAGCTTCTCTTCTATGGATTCCACTCTGTTACCCAAATGGGAAGTGTCAGCTTTTAATTGGGCAATGTCCTCTGTAAATGCCTTCTCCACCCTGCATGTAAAGCGTTCAACCCTCGGGTCGCAGCTGCCTGGGACGATTTTGTAGCTTTCTGGGCCTTCCCGGTCTGCGCCATCTTGGAGGCTTCACGGCCTGGTCCCCGGGTCCCAGAAAAGTATGAGTCCAGCTGTCCCTGCCGTGATCCGTCAGTCCTTGCCGGTTGGGAGGACTGCCGCAGTCGATGTGACATGGGGGGAGACTTTAAAAGTGAGTATTCCCCATTTTAAGGCTGATTGTGTGCGGCGGTGGAGCGGAGCTGAGGTGATGCACGTCCTCACTCCTCCATATCCAGGACACGCCCCCCTAGTATATCCTTTTAATCTATAGTGTTTTCTTGGCTCAATCCAAATCACTGAGTGATTTATCTCTGCTGTCTAGTTCCTCTGCTATCTGCATGGCTGACTGCTAAAAGATTTTCCCAACTCCAAGAGATGGAGAGGAATGATGGAGGGGGCCTCCAGCAGAGGTTACATTGAGCTCAATTCTTTAAGAACACATGGGTGTCAGATACCTGGTATAATTGTCAATATCGCTATTCCCCCAACTTCTTTCTCTTACAGAATATATTGAAGGCAGCAGAGCATTAGGCTCCAGCTGCCTTCAGTCTTCCTTTCTGGAAGGAGGAAAGAACAGGGTCATGGCTTGCCTACAGCTGCACCCAACACACAAAAAAAAAAAAAAAGGAGAGGATTTATTATCACTTTAACCGATCTGCCTTTTCCTTATCCCCAGTGACCAAAATACTCAGACCTGATTCTTTAACTATTAATACATTTTAAGAATTTTGGGGGCTTTCCTACTCTCTTTCGTAACCTGTCCTTCATTTTGAATTTTTTGCAATCAAGATATCGTTTTTATTTAAAAAAAAATATTTAAAAGGTGTGTGACAGAAACAATGAAATGTTAATTTCACAGAACATGCAAATGGTATAGGATGTTTTAGGAACAATTGAAATGCAGTTATATCCTTCCGGAGAACAAAAGGTGGGCACAAGCATCAAACAACAATGACATAGTGATTTGAAACACGTGTCTGGTTGCCATACAGGAACCAACCTTGTATTAGAAAAGACTGCCTCTGACTTCCCGGGACTAACTACGTCATGGGGGGGGAAGCCTGATGTCGGGTATCCAAATGGGGTCTGTGAACACCAATTCTTGGTAAACAATTATGAGAGAAAGAAAAACTTTTTTTTTTCTTTTACAGTTTTTCTGTTTCTTCCTTCTTCTGTTTTGATCTTTTTTAACCGGTTCCCGACCGGCGCATGCTGATGTACGTCGGCAGAATGGCACGGCTGGGCAAATGGACTTACAGGTACGTCCATTAGAATTCTCCGCCGTGCCATTGCGTGGATACCCGCGATCGCCTCACGGAGAGGACGAACGGGGAGATGCCGTTGTAAACAGCATCTCCCCGTTCTGCCTAGTGACAAGTGTCACTCGATCTCTGCTCCCTGTCATCAGAGCAGAGATCAGTGACGTCACACACACAGCCCATCCCCCTACAGTTAGTAATCACTCCCCTAGGACATACTTAACCCCTCCCCGCCCCCTAGTGGTTAACCCCTTCACTGCCAGTGTCATTTACACAGTAATCAGTGCATTTTTAATCGCACTGATCGCTGTATAAATGACAATGGTCCCAAAAATGTGTCAAAAATGTCCGACATGTCCGCCATAACGTCGCAGTCACAATAAAAATCGCTGATCGCCGCCATTACTAGTAAAAAAAAAAAAATTATTAATAAAAATGCCATAAAACTATCCCCTATTTAGTAAACGCTATAACTTTTGCGCAAACCAATCAATAAACGCTTATCGCGATTTTTTTTAACCAAAAATATGTAGAAGAATACGATCGGCCTAAACTGAGGAAAAAAATGTTTTTTTATATATTTTTGGGGGATATTTATATAGCAAAATGTAAAAAATAATAAGTTTTTTTCAAAATTGTCGCTCTTATTTTGTTTATAGCGCAAAAAATAAAAATCGCAGAGGTGATCAAATACCACCAAAAGAAAGCTCTATTTGTGGGAAAAAAAGGACATCAATTTTGTTTGGGAGCCACGTCGCACGACCGCGCAATTGTCAGTTAAAGCGACACAGTGCCGAATCGCAAAAAACGCTCTGGTCAGGAAGGGGGTAAAATCTTCCGAGGCTGAAGCGGTTAACAAAATAGGGTAATACAACATAATATGCCCTTTTAACATTGTTAAGACTATCAAGAATGGTAAAGGCACACAGTAATATCAAAGTCGAGGCACACCAATATAGTCTCATATTTCCATCTCATAATATTCCCAACTGTTGAGCTATCGGGGGGAACAGTCCACAGTTGCAATAACAACCAGCCTTGACTCAAAAGGAAAAGTGGACATGCATATAAAAAGGAAAACAATTGAATGAACTACAATGAGGAGTATCTGAGGCTTTATGCAGAAGAGACAGGCCGGCTTGCACCTGTCCTTCCACTGCACAGTCCAGCGAGTATTAGGGGTGCGCATCTTCACTGGTCTCACGATTCGATTTGATTATGATTATCTGGTCAACGATTCGATTCGATATCACGATTACAGACGAGCTTCCACTTCCGCTTGGGCTGCCTAGGCGGCCCTTCCACCCTGCAATCTTCTGGGACACATCACAGTTCCCAAAAGATTGCCCGGCTACATAGGAGTGCGCAGGGGGTGTGCCAGGTGTGCCTGGGCACACCCTAATCACCCCGTGTGGCGCAGATTCCCCAAAGCCCCATAACAGGGCTCCTAAAATGTTTTTTTTAAATAATAAAAAAATTTAAAGAAGAACCTACTGACACCATCCACTGCCCTACTGAAACCAACCTCTGCCCTACTGACAAGTCTACTGCTCTACTAACACTGTCCATGTTTTAATACATTTGGGGTGCACTCCCTAATGCAATAGGCTGCGCACACCTATGCCCGGCTATGCAGGAAAGCGCAGTGAGACATGCGCACCCGGCTGTGAAGCTGCAAGCTGTCACAGCCGGATGCCCACAGTAGTATTGCCAGCGCCGTGGACAGCCACTGTGCCCGTCAAATGTAGCCACTTGTGCCCGTCAAACGCAGCCACTGTGCTCGTCAAACGCAGCCACTGTGCCCATCAAACGCAGCTACTTGTGCCTGTCAAACACAGCCACTTGTGCCCGTCAAACGCAGCCACCTGTGCCCATCAAACGCAGCCACTTGTGCCCAACTGCCCATCAAACGCAGCCACTTGTGCCCTTCAAACGCAGCCACTTGTGCCCAAACGCAGCCACTTGTGCCCAACTGCCCATCAAACGCAGCCACTTGTGCCCTTCAAACGCAGCCACTTGTGCCCATCAAACTCAGCCACTTGTGCCCATCAAACTCAGCCACTGTGCCCGTCAAACGTAGCCACCTGTGCCCATCAAACGCAGCCACTGTGCCCAAACACAGCCACTGTGCCCGTCAAACGCAGCCACATGTGCCCGTCAAACGCATCCACTTGTGCCTGTCAAACGTAGCCACCTGTGCCCGTCAAACGCAGCCACTTGTGCCCATCAAACGCAGCCATTTGTGCCCAACTGCCTGTCAAACGCAGCCACTTGTGCCCATCAAACGCAGCCACTGTGCCCGTCAAACGCAGCCACTTGTGCCCGTCAAACGCAACCACTTGTGCCCGTCAAACGCAGCCACTTGTGCCCGTCAAACGCAGCCACTTGTGCCCGTCAAACGCAGCCACTTGTGCTCGTCAAACGCAGCCACTTGTGCCCGTCAAACGCAGCCACTTGTGCCCGTCAAACGCAGCCACTTGTGCCCGTCAAACGCAGCCACTTGTGCCCGTCAAACGCAGCCACTTGTGCCAGTCAAACGCAGCCACTTGTGCCCGTCAAACGTAACCATCACTTCACTAACCCCCCCCCACAATGCAAGGGCCACCACTGGTGCTGACAGTTCCTTGGCATTCCTGTTTGCACCTTCCAGCACACTAGGAGTTAACAGTGGAATGTGCACAGGATAACCAGGGACCTGTCAGCACGAAGCGAGAGGTGTAAGTAGAGTACACATTTGTACTCTACTTACTGTTTTTAAAATTACTTTCTTGTTACAATGAATGAAGTGCAGCGCTGAACTGTATGTGCTTTTTGAAAAAATATGTCACTTCATACCGAATTTCACAGTAGTACAATACATCCCACTCATGTGACTCCCGGCCCCCCGCCTCTCTTCTGATACGATAGCTATAGTCAGCGGGCGGGGCTGAGAATTCCCCGCTGACGTCAGGACTCAGGCGACGTAAGAGTAGAGCGGAGAGAAGCGGGGGGTGGGGAGTCACATGAGCGGGATGTATCGTACTACTGTGAAATTCAGTATGAAGTGACATTTTTTTAAAAAGCACATACAGTGATGCACTTCATTCATTTTAACACGGCATTTTTTAAAAATAAAGTAATTTTAAAAATACGCTCCAAGCGCTTTCCCGGGAGGGGCGCATCTAGTCGTCATGATGTCATCCGCAATCGATTTTCCGGTCCTTATGCATCGATGCCGCATCGGGGGACACCCGAGTCGCGATGCATCGATGCAACGATTAATTTCTGCACCCCTAGCGAGTATGACTTTTCCAGGAGTCATCCAGAAGCGAGAAACTAACCCCGGGGTATGAGCCCAGAGTGTTCCCTTCAGGAATATTATTAACAATGTAAATTCTATGTAATGACAGATTTCGTACTGTGATGTAACACATATGATAAACAACCTATTAAAACCAGAAGTTTGGATACGGGACCTGGCATCAATATCGAGAGCAATTCAGAGAATAAAAGTTTCAAAAGAGCAAAAGCAGGAAAAGAAAAGAAGAGAAGGGGAAGAAGGGAAGCAGGAAATGTCTGTTCCAGGACTCCAACATCATCTCGTCGAGTAAATCACCTCTAGGTACAGTATATGGTACCTGTAAATAGGACAGCCATTCCATATTTTTTTCAAATAATGGTTGTTTATCCCTTAAGACGCTCACCATCTTTTCGTGAAGCATAATCCAGGTCAGCTTACACTTCATCAAAGCGAGATCTACCACTGGACTTTTACATGCAGTGGCTATTGTGATTTTGCCCGCCACAAAGATAAAATAGATTAGTGTTTGTGTGTGTATTTTCAACCGGGTCAATTTAACAATGCTATCCGGGCATCTTTGATATTGACCATGGTTACAGAATAAATTAATGAATGGACCCCCATCCAGAAGTGCCTGACCTGAAGACAGGTCCATCAAATGTGAAGGGTTGTCCCCACCTGACCGCAACCCCGGAAACAGGAAGATGAGGTGCCAGGGAAGTCATTCGGGTACTACGTACCATCTAGCTTATACTTTGTACCCTGCCTCCACCAAGGCTATATTCATAACGCCCTTGTATATACACGAGTGTTCCAGGCCTGCCAATCCCCTGGCTCAGGGGCTATGTTCAGGTCCCTTTCCCACACAATCTATTAGGAGAGTGGGGTCACAAATGATCTGTACAGAGAGATGCATCCACGCTGGAGAGTCTCTTGTATACACCTATTTTCAAACATTGAGCGCACAGTTAGATCGGAGCTCGTTTTCTGAAATTGAGTGGAGATAATGTTGAATTAGCTGCAAGTGGAAACTCTCAGAGGAGGCATCTCTAGATCCTGCACAAAATATGCGGGGGGGGGGGTGTTATATCCAAGTAAATATCCTACATGATAGAGGCCTTTGTTCTACCACCAGTCACATTGAAGGAACTGTAGACCTGGTGGAAATACAGTCAGGTCCATAAATATTGAGACATCGACACAATTCTAATCTTTTTGGCTCTATACACCACCACAATGGATTTGAACTGAAACGAACAAGATGTGCTTTAACTGCAGACTTTCAGCTTTAGTTTGAGGGTATTTACATCCAAATCAGGTGAACGGTTTAGGAATTACAACAGTTTGTATATGTGCCTCCCACTTTTTAAGGGACCAAAAGTAATCATCCATCAAACTTTCACTTTTTAATACTTGGTTGCAAATCCTTTGCAGTCAATTACAGCCTAAGGTCTGGAATGCATAGACATCACCAGACACTGGGTTTCATCCCTGGTGATGCTCTGCCAAGCCTCTATTTCAACTGTCTTCAGTTCCTGCTTGTTCTTGGGGCATTTTCCCTTCAGTTTTGTCTTCAGCAAGTGAAACGCATGCTCAATCGGATTCAGGTCAGGTGATTGACTTGGCCATTGCATAACATTCCACTTCTTTCCCTTAAAAAACTCTTTGGTTGCTTTCGCAGTATGCTTCGGGTCATTGTCCATCTGCACTGTGAAACGCCGTCCATTGAGTTCTGAAGCATTTTGCTGAATATGAGCAGATAATATTGCTTCAGAATTCACTTCAGAATTCATCCTGCTGCTTTTGCAGTCACATCATCAATAAATACAAGAGAACCAGTTCCAATGGCAGCAATACATGCCCACGCCATGACACTACCACCACCATGCTTCACTGATGAGGTGGTATGCTTTGGATCATGAGCAGTTCCTTTCCTTCTCCATACTCTTCTCTTCCCATCACTCTGGTACAAGTTGATCTTGGGTTCATCTGTCCATAGGATGTTGTTCCAGAACTGTGAAGGCTTTTTTAGAAGTTGTTTGGCAAACTCTAATTTGGCCTTCCTGTTTTTGAGGCTCACCAATGGTTTACATCTTGTGGTGAACCCTCTGTATTCACTCTGATGAAGTCTTCTCTTGATTGTTGACTTTGACACACATACACCTACCTCCTGGAGAGTGTTCTTGATCTGGCCAACTGTTGTGAAGGGTGTTTTCTTCACCAGGGAAAGAATTCTTCGTTCATCCACCACAGTTGTTTTCCGTGGTCTTCTGGTGTTGCTGAGCTCACCGCTGCGTTCTTTCTTTTTAAGGATGTTCCAAACAGTTGATTTAGCCACACCTAATGTTTTTGCTATCTCACTGATGGGTTTGTTTTGTTTTTTCAGCCTAATGATGGCTTGCTTCACTGACAGTGACAGCTCTTTGGATCTCATATTGAGAGTTGACAGCAACAGATTTCAAATGCAAATAGCACACTTGAAATGAACTTAGGACCTTTTTTTTGGACCTTTTACCTGCTCCCTGTAAATGGGATAATGAGGGAATAACACACACCTGGCCATGGAACAGCTGAGCAGCCAATTGTCCCATTACTTTTGGTCCCTTAAAAAGTGGGAAGCACATATACACTGTTGCAATTCCTACACCGTTCACCTGATTTGGATGTAAATACCCTCAAATTGAAGCTGAAGGTCTGCAGTTAAAGCATATCTTGTTCGTTTCATTTCAAATCCATTGTGGTGGTGTATAGAGCCAAAAATATTAGAATTGTGTTGATGTCCCAGAATTTATGGACCTGACTGTAGATGGTTGTTAAAGAGGGGCCACAGGTATATGGGTTGAGCAGAGAGGATTTCCACAGATTTCCTGAGAGAGAGTGTGTAGGGCATAAGATAGCTTTACGATATTTGGAAGGGACCCAGAGCACCCCATCAATAGAGAGTGGGGAGCAAGCATGGACTTCCAGAGAAACCCAATCAGGCCTGTAATGGATAAAATGCATCTGACACAATTGTGTTAATTACGCCGCTACTTAACATTTTCAAAAGTCTGGGACGCCCAAACCCCCCCAAGTCTTAGGGAGCATACACTGTGGTTCAGGCCAGCCTACTACCCCCTTAGCTCCTCAAATATATTTAAAAACATTTGCTTGAAACTGACGAACCTCCATTAATGGCACCGGAATAGGTAAGGTTCTGAAGTAATATAGCAATTTAGGCAGTGCTGTCATCTTAACAGACTAAATTCTGTGATTGTAGACTCTGGAGTGTTGTAGCTGGCAGATTAAGGGCTTCTGTCTTATCCCAGTTAAGGAATAACCCAGAAATGTTGCCAAAGTGACCTAGAAGCGCAAGCAGGTTCGGTAGAGTTGTGTGAGGGGATGTAATAAACAACAAATCATCCAAGAAGAGCACACATGCTATTCCCAGTATATCGACGTCCTGGTGGATCTGCTCCTTTTTTTATATTTTCCAAATGCCCTTTACATTTGACGTGAGACACATACACACTTTTAAACATACTGCCTATGGGAACATATTTTGCAGGGTTTTCATACAGCTGATTTGAATTATTCCCTTCTGTTCTATGCTTTTGATGACAATATTCCATCCCAGTCTGAGACTTGAAGAGCAGTGGTTGAAAATCCTCACATATCCAGTGAAGTGACTAGCCTCAGATACACAACATATGTTGTACCCGTTTATCTGCAGCAATCTCTTCTGTAGATGGTTCTAAAAACAAAAAGATCAAAGGTCAGCCCTGATTGTAGGAAGGTACACCCCCCCAACACATTCTAGACAGAGAACACGCAGTGCTCAGAATATGAATCACAGACTTGAGCTCTCCTCCCCGTCACCAGGCTCACCTGCCCCCTGCCTATCCATTATAATGCATGTGCTTCCACTGTGGAGGCTCTCAAAATTTAGAGTTAGGACTACAGAAAGTACTGGGGTGCCTTGACGGGGCTCTGTAGCTTACGCATGTATTTGCAAATGTGTGCAGACTAGACCCCTGTTTTTAAAGCATACTGTTAGATAGGAAAATGTGGTTGTTTGCAGGCTGGTCAGTAAGCTGAGCAGCGAATTTCTCTGGTTTTGTTTTGCTGTTCCTGTCTTCCTCTCTGTAAACTGACTACGTTTATCATGGCTGCTGATCTGATAGAATGGTCAGTATATGTGCCTCCATCAACCAGCGTCATTCATCTCCTCAGCGTCTCTGTATCCCCCCTCTCTCTCTCCCCCTCTTCTCCTGCCTAGATACAGCAATGCTATTCCCCTGAAGCTACACCTCCCCTCCTCTTTCTTAATCAATTCCCACCCAGGCCAGTTCTGACATTACTCTCCTACATGTAAAAATCTGTGTTTTTTTTGCTAGGAGATTACTTATAACCCCCAAACATGAACCCCCAAACAAGAGAATAAAATGATTGGTGTTGCAATTTATGTCAGACAGTATTTGTGCAGCGGTTTTTCAAATGCTATTTTTTGGAAAAAATACACTTTGATTAATTTTTTTGCACACAAACACTATATAATACCAATATATTTGTTAACATATAAAAGACGATGGAGTGCTAGGTAAATAAGTACAAAACATGCCTTGCTTTAAAATTGAGTACGCCTCTGAAACGGTGCCAAACTACAGTAACTAAAAATCTCTTATTAGCGAAGCTTTAAAAGCCTTTACAGGATGCCAGTTTTGAGTGCCACAGGAGGTCTAGTGCTAGAATTATTGCTCTCACTCTGACGTTTGCAGCGATTCCTCACATGTGTGGTGCAATCACCGTTTGCATGTGCATGCGCAAATCTTTGCATTCGCATTTACACGTAAGCTACGGGGAGAGGGATGCTTTTTTTAATTATTATTTTTATTAAAAACTTTTTTTTTTTTTTTTTTTACAAATACTTTTTTTTTTAATCAACGTTATTGCTTTTGCAAGGAATGAACAGGCTACCGACGGATCAATTTAGTTTTAGTGCCATTTTAGTCTTCTGCAATTTTTTTTAGTTTTTCGACTAAATTTCGACTAAAAATGTAATATGTTATTACACTTTATTACACTGTTTTTTTACATTTTAGTCAACTAAAATCTCCAGTACATTTTAGTCAACTAAAAGGATTTTAGTCGACTAAAACTTATTTTAGTCATCTAAAATCTAATGGGTGTGGTTAAATTGTAATACATTATTTAAGCTTTTCTCTACAATTTCCAAACTCATTATATACTGCTGGAGTGAAAAATGTAATATGTTATTATTTATGGTATTGAGAAATGAACATGCACCACAGACCAGTGTTAATTTTGACGTCAAAATTTCAATTTAGTTTTAGTCTTGACTAAAATGCCATTTTAGTTTTAGTCGTATTTTAGTCATCTCAATTGTTTTAGTCATATTTTAGTTGACTAAAATGGTATTTAGTCGACCAAAATGTTTTAGTCGGTTTTAGTTGACGAAATTAACACTGTTTTCAACCAATCCTTCCATCGATCAATTGACCGATCCTTCCTTACTTTGATCCCTCCTACTTTGAACCAACCAATCCTTTCTGTGATCAATCGATCCTACATTAGATCGATACTTTGATCCTTCTATCTACAGGTGCTTCCTGCGATTGGTGGACCGATCCTTCCTTTGATCCTGCGTTCAATCAATACTTCCTGCGATCGCTTGATTCTTCCTTCGATCATTCTTTTTTCAATTGAATGATCCTTCCTTGCGATCGACCAACTGATCCTTCCTTACTTTGATCCTTCCTGCTATCGGTCGGCTGATCCTTCCTGCGATCAATCGATCCCTCTTTACTTTGACCCTTTCTGTGATTGACCGACCAAATCTTCCTGTGATAAAAAAACTGATCCTTCCTGTAATTGATCCACCGATCCTTCCTTTGACCAATTCTTCCTTGGATCGATTGATCCATTCTTCCTATCTTTGATCCTTTCTTCATTATTTTTGTGCTAATAAATTTTTTGCAATGTTATTTATCCTTTTCCATGTAATATAATACCTGGTTTATCCTGCCTGTTCCTGTGCTCATCAGTAAACTGACTTTCCATTACCCTGCTCTCTCTGCAGTATCTATCTCTCTCTCCCCCTCCCTTCCTGTCATTTTCATAGTCTGTGTGAAGCTGATCCTCTCCCCACCTGAAACTAACAGCAGAGGAATGTGAGCAGGAGACAGGTGTTTGCTCCATCCCAGCGACAGACATTTTCCTATTTTTAGAAGTGCTCTATTCAGAAGACAGCATTCCATGTTGGAGGAGAGATTCCTTACCCACAGGACCGGGAGAGCTGGAACAGCTAAGTATGGAGGAATGGGAGAGTTGAAATGACTAGATGGAAGCATGCAGAGTGCACTGACAGCCATTCAAACATCCATCCACGAATCCAGCCCTGTTTGAGTGAATTAAAGAGAGTCTGCTGATACCAAACCAGTGAAAAACACGCTGTTAACCCATTACCTTCCGGTAAGTGAATTACCTACAGGGGATTCCCATAGAAGCAATGTGGTGAAGGATTTATATGGGATTTTGATCTGCAGAGATTTGGTGTTCAACATTTTGTATGAACAGATCAGCCACTACCCCACACCCTGCTTTGTAAACCACAAGTGGAACTTTTTATCTTTATTTACATATGAACTTCTTAAGCGCTACTAATGTTTGAAAGACTTTTGTTTTTTTAAACATTTTTTGATACAGAGGAATGTGGGCCCCTCCCACTGGAGTCCCTCTGCTTGGGAGAAAGACCTGAGAAAATCATGTGACTTGTCAGGGAAGAAACAGGTACCAACCTCGCCAATATCGCCGCTTTTCTGCACGCATGCGCGGCAGAACGGCACTCCGGCGCACAACTGGGCGCGATTCAGCGGAATGGCACGTGCACACACGCAATAGCGCTCGCACGACGTGACCCCCTTCACTGGCCTATAAAAACCACTCAGTGTCATGTTCAGGTTGCTGATTTATGTTTCAGCTTCCCGTGTTTCCTGCCTGTATCCTGCCTTTGATTACCTGTTGTGACCCGGATTGACCTTGACCTGCTCTGATCTCTTCCTGCACCAGACCCGGTTAGCTTCTCAGACTTGCTACCTGTCTCCAGTGTTTGACCCGCGGCCTGCTCACGGACTCTGCTACCTATCTCCAGTACTTGACCCTCGGCTTGCTTATAGACCTTGCTGCTTGTCTCCAGTGTTTGACCCTCGGCCTGCTTATGGACTAGCCACCAGTCTCCAGTGCATTGATCCTCAGCCTGCTTACAGATCTGTTTCCAGTCTCCAGCACAAGTCTCCTCTGCCTGTTCATAGACTTCTTGCCGGTCATCTGTGTTTGACCCCCCGCCTGCCATTTAACTCTGTTATGCCTCGTGGAGCTCCAGCATCCTCCAGTCCTGCATGGCCGTCTACTTCTCAGTGACCTTCATGCAAGCCTTGCCCAGCCTGCTGGTGACTCGTGCCTCTGTGCCCTTCAGCTCCTGTACCATCATCAGGAGTGGAGTGCGCTTAGTCGCAAGAGGATACCGCTCGGTGAGTACCCCTCTCTGACAGTATAAACCAGCCATGTCAGAGGCCGACAGTGCAGGTTCTCCTCTTAAGGCCCTATGCCAGCAGGTTGCCGCTCTCACGCAGGCAGTCCAGAAATTACAGGAGAGTTATGTCCAAATTGAGGGTCGTCTCCAGCATCTGTCCGGGCCATCTGCTCCAGCTGCCGCAGCCCCAATATCTTCCACTGGGACAACCTCTTCTCAGGCACAGACCAGCTCTACTGTGGTAATGGCCCTTCCTGAACCTAGGGTTCACACACCCGAGCAATTTTCTGGTGACCTGGAGTGGAGGAGCCCAATATTGAATTAATTGGACACTTTCTTCGAATCGATGGCCCAACTGACAACCCCCAGCGTACTGCCACAGCTGAGGCCATGATACACACCCTTTACCAAGGGAAAAGACCGGTGGAGGATTACACGGTTGAGTTTCCGTAAATGGTCGGCTGATACGGGATGGAACGAAGCCGCCCTCAAGTACCAATACTGTTAGGGTCTTTCTGAGGCTCTTAAGGATGAGCCGGCTCGGGTCGAGACTCCAACTACCTTGGAAGAGTTAGTTCAATTAGCCATCAAGTTGGACAGACGCATGCGCGAACGGCTCTCCAAACATTTTCAGTCTTCCCGACCCACCTGGATACTACCCAAGCCTTCTCCAGTTCATCCTCCGTTTCCGGCTCCTTCAGCTGTTTCCACTCTAGAGAGTGAACCTATGCAATTAGGACTGGTCCAGTCTACTCTCACCCCCCATTGAGAGGCAACGGAGATGACAAGCCAATTTGTGCCTATATTGTGGGGGTTCGGGACACTTTCTACGCAACTGCCCTGTGAGACCCAGTAAGTCACGCTCTCAGTTTGCTATGCACTATCAGGTGATTGGTCCTGCTCAGACTCATGTTATCCTCCCTGTCTCCTTCCAGGTAGTGGAAGAGGGAATCTGGCTGTTGGCCATAACTGATTCGGGGGCTTCCAGTTATTTCCTAGATGCATCTCTGGCTCAAAGACTACGCATCCCTCTCCTGAGCAAGAAACAAAGCCTCCAGGTCCATTTGGCTGATGGGTCTCTACCCTGCTCAGGACCCGTTACACAAGAGACTAGACCCATCCATACCATCACAGGCTCCGGCCAACAGGAGTTCTTACGTTTTGACATTATCTGCTCCCCTAAGTTTGCCATCATCTTGGGACTTCCATGACTGCAAGCCCACGATCCCCAAATTAACTGGAGTAAAAAAGAGATTTCCTTTTCCTCGGCTTGCTGCTCTCAGCACTGCTTAATCCCAGCTTCAGCCTCCTGTCTGATGGTACAACCGGTACCTGACAATCTTCAACATGTTCCACCAGTGTATCTCGAATTCAGAGACATTTTTGATAAGAAAAAAGCTGATCGTCTGGCACCACAATGGTCTTACGATTGTCCTATCAAACTCTTACCCAGCTCTGAAATTCCCTTTGGGCGTATATTCCTGTTATCTGAGACTGAATTGGAAGCCCTCCGGGTTTATATTAATGAGAATTTGGAAAAAGACTTCATCCGCCCATTCTCTTCACCAGCTGGAGCCGGTATCTTTTTTGTCGAAAAAAAAGGACGGCTCTCTAAGACCCTGTGTTGATTACAGGGAGTTCAATAAAATAACTATTAAAAACAGGTACCCTATTCCACTCATCCCAGAGTTGTTCCAGCGGTTCCCGAGACGCTCAAATATTTTCCAAATTGGACTTACGTGGCGCCTACAGCCTTATCCGGATTCGTGCTGGCCACGAGTGGAAGACCACCTTCAGGTCCAGATTCGGACATTTCGAATACTTGGTCATCCCGTTTGGGTTATGCAATGCCCCAGCCACCTTTCAGCAACTGGTAAATGACATTTTCCAAGAATACCTCGATAATTTTGTAATTGTCTATCTAGATGACATTCTCATTTTTTCCCCTACCATAGAACTCCACCAAGTTCACGTGAAGTTCTCACAATCCTCAGAAAACATGGACTCTACCTTAAGGCGGAAAAATGCGAGTTTGAAAAGACTGTTGCTCAGTTTCTAGGTTTCATCATTTCCACCGATGGGGTTGCAATGGACCTACAAAAGGTCAAAGCAATTTAGGAATGGCCGGCTCCTGCAGATAAAAAAGGTGTTCAACGGTTCATAAAAGGTTTTTCATATATTGTCTCACCCATCACCCAGTTGACCCGCCAACAGAACCATTTTCAGTGGTCCCAGGAAGCTCAAGAAGCTTTCAAGGAGTTGAAGGCTCTGTTTACCTCTGCACCAATTCTGCAGCACCCAGACCCGGCTCTTCCTTTCATATTAGAAGTAGATGCATCAGAGACAGCTACAGGAGATATTTTGTCCCAAAGGCGGGGTCCCAAAGCCCTCCTACACCCAGTGGCCTTTGCATCTCAGAGGCTAAGCCCCCCTGAAAGAAATTATAGTGTTGGTTGACCGTGAGTTGTTGGCTATCAAATTTGCCTTGGAGGAATGGAGATATCTGTTAGAGGGTGCATCCCATTCCATCATGGTTTTCACGGACCACAAGAATCTGGAGTACCTTAGCACGGCCAAGCGCCCTAAAACCCCCGACAAGCCCGGTGGGCACTCTTTTTCTCCAGATTCAACTTTCACATTTTCTATAGACCTGGTTCCAAGAACGGAAAAGCGGACGCACTCTTCCGGATGTTTCCGGAATCTCATCAGATAACGGAACCTAGTACCATCCTATTCCACAAAATTTTTGTCTCCTTACTCAGTCTGATCTCAGAGCTGCCATCAAACATGCTTCCAGCCATTGTGCTGAGCCGGAAGTATCCTTCTTGAAGAAACGGGATGACTTACTTTCGGCTCGAAATAACATTTTTATTCCACTGGAGGCGAGACCTCTGATCCTGGAGACTTTTCATGACCATAAACTGGCAGGTCATTTTGGAGCACAAAAAAACGCTGAATTAATTTCTCGCTCTTTTTGGTGGCCTGGTTGAAGACGGGACTGCAAGGACTATGTTTCCTCATGTATCTCCTGCCAGAGCAACAAGGGGTCGAACGGCAAGTCTTGGGGTCTACTGAGACCTCTGCCCATCCCGGCTGCCACCCTCTGAAGGGTTCACTACCATTTTTGTCATTGTTGACCGCCTTTCTAAGATGGCACACTTTCTACCCATGGTGGGAACTCCCTTTGCCCTGGATACAGCCAATACATTCATTAAAGAAGTAGTAAGGATTCACGGGGTACCCAATAATATTGTCTCCGATAGAGGCATCCAATTCACCTCCAAGTTTTGGAAAGAGCTCTGCAAAGCACTGGAAATCAAAGTTTGTTTGTCTTTTGCCTATCACCCTCAAAGTAACGGCCAATCTGAGAGGACAAATCAAACGTTAGAACAATATCTTCGCTGCTTCTGTTCTTACTCCCAGGATGATTGGTCCTCTCTTCTGCCCTATGCGGAATTTGCTTATAACAACTCCATACACACAGCTACCAACCAAACACCTTTCTGGTCTAATTTCGGGTTTCATCCCTCCTTTCTCCCCAATTCCTTCCCTGAAATATCGGTTCCTGCCGTACAAAACAAGATCGGATAAACTCCATCCAGTCAAACTTTCAAACGATCCAGGAAAACATTCAGAAGGCCCAGGACAGCTATAGAAAACACTATGACAAGGGAAGAAAGGGAGACCCAGCTTTCAAGGTAGGAGACGAAGTTTGGCTATCCACCACCAATCTCAGACTACCATGTCCTTCACGGAAATTGGGTCCGAGATTCATCGGCCCTTTTAAGATTAAAAGAATTGTGAACCCTGTGGCTTTTGAGTTAGCTTTACCCGCTTCCTACAGGATACCGCCTGTCTTTCATGCATCCCTACTAAAACCAGTGGTCCTCAGTGCTTTCTAAGGAAGAAAAGAGCCACCTCCCCCTCCTGTTAAGATTGATGGCGAGAACGAGTTTGAGGTGGAAGCTATAATAGACTGTAAAAGGAAGGGTAAGCAGCTCCAGTACTTGATAAAATGGAAGGACTACCCTCCTGAAGATAATTCTTGGGAACCTTCAAATAACCTGCATGCTCCACGCTTAATCCAAGCCTTCCAAAGGAAACACCCAGGATTACTGGCCAGACTGGGTGTCTAGAGCCCGCCCCCCAGGGGGGGGCACTGTCAGGGAAGAAACAGGTACCAACCTCGCCAATTTCCTGCACGCCTGCGCGGCAGAACGGCGCTCACCTGAGCGCGATTCAGCGGAACAGCACATGCGCACACTCAATAGTGCGCGCACGACGTGGCCCCCTTCACTGGCCTATGAAAAACACTCAGTGTCATGTTCAGGTTGCTAGTTTATCTTTCAGCTTCCCGTGTTTCTTGCCTGTATCCTGCCTTTGATTACCTGTTGTGACCCGGATTGACCTTGACCTGCTCTGATCTCTTCCTGCACCAGACCCTCGGTTAGCTTCTCGGACTTTTGCTACCTGTCTCCAGTGTTTGACCCCCGGCCTTGCTTCTCAGACTTGCTACCTGTCTCCAGTGTTTGACCCCCGGCCTGCTCACGGACTCTGCTACCTATCTCCAGTACTTGACCCTCGGCTTGCTTATAGACCTTGCTGCTTGTCTCCAGTGTTTGACCCTCGGCCTGCTTATGGACTAGCCACCAGTCTCCAGTGCATTGATCCTCAGCCTGCTTACAGATCTGTTTCCAGTCTCCAGCACAAGTCTCCTCTGCCTGTTCATAGACTTCTTGCCGGTCATCTGTGTTTGACCCCCCGCCTGCCATTTAACTCTGTTATCCTTCTGCCTCATGGAGCTCCAGCATCCTCCAGTCCTGCACGGCCGTCTACTTCTCAGTGACCTTCACGCAAGCCTTGCCCAGCCTGCTGGTGACTCATGCCTCTTTGTGCCCTTCACCCCCTGTACCATCATCAGGAGTGGAGTGCGCTTAGTCGCAAGAGGATACCGCTCTCAGCATCTCGGCCTCGGTGAGTAGCCCTCTCTGACATGACTGCACAGAAGCACTGCTGGGAAAAGGTATTTAGAGATTATAAAAAACACACACACACACACACACACACTGCCATTACTATTGCCCCATAAGAGAACCTATCATGGAGTTTATTGTAGAAACTTTACAACCACTTTAACTTCACCAGTAATGACTCAGCATCATTATACTATCCAGCAACAAGATCCACAAGATCCCCTTTCCTAGTTTTTGATCACTTTTCACAAAGAAACAGACACTGCCACCTTTTCATTTTGCCCTGACCCTCTGATAGAGTCCAGAGCAAGTTCTTCTTGCAGCAGTTTACTCTTGTGCCAGTACCCTTAAACCTCCTGCCTCTGGAGAACTGGCCCTAGAAGGATCCGCAACCACAAAAGCTGTAGCAGAAGAATTTGTACCTGCAGCAGCACATTGGAGTTGTTGCTATTTGTTTGTACTGTTGGTTAATTGGTGAGGGGACACACTGGATACCTTCACTGCCATTGTGCTATTGCTGGTTGTCCAGTGCGTCCCTATACCTTTAAGGAGGGATGGGCTCCCCCCAGGCATACCTGCCCTCAATCTATCTATTTTATACGTAAAAATAAAATGGCGTGGTATGGATGGGGGGGGGCTTCAACTTTGGAGACTCTCAAAACGTATAGAGTTAGGACTGCAGTACACTAGGGTGTTGTGAAGTGGCCCTGCAGGTTACATATATATTTGCAAATGTGTGCAAACTAGACCCTTTGTTTTAACATGAACTGTTATGCCCTGTACACACGATAGGATTTACCGATGGAAAATGTGTGATAGGACCTTGTTCTCGGAAATTCAAACCGTGTGTAGGCTCCATCACACATTTTCCATAGGAATTTCTGACACACAAAGTTTGAGAGCTTGCTATAAAATTTTCCGACAACAAAATCCGTTGTTGGAAATTCCGATTGTGTGTACACAAATCCGATGCACAAAGTGCCACGCATGCTTAGAATAAATTAAGAAAGGAAAGCTATTGGCTACTGCCCCATTTATAGTCCCGACGTACGTGTTTTACGTCACCGCGTTCAGAACGATCGGATTTTCAGACAACTTTGTGTTACCGTGTGTATGCAAGACAAGTTTGAGCCAACATCCGTCGGAAAAAATCCATGGATTTTGTTGTCAGAATGTCCGATCAATGTCCGACCGTGTGTACAGGGCATCAGACAATACAATTTGATTTGTTGCAGGCTGGCAAGTGAGCTGGGAAATTTTCTTTGTTGTTTTTTTGACATGCATTGCTCTTCCATGTGCTCCTTGCTGCAAAGGCCAGTTATAGGTTGGGGCCGTTGCCATTCTGCAGCAGCAGAATGCCTGGTAGCCATACCGCCCACTGCAAACTATGTGTGACAGGGAAAACGAGTGTTTGCACACATAAGTTAAATCTATCTTACTTAACAAGTTTTGCTTTAAAATCTGAAAATAAACCTCTACTGTACTTCAGACATTTGATTCAGCAACATTTAATTTTAGAAGTTCTCGCACCGTCTGCAACAATCATTTTGTGAAATAAATTTTACAGAATTACATAGCCTTAGCTTACCCATTTCTTTCTTGATGGATATTTCATTAACAACATTAAGGTTTAGTAAATCTAAACAGATGGTTGGTTTCTTAGGAGATGTAGATTCTAACAATTTCAGTTTTGATCTCAGCTTCCTTTTTTCAAAAAAATCCTATTAATAGAATATATCATTACAGTTGCAGTAGTGTATATATTTTATACAAAAAATACAAAAACAATGTAATAATTTCCATATGCAATTTATCAGTTAAAAATAAGCTTTCAAGCTATTCTGTGCATCCATTGCTTTTTTAAATGTTACTTAGTAGTAAAGATAGACTGAAGACCCCTGGTTCGGTTAACACCAAAACTCTCGAACATCGCAAATGTTCAGACCTGAGCTCTGAACCCCATTGAAGTCTATGGGACCTGAACTTAAAAAATAAAACTCACCATTTCTAAAGCTTATATGCAAGTTATTGGCCATAAAAAGGGTTTGGGTGCCTGACTACTGCCCTGGGGGACATGTAGCAATGGTAAAAAAAAAAAAGATCGTTTTTAACCACTTCCTGCCCGATCTATATGATAATCAGCACAGCCCCATCAGATGTGCCACCACAGCTGCCAAAAAGGTGCCACATCAGAAACAGCTGTAGGTGCCCATCACAGTGCCAATCAGTGCCCATATCAGTGCCAATTAGTGCCCATCAGAGTGCCAATCAGTGCTCTACAGTAACACCTGTCAGAACCTCATCAGTACCTAATCATCAGTGCCACCTGTCAGTGCCAATCAGTACCGCCTATCAGTGCCAATCAGTGCCCATCACAGCCGCTTGTCAGTGCCCATCAGTGCCACCTATCAGTGCCCAACAGTGCTGCCCATTAGTGCTGCATATCAGTGCCGCCTATCAGTGCCCATGAATTTTACATATCAGTGCCACCTTACCAGTGGCAACTTATCAGTGCCCATCAGTGCTGCCTCATCAGTGCCCGTCAGTGAAGGAGAAAACACAATTTTATAACCGAAACAAAGAAAAACTTTTTTTGTCAAAATTTTGGGTCTTTTTTTTAATTTGTTTAGTAAAAAATAAAAATCCCAGTGGTAATCAAATACCACCATTTGTGAAAAGAAAATGATAAAAAATTATTTTGGGTACAGTGTTGCATGACCGCGCAATTGTCATTCAAAGTGCAACAAAGGAAGGGGTGAAAGTGCCTGGTATTGAAGTGCTTAAAGATCGCCCACCACATATATACTGCGGCAGAGCGGATCTATTGCGTGAAATAATGTACCTGTATGTGGTTTCAAGCAATAGATACTGTGGACACGCGCCCGCTGCACGGAAGGGGAGCCAATCAGTGGGCCCGGCGGACCCGATGTCCGCCAGCCATCCGTGATCACTCCACAGAGAGGCAGAATGGGGACCTGCCTATGTAAACAAGGCAGATACCCGTTCTGACAGGGACGTAAACAAGGATATTCTGTTCCTAGTAATCAGGAACAGCGGTCTCTGTGTTCTTTCTGTCAGTCCATCCCCCACACAGTTAGAAAACACACTGAGAGAACACACTTAACCCTTTGATCGACCTTGATGTTAACCCCTTCCCTGCCAGTGTCATTTATACAGTGATCAGTGCATTATTTTAGCACTGATCACTGTATTGGTGTCACTGGTCCCCAAAAAGTGTCACTTTGTCCGCCGCAATGTCGCAGTTCCACAAAAAAAAAAAAAAAAATCGCTGATCGCCGCCATTAGCAGTAAAAACAAAAAAAAATTTAAATAAATACATAAATCTATTCCATAGTGTGTAGACGCTATAACTTTTGCGCAAACCAATCAATATACTCTTATTGGGATTTTTTTTACCAAAAGTATGTGGAATACATATTAGCCTAAATTTATGAAGAAATTTGTTTTTTTACATTTTTTTGGATATGTTTTACAGCAGAAAGTAAAAAATATTGTTTTTTTTTTTTCAAAATTGTGGGTCTTTTTTTGTTTAAAGCGCAAAAAATAAAAACCACAGAGGTGATCAAATACCACAAAAGAAAGCTCTATTTGTGGGGAAAAAAAGGACATAGATTTTATTTGGGTACAGCGTCCCACACCAGAGCAACTGTCAGTTAAATTAATGCAGTGCCGTATCGCAAAAAATGGCCTGGTCATTAAGGGGGTAAATCCTTCTGGGGCTGAAGTGGTTAAAGGAGCAATGATTTTAATGATGTGATTAAATGATTAAAGTGAAATAAAAATGAAAAATTCCTTTAAATATAGTGCCTGGAGGATCCCCTTAGTCTGCCTGTATAAAACCTGCTGCAGCAAAACTGACATTTATAAAGAAAAAAAAAACACTTTTTAATTTCCGACAATACAATACCATTGCCATCAACACAAAAAATGTAAAAGAAAAAAATATGATGTGGGCCTCTCCCCCCCATCCATACCACGCCATTTTATTTTTACATTTTGGCATGGGGTTCCCCTAAAATCCATACCAAAGGGCCTGGTATGGATTGGGGGGACCCCCGCGTCGTTTCTTTCACATTTTTCTATTGCCAGCAATGATTTTTTTTTTTCATTCAGATGTCAGCTGGGAAGCCCATTGACAGCTGATGACTCATCCGTTGTTTAGAATGCAGCGGCTGGCTTCCCGGCCCGCTGCTTAACCAGCTATTCACTATGCCCTGATTGGGCAAAGCTTTGCCCAATCATGGCTTAGAATGCACTGTGCAGCGAGCGCCGCACTCGGTGGGCGAACATCCTGCTTAGCTAGTGCCCCGCAAATTCAGGTGTTTGCTGAACAGGTGTTGTTCGGGCCAAACTTTTGTTTGGCCCGAACCGTTCGCCCAACTACCCTGTTTCCCTGAAAATAAGACCTAGCCTGATTGTCGCTGATGGCTGCAATATAAGCCCTGCCCCCCAAATAAGCCCTAGTTAAAGTCTATGTAGGTCTTATTTTCAGAGTAGGGCTTATTTGCGGGGAAACAGGGTAGGGCTTATATTGCAGCCATCACTGACAATCACGCTAGGTCTTATTTTCGGGGAAACAGGGTATACTCAACAGCAATTAAATTAGTCAAATAACAGTTTTAACAAAGAAGAATCAAATAATGTTGGAAATTACATTATTTAACAGGAACTATGGTAAAAAATGTAAGTCATATAATAATTGTATTTAAGTTATTTCTAGCCTACTCCTGTTAATATGAGCAACCTTGAAGTTTGTGAACATTGTGAAGAATCATACACATTTATAGTACTTCTTGAATTATGTATTTACTAAGCCCAGTAAATATGCACTACTGTGTCATAGAATTCACAGAGCCTGCCTGTTGAACCAAACAGGAGGCATTGTCAGTACAGAAATCACTAATTGCAGGCAAATGGGTACCATGGCATATGTGGTTCTTAGAGATTGAAAGCAAAGAGCGAAATAGAAGCTGCAAAATATGCATAGAACCCAGAAAGTTCTGGAAAAAATAGCCAAGAGACAGGCAGTGCTCATAAAATAAAAAATGAGATTTTTCAAGTAAGCTTACATTGGATTGTCAAATATGACTAATGTTTGTATTGCTAATACAATGCTCATATATTTTTAAATTAAAATGTATGCTGTGACTATAGAACCTTTTTAAGAACATGAAAACTTAAAAGCAGACCTTCACCCTAAACTAAGTGTCATACTCCCAATACTGGGAGAGCTCTGCAGCACGTCTGCATGGCGGAGGTTTCCCCAAACATCTGCACATGCACGGGTTTCATCACGCACATACAAAGACAGCTATTATGGAAGACCCAAACATATGCCGTTTTTGTGCACATGCTAGAAATCATCTGCATGTGCGCAGATGTGTACAAAGGGCCCTGTCAAGGCCTGAAAAAACCCTTTCAACAATTGTGCATGCAAATAGTGGTGCCAGTGCAGGGCGGAGCCACTAAAAAAGTTCCTCTTCCAACTCTGTAAAATATGTGAAAAGCAACACTAAGGATGCATACAGACTTGTGATTGTGGTCAGATACACATGTATGATCCAACTCCTCTCAGGCTCCAGCATTGCTTAGTGGGTGCACAAACAGGACTGAATATGGCTAAGTATTTTTTTATACTTATCATTAGAGGTCGACCGATATTTGGTGTTTTTTACTTAATCGGCATTGGCCGATTGTGCTGATAAAAAAGGCCGATATAACATTGCCTGAAATCTTCTGTGAAGCGACTTCTCCCTCCTCTGGGCAGCCTGCAAAATCTGATAAAAAGAACCTGAAGGATACAATGTTTACACTTATGAATGAACTGAGCTCCTTGTGTAGAAGTTCTCAGTTTAACCATTTAAAGACTAAATCTTTTCTGACATTTGTTGCTTACAAGTAAAAATCCTGTATTTTCTGCTAGAAAATCACATAGAACTCCCAAACATTATATATATATATATTTTTTTAGCAGAGACCCTAGGGAATAAAATAGCGGTTGTTGCAATATTTTATGTCACACGGTATTTGCGCAGCGGTCTTTCAAACGCAATTTTTTTTTAAAAAATACATTAATTTAAAAAAAAAACTAAGCAGTAAAGTTAGCCCATTTTTTTTCGTCCAAAAGTTTTGATTACCTGTTTTTGTATATTTAATATTTAAGATATAGGTTTTTTTTTTTTCTAAATTCTACATACAAGTGAACTGATTGGAGGTTTGTTTTGTTTAATAAATGTTTAAATGTAAAAAAATTTCTGTATCACTTAAGGTTGCTTTCAGACTGGAGGGGGCATGCGTTGACGGTAAAACGCCGCTAGTTTTAGCGGCGCTATTCGGCTGCTAGCGGGGCGCTTATAACCCAGCTAGCAGCCGAGGAAGGGGTTAAATGCACCCCTGAAGCGCCGCTGCCGAAACGCTTTGCAGGCGCTTCGGCGGCGGTGCGCATTAATTTCAATGGGCAGGAGTGGTGGTATACACCGCTCCAAAGATGTTGCTTGCAGGACTTTTTTTTAACATCCTGCCAGCGCATCGCCTCAGTGTGAAAGCACTCGGGCTTTCACACTGAGACTGCAGAGCAGCCGTTTTACAGGCGCTACTTTTAGCCCAAAAGCGCCTGAAAAACGCCCCAGTGTGAAAGGGGTCTAATTGTTAGATTTTATGAGATGAAGGGGGGAAAAAAAAAAAAAAGAAAAAAAAAAAAAAAATCGGCCTAATATATCGGCCCAAAAAAATCGGCATCACATATCGGCCATCGGCCACCGAGATTTCTAAATATCGGCATCGGCCAGAGAAAAACGCATATCGGTCGACCTCTACTTATCATAGGAGGGAACAATAGCAACTAGGAAATATTTTTAAACCTGTCTGATGGACAGTTCCCCCTCTGGTCATGTAGTGGTTGGGCATGGGAATCAAAAATGTGATGGTTTCTCGACTAAACTGAAAACAACCAGATCAAGAGATTTTCATTCCATGTCTTATGGTAGCCTAAAGGATAAGTTCACCTTTGGAACATGTTCCATCAGTATTTAGGGTGGAATATGCAACATGTTCCAGCTCCTGCCTGTTCTCCTCCTGCTCCCCCCTTCCTGTGACAGTGGGTGAGAGATCTTCACCCTGCACCCGCTTTCAGAATTTAACCGCTTGCCACCCGCCGGCTGTCATATGACAGCCAGGAAGCGCAGCTCTCGTTCTGGGAGGGCATCATATGACGCCCTCGCCTTCCCGGCCCACCAGGGGGTGCGCGCCGCCAACGGCACTCTCCCGCCGTGTCACTCGGGACCCGATGCGCATGCCCGGCGGCCGCAATGTCCGCCGAGCACCCGCGATTGCCGGTAACACAGCAGGACCGTGGATCTGTGTGTGTAAACTGTCAGAGGTGAGGAGACCGATGGTGTGTTCCCAGTACAGAGGAACACCAATCGCTCTTCTCCCCTTGTGAGTCCCCTCCCCCTACAGTTAGAAACACTCCCTAGGAAACATGATTAACCCCTCAATCACCCCCTAGTGTTAACTTCCCTGCCAGTCACATTTATATAGTAATCAGTGCATTTTTATAGCACGGATCGCTGAATAAATGTGAATGTCCCAAAAATGTGTTAAAAGTGTCCGATATGTCCGCTGCAATATCGCAGTCACGATAAAAATCGCAGATCGCCGTCATTATTCGTTAAAAAAAAAAAAAATGCTATAAATC
This sequence comes from Aquarana catesbeiana, assembly GCF_042186555.1. Classification (NCBI taxonomy): domain Eukaryota; kingdom Metazoa; phylum Chordata; class Amphibia; order Anura; family Ranidae; genus Aquarana; species Aquarana catesbeiana. The sequence continues at coordinate 195,050,735 of NC_133326.1, forward strand.
TATCCCCTATTTTGTAGACGCTATAACTTTTGCGCAAGCCAATCAATATATGCTTATTGCGATTTTTTTTTACCAAAAATGTAGAAGAATACATATTGGCCTAAACTGAGGAAAAAAATTGTTTTAGAAAAAAAAAAAAATGTGGATATTTATTATAGCAAGTTTATTATAGGTGTCTATTTCTTTAGTGATCTTGCTTCATTAACACTTATTAGTTTCTTGTCACCTTCTTTCATTAGTAATTTCTTATGCACTAGTTGTTATCACACCCTTACCCTATCTTGGTTACTTTTACATCTATTCCAATGTCTCCCACTTTTAGGTATAGATCCCTTTACACATACACTTATCTATTTATATCATCATCTCTTTTGGAGCTCACTGGGTTCATTATTTATTATTCAACTATTACTATTTATAAAATACCATTACAAACTATACACCTAATAGAATATAATATTTTGTTCCCAGTTATGTTTGTTCCCACTACAACACATTCTTGCTTGTGGTCATACTGCCCCATTTTGTTCCTCTTCTCCCTGCTCGATGTTGCATCTATACTTATGCCACCTCGGCTCCCGTGGAGAGGCTATGTCCCTGGCCCACCTTGCGCCCACCACCATGCACCGCACTTGCTGCCTGAGTCGGTGAGTGCGTTTGATTAAATCATCTATACATATCAAATGTTCATTTATCTATATATTTTTTACTCTTTTATATGGACAGTATGGTTCATTGCATTTCTATATATATTTCATAGGAATTTTGGTCGCATCAGCTCCTGATGAGTGGGGAAACACCCATGAAACGCATCAAGCTTTGTTTTTGATGCCCCAGCTACATCTTACATGGAATTATATTCATTTGTACCATCTGTTTTTCCTAATTACATCAATTTTTTCCTTACTCAGTAAATGCACATTTACCATGTGGGTGCACTGGCATGTTGTTGCTAGCAATATTATGCTTTATTACTTCCTTCATTCAACATCAGATCATGTGCTGTTATACGTGTATATTCTTTACCATGCTTATGCTATGTGCACACTTCTTATACATATATGTAATGATTTTTTTACTGTATATGAAATGAATACTTTTTTATTGTCTGTTATTTATTACAATCAATAAACATTTCATAATGCAATTCAAATGTGGTCTAGTTTACCTCCACTATCCAAGTGCTTCATTTAAAGTTACTCTCGCCTAGCAGTAAGAAGGGTCACTGGTTCGAATCCCAACCACGACACTACCTGCTTGGAGTTTGCATGTTCTCCCTGTGCCTGCGTGGGTTTCCTCCGGGTACTCCGGTTTCCTCCCACACTCCAAAGACATGCTGGTAGGTTAATTGGATCCTGTCTAAATTGTCCCTAGTATGTATGAATGTGAGTTAGGGACCTTAGATTGTAAGCTCCTTGAGGGTAGGGACTGATGTGAATGTACAATGTATATGTAAAGCGCTGCGTAAATTGACGGCGCTATATAAGTACCTGAAATAAATAAAATAAATAAATAAATAAAGTTCCAACTTCCCCTTTATTTTTATTATAGCAAAAAGGAAAAAATAATGCGTTTTTTTCAAACTTGTCACTCTTCTTTTGTTTATAGCGCAAAAAATAAAAACAGAGGTAATCAAGTACCAGAAAGCTGTATTTGTGGGGAAAAAAATAATAACATTTCATTTGGCAGGAAGGGGGTGAAAGTGCACTGTATTGAGGTGGTTAAAACCAACAGGGCTGTGCTAGGCTCCGCCCACACAGTGGTGTCATTCATTCACAGAGTTCAGCGAGTTAATGAACTACAAGTAATGTTGGCCACCACAGCCAACACTTTCTAGTTCTCAATGAACTGTGAAGGCTGAAGGTGCTGCAAAATCACTGCCTGCCATTTAGTAACTGCCTGCCCATACCAAAAGTATGGGCTGACAGTGCACTGTGAGTCTGTAGGACCCTGGCAATGCACCCACGATCTGCCTTACAGGCTGCGTAGTAAAAAAAAATAAAATAAATGCACATTTGTTTACCTGCAAATAGATGTGCATTTCTTTCTCTATTTTTTTTAATAAAAAGGTGAACTTAGCCTTTAAGGCAGAACCTGCAAGCAAGAAATGGTGCATGCAAGCACACTTGCAAAACCATTTGGGACAGTTATCAATTCTATTGCACAGCAATGTAATGCTAAATATGAGCAGTGGAACAGATTGTGCAACAGATTTTCTACAAGGTTACAATTTGATTCATAAATGTCTCCTTGGCTGCTCTAAAGTAGCACAGAATGTAACCTGACCATGACCAAATATTTGTGCGTCAGTTTAGAAAGAAAATAAGTCTCATCTGTATTGTTAAACCTGTCCCAGACAAATCTTTAGCAGGTGTGTGTCCAGGATTTCAGATGCAGGGGGTGCAAATGCAGAGTAAAACTGTCATGTTGACTTTGTTAAATAAGAGGTGGCCAGATTTGCATCTAATTGTGTCACTAATTTGCTTGACAAATAACCTCTGTCTTGTGGCCTATACGTAAGGTCTCCCAGCTGCTAACACTCTTCCAGTTTCAAAACCCAGGGGTCATAGGCATTTTATGCCTCCCTCCTAGTATGTCATTATACTCAAATTTGCATAAGGGGCAGAGAACATCACTGCACACAATTTGCCCCCTCCTAGTCCCACCCTACGTTTTTCTGTCTCTTGTATCGACAGTTGATTATTTTTTTTGTTCAACAAATGGCTTATAAAAGACCAAAAGAGAGAATGGGGTGTGGATAGATCCACCTCATTACTCAGCTGACTCTTGGAAAGAATGAATGAGATCTTTACAGAGAACCTCCTGTGAGGAAACAATTACATCACTTCCCTCGGATAGAAGCACTGCCTTCATCACCTATCCGCTAATGCTGATAAATTGATTCTATAAAATAGCATATGGGTAATTCCAAAGAGAACACAGACTGCACAATTCTTAACATGTAATTTCAGAGTGTTTGCATTGAAAAAAAATGGGAAATTTAATGTACCTGTAAATTTTATATCTTGAAGTACAGTACACATGAATTGATTGATAGAACATTTTGCAGCTTTCAGGTGACTAGACAATGGCAAAAACTTAGCTGGGACCGTCCATCAGTGTACCTATATAACCCTGTGTTAGGGCTGGGCTCAGCCCTTCCTTCTCTTAGCTGGGCGCTCAGCTGTCGGCTAATTCCCAGTTCCTTTCTCTCCACAGTGACTCAGCTGTTGATGATCTGCTCATCAGTCCTGGCTACTTAAAGGGGTTGCAAAGGTTCGTGTTTTTTCACTTTAATGCATCCTATGCATTAAGGTGAAAAAACATCCGACAATAACGCCCCCCTGTTTTACTTACCTAAGCCCGTTCACCTGCTGCGCTCGCCCCCGATGTCCTCTTCGCCGCTCAGCCTGGCCGTTGATTGGCTAGAGTGGATGGATTGAAAGCAGCGCAGCCATTGGCTCGCGCTGTTGTCAATCACATCCAATGATGCGGTGCGCTGGGGGCGGGGCCGAGTGATACAGTGAGTGGCTATAGCCGCTGGCTGTATCACGGGAGTGCGCCCGCAAGAACTAACCACCATGCGAGAGAGCTCGCATGAAGGTGCTTAGTTCTTGCGGGGAGGAGCTGAGACAGCCGCCGAGGGACCCCAGAAGACCAGGTTCGGGGCCACTCTGTGCAAAACGAGCTGCACAGTAGAGGTAAGCATAACATGTTTGTTTTTTATTATTTTTGTTAAATTGCCTTTACAACCCCTTTAAAGCCGTCCAGCTCACTTCATCTCTGCCTTCGCCTTTGATCACATCTCTTTCTTCTGCGTTCCTGTTGAAGACTTGCTCAGCTGATGTCCCTTCTGGCTCCTGATCCTGCTTGCTGTACTACTATGTTGATCTCTGGCTTTCTGACATTGGCTGACTACCCAATCTGGTTACTGAACTCTGGCTATGTATTGACTATGCTTACTCTGTTTACCTTTTCATTATTATTAAACAAGTGTGATTAACTGTACTTCTGTCTCGGTCTGATTCATGGATTTTGTCAGTAGGTGAAGGCCATGAATTCAGAAGATGCAGTCAGTCCACTTGTTGGTAATATTTTTTCCAGATTGGATGACCAGGATCACCGCATGGATCAGTTTGCCTTGGCGTTGCAAACGCTCTTGAGTCGCACGGCTCACCTGGAATATTCCACTATGGCTGCTCCGTTACAACCTGTGTTGCAGGCCGTCCCTGCTGCTGCTCCAGTCTCTGTGCAGGTACCCGCCTCGAGTATTACCTCTATAAGAGGTATGTCTGGTTCCGCTCCGCTTCCCCAGCGAGTTGGGGGCGATCCAGTTCAATGCAGAGGGTTTCTCAACCAGGTTGAGATATACTTTTAGATGCTGCCCCAGGCGTTTCCCATGGACAGAAGCAAAGTAGGTTTTGTGATATCTGCTTTCTGAGAGAGACACTTTTTGAAGTCTTGTCCTACCCAACCAGGGAACGCCCGAACCTTGAGGTCCTGTCACGGACAGACCTTAGGTGGCGTTGTTTCATCTCCAGTTTCCCAGAAAGATAAGCCCCTGGTTTCGGTTACCCTGTCTTGGGCTGAGTCATCCATCGAGATACAGGCTCTAATCGACTCTGGGGCTGCAGGCCTGTTCATTGATGCTGCCTTTGTATCAAAGCACTTGATTCCGCTGCAGCTGCATGACACTCCACTTGCCATTGAGGCTCTTGACGGGAGACCTCTACAGCCTGCTCATGTGACTCATAAGACTGTTTCGTTGTCCATGGCCGTAGGGGCCCTTCACCATGAGATAATCCAGTTCCAAGTTATTTCCTCACCAAGTTTCCGCTGGTTATTGGTTATCCTTGGTTACAGAGGCACAACCCTTCATTTGATTGGCTCCGTGCTGAGGTTCTATCCTGGTCGCCACAGTGCAGTGAGAGATGCTTCCAAAAGGTAGCAAAGGTCCTGTGCACACCTCTTCACTCTCCTCCCTGCCAGAGGAGTACCACGATTTTAGCGATGCCTTTGACAAAGGTCAAGCTGATACTTTGCCTCCACACCGGTCGTATAATTGCGCAGTTGACCTTTAACCTGGTGCCATACCCCCTCATGGCCGAGTTTACCCTTTGTTGGTCTTGGAGGATAAGGCCATGGAGGAGTATGTTGCAGACGCACTTTCTCGAGGTTTCATCTGCAAATTCTCGTCTCCTGCTGGTGCTGGTTTCTTTTTTGTGAAGAAGAGTGTTAAGCTGAGACCTTGTATTGATTATAAGGGTCTCAATTGTTTCACGATTAAGAATGCCTATCCCATTCCGTTGATTACGACGTTATTTGACCGCCTCAAGGGAGCAACGGTTTTTCACGAAGCTTGATTTGAGAGGGGCATACAATCTCGGCAGAATTAAGGATGGCGACGAGTGAAAAACTGCGTTTAATACCAGATCAAGTCATTATGAGTATCTCGTAATGCCTTTTGGCCTTTGTAACGCTCCGGCAGTTTTCGAAGGAGTTCATTAATGATGTCCTCCGAGATTTGTTGCAGTTATGTGTGGTGGTTTATCTTGACGATATCCTAATATTTTCCAAGTCTCTGGAGAGCCACCACACAGATGTCTGTCGTGTGCTTCAGAGACTAAGAGAGAACAATCTCTACTGTAAATTGGAAAAAGTGCAAATTCCATTGTGAACAGGTTAAATTTCTGGGCTATGTCATTTCCACTGCTGGTTTTTTGATGGACCCAGAGAAACTTTCAGCGGTCCTACAGTGGCCTCGACCCATGGGTTTACGTCCTCTGCAGCATTTTCTTGGCTTTGCCAACTATTATCGTAAGTTTATTCATAACTTCTCGTCTCTGGTCAAGCCCCTGACTGATATGACCAGGAAAGACGGCAACCCACAGAGTTGGTCTCCGGAGTCCATTAAGGCCTTTGAGAGTCTCAAGGCTGCCTTTGTTTCTGCTCCTGTGTTGGCACACCCTGATCCTACGTTGCCTTTTATTCTAGAAGTTGATGCTTCTGAGACTGGAGTTGGCGCCCTTCTGTCTCAACGTCCTAACTCTGAGTGCGCTATGCATCCGTGTGGCTACTTTTCCAAGAAATTTTCCAAGGTACCACTGTGCCGGTTCTCATTCTTACTGACCATAAGAATCTCACATTCTTGTCTGAGGCTAAGCGCCTCTCTCCCAGAAGGGCACGATGGGCTATTTCTTGTCAAGTTTTAATTACATTATCTCATTCTTACCCGGTACTAAGAATGTAAGGGCTAACGCCTTGTCACAACAATTTTCCTCCACTTCCAAGATGGAGTCGGTTCCTGTGATTCCTCCTGATTGTATTCTGGCTACAGTTCGCACCAGTCTTACTTCTCCTTTGGATGCCAAAATTCTTGCTGCTCAGGTCGATGCTCCTCCTGAGAAACCTTGTGACCGCTGCTTTGTTCCCGAGAGTCTCCGTATTGCTGTGCTCCAGACTTACCATTCTCCCAAGGCTGCTGGCCACCCTGGGAAGAATCAACTCTTTCCATTTCCCAACAATTCTGGTGGCCTAGTCTACGTGCTGATGTAACTGCCTTCATAGTTGCTTGTTCCGTGTATGCTCAGAGTAAGACTCCTCGACACCTTCCAGTGGGCCTCCTACAACCCATACCCAATGGAGAGAGGCCCTGGACCCACCTGTCTATGGATTTCATTGTGGAGTTACCCAACTCCCAAGGCAACACAGTTATCCTCATGGTGGTTGACCGGTTCTTGAAAATGTTGCACTGTATTCCACTCAAAAAGTTGCCCACTTCTAAGGCACTGGCTTCTATTTTTGCTTGGGAGATCTTCCGCTTACATGGGCTACCCAAGGTGATTGTCTTGGACAGGGGTAGTCAGTTTGAGTCCAGGTTCTGGCGAGCCTTTTGTGCACAGTTGGGTATTCAGCTTGCTTTCTCCTCTGCATATCACCCGCAGTCTAATGGGGCCGCAGAACGAGCCAATCAGTCCTTGGAGCAATTCCTACGTTGCTATATTTCTGACCATCATAACAACTGGTCAGACCTCTTACCGTGGGCGGAGTTTGTGTACTGTACCTGGGATGTGAGCCTGACGTGTGGAGGAAGACCTCCCGTACCACCCTGGCTCGGAGACCACTGCAGTGGGAACAGTGGCGGTAAGAGCACAGTGAGGTAAAGGTGCCTGAGTCCTTACTGCTTGCAGTGGTCTCCTCACGTGGAAGCTGGAGTGGTGGTTGCAGGTCAGCAGATGCAGGCTAGTAGGATAGTGGATGCAGGTCAGCAAGTGCAGGTTGCAGAGCAGCGGATGCAGGTCAGCAGATGCAGGTTTGCAGAGCAGCGGATGCAGGTCAGCAGATGCAGGTTTGCAGAGCAGCGGATGCAGGTTTGCAGAGCAGTGGATACAACTCAGCAGAGCAGCGGATGCAGGTCAGCAGACAGAAGCAGAGTCAGACTAGCCGGGTCATACACATCAGGGAACACAGCAGAAATGCCAGGCAGAGAATAGTCAGAGTCTAGGCTGGGTCTTGGCAACAGGCAATCAGGCAGGTAACAGAGCAGGGTCAAACGAGCCGAGGTCAGGATTGGAGACATAAGCAGGGTCAGGAAGCCGGGTCAACACAGGAACAGAGTACTGGTACAATTGGGAACACAGGGAACAGATGCAGATCAAACCGCAAGGGGCAGCGCCATTGAGCATCTTTTATGGACTATTGGGCGCCAAAGTGCGTCTAACGTGCGCGCACATTCGTGTGCGAAGTCCGTGATTCACGCATGCGCATAGGCACACGCCTTCTGGAATGGGCAGTACATCGCTGACAGTGCCCCCTCCCTTAAGGGCAACCTCCGGGTGCCCAAGAGAACTCTTTTCTGGGGGTGACTGCGGAAAAAGGCCTGAATTAATTCTTGAGCATGAATGTTCCATTGGGGTTCCCAAGAATTCTCTTCCAGGCCGTAACCCTTCCATTTGATCAAGAATTGTAGCTGGTTCCTTCTTCTTCGGCAGTCTAAGACGGCCTCCACTTCAAACTCCTCATCTCCGTCAATGATTACAGGTTCAGGTGGTCTCGATCCTCTGTCTGGGAAGAGATCAGGCACTGTAGGCTTTAATAGTGAAACATGAAATACCGGGTGGATTTTCATGGACTCCGGAAGGGCAAGCTCATAGGAAACGTCATTTAATTTCCGTTTTACTGGGAAGGGACCAATGAATTTGGGTGCCAATTTCCTTGCGGGACAAGCCATCTTAAGATTGGTGGTGGATAACCATACTTGATCGCCCTGTTGCAGACATAATTCCCCTCTCCTCTTCCTGTCAAACATCCTCTTATTGGTTGCTTGTGCCCTGGTCATGGCTTCCTGCAATATCTTGCTATTACGAGTCAGGAACTCGATGGTACTCTGGACCGCCGGGACTGTTGAATCTGGGATGAGATCAGGTAGAAAGGTTGGATGGAACCCGTAATTGGTAAAGAATGGAGACTGACCTGTAGCCGAATGATTAGCATTATTAAAAGGCAAATTCTGCCAGGGGTAGTAAAGATACCCAGTCATCTTGAACAAAGGAGGTGAAGCATCGGAGATATTGCTCGAGCGTTTGATTCGTCCTTTGTTTGCCCATTGGTCTGAGGGTGATAGGACCAGGACATGGACAGTTCAATCTTCAGAGCCCTGCACAAAGCCCTCCAGAAGCGAGAGGTGAACTGCACCCCTCTGTCCGAAACAATGTCCGCAGGAACCCCATGTAGCCTTACTATCTCTTTAATGAAGACCTGGGCAGTTTCCATGGCAAAGGGTGTGCTCTTTAGTGGAACAAAGTGGGCCATCTTGGATAAATGGTCAACCACGACAAAAATGGCTGAGTAACCTTCTGATGGGGGAAGTTCCACTACGAAATCCATGGCAATCATTTTCCAAGGACAGTCAGGGACTGGTAAGGGTCTGAGCAAACCCCAGGTCTTGCCTCTAGTGGTCTTGCTACGGATACAGGTAGCACAAAAGCTTATATATTCCCTGCAGTTCTTCTCAAGATCCGCCCACCAAAACGTAAGTTGGACTAGTTCCAGAGTCTTTTGCATCCCGAAATGGCCTGCCAGGGGATGATCATGTCACAAATTCAGCACTGTGACTCGGACCTCCTCAGGCACAAAGATCTTGTTATTTCTCCACAGTAGTCCATCCTTAGGTAGCAGAGTAACTCCAGGAGGGCCAGAAACACCTGCAGAGGCTTGTTTCAAGCTGGACATGAGATTAGTTTGCAAAAGTAAAAAGTTACCTTCCCATAGAATGGTGTCTGGGGCTAGTACTTCCTTCGGGTCATCAAACATGCGGGAATAAGCGTCCGGTTTGGTGTTCTTGGAGCCGGGCCGGTAAGTTATGTGAAATGAAAACCTAGAGAAAAATAATGCCCATCGTGCCTGACGGGGTCTCAGATGTTTGGCAGCTCTCAGATACTCTAAGTTCTTGTGATCTGTATAAATGAGTATAGGGTGCGCTGCTCCTTCCAACAAATGCGTCCACTCCTCAAGGGCAGATTTAATGGCCGGTAGCTCCCTGTCCCCAACGTCATAGTTTTTCTCCAATGGGGTGAGCTTCTGGGAGAAGAAGGCTAGGGGATGCATCAAGTCCTTGAGACCCTGGCGTTGGGAGATGACAGCTCCAACCGCTGTCTCTGAGGCATCTACCTCTAGCAGATAAGGAAGTGCAGGATCAGGATGACTCAGAATAGGAGCCGACGTGAAAAGTCCTTTTAAGTTTGTGAAGGCGGCCTGTGCCTCGGGAGTCCAAGGAAACCGGGCATTTTGCCTGGTCAGCTGCGTAATTGGGGAAATAATAGCAGAGAAGCCTTTGATGAATCTCCGATAAAAGTTTGCGAAGCCAACAAAACGCTGCACCCCTTTCTTCTCTGAAGGTGCAGATTCAAGATGGGGGTCCATCTTGAATCCCTCTGTTGAGATTATGAGGCCAAGGAACTGGATACTCTGTCGCTCAAACTCGCATTTTTCTGGTTTTGCGTATAGTCCATGTTGACGAAGGCGACAGAGTACATTCTTGACATTCTCGATGCTGCTCAAGAGAAGAAGAAAAAAATCAAAATATCGTCTAGATAGACAACTACATAAATATCCAGACAGTCTCTGAAAACGTCATTAATCAGGTGCAGAAATGTGGCAGGGGCGTTACATAACCCAAAAGGCATTACTAAGTATTCGTAATGGCCGAACCTAGTACGAAAAGCAGTCTTCCATTCATCCCCTGCACGGATGCGGACCAAGTTGTAAGCCCCCCGCAGGTCTAATTTGGTAAACACACAGGAAGTTCTAAGTCTTTGAAAGAGTTCAGGTACCAGGGGCAAAGGGTAACGGTTTTTAACCATGATCTTATTCAACTCTCGATAGTCCACACAGGGCCGGAGAGAGTGGTCCTTTTCCACAAAAAAGATTCCTGCTCCTGCTGGAGAGGTGGAAGGGCGGATGAAAGATTCTCATCAACGTATTCCTTCAGTACCCCTAGTTCCCGTTCAGATAAGGGGAAGATGCGTCCGAAAGGGATCTCAGCACCGGGAAGAAGCTCGATTGGACAATCGTATGGACGATGCAGTGGAAGAACTTCGGCCCCACGCTTACTGAAAACGTCCAAGAACTCATGGTATTGTTTGGGCACAGAAGAGCATATCTCTGGATCTGGTTCCAGGCACAGCAAAGGACCAGAGGTGCTGGGACATGATGGCACGCAATGGTGCAGGCAGTAAAGTGACTGCAACTTAACACTTCCGGTTCCCCAATCGATCTGTGGATTGTGTGCCTGAAGCCAGGGTAGGCCCAGAATGACTGGAAACAAAGGAGATGAAATAGCATCCAAGCTTAATAGTTCCTTATGATCCACAGAGGTGATTACAGGCAAAGGAGGGGTTTCCTGGGTCACTACTCCAGACTTGATGCGGGACCCATCTGCCAGGAAGATGGAAAGTCCCTGGGCCTTGGGCTGGAGAGGGATGCGTTGTTGAGCTGCAAAGTCTAAGTCGATAAAACAACTGCATGCCCCTGAGCCGATTATTGCAGTCACTGGTATTGTTCTTTCCGGTAATTGAAACGAGATGGGTAGGGCCAGGTGAGTGGCACTGGTAGAGGGAGATGCGTGGTTGGGGGAAGAGGTTGCCAGGACCTTGCACAGCTTAACAGGACAAGAGGAGACATAGTGACCAGCTTCTCCACAATACAGGCATAGGTAGTTCTGCTGCTGACGAAGTCGTTCTTGGGCAGACAGGGAATGTTTCATCAGTCCAAGCTGCTTGGGTTTGACGGAAGCAGAAGTCTGGTTAAGAGATGCAGTCTTGACTGGAACAGATGGGATGCACGGAAGCTGGCATCTGGGGTAGCATCCAAGCTGGGCGGAGCTGGTGAGTGTATTTTTCTGCTCTGCGTTCCCAGAGTCGTCAGTCTATCTGGATAGATAAAGTAATTAAAGTCTCTACAGCATTAGGAATACCAACCCAGGCTAACTCGTCCTTCAAACTCTCAGACAGACCGAGACGGAACTGGTGTCGGAAGGCGGCCTCATTCCACTGGGTATCTGCGATCCAGCGTCTGAAATCGGTTACATAGTCCTCGACCGCTCGGCGGCCTTGCTGGAGGGCGTGGAGGGCAGCCTCGGCAGTGGAAGTCCGCTGGGGGTCATCATAAAGTCGGGCCATGGCATCAAGGAAGGATGACAGAGAGTCCAGAGCCATATGGCGGACTTCAAGTAGGTTATGGGCCCAGGCCTGGGATTCCCCCTGCAGCAAGGTGATAACAAAGCCTACTTTGGTAATTTCAGATGAGAAAGTCCGAGGTAGCAATGAGAAATATAGTTTGCACGCGTTGCGAAACGCCTGGAATTTGCTTCGATTCCCAGAGAACCTTTCAGGGACAGGCACCCTAGGTTCAGGAGGTGGGTCTGCCAAGATGGTCAGATCTTGTGTCCGCTTTTCCATTCGGACGAGGTTGTCTTGCAGAGTCTCCATGACCTGAGTGAAGGCTGTGAGAGTTTGACAGACAAAGTCCATAGGTGAGGTCCCTCCTGCAGGCTCAGTCATGGCGGTTTGATACTGTAACGTACCTGGGATGTGAGCCTGACGTGAGGAGGAAGACCTCCCGTACCACCCTGGCTCAGAGACCACTGGAGTGGGAACAGTGGCAGTAAGAGCACAGTGAGGTAAAGGTGCCTGAGTCCTTACTGCTTGCAGTGGTCTCCTCGCGTGGAAGCTGGAGTGGTGGTTGCAGGGCAGCAGATGCAGGCTAGTAGGATAGTGGATGCAGGTCAGCAAGTGCAGGTTGCAGAGCAACGGATGCAGGTCAGCAGATGCAGGTTTGCAGTGCAGCGGATGCAGGTCAGCAGATGCAGGTTTGCAGGAGCAGCGGATGCAGGTCAGGAGATGCAGGTTTGCAGAGCAGCGGAGTCAGACTAGCCGGGTCATACACATCAGGGAACACAGCAGAAACGGCAGGCAGAGAATAGGCAGAGTCCAGGCTGGGTCTTGGCAACAGGCAGGTAACAGAGCAGGGTCAAACGAGCCGAGGTCAGGATTGGAGACATAAGCAGGGTCAGGAAGCCGGGTCAACACAGGAATAAAGTACTGGTACAATCAGGAACACAGGGAACAGAAGCGGATCAAATCGCAAGGGGCAGCGCCATTGAGCATCTTTTATGGACTTTTGGGCGCCAAAGCGCGTCCAACGCGCGCGCATGCGTGTGCAAAGTCCGTAATTCGTGCATGCGCATAGGCGCACGCCTTCTGGAACGGGCAGTACGTCCCTGACAGTTTGCAATAGTGCCTTGAATTCAGCTTCCCGTTTGTCCCCGTTTATGGCGAACTATGGTTTCCAACCTTCCGTGTTGCCTGCCTCGTTTGTTCCGCAGAGTATTCCTGCGTTAGAGGAGCATCTCCGTGGCCTTCGTTCCACTTGGGCACAAGTCCAGGAGGCTTTGGGACATGCAAACGATAGGTAAAGACTCCATGCTGACCACAGACGCCTGCCTGCACCTTCCTACCAGGTTGGGGACAGTCTGGCTGTCGTCTCGCAACCTCCGACTTCGTGTTCCTTCTTTGAAGTTCGCACCTCGGTTTATTGGGCCTTTCCGTACCCTTCGCAGGATTAACCCAGTGGCTTACGCGTTGGACTTTCCTCCTAGTATGCGCATCTCTAATGTGTTTCATGTCTCCTTATTGAAACCTTTGGTCTGCAACCGCTTTACCACCTCAGTGCCACGTCCTCACCCTATACAGGTTGAGAACCATGAGGAGTATGAAGTACAATCCATTGTTGACTCCCGTAGGTTCTGTAGATGAATACAGTACCTGGTGCATTGGAAGGGGTAAGGTCCGGAGGAACGCTCTTGGGTCTCATCCTCGGACGTACATGGCCCTGTCCTCAGTGATTTCCATAGACGTTTTCCTCTCAAGCTCGGTGGTCCTCCGAGGGGGAGGGGTCGTTGAAGAGGGGGTACTGTCAGGGCTGTGCTCAGCCCTTCCTTCTCTGAGCTGGCCGCTCAGCTGTCGGCTAATTCCCAGCTCCTTTCTCTCCACAGTGACTCAGCTGTTGATAATCTGCTCGTCAGTCCTGGCTACTTCAAGCCGTCCAGCTCACTTCATCTCTGCCTTCGCCTTTGGTCACATCTCAGAGACTTTCTCCTGCATTCCTGTTGAAGACTTGCTCGGCTGATGTCCCTTCTGGCTCCTGATCCTGCTTGCTGTACTACTACGTTGATCTCTGGCTCTCTGACATTGGCTGACTACCCGCTCTGGTTACTGAACTCTTGCTATGTATTGACTATGCTTACTCTGTTTACCTTTTTATTATCATTAAACAAGTGTGATTAACTGTACTTCTGTCTCGGTCTGATTCATTCTGACACCCTGTCCACTCAGTGAGGTTCCAGCTTTTTAGCAAGCAGTAGGGAGATCACAGAGAAAGGAGAAGAGGGACTTGAGTCCTGTGTTGTACCCCAGCATATAGATTTTACAAGAACGTCAAATTCCTATTATGTTATTCGTGCAGTACAGGACACAGAAATTGATTCTTAGACTATGGGGTGTCCCCAAGCAGCAAAAGGCCCACAGGAAAAAAGAAGGGTGAATGAACAAGAACAGTTGACAGTAGAAGCAGTCAAAGCAACTGAGGCTCAAACAACCACCTGTCAAACGTGACCAGAGAAGATGCTAAATGCTGTAAAAAGCCCAAGAACCCCAACTGCATTGGGAGAATGTGTGTAGGTAGGTAAGGAGGGAGGTGTTCCATGAGTGCATAAGCCCTAGGAAAAAGGAAAGAGTGGCCTTAACCTAGCGGAATGTTGGAATGTGCTTAACTGGTGGATATCACATAATTAGAGATACTGGGAAATCTCTGAGGAAAGTCTGTAGAGCAGTCATATAACTGAAGAGGTTTGGTGAGATAGGCAAGAAAGTGCCAGGGCACCTACTGACCGCATATGGACAGGGAACCAAAAAACATAATGACATGCAACCTTTATCAGTACTAATCCAGCAAATGGAATCAACCGGTACAAAATTCCAGGTTTTTGAGAAGGTGAGAGCAGAATGGCTTCTCAGCTCGTAAAACAATCACTTTGGTAATCCTCAACCCTGATACGACAAGCAAAGGCATGAATAGCCAAGGACAGAGTCTGAGGATTGTAAACCAGGGAGGTCCTATGTAGTGAAGCTAACCTCCCCACAAAGTGAGGAGGAGAGTGACCTTGTGTGGAAAAAAACAGCCACAGACTGTCTCGAAAGAGCATAACCCAAAAGATAATATCAAGGAGGGGCAACCAAGGGGTTTCATTCATAGAATGTTCCTGAATATTTTAAACCAAAAACAATTAGATAAATCTGTGATACCCCTGCTGCTTAACCAAAAAAATTGTGTCTGTGCACCGATTGGAAATAAAAAACTTAACGTGTATGGGCGCTAGGTATTTACTTAAAAATTGTGATAATACAATAAAACATAACACATTTATAAACACATAAAAGTGCATTTATATGACTCCTACAGAAGTTCATATTTGTAAAAAGCAAAATGTCCATCTATTAAATCCTACTTAAACTATTCACCACATGTTCAATATTGTTTCTCCACCTCGAAATAGTGCTCTCTTTCATGCAAACAGTTGTGCTGTGGACTTGTGTGTCCTATGATCTTTACCACACATAAACTGCTCCTGCTCCTCAAACAACCCCAGCTCCTCACTTGTTATGAGCTTTTTGGCCTAAAACAAAAACGTTATGTGTAGCGGAAAACTAACACTGCACATCACCCTGAACACACCATCCCCACCTTGAAACATGCTGGTGGAAGCATCATGTTGTGGGAAAGCTTTTCTTCAGCAGGGACAGGGAAGCTGGACAGAATTGATGGGAAGACGGATGATGCCAAATACAGGGCAATCTTAGAAGAAAGCCTGTTAGAGTCTGCAAAAGACTTGAGACTGAGGTGGAGGTTCACCTTCCAGCAGGACACAGACCCTTAACATACAGTAAGAGCTACAATGGAATGGCTTAGATCAAAACATATTTATGTGTTAGAATGGCCCAGTCAAAGTCCAGACCTAAATCCAACTGAGAATCTGTTGCAAGACTTGAAAATTTCTGTTCAGACGTTCTCCATCCAATCTGACAGAGCTTTAGCTATTTTGAAAAGAAGAATGGGCAAAAATGTCACTCTCTAGATGTGCAAAGCTGGTAGAGACATCCCCAAATAGACTTGCAGCTGTAATTGCAGCAAAAGGCGGTTCTACAAAGTAATGAAAACCATTTATTATTTTCCTTCCACTTTACAAATTATCTGCAACTTTGTGTTGGACTATCGCATAAAATCCCAATAAAATACATTTATGTTTTTGGTTGTAACATGACAAAATGTGGAAAATTTCAAGGGGTGTGAATACTTATTCAAGGCACTGTAAGTATATCTTTTTTATTTTAATAAAAAGTAATTAGGTTTACAATCACTTTGAAGGAGGGCATGTCCTCAATAGAAACATTAGATTGATCACTTAAAGCGGTTGTATACCTTTATTTTTAACTTTTACCTACAGGTAAGCCTATAATAAGGCTTACCTGTAGGTAAAAAAAATATCTCCTAAACCTGTAAGGTTTAGGAGATATTCCCCTCGCAATTAGCCGCTGACTGCAGCGGTGGATGCGCACAGGGGATTCTCGGCTGACAGCCCGGCAAACTCCGGAGCTTGCCGGGCAGAAGTCTCCCGCGCGCATGCGTGGGAGTGACAACAGCGCCGGAGCCGCAATACCCGGAAGACACGCCGAGGGGAGATGTCAGCTCCCTACCTCTACATTTCCAAATACACCATTGTGGATTACCCATACCCAATTTTTTTAAAGACCTCATATGGAGTAAAATGTGTATAGGATGTAGTAAAGAGACGGAGTCTTCTGATGCACCAATTTTAACTTGGTGCATCAGTGGCCTATACTGCTTCTAGATTGAGGCCTATATTGGGACAAGATTAAGAGAGTTTAGCCTGACATTAGGGTTTGTCTTGTGTTGTTTCTTGCAGAGAAAATGGATCTATTCAATGATGAGGACTTTATCCCCATATTCATTGATATGTACAGGGAGCTGCCCTGTCTGTGGCAGGTAAACCATCCCTTTTATAACAATAAACCAAAGAGGAAAGCAGCGCTGGATCAATTGCTGGAATTTGTGAAGCTGGTGATCCCCACGGCAGACATCCCCTATTTGAAGGCCCTAATTGGTGGCGTGAGGAGCACTTATAATAGGAAGCGCAAGAAGGTCCAGGATTCCCAGAGATCACATTTATGTACCCAGGCTGTGGTACTATGACAGACTGCATTTTCTGGCAGGCCAGACTGAACCCAGGCCAGCACTCTCCAATCTTCCTTCAAGGCTTCCTTCCACCTCAGCTGGGGCTTCCGACGTCCAGCATGTGCCTTCCAGCCAGGAAGAAGTGGAGGAGCCCAGCTTGAGCCAGGTATAGCATTGTTCAACATATTTCTAGTCAAATAATTAATGATGTTAACTAGATGTTATTATTGATCAGCAATTTCTGATTTTACAAAGTGTTTAACATATCAATAGACAGTAGTATCCACAAATGATTGGGACAAGAATGAAAAATACTGGGGTCAGAATGATAATCTTTTCTATTTATTAACATTCAATTTGCAACAGTCATGAGCTGAAAATTGTGTGTGATCGATGAACCAAAAACTAAGTCCCTTTTTCATACACAGGAAAGTCTCAGCCAGGAGGAGGCCGTGGAAAGTGGCAGCAAGGAGGTGGCGTGGGGAAGTGGTAGCCAGGAGGTGGCCAGGCCCAGTAGCCTGCCCAAATCCCAGGTCCCTCCCCTCCGCTTTCCACAAAAAAGTCCCAGGAGGGGTGTAACCTGGAGGAGGCAGCACTTGGCCTATTTCAGAAGGCTACTGCGGCCCTCAGAACCTCCCCCAATAATCAAGAGGACTATGCCTACATGGCAGCCTGCAAAACGCAGGAAATGAAGGAGGGCCAACGCCTCTTATGTGAGGAAGTTATGTTACAAGCCCTACAAAA
Organism: Aquarana catesbeiana; assembly: GCF_042186555.1. NCBI lineage: Eukaryota > Metazoa > Chordata > Amphibia > Anura > Ranidae > Aquarana > Aquarana catesbeiana. Next base: position 195,068,288 of record NC_133326.1, read on the forward strand.
GGGGTGGAATGGGCGAACTCACAAGCCAAAGCCACGTTTGCAAGTTCAACCATGGTCCTCCTCCACCTGCCACAACTATAACACCAGAGCCACAGCCTGGAAGCAAGCGTGTAAGCAAGACAAGAGAGTGATGGCCTGGGTTTGGTGTGGTCTGACAAAAGACGCAAGCTGTTGTAAGACCACAGCCTGGGGACATATATGTCACCTGCTGCTGTTCCTGATCTCTTGTAGTCCTGGACCGGATTGTGCTCACTATTATAAGGACTCCACAGGCCACCAATTTTTACTGTAAAATAATTGATGTGTGCCCTGGGGTACAAAGGCTTCGCAAATTTCACCAGTTTCTCCAGCATTGCTTTCCTCTTTATTTTGTTATGACCCATAATAAATGGCTATTTATTTTTCACAAATACTTGGCTATGTGTTTAACTTCAAAAAGGCCAGTTTGTTTGTGAGTAGGCAGGTACATTTCAAAAACACAATGTGAAATTAACAAGGGACACCAACACCAACCTCTTAAAAAATACAAGAAAATAATGGTGTTGTGGTAACTTGACACAAAACGAAAGAATAAATTATGGAGATCACCAAAAAAAAAAACAAAAACAAAAATAGGAGATCTGGATAAAAAAACCAAAAAAAAAAACCACACTAACCAAAAATTTGAAACATTATTATGGAGATCTGATAAAAAAAAAAAAAATATTCATGAGATCACGAGAAATAATAAAGAAATCAGGTTGTCAGAACTCTGTGTGAATATGAGCAGCAAAACAACTTCATTATTTTAGCATTCTAAAGAAGAAGAGAATGCGCTGCATTAAAAGATTTAAAAATGTGCAGCGTGACGAATGTGCTATCTCCATTACGAACGCTAGTTTTACCAGACCGAGCGCTTCCGTCTCATAATTGATTCAGTGCATGCGTGGAACTTTGTGCTTCGGAATTGTGTACACACGATCGGAATTTACCAGAACGGATTTTGTGGTCGGAAAATTTGAGATCCAGATCTCAAATTTTTTTTGTCAGAAATTCCAACTGAAGATATCCGATGAAGCCTACACACGGTCGGAATTTTCGACAACAAGCTCCCATCGAACATTTGTTGTCAGAAAATCAGACCGTGTGTACAGGGCATTATGCTCTCTGACGAAAGTGATAACAGAAACGTGTCAGGGTGTCGCTATGCAGCAGTCTACACTGACGGCTTCTCCTGGTCTTTCCTTCCCGGGAACACCGCGGGAGCGGTGAGAGGTTAGATGGGAGAGCACGACTAACACAATATTGTTGTTACATGACCTTTTTTTTACGTATACATTGTGAGTGTTTTATCGTGAGATAACTTTTAATCAATAAATAAGAGCTGTACTGGATTAAGCTATATGGCATTCTTTTATCTATTGCTTGTGATGAGCAACAATACAGATGGAAAGTGGTCAGTGAACAGTGATGACCTATCTGATTGATAAGCGTTTAAACCAGCACAATCTAGTAAGTGGATTACCTATAGGGCTCTGGCACAAGTGGTGTGGTGAAGATCGTTCCATATTGGGATTGTTGCTAACACTTTCCTCCACGATGGTTCACCTTACACTCACCTCTTTTTCTTAATGGACTTTTACTTAGTGGATTACTACTTTGCATCTTTAAGCAGACTCTTAAGCAAATATTTCTCTATTATATGAATGTATGTTGTATATGCCCGTCCCAAAAAAACAACAATGCTCTGCGCTTAGTACAATATTCTAACGGTGTATGTGCGGCACATAAATAATTATATGACTAGTAGCAGCTGCTTAAATAGTAGAACATGTATATAGGCAATAATGAATCAATTAAATTAGATAAATATATAAATACACAATTATAAATATATAAATATATAAAGTGTCTCTTCAGTATTGCAGCAGCGCTGTGCACCCCAATTGAACAGGGTCTCTTTCTTAATCTATTTCACAAAGTTCAAACATGGATCTGATAGCCAGAGTTCCACCAATAAATAATCAAGATGTATTCTGTGAGGGTAGTAATCCTTTCACCAAGCGATACACCACGTGCTGGGGTCCCCAATGAAAACTCACTCACCAGAAATCAGATCAATAAAAGCCTTGATTAATAGTAGTAAATCTGCATCAATATCCAAAGCGACCACCAGATGTCAGTATTATTCCCAGTAGTTCCAATAGGATATGTAGAAGAAACAAAAATGCTCACATAGCGTGATACTGCTAAACATCTTTATTTGAACCATCCAAACATCCCCTTAAAACCATGCGTACCAAAATTTAATAAACATTGAGCAAAGATAACAAAGTGCACTGTGCCTGATTGCGTCCTCCAGTCGTGAAAACCTGTCAGGAGCGCTCCCTGTGTGTAACCACAGTCACACGCTTCCTGGTTCCTCGGTTGGTGGAGCACATGCGTCACTTCCTGTGCGACACGTCCCTAACGTTTCGTCACTTCCTGGACTTCTTCTGAGGCCCTCAGAAGAAGTCCAGGAAGTGACGAAACGTTAGGGACGTGTCGCACAGGAAGTGACGCATGTGCTCCACCAACCGAGGAACCAGGAAGCGTGTGACTGTGGTTACACACAGGGAGCGCTCCTGACAGGTTTTCACGACTGGAGGACGCAATCAGGCACAGTGCACTTTGTTATCTTTGCTCAATGTTTATTAAATTTTGGTACGCATGGTTTTAAGGGGATGTTTGGATGGTTCAAATAAAGATGTTTAGCAGTATCACGCTATGTGAGCATTTTTGTTTCTTCTACATATCCTATTGGAACTACTGGGAATAATACTGACATCTGGTGGTCGCTTTGGATATTGATGCAGATTTACTACTATTAATCAAGGCTTTTATTGATCTGATTTCTGGTGAGTGAGTTTTCATTGGGGACCCCAGCACGTGGTGTATCGCTTGGTGAAAGGATTACTACCCTCACAGAATACATCTTGATTATTTATTGGTGGAACTCTGGCTATCAGATCCATGTTTGAACTTTCTGAAATAGATTAAGAAAGAGACCCTGTTCAATTGGGGTGCACAGCGCTGCTGCAATACTGAAGAGACACTTTATATATTTATATATTTATAATTGTGTATTTATATATTTATCTAATTTAATTGATTCATTATTGCCTATATACATTTCTCTATTATAAATGCTGATTCAATGTTTGCCATTATTGCATTAGCGCTGCTGTTTTAGGAATTTTTCTTTGACCTATATTTGATGTACAAGGCATTAGTCTTTAAGTGGTTAAACTGACCTCATTTGCCGACCGAAGTCCATTCCTTTAAACTAAAAGAACCAAATGATACATTGTTTTTTTTTTTTATCTCAGCACTGAGCAATGTTGTGATAAACTTTGGCAGGCTGCCTTTTTTTTTCCAAGTCAAGTCAAGTCTTTTTGTCATTCTACCAGGGCCGATCCAAGCTGCTGCATAGGAGGGGCACCGAAGCTGTGGAACTCACTTGACTTGCTGGCCGCCTCTGCTGTGCGCTGCATTGGTTGCTAGAATCGCCTGCCTCCCGGCGTCTAGCGACCAGTGACGTCAGAGGCCGCGGCCGTCCCAGCATTCAGAGTGCGCCAAAGCCGCCCCAGCATTCAGAGCATGCAGTCTCCGCGGCTAGTTAACTAGCTCCACCCACCTCTGCCATGTTCTTCAGACAGCATGGCTCAGAGGGAGGGTAGCGGAGAACATCTGAAGAGAGCTGCCTGAGCCTGCCTTGCTGTGAGTGACTAAGCTCAGCTGAGTAGCTGTCCACTGTGCCATCAAATGCAGCCACTGTGCCCATCAAACGCAGCCACTGTGCCCAAAAGCAGCCACTGTGCCCATCAAACGCAGCCACTGAGCACTATCAAATGCTGCCACATCAAATGCTGTCACTGTGCCCATCAAATAGTGCTACATCAAATGCTGTCACTGTGCACAAATAGTGCCAATGTGCCCAAATAGTGCCACATCAAATGCTGTCACTGTGCCTATCAAATAGTGTCACTGTGACCCCCCCCCAAAGGGGAGGAATTAGTAAGATGACCACGCCCATGTGGGGGTGCCAGAAATATTTCTACGTCCAGGCGCCTGTGACCTTAGGATTGGCCCTGCATTCTACTAAGCGTGAGGACATAGGGTAGAATGAAATTTCTGATCTCACAAGGCCATGGTGCTACATATGAATTAAACATGATTATAAATATACAAAGAATAAAAACTCAGCGAAGAACTAAAAAAAAAAAAAAAAAAAAGATTTAAAAAAAATTATAAACCTATACACATCTGGGAACTATTTAGGGTGTTTCATTTTCTAATGGAAAAAAATAAACTGTAAAATTTTTGCAGACTTTGCTTACGCCCCGAGTCTGAGTGATGTAAAAGATATATGCTAAATTTTAAGAAGATTGGATAATATTTAGAGGTTGCACACTTTGATCTGTTTTGAAAGAGTAGGCAAAAAATAAGATTCAATGTTAATTACTTTTTTTGGGAAAACTAGAAATCACAAACTTAAAATACTATTAACCACTGGGCACTTAAACCCCCTTAATAACCAGACCAATTTTCAGCTTTTGGTGCTCTCACATTTTGAATGGCAATTACTCATGCAACACTGTATCTATATGAAATTTTTGTCTTTTTTGTCACACAAATAGAGCTTTCTTTTGGTGGTATTTAATCACCGCTGGGTTCTTTATTTTTTGCGCTATAAAAGAAAAAAAGACAGAAAAATCTGTAAAAAAATGCATTTTTCTTCATTTCTGTTATAAAATTTTGCAAATTAGTAATTTTTCTTCATATATTTTGGCCAAAATGTATACCGCTACATATCTTTGTTAAAAATAACCCAAATCGGTGGATATTATTTGGTCTTTGTGAAAGTTATAGAGTCCAAAAGCTATGGTGCCAATATCTGAAAATTGATCACACCTGAAGTACTGACGGCCTATCTAATTTCTTGAGACCCTAAGGGCCGGTTCACACGGGGGCGACTTGTCAGGCGACCTAGCCGCCTGACAAGTCGCCTCCCGTTCTGTACAATGGAACCGTTCTAATCGGAGCGACGCAAGTCGCTCCGACTTAGAAGAAAGGTTCCTGTACTACTTTGTGGGCGACTTGCATAGACTTCTATACAGAAGTCGTCTTGCAAGTCGCCCCGGCAGTCGTGTGCAGGTCGCCTCGGTGAGGCGACCTGCAAGTCGTGCCGCGTCTAGTGTGAACCGGCACTTACATGCCAGAAAAGTACAAATACCACCCAAATGACCCCTTTTTGGAAAGAAGACATTCCAAGGTATTTAGAAAGATGCATGGTGAGTTTTTTGAAGTTGTCATTTTTTCCCACGATTCTTTGCAAAATCAAGTTTTTTTTTTACTTTTTTTTTTTCACAAAATTGTCATATTAGCAGATTATTTCTCACACACCGCATATGCATACCACAAATTACACCCCAAAACACATTCTGCTATTACTCCCGAGTATGGCGATACCACGTGTGAGACTTTTACACAGCGTGGCCACATACAGAGGCCCAACATACAGGGGAGCACCTTCAGGCGTTCTGGAGTGCCCAGGCCAATTCTGACATTTCTCTCCTACATGTAAAAATCATCATTTATTAGCTAGAAAATTACATAGAACCTCAAAACATTATATATGTTTTTTTAGCAAAGACCCTAGAGAATACAATGGTGGTCATTGCAACTTTTTATCTCGCACGGTATTTGCGCAATTTTTTTAACATGTTTTTTTTTGGAAAAAAAAACAGTTTTGTGCTTAAAAAAAACCCAAAGCAGTAAGGTTAGCCCAATGTTTTTGCATAATGTGAAAGATAAAGTTACGCCGAGTAAATTGATACCCAACATGTCACCTTTCAAAATTGCATGCGCTTGTGGAATGGCGCCAAACTTCGCTACTCAAAAATCCCCATAGGCGACACTTTAAAATTTTTTACTGGTTACATGTTTTGAGTTACAGAGGAGGTCTAGGACCAAAATTATTGCTCTCGCTCTACCGATCACAGCGATACCTCACAAGTGTGGTTTGAACATCGTTTTCATATGTGGGCGGGACTTACGTATGCGTTCACTTCTGCATGCGAGCACACAAATTTTTTTTTATTGTTCATTTTACTTTATTTATTTTAGTTTGATGCTTTTTTCCAAAAAAAATAAAAAATTTTGACCACTTTTATTCCTATTACAAGGAATGTAAACATCCCTTGTAATAGGAATATGGCATGACAGGTCCTCTTTACAGTGAGATATGGGGTCAATAAGACCCCACATCTCACCTCTAGGCTGGGAAGCCTGAAATAAAAAAAAAAATTAAAAAAAAAGATCCTGGCTTTGATCGTATCGGTGAGTCGGTAGAAGCACCGGAGGGCGGTGGGAGGGGGGGACGTCCCCTCTCGCCTCCCGTAAGAATGATCAAGCAGTGGAACAGCCGCTATGATCATTCTTATGGTGTAGGGAATCGCCGGCTGAAAAAACTGATATCTGAATGATGCCTGTAGCTGCACCCATCATTCAGATATCCACGCACAAAGTCAAGGACGTTGTATGACAGCCGGCGGGCGGGAAGTGGTTAAAACGCATTTTTTTTTTTAACATAAAGTTGTCCATTTATACAATATTTCTAACACATAACATGTACATACCAAAAATGACACCCCATAATAGATTCTCCTACTCCTCCTGAGTATGGCGATACCACATGCGTGAGACTTCCACAGCCTGGCCACATACAGAGGCAGAGTATGGACTGAGTATGGCTCAGCATGGCAGTGTATGGCTGGGTATTGCAGGGTATGGCGGGGTATTGCAGAGTATGGCTGAGCATGGCTGGGTATTGCCGAGTATGACAGGGTATCACCGAGTATTGCAGAGTATGGCTGGGTATGGCAGAGTATTGCAGAGTACTGTGGGGTATTGCAGAGTATGGCTGGGTATTGCCGAGTATCACCGAGTATTGCAGAGTATGGCTGGGTATTGCAGGATATTGCGGGGTATTGCAGAGTACTGCAGGGTATTGCACAGTATTCTGGGGCATTGCAGAGCATTAGGGATGGCTGAGCATGGATGGATGGATGTCACTGAGCAGTGCTGTGGGCACTACACATCCAGCCCCACAGCGCTGCAGCCATCCATCCTCCTCTCCGCTCACAGTGTACCGATCGGTACACAGGAGGGGAGGAGCGGAACTGGCGTCATGAGATGATGCCGGTTTGTTTACATGTGATCGCTCCGTCATTTGACGGAGCGATCACATGGTAAACGCCCGCGATCAGCGGCCATTTACCGGGATCCGTGATGCGCCGGGACCAGGTCACGGATGTGTTCGGGTGCGCGCCCCAGGGGGCGCGCGAGAGGGTAATTCTGGGAGTACATCATAGTACGCCCTCCCAGAGTTAAGCAACCGCTCTGCAGCCGTCATTCGGCTATGGGCCGGTTGTTAAGTGGTTAAAACTATACATTAAGATTAATAGGTAATATGATAGGCAAAACGTGTTATTCAACTTTAAAACGATGCAATCCCTTGTTTTGTTCGCATGGTGACGACTTTTCTGTGATGCTCGACTACCCTCAACAAGAATTGTTTTTGTTGTTCATCCCTGACCGATTCGTTATACTTTTTTATCAGAGCAATTCCTCTTTCTGTGGTATCATTGACAACCCTAATACCCTGTACACACGATCGGATATTGAGACAACAAAATTCATGGAATTCTGAACGCGTTACGTAAAACACGTACGTCGGGACTATAAACGGGAATTGTCCACACACGGTTGGAATTAACGCAAACGGATTTTGTTGTCAGAAAATTTTATAGCCTGCTCTCCAACTTTGTGTCAGAAATTCCGATGGAAAAAGTCAGATGGAGCCCACACACAGTCGGAATGTCCGACAACAAGCTCCGATCGCACATATTCCGCTGGAAAGTCTGACCGTGTGTACAGGGCATGAAAGTGTTCACATGGCTTCCTAGAGAATCACTGCAGTATTCTGTCACGTCGTGGATCCCAAGCAATTCAAGAACGTCTTTGTTTTATAGGTAACGAAATGGCTCAGGTCTTTTCCTTCAAAAACCATGTTTTTACCCTCTAATCGTTTCACTTCCTTTTTCTTTGCAGGTTTGGTTTCTAAATTTTTAGTCATATTTTCCTTAACAGCCTGAGTAATACGTTCGTCCAAAAAAGCCAATCCTACGTTTGTTTCTGACAGATACCAAAAGTGTCTGTCAGAACTGTGAGAGCACATTTTTTGACATCTGCATCTGGTTAAGTGCTCAAAAGCTGTAGCACATCCAAATCATTCTTTGGAGCCCATCAACTTACCTCAATTGCCTTATGCCAAAAGCGAACATATATGAGGCTGACTCATACTCATATGACTCATGACTCTTTGTAGTCTTCTCTTGGATGACTTCCGTCTTTTTAGGACATTTTGGATGTAGTTAACCATTTTCACTCGTTCTTCTAGAAAGCCTTGAACGGGACTTTCTTCATCCAGCATTGTTGTATACAACTTCTTATCAAGTGAAGCCCACAGACTTTGCTTTTATAAAAGTGATCAATGTGTGCAACTCCTAAATATTATCCAATCTTCTTGAAATTTGGCATATATATCATCTTTTACATCACTGAGACTCAGAGCATAAGCAAAGTCATATGAAAATCACATCTTTGAAAAAATGAAACACCCTACTGTATATTTCTAAAAGTCTTTCTAGCAGTGAGTGTTTATAAAAGTGTCTGGTGCATATTCAAGAGTAAAAAGGAGGGGAAGTGAGACGTTCCTGGTCACAATATATAGGTTGTAGAAGAGGTTTCAAAGAGGATTGGAGTTGAGGGCTCTCACAGCCTGGGGGAAAAAAAAAACTGCTGAGCAGTTTGACAGTCCGGGTTTTGATACTCCAGTACCTTTTACCTGATGGCAAGAGCTGGACGAGACTGTGGGAGGGATGGGTAGGATCCTTCACGATACTAATAGCTTTCCTGGAGCATCGTGTATGAAAAAAAATGTCCAGGATGGAGGGGAGAGAGACACCAATAATCTTTTCAGCCGTCTTCACTGGCCGCTGCAGGGTTTTGCTGTCAGCTGTGAGCAGAGAACGGCTCTGCACTGAATCGTGGAAATGCTGGATTAAGATAGTAAGGGGGGGTTGAATCGAGATCACGATTATTTAAAGCGGGGGTCCACCTATCTATTGTTTTTTTTTTTTTTTTTTTGAGTTCATTCACAAACTTTTCTTCTCAGCATTACATACTCACATATTGTGTGTAATATGTCCGTCTGTGTCAGATTTCGTCGGAAAGAATAACTTATATTATTCACTGCAGGCGGTTTCCATCTTCATTGTGGGCATTTGAAGCCCACAAGCATTTATTTCCTGGATGTGGTGAATGCTGTGCTCCCAGCATTCACCGCTCATTCCTGCACATGCTCAGTGGCATCCTGGGAAGCCTGAGACTAGCTCCCAGGAGTCTGGGAGAGGCTAGAAACACGCCTACTCCCACGGGAGGAGAACCAGGAAGTGCAAAGAAGAATAGAAAAATAAAAGGTAATTACGGCGATTTAAATTTTTTTAAATGGCATGTCAGCATCTAGGCAAGGAAGAGAATACATACAGATATTGTTCAAAATTTGGGTGGAACTCCGCTTTAAAGATTAATCGTGCAGCTCTACTGGGAACGTTCTCAAAGACATCCAGTGTTTATTCAGCTTTGGCTCAAGACAATAGTGGGGCCACATAGTTAATTAAATACGAAAAAAACTCAATTTCCAGTTCAAAACAAAATACAGACTATATGTGAGCATACATATTAAATTATTGTGTTTGCTATGTGCAAAGGATCCAAGTCATATCAGAGAAAAACACCTAATCAAGCAAGTTTTATTAAACTAAGGCTGGAAGTTCTCAATGGGAGATTCAAACTATCAAAGGGAGGATTCATTAATAGAAGCTTGTAATTTATCAGGTCACAACAAATTATCATATCATGAGACCACCCATGGACATCATACTACATTGCAAGAATAATGATTAATTCAGATAAATGTACTGAAATAGAGTTTTGCAGAAATATTATCGGGATAATGGATGGAAGAGTTTCATTCCTGAATCAACGATACCTGCAGTACAGTTAATCACCACAACATGGCATGTCAGCATCTAGGCAAGGAAGAGAATACATACAGATATTGTTCAAAATTTGGGTGGAACTCCGCTTTAAAGATTAATCGTGCAGCTCTACTGGGAACGTTCTCAAAGACATCCAGTGTTTATTCAGCTTTGGCTCAAGACAATAGTGGGGCCACATAGTTAATTAAATACGAAAAAAAACTCAATTTCCAGTTCAAAACAAAATACAGACTATATGTGAGCATACATATTAAATTATTGTGTTTGCTATGTGCAAAGGATCCAAGTCATATCAGAGAAAAACACCTAATCAAGCAAGTTTTATTAAACTAAGGCTGGAAGTTCTCAATGGGAGATTCAAACTATCAAAGGGAGGATTCATTAATAGAAGCTTGTAATTTATCAGGTCACAACAAATTATCATATCATGAGACCACCCATGGACATCATACTACATTGCAAGAATAATGATTAATTCAGATAAATGTACTGAAATAGAGTTTTGCAGAAATATTATCGGGATAATGGATGGAAGAGTTTCATTCCTGAATCAACGATACCTGCAGTACAGTTAATCACCACAACAGTCATAATCTCCTATACCCAGCATATTGCCCTGTATTAGTGATTGTTATTTAAAAAAACAAACAAAAAAACGAGGGTTTACAAACATGTCATACTTACCTCCATTGTGCAGTTCATTTTGCACAGTGTGGCCCTGATCCTCAGCTTCTGGGGTCCCCCAATGGCACTTGTGGCTCCACCTCGCATTTGTAAACCCCCTAGGAGAAGCGTTCTCCCAGGGGGTTACCTTGTGGGCGCACTCCTAAGTCCAGCATTTGCGTACATAGACACAGAATGCCGGACTCGGCCCCGTCCCCCCCCCCCCCCGGGTCATTGGATTTAATTGACAGCAGCGGGAGCCAACGGCTGCGCTGCTATCAATCTATCCAATCAAGAGCTGAGAACCCCAGGCAGAGAGGTACAGCGCGACTTCGCCGAGAGATCGAAGGGCTCAGGTGGGTAAAACGGGGGGGCTGTCACTGTCAGAAGTTTTTTCACCTTAATGCATAGGATGCATTAAGGTGAAAAAACACGAGGGTTTACAACCCTTTTAATGCTACTGTACCAGATACATTAAGAATGAAGGCACCCATTATATCGCCTCCAATATGGCTTAGATCAATTCTATCAAGAGACAAATTAAAAAATTCCAGATAAGATTTATAAAAAAATCCGATTCTCATTCCTAAAACTATACTGACACCTAGTGGTAAGAAGGGAAATTACCAGTTACCACCCATTTTTGAACCAATTAATTGGTTGGGGAGTCGTCAATACGAACAATGGTTCCCAATCATATCAAATACAATGAGCCACTTGCTTAAGAAAAAAAACAAAAAAAAAAAACAAAAAAAAACACTTTCTTATGCCTCATACACACGATCGGACTTTCCAGCAGACTTGGTCCGACGGTCTTTCCACCGGACGGACTTGCCTACACATGACCGGACTTTCCGGCAGGCTAGGTCCGCCCGTCTTTCGCAGGAGTTACGGCGGACTTTCAGAATGAATGGACTTGCCCACACATGGCCACGTCCGTTCATTTTGAACGTGACTCGAGTACCACGGGACTAGAAAAGGAAGTCAATCTCGCCGCTTTTATCGGCGAGATTAACACCTTGCGAGTCCCGTCGCGGGGCATACCAGGCCCTTAAGTCTGGTATGGATTATAAATGGAACCCCCTACACCGAAGAAACAGTGTGGGGTCCCCCCTAAAATCCATACCAGACCCCGATCCGAGCACGCAGCCCAGCCGGTCAGGAAAGGGGGTGGGGACGAGCGCCCCCCCTTTCCTGAACCGTACCAGGCCGCATGCCCTCAACATAGGGGGTAGGTGCTTTGGGGGAGGGGGGGGCCCTGCGGGCCCCCCCCAAAGCACCTTGTCCCCATGTTGATGAGGACAAGGGCCTCTTTCCAACAACTCTGGCCGTTGGTTGTCAGGGTCTCCGGGCGGGGGGCTTATCAGAATCCGGGAGCCCCCTATAATAAGAAGGCCCCCAGATCCCGGCCCCCCACCCCATGTGAATGAGTATGGGGTACATGGTACCCCTACCCATTTACCTAGGGAAAAAGTGTCAATAATAAAACACACTACACAGGTTTTTAAAATAATTTATTAGACAGCTGCGGGGGGGTCTTCCTCTGGCTTCGGGGGTCTTCTACCGGCTTCGGGGGTCCCTCCGGTTCCTCTTCTCCCGGCGTCCGGTTGGTTCTTCTCCGCTCTCTCTGGCCTCTTCTCCCGGTGTTCCAGTTCTTCTGACTTATATAGGCGGAGACCCCGCCCCCTTATGCCGTCACAGTCCCTGGGCATGCTGGGACTGTGACTTTTAGGGGGCGTGGTCAACATCACTCGGTGACCAAGCCCCCTAAAACGTGCATGCACAGGGACTGTGACGGCATAAGGGGGCGGGGTCTCCGCATATATAAGTCACAGCGGAGCGCTCAGAGAGCAGTCCAGCCGGAGAGACCGTCGTGTCAACATCTGGAGAAGAGAAGAGGGAATAAGCCCAGAAGACAGAAGTCCGGGCCTGGCCTCCGCTGGCAAAAGAGCGGCATGAAGACAGCGGAGGAGCCGGCAGAAGAACTGGAACACCGGGAGAAGAGGCCAGAGAGAGCGGAGAAGAACCAACCGGACGCCGGGAGAAGAGGAACCAGAGGGACCCCCGAAGCCGGAAGAAGACCCCCCTGGAGCTGTCTAATAAATTATTTTAAAAACCTGTGTAGTCTGTTTTATTATTGACACTTTTTCCCTAGGTAGATGGGTAGGGGAACCATGTACCCCATACTCATTCACATAGGGTGGGGGGCCGGGATCTGGGGGCCTTCTTATTATAGGGGGCTCCCGGATTCCGATAAGCCCCCCGCCCGCAGACCCCGACAACCAACGGCCAGGGTTGTTGGGAAGAGGCCCTTGTCCTCATCAACATGGGGACAAGGTGCTTTGGGGGAGGGGGGTCCCCCTCCCCCAAAGCACCCACCCCCATATTGAGGGCATGCGGCCTGGTACGGTTCAGGAGGGGGGGCGCTCGCTCATCCCCACCCCTTTTCCTGACCGGCCAGGCTACGAGCTTGGATCGGGGTCTGGTATGGATTTTAGGGGGGACCCTACGCCGTTTTTTCGGCGTAGGGGGTTCCCCTTAAAATCCATACCAGACCTAAGGGCCTGGTATGCCCCGCGCTCGCCGCAATAGGAAAATTAGTTTTTTCTATTGCAGCGAGCACGAGATGCAATACCCTGTCTGTCGGACCAGCATACAGACGAACGGACTTTCCGTCAGGAACGGAGTCTGGCGGACTAAGATTTGAAACATGTTTTCTTTCCCAAAAGTCCGCCGGAGCCTACACACGATCGGATTGTTTGGCGGACTCTAGTCTGCCGGACCAAGTATGCCGGAAAGTCCGCTCGTGTGTACGCGGCATTACACACATTTCCTGAAGAGACCTTTCTTGAACACTTCTTCCTTGATTACATCGAGAAGGCTGCTGCTCGTTGACCATATCTCTGACCTCTTGCTGCCTAAAACGAACCACTATCTCATCCCACAATACAGCAAACGTTTTTCCTTTTGAAGCAGTGGTGAGATAGACTAAACCCCCATACACACTATGAGATTTTCTGCAGATGTTTGTCTTCAAATTTACCAAAACCATGTAGTGAATGGGCCTGCCTGATTGTATACAAATTGAAACTCGTAAGGTGCGACCTCATATTATATTGTTTTGGTAAATCTGAAGACAAAAATCTGCAGAAAATCTAATAGTGTGTATGGGGTCTAAGTATCAATATTAACATTCTTTGCTTTAAATCCCATAGTGATTTTATTTGATTAATAGTGTTTTTATTAGAATTCTTATTTACGGTGTGCAGGGTGAATTAATCTGCTAACCTTTTTCCATATATTTATCTATTTTGTTTCTGAAATTGTATTGTGTATTGTGTATAGTTAAATTGGGTACAGATCTGTGTTGTAACTAGTTTGTTATTGTTGGATGTTTGTTTATTGTTCCTGCTAAATTAGTAAGCCTATTGTCTTTAGAACTCGTTTTGCTTGTATTGGTGTTTTATCCTTTTCAGATACGTCCTTCTTTCCTATGGCCGCGGAAAGTGAGAAACTGTCTTAAAGCGGAATTCCACCCAAAAGTGGAACTTCAGCTTTAAGCACTCCTCGCCCCCTTACCTGCCAAAATTGGCTGCCTAGGCGACTTCTCCTCTCGCCCTAGGCGGCCCCTCCTTGCCAGCGATCTTCTGGAACACGTCACAGGTCTCAGAAGATTACCTGGCCAATAGCAGAGCGCAGCGCAACTCACACATGCGCAGTGCGTGAGCTCTCATGGCCGGGGGCCCATAGTTGCAATGACGGCACCGCGGAGAGGAGGGGGAGAGGAGCGAGGCTCCGGGCGCCCCCATCGCTGGACCGTGGGACAGGTGAGTGTCTGTTTATTAAAAGTCAGCAGCTACACTTTTTGTAGCTGCTGACTTTTAATAAACCATACATCCTAACTTTCTGAGTTGGGAATGAGGGACACCTAGTATGTAGGTATAGGATACACCCCCTGCCATGCCCTTCTTAAAAGAGAATTGTACAAAAAAAAAATGATTGGTTAAACCCACAAGTGCTTTTTTACCACTACTATTCTTCTGATGAGGAGGAAAGAGGGACAGAGGGACTTTCTTCCAAATCAGGGACAGTCCCTCAAAATCAGGGACAGTTGGGAGCTATGATAAACTAAAAAAACAGGTGGAACTCCGCTTTAAGACTGTTTAGGTATTTTATGTTGATATTTTGAATCACAGTTCATCACAGTTTTCTTTTTGGTTATACCTGCTTCTGTGTTTTGTCTTTGAAATTTAAAATTACTGTAATTACATTCCAATTGTACTGATTTCCTTGCTTGTGTATTCGAGTTATAATCACCAGTAATTTTACGTTTTGTATAAAATTATACTTGTATTTTAATAAATATTTTTTATTAATCTAATTGGGAGATATTTGGTAAGAAAGCACCATAAGCTTAACCACTTTAAGACCGCCCATATACTGCAGAAGGGCGCGCCTCTATTGCGCCAAACTGCATACCTGTACATCGTTTCATGCACTAGATACTGTGGGCACGAGCACGCCTGATGCGCGTGTGCCGGTCCGGCGGAGTCGATGTCCACCGGCCACCCGCGATTGCTGCACAGAAAGGCAGGACGGGGATCTGCCTATGTAAACAAGGCGGATCCCCGTTCTGACAGGAAACAACATACAATCTGCTGTTCCTAGTGATCAGGAATAGCAATCTTTGTTTTGTACCAATAAGCCAACCCCACACACAATTAGAACACATCCAGGGAACACAGTTAACCCCTTGATCGCCCCCTAGTGTTAACCCCCTCTCTGCCAGTGTCATTAAAAGTGCATTTTTTTAGCACTGATCACTGTAATAATGTCACTGGTCCCCAAAAAGTGTCAGTTGGGGGTCAGATTTGTCTGCCGCAATGTTGCAGTCCCGCTAAAAATCGCAGATCGCCGCCATTACCAGTAAAAACATAAAAAATAAATAAATAAATAAAAAGTCCATAAATTTATCTCCTATTTGGTAGATGTTATAACTTTTGTGCAAACCAATCATTATACGCTTATTGCGCTTTTTTTTAACCGAAAATATGTAGCAGAATACATATTGGCCTAAACTGATGAATACATTTGTTTTTTTATTACATTTTTTGTGAATATGTATTATAGAAGAATATAAAAAATATATCTTTTTTTTTTTCAAAATTGTTGGTCTTTTCTTATTTATAGCGCAAAAAATAAAAACCGCAGAGGTGATCAAATACCACCAAAAGAAAGCTCTATTTATGGGGAAAAAAGGGCATCAATTTCAGTTAAAGCAAGGCAGTGCCGTATCGCAAAAAATGGCCTGGTCATTAAGGGGGTAAATCCTTCCAGGGGGTGAAGTGGTTAAAGAACTCAGAAAATTGATTGCTGTAGTTTACTATTGAGTGCCTGAACAAAATTCACTGTTTATTAAGTTATTTATTATTTGCTGTAATTGACTGGAGGCACTGTTTATTCATTCTTTTTATAATTCAGGCACCACCCTTTTATTAATTTATAATTCACCAAGCCCCTCCTTTTTATTTCATTATATTTTCCCCATATACATTATAACCAGATACTTTATTTATACCACACGCTTTCTCTCTCACAACAATAGAAGGATTGGGAGAAAGTGCTGTGGTCAGATGAGACCAAAATTGAGCTCTTTGGCATTAAGGCCTCTTTCACAGGGGACGGAAACGTGTTGATCCGACCCATGATCATCCGCTGCTCAGCGGGGATCTCTCAGTTTTTCCCAGCTGAGCCGGCGGATGACAGGGCGGGACCCGCACACTGTGCAGGGACCGCCCTGTTAGATCTCCGCTCTCCCCTATGGGGGATCGGATGAGCACGGACCGTCTGTCCGTGTTCATCCGATCCGCTCTGCAGACAGATAGAAAAATAGTATTTCTTCCGTCTGCAGAATCGGACGAGAGCGGGGACGGATGATATCGGGTGTCAGCGGCTGTTCATCCGCTGACACCCGCTATCCCATAGGGATGCATGTATGTCCGTAATACGTGTGAAAGGGGCCTAACTCGACTCGCCGTGTTTGGAGGAAGAAAAATTCTGACTATGACCTAAGAACACCATCAGTACAGTCAAGCACGGAGGTGGAAACATGATGCTTTGGGGCTGTTTCTCTGCTAAAGGTACAGTCCCACTTTGCCGCATTGGGAGGCCAATGGACGAGGCCATGTATTGTAAAATCTTGGATGAGAATGCTAATTTGTAGTCCTGTGAGCCTCCAGGTGATTGACCAAATCTGGTCTCCAAAATAACGGAAAATTTATATCAAATACTTACCGTAATTTTCCTTTCCTGATAGGCTCCATGGCAGCATACGTGTGGGTAGGCTCCGCCTCCATAACTACCCAATAGGACCCCCTCTCCCATAAATCTTTGCTCTAGGCTGCTATCCATGTTCCGTAACTAGCCTACTCCAGACATTTTGGGAGGGACTCCTGCTGCCATGGAGCCTATCAGGAAAGGAAAATTACGGTAAGTATTTGATATAAATTTTCCGTTTTCCTGACAGGCTCCATGGCAGCATACGTGTGGGAAATAACTCGCCCAAAAATACACACGGGCGGGCAAAAATGTTTGAGCAAAGAAACCAAATTTATTTTACATTGTCAGCCGACAATACTTGTAAACCAAAATTAATAGATGACAGAGCCGCAGGCTCAACACAATAATGAGAAACAAATGTGTTTATAGAAGACCAGGAAGCCGCTCTACAAATGATTTCAGGCGCGACATGCCTTGAAGCTGCCCACGAGGTCGAGATACTTCTGGTCGAATGAGCCGTCACTGCCTCTGGAGGAGCCAAGCCCTTTGCCTTGTATGCCCTCTGAATGGTCTGCACAATCCAAGAAGAGATTGATCTGACCGAAGCTCGCTTTCCTTTGTTTTTGCCATGAAGAAGAACGAAGAGGAATTCCGTTTGTCTGAATGGACTTGTGACCTCCAGATATTGCTTTAGAGTGTAGCCTACGTCAAGTGGATGAACATCCTGATCGTCCGATGATCTGAAAGTAGGAAGTACAATCTCTTGATTTTCATGAAAGACTGAGGTCACTTTAGGGTTTGACCCAAGCATGGGAATCAACACTACCCTATCTGGAAAAAAGGTTAGGAAAGGTTCTTCTGAGCCTAAATTTCTAATCTCTGATACTCTTTTAGCCGACGTCACGGCTACTAAGAAGGTGGTCTTGAGCGTGAGATCTCTCATGGAAAGAGGTTTGTCAGGATCTGATCCGAGATTGGAGAGAAAATCCAAGACAATAGGAAGGTCCCATTTGGGGAACCTAGGTCTTCTCTGAGGTTTAAGCCTGATAGCTCCTTTAAAAAAATTGACGGACTAATGTATGATTAGCCCACGATACTCCTGTGAAGGCCGAGATGGCTGAAACTTGCACTCTTAGTGAGCTGACTGCTAAAGATAGGTCCAGCCCTGATTGGAGAAAACTTAGAATGTCTTCTACTGCTGGAGACTTACACGGATTTGACCGGGAAGACATGTGATCAGAGAATTTAGACCATATCCGTTCATATACTCTGTTCGTACTTCCCCTCCGGGCACTAAGAAGAGTTGGAATAGCTTCTTCCGGACAGCCTAGGGATTCAAGCCTTTCCCTCTCAAGAACCACACCCTGAGGTGTAGGCAAGATGGGCATGGGTGTAACCTCGAGCCTTGCGACAGTAGATCCGGCCTGAGAGGAAGGGGAACTGGGTCTTGATAACTCAGGAGTGATAACAGAGGAAACCAAGGCCTGTTGGGCCAGAAAGGAATCACTGCAATGATCTCCACCTTCTCTGTTCTGAGCCTCCGGAGGAATTGCAGAATCACCGGTACCGGAGGGAAGGCATAAGCCTTCTGAAACTTCCAACGCTCTGAGAGAGCATCTATCCCGTAAGCCTGAGGGTCTCTGAACCTCGAATAATATCTGGGCATCTTGTGATTGCATGGAGAAGCAAATAGATCGACCTCTGGAAGTACTCCCAGGGTCAGAAGCCACTCGAACACCTCTCTGTGGAGAGACCACTCGTTGTTGTCCATTTGTACTCTCGAGAGGAAGTCTGCCTGTACATTCTGGACCCCCGGGATGTAAACTGCCGAGATGTTGGACAAATATTTCTGAGCCCAGCTCATTATTGGCTCTACTTCCTGTAGCAGCGACCAGCTGCGGGTTCCACCTTGCTTCTTTATGTAAGCCACCGCGGTTGTATTGTCCAACCTTAGCATCACAGATGAACCTTCTATTAGGTGACGAAATGACAGGAGTGCCTGAAAGGCGGCCTTCAGCTCCAGGATGTTGGAGACAATCCCCCGAGCGGAAAAACCCCATCGGCCTTGCGCCACTTCTGAAAGGCAGTGAGCGCCCCAACCTCGACTGCTGGCATCCAAGGTTAACGTGACCCATGAGATGGGCATGATTAAATGGTGATTGCGCAGATTCTTCCCTTGAAGCCACCAAAGAAGAGACGTCCTCATGGATGACGTAAGGTGTATGCGCTGGACTTGGCTGGAAGAATCCCATTGCTGAAGGAACCCTTTTTGGAAGGGTCGTGTATGCCATTGGGCCCACTTCACCATAGGAATGGTAGCTGTCATTGTGCCAATTACTTTCAGGCATTGGAGAGCTGAGAGGTGAGACGACGCTAGGGCTGCGTGTATTCTGTCCCGAATCACTCCAATCTTCTCCTCTGGAAGGGAGATGGTGCCTTCCAATGTGTTGAAGTGAGCCCCTAGAAACACCAGAGATTGTGTTGGCTCTAAATGGCTCTTCTCTAGATTCAGAAGCCACCCGAATTCCTGCAAGGTGGAGATGACTAAGCTCCTGTGCTCTAACAGTTGATCTTCGTTCTGAGCTAGGAGAAGTAGGTCGTCTAAATAGTGGTGGAGACGAACCCCTTTGATACGGAGTAGAGCCACAACTGACAACAGGACCTTTGAGAAGACCCGAGGTGACGTTGTTAGGCCGAAGGGTAGACATGTAAACTGCAGATGTTGATTGCCTACCGCAAAGCGGAGGTACTGCTGAAATTCTGTTGCAACTGGCACATGAAAGTATGCATCTTTCAGATCGATTGAAATCATCCAATCTCCCAGATGTATTGAGTGTTGGATCGTAATTAAAGATTCCATTTTGAATTTTTCTTTTCGGATAAAAGAATTGAGATGTGTCAAATCTATTACTGGCCTCCATGTACCGTTTTTCTTCTGTATCATGAACAGAGGAGAATACATGCCTTTGCCTTGTTCGTCTTCTGGAACAGGGACGGCTGCGCCTTGATCCAATAAACAGCTCACGTAGGTTAATAGGACCTGCTTTTTCTCTTCTGAACCTGGAAGAGCTGTGGGAACAAATCTGAGTCTTGGGGTATTGCTGAAAACCCACTTGTGACCGGAGGAGACCGTCTTGACGGTCCAGTAATCTCGAATTGAGGCCGCCCAGACATGCCCGAAGTGGCGAAGACGAGCCCCCACCTGGCATGCCTGAGCGGGCCCAATCTCAAAAGGACTTTGTGGCGTCCTGGTTACCAGAGGAAACCAGACTTCCCACCTGTGGCCCGGGTTATGGCACTATCGAGTTTATTGCCGAACAGTGAAGAACCTTCAAACGGAATTCGGCACCAAGCTTGCTTGGAAGCTGGGTCTGCCAACCACGGACGGAGCCATAGGGCACGACGAGCTGAAACAGCTGCCAACATAACCCGGGACATCAGGCGGATGACATCAATAGATGCCTCCCCAAGAAAAGCTGATGCCAGCCTGATCTCTTGGATAGGAGAATCTTTAGCTGTTTCAGTAGAGATACCTCTTAAGAACTCATCCACATTATCAGACCAAGATACCAAAGCTTTGGAAACTGCAGCTATTGCAAGTACTGGCTTACATGCCATTCCTGACGTCAGGTAGATCTTCTTTAAATCTGCATCAATTCGCCTTTCCAAAGGATCTTTAAAAGATACAGTGTCTTCCAAGGGAAGCGTTACATATCTTGCTAGTCTCATTAAAGCCGCATCCACTAATGGGGCTGATTCAAGGTGCTTTACTTCCTCTTCCTTGAAAGGATATAGTTTCGAGACCTTTGACTGCATGGAACTTTTCTTGTCCATTTTGCTCCATTCTTCAGAAATGACCTCACCTAGCTCAGAGAAAAAAGGAAAATATTGTCGCTCCTTATTGAGCTGCTTAAAAAACTTCCTCTGTTTTGGGGGGGAAGTAACTGGATCTTCCCACTTCAGGGCCTCCTTTACTGCCTTTACCAAAGAAGGAACTAAAGCGTACTCAAACCCCACGCCAGGATCTTCCAGATCCGATTCGCTGTCTGAAACAGGAGCAGAAGGGTGACTTGGTTGGGAGGAATCCCATGTCTCATGCACAGAACCTTCGCCCACTGGAGGGCATAATGGGTCTGATGGGGAATCACGGGGCTGCTGGGCTTCTCTCTCCTGTAGAGATTCTTTCACAACCCGCCTAACCATAGATTCCAAACGCTGGTCTGCACCATCCCTCTCATCTGCGGCTTTAGAAAAGCAGTGATCACAGAGAGATTTGTCTGTTGGAACAGGCATCCTACATCCCCAGCATGATTTCCCTGAACTCTCTTTAGAGTGAGATGAAGGGGGGTGAGAAGGATTCTTATTGCGCTGTTCAGATCTGGAAGATTTATGATGGCTAGACCTGGAGGAAGATTGCCGGTGGTGTGATTTTGATGATCCACTTCCTTTATGAGAACTACGGTGTGGATCAGACCTAGTAGGGCTGTGAGGAAAGAAACACAGAGAAGATAGAAAAGAAAATCAGCTGGTGTCCTACTCTCAATCCTTGTACAGGCAGAAAGGCAAAACTGCAAACATACCTGCTACAAGCGGGCTGGCCACTAGGGGGCAGTGAGGAGTCCATAATGTCAATACAATAGGAAGCTGCAGAGACAGATTCACAGGATCAGCTGACTGACAACAGACCTCCAACCCCAGACAATAGAGATTGTCTTACCTTGAACCGCCAAGATAGTAGCCCCGGGAAGTCGCTGTATCCCCCACGATCATTCCCAGGGCTCTGAAAGCTTCTCACAGCTTTTAAAAAGTGGCGCCCGTGACATCATCGCCGACGTCAGACGCGAGACGCTCGCGCGCATGCGCGAACCAAGCCTCGACTTCGTATTGGGTCCGCGCATGCGCAGAACGCACGCCGGTACCCGGAAGTCACAGAGAGAGCGGCTGCTGGAACGCAGAGAGCGTCAGCGCCAATCTAGGACACCAGGAAGCAGGAAGAAAACACACAGAGGTATGATACACATAAACACTGCTGCCATATGTGAATGAAATAAAAAAAAAACTTTACCACTCCACCTACGATCACCTGGGCCGAGGAACGCCTTCCATACACATACACACCGGACTTGGCAGCAGATAATGGTCGCCTGAAACATTAGGCAATAGACCGTGCGCACATAGACGAACCGATCCAATCTTCAGCGCTACTCTGCTTTACACTCCATACCCTGCTTAACAGTCAGGGCCTATCGGAGGAATCTTAGGCACTCGGCATCATCGATCGTAGGGAGGATTTATCTTCAGGTAGGAGAACCAACACCTGGTCCTACGGAGGAGGACAAAAAAGGAACATGGATAGCAGCCTAGAGCAAAGATTTATGGGAGAGGGGGTCCTATTGGGTAGTTATGGAGGCGGAGCCTACCCACACGTATGCTGCCATGGAGCCTGTCAGGAAAGTGTATCTTTGCAAATGATCAGCTGCTAACGTTAGGCATGTCTCATAACCATGCAAAATAGTTAAACCAAATAGTACACACGGTGCGCTTATCAAAATAAAAATTTAAGAAATTTCTACTAAAATATTAATAAAGTGATATTGTGCTTAACATACAAAATATACAAAATCTATTAATACTATACATTAATGTGCAATAAACTTCAATGAATGAATAAATAGGTAAAAGTGCAATTTTCAAACATTAATAGATAATTCAAAACAAACATCCATGCGATTTAGTTTTGCATCCATGCATTTCAGTGCTGCATATATGCAATATGGTGTTAGTGCAATATTCAAACAATAAAAAGTTAAAAAATACAAAAGAACGCATCCATGCGATTTGGTGCTACATCCATGTGATTCTATGCAATTCAGTGCTGTGTTGCTGTGCAATAATCAAATTAACAGTCCGATTTAGTGTTGCATCCATGCATTTCAGTGCTGCATCTATGCAATATGGTGTTAGTGCAATTTTCAAACAATAAAAAATTAAAAAATACAAAAAAAACCACATCCATGCGATTTGGTGCTGCATCCATGTGATTCTATACAATTCAGTGCTGTGTTGCTGTGCAATGATCAAATTAACAATCCACAGATCTTCCACAATCCATTCATGTGTTATTGTCCCGTTTGCACCAGAAGGGCTGTCAGGTAAAGAGAGAGCATCTAAATTTACCTGACAGCCCTTCTGGTGCAAACGGGACTGCTGTGAGAAACAGAGGCACCAGTGCAAATCTATCCAGGACCCTGCATATAACATCGAACCGATAGAGGTTCTAAGGCGCATTCGGACCAAGCTTAATTGCAAGGTCACACGCCCTAAGGTGAGGGGCTATCATCTGGGGGGGAGCACTTGTATGAGCACACAGCTCTTTAGTTTGTGTTCACAATAACACATGAATGGATTGTGGAAGATCTGTGGACTGTTAATTTGATCATTGCACAGGAGGAACACAGCACTGAATTTTATAGAATCACATGGATGCAGCACCAAATCGCATTGGATGAGAACCTTCTTCCACGACAATGACCCAAAACATACCGGCAAGGCAACAAAGTGGCTCAAGAAGAAGCACATTAATGTCATGAAGTGGCCAAATCAGTCTCCAGACCTTAACCACTTCAGCCCCGGAAGGTTTTACCCCCTTCCTGACCAGAGCACTTTTTACAATTTGGCACTGCATCGCTTTAACTGCTAATTGCGCAGTCATGCAATGTTGTACCCAAACGAAATTTGCATCCTTTTCTTCCCACAAATAGAGCTTTCTTTTGATGGTATTTGATCACCTCTGCGCTTTTTATTTTTTGCTCTATAAACGGAAAAAGACCAAAAATTTTGGAAAAAAATTATATTTTCAACTTTTTGTTATAAAAAAAAAAAATCGAATAAACTCAATTTTAGTCATACATTTAGGCCAAAATCTATTCAGCCACGTCTTTGGTAAAAAAAAAAAAAAAAAAAAAAAAAAAGTCAATAAGCATATATTTATTGGTTTGCGCAAAAGTTATAGCGTCTACAGACTAGGGTACATTTTCTGGAATGTACACAGCTTTTAGTTTATGACTACCTATCTCATTTCTTGAGGTGCTAAAATGGCAGGGCAATACATCCCCCCCCCCCAAATGACCCCATTTTGAAAAGTAGACACCACAAGGAAATTGCTGAGAGGCACGTTGAGCCCATTGAATATTTTATTTTTTTGTCCCAAGTGACTGAATAATGACAAGAAAAAAAAAAAATATTTTACAAAAAGTTGTCACTAAATGATATTGCTCACACATGCCATTGTTATATGCAGAATTGCACCCCAAAATACATTTTGCTGCTTCTCCTGAGTACGGGGATACCACATGTGTGGGACTTTTTGGGAGCCTAGCCGCGTACGGGGCCCCCGAAAACCAATCACCGCCTTCAGGATTTCTAAGGGCGTAAATTTTTTATTTCACTCCTAACTACCTATCACAGTTTTGAAGGCGATAAAATGCTAAGATGGCACAACCCCCCCCCCCCCCCAAATGACCCCATTTTGGAAAGTAGACACCTCAAGCTATTTGCTGAGAGGCATGGTGAGTATTTTGCAGCTCTCATTTGTTTTTGAAAATGAAGAAAGAAAAGAAAAATGTATTTTTTTTTCTTTTTTCAAAACTTTGTGACAAAAAGCGTCTGCAAAATACTCACCATACCTCTCAGCAAATAGCTTGGGGTGTCTACTTTCCAAAATGGGGTCATGGGGGGGGCTGTGCCATCTGGGCATTCCAGGGCCTCCGAAACTGTGATAGGCAGTGAGGAGTGAAATCAAAAATGTACACCCTTAGAAACCCTGAAGGTGGTGCTTGGTTTTCGGGGTCCCGTACGCGGCTAGGCTCCCAAACAGTCTCACACATGTGGTATTCCTGTACTCAGGAGAAGCAACAGAATGTATTTTGGGGTGTAATTTCACATATGCCCATGGAATGTTTGAGCAATATATCATTTAGTGACAACTTTGTGCAAAAAAAAAAAAAATTGTCTTTTGCCCGCAACTTGTGTCACAATATAAAATATTCCATGGACTTGACATGCCTCTTAGCAAATAGCTTGGGGTGTCTACTTTCACAAATGGAGTCATTTGGGGGGGGGGGTTGAACTGCCCTGGCATTTTATGCACAACATTTAGAAGCTTATGTTACACATCATCCACACTTCTAACCACTTGAAGACAAAGCCCTTTTTGACACTTTTTGTTTACATGAAAAAAATTTTTTTTTTTTTTGCAAGAAAATTACTTTGAACCCCCAAACATTATATATTTTTTTAAAGCAAAAGCCCTACAGATTAAAATGGTGGGTGTTTCATTTTTTTTTTCACACAGTATTTGCGCAGCGATTTTTCAAACGCATTTTTTTGGGAAAAACACACTTTTTAAAATTTTAATGCACTAAAACACACTATATTGCCCAAATGTTTGATGCAATAAAAAGATGATCTTAGGCCGAGTACATGGATACCAAACACGACATGCTTTAAAATTGCGCACAAACGTGCAGTGGCGACAAACTACATACAATTTTAAAAGCCTTTAAAAGCCTTTACAGGTTACCACTTTAGATTTACAGAGGAGGTCTACAGCTAAAATTACTTCCCTCGATCTGACCTTCGCGGTGATACCTCACATGCATGGTGCAATTGCTGTTTACATTTGACGCCAGACCGACGCTTGCGTTCGCCTTTGCGCAAGAGCAGGAGGGAACAGGGGTGCTTTTTTATCTTATTTTTAAACTGTTCCTTTCATTTTTTTTTTTATAACTTTTATTGTTATCTCAGGGAATGTAAATATCCCCTATGATAGCAATAGGTAGTGATAGGTACTCTTTTTTGAAAAAATTGGGGTCTATTAGACCCTAGATCTCTCCTCTGCCCTCAAAGCATCTGACCACACCAAGATCAGTGTGATAAAATGCCTTCCCAATTTCCCAATGGCGCTGTTTACATCCGGTGAAATCTATGTCATGAAATGCTCGTAGCTTCCGGTTTCTTGGGCCATAGAGATGATTGGAGCCATTCTCTCTGATCAGCTCTATGGTCAGCTGGCCGAATCACCGGCTGAATTCTCGGGTTCCTTGTTGGGACAGAAGAGCCAGAGAAAACCATGGAAGATGGTGGGGGGGGCATTCCCTCCCACTGCTTGTAAAAGCAGTCTAGAGGCTAATTAGGATTGCTTTTACATGAAAGCCGCCTGCTGGCTGAAAAGAATGATACCAAGATGATACCTAAACCTGCAGGCATCATTCTGGTATAACCACTCAAAGTTCAGCAACATACCAGTACGTTGCTGGTCCTTGTTGGGCATATATTATAATCTTTTTTTTCATGCAGCCTGTGGGCTGAACGAAAAAAAGGAGATTGATCGGTGGGTATGCCCACCATTAGAATATCTCCCTTCATCCACCCACTTCTAATGATGGGCATACATGCACCATTTATATATGCCGAAGCATGGGGGCATCCGCCTCAAAAGTTAGGAGCAAATCGCTCCTCCGCCCCTGCTGCCCCCATGCTTCGGCATATATGCTCTTTTTTTTAACTGAGGTAGTAAAATCACCTCCGACAGCGCTGGAGTCACGGCTTTACGTATCGTGGGAGCAAACGCTGTTGCTGTCAAGATAAATAAATCCGTCCTGCAACTGAATGGCGCACCTGCTAAGCAAATGATGGTTAACAATAAAACAAAGTAACATTACAGTATAACAGTAAGACTTACCATACCTGCAAAGCAAATACAAAAAAAAAAAAAACATAGTAAAAAATAAAACATTTTTTAACGCAACCTGTGCCTAAAATATATATATGCCGAAGCATGGGGGCATCCACCCGCAAAATATATGCTTCGGCATATATGCTGAAGTATGTAACTGTGGTGGTGAAATCACCTCCGACAGCGATGGAGTCACAGCTTTATGTATCGTGGGAGCAAACGCTGTTGCTGTCAAGATAAATAAATCCGCGCTGCAGCTGAATGGCGTACCTGAAAACAAAAAAATGGTTAACAATAAAACACAGTAAACAGTAAAGTATAAAAAATTACATACCTGAAAAGCAAACATGATAAAACATAACAACAATAAAACATTGCAGAATAGAATACAGTAAAAAAGAGCAGAACAATAAAGAGAGAATAGAGAGAGAGAACAATAAAACGACAACTATTTTTGTTTTTTTTATTTTATATATTTTTTTGTGTATTTTTTTTTTTTTACATTTATTTTTATAACTGTACTTTTGTAACTGTTACCGTTCCAGGTTTGGGTCTCTCAAAATGCGATGGCATCTTGGGAGACCCTGTGAAAATGTGCCTAGTCTGTACAATGCTGTACACTACGCTAAAACTCAACTAATGTATGGTAACGCTCAAAACATTCACCAATGCAAAGACCAGGATTGTCAGGACAGGAGGGACAATAATAGCGGGTGTCATGCCTATATCCGTGCTTTCTGCAGACACGACATTTTCTTTGGGGGGCTCTTTGGGCAGGGGTACGCGGGAGGACATAAGGAAAATGCCTCTCATGCAGCCGGCTTACTGCATTTGGATTGGGAAGGTGAGGTGGAGCACCGTCTGGAAACAGAAGGGCTCTGACGATCTCTTCCTGGAATTTAAGGAAGGATCCAGTCCGTCCTGAAGCTCTGTATAGCACATGAGCGTTCAGCAAAGCCAATTGAAATAAGTATACAGACACTTTTTTATACCAGCGTCTGGCCTTACAGGCAACTAGGTACGCCCCTCCCATATTTTGGTTATATTCGTGGACACAGAGGGGTTTCTTCACAACACCAGTCGCCGTAGTAATTTGGACCGTCGTGTCTGCAGGAAGGGAGGTAAGAACGAAAACATTCTTATTATCTCTCCACTTCATAGCGAGCAAATTATTACACTGCAAGCAGGCTCTCTCCCCCAGCCTAAGACGGGAATCTACAAGCCGCTGGGGAAAGCCCCGGCGATTAGGTCGCACGGTGCCACATGCTCCAATCTGATGATCAAAAAGGAGACCTTAAAAGTGGCACAGTCGTGTAAAAATTGTCCACATATAAGTGGTACCCCTTTCCGAAAAAGGGTGACACCAAGTCCCACACAATCTTGCCAGCGCTTCCTATGTAGTCAGGGAAGTTTGTCGGCTCTACGTGGCTATCTTTTCCCTCGTAAACCATAACACTATATGCATAGTGCCTGTGGCCCTGTCACAGAGCTTATACATCTTGACCCTGTATCTGGCACGCTTGCTGGGAAGGTACTGTTTGAATGACAAGCGTCCAGAAAACTTAATCAGGGACTCATCAACGCAGACAACTTGATGGGGAGTAAACAAGTCTACAAAACGTTGGTTGAAGTGGTTTACGAGGGACATAATTTTGTAGAGCCGATCGTATCCAGGGTCTCCACAAGGACGACAGAGTTCATTGTTGTTGAAGTGCATGAACCGCAAGATCTGCTCGTATTGTGCCCTGGTCATGGAGGCAGAGAACAAGGGCATATGGTGAATTGGGTCAGTGGACCAATATGACCTCAACTCACTCTTTTTAGTTATGCCCATGTTGAGGGAAAGGCCCAGGAAGAGCTTAAATTCGGAAACCGTAATTGGTCTCCAATCTCTGGCAAGGGAGGACTGGGGAATAGTGGCGATGTGTTGACCAGCGTACAAATTGCTTTTGTCCACAATAGATCTATAGAGATCTTCAGTGAAAAACAGTGAATAAAAATCAAGTGGCGTAAAATCAACTGTTTCCACCTGAATGCTGGGTTGGCCAGTTAATGGGGGAAGTACGGGTGCTGCAGAAGTGGTGGGTTCCCAATTAGGATTGGCGAATGCAGCAGGAAGGGCACTATGGGCACGACGGGCCTGTGTTCGTCTTCTTGGTGGCAGTGGGACACTACTTGTGCTTGCCACCTCGCCAGCTTGAACTGCACTTATGGGACTCGCCACGTCACCAAGTGTTACTGCAGTGCTGGATGTACGACCAGGGTGTACTAGGCCGCTGGTGCTTGCCAGTTCACCAGAAGGAATAGTGACGCTAGTACTGCTCTGCTCCATACGAGAGCCCTGCGGCTCTTGCACTTCAACAGCAGAAGAAGAAGATTGGGGTCTGGTACGCCTGACCTTAGCAGGGACCACAACTCAGTCATCAGAGCTATCTGTCATGGACCCGCTGCTGTCTACAGGTACATAATCTGAGCCTGAATCTGACAGATGAGTGACTTCCTCTTCACTATCTGGCATGCTCAGAAACGTGTAGGCCTCTTCACTAGTGTACCTTCGACTTGCCATTTTGGGCTCTAAATTTAGTGGTACATTAGTGAGACTCACAGGCAAAAAAGCTCCTGACTGTTAGCGACTATCAAAACGCTACCAAAAAAAAATACTTACCTCCCTAACTAGCATCACCTGTGACACTAATACAGCGATCAGAAAAACGATCACTTAGTGACACTGGCGACGGGGGGGGATCACAGGGGTAAAACTTTATTAGGAGGGGTTAGGGGGGTACCCTAGACCTAAAAGGGGCCTAACACTAACTGCCCTACCACTTATAACTGTCACAAACTGACACCAATGCAATAATCAGAAAAAAAAAAAAAAACTGCTATTGGTGTCACTGTGACAGGGGGTACAGGGGGGTGATCGGGGGGTGAAAAGTGTGCCTGCTTGTTCTACTGTAAGTGTAGTGTTGGTGCAAACTTACTTGGATGTCTTCTCTCCTCAGCGCCGGAACGAAAAGACCGACTCGAGGAGAGATGACATCACTTTCTCTGCCGCTGTTTACATTACAGCAGCAGAGGAAGCCTGTCATTCGCCAGGAGCGATCGTGAGGGGGTGGCCATGAATCAGTGGCTTCCTCCTCACCTCGGATCGCTCCTGACGAGAATCCGACCGCCGCAGGCACCGGGAGGGGGTCCGATCGGAGCCCCCGCCCGCGGGCAGGCAGGGACGTACAGGTAAGCCCTTATGCCTGCCCATGCCATTGTGCCGACGTACATCGGTGTGCGGTGGTCGGCAACTGGTTAAAGACCACCCACCGCTCATCTACTGCGGCAGGACAGCTTTATTGCGCGAAACAACGTTCCTGCATGTCATTTCATGCAATAGATACTGTGGCCACGAGCCAATCAGCGGTTCCGGTGGACCCGATGTCCACTGACCACCCGTGATCGCTCCACAGAGAGGCAGAACGGGGATCTGCCTATGTAAACAAGGCAGATCCCCATTCTGACAGGGAAGTACACAGAGATCTTCTGTTCCTTGTAAGCAGGAACAGGGATCTCTGTGTTCTTCCTGTCAGTCCACCCCCCCCCCCCCACCCCCCCCCCAGTTAGAAAACACTCCCAGGGAACACACTTAACCTTGATCGCCCCTGATGTTAACCCCTTTTCCTGCCAGTGTCATTTAGACAGTAATGCCCCGTACACACGGTCGGATTTTCCGACGGAAAATATGTGATAGGACATTGTTGTTGGAAATTCCGACCGTGTGTAGGCTCCATCAGATTTTCCGACACACAAAGTTTGAGAGCAGGCTATAAAATTTTCCGACAAATTCCGTTGTCGGAATTTCCGATCGTGTGTACACAAATCCGATGCACAAAGTGCCACGCATGCTCAGAATAAATAAAAAGATGAAAGCTATTGGCTACTGCCCCGTTTATAGTCCCGACGTACGTGTTTTACGTCACCGCGTTCAGAATGATCGGATTTTCCGACAACTTTGTGTGACCATGTGTATGCAAGACAAGTTTGAGCCAACATCCGTCGGAAAAAATCCTAGGATTTTGTTGTCGGAATGTCCGATCAATGTCCGACCGTGTGTACGGGGCATAACAGTGCATTTTTTAAGCACTGATCACTGTATTGGTACCACTGGTGCCCAAAAAGTGTCACTTAGTGTCAGATTTGTCCGTCGCAATGTTGCAGTCCCGCTAAAAATCGCTGATTGCCATTACCAGTAAAAACAATTAAAAAAAAAAAAAAAAAAAAGTTCATAAATCTATCCCATAGTTTGTAGACACTATGACTTTCGCTCAAACCAATTAATATACGCTTATTGGGATTTTTTACCCAAAATAGGTAGAAAAATACACAATGGCTTGAATTAATGAAGCAATTAGATTTTCTGGGGATATGTGTTATAGCAGAAAGATTTTTATATATATATATATATATATATATATATATATATATATATATATTTTTTTTTTTTTTAAATTGTCTGTCTTTTGTTTATAGCGCAAAACATAAAAACCACAGGAGGTGATCAAATACCACCAAAAGAAAGCTCTATTTGTGGGAGAAAAGGACATTGGTTTTATAAGGGTAAAGCGTTGCACGACCGAGCAATTGTCAGTTAAACGGTTCCCGACCGGTTCACACAGATATACTGCGGCAGAATGGCTCCCCTGGGCAAAATCCCATATGGGTATGTCCATTCCTTTAGCCGCCACCAGAGGGCGCACGCCCGCTGCACGGCGGGGACCCGATGCGCTTGGCTGGCGGGCACGATTGCCGCCAGCCACACGCGATCGCGTGCATGAGTGACAGCACGGGGACTTGTGTGTGTAAACACACAAATCCCTGTGCTGTCAGGGAAGAGGAGCCATATCCTTTGTTCCTACTAAGTAGTCAATCCTATCCCCCCACAGTTAGAACACACTGAGGAAACACACAATTAACCGCTTGATCACCCCCTAGTGTTAACCCCTTCCCTGCCAGTGACATTTACACAGTAATCAGTGCATTTTTATAGCACACAAAAAAGTGTCAAAAGTCTCCGATCTGTCTGTCGCAATGTCGCAGTACCGCTAAAAATCGCAGATCACTGCCATTACTAGTAAAAATAAATAAATAAATAATAAAAACGCCATAAATCTTTCCCATAGTTTGTAGACACCATAGCTTTTGCGCAAACCAATCAATATACGCTTATTGCGATTTTTTTTTTTAATATGTAGAAGAATATATATTGGCCTAAACTGATGAAGAAATTCGTTTTTTTTTTTTTTTTTTAATTTGGGGGATATTTATTATAGCAAAAAGTAAAAAATATTGTTTTTTTGTTTTCAAAATTGTCACCCTTTTTTTGTTTATAGCGCAAAAAATAAAAACCGCAGAGTTGATAAAATACCACCAAAAGAAAGCTCTATTTGTGGGAAAAAAAGGGCGCAAATTTTGTTTGGGTACAGCGTCGAACGACTGCGCAATTGTCAGTTAAATCGACGCAGTGCCAAATTGTAAAAAGTGCTCTGGTCAGGAAGGAGCTAAAATCTTCCGGGGCTGAAGTGGTTAAAGTGGTTGTAAAGTCAGGATGATAAAACACTGTCAACTCTTTTGTTATATCAAGCTGTACAGCATGGTGTCCATTTTTTAAAATTCTAATTGTAAATACCTTCTCACAGCAAATGATTTGCTGTCAGTGACTTTCCTCGGCTTCCCTTTCCTCCATGTAAGGAATGCAGTGGGAGGGGCTGAGATAACCCTCTGACATCAGCCGGCCCGCAGAGAAATGTCATGTGACCGCTGTGAGATAAGGTATTTACGATTAGAGCTTTAAAAAAAACGGACATCTAGTAGTTTAGATCTTGATTAAACAGGGGATGCAAGCTACTTTTAAAAGGTATTTCAAGCAACAAGGAAGAGCAGTAGAAGGGAAGGGGAGGGAGGAGATTGCTCTCACACACAGGCATCAGAACTGACAGGCAGGGAGGGAGGGGGTGAAGGAGAGACAGAAAGCAGAGAGCAGACAGCGTGATGACAGAGGCACGTAGGCTGGCCACGGTATCATTGATCAGGAGCCCTGATTATCGTTGTCAGCAGAGACAGGGGGACACAGGAACAGGCAGGATCAGCCAGGTATATTACATTATACAAAAGGGACAAAATACACAGCACAAGAACTGTGCTATTTAACATGCTTTAAAAGGAACAGGATGTATATATATTCTTTTTAGGGTTACAAGTGCTTTAATCCTATAGAAAATTTATGGAGGGAGCTGAAACTTCCAGTTGCTAAGAGACAGCCAAGAAACCTTAAGGATTTAGAGAAGATCTGTAAAGAAGAGGGGACCAAAATCCCTCCTAATGCCGCGTACACACGGTCGGACTTTTCGGCTACAAAAGTCCGACAGCCCGTCCGACAAACTTTCGACGGACTGTTGGTGGACTTGCGGCGGACTTTCTAACGAACGGACTTGCCTACATACGATCACACAAAAGTCTGACGGATTCGTATGCGATGACGTACACCGGACTAAAATAAGGAAGTTGATAGCCAGTAGCCAATAGCTGCCCTAGCGTGAGTTTTTGTCCGTCGGACTAGCATACAGACAAGCGGATTTCTGGGTCCGGCTGAGTTACAACGTAAAGATTTGAAGCATGTTCCAAATCTAAAGTCCGTCAGATTTGCGACTGGAAAAGTCAGCTGAAAGTCCAGGGAAGCCCACACACGATCGGATTGTCCGCCGGATTTGGTCCGTCGGACTTTTGTAGCCGAAAAGTCCGACCGTGTGTACGCGGCATAAGAGGTGTGCAACCCTGGTCACTAACTACAAGAAAACTCTTACCTCTGTGCTTGCCAACAAGGGTTTCTCCACCAAGTACTAAGTCATGTTTTGCTTGGGGATAAAATACTTATTTTACTCACTGAACTGCAACTTAATTTATAGCATTTGTTTTATGTGTTTTTTTTTCCTGGAAATTATAGACCATTTATTTCTTTGTAAGTGAGAAAACTTACAAAATCTGCAGGGGATCAAATAATTAATTTTCCCCACTGTAAATGTATTAGTCACATATATAATATAGGGTTTTGAAAGTGTTTATGGCGCTGCTTATTTTGATGTGTGCCCCTTTAAATGCACCTAAAGTTAATGCACATGTGAAGTGATAAAAAATATAAAGTGATATATTGTGCATATTATGCAGTGATATGAATACCACATTTATCGGCGTATAACACGCACAGGCGTATAACAGGCACCACAATTTAAGGAGGGAAGTTTAAGTAATTTTTTTTTTTCCACAGCCCCCCCTCCCTCTGCACAGTACCCACTCCCCCACCTCTGCACAATGCACAGCCCCCACACCTCTGCACAATCTCCTCCTCCAATCTAAACCTACACTCCAAGGTAGGAGGAACTGGAGGAGGAGAGCAGCCAGAAAAGAAACGGAGCCATTGAGGTATTTCAAAGCTTTGTTTTACAATGACAGTGTAGGAGAACGGGTTGGCAAGTGATTTTTTTCTCAACTTTAGACTATGCAGACAGCGCTGTCCTAGGGCCAGGAAAGGCGGGGCGGCCGACCTGACACCCCCCAATTTGTGGCTCCCGAGGTGGACTGCCCAATCCCCCTCCCCCCGTTGGTAAAAAAAACAATATCTGTGTATAACACACAGGAACTGTTTACCCTCTATTGTCAGGGGAAAAAAGTGCGTGTTATACGCCGATAAATACATTACATTTCAAAATGATTCAAAGATCATAAAATAAGCAAACACTCAAAATATATATCTGTGCAAATTCATATGGAAAAATAGACTGTGTAATCAATCAGAAAAACATCTCTGCGCAAAAACACATGAGGTAAACACACAGTAAAGTGGCTGGCGCCGAGTCCAGAAATAAAGTGACAGGTGCTATGAAACAATTAACGAGTTCCCGACCGGCGCATGCCGATGTACGTCGGCAGAATGGCACGGCTGGGCAAATGGACTTACAGGTACGTCCATTTGAATTCCCCGCCATGCCATTGCGTGCGCGCCGCCGGCGCGCGCATGCGCCGGCCGGGAGCTCCATGAGTCGGGTCATGTGGAAAACAGCATCTCCCCGTTCTGCCTAGTGACAGTGTCACTCGATCTCTGCTCCCTGTCATCGGAGCAGAGATCAGTGATGTCACACACACAGCCCATCCCCCTACAGTTAGTAATCACTCCCCTAGGACATACTTAACCCCTCCCCGCCCCTAGTGGTTAACCCCTTCACTCCCAGTGTCATTTACACAGTAATCAGTGCATTTTTAATCGCACTGATCGCTGTATAAATGACAATGGTCCCAAAAATGTGTCAAAAATGTCCGACATGTCCGCCATAACGTCGCAGTCACAATAAAAATCGCTGATCGCCGCCATTACTAGTAAAAAAAACAATTATTAGTAAAAATGCCATAAAACTATCCCCTATTGAGTAAACGCTATAACTTTTGCGCAAGCCAATCAAACGCTTATCGCAATTTTTTTTTACCAAAAATATGTAGAAGAATACAATCGGCCTAAACTGAGGAAAAAAAATATTTTTTATATATTTTTGGGGGATATTATAGCAAAATGTAAAAAATAATGCATTTTTCAAAATTGTCACTCTTATTTTGTTTATAGCGCAAAAAAAAAAAAAATCGCAGACGATCAAATACCACCAAAAGAAAGCTGTTTGGGAGCCACGTCGCACGACCGCGCAATTGTCAGTTAAAGCGACGCAGTGCGAATAGCAAAAAACGCTCTGGTCAGGAAGGGGGTAAAATCTTCCAGGGCTGAAGCGGTTAAATACAGCAAAAAAGTGACATGTGCTTTGAAACAGTAAGGCCTCATGTACACTGCAGCTGATAAAACGGACATTTAGGAGCATTTGGCCATTTTTTCAGCAGTCCCTGAACTCTCATCTATGTTATCTTATGTGCATATGTACACTCAGTCGTTTATAGGAGTTTAGAGGCAGTTGAGCTTACTGGCATTTCTTTGAAAGCAGATATAAGCGTTTTTAAAGAGGAACATGTAAGATATGGGAAAAACACGGGAGAGGGAGAGGGAGAGAGAGAGAGAGAGAGAGAGAGAGAGAGAGAGAGAGAGAGAGAGAGAGAGAGAGAGAGAGAGAGAGAGAGAGAGAGAGAGAGAGAGAGAGAGAGAGAGAGAGAGAGAGAGAGAGAGAGAGAATCCATAGTTAAAGCTTTCTCTTCTCTCACAGAATGGCTGAAATGGTTAATAAGTTGGGAGGGTCTCCTGAAGTTATCTTTAACGACTTGCCGCCCGCCATATAGCAGAATGACGGCGGCAATATCCGGGTTTCAATATCCTGCGGGGGCGCGCATCGTGGCGATCGTTGTTGTGGTGTCAGTCTGACACACCACAACTCCGATCTAGGTAAAAAGTCTCTGACGGAGACTCTTTACCACGTGATCAGCCGTGTCCAATCACGGCTGATTACGATGTAAATAGGAAGAGCCGGTGATCGGCTTTTCCTCACTCGCGTCTGACAGACGCGAGTGGAGGAGAGCCAATCGGCTGCTCCTCTGACAGGGGGGGTCTGAGCTGATTGTTTATCAGCACAGCCCCCCCTCGGATCCCGCCCAGGACCACCAGGATGGCCAGCTACACTGGACCACCAGGTATGCCCCCCCTAGACCCCCAGGGAAATACTAATCTGTGCCCAGGCAGCTGCCAATCAGTGCCCACTCACAATGCCTACCACTGCCAGTGCCACCAGGGATGCCTATCAGTGCCTCATATCAGTGCCCAATGCCACCTATCAGTGCCCAGCAGTGCAGCCCATCAGTGCCGCCTATCAGTGCCCATCAGTGCCGCCTATCAGTGCCACCCATAAGAACCCATCTTTGCAGCCTTTTAGTGCCCAGTGTCGCCTATCAGTGCCACCTACCAGTGTCCATCAGTGCCCGCTCATTGGTGCCACCTCATTGGCGACGACTTATCAGTGCCCTTAGTGCCGCCTTATCAGTGTCCATCAGTGAAAGAGAAAACTTGCTTATTTACAAAATTTTATAACATAAACAAAAAGCAAAACTTTTATTTTTTTCAAAATTTTCGATTTTTTTTATTTGTTTAGCAAAAAATAAAAACCGCTGAGGTGATCAAATACCACCAAAAGAAGGCTCTATTTGTGGGAACAAAATGATAAAAATTCAGTTTGGATACAGTGATGGAGGACCGCGCAATTGTCATTCAAACTGCGACAGCGCTGAAAGATGAAAATTGGTCTGGGCAGGAAGGTATATAAGTGCCCTGTAATGAAGTGGTTAAAAAAATGCTTCCAACCTCCAATGCTCATAACTGCTGCTAAACTTGCATAAACCCAGTGTGTAAAAGCTGTACAATGGACGTTTTTCACTGTCAGGTATCAGTTGTCATTTTCCAGCAATCAGAAGAGGTTCTCAATTGCACTGTGTACATGAGATGAGGCCTAATTGAGTCCTTTAAAAAAAATTTTTATTTGAATTCATAAATCTCGCAGTGTGCCGGTGACTTCACACGTGGTCCCCCCGTTTTGGCCTCACTTACCAGAAGCTTTTCCCCTTTTAAGGGGTAAACCGCATTCACAGCACTCTTGTGGCTGTATACATACTCTGACTGGACTGGACTGGACTGTGGACTGACTGGGAGTACAGAGAGATTGCTGTTCCTGATCACTAGAAACAGACAATCACTCTGTACTCCTGTCAGAGTGGGGATCTGCTTTGTATACATTGGTGGATCCCCATTCTGCCTCTCCGAGGAGCGATCGTGGGTGGCCAGTGGACATCGTGACCCGCGCATCGGTTCCCCCGCTGTGCGGAAGGCGCACGGCCACAGTATCTCTCGTGCACGAAATTATGTACAGATACGTTGTTTCGCGCAATAGGGCCACCCTGCCGCAGTATATATGCGGTGGACAGTCCTCAAGTAATTAATCACTGTTTCATGGCACTCGTCACTTTGTTGACATGGCATCAGCCACTTTACCTCATGTGTTTTTGCACAGAGATGCATTTCTGATTGATTGCATAGTCTATGTTTCTTCATATGAATTTGTGCAGATATATATTTTGAGTGTTTGCTTATTTTATGATTTTTGAATCATTTGGAAATGTAAATATTCATTTCACTACATAATTTGCACAATATATCACTTTATATTTTTTGTCACTTCACATATGCATTAAACTTTAGGTGCATTTAAAGGGGCACACACCACAATAAGCAGCACCATATCCACTTTCAAAAACCTATATTAATCATTAAGTCTGCTTGGGGGCGTGGCCGGATATGATCGCGGCAGGACGTGTCTTCTAGGAGCTCCGGTTATCCTCCGCTAATCTATCCTGTTTGCAGCTGACTGAACGACCGCCGCTGGCTGAAAGTTTTCCTCTGACATAGGGGAGCTGGCTGGGATCACAACAATGCCTTCCTCGGCAGCAAAACGGCAAAATAAGCAGCATACACAGCCGCCGTCAGGTCAGAGACAACTGCGTTCTCAAGACAGCGTGGCGGCTGGCTCCTCCCATGCCTCTCCATTAGCTCATCCCTCACAGCTATTACCCTTTTGTATAACTTGACCCTCCCTCCTAGATTGTAAGCTCTAACGAGCAGGGCCCTCTGATTCCTCCTGTATTGAATTGTATTGTACTTGTACTGTCTGCCCTAATGTTGTAAAGCGCTGCGTAAACTGTCGGCGCTATATAAATCCTGAATAATAATCTTGGTATCAGTCATATATATGCTTCACAGCACGCCAAACCACTGACAACGAAGATGGCGCAGCACGCAAATACAACTCCTCAGGCACTGGAGGGCTCTCAAACTATACCTCAAGAAATAGAGGTGGACATGGAAGCCATAACGGGCCCAATCCTGGAAGCGATAGTGACTTCAAAGACAGAGCTTGTGGGTCGCATTGACTGCCTAGCATCAGAATGTAACCTTATTAGGCACGATCTTGATAAGATCAGGGGCAGGTTAACTACTACAGAGGACCAAATCTCGGAAGTGGAAGATGTTTCTCACACTCATGGCTCACACATATCTGAACTGAAGGATATGGTCCGATCACTTCAACATAGAGCAGATGACGCCGAGGACTGCCAACGCAGAAATAATGTAAGAATGATGCGGCTACCTGAGGGGGCGGAGGGGTCTAACCCATCAAATTTTGCTGAGCACTTTTTCAAATCACTACTGGCTTTGGGCGATCTCCCCCCCACATATGTGGCAGAGAGGGAGCATAGAGTCCCCACGGTTGCCAGGCCATCAGGAGCCCCTCCCCGCCCGTTTCTAGTCCGGTTTCTCAATTACAAGGACAGAGATATGTTGCTGGCTGAGGCGAGAAAACATAAGTAATTAAAATATGAAAACACCCGCATTATGCTATTCCCAGATTTTTCAGGGG
Organism: Aquarana catesbeiana; assembly: GCF_042186555.1. Classification (NCBI taxonomy): domain Eukaryota; kingdom Metazoa; phylum Chordata; class Amphibia; order Anura; family Ranidae; genus Aquarana; species Aquarana catesbeiana. The sequence goes on from NC_133326.1 coordinate 195,107,542, forward strand.
ATGCACAGCATAGGCGTCGCTCATTTACTGATGTTAAAAGAAGGCTTTGAGAAAAGGAGCTGAAATACAGCATGCTGTACCCCAGTCGACTTCAGGTTCAATATAAAGGCGCAGTGAAATTTTTCAAAACACCGCAAGATGCATGCGATTGTCATCATGGGTTCTGATCCAGCCAAACTCTCAATGGGCTTTTTCGTTAGTGGGCTGTTTGATAGTTATTGGTTTCTTTTCTGCACCAAAGATTGCCCTAATGCTGATTTTTCTGTCTGGTTGGGGCTATTGCCAAGCGGTGCCGAACTATCGACTCAGAGGGTTGAAGTCCTGCAGGTTTGTTTGTTACAGGGATCAAGCTATACCAGACAATTTCTAATTTTATTTTTTGTTTTTTTTGGTTCTGTTTGGGTTTTTTTCAATGGTTCAGAAGTTTCTGGTATAACAGCAGGGGAGGGATTTTTTGACCAATGCCATGAAATTTATATTAGATGTGCACATATATTACTCAGAGTATTTCTTTCCTCATGTGGGGCCTATGCACCCATTTCCTCTTGCTTACCAGCTATTTTGAGGTTGCTAGTTTGTTTTAACTTATGCAATGGATAGTAGGATTAAGTTACGGTCCTGGAATATCAGGGGCTTGAACAACAAATTTAAGAGAGCAACGGTTTTTTAATACCTCAAGCAGGTCAAACCACATATCGTCCTCCTCCAAGAGACTCACTTAGAGGGCAGTAAAATACTATCTTTACGCAAACACTGGATTCGAGGGCAATCCACTCCACATACTCCTCATATGCTCGTGGGGTTTCTATCCTAATCAGCAAAGCAATTGCATGTACAATCCACCAGGTGATCACAGACCCAGGGGGACGATATGTGGTAGTTCTCTTATGCCGCGTACACACGGTCGGACTTTCTATTCTACTTGGTCCGGCACACTTTCCGACGGACTTTGTCCGCCAGGTGCGCCGGACTTTAAAACGGACGGACTTGCCCACACACGCCCGGACTTTCCGGCAGGCTAAGTCCGCCCGTCTTTCCGACGGACTTTCGCCGGAGTTCCGGCGGACTTTCAGAATGAACGGACTTGCCCACACACGGACAAGTCCGTTCATTTTGAACGTGACTCAGGTGCGACGGGACTAGAAAAGGATGTCAATTTTGCCGCTTTTATCGGCGAGATTGACACCTTGCGAGCCCCGTCGCGGGGCATACCAGGCCCTTAGGTCTGGTATTGATTATAAAGGGAACCCCCCTACGCCGAAAAAAACGGCGTGGGGTCCCCCCTAAAATCCATACCAGACCCCAATCCGAGCACGCAGCCTGGCCGGTCAGAAAAGGGGGTGGGGACGAGCGAGCGCCCCCCCCCCTCCTGAACCGTACCAGGCCACATGCCCTCAACATGGGGGGGTGGGTGCTTTGGGGGAGGGGGGCCGCCCTGCGGGCCCCCCCCACCCCAAAGCACCTTGTCCCCATGTTGATGAGGACAAGGGCCTCTTCCCGACAACCCTGGCCGTTGGTTGTCGGGGTCTGCGGGCGGGGGCTTATCGGAATCTGGGAGCCCCCTTTAATAAGGGGGCCCCCAGATCCCGGCCCCCCACCCTATGTGAATGAGTATGGGGTACATGGTACCCCTACCCATTCACCTAGGGAAAAAGTGTAAGTAATAAAACACACTACACAGGTTAATATTTTATTAAACAGCTCCGGGGGGGATCTTCCTCCGGCTTCGGGGGTCTTCTTCCGGCTTCGGGGGTCCCTCCGCTTCATCTTCTCCCGGCGTCCGGTTGGTTCTTCTCCGCTCTCTTCTCTCCAGTTCTTCGGCCGGCTCCTCTGCTGTCTTCAGGTAGCTCTCTTGCCAGCAGAGGTCCGGACTTCTTGTCTTCTTCTCTTCTCCAGATGTTGACACGACGCTCTCTCCGGCTGGACTGCTCTCCGAGGGCTGCGTTGTGACTTATATAGGCGGAGACCCCGCCCCCTTTTGATGTCACAGTCCCTGGGCATGCTGGGACTGTGACGTTTTAGGGGGCGTGGTCACTGGGTGATGTTGACCACGCCCCCTAAAACGTCACAGTCCCAGCATGCCCAGGGACTGTGACATCAAAAGGGGGCGGGGTCTCCGCCTATATAAGTCACAACGCAGCCCTCGGAGAGCAGTCCAGCCGGAGAGAGCGTCGTGTCAACATCTGGAGAAGAGAAGAAGACAAGAAGTCCGGACCTCTGCTGGCAAGAGAGCTACCTGAAGACAGCAGAGGAGCCGGCCGAAGAACTGGAGAGAAGAGAGCGGAGAAGAACCAACCGGACGCCGGGAGAAGATGAAGCGGAGGGACCCCCGAAGCCGGAAGAAGACCCCCGAAGCCGGAGGAAGATCCCCCCCCGGAGCTGTTTAATAAAATATTAACCTGTGTAGTGTGTTTTATTAATTACTTACACTTTTTCCCTAGGTGAATGGGTAGGGGTACCATGTACCCCATACTCATTCACATAGGGTGGGGGGCCGGGATCTGGGGGCCCCCTTATTAAAGGGGGCTCCCAGATTCCGATAAGCCCCCGCCCGCAGACCCCGACAACCAACGGCCAGGGTTGTCGGGAAGAGGCCCTTGTCCTCATCAACATGGGGACAAGGTGCTTTGGGGTGGGGGGGGCCCGCAGGGCGGCCCCCCTCCCCCAAAGCACCCACCCCCATGTTGAGGGCATGTGGCCTGGTACGGTTCAGGAGGGGGGGGGGGGGGGGGCGCTCGCTCGTCCCCACCCCCTTTCCTGACCGGCCAGGCTGCGTGCTCGGATCGGGGTCTGGTATGGATTTTAGGGGGGACCCCACGCCGTTTTTTCGGCGTAGGGGGGTTCCCTTTATAATCAATACCAGACCTAAGGGCCTGGTATGCCCCGCGCTCGCCGCAATAGGAAAATTTGTTTTTCCTATTGCAGCGAGCGCGAGATGCAATACCCTGCCCTCGTGTCGCATCTGGTCCGTCGGACCAGCATACACACGAGCGGGCTTTCCGTCAGACCAGCACACACACGAGCGGACTTTCCGCCCGAAACTGAGTCTGGCGGAAAGATTTAAAACTTTCTTCAAATCTAGGTCCGGCGGGCTTTTGGGAAAAAGTCCGCCGGAAAAGTCCGCCGGCGCCCACACACGGGCGGATTGTCCGGCACACTCTGGTCCGCCGGACCAAGTATGCCGGAAAGTCCGACCGTGTGTACGCGGCATAAGAACTGTTCAATACTGAAATCCTGATGGTGAGCATATACTTACCTCCTCCCTTTCAGGTCAAATTATTGTATGATTTAATGGTAACGTTGGCTCCTTATCTGCATCTTCCATTGCTTGTTGTTGGAAATGTTAATGCTATTTTGGACCCGGGGCTGGACTCCTCAAATGCTGCTAGACCAGCATCGGTGGACCTCCGCTCCTGGGCAACCATGGCGGATATGACTGAAATATGGAGGTGGAAGCATCCGGACGCCACATCTTATTCTCATCTATTTTCCACACACAAATCATCAGCCAGAATTGATTTGGCTTTCGGTAATGCTTCTCTCCTAAAACATGTGTATGAGTTGGAGTACATGTCAGGTGGAATCTCAGATCATAACCTGCTTATGGTCACCCTTGGCTTTCCCCTAGGGCTGGTTGCTGGAGGACCAGGTAACTACTCATGTTCACAAATCCATAGACATGTACTGGGAGGTCAATGAAGGTTCAATAGAACCCCCCTTGGAGTGGGATGCCTTTAAGGCAGTGGTGAGAAGTGAGTGCATCTCTGCTATTAAATCAGCAAAAAAGGACAGAGGTCAGGAGGGTAAACTGCTATTAGCCAAAGAGAGAGAAGAAGCAAAAACTCATGCAGACTCTCCCACAGAAGTAAGCTATACGTCCCTATTGGAAACTAGAAGCTTAGTTGCTTTACATTTTTCTAACCTAGCTCACACTGAGATCAGACAAAGGACTGAGACTGTTTGCAGAAGGGGACAAGAATGGGAAGCTGCTGGCCAACCTAGCTGCTGACCAAATGACACCTGTTAGTATCCCTGTAGTGAGAGATGGAGGTGGGTCTTTGCTCACTAGTCCAGGAGAAATCTTGCAGGAATTTGTTAAGATTTTATTCATTGCTATACTCGCCCATCCCTCCATATGACCCTCTGGAATTGGAAGGGTTACTGCGAAACCTTTCCATGCTAAAATTGTCAGATTCAGATGCTGCATTCTTAGATGACCCTATTTCTATAATGGAAATAGAGGCAGCTATGCTTGCTTTCCCTCCCCAGAAGGCGCCGGGCCCAGACGGGTTCCCCGTGGATTTCTATAGGGCTTTCAAGTCCCAATTGGCCCCTAGATTAAACAAACTTTTTTTTATTTTAAACAAAGTTAGATTAAACAAACTTTACACAAATTGTTGGAAGCAGGGAGTTTTGCCAGCGTCGACGATGGAGGCTTATATAGTGCTCCTCCTGAAGCCAGGCAAAGATCCTACAGAGTGTTCCTTGTATCGCCCTATAGCATTACTTAATAAGGATCTGAAGATCCTTACTAAGATCTTGGCATCAAGAGTGGCTAAGGTTCTTCCAATGGTGGTGGACATTGACCAGACGGGTTTCATGCCTGGAATGTCAACAGACAGGAATCTAAGGAGATTGTTCACACATCTCCAACTAGACGTCTCTGAATCACCAGCTAAGGTCATTGTCTCCATTGACATTGAAAAAGCATTTGACTCTGTAGATTGGCAGTACATGCACAAGGTCCTGGAGGCGATGGGTTTTCGGTCCTGGGTTCCGTCGTTGGATCACGATGCTGTACAGTGTCCCAAAAACTGCAATCCGGCTGGGCTTAGTGGTCTCAGATTTTTTTATAATTGGGAGGGGCACCCGACAAGGATGTCCACTGTCCCCTTTTATCTTCACCCTGATGATGGAACCCATGGCTAGGGCGTTAAGACGGTCTGCGGAGGTAGAAGGGATTCAAGTGGGGATGATTACAGATTGTGTTGCACTTTATGCGGATGACCTGCTTTTGTTCCTCAGAGATCCGGGGCCCTCGCTCAGGGCTGCCCTAGTAATTCTGGATAGGTTCGCCTCCTTTTCAGGTCTACGTGTGAACTGGAGCAAGTCGTCTATCTTACCATTGGGTCCCAGGGCATTAGCACAGAGAGATGATGCTCTGCCACTGCAGTGGGTCTCCTCCTTCACTTATATTGGTGTTAAAATAACTGCCAATATTCAGGACTATATGACACTAAACCTTCTCCCACTGGTCACTAGATTGAAACAAGAAACTCAGGTCTGGAAGAAACTGCCTCTTTCACTGTTGGGTAAGGTTAGCCTGATTAAAATGAAATTTTTATCTGTCATACTATATTTTCTGCGTCACTCTCCTAAATGGATCCCAAAAACTTTTTATGACACACTTAATGGCATAATAGGATAATTTATAGGGTCCCCGCAATCACCTCGTATAAGTATTACAATCCTGCAAGAGCCATGGGGACAGGAAGGTTTGGCGCTTCCAGACTGGAAAAAGTATTATCTGGCTGGACAGATGGTGTTTGCTAGGAGATGGCTGACGGAGGATAATGGGGATTCAGCTACAGTTTTGGAGGCGGCACTCTTGGGGTCATATTTGAGCCTAAGACTGGCCCTTTACAGGGACCCAAAATCAGGCCTACCCTTGACTGTTACGATGAAAGCTACTATTAGGGCCTGGGAGGTTTCTACTACCCTAGTATCACCTAGTTATTTGGGTGTCACACCTTCAGCCCCACTCTGGATGAACCCGAATTTGTCGCATTTTTGCTCCCTCCCGAATCCAGTGTTGTGGGCCCCGGTAGGGGGGTGAAGGTGTTGGAAGATATCACCATGGAGGGGGATCTTATCACATTCGATCAGCTAAAGGCGAGACATAATCTGCCAAACTCCACCTTTTTTCGATACCTGCAGCTGCGTCACACTTTTGGGGCGCAGTTCAGTGACTGAAGAGTGGAATTTCTTCCCTCAACACTTGAAACGCTCCTGAAAGAAGAAGATCTAGCAAAACCATTATCAAGTCTTTATTTAAAAAAACTCCACAGGGAATAACCAGATGTAAATATCGGTGGGTGAAGGAAATTCCAGACATTCAAGGGGAGGATTGGGAGGATATGTGGGATCATCCATTTAAACATTTGGTCTCCGCTAGGGACCATTTAATTTAGTTAAAATTTTTACACCGCATTTATCTCACCCCAGCTAGGCTATCCCGCATATACTCATCCACCAGCAGTCAATGCTGGGGGTGCATTCATTCCCCAGCGGATGCGGAACAAATTTTCTGGAAATGCTTTCAAATACAATGTTTTTGGATAGAGGTCACTGGTTGTTTGTCAGAGGTATTAGGCATTCCGATTCCTGTGACTCGTAGAGTCTGCCTTATAGGATTAGTGGAAGAAGTGGTACCATCTCTGGCGCACCGCACTTTGCTCAATATAGGGTTATTTTACGGTAGAAAAGCTATTCTGCTGAAGTGGAAAAAGTTCAAAGCACCCACACTGTCATTCTGGAAGGAATTGATTAATTCGGCGATACCCCTTTACAAAGCCACTTATAGGGTCAGAGGATGTCAAAAAAAGTTTCATAAAGTATGGCAGGCATGGCTTGACTCATCAACAACAGTAGGTTAATTAATCAACTAAAGAGAAGGATTAGTACTGGAGGTTGGTCGGGTCTTAAAGGAATGAGCATCAAGCGATTTTGTGATCAATTAGGTCCCCTCTTGAGGTATATTGATTAAATTGTGTATTGAGGAATGAAGTATGAATATTACACAGGGTCTTATGTTGCACATTGTTGAGAATCCGACTTGTGGTTATTGGTCAGGGTACGGGGAGGGGGGTTAAGGGGTTTTTTTTGGATTATGTTTAAACCATAATTGTTAGGCCCTGCGTGGCCTGTCTCGGGATGGGTATGTTGCCCTCCCGGGGAAATGTTGTATATGCCTTATGAAAAAACTCAAAAAGATTGTTTAAAAAAAAGAAAAATCATTGAGTCTGCTTCACAGTAGTCCCAGTGGGGGTAGCAGCTTACAGCACTTTTCGTTTAACCTCGTTTTGGTCCATAGCGCAGAACATTCTTCCCATTTTATATTAGTCACATATACTCCCTAAAATTATATTTCTTATTGGACATAGTGGGCGGGCCTATATGGGTATGGGGGGGGGGGGGGCAGTACCAGCAAGGCTGTTCCAGTGTTCAATCACCTGATAGTAGAAGCACATAACCCCCCATGGTCTAAGAAACAATTTCTGTGTCTTGTAGTAATACTTTAGTTCTACTTTAAAGTATCTAAACCAAAAAAGTAATATTTTGCAGCTTACTAGTCCTTGATGTGGTGGCTGCATTTCTTTTTTTTTCAAGTGTCTTTTTTTATATAATTTAACGTGATAATTCTACAAATAGCCACCCAGAGACAGGGAGTTTTATTTCACATCTCCACTGTATCTACGGAGAGAGTAATGGTTGCCACCTAGGTTACTACTATTACATGGGGGACAGAGCAATTTGTGGATTACAGAAGATACTTAGGAATAGATACCTAGGAAAGTGTTCCTTCAGGGCAGCTTACAGGAAGTGGATTTTTAAGAGTAGACTAGTTTTACATAAGAATCAAAAATCCTTATTCCGGAACATGCTGTAATATTCTATCATTCTAGATATATGGACCGATACCGAGCATTTGCACGAGTACTTGCGCAAATGCTCCCGATGCCTGATCCGATACCTCGGAGAGATTAGGCAACCCAGTGCAACCCGAAGTCAGCGGTTGGCAGTGACGCTCTGTGTCGACGTCAGTGGTTAGACATCCCCACGCCCAACTTGGTACACCCTGCACTCGGCCACAGTAAGCCAGCAGCGGACATTTTGTTACACCCAGCCCATATAGTTCGGGCTGGGTGTAACAAGATGACCGCTGCTGCTTTTATACGGCCAGTGCAAGGAGTACCAAGATGGGCATCGCAGGCAGCCTTTCCTCTCATGGCATTTCAGTGCCTGCCCATCAGTGCCCAATGCCCATAAGTGCCGCCTATCAGTGCCAGCTATCAGTGCCAGCCACCAGTCAGTGCCAGCCGTCAGTGCCATCCATCAGTCAGTGCTGCATATCAGTACCACCTAATCTGTATTGTGCTTTGAAAACGGTCACATGACATTTAAAAAAAAAAAAATGATCAGTAATCGGTATCGGCGAGTACTTGAAAAAAAAAAGCATCAGTACTTGTACTCGGTCTTAAAAAAGTGGTATCAGGACAACCCTATTCAAGATCCAGCAAATCGTATCCAGACCATTCAAAGCGTCTTTTGTTCATTTTTGCCACTTTCATGTTGCCTCTATGCTGCCTATTTGCCATCAACTTCTTTTTCCTGTGCTAGCCCACCAATGATGTACTTCCCACAGCTCAAAATATTGTATTGCATATGTACAAAATAGAGTGCATGATGTCATATGCCTCGTTTCGCAGTTGTGCCTTGCAACATTACATTCATCTATTTTAATAAAGTCTTCCCCTGAGAGTAATATTGTTGGGCGCATGTGCGATATGAGGTGCATGACATCACCTACTTCATTTAGTGCATGCACAGTATCACAATATTGGGAGATCTTGCAGTTTAGTAAAGTCTCCCTGAAACCACTGGTAATATTGCCTTTATGAGGCCATGCCTATGTCACTAGTACCTCAGACGAACCAGGAAGTTGAAACAAAAAGCAAAAGAAAACATCTTTTTATTCTTAAGAATTGATCCGCTTTAATTTAATTATTTAATAAAACAAACAATCATTATGCAGATAGAAAATATTTAGATTAAATACTTGTACTTAATTAAAATCACATACTTTCTGTTTCTGTCTTTCTCGTTTGAAAAGGATTCTATTCCTGTTGGAAAAAAAGGTCACATATTAAAGTGGAATTAATCCCTGCATACCAGAAAAACACACATTCTGATTAACAAAGTTCAACACGAGACTAATAAAGGCACTATGTGGATATATCCTTTACCTACCTTTTGTTATCTGTCTTTTTCCAACACCCCAACTGTTCTGTTTCAAGCATTGCTTTATACAGTATTTCACAAAAGTGAGTACACCCCTCCCATTTTTATAAATATTTTATTATATCTTTTCATGTGACAGCACTGAAGAAATTACACTTTACTACAGTGTAAAGTAGTGAGTGTACAGCTTGTATAACAGTGTCAATTTGCTGTCCCCTCAAAATAACTCAACACAGCCATTAATGTCTAAACTGCTGGCAACAAAAGTGAGTACACCCCTAAGTGAAAATGTCCAAATTGGGACCAAAAGTGTCAATATTTTGTGTGGCCACCATTCTTTTCCAGCACTTCCTTAACCCCCTTGGGCATGGAGTTCACCAGAGCTTCACAGGTTGCCACTGGAGTCCTCTTCCACTCCTCCATGACGACATCATGGAGCTGGTGGATGTTAGAGACCTTGCGCACCTCCACCTTTCGTTTGAGGATGCCCCACAGATGCTCAATCAGGTTTTGGTCTGAAGACATGCTTGACCAGTCCATCACCTTTATCCTCAGCTTCTTTAGCAAGGCAGTGGTCATCTTGGAGGTGTGTTTGGGGGTCATTATGTTAGACTATTGCCCTGCGGCCCATCTCCGGAGGGAGGGGATCATGCTGTGCTTCAGTATGTCACAGTACATGTTGGCATTCATGGTTCTGTAGCTCCACAGTGCCGGCAGCACTCATGCAGCCCCAGACCATGACACTCCCACCACCATGTTTGACTGTAGGCAGGACAAACTTGTCTTTGTACACCTCACCTGGTTGCCGCAACACATGCTTGACACCATCTGAACCAAATAAGTTTATCTTGGTCTCATCACACCACAGGACATGGTTCCTGTAGACAATGTCCTTAGAATTTGGTAAAAAGCAGGAGTAGTTATGGCGCTGCCCTTGTGGGGTTAGAAAACATTTTTTTCTATTAGTGGACAATTTCACTATATATTACCTGGTGTACATAACTCCTATAGATCTAGAGTATTATTCTTAAAAATTATATTTATGAGCGGAAAAAACAAAAAAAAAAACAAAACCTATATGTACCAAAATAACGTGAGTGTTTTAGATCTGGAATCTGTGACTGGTACTCGGTTACTAATAATCACATTGTAATAAAAGTGAAATATCAACATGAAATTATTTCCACAAAGTGCATTTGTGCTAAACCAGTGCTATAAATGTCATAAAGTGACTGCTGCTAAATCATACAGAATCATACAAAATGTCCAGTGCTATGAATTCCATAAAGTGACTGGTGCTAGATCATACAAAATCATACTAAATGTCCAAAATAAAAGGTGACTGATGTGTTTTTATTTTGGTAAAAAGCAGTAGTTATGGCACTGCCCTTGTGGGGTTAGAAATTTTTTTTTCCTATTAGTGGACAATTCCTCTATATATTACCTGGTGTATATAACTCCTATAGATCTAGAGTATTATTCTTAAAAATTATTTTGCTTTTTGCTTCACTCATAAATATAATTTTTAAATATAAATTTTTAAATATAATTTTATATAATATAATTTTTATAAATATAATTTTTAAGAATAATACTCTAGATCTATAGGAGTTATGTACACCAGGTAATATATAGAGGAATTGTCCACTAATAGGAAAAAAAAATTTCTAACCCCACAAGGGCAGCACCATAACTACTCCTGCTTTTTACCAAAATAAAAAACACCTCAGTCACCTTTTATATTGGACATTTAGTATGATTTTGTATGATCTAGCACCAGTCACTTTATGGAATTCATAGCACTGGACATTTTGTATGATTCTGTATGATTTAGCAGCAGTCACTTTATGACATTTATAGCACTGGTTTAGCACAAATGCACTTTGTGGAAATAATTTCATGTTGATGATATTTCACTTTTATTATAATGTGATTATTAGTAACCGAGTAAAAGTCACAGATTCCAGATCTAAAACACTCACGTTATTTTGGTACATATAAGTTTTTTTTGTTTGTTTTTTTTTTTTTCGCTCATAAATATAATTTTTAAGAATACTACTCTAGATCTATAGGAGTTATGTACACCAGGTAATATATAGTGGAATTGTCCACTAATAGCAAAAAAAATTTTTCTAACCCCACAAGGGCAGCGCCATAACTACTCCTGCTTTTTACCAAATTCTAATACACTCCACTTAGGTGGTATTGTATCTGTAGAGGCAGCAGCCCCATATCCTAACTACACTCAACCACTGCGCGGATTTACCCCATATATCAATGTCCTTAGTCTGCTTGTCTTCAGCAAACTGTTTGCGGGCTTTCTTGTACATCATCTTTAGAAGAGGCTTCCTTCTGGGATGACAGCCATGCAGACCAACTTGATGCAGTGTGCAGCATATGGTCTGAGCACTGACAGGCCGACCCCCACCCCTTCAACCTCTGCAGCAATGCTGGCAGCACTCATACGTCTATTTGCCAAAGACAACCTCTGGATATGATTCTGAGCATGTGCACTCAACTTCTTCGACCATGGCGAGGCCTGTTCTTTTTTTCAGATCCTCAGAGAGTTCTTTGCCATGTTGAACTTCCATGGACCAGTATGGGAGAGTGAGAGCGATAACACACCTGCTCCCCATTCACACCTGAGACCTTGTAACACTAACGAGTCACATGACACCGGGGAGGGAAAATGGCTAATTGGACCCAATTTGGACATTTTCACTTAGGGGTGTACTCACTTTTGTTGCCAGCGGTTTAGACATTAATGGCTGTATGTTGAGTTATTTTGAAGGGACAGCAAATTTGCACTGTAATGCTGCGTACACATGATCGGAATTCTCGTCGGAAAAATCTACGATGGTTTTTCCGACGGAATTCCGCTCAAGCTTGTCTTGCATACACACGGTCACACCAAATTCCGACCGCCAAGAACGCGGTGACGTACAGCACGTACGACGGGACTAGAAAAGGGAAGTTCAATAGCCAGTGCGCGACCCTTTGGGCTCCTTCTGCTAATCTCGTGTTTATCTCGTGTTAGTAGAAGTTTGGTGAGAGACGATTCGCGCTTATCAGACTCGTGCTTTTTCAGATCATTTTACTGCTGTTCAGTTTGTGCTTGTGGGTTTGTATCTGGTTTTCAGTGCGTGTAGTCAGTTCGTATCTGTTTTTCAGTGCGTTCTTGTCTGCTCGTTACTGATTTTCAGCTCGCTCTTCACAGGCCTTGCTGTTCTTCAGTGCGTTCTGTTTAGTTCGTTCTGACCAGCCGACCGTTTTGAAGCCATGTTGCGGGTACGTGCTCGTCGTAGAGTTCGTGCTGTGCGGGGGCTTGGTGTTGGGCTTCAAGCTTTAACACAAGCCCACTCTATGAACAGGGCAAGGAGGATTTCATGGACCAAGAATTGGTTGCTCCAGTGTGGCCAATTCTCTCACATGCCTTTGCTGCGGGAGATCCAGGAGAATAACCCTGATGATTTCAGGAATTTTGTCCGGATGATGGACCCCGTTTGTTGGCTTTGCTTTCCCTTTATATCAGCAGGCAGGATACCTGCATGTGGCAAGCCATCACTCCGGAGCAGAGGCTAGTCGCCATGTTGCGGTACTTGGCGACTGGGAGAAGCCTGCAGAACCTTAAGTTCTCGACAGGCATCTCCCCCCAGGCTCTGGGGATCATTATTCCAAAGACCTGTTCTGCCATCATTCAGGTCCTGCAGAAGGACTATATTAAAAGGTAAGATTTCTCCTTTATCACATTCTATGTATTTAAATGTTTGCTAATGTATTGTATTTCTTTCAACATTCCCTAATTACCATGATTGGAATATGCTGTGAATGTCCCCTTTGTACTCATGCATGCTTGAATTTTTAAAAGTTTGTTTTTTGTCCTTCATGCACATTTGCCTTCACTAACCTCCCCAGCATGCTATCCTGGGCCCCATACACACCTAGCCTAGTCACTTAATGTACTTTGTCAGCTCCATTGTAGTACTTTACCCTAAACACCCCCTAAAATGTGTACAAATGTTATTTGTGTCCTTAAATTCATGCATAGTGCCAGAGGTTTTTTTTGGGGGGCCCAAACTCATTTGAAACCCTCCCTCCACCCCAACCGCTAAGTAAACCGATACCAATACTCTATCTGCTGTAGTGAAAGGGCCTGCCTGAATACTTTCAAATGGTACTGTTTAAAGTTTTGTTCTCCTATTATCTTGATAGGTAATTGCAGAATGTAAAAATGTGCTTCAATTTTTACAGTGTGTATTTATATTTTTGTATTATGACACTTCTTACCTGTCCAGTGGGCTGCAATAGTGTAAGTAATGAGGGGCTGGCCAAAGTAACACACATTATTTATGCATTCAGCTCTCAATGAAGTGGAGAGGGTTACCTGTCCAAAACATAACCCCCCCCCCCTAAAATATTTCCAAGGGGCCATCAGAGGGGGTGAGGAATCTGATAAGTGGACCTTATATTTTTGCCTTTAAATACTCCTTAAAGTGGAGTTCCACCTACTTTTACAACTCTTCAGCATCCCTCACTAAGCTGTGCACTGTAAAGGAATTGGATATTTTTACAAAAATTTTCTCAGCACCTACTGTATATTTGCTGTATTCATTTTTCACTTCCTCCTCCCTGGCCGCGGCCCATCGCATTATTTCCTGTTTGCAATGCCTTCTGGGAAGGGGCGGCAACTTCCTCTGACACTGCCGTTGCTATGGAAACTTGACCTGAAACCTATTACTGTACACTGCAACATGTGCAAGGTTGAGATCCAGGAAGAAATACAGTCTGGCTTCAGATGCCCACACTTAAGATGGCCACGGCCTGCTGTAAGTTTATAAAATAACAAACTACTGCTATAAACTAACAAAACAGACCTTAGTTTACAGACTGACTTTACTAGAATACATTAGGCTTGTGTATTATAGGGGTATTTTTACTTAAAAAGTATAATTTCGTCCGGAACACCACTTTAAAATAAATGTTATACTGATGTTGGCCAAGAATGTTTGTGTCTAATCTGCTTGCAATGTTTATGTGCAAAATGACTAATTTTTTTCCTTGTTTGACTCCACAGTTTCCTTCAACGCCACAGGAATGGCAGACCGTGGCTTCCCAATTTGCCCAGCGGTGGGACATTCCTAACTGTGGAGGGGCAATCGATGGGAAGCATGTCCACATTGTCCCACCACCCCATTTGGGGTCATACTATTATAATTACAAGGGGTTTAATAGTATTGTGTTGATGGCGGTGGTGTCGGCGACATGAGTCTCTGTATGTGGACGTGGGGAGGAATAGCCGGATGTCGGAGTATTTGCCCTGACCGAGTTCTATCGACGTCTCAAGAGTGGTGGCTTGGGATTGCCACCTCTGGAGGAGAACGTCGAAGGACTGCCATTTGTCTTCGTCACAGATGAGGCATTCGGTCTGGGCGACCACGTGATGAGGCCATTCCCCCAGAGGACCCTCACCCCGGAGAAGAGGATTTTTAATTACAGGCTGGCCAGAGCCAGAAAAGTCGTGGAGAATGCATTTGGGATACTGGCCAGCCAGTTCCGCCTATTTCAAACAGCCATAAATATGGCAGAGTATAAACTAAATCACATAATTTTATGTTGCTGCATCCTGCATAACTTTTTGAAATGCAATAATCCTAATTATGTTGCCTCGGTTGGGCCTGAGGCTGGACTTCAGAAAACAATGACGGCCCTGGAAGCTGGCCGTCCTGGCTTGCCCCCCCAAAGCGCCCATGAAGTGTGAGAAAAATATGTAGAATATTTTACGGGTGGGGGGGCATTGCTTTGCCAGCAAATTTGTAATAAATGTTCTCTTTTATCAGATAAAATCTTGATTTTCATTTACTGCTTGGGTTTATTTTTGATGTCTCCTAGGTTCTCCTAGTGCACCTGTAGTGCCAAGTGGTTTTTCCATTTTTAAATAACACCCATTGTCACTGTAAACACCAACTTAACGCAAAAACTGGTATTGATCATTGAAAGAAGCCACACATTGTTGAGTATAAAATCTTTTATTACGTGCACATGCACGTTGTAAAACATATTTTTGTTAAAAACCCAAATTCTTCATTTCATAAATTTTCAGCTTTTTTTTAGGGTACATAAACAGTCATGTTTCAAAACACAACATACACAACTCTGGAACTTACAAAGTTCAACACTGAAAAACTAAAAGGCAATATCAGACATTATAGTGTCCAAAATGTATTGATATTGCCTTCATCAGATGGGTAAAGTCACCCCTGTAAAAGCCAAATTTTGAAGATGCACACAAATTGGGAGTCAAACTGGGGATTTCCCTCCTGATCTCATGCTTAATGTCAACATGTGCTATCTCCCATCATGGGGGATCAATGGACGTGTTTTGGGGGTGCAACCCCTTCCTCTCACCTACCTGAGTTTTGAGGAAGGGGTTGTAGGCACAAAATGCGTACATTGATATCCCCTGATGGCAGATAGCATATGTTGACAAACTGTGTGCATCTTCAAAATTTGGCTTTTAAAATGTGTAAAAAAATTGTCCGCGAATATCAAAAATGGTGGAATTTTTTGGGTATTTATATTCTTCCTAGTACATCAATCATGTTCTTCAGTTTTTGTTCTCATTTGTTTTTTACTTTATAAAGTCTAAATCCCAACTACAAAACATTATGTCCTGGATAAGCCTTTGGACACTTTTACTGGTGAAATTATGTGATTGTTCTTCCACAACCTGCACATCACCATAAATAAAAAATACACACCATGTATTAAAAATATGCAGGCATACATCTATTACCTGAATCTGTGGTGTCAGACACTCACCTGTTGTGGTGGCAATCTCCACCACCTCTCCTTCCTCCACATATTTAGGTTGTGACCTCTGTTCCCCTTCTTCAGGAGGTGCGGGGTCCCTGGTGTCCTCTGAGTCTTTTCTCCCCTATGAGAATGAAACAAAAGGTATACTTAGCACACCAATATTTAAGGCCAGACATAGTAATATGAAACATTGCTTGGAAGTGGGGTACAATTGTCTGTTTTTGCAGAGTTCAAATCTGAAGACATGATTTTTTCCCTTACCAAAGCTGGAATACTTACCTTTTTTGGACAAGTTTCACACATGGAGACACCCCTAGTATCCACTGGAGCACCTGTGTGGGACACCCTAAAAAGTTTGTTCTTGTGTCCCACACTAGTGCATCTGAGTCCAGATGTGTAAACAGCTGCTGAGTGTCCTCTCCTTAATTTACACTGAATCAAGTTTGCAATTCCTTTTAGTTTGAAAAATATCTAGACAACAAGGTCCTAAACTTCTTTGAATACAAATTATCATGACCAAATGTAGTTAACCTCGTATCTGCCAAAAACATTGTATTTATTTGGCAAGCGAACAATGTTTACTACGACTGATTACTGTGCCCACGGACATGAAAGTAGCCATTTTAAACTGTCCAACAGTAAAGAAAAGCACATGGCGCAGCATGCAAGGGATAATAATAATAATAATAATAATAATAATAATAATAATAATAGGAACACACGACAACTTACTTTTTAGAAGCACTTTCTTGATCTTTCTGTACTGATCCTGCTCCCTCAATTTCAGGTCTGACCAGCGTTTCCTCAATTACTCCTTGGATCGTCGTACCCCTAAATTCCTGTACAGACTCTTCACAACTTTGGTCATGATCTTGGCCTTTCTCACAAATGCTGCAGTAGATAACTTGATCTATCCGCAGCTGAATTCTATCTACCCATGTGAAAGGGGCCTTATACAAGCTGTACACTCACTACTTTACATTGTAGCAAAGTGCCATTTCTTCAGTGTTGTCACATGAAAAGATATAATAAAATATTTACAAAACTGTGTACTCACTTTTGTGAGATACTGTACATGCACATACCTCCATTACCTTGATCCGTCCAGATCACCTGCTAAATGAGCATTTACCGCACACAGCTCAACTCTCCAATAAGACATGGCAGTTCAATCCAATGTAGAGTTACTTGTGAAACCTTTTTTTACTTCCTTAAAGCCCTCAAAAGGTATTGTCAATGGTCAGGAGCCAGAGTGGTTTGTCCTGCAAGTCTGCTGGTAACAGTAAAGTGCAAGAATTCTACTGGCATTTACCAGGCTGTGTCTCTGGCCAGGACTATAGCATACATCTGTAACAGGCTGTGAAAGTCGCATACCCCCCTGGGATCACAAGTGCATACTTGTTTTTTATTAGTTAATCAAATAAAAAATGTTATTGTACTAGTTGTGTGCTTCTCTTGTATTCCCTTTTGTATTTAAGAGTATCATGTATGCCCTTATGCAGTCTAACAGGGGCAGCTGTATTTATGTGACTGCGTAAAGGACATCCATAAAAAGCGCAGGAAGTGAAAATTTTTTTTTTTGTTCACTACTGATGATAGGCTGACTGGTCTGTAGCTTCCAGGTATATATCTCAGTCCATTTTTGAATATTGGTACCATGTTAGCTTGTTGCCAATTAGCTGGGACCATTCCAGTCAGTAAACTGTCCAACGGTCCAGCTATACCATTGCCAAGTTCTTTCAGGATTCTCAGGTGTAGCCATCTGGTTCTGGCGATTTATTCACATTAAGTTTTTCAAGCCTTTTTTGAACCCTGGCTTCTGTTAGCCACAAAGGTGCTTTCAATGTTGTGCTACTAACAATACTGTCTTGTTTTGTTATACCCCTCCTTTTCCTTTGTAAAAACACGTGAAAGATCTGGGCAGGCCGCTACGTGTATGTGGCCCCGCCCCTTTTAAGCAGCCCAATCATTGGCTGGTGTTTAATAGCTGCTAGGTCCCGCCCACCCGACATTAAGCTCAATTCTGACAGCTCCTCTCTGTTACGTGTCAGTTTCACACAGTTACGCTTGGCTCAGTGTGAAACCTGCCAGTGTCACCCGCCAGTAACAATCAGTGCCATCTGTCAGTGCCATCTGCCAGTGCCACCTGTCAGTTCCAAACCAGTGCCACCAACCAGTGTCACCTGCCAGTGCCAACCAGTGCCACCTGCCAGTGCCAGCCAGTATCACCTGCCAGTGCCAATCAGTGTCACCTGCCTAAGCCAACCAGTGCCGTCTGTTGCCAGCCTTACTCTTTCTGGCCAGCCCATAACCCTGATGTAACAGCGTTACATTGGAGTTATTGACTGGGTGCTCGGTTGTGAGTTAGGGTTAGGGGGCGAAAATTACTGGCCTTACCCCGGGAGCTGACAATCCATACCACCCTAAAAAAAAACTGGCTCCTAACTTTTTTAACTGGCTCCTAGATTCAAAGCAAATTTGTCAAGTGACACGCAGTTACGGATTCGCCCTTTACCAGACTACACAGCTACAGCATAAGGGCTTTTCCCAGGCAGAGCATAGCCTAGCCACTCAAACAGCACATTTTGTCTTGGGGGCCACCACCACAGTCTTTTCCTGGGATTTAACCTATGTTAAAACAGGAGACAAATAACCAGTATTTAAGTCCCGGGCCCTATCCCATTGTGCAGAGAAAATCCAAAAAAGTGGCACTGACTGCTGAGACTATTCCTTATAGCCCATAGTCCAGTAAGAACCCCCCCCCCCCCCCCTCAAGTACTGCCAAAGGGGCATGACCCCAAGCTTACCTGAGAGGAGCTGGTGCCTGCTGCAGTAGATTCTCCTGCCTCTGACACACTCCCTGGATCACACTCTAGCACCAGCAGTTCGATTCCCTGCTGTCTGTGCCACTTTAAGTGGCCGGAACCATGAGCTCCGGTGCCCGCTGATGATGTCACTCAGCTGGCCTGTACCGACTATGCAGTTTCCGGCTAAACCATGGAACGCACAGGCTCCACCCCCCACCAAAAGTGACATACGAGACTCTTCACCTTACGCAGCGAGGTGCGCCTAGTCGGCCAAGACACACAAGGGAAGCAGGGAGTCAGCCATCAGCGGTCCTCTCTCACCTCAAGGCAGAAGACAGCAGTATGCACAGCCCCACTCCATCTCTCCAGAGAGGGATTGTGCCAGGCACAAAAAGGTACAGCTTGCTTTTTATTCAGGAAGCTCCACAGCCAGCCTCTGAGACCTAGAGCTCACACACAGCATATGCATACTTCCAATTACACCCCAAAACACATTCTGCTACTTCTCCTGAGTATGGCGATACCACATGTTAGACTTTTACACAGTTTGGCCACATACAGAGGCCCAACATGCAGGGAGCACCGTCAGGGGTTCTAGGAGCATAAATTACACCTCTAATTTCCTAACGACCTATTACATTTTTGATGGCCCTGGAGCACCAGGACAGTGGAATTACCCACAAAATGACCCCATTTTGGAAAGCAAACACCCCATCTATTCTATGAGGCATAATGAGTCTTTTGAACGGTTCATTTTTTTCCACAAGTCTTCGGAAAACGTGGAAAGAACATTAAAACATATTTTTTTTTTTTTTTTTTTTTTTATACAAAGTGGTCAGTTTAGAAGATATTTCTAACTCAAAGCATATATATATATAACAAAAATGACACCCCAAAACACATTCTGCTACTCCTCCTGAGTATGGCGATACCACACGACCTATTACACTTTTGAAGGCCCTGGAGCACCAGGACAATGGAATTACCCACAAAATGACCCCATTTTGGAAAACAAACAGCCCAACGTATATTCTATGAAGCATTAGAGTCTTTTGAACGATTAATTTTTTTTTTTTTTTTCACAAGTCGTCAGAAAATATGGAAAGAAAAACGAATTTTTTTTTTTTTTTTTACAGAAAGTTGTCAATTTATAAGATATTTCTAACACATAGCATGTATATAGCACCCCAAAACACATTCTGCTACTCCTCCTGAGTATGGCGATACCACATGTGTGAGACTTTTACACAGCCTGGCCACATACAGAGGCCCAACATTGAAGTAGTACCTTCAGGCGTTCTAGGACCATAAATTACACATCTCATTTCATTCCTACCTATCACACTTTTGAAGGTCCTGGAGCACCAGGACAATGGAATTACCCACACAATGACCCCATTTTGGAAAGCAAACATCCCAACGTATATTCTATGAGGCATGGGCTGCAGATAGGTGCTCGGGTACTCTGATAGGCTGGTGACAGGTACTCGGTTACTCCGATGGCCTGGTGACAGCTACTCGGGTACTCCGATGGCCTGGTGACAGCTACTCGGGTACTCCGATGGCCTGGTGACAGCTACTCGGGTACACCGATGGCCTGGTGACAGCTACTCGGGTACACCGATGGCCTGGTGACAGCTACTCGGGTACACCGATGGCCTGGTGACAGCTACTCTGATGGGCTACAGATAGGTACTCGGGTACTCTGATGGGCTGGTGACTGGTACTCGGGTACTCCGATGGGCGGTGACAGGTACCCAGGTACTCACATGAACTGTGACAGGTATTTGGGTACTCAGATGAACTGTGACAGGTACTCAGGTACTTGGGTATTCAGATGAACTGTGACAGGTACTCAGGTACTTGGGTATTCAGATGAACTGTGACAGGTACTCAGATGGGCTGTGACTAGGGTTGCCA
This sequence comes from Aquarana catesbeiana, assembly GCF_042186555.1. NCBI lineage: Eukaryota > Metazoa > Chordata > Amphibia > Anura > Ranidae > Aquarana > Aquarana catesbeiana. The sequence goes on from NC_133326.1 coordinate 195,128,103, forward strand.
CATCATCCCTTTAATCCAGGACACATATTAATTACACAGGTTCTGTAGCTGATTAAAGGTGGTAATTAAACTCACTTGGTGCCTTATCTGCATTAGAACCTGTGTAATTCATATGTGTCCTGGATTAAAGGGATGATGTGGCAACCCTAGCTGTGACAGGTACTCGGGTACTCAAATGGACTGTGACAGGTACTCGGGTACTCCGATGGACTGTGACAGGTACTCGGGTACTCCGATGGACTGTGACAGGTACTCGGGTACTTTGATGGGTGGTGACAGGTACTGTGATGGGTGGTGACAGGTACTGTGATGGGTGGTGACAGGTCCTCTTTATTGGGGGGGGGGGTAATCAGTGTAGTTGGTGTACACTAAGCGGTACCGAGATGTTACCGCAATCTCCTTCTCACACACGATCGGGGTGTGAGGAAGAGAACCCGGTAACATCTTGTTACCGCGGTTTGTTGACATTCTGTGACATCGCTGTGATTGGACACATCCGGTCACGTGGTAAAGAGCCAATTTCATTAGCTGTTTACTGCTATCGGGGTTGGGCTGTGTCAGGGTGACAAGCCCCGTCCCCGATCGCCACTCTGCAGGCGCCTTAGGGGCGTGCACGAGCGCCGTGCATGTTATTGGCTCTTTACACAGATCTGGGATGGGCTGTGTCCAAGGGACACACCTCATCCACGATTGCCACGCTGCGGGCCCCCGCAGGAGCGGCGAGATACGGAGGACATCATATGACGCCCGCTTAGAATGGGAGATCCCATCTGCGGACGTCATATGACTATAGCCCGGTATTAAAGTGGTTAATGGTAGAACTGTTTTGTATTGTACTGAGCCCGGGAATGCCCACAGGGCTCTATTTTATATTTCAAACTTATAGAGTGATAGGATTTTCAAAAAAATAAATCAATATGTATAACACACGTCATTCTTACTAGCTCTGTGCAATGACTTTGCACATAACCCACCAGTGCTCCTGGCTCCTCCCCTCCTACAAGTTTCCCCATATTCACCCGCCGATGGGGACACTCATGCAAGCTTACTCCTTACAGGCTGAGATTGACAGCAGCAAAAGTTTTAAGGGGGTGGCGAGAGGAGTTTGACAGAGAAGGTATTTTACCCTAATGCAAAGAATGCAAGGTAAAAAAAAAATCTTCTGCCTTTACAATCAATTGAAGACCTTCCAAAGCTGGGCAACACAGACTTGATGACAGAATGCCCAGGAAACACCCACTACTCTGGTGGAGTGAGCACGTAAAAGGACTTGACTATTTCCAATATTATGAAGAACAATCTCTGGTGCTTAGGTACAAGACACAAAGAGGGAAGGACTTTGTCTTCATTGAGGTGAAAATTAGATCACACCGTAGGCAGAAAGGTAGGTTTGGGCACAAGACTACTCTGTCTTTGTGAAGGATCCAAAATGGTTCCTTACAAGAAAGGGCCACTAGTTAAAGTGGATGTAAACCCAATTCATGAAATTTGAGCTGGGCACATATATCTGCAGTGCTTTCTTATCTCTCTTCAAAGCCCTAAGTCCTGTGGCTTTTTCCTGCTCCGTTCTTCTGTTATCAGCATGGTAACTTCTGATAAGTTCTCCCACAACTGTGATAAAACCAGCCTGAATTTTGTGTCAGGGTGGGTGCTATAAATAGATAAGCAGAGAGCTGGTCTATTCAAAGCACAGCTCTGCAAGTCTCTGCCTATGTGGAGAGAGGATGTGTGCCTTTCCTCCCATCAGCTGTCCCACAGTGTATGGTAAGAATCCACACCCACAGGTAAATCAGAAAGAGAAAATTCTAACATAAAATTCTAAAATTCTAGCTCTTTCTAAACAGTACATAAAGCTGAAGACAGCAGATATACATGTAAAACGTATGTAGGGAGATTTGTTTCATCTCTGCATATCATCTGAGGCTGTTCACGTCACTGGGTATATGTGAGGGTTTACATCCACTTTAAGAGACGGACATGATAGCCACTAGGTAGGCCATTTTGCAGTAAAGATCATCCAAAGATCCCTGATGGATTTAGAGGGTGGTTTCTGCAGGGCAGAGAGAACCAAATTAAGATCCAAAAGGAAGAGTGGTCTAATCATCTTGAATAAAGATTTTTTTTTTTTAAACTATGATTTTTATTGTTTTCCACATGTATAGAATTACAAACAGTATAAGGATACAAAAGACAAAGAATCATATAGCAATCCCTTACAGCGTATAAAATAGTGAACTAATGGGGCGTACACACGGTCAGACTTTTCAGCTATAAAAGTCCGACAGCCCGTCCGACAAACTTTTGACGGATTTGCAGTGGACTTTCTAATGAACGGACTTGCCTACATACGATCACACAAAAGTCCGACAGCCTAGTACGCGGTGACGTACACCAAGTCCGACGAGACTATAAAACAGAAGTTCAATAGCCCGTACGACACCCTTTGGGCTCCTTCTGCTAATCTCATGTTTATCTCGTGTTAGTAGAAGTTTGGTGAGAGACGATTCGCGCTTGTGAGACTCGTATTTTTCAGTTCGTTTTAACTGTTGTTCAGTCTGTGCTTGTGAGGTCTGTATCTGCTTTTCAGTGCGTGTGGTCAGTTGGCATTGAGCAATCTTTGTTTTATTGTCCGCTCGTTGCTGATTTTCAGATCGCTCTTCACAGGCCATGCTGTTCTTCAGTGCGTTCTGTTAAGTGCGTTCTGACCAGCCGACCGTTTTGAAGCCATGTTACATGTACGTACTCGTCGTAGAGCTCGTGCATTGTATGTGCCTGGTGCTGTAGTTCATTCTTCAGCCCAAGACCAGTCCATGAACAGGGCGAGGAGGAGTTCATGGACGAAGAATTGGTTGCCCAAAGCGTGACCAATTCTGTCACATGCCATTGCTCCGTGAGAATAATCCTGTGGATTTCAGGAACTTTCTCCTGATGACAGACCCCGTTTTTGACCATTTGTTGGCTTTGCTCACCCCTTATATCAGCAGGCAGGATACCTGCATGAGGCAAGCCATCACTCCGGAGCAGAGGCTAGTCACCACGTTGCGTTACTTGGCGACAGGGAGAAGCCTGCAGGACCTTAAGTTCTCGACAGGCATCTCCCCTCAGGCTCTGGGGATCATTATCCCTGAGACCTGTTCTGCCATCATTCAGGTCCTGCAGAGGACTATATTAAGGTAAGAATTCGTATCCTTTATTAGCATCACATGGTATTTTATGTAATGTTTGATAATGTAATGTATTTCTTTACTCAAACACTACTTACCATCATTGCAATATAGTTTAAATGTCCCCTTTTTGTCCTCATGCATGCTGTAATTTTTTAATACTCTTTTTTGTCCTGTATGCATATTTGCCTTCACTAACCTCCCCAGGGCCCATATCCACCTAGTCTACTCACTTTGAATGTATTTTGTCAGCTGCATTGTAGTTTTCTTCCCCTAAACTCCATCCAAATAGTGTGTGTGTCATTAACTCGATTTCCAATCCCCCCCCCCCCAACTCCATCCAACTAGTGTGTGTCATTAGCTCGATCTCCAATCCCCTCCCCCCCTAAACTCCATCCAAATAGTGTGTGTGTGTCATTAACTCGATTTCCATTCCCCCCCCCCAAAATTCCATCCAAATAGTGTGTGTGTCATTAACTCGATTTCCAATTCCCCCCCCCCCCAAACTTCATCCAAAGTAGTGTGTGTCATTAACTAGATTTCCAATCCCCTCCCCACCCCTAAACTCCATCCAAATAGAGTGTGTGTCATTAACTCGATTTCCAATACCCCCCCCAATAATTTGGTATAATGTTCTGGGGTGTTGATTTTAACAAAGCAAATATATGTTGCACTTTGCAAAATGCATTTGCACTCTGCAAGTGCATTTGCTCCAGGGCTTTAGTAAATGAGCAGAAGCTCTGCTGATTTCCATCATACAATCATGTGCAAGCCACAAAGTTTTGGGATTAATTGCCCTTGCATGTGATTGGGTACTCCTTGCAACATGAAGCCTTTAACTTACCTCATTTACTAAGCTCAGGAGCAACTGCACTTGCAGAGTGCAACAACTGTACTTTTCAAACTGCCCAGTCTTGTAGCCTTTAGTAAATCAAACCCTCTCGTGTCCTTAAACTTGATTTCTAATTTCACCACCCCCTAAAATGTAACAATGTGCCATAAGAGGGGGTGAGCAATCTGATAAGTGTGCCTTTCCATATTATTTGTTAAATAATATTTCAGTTATTAATGTTATACTGATGCTGGGCAATAATGTTTAAGTGTAATGTTCTTGCAATGTTCTTTTCAAAATTACTGAGTTTTGGTTTCTTGTTTGATTCCCCAGTTTCCTTCAACGCCACAGGAATGGCAGACTGTGGCATCCCATTTTGCCACCCATTGGGACTTTCCCAACTGTGGAGGGGCTATAGATGGGAAACATGTCCACATTGTGCCACCACCCCATTCGGGGTCATACTATTTAATTATAAGGGGTTCCACAGTATTGTCTTAATGGCTGTGGTGTCGGCACAATATGACTTTCTGTATGTAGACGTGGGGAAGAATGGCCGGATGTCGGATGGAGGAGTATTTGCCCAGATGGAGTTCTACCAGCGTCTCCAGAGTGATGGCCTGGGATTGCCACCTGATGCCGATAACATGGAAGGACTCCTCTTTGTCTTCATAACAGATGAAGCGTTCGCTCTGAGCAAGCACCTCATGAGGACATTCCCCCAAAGGACCCTCACCCCGGAGAGGAGGGTTTTTAATTTCCGGCTGGCCAGAGCGAGAAGAGTTGTTGAGAATGCTTTTGGGATTCTGGCCAGCCTGTTTCAGACATCGATAAAGCTTGCGGAATACAAACTTGATTACATAATTTTAGCGTGCTGCATCCTGCACAACTTTTTAAAAAAACATTCCCCAAATTATATTTTACCATTTGGGCCTGAGGCCGGAATTATTATTAATGACAATCTGACGGGCCTGGATACTGTCCGTACTGGCTTGGCCCCCCAAAGTGCCCGTCAAGTTCGTGATCAATATGTCGATTATTTTATGGGTAGGGGGGCCATTGCAATGCCACAGAATATTTCATTTTTTAAAATAAAAAAAATCTTGATCAAATCTTGAATTATATTTATTGCTTGCCTTTCTTTTTGGCTTTCTCCTAGGTTATCGTAGAGCACTTGTAGCGCCAAGTGTATTTTCCTTTAGTAAATAAGCACCATTGTCACTGTAAACAACTATTAACTTTAAACAAACTGACATTGAAAGAAGAAGCCACACATTTTGTTCATTACTAAACAGATTTTTTAATATTCGGTGCACATTCACTTGTGCATTTGTAAAAAATGGTGATAGTCAAAAAAAAAAAAAAAATTATATATATATATATATATATATATATATATATATATATATATATATATAGTTACAACAATATAATTATGTTTTCTTTTTTTACATTATTTTATATTTTTTTGGTTTTAACAAACAGGCCTAAATATTATTTTTTTTTTTAAGGCCTCTATGTTTTTTTTTTAAAACAGGCCTCTATTTTTTTTTTTTGGAAAAACAAGCCTCTATTTTTTCTTTTTTTTTGAAAAACAGGCCTCTATATATTTTTTAGTTTTGTAATTAAAAAAAACAGGCGTCCTTTTTTTTTTAATAAAATTTTTTTTAAACAGGCATATAATTTAAAGAATGTAAAAGAGAAGGCCCAGAATGGGGTCAGCAAACAAGGAAATGAAGAACATGATTGATGTTTTTTTGGTTGAAAAAGGGCATTTAGACTCTCCCCAAAACATCGATCATGTTCTTCATTTCCTGCTGCATACGATCCAGCCGATTCCGCATTAAATCAATCTCCCCATTCCAGGCCATTATCTGACCAATTAGGCGTTGTGCACTGTCTGTGCTAACAGGTTCACCCAGACCTAAAATTGAATGAAAAAAAGATGTGTTTAGAAATATGCAGCCATACAGAGATTACCTTACCATAAGTTGGTGTGTCAGACACTGACCTGGTGGGGTGCCCATGTCGCGTACTTCATAAACATCCTTGGGGGTGGCGCTGTTGCTTGATTCAAGTACAACCAGATCACCTAAAATAGATGAGAAAATTTTTTTAACAAAATATGCAGACATACATAGATTACCGTAAGCTGGTGTGTCAGACACTCACCTGGTGGGGTGCCCATGTCACCCACCTCTCCTTCCTCCACACCCTCTGTGGGGCTTGGGCTGATTTCCCAATTATGGTGTTGCGGTCGGGGGGGACTTGGTTCATCTTGTCTGAGTCTTTTCTCCCCTATGTGAATGAAACAAAATATATACTTAGCACACAGATATGTTAGTACATGAATAGTAATCTTAAAACATTGTAGTGAAGTGGTATAAAAATTGTCTGTTTGGGCAGAGTTCCTAGTTGAAAACATAATAAAAATTCCTTTTGAAATATCTCTCTCTCTAATATATAGATAGATAGATAGATAGATAGATAGATAGATAGATAGATAGATAGATAGATAGATAGATAGATAGATAGATAGATAGATAGATAGAGAGAGAAATATATAAATTAAAAAAGATAGATAGATTTAAAGATATAGGTGTGTATATATGCAACAATGTTTATTAACCACTTCAGCCCCGGAAGGATTTACCCCTTTCCTGACCAGAGCACTTTTTACAATTTGGCGCTGCGTCACTTTAACCTCCCTGGTGGTATGATTATTTCGGATTTTAGGTGCCGAAAGCGGTACAATTATTTTGCATGGAAATTTGGCGTTTTATATTGTAGGTCTGTAATTCTTAACAATAACACACTTAAATCTGTCCAAACAAGAGTCTAGTAGATATCCCGGGTATGATAAAGTTTGAAACACAAAAACATAAATTATAATATAATAAATAAAAATAAATAATTAAAAAAAATAAAAATAAATAGTAATAAAATAAATTTCCCCACGATTCACTATCGCTCAATTCTGCAAGTGTTCTAATTTATTATCGCTGTTTTCTAGCTGGTCTAAAGCCACTTTTGACGTAAAGGGACACTTTTTGGTTGCTATGGACAATCTCCAGTTTCCAGGCAGAAAGAACAGTATATATCACATAAAACTGCATGCAGGGCATGGGCCAAAGCACTGGGGACAAAAGGGATGTGAAATCATTTCATACAGTACTGTAATCTGTAAGATTACAGTACTGTATGTGTTATGATTTTTACTTTTTTTTTTAATTTGCTGCCAGGCTCCGCCCCCATGCGTTGCGACGCTCGCTTTGTGACACCTGGGCATTCCATGGCCTCCGAAACTGATAGGCAGTGAAGAGTGAAATCAAAAATTTACGCCCTTAGAAAGCCTGAAGGCGGTGCTTGGTTTTCGGGGTCCCGTACGAGGCTAGGCTCCCAAAAAGTCTCGCAGATGTGGTATCCCCATACTCAGGAGAAGCAACAGAATGTATTTTGGGGTGTAATTTCACATATTCCCATGGCATGTTTGATCAATATATCATTTAGTGACAACTTTGTGCAAAAAAAAAAAACTAAATTTGTCTCTTTCCCGCAACTTGAGTCACAATATAAAATATTCCATGGACTCAACATGCCTCTCAGCAAATAGCTTGGGGTGTCTACTTTCCAAAATGGGGTCATTTGGGGGGGGGTTTGAACTGTCCTGGCATTTTATGCACAACATTTAGAAGATAATGTCACACATCACCCACTCTTCTAACCACTTGAAGACAAAGCTCTGACACTTTTTGTTTACATGAAAAAAATTTTTTTTTTTTGCAAGAAAATTACTTTGAACCCCCAAACATTATATATTTTTTTAAAGCAAATGCCCTACAGATTAAAATGGTGGGTGTTTCATTTTTTTTTTTTTTTACACAGTATTTGCGCAGCGATTTTTCAAACGCATTTTTTGGGGAAAAAAAACACACTTTTTTAAATTTTAATGCACTAAAACACACTATATTGCCCAAATGTTTGATGAAATAAAAAAGATGATCTTAAATAAATAAAAAACATTTTTTAAAGCCTTTAAAAGCCTTTACAGGTTACCACTTTAGATTTACAGAGGAGGGCTACTGCTAAAATTACTTCCCTCGATCTGACCTTCGCGGTGATACCTCACATGCATGGTGCAATTGCTGTTTACATTTGATGCCAGACCGACGCTTGCGTTCGCCTTAGCGCGAGAGCAGGGGGGACAGGGGTGCTTTTTTTTTTTTCTTTATTATTTTTTTGGTTTTTTATCTTATTTTTAAACTGTTCCTTTCATTTTTTTTTTTAAATCATTTTTATTGTTATCTCAGGGAATGTAAATATCCCCTATGATAGCAATAGTTAGTGACAGGTACTCTTCTTTGAAAAAATTGGGGTCTATCAGACCCTAGATCTCTCCTCTGCCCTCAAAGCATCTGACCACACCAAGATCGGTGTGATAAAATGCTTCCCCAATTTCCCAATGGCGCTGTTTACATCCGGCGAAATCCAAGTCATAAAATGCTCGTAGCTTCTGAGATGTTTGGAGCCACTCTGGTCAGCTCTATGGTCATCTGGCTGAATCACCGGCTGCATTCTCAGGTTCCCTGTTGGGACAGGAGAGCCAGAGAAAAACATGGAAGACGGTGGGGGGGGGCATTCCCTCCCACTGCTTGTAAAAGCAGTCTAGAGGATAATTAGCCGCTGGGATTGCTTTTACATGAAAGCCGACCGCTGGCTGAAAAGAATGATACCAAGATGATACCTAAACCTGCAGGCATCATTCTGGTATAACCACTCAAATTCGTGAATGGCGTACCTGAAGACAAAAAAATGGTTAACAATAAAGCACAGTAAACGGTAAAGTATAAAAAATTGCATACCTGAAAAGCAAACATGATAAAACATAATAACAATAAAACATTGCAGAATAGAATACAGTAAAAAAGAGCAGAACAATAGAGAGAGAGAGAGAGAGAAGAGAAGAGAAGAGAAGAGAAGAGAAGAGAAGAGAAGAGAAGAGAAGAGAAGAGAAGAGAAGAGAAGAGAAGAGAAGAGAAGAGAAGAGAAGAGAAGAGAGAGAGAGAGAGAGAGAGAGAGAGAGAGAGAGAGAGAAAGAGAAGAGAAAAGAGAAAGAGAGAAAGAGAGAAAGAGAGAAAGAACAATAAAACGACAACTATTTTTTTTATTTTATATTTTTTTTTTGTGTTTTTTTTTTTTTTACACTTTTTTTTGTAACTGTAACTTTTATAACTGTAACCGGTTCCAGGTTCGGGTCTCTAAAAATGCAATGGTATCGTGGGAGACCCTGTGAAAGTGTGCCTAGTCTGTGCAATGCTGTACCCTACGCTAATACTCAACTAGTGTATGGTAGCGCTCAAAACATTCACCAATGCAAAGACCAGGATTGTCAGGACAGGAGGGACAATAATAGCGGGTGTCGAGCCTATATCCGCGCTTGCTGCAGACACAACATCTTTTTTGGGGGGGTTTGCTGGGTAGGGGTACTCGGGAGGACATAAAGAAAATGCCTCTCATGCAGCCGACTGCATTTGGTTGGGGATGTGAATGGGGGAAGTACGGGCGCTGCAGGAGTGGTGGGTTCCCAATTATTAGGATTGGCGAATGCAGCAGGAAGGGCATTATGGGCACGACAGGCCTGTGTTCGTCTTCTTGGTGGCAGCGGGACATTACTTGTGCTTGCCACCAGCTTGAACTGCACTTATGGGACTCGCCACGTCACCAAGTGTTACTGCAGTGCTGGTTTGACTACGACCGGGGTGTACTAGGCCGCTGGCTCTTGCCAGTTCACCAAAACGCTACCAAAAAAACTGTTAGCGATCGCAGGGATCAGGCCTGACTCTGCGAATGCTGCAGTTATGCGTTTAGTGTTTTGTAAGTAAGTGACAGTGATCGATCGATACTGCACTTGGGTGGGCTGGGCGGAGGGGAAAAACGCAGGTGCTAGCAGGTATCTGGGCTGATCCCACTAACACTGTGTTTTTGGGAACCCTAAACTGTTGGGGACGCTAGTATAGATCTGATCGGATCAGATATTGATCCGTTCAGATACTATACCACTAAGGGAGGTGTACGGTGCGTGCGTGGGTGTTAGCGGTACTGGCGCTAACCTGACGCTGCTTGGGGCTGGTGCTTGCCAGTTCACCAAAATGCTACCAAAAAAAAAAAACTTAGCGATCGCAGGGATCTGGCGCTAATCTGACGCTGCCTGGGGGGACGCACATCACCGCCGGGTGATCAGGGGGCTAAACCTTCATTCGGTAATAAACGGCGGGTGCCCTGACACTATAAAAAAATAAACGAACTAACCAGCGTCACCCGTAACAGTTATACGGTGATCAGTGGTGAAAGGGTTAACTAGGGGGCAATCAAGGGGTTAAAACATTTATTAGGTAGTATATGGGGGTCCCTGTCGCTATAAAATGCTGATGGCGAACCTAAATATTTACTTCCCTAACTAGCGTCACGAGTGACACTAATACAGCGATCATAAAAATGATCGCTTAGCGACACTGGCGACGGGGGGTGATCAAGGGGTTAAAACTTTATTAGGGGGGGTTAGGGGGGTATCCAAGACCAAAAAGGGGGCTACCACTAGCTGCCCTACCACACTGTCACAAACTGACACCATGCAGTAATCAGAAAAAAAAAAAAAAAAAAAAAAAACGCTTGGTGTCAGTGTGACGGGGGGTGGGGGGGGGAATCGGGGGGTGTAAAGTATGCCTGGCATGTTCTACTGTGATGTGTTGTGTCCCCAGAGGCAGGGGAAGATTCTCATTGGCTGGGAGCGATCGCGAGGGGGGGGGCCATGAATGGATGGCCTTCCCCTCATCTCTGATCGCTGCCAGACCAAAGCCGACCGCCTCAGGCACCGGGGGACCCCCCGCCCGCGGGAAGGCAATCACGTACCAGGTACGTGATTTTGCCTGCCCGTGCCATTCTGCCGACATATATCGTCGTTAGGCGGTCGGCAAGTGGTTAAGATCGTTTCAAACTATATAAACTCGTACATTAAAGAAAAGCACATGGAGCAGTATACAAGGTAATAAACAGAATATGAACACACGACAAGTACTTACTTTTTTTCAGCACTTTACGGATCCTTCTGTACTGATCCGGCTCCCGGAGTTTGAGGTCGGGCCATCTTTTCCGAATCTGATCTTTTGAGCGCCGTACCCCAAAAGAAAGATGCAAATGTCTTCACCACCTTCGCCATTATTTTGGCTTTTCTAAAATTAGGCTGGGCATACGGTCCATACTTCCCATCATAGTCATTTTTTCTCAGAATTGCCACCATTTCCACCATCTCTTTAACCACTAGAGGTCCGGGCCATAGCCGAATGACGGCTACAGCGCGGACCTCAATCTCCGGGAGGACATCATATGACGTCCTCCCCTATGCACGCGCACCGCGCGCACCCTGCAGGGCGCGCGGTGTGCGCGCTGTGATCACCGAGTCACGGATGATCACAGATCCGAGTAAGGGGCCGGTCCTGGCCCCTTACCATGTGATCAGCTGTCAGCCAATGACAGCTGGTCACATGATGTAAACAAAAGCTCGGTGATCGGTTTCGTTTTCTCCTCACGCTGACAGCGTGAGGAGGAAAAAAAAAGCCGATCACCGGCTCATGTCAAAGGGACATCGGTCCCGAAGAGGAAGGAGGCACAGATGCCTCATCTGTGCCTCCAAGTGCCATCTGCCAGTGCCCACAAGTGCCACATATTAAAACCCACAAGTGCCACCTATTAAAACCCACAAGTGCCACCTATTAAAGCCCACAAGTGCCACCTATCAATGCCCACAAGTGCCACCTAGCAGTGCCACCTAGCAGTGCTGCCATCAGTCAGTGCCCAATCAGTGCCCAACACTGCCACCCATCAGTGCCCATAACCGCCACCCATCAGTGCCCATCACTGCCACCTATCGGTGCCCATCAGTGCCGCCCCATCAGCGTACATCAACGAAGGAGAAAAATTAACTGTTTGCAAAAATTGATAACAAAATATAAAAAAAAAAAATATAATTTTTTTTCAAAAATTCTGTCTTTTAAAATTTTTTTAACAAAAAATAAAAACCGTAGAGGTGATCAAATACCATCAAAAGAAAGCTCTATTTGTGGGAAAAAAATGATAAAAATTTCATTTGGGTACCGTGTTGTATGACCGCGCAATTATCATTCAAAGTGCGACAGCGCTGAAAGCTGAAAATTGGTCTGGACAGGAGGGGGGTTTAAGTGCCCAGTAAGCAAGTGGTTAAAGGACATATTGGAGGCCTTAAATCTCTGCTTCCCAGATCGGGACATTCCGGGCTACGGGCTTTTGTCGCTACCTGAGGTAGTACACACCTGCTGTGTCTCCGCCATTGTTCCTCCCACTACGCACCGTAGAAGGAAGGGGCGGAGAATATTTGTTAAAAAAAGAACATCAGGGGCGGGCGACGCAGGCGGAGTTTCACACATGCGCAGTGTATAAAGAGAGGTATTACGCATGTGTCGTATGTACGTTCTGTGCGTAGAGACAAGGGGCGGAGAATATGAGTTAAAATAGAACGTCAGGGGCGGGCGACGCAGGCGTATTTTCACACATGCGCAGTGCCTAAAAATTGTTAGTACGCATGTGTCGTACGTACATTCTGTGCGCAGAGACAAGGGGGCTGAAAAAAAAAAAAAAAGTCAGGGGCGGGCAAAGCAGGCGGAGTTTCACGCATGCGCAGTGTATAAAACGTTATTACGTATTGTGTCGTACGTACGTTCTGTGCGTAGATGATAGTGGACCGGGACGATATAAACGAAGGTAATTTAAAATTTTGTAATTTGGGAAAAACTTTGTAGCAAGCAGCCTATATGGCTTTACAGATTGATGATGCCTATGTTGGGATAAGATGATGAGGGTTTAGCTCAAACATAGAAGTGTTTTTTTGTCTTGTGTCTTTATCTTTTACAGAAAATATGAATGCAAAATTTAAGGAGCCAGAATTTCTATTGGCTTTTATTAATCAGTACAGGGTGATGAGGAATCTGTGGGAGGTCAAACACCCTCAATATTATCTAAAGCATGTAAGGAAGTCAACGCTGGAGAGACTTCTGACATTTGTGCAGACGTACATCCCAGAAGCAACGATGGAGATGTTGTTATCGAAAATTGGGATCTTGAGGAATATGTATAAGAGGGAGCATAACAAGACCCAGAATTCCCTGAGATCAGGAGCATCAGCAGATGATGTATATGTACCCAGGCTGTGGTACTACAATAAACTACGTTTTCTTGATGACCAGACTGAAGCCAGGGCATCACTTTCAACCCTTCCCTCCACCCTTCCATGCACCTTTCCATGCACCCCAGCAGAGGCTGATGAGGACCAAGCTGGGTCTTCCATCCTGGAAGACCCGGATGTGACCATCTGGAGTCAGGTAAATTAATTTTAAAAATATTTAGTGTCCTAATATTATTGATATTAACTAGATGTTATAATTGATTCAAAGAATTTTATCCTAAAAATGATGTATACATATCAATTGACAGTAGTGGCCAAATATGTTTGTCACCTGCTTTAAAAAATGGTGTCAGATTTCTATACTCTTATTAATATATGTATTAACATTGAATTTGCAAGTCATGAGAAGAAAATTGTGTGTCATTGATGAACCAAAAACAAACAACTAAAACAATGTCCCTTTTTTTATACACAGGATGAGGTCAGCCAGGAGGAAAGTGTGGAAAGTGGCAGGCAGGAGGAGGCCGGGCCCAGGGACAGCCAGGAGGAGGCCGGACCCTGTGTCATCCAGGAGGAGGCCGGACCCAGTAGGAGCCTGACCCAATCCCAAGTGGCTCCCCTCCGCCTTCCTACAAAAAGGGCCAGGAAGGGGACGGTGACACAGGAGGCATCCCTGCGCCTCATGAGAGAGGCAACACATTTTTTGAAGAGCCCCCCCCCCCCCCGAAGATGAAGAGGCCTATGGGTGTTATTTAGCCAGCAGGCTGCTTCAAATGGAGTGGGGCCAACGCCTCATTTGTGAAAAACTATTTGCTGAAATTATACACAAGGGGCTGAACGGTGAGCTAACTGCCAACACACAAAAAAATGAGGCAGCCCCCCCTCCTCCTCCTCCTGCCACAACTCAACCACCAGAGCCACAGCCTCCAAGGAAGGCTGCAGGGAAGGGTGCAGGGAAGAGAAGAAAGTGATGACCTGGGTTCAGTCTGGTCTGACAGAAGACGTAGGCTGTTGTAGTACCACAGTCTGAGGACATCTATGTCATCTGCTGCTGCTGTTGATCTCTGGGATTCCTGGACCAGATTGTGCTCTCTCTTATATGGACTCCTTAAGATCCCAATTTTCTTGTCCACAGACTTTTGCCAGTGTTGACTTCCTCTTTATTTTCTTTTTACCATAAATAAATGGATATTTTAGTTTATGAAAAGCCTTTATGTGTTTTAATTAACATCATTTATTTAGAGACAATGTCAAATTAACAAGGGACAACAACCTCGAGGTTGCAAAAACACTAAAAAAATATAATGTTCTAGTGGTAACTTTAACAAAAAAAAAAAAATGATAACCAAAAAAGGTTCTTTGTGTTAACTTTATATACAAAGAAAAATTCAAAATTTTTTAAAAAAAGTATTGGTTCTTTGTGGTAACTTTACAAAAAAACAAAAAAATAAAAAATTGTATTTGTGTTAAATTTAAGAGCTACAAAAAAAAATGGTTCTTTGTGGTAACTTTACAAACCAAAAAAATAAAATAATGTAGATAAAGATAAAATAATTTGGACAATAATCATAAAAAAAAAATCTTGATGAAATCAAAAATAAAAGAGGACTCCAAAAAAAAATAAATAAAAATGTGTAAATATTAGTATGGAGATATGGCTTTAAAAAAAAATACTATATTATTCATGAGATCAAGAGAAATAATCCAGAAATCAGTTTGGGAGAACTCTGTGTGAATAGGAACAGCAAAACATCTTCGTTCTTATAGCATTATTAAAGAAGACATTAATGCGCTGCATTCAACGATCACAGAATTTGCAGCGTGAGGAATGTGCTACCTACAATACGAACACTAGTTTTACTAGACCGAGTGCTTCCGTTTAGCATTTGCTTCTGAGCATACATCGTTTTTTTTGTCCGCCAAACTAGCATACAGACGAGCAGATTTCTGGGTCCGGCAGAGTTACGACGTAAAGATTTGAAGCAAGTTCCAAATCTAAAGTCCGTCAGATTTGCGACTGGAAAAGTCCGCTGAAAGTCCGGGGAAGCCCACACACGATCGGATTGTCCGCCGGATTTGGTCCGTCGGACTTTTGTAGCCGAAAAGTCCGACCGTGTGTACGCCCCATAAGTCTAAATATATATGCATTAATCAGAGGTACCACTGTAACAGAAAGGAAGAAAAGGACGGAAAAGGAAGAAAAGGACGGAAAAGGAAGAAAGTACTACCAAGAGGAGGATAGAGAAGATCTCAACTGCATAATAATTATAAAAAAAAAGTGGCTGAGGCTATCAAACACATTCAGAAAAGAAGCATGTAACAACAAAGCTTTGTATTGGAGGTCATATGAACAAGCAATCAGGGTTTGAAGAAAGATTTTTTTACATAGGAAAGTAAAGCCAAGGTTTCTTGGAAAAAAAAAAAATGGACAAGGCCAAAACCTCTCTCTAAAGAGTACTTAACCCCTTAAGGACCAGCCCCCCCAGTTATACTGCGGCTGGTTTGCTCCCCTGGGCGAATGGCCATCATGGTAAGTCAGCCGCTTTAAAAACTCCAGGGGGCGCATGCGGAGCAATGCTGGAGCCGATGCACATTGCCAGAGGTCGCGATGCCTGCTGGCCACCCGCGATTGCTCCTGACAGAGACAGAACAGAGATCTGGTAATGTAAACAGACAGATCTTCGTTCTGTCGGGGGAGGAGAGACAGATCCGCTGCTCCTAAAGATTAGAAACAGCGATCATTCTCCTCCTCCAGGCAGTCCCATCCCCCACAGTTAGAACACACATGAGGGAACACATTTAACCCCTTGATCGCCTCATAGTGTTAACCCCTTCCTTGCCAGTGACATTTATACAGTAATCAGTCGCTATTTTTAACTCTGATCGCTGTATAAATGTCAATGGTCCCAAAAAAAGTGTCAAAAGTGTCCAACCTGTCCGCCGCAATGTCGCAATCCCGCTTAAAAAAAAAAAAAAAAAATCGCTGACCACTGCCATTACTAGTAAAAAAAAATATTAAAAATGCCATAAATCTATCCCCTATTTTGTAGACACTATAACTTTTGCGCAAACCAATCAATATACACTTATTGCGATTTTATTTACCAAAAATATGTAGAAGAATATATATTGGCCTAAACTGATGAAGAAATTTGTATTTTAAAAAACATTTTGGGGATATTTATTATAGCAAAATGTAAAAAAATATTGTTTTTTCTTTCAAAATTATCTCTTTTTGTTTATAGCGCAAAAAAAAAAAAAAATGCAGAGGTGATCAAATACCACCAAAAGATACCACCAGTTTTGTTTGGGGACAGCGTTGCACGACCGCGCAGTTGTCAGTTAAGTCGACGCAGTGCCGTATCGCAAAAAATAGCCTGGTCATTAAGGGGGCTACTCCTCCTGGTCCTTAAAAGAGAAGTATGTTTTTTTTTTTGATTCATACTTACCTAGGTGGATGCAACATCACACCGATGCTGCAGCTGTCCCCCGGCGTCTCTGCACTGAGAACCGAGCCACCGAACACAGTCGATGGCTCGGTTCTCACAGATCCCCAAGAGGAGAGCTGTTAGTCAGCATTTTCTCTCTGCTCCTCCACGCTCATTGGAGCGCTGAGCTATGGAGGGGAGGGGAGCGGCCGTCTCAGCGCTAAGACTGCCATCAGTCAAGGCAGCTGGCAGAGCCAGACTTCGGAAGTTGGGATGACGCACTGCCTCGACTGATAGCAGTGACGTCAGCTGAGAGCGGACTTCAGACCGCTCTTTGCTGAAAACGGGTCACAGGAGTGCAAAACGAGTTGCACTCCTGTGACCCTTAGGAGAAGCCCAGCCTAAGAAGCTCAGGTGGACTTCTCCTTTAAGTGGTTAAAGAGGAACTGCAGTCTGTTCACATAATTTGTAATAAAAACACCTTTGCCATTCTGAAGCTTCCCTCCAACCACTTTGCATATTATTTTATATATACTGTGATTCTTTACTTGCCAAATATGCTGCAGAAATCTCCCTCCACTAAATCTGGCTGCATCTATTTTAACTGTGGGCAGCTGTAGCTGCTACCTGTTCACTTAATTGAATTTACACAGAGACACAGGCACACCTCCAGCTCTGCAGCTTTAATTGGCCCTCTTATGACTCACCCCCCTCCCTTTCTGGCAACTCTCAAGAGAGTGAGAGAGCTGTGCATGATGTCATAAGCCTAGGCTAATGAGCAGACAAGAAGCAGGAAGTGGGCTGTATAAGGTATTTACTGGCAGAAAACAAATGCTTAACTATCCAAAGTTAAAACAACGGCAGAAGATTTAATAGTTGGAAAGTTGAAAAAACAACTGAAGGTCTGCTTTAAGGCCAAGTTCTGGTCAAGTCCTGATTGTAGGAAGGCCAGAATGTGAAACACAGAGACATCTCTGGAATTGAAAAGCTTGTGTTCACACAAGGCAAAAAATAATCAGTAACATTTTCAGCAAGTGGCTTTTCTGGTTTTGATCAATGTGGGAAAGAAAGAATCAGAGAAACCCTCATCCCTCAACATCTACGGTAAGCCTCAGTTATATTAAAGCCTGTGACTAGGGATGCACCAATACTGATACCAGTATCGGTATTGGTCCTGATACCAGGCATTTGAGCGAGTATTGGTACTCGCCAAGATGATACTGAAACCGATACTTTGTGGTGCTGAAAACTGAACAGACCGATGACAATAGGTAAATAGATCACAAGCCCATGAAGGGAGATGGTAGTGTGCCAGTGAGGCACTGACTCACGGGTTCCATAGTTGATCTACTCTGCCGAGCCTGGTGGAGTAAACGGCAATCCTTGATGCTGAAAAAAAACAAAATTCCCTCTGGGTGATCTGTGTACGTTGCAAGGATTTTAACAAACTTTGATACAAACTCCTACCTTTTGTTATTCTGAAGAAATAGCTGTTTGACTGTGTCCATGTGCCAAGTGAATCTGTATGGGAATGGTTTTATAATTATCAATCAGCTGATGCACCTGCAGTGCTGAAGCGATTTACCTTTGGGAGTGTGACAGACCTAGCCTGGAGAGAGACTTTTGGAGGGGACTGAATGCTAGCCTCTTGCCGATCGATCGTGGGCCCTGGCATTTGGGGGAACGGCACTTTGTGAGCTGTATGCCTGGGGACCCTTGAGGTGGTATTACTGTGGATTCGGGTCCTGGTCCCCCAGGACACACAGACTCTGGGGACCCTGGATTTGCCATATTAGGAATAGTGGCTGATTCATAATGCTTGGACAAATACTGTTAGGAGATGCTGATGTAAAATTCCAGCCACCTGTCTGTCTGTTGCCTGCTAGAATGTGTATTGTATATAAGTCTCTAGTATGGGATCTAAGAGTCCTTAGATCCCCATTGTTGTTTGTGTTAATTAACTCTGCTATTGTGATAATGTTGATTGGGTTTTCTGAGCTACAAGACAGCCAGTCTGGCCTAAAGGTCATGTCTGAGTCATCTAGGAT
This sequence comes from Aquarana catesbeiana, assembly GCF_042186555.1. Classification (NCBI taxonomy): domain Eukaryota; kingdom Metazoa; phylum Chordata; class Amphibia; order Anura; family Ranidae; genus Aquarana; species Aquarana catesbeiana. Next base: position 195,146,789 of record NC_133326.1, read on the forward strand.
GTCTAAAGGGATTAGTTAATTGGCCCATGTTAATTAGGCTTCTGATCACAGGTGTATGTTCAGAGTAATATGAGCCAGAGGTATGCACCTCCACTTTTAGTGTATAAAAGAGCCTGTATTTTTCAATAAATAAGATTCCTGGTTGAACTTACATACAGCCTGCCTGGTGTTTGTTCTGATCTACACAACTGGATTAGAACGGCACATAGCTGTAGTTCTAGACCCGGAGCATCGGATGACCGAACCATCATCTCACCAAAAATGACGTTGTTGCAGGGAATGCTCAAAATCTGATTTGTATCCTAGTGCAGACTTGGAACTCAGTAGGCCAATCACTCAAGCAGGACATGACATTTATGTACACCATCAGTGTACAGAATGCCTCCAAGTAGCCATATTGCATTGTACAAAAAAATTACAGTGCTGCAGATTGAAACGGAAAGGTAATTTTCTTAATGACCTGCAATCACAATATGACTAATATATATATATATATACACACACACACGCACACACACACATACATATATACACGTTGATGGGGACACATGCGCCTCTGCTCGACAACCCTGGCCGGTGGCTGTCGGGGGGCTTATTGGAATCTGGGGGCCCCCCCCCCCATGTGAATGGATATCGGGTACATACTACCCCTACCCATTCACCAAAAAGGCAGTGAGATGTAAAAAAAAAAAAAAAACCCACACAAGGCGATTTTTCAAAATTCCTTTATTAACCACTTCAGCCCTGTAAGAATTTACCCCCTTCCTGACCAGAGCACTTTTTACAATTTGGCACTGCGTCGCTTTAACTGCTAATTGAGCAGTCATGCAATGCTGTACCCAAACGAAATTTGCGTCCTTTTCTTCCCACAAATAGAGCTTTCTTTTGATGGTATTTGATCACCTCTGCCGTTTTTATTTTTTGCGCTATAAACGGAAAAAGACCGAAAATTTTGAAAAAAAAAAAAGATATTTTCTACTTTTTGTTATAGAAAAAAAATCCAATAAACTCAAGTTTAGTCATATATTTAGGCCAAAATGTATTCAGCCACATGTCTTTGGTAAAAAAAAAAATGTCAATAAGTGTATATTTATTGGTTTGCGCAAAAGTTATAGCGCCTACAAACTAGGGTACATTTTCTGGAATTTACACAGCCTTTAATTTATGACTGCCTATGTCATTTCTTGAGGTGCTAAAATGGCAGGGCAGTACAACCCCCCCAAATGACCCCATTTTGGAAAGTAGACACCCTAAGGAAATTGCTGAGAGGCATGTTGAGCCCATTGATATTAATTTTTTTGTCCCAAGTGATTGAATAATGACAAAAAAAAAAAAAAAAATCTACAAACAGTCGTCACTAAATGATATATTGCTCACATAGTCTGGTCACACGTATGTTTTATGATTTTGGAATCATTAAACTTCTCACGGAAGATTGTACTTTTGCACATTAGAACCCTCTTGCACATAATAGGGTGTTGGTATTTTGTACCACCAATAGGGGCACAGTTGGAGGTAAAAAGTGCTTCCAGCTCAGCCTATGCCAGGAAAACAAGGGACTATGCAATAAAACCTCCCTCCCATTATACCATCCCATTTATCCTATAGGGAGCGCCATACCCCGTTATATATTTCAAATATTTTGTGGAGTCTCCTTAGGGAAGCTTCTTTAGGGGGGCTGCATACCATACTTTCTGTCCTAAGCGCAGCGATTTCATATATACTTATTAAATAGCTTAGGGTCATTGGGGGGGGGGGGGGGGGGTGCCACCTGGGCATTCCATGGCCTCCGAAACTGTGATAGGCAGTAAAGAGTGAAATCAAAAATTTACGCCACTGAAGGCGGTGCTTGGTTTTCGAGGTCCCGTACGCAGCTAGGCTCCCAAAAAGTCTCACACATGTGGTATCCCCATACTCAGGAGAATCAACAGAATGTATTTTGGGGTGTAATTTCACATATTCCCATGGCATGTTTGAGCAATATATAATTTAGTGACAACTTTGTGCAAAAAAAAAAATTGTCTTTTTCCCGCAACTTGTGTCACAATATAAAATATTCCATGGACTCGACATGCCTCTCAGCAAATAGCTTGGGGTGTCTACTTTCCAAAATGGGGTCATTTGGGGGGGGGGGTTTGAACTGTCCTGGCATTTTATGCACAACATTTAGAAGCTTATGTCACACATCACCCACTCTTCTAACCACTTGAAGACAAAGCCCTTTCTGACACTTTTTGTTTACATGAAAAAATTAAATTTTTTTGCAAGAAAATTACTTTGAACACCCAAACATTATATATTTTTTTTATAGCAAATGCCCTACAGTTTAAAATGGTAGGTGTTTCATTTTTTTTTTTTCACGCAGTATTTGCGCAGCGTTTTTTCAAACGCATTTTTTTTTGGGGAAAAAAACACACTTTTTAAAATTTTAATGCACTAAAACACACTATATTGCCCAAATGTTTGATGAAATAAAAAAGATGATCTTAGGCCGAGTACATGGATACCAAACATGACATGCTTTAAAATTGCGCACAAACGTGCAGTGGCGACAAACTAAATACATTTTTAAAAGCCTGTACAGGTTACCACTTTAGATTTACAGAGGAGGTCTAATGCTAAAATTACTGCCCTCAATCTGACCTTCGCGGTGATACCTCACAAGCATGGTGCAATTGCTGTTTACATTTGACGCCAGACCGACGCTTGCGTTCGCCTTTGCGCGAGAGCAGGGGGGGACAGGGGTGTTTTTTTTTTTTTTATTTATTTTTTTTTTGCTTTTTTATCTTATTTTTAAACTGTACCTTTCATTTTTTTTTTATCAGTTTTAATGTTATCTCAGGGAATGTAAATATCCCCTATGATAGCAATAGGTAGTGACAGGTACTCTTTTTTGAAAAAATTGGGGTCTATCAGACCCTAGATCTCTCCTCTGCCCTCAAAGCATCCGACCACACCAAGATCGATGTGATAAAATGCCTTCCCAATTTCCCAATGGCGCTGTTTACATCCGGTGAAATCTAAGTCATGAAATGCTCGTAGCTTCTGGTTTCTTAGGCCATAGAGATGTTCTGAGCCACTCTGGTCTTTTATCAGCTCTATGGTCATCTGGCTGAATCACCGGCTGCATTCTCAGGTTCCCTGTTGGGACAGGAGAGCCAGAGAAAAACATGGAAGACGGTGGGGGGGGGGGGGCATTCCCTCCCACTGCTTGTAAAAGCAGTCTAGAAGCTAATTAGCCACTAGGATTGCTTTTACATGAAAGCCGACCGCTGGCTGAAAAGAATGATACTAAGATGATACCTAAACCTGCTGGCATCATTCTGGTATAACCACTCAAAGTCCAGCAACATACCAATACGTTGCTGGTCCTTGTTGGGCATATATTGTAATCTTTTTTTTTCATGCAGCCTGTGGGCTGAACGAAAAAAAAGAGATTGATCGGTGGGTATGCCCACCATTAGAATACCTCCCTTCATCCACCCACTTCTAATGATGGGCATACATGCACCATTTATATATGCCGAACCAGGGGGGCATCCTCCCGCAAAAGATAGGAGCAAATCGCTCCTCCGCCCCTGCTGCCCCCATGCTTCGGCATATATCACCTGTAACTTTTGTAACTGTAACCGGTTCCAGGTTCGGGTCTCTCAAAATGCGATGGCATCTTGGGAGACCCTGTGAAAGTGTGCCTAGTCTGTGCAATGCTGTACCCTATGCTAATACTCAACTAGTGTATGGTAGCGTTCAAAACATTCACCAATGCAAACACCAGGATTGTCAGGACAGGAGGGAAAATAATAGTGGGTGTCACGCCTATATCCGCGCTTGCTGCAGACACATCTTTTTTGGGGGGGGGGTTCAGTGGGTAGGGGTACTCGGGAGGACATAAAGAAAATACCTCTCATGCAGCTGACTGCATTTGGTTGGGGATGTGAATGGGGGAAGTACGGGTGCTGCAGAAGTGGTGGGTTCCCAATTAGGATTGGCGAATGCAGCAGGAAGGGCACTATGGGCACGACGGGCCTGTGTTTGTCTTCTTCTTGGTGGCAGCAGGACACTACTTGTGCTTGCCACCTCACCAGCTTGAACTGCACTTTTGGGACTCTCCACGTCACCAAGTGTTACTGCAGTGCTGGTTTGACTACGACTGGGGTGTACTAGGCCGCTGGTGCTTGCCAGTTCACCAAAACGCTACCAAAAAAACTGTTAGCGATCGCAGGGATCAGGCCTGACTCTGCGAACGCTGCAGTTATGCGTTTAGTGTTTTGTAAGTGACAGTGATCGATCAATACTGCACTTGGGTGGGCTGGGCAGAGGGGCAAAACGCAGGTGCTAGCAGGTATCTGGGCTGATCCCGCTAACACTGCGCTTTTAGGAACCCTAAACTGCTGGGGACGCTAGTATAGATCTGATCGGATCAGATATTGATCGGTTCAGATACTATACCACTAAGGGAGGTGTATGGTGCGTGCGTGGGTGTTAGCGGTACTGGCGCTAACCTGACGCTGCCTGGGGTGACGCAGACCCTATCTGACCCTAAAACCTAACTTATATCACCGCCGGGCGATCAGGGGGCTAAACCTTTATTAGGTAATAAACGACGGGTGCCCTGACACTATAAAAAATAAACTAACTAACCAGCGTCACCCGTAACAGTTATACGGTGATCACTGGTGAAAGGGTTAACTAGGGGGCAATCAAGGGGTTAAAACCTTTATTAGGTAGTATATGGGGGTACCTGACGCTATAAAACGCTGATGGCGAATATTTACCTCCCTAACTAGCGTCACCAGTGACACTAATACAGCGATCAGAAAAATGAACGCTTAGTGACACTGGCGACGGGGGGTGATCAAGGGGTTAAAACTTTATTGGGGGGGTTAGGGGGGTACCCTAGACCTAAAGGGGGCTAATACTAACTGCCCTACCACACTGTCACAAACTGACACCAATGCAGTAATCAGAAAAAAAATAAACTGCTTGGTGTCAGTGTGACGGGGGGGGGGGTGATTGGGGGGTGATCAGGGGGTGTAATGTATGCCTGGCCTGTTCTACTGTGTGTGTGTGTTGTGCACTCACTCGGATGTCTTCTCTCCTCGGTGCCGGAAAGGAAAATACAGAGCCGAGAAGAGATGAAATCAGATGGCCTCCCCCTCACGTCTGATCACTCCCGGACAGAAGGTGACTGCCTCGGCACCGGGGGGGGTCCGATGGGAACCCCGCCCGGGGGAAGGCAAGGCCTTATATATAAGTCTTTATGCCTGCCCGTGCCATTGTGCCGACGTACATCGTCGTGCAGCAGTCGGCAACTGGTTAATAACTTTGTCTTCTCTCTGCTGCCTCTTCCCGCCGCTGCCTCCTGCCATTTCTCCTGGTGCTTTCTTTCCAGCCGCCATCTTCTCCTCCCGCCGTCTCTCCCGCTGCCGTCTTCTTCTTCCCCGCCACCGGATACCCGCTGAAAAATTTTTTTAAAAAACGCTGTTCTTCTGTTGCCATCTTCTTCCGTTTTGTTGTCATTCGCTGTCTGGCATCTGTTATATAGCCCTGGGGCGTGGCTATGCGAGGACGTCACCCGGAGAGCCCACCCTTGTGACATCACAGAGGGCAGGCTCTCCAGGTGACGCCCCCTTGGTGGGGTGCAAGGGGGGCAGAGTACACTATATGGGCAGAGGACCCTATGGGGGCAGAGGACAGAGGACACTACAGTGGGGGGGGGGGGGGGTGCAGGGACAGAGGACACTGCTTTGGGGGGCACAGAAAAGTTGCTATGGGGGAAGGGTGGCAGAGGACACTATGGGAGTGATGTGAAGGGGGACAGAGGACATTGCAATGGGGGGAGCAATCACCCCTGGGGACAGGGACCCCATCACCCCTGGGGACAGGGCCCTCATCTCCCCTAGGGACAGGAACCCCATCTCCAGACCACGCTGGCTGGCAGCGCTGGCGTCAGCAGGAAAATCTGAATCCCCAGCCACATGCTCCCTCAGGGTGAACTGGCTTTGTATTAGTGAAGCACCTTAAAGTGAGGTAAACCTGTACTGTTATTATTACTATCTTCATTTATTAGCAGGTGAATGCAGCCCTCCATTCAGTCACACAAATTGAATCCGGCCCTTAAGGCTTCATGTACACTGCTGCTGGTAAACAGACGTTTAGGAGCAGTTGGGCATTTTTCTCAGCTGCCCCTGAACTCTCCTCTATGTTATCTTATCAGTACATGTACACAGGGTCATTTATAGTGGTTTCTAGGCAGTTGAGTTTAGAAGCATTTTTTGGAAAGCAATAAAATGCATTCTGAACGGATGTTCAGAGGTTCAAATGCTTGTAACAGCTTACAGACATTTTTAATTGAGATACATTTTTGACTATATTTTTAATTGAGATACATTTTTTACTATTTGAAAAATAAACCCAAACGCTGCATGCAAACACGGCAAAACTGACATTTTTAAACGTTGTTTACTGTCTGTCAAGTTAAATCGTCCAGGGGAGGTTCTAAAACGTCCTGTGTACATTAAAGCCTCGTACACACGTCTAATTTTTGTGGCATGCTAGTCTCATGTCAAAAGTGAAGAAGTTACTAACAATATGAAAATTTTCGGACGACAGAATACAACATCAGAAGTGACGTAAGGTGTTGAATAGTTTTGTATGTATTCTTTCGTTTCTGAGCATGCGTAGTCTTGCCCTTACAATTTTTTCGTACAAAAACCGTACTAATGAAACGAAAATCGTATGTTGAGTTCACATCCGACAAATTTTATATTCTGCACATCCAGCTTTTGTCTGACGAAAAAGTGAAATCGGCTGTCGAAAGCACCGTACTAATGATCCGAAAATCGTCAGACAGCTCGTCGAACGAGTTTTCCCATCCGATTTTCGTATTGTGTGTACGGGCCTCAAGTCTAAGTGAAAAAAGTTTGCTGACCACTGCCTTAAGCTTTAATGCACAATAAAAAAAGTGTGGAGAATAATACTTGGCTATGTATTTTACTTCAAATGACAGTTTGGGAGTAGGCAGTTACATTTAAAAAAAAATACAATGTAAAATTGACAAGGGACACCAACAACAATTGTCCTATGGTGCGTACACATGATCGGATTTTCTAACGGGAAATGTGGGATGACAGGCTGTTAGCGGAAAATCCGACCATTTGTACGCTCCATAGGACAATTGTTGTTGGTGTCCCTTGTCAATTTTACATTTTTTTTTTATTTTAAATGTAACTGCCTACTCCCAAACTGTCATTTGAAGTAAAATACATAGCCAAGTATTATTCTCCACATTTTTTTTATTGTGCGTTAAAAAAAGAAAACAAATAAAATTAGACATGTTATCTGCCAATAGAACTTAACCAAAAAGTGCTTTCTATGCATCCAAAAATATAGAAAATATAACAAATCAAATCATTATTATTCATCCAAAAAATAAAATAAAAGCCTCATGCATGTGTCCTGCTTCTTAATATAGGGGGTCAGCAATGCCAAGAGTTGGTGAAAGCAGGGGTCTGTCACCCGAAGATAATTCCGAAAATCATCTGAATTATTCTCCTGGAGCTCCCGCAGCAAAGGCATATGACATAATTGGTCACTATTAATAAAGCAACCAATTTTTGGTCCAAGAACTCCTGTTCCTTGACTGGACTTGGATCAAAGCAATAACTCCAAGGCCAATAATAAATAACACGTTATCTCCTCCGATTCCGCAACATGTCTGGTTGACGAATGGCCGTTCAGAAACGAACTGAAAAGCATGAAATGAAAAGCACAAACTGAAAAGCAGGAAATGAAAAGCGCGAATCACCACTCACCAAACTTCTACTAACAAGAAATTAGCAGAAGGAGCCCAAAGGGTGGTGCTAAAGAGCTGAAAAACCACGTAGTATGTCGCTAGGTTCGTGTTTGTTGGCCAACAATTCCTTGCCGTTTGTATGCAAAACAAAATCCAGGCACACGCCTTCGGATAAAAGTCTGAGGTTTTGTCTGCCGAAAATCCGATCGTGTGTACGGGGCTTTAGTCAGAGCTGCAAAGTTTGTTTTTTCCTACAGACACCCTTTACATGTTTTGGCAGATTTTTTCACTTGTATATGCAGCACATGAAGCTTCCTGAGCATTGGAAAGTGTCAGAAATGTGTAGCTAGATGTTTTTTCAACATGTCTGTGTGCGTTAGGCCTCCCAGCTTCATCTGGTCAGGTCAGGTAACACCATGCTTGACTTTCAATTACTTTCCACATTTCAATGATAACACTGCTGCATTGAAAAAGAGGCTTTTAACCACTTGCTGACCACCCTATAGCACTTTTCCTGCTACAAGGTGGCAGCTGCGTGCAGGATCATGTATATATACACGTAATCCTGCACCTGCAGGGGGTGTGCACGTCCCGCCGCTGAACCGCTTCTGCTGTAAAAATACACAGCAGAAGCCGATTCGCAGGTCCCCGGGACCACAATGTCCTCTGGCACCTACCGATTGTCAATAAAAGACAGAGAACTGAGATATGCTTATGTAAACAAAGCAGATCTCTGTTCTGACAGGGGGGAAGGAACCGAGCCAAAGCAGGGACTAGGGTCTGTCTCTTCCCACAGTGTACAAAAAAAAAAAAAAAAAAAAAAACACTGGCTAGGCACACAGTTAAAGCTTTGATTGCCCTAGAGGTTTAACCCCTTCCCAGCCAGTGTTATTAGTACAGTGACAGTGCATATTTTCTGTCATATCACTGCATTATTGTTCCCGCAAAGTGTCAAAAGTGTCCGATGGTCCGCTGTAATATTGCAGTCCCACTTTAAGTCGCCAATCGCCGCCATTACTAGTATAAAATAAAATAAATATATCCCATAGTTTGTAGACACTATAAACGTTCATGTAAACCAAAATCAATATACACATTGGGATTTTTTTTACCAAAAACATGTAGCAAATACATATTGGCCTAAATTTATCAAGAAATTTGATTTTTTTTTTATTGGATGTTGTATAGCAGAATTTTAAAAAAATATATATATTTTTTTTTAAATTGTCTGTCTTTAGGTTTATAACGTAAAAAAAAAGAAAAAAAGAAAAAAAAACCTCAGAGGTGATCAAATACCTCCAAAGGAAAGCTCAATTTGTGGAGAAAAAAAATTACATAACTTTGGGTACAGTGTTGCATGACCGCGCAATTATCAGTTAAAATAGCACAGTGCCGTATCACAAAAAACACGGCATGGTCATGAAGGGGGGTAAATCTTCCGGAGGTCAAACCAACTTAAGGACCAGACCTATTTTTTTACACTAGGTGTTTACAAGTTAAAAATCTTTTTTTTTTTGCTAGAAAATTACTTAGAACCCACAAACATATATTTTTTTCAGACACCCTAGAGAATAAAATGACGGCCGTTGCAAAACTTTATGTCACACCGTATTTGCGCAGCGGTCTTATAAACGCAATTTTTTGGGAAAAATACACTTTTTTTAATTAAAAAATAAGAAAACAGTGATGTTAGCCCAATTTTTTTTATATTGTGAAAGATAATGTTACGCAGAGTAAATTGACACCCAACATGTCATGCTTCAAAATTGCACCCGTTCGTGGAATGGTGACAAACTTTGACACTTAACCACTTAAAGACCAGCCTCGTTTTGAGATTTTGGTGTTTACAAGTTTAAAACAGTTTTTTTTTGCTAGAAAATTACTTAAAACCCCCAAACATTATATATTTTTTTTTCTAACACCCTAGAGAATAAAATGATGGTCATTACAATACTTTTTTCACACTGTGCAGCGGTATTTGCGCAGCGGTCTTACAAGCGCACTTTTTTTGGAAAAAATTCACTTTTTTGAATAAAAAAATAAGACAACAGTAAAGTTAGCCCAATTTTACTTTATATTGTGAAAAGATAATGTTACACCGAGTAAACTGATACCCAACATGTTCAAAATTGCGCCTGCTCCTGGAATGGCGTCAAACTTTTACCCTCATAAATCTCCATAGGCAACGTTTAAAAAATTCTACAGGTTGCATGTTTTGCGTTACAGAGGAGGTCTAGGGCTAAAATTATTGCTCTCGCTCTACCGATCGCGGAGATACCTCACATGTGTGGTTTGACCACTGTTTTCATATGCGGGCGCTACTCACGTATGCGTTCGCTTCTGCGTGCAAGCTCGTCGGGACGGGGCATTTTAAAAAAAAAAATTTCTTATTTATTTTACTTGATTTTATTTATTTTTACACTGTTTTTTTTAAAAAAAATTGGGTCACTTTTATTCCTATTACAAAGAATGGAAACATCCCTTGTAATAGAAAAAAGCATGACAGGTCCTCTTAAATATGAGATCTGGGGGTCAAAAAGTCCTCAGATCTCATATTTTGACTTAAATGTAATTAAAAAAAAAAAAAATGTCATTTGAAAAAATGTGCCTTTAAGAGGTATGGGCGGGAGTGACGTTATGACATCGCTTTCACCCTGCAGTGTCATGGAGATGGGTGGGGGCCATCTACCCCTCACTCGTCTCCATGTCAGCCCAGGGGACAGACGCGATCGCCTTCGCCGCTGCCGACGGCTCCGGTAAGCAGCGGAGGACACCGGATCGCGCCAGGAGGGGGGGCCCTCTCCCGCCACCGATAAAAGTGATCTTGCGGCAAATCCGCCGCAGAGACCACTTTTATCTTGTAGCCGACCAAACAAAGGGATACGGGGGTTATGGCAGCTAGCTGCTGCCATAACAACGATATCCGCCCCCAAAAAAGGGACGTATATGTACATGCGGCGGTCGGCAAGTGGTTAAAATCTCCATGGGTGAACTTTAAAATTTTTTACAGGTTACCAGTTTTGAGTTACAGAGGAGGTCTTTTGCCTGAATTATTGCTCTCGCTCTACCGATCGCAGGGATACCTCACATGTGTGGTTTGAACACCGTTTACATATGCGGGTGCAACTTACGAATTAATGCGTTCGCTTCTGCGTGCGAGCATGGCAGGGCGGGACGCTTTAAAAAAAAAAAAAAAATTTCTTTTTTCACACATGTAAACATCCCTTGTAATAGAAAAAAAGCATGACAAGATCTCTTTAACCACTTCAGCCCCAGAAGATTTTACCCCCTTCCAGATCAGAGCATTTTTTGCATCCGGCACTGCGTCGCTTTAGCTGACAATTGCGTGGTCGCGCAATGTTGTACCTAAACAAAATTGACGTCCTTTTTTCCCCACAAATAGAGCTTTCTTTTGGTGGTATTTGATCACCTCTGCGGTTTTTATTTTTTGCGCTATAAACAAAAAAAAAGCAACAATTTTGAAAAAAAAAGCAATATTTTTTACTTTTTGCTATAATAAATATCCCCAAAAAATATATAAAAAAAACAAATTTCTTTCTCAGTTTAGGCCGATATGTATTCTTCTACAAATTTTTGTTTATTTAGACCCCTTTCACACCAAGTCGTTTTTGCAGCGTTTTAGCGCTAAAAATAACGCTATTAAAACGCTCATAAAATGCTCATAAAATACTCCCCATGCATCTCAATGAACCCTTTCACACTGAGGCGTTGCGCTGGCGGGGCGTTGAGAAAAGTGCTGCAAGCAGCATCTTTGGAGCATCTTTTAGACCCCTTTCACACTGAGGGTGTTTTGCAGGTGCTATAGCGTTAAAAATAGCTCCTGCAATCCGCCTTCAAACAGCTGCAGCACTGTCTCCAGTGTGAAAGCCCGAGGGCTTTCACACTGGAGCGCTGCGCTGGCAGGACGTCAGGAAAAGTCCTGCCAGCAGCTTCTTTGGAGCGGTGTGTTTACCGCTCCTCCACCGCTGCTCCCCATTGAAATCAATGGGGCAGCGCTGGGATACCGCCGGCAAAACGCCGCTATTGCGGCGCATTGCGGGCGGTTTTAACCCTTTCTTGCCCGCTAGCGAAATGCGCCGCTAATCCGACGGGATTTACCGCTGACACTATGGGCGGCTCAGTGTGAAAGGGCTCTTAGGCGTTGAAAAAAGTGCTTCAAAAACGCCCCTCTCCATTGAAATGAATTGAAAACGCTGTAAAAACACCTGAATAGCGACTATAATGTGCCCTGAGCTGTAGAAAATTCACATGATCTCACAAAAAGATAAAAATGCAAGCAGAAAAGAGAGCATCTACAACAACAGGACTGAAATTGTGGGAAGGTCAGAAAGATTAAACAAACCATCAAAGTGCCAAAAAACAAAATTAAAGTACCAAAAAAAGAATTAATCCCAGAAAAATGAAGATTTAAAGTAAAACAAGTAACTGCTTGTTACTTTACAAGACACTGCTTGTTTTACATGATCTCACAAAGGATAAACATGCAAGCAGAAAGATAGCATCAATAACACATGCTTCAATAACGCTTGAAAAACGCTGTTAAAACGCCTGCAGCGGTGCGTTAATTTCACCGCTAGCGCCCCTAAGACACTGTAAAAATGCTGTAATAACGTTAAGGCGTTTTAGGGTGTTTTTGAAGCGCCTTGGTGTGAAAGGGGTAAAAAAAAAAAACAAAAAAAAAAAACCGCAATAAGCGTATATCGATTGGTTTGCGCAAAAGTTAGTGTCTACAAGAAAAGGGATTTATGGCATTTTTATTATTTTTTTTTTTATTAGTAACGGCGGCGATCTGTGATTTTTATCGTGACTGCAACATTATGGCAGACAGATCGGACACTATTTTAGGACCATTGTCATTTATACAGCGATCAGTGCTATAAAAATGCACTGATTACTGTGTAAATGACACTGGCAGGGAAGGGGTTAAACACTAGGGGGCGATAGGCGGCAAATTTAAAGTGACATACAAGTACGCCCATTTGCCTGCCTGTGCCATTCTGCCGACGTACATCTGTGTCCGGTGGTAGGCAAGCGTTTAATGTGCGATCTGGGGTCAAAAAGACCTCAGATCTCACATTTACACCTAAATGCAATAAAAAAAAAAAAAAAAAAAAAAAGTAATATTATAATAATAAAATTTTTATATATATAAAAAATTCCCCTTCAAGACTATTGGGTGGAAGTGACGTTTGAGGTTGCTTCCGTCATCCAATGTTATGGAGTCAAGAGGGGGCCATCCTTCCCTCACTCGACTTCCAGCCTCTGAGGGGAAAGGAGCGGATCGTCTCCGCCGCTAACGACGGCTCCGGTAAGCAGTGGAGATGACCAAGACGAACGGGAGGGGGGTGGGCAACTTTCCTGCCGCGATTAAAGTGATCTTGCAGCGAATCCGCCACAGAGACCAATTTTATCCGAAAGCGGACTGCCCGCCGTTTTTTAAAATACCGGGGTTATAAGGCAGCTATCTGCTGCCATAACAACTGTATTTAACATCAAAGTACCGACGTATAACGACGGCAGCTGGCCCAGAAGTGGTTAACAGGAGGCAGGACCTAATATTACTCTTCTAACATGCCCTAAAAATAACTATTAAAACAAGAAAAAAAAAAACAGGGTCATTTTATTTTCCAATAGCCCTTCCCCACAGAACACCAAGTCATGAAGGGGCCTGTATGGACAACTGCTATATACAGACTGCGAAGTCTCTCAGCAACCAATTCACTGACAATTACACGGAGCAGGCTGCTGGTTATACCGCTCTCCTCACCTTACACACTAAACACTTCCTGACACTGACAGGGCCACTTTAAAATGGCTCCGCCCGCGATTATATGGTACTGCAAACCGGAAATTACATCAATGAATAACACAATTAAAGACTCGCCTGGAGCCTCCGACCCAGTTCATGGTGTTGTAGCCGAAAGCGGTTCTCTCACTGAAGCCCCAAACGGTGCTTATCCGCCCCACGGACGGCCAGTCTGAGTCTGAGGTAAAATAACAGCGCCACACCAGCGTTCCCGCCCACACAGAACGCCGTACCACGTGATGTGTGCAGGGCGTCATTAGCCACACCTCCACAGAGGCGGGGTATATAATGCTCTGTGTATATAGTCGCCTGTTAGTACAGTATATAGGGGCTAGTATGCTAATAATATGCTATTTCAAGCAGTGACTTCTATGTGTTTGGATTAGCTGTTCTATGTAAGAAGCTGTGCTGTACAAAGGCTATGGTGCTGCACTTCTGGGAAGTTTGTTAAAAGAGAAGTATGGGATTTTTTAAATTTATTTTTCAAGAATAATACTTACCTAGGTGAATGCTGCATCTTTCTCCCGCCGGCTTGAAGACTGAGAACCGAGCGATCAAACACCACCGATCGCTCGATTCTCAGAGCTCCATTAGCAGAGAGCTGGTGACTGTCACTGCTGTCTGCTCCGCCCCCTCCTCGCTCACTGGTGGAGGGCTGAGCCCTGGAGGGGGTGGGAGCGGCTGGCTCAGGCTCTCAGGGGCTCGCTAAAAAGCTGAGCCAGGGTCGTGGGTGGTTCCCAACCATATTGTCACAATCTTTCCACAGCCTAGACTGGCTCTTTGATGTCAACCAACAGCCTGATGTCACAGCCCGCTCCCTGCTGAAAACGGGTCACAGGAGTGCAGAATGAACTGCACTCCTGTGATCCACAGTACAGCCAAACAAACTTAGCAACTGCCCACTGTAGATTTACTGCAGGAGGGCTCTGCGCCAGATCACATACCTGGTATGTGATCTGACAGTTAGGGGTCTGGGGCGCGCACGTACGCCACCAGCAACCCACTCCAGCTGTGAATGGACACAGTAGAAGCCAATTAGTAGATCGTTCAGGCGAAAGGCAGAACGGCAGTCTGCCTATGTAAACAAGGCAGGTTGCCGCTCTGTGAGAAGGTAATGTGCTGATCTTGTGTTCCTGCTAAGCAGGAACACAGATCTTTACATCCCCCCCAGTCAAAGCACCCCCCCCCCCCAGTTAGCAATCACTCCTTGGGAACATATTTAACCCTCTGATCGCCCCTGATGTTAACCTCTTCCCAGCCAGTGTCAGTACAGTAACTGCATATTTGTTAGCATTAATCACTGTATTAATGTCACAGGTCCCCAAAAAGTGTCAGTTATGTATCCGATTTGTCTGCCGCAATATCGCAGTTCCCCTATAAGTTGCTGATCGCCACCATTACTAGTAAAAAAAAAAAAGTTATACCATAGTTTGTAGACGCTGTAACTTTTGCGCAAACCAATCAATATACACTTTTTGGGATTTTTTTTTACCAAAAATATGTAGCAGAATACATATTGGCCTAAACTGATGAAGAAATTAGATTTTTTTAACCACTTCAATACCGGGCACTTTCACCCCTTCTTGCCCAGGACAATATTCAGCTTTCAGTGCTATCGCACTTTGAATGACAATTGCGGGGTCATGCAACACTGTACCAAAGCTAAATTGTTATCCTTTTCTTCCCACACTTAAAGCTTTCTTTTGGTGGTATTTGATCACCTCTGGGGTTTTTATTTTTTGCTAAACAAACTAAAAAAGACCGACAGGTGTTACTGCTGGGCAATGATTGGCACTGTGTTGGGCACTTATTGGCACTGTTGTGGGCACTGATATGTGTTTTTGATGGGGCACAGACTGGCAGCTTATGGGCACTGATTGGCAGGCGATAGGTACCTATGTTGGGGGCTGTGCTGATAATCAATGTGCTGATTATCAGCACAGAACCCCCCCCCTCTGACAGATCGGCTCTCCCTGTCAGCGCGAACCGAGGAATGCCATTTACGGGCACCCCATCGGTGCTGACTTATCAGTGCCCTTAGTGCCGCCTTATCAGTGCCCATCAGTGAAAGAGAAAACTTGCTTTTTTACAAAATTTTATAACATAAACAAAAGCAAAACTTTTATTTTTTTCAAAATTTTTGATTTTTTTTATTTGTTTAGAAAAAAATAAAAACCGCTGAGGTGATCAAATACCACCAAAAGAAAGCTCTATTTGTGGGGAGAAAAAGGACAAATTTTTTAGGCTACAGCATTGCATGCCCGTGCAATTGTCAGTTAAAATAACGCAGTGCCGTATTGCAAAAAATGGTCTGGTAATGAAGGGGGGGTAAACCTTCCGGAGCTGAAGTGGTTAAAATGATATTACATTTTTTCAAATAAAATAAAAAAGATGTTATATTTACCTGCTCTCTGCACGGATATTGACTCACCTTTTTTTTTTCGGTCCCCCGCCAGCGCTCTCCGCTCCTACTCTTCTCTGAATGCTCCTATAGCAAGCCAATAGAAAGCCATGTGCTGTGGGTGCGCTCATGTGGGTGAACTCCCAAGCCGGGCTGCGTGCGCACAAGAAACACACCGCGTGGCTCAGCCACACCCCCTGCTCCCTCGTGAAGGGAGCAGTAGACAATGACTCTTGCTGCTATCAGTGTAGCCTGTGAGAAGAAGAAGAGAGGGCATCATTGGTATACACAGGCGCAGCGCTGGATGGAGAGAGGACTAAGGTGTTTGGGGGCGAGAGAGTTAGTGCAGTGTTTTTTTACCCTAACCAATTCCCACTTGGTAACTGTACATTTGGGGCTGGGCAGGTCAAGTGTCGTTCTGGGAGGAATAGGACACTAAACAGTATGTTTAGGCCTCATGCTCATTTGAGCTCAAAATCACTGCTTTTACAGGCGTTTGAGCCTCTTTTTTTCTTCCTCTAAACGCCCCTCCATGTTAACCTATGTGTCAATGGGGGCAGTTAGAGACTGAAAAAAAACCATTATTTGTACTTTCAGCTGTGAACTCTGATGTGGGGGGGCGGGGGGGGACTCTGGTGACCAGAGACCACCTTCCGCAGAGTGAATACACTAAAGCAAGGGAGGGGGGGGTAACTGATAAAAGGGGAACTCTTATATCAGTGTCCCCTTACATTATTATATTCACTCCCATCATACACTGGCCTCAAGGCACTGTCACTGATCTCCTCTCAGGTGTACCATGCAGGGCTCGGTCAGGCGGTCCTCTCCGGGCTCCAACTTTGCGGCTCTGGTTTTAGCCTTAAGTCTCCTCCCCACAGTCCACACATGTCTGACTCCTCCCGTGACCCCCATCCCAGCGGCACTCTCACTCTTGACTCTTCTCCAGACTTCCCCTCAGAGACTGCAGACATGATACAAGACAAGAGATGGTTAGAGGCTGCAGACATGATACAAGACAAGAGATGGTTAGAGGCTGCGGATATGAGACAAGAGATAGTTAGAGGCTGCGGACAGGATACAAGGAGATATTGAGAGATTGCAGACATGATACAAGTAATGGTTCAAGGCTGTAGACATGATACAGGAGATAGTCAGAGGCTGTGGGCATGGTACAGGAGATGGTCAGAGGCTGTGGACATGGTACAGGAAATGTCAGAGGCTGTAGACATGGTACAGGAGATGTCAGAGGCTGCGGGCACAGTACAGGAGATGGTCAGCAGAGGCTGTGGGCATGATACAGGAGATGTCTGAGGCTGTGGGCATGGTAAAGGAGATGTCAGAGGCTGCGGGCATGGTACAGGAGATGTCAGAGGCTGTGGGCGCGGTACAGGAAATGTCAGAGGCTGTAGACATGGTAAAGGAGATGTCAGTGACTGCGGGTATGGTACAGGGGATGATCAGAGGCTGTGAGCATGGTACAGGAGATGTCAGAGGCTGTGGGCATGGTACAAAAGATGGTCAGCAGAGGCTGTGGGCACGGTACAGGAG
Source organism: Aquarana catesbeiana (assembly GCF_042186555.1). Classification (NCBI taxonomy): domain Eukaryota; kingdom Metazoa; phylum Chordata; class Amphibia; order Anura; family Ranidae; genus Aquarana; species Aquarana catesbeiana. Next base: position 195,164,360 of record NC_133326.1, read on the forward strand.
ATGGTCAGCAGAGGCTGTGGGCACGGTACAGGGCATGGTCAACAGAGGCTGTGGGCACGGTGCAGGAGATGTCAGAGGCTGCGGGCATAGTTCAGGAGATGTCAGACTCAAACACTCACAACGTCAACAGGGCTGCCTTCAGCTTCTCTGTTCCGCTTGGCTCCTGGGCCGTGTGACAGGAATGCACCGCCACCATGATCATCCCTGGCTTGACTTGAGTTGGTGCGCTGCAACAGCTTCTGCCAGACCCGCCCTGGGCCCCGCCTGCCGGGTGAATACAGGATCTGATCAGGTCAGCTTGGGCATCTCCAGGAACTGCCCATGTGCAGTTCTGAGCCAAGCCGGCCCCAGCCATTTTTACCGCCACTTTTCTCCTACTACAGACATTTATGCCGCGTACACACGAGCGGACTTTTCGACGGACTAGGTCCGACAGTATTTCCGCCGGACTTTGCAGCGTAAGTCCGCCGGACTTTCAAACGAACGGACTTGGACACACACAATCACACCAAAGTCCAACGGATTCATACATGACGACCTGACTAAAATAAGGAAGTTGATAGCCAGTAGCCAATAGCTGCCCTAGCGTCGGTTTTAGTCCCTCGGACTAGCATACAGACGAGCGGATTTTTCGACCGGACTCGAGTCCATCAGAAAGATTTGAAACATGTTTTATTTCTAGGTCCATCGGACTTTTGGGGAAAAAAAGTCCGCTGGAGCCCACACACGATCGAATTGTCCGACGGAGTCCGGTCCGCCGGACCAAGTCTGCCGGAAAGTCTGCTCGTGTGTACGAGGAGAAAAGTGCCCTGTTTTTACGGGCTGCCTGTAAAAATACGGGCAGTTGGCAACACTGCATCACTTTCGAATTTTTATTCTGTCGTACAAGAATTTTCGTCACTTTAGTAACCTCTCCATTTTCGATATGCGACTAGCATGCAAAAATTTTAAAAAAAGGGACGATGTGTCGCCTGATTTTCGGATCGTGTGTACGGGCCATAAGATTGCACTGACACCCGCTGCAGATCGCAAGAGCAGTGCATTTTGAAATGTGCATGGCGTAGATATATTGCCAGCACACCAAGGATCGGCCCAAAGTGATGTACAAACGGGTAGTTTATTGCATGATTACAACACAAGAAAGTTGCAACGTTTCAGAGTCACGCAGGACCCCTTCCGAAACGTTGCACCTTTCTTGTGTTGTGATCATGCAATAAACTACCCGTTTGGACACCACTTTGTGTCGATCCTTGGTGTGCTGGCAAATATCTACGTTATGACTTGAACCAGTATCCAGCTGGTTGTTGCTACAGCACCCAAACCATACCTCCCAACTTTCTAAGATGGGAATGAGGGACACCTATTAGCAAAAGTATGTAGGCATAGGACACACCTCCTGCCATGCCCCTTTTAAAGGAGAATTGTACACATAAAAAAAGTAAAAAATGGAAATCCACAAGTGCCTTTTTACCACTACTATTCCTTTATATTGGCTTTTGGAATTGACAAATGCAGCAATTTAGAAATTAGATAAAAGGTTTAGCTCTGTAAAACACTTTTTAATATAAAAGCATAGCTCCCAACTGTTCCTGATTTCGAGGGACTGTCCCTGATTTGGAGCAATGTCCTTCTGTCCCTCATTGCTCCTCATTGGTCTGATCTATATAGATGTATATAAAATGCACTTTTTATCTATCAAAAAGTGTTTTGCAGTGCTAAACTTTTCATCTGATTTCTAAATTGCTGCATTTGTAAATTCCAAAAGCCAATATAAAGGAATAGTAGTGGTAAAAAAAGGACTTGTGGGCAGTGGCGTTCCTATAAATGTGTGTGCAAGGGGGGCGGGCCGCACCGGGTGACACCCACCAGAGGGGTGACACCGGTCGGGGTCGCCGCCCACCGCTACATACTGTACTAAATTGCTTGTGGTTGTGAGAGTGAGCAGGGCACCAAGCTGTGCGGGGGAGGCTGCCTGTAACCACTCCCCCGTCTTAAGCTGTGGCTGTGTGTCACTGTGTGATCTCCAATGTCTCCGGAGGCAGCCGGAGTTGGTGGGCAGAGCTAGGGGTTTGGCTGCCTCCTCCACTCCTCCCACAGACTCCTTCACTCTGGCTGATCCCGCAGATGAAGGAGAAAAAGGTGAGAACAGTCCGAGTGTCTTCATCTCCGGGCATGCTATAAGTTACTGTACACGTCACTACATAGAGTACTAACCTGGCACTATACCACCCCAGCCTGCCCTATGCCACCGCAACCTGCCCTATGCCACCCCAACCTGCCCTATGCCACCCCAACCTGCCCTGTGCCACAGCAACCTGCCCTGTGCCACCCCAACCTGCCCTATGCCACCCCAACCTGCCCAATACCACGCCAGCCTGCCCTATACCACCTCAACCTGCCCTATGCTGCCCTATGCCACCGCAACCTGCCCTATGCCACCCCAACCTGCCCTATACCACGCCAGCCTGCCCTATGCCACCGCAACCTGCCCTATGCCACCCCAACCTGCCTAATGCCACCCCAACCTGCCCTATACTACGCCAGCCTGCCCTATGCCACCGCAACCTGCTCTATGCCACCGCAACTTGCCCTATACCACCCCAACCTGTCCCATGCCACTGTAACCTGCCCAATGCCACCCCAACCTGCCCTATACCACCCCAACCTGCCCTGTGCCACTGCAACCCGCCCTATGCCACCGCGACCTGCCCTATGCCACCGCAACCTGCACTATGCCACCCCAACCTGCCCATTACCACGCCAGCCTGCCCTATACCACCCCAACCTGTCCTATGCCACCGCAACCTGCCCTATGCCACCCCAACCTGCCTAATGCCACCCCAACCTGCCCTATACCACGCCAGTCTGCCCTATACCCCCCGAACCTGCCCTATGCCACCGCAACCTGCCCTATGCTACCCCAACCTGCCCCATGCCACTGTAACCTGCCCAATGCCACCCCAACCTGCCCTAAACCACCCCAACCTGCCCTGTGCCACCGCAACCTGCCCGATGCCATCGCAACCTGCACTATGCCACCCCAACCTGCCTAATGCCACCCCAACCTGCCCTATACCACGTCAGCCTGCCCTATGCCACCCCAACCTGCCCTATACCACGCCAGCCTGCCCTATGCCACCGCAACCTGCCCTATGCCACCGCAACCTGCCCTATGCCACCGCAACCTGCCCAATGCCACCCCAACCTGCCTATACCACCCCAGCCTGCCCTATGCCACCGCAACCTGCCCTATGCCACCGCAACCTACCCTATGCCACCCCAACCTGCCCTATGCCACCGCAACCTGCCCTGTGCCACCGCAACCTGCCCTATGCCACCACAACCTGCCCTATGCCACCCCAACCTGCCTAATGCCACCCCAACCTGCCCTATACCACGCCAGCCTGCCCTATGCCACCGCAACCTGCACTATGCCACCCCAACCTGCCTAATGCCACGCCAGCCTGCCCTATGCCACCCCAACCTGCCCTATACCATGCCAGCCTGCCCTATGCCACCGCAACCTGCCCTATGCCACCGCAACCTGCCCTATGCCACCGTAACCTGCCCAATGCCACCCCAACCTGCCCTATACCACCCCAGCCTGCCCTATGCCACCGCAACCTGCCCTATGCCACCGCAACCTGCCCTATGCCACCCCAACTTGCCCTATGCCACCGCAACCTGCCCTGTGCCACCGCAACCTGCCCTATGCCACCACAACCTGCCCTATGCCACCCCAACCTGCCTAATGCCACCCCAACCTGCCCTATACCACGCCAGCCTGCCCTATGCCACCGCAACCTGCTCTATGCCACCGCAACCTGCCCTATACCACACCAACCTGTCCCATGCCACTGTAACCTGCCCAATGCCACCCCAACCTGCCCTATACCACCCCAACCTGCCCTGTGCCACTGCAACCCGCCCTATGCCACCACGACCTGCCCTATGCCACCGCAACCTGCACTATGCCACCCCAACCTGCCCTATACCACACCAGCCTGCCCTATACCACCCCAACCTGTCCTATGCCACCGCAACCTGCCCTATGCCACCCCAACCTGCCTAATGCCACCCCAACCTGCCCTATACCACGCCAGTCTGCCCTATACCACCCCAACCTGCCCTATGCCACCGCAACCTGCTCTATGCCACCGCAACCTGCCCTATGCTACCCCAACCTGCCCCATGCCACTATAACCTGCCCAATGCCACCCCAACTTGCCCTATACCACCCCAACCTGCCCTGTGCCACCGCAACCTGCCCTATGCCACCCCAACCTGCCTAATGCCACCCCAACCTGCCTAATGCCACGCCAGCCTGCCCTATGCCACCCCAACCTGCCCTATACCACGCCAGCCTGCCCTATGCCACTGCAACCTGCCCTATGCCACCACAACCTGCCCTATGCCACCATAACCTGCCCAATGCCACCCCAACCTGCCCTATACCACCCCAGCCTGCCCTATGCCACCGCAACCTGTCCTATGCCACCGCAACCTGCCCTGTGCCACCGCAACCTGCCCTGTGCCACCGCAACCTGCCCTATGCCACCCCAACCTGCCTAATGCCATCCCAACCTGCCCTATACCACACCAGCCTGCCCTATACCACCCCAACCTGCCCTATGCCACCACAATCTGCCCTATACCACCCCAGCCTGCCCTATATCACCCCAACCTGCCCTATGCCACCGCAACCTGCCCTATGCCACCCAAGCCTGCCCTATACCACCGCAACCTGTCCTATGCTACCCCAACCTGTCCTATACCACCCCAACCTGCCCTATACCACCCAGCATGCCCTATACTATCATTCACAGGGGCCATTTGGGGATGCGTCCTGTGACCGTGCACTGCCTGCAGGACGCTGGGCAGGATAGACAGGAGGGGGGGTGACACCATGTTTTGCCGCACCAGGTGACACCAACCCTAGTGACGCCACTGCTTATGGGTTTAACCAATTTTGGTTTTTTTGTACATTTCTCCTTTAAGGGGGCGTGGCAAGAGGTGCGTCCTATGCTTGCCTACTTTTGCTGATGGGTGTCCCTCATTCCCATCTCAAAAAGCTGGCAGGTATGTATAAGTAATGCATTTTATATACAACTATATAGATCAGACCAAAATGAGGGACAAATGAGGAGGAGAGAGGGACTTTGTTCCAAATGAGGGACAGTCCCTTGAAATCAGGGACAGTTGGGAGCTATGCCCAAACCTTGAGAGTTTATACCAGGAACGTGTGTGATGGGAATACGAAGTATTACTGTGCACGGATCACGCGTTCTAATGTGAATCGAGCCTTACGCACGTCAACGCGTGTACATAAATAGTCACCAAATGAAGCGTTTATTACGCAGAAAGATGAAGCGTATCTTGGAGTACATGGCTGAGGAGCACAATAGAAGAGAATGACAGGGTGAAGCATTGGAATGAATGTGGAGTGGGCGGAGTCAGAGCTCCATCCTATGGCTAGGAGCTGTGAGCAGGCATATGAGATGCTCAGTGTATTGCATGTGTCACTATGCTGACAGCTCGCTTCCCGCAGGTCATGATGCAGTGCGGGGGACATCTGTGCACCGCGGCTTAGTGCAGAGGAGGTGGTGGGGGGGGGGGAGAGCAGCGATCGGATCTGACAACCAGGCAGGCAGGGGGGGAGACATGTCACATCTGCTGCAGGCGGCCGATCGGGTGCGATGGAAGAAGAAGGAGGCGGTGGTGAAGAAGGCAGCCTTGGTCCTGGTCGCAGTGTACGGAGTGAAGACTCTCTATCCTCTTCTATACAGACAGCTCCGCAGGAAGGAGCCCAGTCCGTGCAGACATGAACCTCAGAGCCAGGATGGAGGGAGCAGCTCGCCCTCCTCCCCCGCTATCAATGCGGAATTTTACCGGCAGCTGCTGGAGCTCCGGAAGATCCTCTTCCCCCGGCTGCTGAGCAGAGAGCTGGCGCTGCTGTCCGTTCACTCGGTGGCGCTCGTCTCCAGGACCTTCCTGTCCGTCTACGTTGCGGGTTTGGACGGGAAGATCGTGAAGAGCATCGTGGAGAAGAAGCCGAGGAGCTTCCTTCTGCAGCTGATGAAATGGCTCCTCATCGCCATCCCCGCCACCTTTGTAAATAGCGCGATCCGCTACCTGGAGTGTAAGCTGGCCCTGGCTCTGCGCACCCGCCTGGTGGACCATGCCTACCAGACCTACTTCGCCGATCAGACCTATTATAAAATCATCAACATGGACGGCAGGCTGGCCAACCCTGACCAGTCCCTTACCGATGACATTATGATGTTCTCCCAGTCTATAGCACACTTGTACTCCAACCTGACCAAGCCTATCCTGGATGTGGTGCTCACCTCCTACACCCTCATCCAGACTGCTAGATCTAGAGGAGCTAATCCCCTGGGGCCTACTATGCTGGCTGGCCTGGTGGTCTATGCAACAGCCAAGGTGCTCAAGGCCTGCTCCCCCAAATTCGGCAAGCTGGTGGCCGAAGAAGCCCATAGGAAGGGCTACCTGCGCTACGTCCATTCTCGAATCATAGCCAACGTAGAAGAAATCGCCTTCTACCGGGGGCACAAGGTAAGATGAGAAGAGTCCAGGAGGGAAATGTGAGAGGCCCTGGGAAGATGCTGCTATTGTGATGCTGATGAGGTCCCATCCCCCGCCTTATTATCTAGCACTCTTTCCTCTAGAAATTTAAAACCGTCTACCGCTAGCGCAAAAGGCACAGTTGGCTCAGCGTGTGGCACAGATGTCATTTTGTTTGTTGTGTTGCTGTGCAATCTTATCCTTCAACGGTTACACCATTGTTGACTACATGCTAAAAGTGTAATATCAGGTACAGTATCTCAAAAAAGTGAGTACACCCCTCACATTCTTGTAAATATTTTATTATATCTTTCCATGTGAAAACACTGAAGAAATGACACTTTACTACAATGTAAAGTAGTGAGTGTACAGCTTGTATAACAGTGTAAATTTGCTGTCCCCTCAAAATAACTCAACACACAGCCATTCATGTCTAAACCGCTGGCAACAAAAGTGAGTACACCCCTAAGTGAAAATGTCCAAATTGAGCCCAAAGTGTCAATATTTTGTGTGGCCACCATGATTTTCCAGCACTGCCTCTTGGGCATGGAGTTCACCAGAGCTTCACAGGTTGCCACTGGAGTCCTCTTCCACTCCTCCATGACGACGTCACGGAGCTGGTGGATGTTAGAGACCTTGCGCTCCTCCACCTTCCATTTGGGGATGCCTCAAAGATGCTCAATAGGGTTTAGGTCTGGAGACATGCTTGGCCAGTCCATCACCTTTACCCTCAGCTTCTTTAGCAAGCCTCCGAAGGAAGGGGATCATGCTCTGCTTCAGTATGTCACAGTACATGTTGGCTTTCATGGTTCCCTCAATATACTGTAGCTCCTCAGTGCCAGCAGCACTCATGCAGCCCCAGACCATGACACTTCCACCACCATGCTTGACTGTAGGCAAGACACAATTGTCTTTGTACTCTTCACACACGCTTGACACCATCTGATCCAAATAAGTTTATCTTGGTCTCATAAGACCACAGGACATGGTTCTAGTAGTCCATGTCCTTGGACTGCTTGTCTTCAGCAAACTGTTTGCGTGCTTTCTTGTGCATCATCTTTAGAAAAAGCTTCCTTCAGGGAGAACAGCCATGCAGAACAATTTGATGCAGCGTATGGTCTGAGCATTGACAGGCTGACTCCCCCCACCCCTTCAACCTCTGCAGTAATGCTGGCAGAACTCATATGTCTCCCAAAGACAACCTCTGGATATGGTGATGAGCACGTGCACTCAACTTCTTTGATCAACCATGGCGAGGCCTGTTCTGAGTGGAACCTGTCCTGTTAAACCGCTGTATGGTCTTGGCCACCGTGCTGCAGCTCAGTTTCAGGGTCTTGGAAATCTTCTTATAGCCTAGGTCATCTTTATGTAGAGCAACAATTCTTTTTTTCAGATCCTCAGAGAGTTCTTTGCCATGAGATGCCATGTTGAATTTCCAGTGACCAGTATGAGAGAGTGAGAGCGATAACACCAAATTTAACACACCTGCTGCCCATTCACACCTGAGACCTTGTAACACTAAAGAGTCACATAACACCGCGGAGGGAAAATGGCTAATTGGTCCCAATTTGGACATTTTCACTTAGGGGTGTACTCACTTTTGTTGCCAGCGGTTTAGACATTAATGGCTGTGTGTTGAGTTATTTTGAGGGGACAGCAAATTTACACTGTTATACAAGCTGTACACTCACTACTTTAGATTGTAACAAAGTGTAATTTCTTCAATGTTGTCACATGAAAAGATAGAATAAAATATTTACAAAAATGTAAGGGGTGTACTCACTTTTGGGAGATACTGTATATAAACACATCCAGGTAAGTCTAATGAACAGTAATGATAGGGCCGGTGTATTATTTATGTTACGCCAAAAGTACTGTGTGGATAAGGCCCTTTCACACGAGCGGTCCGGTAAGGGCTGCCTGGTAATTTTTTTAAGCCAAAGTGATTGGACCCTCCATTCACCCCTATGGACCAGCAGGTGTAAACAGACTTTGGGGTCAATCCACTAAGAGATAAATACCGCATGGATTTTTGAGTTAAAATAGGTCATGTGTTATTAATCTCAAAAGTAGTAAATTCACTAAAACACATGTTATTTACCGAATTCATTAAATATTTTGATTGCAGAATCACGGCAAAACGCGGGACCCGATTGTGATGCCATTACTTGTTAATGGCACCCTAATCGCGGTACGATTTTAAATCGTGCGTCAATAGCAGCAAAATCGCAATGCGCAAAGCTTGTCGCTCAAAAAGGAGCAAGAGCTTATTTTGGGGCGACAATGTAGCGCATTACGAGTTTGCCACGATTGCATCGTGGTTTATCGCCCGCCAATTGTGGCAAAATCGCACCACGATTAGGGAGCCATTAATAAGTAATGGCATCACAATTATATCCCGCGTTTTGCCATGATTCTGGAATTGCGGGCAGAATGGCTGCGATTCCATCCGCGATTCCAAATGCCTAGGTGTGAATGGAGCCTTAGAGATGCACTGAAATGTCGGCCACCGAAACATCTGCCGAAAATGGTGTTATCGGCATTTTGGCGATAAGAGAAAAAGGTGCTGATAATGGCGGCGAAATCACACACGATTTTACCACCATTTTATGGGGTGTTTTTGATAGGTCATGTGACTCAAAAACCACAGCAATAACGCACGTTATTGATGTCTTCTTGCTACGTTTTCAATGCATTTCAACTGGGAGGTGCAGTTTTGGTGCAGGATTTTTAACTGACCAAAAATGCAGCAAGCAGGATTTTTAACACTCCGACGGAAGCGCAACGGACCATTGTGAAAACATACATAGAATTTAAAGGCATACATTTTCCTGAGCTTTTGTTGGTGCCAATAATGGCCGACAGTAAATTCCTATTCAAAAATATGTAAACTTGCTGCGCTTACTAATCAACAATTGGCAAAATAATATCCATCCAGTGACATAGTTAATGCAACAGTCAACCCAAATCTGTGTTTCCAACAAATGCAAAGTTCATTTATATCCAAAGTATTCTGTGTAAAGTTCTTTAACTACTTACCGACCAGCCGCCGCAGTTGTACTGTGGCAGAATGGCACAGCTGGGCAAAATAACGTTATGTAACGTCGCTTCGCCCTGTGGCCACTAGGGGCGTGCACGCCCGCTGTTCGCCCCCGGAGCTGATGCGAGTTCCCTGCGGTCACGATCACCACCGTGCTCCCCCGATCGTGGCTGACACACAGAGAACCGGGATCTGTAAACACACAGTTTCTGGCTCTCTGACGGGAGAAGAGACAGATTGTCTGTTCATACAGAGTATGAACAGCGATCTGTCATCTCCCCTACATAATCCCCTCCCCCTTCGGTTAGAATCACCTCCCAGGGAACACAATTAACCCCTTGATCGCCCCCTAGTGTTAACCCCTTCCCTGCCAGTGACATTATTACAGTAATCAATGCATTTTTATAGCACTGATCGCTGTATAAATTCCAATGGTCCCAAAAATGTGTCAAAATTGTCCGATGTGTCCGCCATAATGTCGCAGTCCAGATAAAAATCACAGATCATCGCCATTACTAGTAAAAAAAAAATTAACAATAAAAATGTCATAAAACTATCCCCTATTTTGTAGACGCTATAACAAACCAATCAATATACGCTTATTGCGATTTTTTTTTTTTTACCAAAAATATGTAGAAGAATATATATCAACCTAAACTATATATTTTTGGGGATATTTATTATAGCAAAAAGTGAAAAATACTGCGTTTTTTTCAAAATTGTCGCTCTTTTTTTTGTTTATAGCGCAAAAAATAAAAGGTGATTAAATACCACCAAAAGAAAGCTCTATTTGTGGGGAAAAAAGGACATCAATTTTGTTTGGGTATAACATCGCACGACTGCGCAATTGTTGGTTAAAGCGATGCAGTGGCGAATCGCAAAAAGTGTTCTGGTCAGGTAGGGGGTAAAATCTTCCGGGGCTGAAGCGGTTAAATATGCAATCCTTATATTGTGCTTCTTCTTCACCCTTGTGAATCCTGGGTATATTATGTGAATCCCACCACTGTTCACCACTGCGCTCACCTTAAAAGAGAAGTATGTGTTTTTTTTTTTTCTTTTTGCTAATTCATACTTACCTAGGTGGATGCTGCATCTGTCCCCCAGCGCCTCTGCACTGAGAACCGAGCCACCGCCGATGACTCAGTTCTCTCAGCTCTCGGTAGAGAGTTGTCAATCAGCAGCTCTCCGCTTTGCCCCCCCGCACTCACTAGAGCGCCGAGCTGTGGAGGGGCAGGGAGCGGCCGTCTCAGGCTCTCCGGCTCACTGAGGGGCTGAGACAGGCATCAGTCCAGGCAGATTTCAGCCTGCTCTCCGCTGAAAACGGGTCACAGGAGTGCAAAACAAATTGCACTCCTTAGGAGAAGCCCAGCCAAACAAGCCCAGGCTGGACTTCTCCTTTAATTTGAGACCTGTCTCCAGGTCTAAGGAAACCTCTCCTCCTTCCCCCCGCTACCCTCTGGGACCTACGCAGGTCCCAGAAGATGGCAGGACCATTCAGAAAGCACAGCGCCAATTTCCCTTAGTGAAGATGCCAGCACCTGCGTACAAAGCCGATTGAAGAATTGGCTCAGGGGGCCAACATTACTGGATCCCTGGACAGGTAAGTGTCCTTATAATAAAAGTCAGCAGCTACATTATTTGTAGATCACCTGGTGATCTGGCCAGTAACACACCTCCTGTATTAGAGTGCCTTCACTCTGGATAAAGGAGCACAGGGGCACCTTTGGACAGCAGCATTGTCAGTCTGGGAGGAGGAGATAGTTATATGTTTTATTAGATATATTAGCAGATTTAGACACACTGCAAGTTTGAAGCCAAACTCCAGCTAAAATTTTATAAGCAGTTACAGCAAACCATTTTTTTTCTTTTGGGATGAAGGTCCTTACATAAAAAAACAATGAATGATCATTGTAAGCACCTCTGCTAGTGTAACATGATTTGTCTCATCCATGTACACTGATACATTTTGCTGGAGAGCTTGTCCTTTTGAAAAAAACAACAGACTTACTGGCTGGATCACCAGATGAAAATACAAAAAAGAAAGCCCAAACAGGCAAACTAATGGAGCTATCACATCTATGAATTGGTAAGCTGCAATATAATAAGGCCCCTTGCACACAGCATCATAATTTCCTGATGTTTACTCAGGAACTTGTGATGCCTGTGCACAAGGGGCCAAGAACTGTGTAAAGATTAATGTTAAGTATAGGTGAGTGAAGGTGTGTAAGCGCATAGATGAGTAAAATTCTGCTTCATTCTACAATGCATCTAATTTCAGATCAGTATAAAAATTCTGTATTTTTTACTCTTTGCATCAGGCCTAAATGCTTGCTTTTGGGTTTAATACGGCTTTAAAGAGGTTAAGCCTAGAATAAGGCTTACTTATAGGTACTGTAAATATCTCCTAAACGTGTGCTGTTTAGGAGATATTCACTGTTTACTGCGCCGACGATGTCATCGGCGCTTGCGCTCTGGAGGCGCGTCGCCCGGCTCCGGCCAGTCACACAGTCAGAGTCCGCAGCCCTGGAAGGAAGACGAGTGAAGGTGGGTGCGGCCTGCAGCGGGGACGGCGCGGGCTTCGTTTGCAAAGTACTTCCTTACTTTGAGGATGGATATCGTTGTTATGGCAGCAGCTAGCTACCATAACCCCGGTATCCTCGTGTTCGGCCAGCGGTTGGCTACGTTTGCAGGTAAGTGTCACATAATGTGCTAGTATGCGATGCATTCTAGCACATTATGCTTTTACTTTGCAGAGAAGAAGAAAGGAAGAACGTTGATATACGTCCTTACTTTGAGGATGGATATCTTTGTTATGGCAGCAACTAGCTGCCATAACCTCGGTATCCTTGTGTTCAGCCAGCGGTTGGCTTTGTTTGCAGGTAAGTGTCGTATAATGTGCTAGTATGCGATGCAAACTAGCACATTATGCTTTTACTTTGCAGAGAAGAAGAAAGGAAGAAAAACCCATCAAGGTTTACTTCCTCTTTAAACACTTACGGACCGCCCGCCACCATTAAACAACGGCTGTTTGAACAAGGATATCGTTGTTATGGCAGCAGCTAGCTGCCATAACCCCCATATCTTAGTTTTCAGCGGGCGGTCCGCTACAAGATAAAAGTGGTCTCTGCGGCAGATTCGCCACAAGATCACTTTTATCGGTGGCGGGAGAGGGGCCCCCCCTCCCGCCGTGATCCGGTGCCCTCCGCCGCTAACCGGAGCCATCGGCAGCAGCAGAGGCGATCGCGTCCTCTCACTTGCTGTGCACGGAGACGAGTGAAGGTAAGATGGCCCCCACCCGTCTCCATACAATTGCTGGGCGGAAGCGACGTCAAAACGTCGTTTCCACCCATACGTCTTAAAGGCACATTTTTTTGTTGTCATTTTTTCAAAATGACAATTTTTTTGTTTTTTTTTATTGCATTTAAGTTCAAATATCATATCTGAAGTCTTTTTGACCCCAGATCTCATATTTAAGAGGTCCTGTCATGCTTTTTTCTATTACAAAGGATGTTTACATTCCTTGTAATAGGAATAAAAGTGACAATTTTTTTTAAAGAAACAGTGTAAAAATAAAAGGTAAAATATATAAGGAAAAAAAATTATTTTAAACGTGCCCCGGCCTGCCGAGCTCACGTGCAGAAGCAAATGCATACCTGAGTAGCGCCCGCATATGAAAATGGTGTTCAAACCACACATGTGAGGTATCGTCGCGATCGGTAGAGCTAGAGAAAAAAATTCTAGCCCTAGACCTCCTCTGTAACTCAAAACATGCAACCTGTAGAATTTTTTCAACGTTGACTATGGAGATTTTTAAGGGTAAGATTTTGTCGCCATTCCACGAGCAGGCGCAATTTTGAAGCGTGACATGTTTGGTATCAATTTACTTGGCATAACATTATCTTTCACAATATAAAAACAAGTTGGGCTAACTTTACTGTTGTCTTATTTTTAATTTAAAAAAGTGTATTTTTTCCAAAAAAAGTGCGCTTGTAAGACCGCTGCACAAATATGGTGTGACAGAAAGTATTGCAACGAGCGCTATTTTATTCTCTAGGGTGTTAGAAAAAAAAATGTATAATGTTAGGGTTCTAATAGACTTCAGTGGAGAAGCTGCAGAAAAGCATGGAGTGCGTTTTTGCACACGCAATTTTACCGCAATTTTGTAGAGATTTGCATTTTTTCATCTGCCTAACAACAAATTGGCCAAAAAAAGCATAAAAAACACAAATTGCAGTAAAAATCATGTGTGCAAAAAAAAAAAATGCTAAATGCACAGCAAAAAGCACTGCAGAAACGACCAAAAAAAAAACTGCATAGGTGTGAAACACTGCAGAAACGACCGAAAACAAACTGCATAGGTATGAAACGAGCCTATCTATATCTCTATCTATTTATCTATATGAGTTTGTACTTAGGCAGTACCTTAAAGTGATACTAAAGTCTCATTTATTTTTAGTTAAAAATAACAAAGATGTCACACTTACCTGCTCTATGCAGTGGTTTTGCACAGAGCAGCCCAGTCCTCCTCTTCTCTGGTCCCTCTTCAGAGCTCCTGGCCCCTCCCTCCTGCTGAGTGCCCCCACAGCACGCAGTTTGCTATGGGGGCACCCGAGCCGAGCCACAGCTCTCTGTGTCCATTCAGACATGAGGCCCGCTCCTGCCCCCCTTTCTCTCCTCATTCGCTGCTGTCTCAGCCAATGAGGAGGGGAGTCCGAGACAAAAAAAAAAGTCCCTGCACCTTTTTTGTTTGAATCCAATGCGAGTTCAGCCATACAAACTGTATGACTGAACTCGCATTGCACAGACTTCACATGTGATCGGCACAACAATGAGGGTGCGAATCACATGTGATGTCTGTGTTTGCATACTGTATGCGTGAAGCCAGGCTTAACCAGTATGCTAATTTGTAGGTAAACGTTTCTCACTTCACCACACACAGCTGTGTCCAGGCACATCTGGCCCAAACTGCAGTTTTTCGCTTTATGTGCAGCTACATGCAATCAGCAGTGGCCACTGTCAGCCCACTATTGGTTTAAATGGGCTGAGCGGCCGCTGCTGATCGCATAACCTGGTCATTTCATCAGCAAGAATTTGCAGATCCTTGACACAGGAATCTGGCGGCCGCAACAAACAGGCTGTGTGAAAGGGGCCTTAACTGTTTCCCAAAGCATTCAATGCATGCCTTGAATGATAACTGTTAGACCCCTTTTACACTGGGGCTGCGGCCGCGTTAGCCCTAAAGCGCCACTATTTTTTAGCGGTACTTTACTGCTCTGTAAGCGGCTCTATTCGGCCATTAGCGGGGCGCTTTTTACCCCAAAGAAGGGGTTAAAAGCTCCCCTGTTACGGTGCTTCCGAAGCACTTTTCAGGCGCTTTGGAAGCGCTGCCCATTCGTTTCAATGGGCAGGGCATTTTGGGAGCTCTAGATACAGCTCTCCCAAGCCGCGCCAAAGATGCTGCTTGCAGGACTTTTCCTAACGTTACGCAAGCGCACCGCCCCAGCATGAAAAAACACACTGAAATGAATGGGATGCTCAGTGCATCTAGCGGCGCTTTACTGCTAATGCACCCCCGCCCCAGTGTGAAAGCAGCCTTAGTTCTACTTTAAGTCAAGCCAGACAGAAAACTTTAAAAGAAGGACATCAAAGGTAACCACCAAAGTTTCTCTCAACGGGGTCACTTTAACATACCTGTCTGCCCTCATGTTGTAAAGTGCTGCACAAACTGTTGGCGCTATATACATCCTGTATTATAATAATAACCTTAATGTCAGGACAATGTGTTCATTTGTATCAATAACTGCTATTATAAAATTGCTTTTATGTTCCTTCTGTAATATATTATTATCACTAAGTGTTTTTTTTTTTTTCATTTTTAGGTAGAAATGGCAAAACTTCAAAAAAGTTATATGGCACTAGCAGATCAAATGAATCTTATTTTGTCTAAACGTTTGTGGTATGTCATGATTGAGCAGTTCTTGATGAAATATGTGTGGAGCGGAAGTGGCTTGGTTATGGTTGCTGTGCCCATCATCACTGCAACAGGTTTTGCAGATGGAGGTAATTTCTATACTTTTATTAGTTCAGAATCTAGGGCTTTCTGATAAAAGTGATCACTTTATGGGACTCTGAAAGGGATCGTTAGCTTCTTTGTGATAGCAATAAAGGTAAAAAAAAAAACATTCTTAAAGCACCCCACATACACCTCACATAAAAAACACAGTGTAGGGCAAGCATGTGTATGTAAACATCATTTGCACTGCACATGTGAGATGTTGTCACAAACATTGGAGTGAGAGCAATCATTCTTGACACAACCTAATATTTTATATTCTACCAAAAAATGATATATTGTATCTGTTTGCATACACCTGTGCTGCAGCCAAAACACAGCGCATCCAGTGTGAACCTGGCCTAGGATTTACTGCAGTGTGTAAGGCCCCTTTCACACGATCGGACCGTTCAGGTCCGCCTGTCAGTTTTGACGGCGGACCTGAACGGGCGCTCCATGTTAGTCTATGGAGCGTCGGATGTCAGCGGAGACATGTCCGCTGACATCCGACCCCGTCCGATCCGCTAAAAGCAGACGGATGGCCCTACGTCCAGGTCCGTTGCTATCGGATCGGGTGAGATCTGATGAAAACGGACATGCTGTCCGTTTTCATCCGATCCCTCCATAGGCGGCAGCGGCGCCTGACAAGACCCTCCCCGCTCAGTGAGCAGAGAGGGACCTGTCATCCGCCTGCTCAGCGGAGATCAACGGACAGATCTCCCGCTGAGCCAGCGGACCGAGGCGGGCTCCGTGAAACGGAGTCCGCCTCGTGTGAAAGGGGCCTAAGAGGTTGATTGGTTTACCATGGTGCCATTACCTCTACTAGTTTAAGTATTGCTGTATTGAAGCTAATATCAGGATAGATTCAGGAAGTGTATAAATGTTTGTTTGGATATTTTTTAAATTAATACATGATTGAATTTAATGTGAGTCTTTTATATTGGCCTATAAATTTACTTATGCAGTATACATTTACTCTTATGCCCTGTACACACGGTCGGACATTGATCGGACATTCCGACAACAAAATCCTAGGATTTTTTCCGACGGATGTTGGCTCAAACTTGTCTTGCATACACACGGTCACACAAAGTTGTCGGAAAATCCGATCATTCTGAACGCGGTGACGTAAAACACGTACGTCGGGACTATAAACGGGGCAGTAGCCAATAGCTTTCATCTCTTTATTTATTCTGAGCATGCATGGCACTTTGTACTTCGGATTTGTGTACACGCGATCGGAAATTCCGACAACAGATTTTGTTGTCGGAAAATTTTATAGCCTGCTCTCAAACTTTGTGTGTCGGAAAATCCGATGGAAAATGTGTGATGGAGCCTACACACGGTCGGAATTTCCGACAATAAGGTCCTATCACACATTTTCCGTTGGAAAATCCGACCGTGTGTACGGGCAATACAGTATATGTTTTTTAAAGTATAGTAAGTGGAAATATATATTTTGGATTTATTCATAAAATGTAAGTTCTAATATATAAATGTGACACTTATTTTTGTTGTTGTTGTTGTTTATAAACCATTTGAGGGAATTTTTCTTTGTTTGATCAAGTGCAGTCTTCACCCAGTTCAGGCAAAAGACGGGTTGAAAATTAAGAAAAATAGGAGGAGGCCACAGTTTTGAAGTAGTGACTTCCTAATGACTGCGGACAAGAAGAATATTAGAAATCTAGCCCCTTTAGAAATTTTGAGCCATTTTGTCCAGCTAGTCATAATGCTGACCATTCAGGGGTAAAATGAAATGTTATATATTTGTTAACCAGTTCAGGTCCAACCCTATAGCCGTTTTACTGCTACAGGGCGGCACCTGTGCATCAGATCACTTAGATACACGGGATCTGACACTTCCGGGTAGGGGGTGCAAACACGCCCCTAGCTGATCAGCGGGTACCACGGACTCGATGTTTTCCGGCACCCGCCGATCATGAGGAATAGATACAGAACTGCGATCTGCCTACAAGGCAGATCACCATTCTGACAGGAGGGAAAGGGTAGAATTTGTGTCCCTGCAAAGCATAAATTCCATCTCTTCCCCTAGTAAAAGCACCTCACAAAGTACAGTAAAACACTGGCCAGGCACACAGTTAATCCTTTGATCGCCCCTGATGTTTAACCCCTTACAAGCCAGTGTCATTAGTACTGTGCATATTTTTAGCACTGATCATTGTATTAGTGTCACTGGTCCCCAAAAAGTGTCAGAATGTCTGCTGCAATATCGCAGTTCCACTATATGTCGCAGATCGTCACCATTACTAGTAAAAAAAAAAAATATATATATATATCCCATAGTTTGTAGACGCTATAACTTTTGCACAAACCAATCAATATACGCTTATTGGGCTTTTTTTTTTTTTTACCAAAAATATGTAGCTAGATTTTACAATTTTTTATTGGATAGGTTTTATAGCAGAAAGTAAATCATTTTTTTTTGTTTATAGCGACTTAAAAAAAAGAGATGATCAAATACCTCTAAATTAAATCTCTATTTGTGGGAAAAAAAGGACATCGATTTCATTTGGGTGCAGCGTTGCATGACCGCGGAATTGTCAGTAACGCAGTACTGTACCACAAAAAATGGCATGGTCATGAATGGGTGGGGGGGTAAATCTTCCGGAGGTCAAGTGGTTAATAAATCACCCATGTCCCACCCAATCCCAGAGATCTTTCACTAACCACAGCTATGATTGACCATGCAAGCATGGTTGTCTGTGCAAGGATGTAAGGCAAGTGAGCATTTTACCAATATAAGAGAGGAAACACCGATCACTCTGATAGCTTGTGTTTTTCCTTTTACTAAATCAGTCGTATCATTTTTCTTCACCCTCTAACAAGATTCTGTGGTTTGTTAATGCTCCTAAGCCTGTAATGGCTCAGCAGTTCATATTTTGTAATTTACACAATAAAAAGACCAATATCTGTTTTCATCTGCAGCCCTGCAGATATTAGCTTGTAAATATGAAATTTGACATCTTTTCATAAAAATGCAGGTCAAGTTGTCTGTATTCATATCTGAAAAAGTGTGTACTGTAGAAAAAAATGATTGCTCCTAATCTATTTATTCTTTAGATCTAGAAGATGGCCAAAAACATGTAATGGTGAGTGAACGTACCGAAGCCTTCACCACAGCTAGAAACCTGCTGGCTTCAGGGGCAGATGCAATCGAAAGAATTATGAGTTCATATAAAGAGGTACCACAAATAATAATAGCTGTAAATGCATATATGCTTGATATAGCTTTTTGAACCTTTTTTTTTTTTTTTAGGATTTTCCCCTTCAATTGCAAAAAATAAACAGAATTTAAAAGAAATGTACTGTATGTCTCATCATCTGCAAGCAAAAGTTACAAACTTAATATAAAGACATATGAGGACTAATTGCGTGTACACACAGGCGGACTTTTCGACCGGACTGGTCCGACAGGACAATCCGACCATGTGTGGGCTTCATCGGACCTGCAGCGGACATTTTCGGTCGAAAATCAGACAGACTTTAGATTTGGAACATGTTCGCTCGTCTGTATGCTAGTCCGACAGAGGAAAACCCACGCTAGGGCAGCTATTAGCTACTGGCTGTGAACTTCCTTATGTTAGTCCAGTCGTACGTCATCACGTACAAATCCGTCGGACTTTGGTGTCATCGTGTGTAGGCAAGTCCGTTCGTTCAGAAGTCCGTCGGAAGTCCGTCAGTGTGTACACAGCATTAGTCACTAAAGCAAACATTTTTGCATATGAAAAGAAAACTCAGTCAACTTTGTGCATACATTCACACAAGAATTCATGAAAGTTTGCGCCTGCATTAATAAGATGCAAAGTCGTACATGTTCCTCTGCTGATACAGTTTGCAAGCAAACATTTCCTATGCAAACAGGCCTCTTTACACATACTGCTGTGTGCGTAAGTAAAGCAATTAAATGGAGGGAGGTTTTTCTGGAGGGTGATTGCTGGTCTTTCATTGATGCAGCTAAACAAGTTGTCAGGAGCCATGAGAAGCATGTATATCCTGCAATTTCTACCAAATCAAGCACAGTATAAAAGTATTTTTTTACATACAGTAACCAGAGCAATACAGTGTACCATACTAACACTGTAGAACTTTTTTTTTACACCCTATGATTGCTTAGAACTGTCAATTTTACAGTTATAAGTAGGGATGCACCGATACAATTTTTTTCAATGAGTACAAGTACCGATACTTTTTTCTTTAGTACTCGCCGATACCAATTACTGATACCTGCCGCAACTGTTTTGTTTTAACTTCAGCTGTCAGCAATGGTACAAAGCATTGAAAAGTTATTTACAAATGAAATTTTTTTTTTTTTTAATTTAACGCTTTTTCAATGTGAAATGTATAAATATATGTTAATATATATGTGTAAAAATATTCACAACAAATCAAACAAAAACAAAGGTTTAATTGTTTATCGTTTATAACATAGACGTGAACAAAAGAAAAAAAGCAGGAAAATAATAATTAAATTGAGAATAGGGAGTTATTAACCACTTGCCGACCGGCTCCTGTACATATACGTCGGCAGTTTGAAGATGGATATCTCGGTAAGGGCAGCAGCTGCTGCCACAGCCGAGGTATCCATCTTTAGAGCCGGCGGTTCTGTTTATGATAATGTGGTCTCTGCAGCGGATTCGCCGCGAGATCACCGTTATCGGCGGTGGGAGAGGTGCCACCCCCCCTTCAGCCGCTCTCCCGCGCCCTCCGCCGCTTACCGGAGCTGTCGGCGGAGGCGATCGGGACCTGTCCGTGGCTGGGTATGGTGATGAGAGAGGGGAAGATGGCCCCCACCCGTCTCCATACTATAACAGGGAGGCAGCAACGTCAAAACGTCACTTCCGCCCATACGTCTTAAAGGCACCTTTTTCTGTTGTCATATTTTCAAATGACAATTTTTTTTTCTTTCTATTGCATTTAAGTCCAAATATGAGATCTGAGGACTTTTTGACCGCAGATCTCATATTTAAGAGGACCTGTCATGCTTTTTTTCTATTACAAGGTATGTTTACATGCCTTCTAATAGGAATAAAAGTGACCCAATTTTTTTTTTAAACAGTGAAAAAATAAATAAAATCAAGTAAAATAAATAAGAAAAAATTTTTTTTTTTTAAATCGCCCCATCCCAGCGAGCTCGCGCGCAGAAGCGAACGCATACGTGAGTAGCACCCGCATATGAAAACGGTGGTCAAACCACACATGTGAGGTATCGCCGCAATCGTTAGAGCGAGAGCAATAATTCTAGCCTTAGACCTCCTCTGTAACTCAAAACATGCAACCTGTAGAATTTTTTAAACGTTGCCTATGGAGATTTTTAAGGGTAAAAGTTTGACGCCATTCCACGAACGGCGCAATTTTGAAGCGTAACATGTTGGGTATCCATTTACTCAGCATAACAAAAATTGGGCTACCTTTACTGTTGTCTTATTTTTTTATTCAAAAAAAGTGAATTTTTTCCAAAAAAAGTGCGCTTGTAAAACCGCTGCGCAAATACGGTGTGACAAAAAGTATTGCAATGACCACCATTTTATTCTCTAGGGTGTTAGAAAAAGAATGTATAATGTTTGGGGGTTCTAAGTAATTTTCTAGCAAAAAAACTTGTTTTTAACTTGGAAACACAGAGTCTGAAAAAGAGGCCTGGCCTTCAAGTGGTTAAGGGGTTAAACAGAGGAACACTTGTTCATCCTTTTGATCTGCAGATGAAGAAACATAAACATACAAAAAGAAACAATGTTTCTTTTTATTTTAGTGTTTCAGGGCTGAGCAATGTTGTTAATAAACTTTGCTGGCTGCTTGTTTTTTTGACAGCTCCAATTACCTGACTTCTTTAATACTGGGGAGACCCACTGACAGCTCAAAGAACCGAGCCTGAAAGTATCGGTTTCAGGTAAATACTCGGTATCGGCACCAATGCCGATACTAGTATCAGTGTAACCCTAGTTATAAGCTGCCATTTTTTTCTGAATGGAAACTATTCATTCAGTGTTTACCATTGTGGTTAGCTGTGATTGGCCACAGCTAATCACCTGGTACCGATGGGCTGTGATTGGCCCTGTCTGTACCATGTGATGACTGTGACCAGTCACAGAGCTCATCACAATAGTACAAAATGAAAGGCATGAATCAAAGCCTTTCATTGTGTACAATTGTCATGTGATCTGCTATGATTGGCCAGCAGGCCAGGACAGTGATCTGTCATCGGCTGTGTCCGGTGGACACAGTGGGTGACAGATCGCGCTGGAGCATATGACGTCCTCCCAGAATAACATGGCTTCCGCTCAGCTGTCATATTACAATTGGCCTGGGTGGGAGGGGCGATAAATATGGCCATAGCAATACATGAACCAGCCACAAAACATGTATGGTGAGCGTTCGCTTAGCGCAAAATCATCAGCAACCAGTTTGTATTTAGAAATAATGCTACTGAGCAATAAAATGTTAGTGAATCTTGGTGCAAATAAAAAAGAAGATAAGAAGTACAAACCTTTAGTAAATTAGGACAATAGAAAATTGTCACTTTGCTAAAAGAGTTAATAAAAGGAGATTACCAGGTGGTGACAGTTGGTTCCACAAATGGAGGATTTTCAGAATAGCATTAAAAAAGTATGACTAGTTTTTAGTAAAGGAACATTCAGGTAGGATTGTGAGCAGACTGAATTTGGTGTCCTTTGGCAACAAAAGTTGTTGCGTTTTGTAAAATTTTTACCCCAGTTTCACTGAAATATTTGACTAAAGCATTGTAACGTCAAGACACATATAGAAAAAGACTGTAGAAATAGCCCGACCATGTGGTGATGGAACAGGCTTCCTATTAAGTAAGTTTTTTGCAGGCATGCTGGGTTAAAGTATACTAATTGTAGACACTTAAGTTGCATTGGTTCAACTAAAATGACTTTCTTAACCAGTTAACCAGTTCCACCCCGCTATTCTACATGTTTATCCACAGACCATCAATTGAACCAATTTTTTTACCCCCAGATTCATCTTGTGCTTGCTCCTGACGAGTGACCTTCTAGTCACGAAACGCGTTGAGCTGCCACACGTTTCATTACCAATCAGTACCTTTGATACTATGTCTACCCTTTATATCCCCCTGTTTTGGATCTTGTGGTCATAGGCCGTGCAAGGATTATTATGTGTTACCAATTTTTATCCTTACCTGTCTTGGTGAATTTTGGAGGTTCATTGCCTATTATACAATGTGATAATGAACTTGTAACACTCCATGTTTTACACTATTATGCTATTAATGCTATGTATTGTATATTTTACATGTTTTATTCTTGACTGTATTTCATGACAATTATTAAAACCCTCCAAATAATTTCACCATTTGTACCTCATTGTCATCATATGCTTCACTCTAAGTCCCACCTCCCTGTCCTCTCCCCTTCTTTTGATATACAATAGGGATGGAAATATGTGGCCTTACCAGGCCACAATTTCAATTAAAGTCCCAAGGGATGGAACATCAGCCTTACCAGGCCAGATGTCCATAAAGTCCCTAAACCTTTGCTTTTGCTGAAATTTCTTAACCAGTTAGACATTGGGGAAGATTTACTAAAATTGGAGAGTGCAAAATCTGGTGCAGCTCTACATAGAAACCAGTCAGCTTCCACATTTTATTGTCAAAGCCTAATTCATCAAGCTGAATTTAGAAGCTGAGTGGCTACCATACACAGCTGCACCAGATTCTGGGTGCTCTAGTTTTAGTAAATCTCCCCCACTGGGTACATGAATTGCGCCCGAACAAATTTCGTCCCCAAAATATCTGCTCTGCCTAGTGAAATCACCAGGAATGGCTGTTTTACAGCCGGGTTCCACTCTGCGCATCAGCAGCAGGGATCGCATCTCCTATGTAAATTAAAGCCTGCAAACAGTATTTACAGCTTCATTAGATTTTAAAAATATTGTTGCGTTGAAGTTGATTTACTAAAGAAGTAGTAGCTGTCCACTGAGCAAAGTAAATGTTAATGAATAAGGTGAAGCAGTGTTCACTCTTAATACCCAATCATATTGTGAAAAAATTCCTTGAAAATGATTGGATAGTTTAAGTGAGCACAGCTTTATAACCATTTTATTATAAACGTACGTTTTTAAGTGAACAGCCTCTGCACTTTTAATAAATCAACCCAGTGTATTTCATTAAATGCTTTTGTGCAGATCAAATGCTTGTTCTTCGATCTGTAAAAATCATAATTTCAAGCAACTTTACTCATGAAAAAAAGTTTTTTTCTAAAAGTAAAAATTATTTGTATTTAACACTTGGTTAACCCTAATCAACCCTAATGAATGCATTTATCCCATTCTCCCATATTTTTTGGTTTGCTGTTTCTTTATTTCTTATTGTATTATCATTCTTTATTTATTTCATAGGTTACAGAATTAGCAGGATACACAGCAAGGGTTTACAACATGTTTTCTGTTTTTAATGAAGTAAAAAAGGGAATATACAAGAAATCAGTGATTCAAGAAACACAGATTCAACTAAAAAACCAAGAAAAATCAGGATTTCACATAGAAGGTCCCCTTGAAATTAAAGGTAATTTTTCTTTCTAAGCTAAGATTTTTTGTAAAAACTAGAGGAAATATGTTTCTAAACCAAATTATTTCTGTACTGTTTTGAAATTACATCACACTAAAATATTCAAATATTCCATTTCATTCTCTGTACAAAGGTTGAGAGACAATAGTTGACACAATGTCCTTAAAGCCTACACTTTGTTTTGCTGTTCCCAATGCTAAAAAAACTAATGCTGCAAGCACGTTCAGATTTTGTCATGAGATCTGGTTAAAAGTCAGGAACTGAGCAACTGCTGATGTGGTGATAGGTCAGGAAAAACATTTGCTGCTATATTCAAATTTGTTTTCAAGTTAAAAAAAGAGTGCCTCATTTTATGCTAAATAAATGTTCACTTACATGGGTGGTAAAAACTGCTAATGCTAATAAAACTATTCTAATACTAATACCATACTAATGGTAATTAAACAAAAAATAAAAATAAGGGGAATAGTTAAAAAGCAGTACATTTGACTTTCACCAAACATTCACTGGTGGCCAGTCAGTCCCTTTCATTTAACAATCATGCACCTGGTGTGAATGTTTGGTAAATGGCAGATTGACTACCTTATAAAAATGCAACTAAGGACCTTCCTATCAAATGGCATGGGAATCGGACCTAGGGGAGATAATTGAGAAGGAGGTGTGGACAAAATGGTCAACCATGGTGCACAAGGGCATACCCAACACCTCATTCCTCATTGGTGGAGGCAAATTACAAAGTGCCATCGCGTTGGTACATTGTTCATACAAGGCTAGAAAAATGATACCCTGGTGCTTCATCCCTATGCTTTCAGGGATGCGGACAGGAAGGAGATGTGTATCATGTCTGGTGGTCTTGCCCGAAGGTCCGACATTTCTGGATCAGGATGTTCATCAGTGACGGACAAGTAATACCTAGAGGACCTAAAACAGGGCTGTTTACTGATCTGCTGGAGGAGATCCCCAGACATCTACAAACTCTCATAGTTTTCATTCTTTTAGCGGCTAAAATAACTATAGCACGTGCATGGAAATCACCTGTAATCAATGTTACCTTGGTGAAACACAAAATATCCTGGATTATGATCAATGAATAACTGGCTAGTATTCGACGAGATAAGCAAGCTAGGTTTATAAAAGTGTTAATTCCTGGATTGCTTATCTCCAGGCTCCAAGAATGCTGCGCTATTTTGTTAAGGGAGGCCCGGGTTGAGTGGACCCGCTCTACTCCACTCTACTCTTTTCTGATCCAGTCTTTTTTCTTTCTTTTTTCTTTTTCACTTTTCTTGCTATTGGTTCTATTATACCATAATAAAGATTTTTGGTAGGATGCTGTCGGGGGATAGTAAAGTCTCCCCAATTATGCTATTATTTTTTTTTTATGTTTAATTGGTCAGGGTCACTGATCATATTGGATAATGAATCCTTGTCTTAACAATTTTCTGATGAATATTTGAGCATAAACTTCTGTATGATGTTTTAAAAATTGTAATAAAAACTAATGGAACCAAAAAAAAATGCAACTAAAGGCCGATACACATGATAAGAAAATCGTAGGAAAATGTCCGTATGACAAACAATTGGCCAACTATCTGATCGTAAGTATAGTGATTTCAACAGCCAATTCCGACTGTTTGGATGACAAAAACTGATGGTGCAGGCTAGAAAATTTTTATCGTACGTAAAAACAACGTCCGATTTTCGTTTCATTAGTAAGGTTTTCGTCCAAAAAAAAAAACAGAAGAGCAAGATAACGCATGCTCAGAAACTAAAGAATATATTACAATACAAATCAATACATTACATAACTTCCGAAGTTGTTTCCTGTCGTACAAGAATTTTTGTTAGTTGAGTAACCTCTTCATTTTCAATATGAGACTAGCATGCGAAAAAAAATTGGACAATCATTTGTCCGATATTTTCATCATGTGTACAAGGCTTTAGTGTATTTTTTACACACCTTGGATCATTGAATAAATTCAGAAAAAGCAAATACAACCATTGGCCTATTTGCTTCAATCCCCAGAGAGTTGTAATGAGATCTTTTAAGTTTAGCCTGTTCTTACCAAACATCATGGTTGATATTTGGTAAAGCAAAACAAAAATACAAGCGTCTTTATTTCTAAGAAGGAATACCAGGATCTCTGCAAATGTGCGCAGTTATAGATCACAGTTTCCTAGTAATTCTATGTTGAATCACAATCTGTCATGGAAGGTCCCCACTGGCCATAGCGAGCATTTCTCTAATAGGATAAACTAACTACACCGCAGGACTCAGGTAAACATCATCCCAACCAGTCAGTGCACCCATCATAATTATATTAATTTGCTGCCAGATGTTGTTGGACCTTTCATTGAAATGAATGACATGGGTGGTGTGCATACATGAGGTGGCCAGCTGGATAGATTTTAAAGGAGTTGTAAAGGCAGTAGGTTTTTTATCTTAATGCATTCTATGATTAAGATAAAAAACCTTCTGTGTATAGCAGCCTCCCCAGCACCCCCCTAATACTTACCTGAGCCTCATCTCTCTCCAACGATGTCCACGAGTGTCTTAGCCGTCTGGGACTCTCCTCCTGATTGGCTGAGACACAGCAGTGGTGCCATTGGTTCAGCAGCTGTCAATCAAAGTCAGTTAGCCAATCA
Organism: Aquarana catesbeiana; assembly: GCF_042186555.1. NCBI lineage: Eukaryota > Metazoa > Chordata > Amphibia > Anura > Ranidae > Aquarana > Aquarana catesbeiana. The sequence continues at coordinate 195,191,240 of NC_133326.1, forward strand.
GGGGAGAGAGGGGGAGGGGCAAGGCCAGGGCTCCGTGTCTGAATAAACACACGGCGCTGTGACTCGGCTCGGGTGCCAGCATAGCAAGCTGCTTGCTGTGGGGGCACTTGACAGGAGGGAGTGGCCAGGAGCACCGAAAAGGAGGATCTGGGCTGCTCTTTGCAAGACCAACTGCACAGAGGAGGTAAGTATGACATTTTTATTATTTCAATTTTTTTTTAAACAAGACTTTACAGACACTTTAAAGAAAAGGCTGTGTGATGCCAGGGCATATCTTGATGTAAACAAAGCATTTGATATGGTTCTCTTAAAAAAGTCATACAAGCTAAGACATAACTCTTGGGAGATTTGGAGGTTACGCAGTTGGCAAAAGGATAGATATCATTGTGAGTTATAAATTAGGTTCACTGAGAGCAGTCACTAGTAGCGTACCACTGGATTCTGTTCTTTTGGATCTGTTTGTAAGTGATAAAACTGATATTCCTGGAGGTGATTGTTACATGGAGCACGATTTGGTACTGCTGGAAGAGTGATCCAACAGTAGAAAATGCAATTCAATATCTATAGATGTAAAATTCTGTACTTAAAGTGGTTGTAAAGGCACAGGTTTTTTTACCTTCATGCAATTATGCATAAAGGTAAAAAACCTTTTGTGTGCAGCAGCCCCTCCAACACCTTTCTAAGCCCCCTCTCGATCCAGCGATGTCCACAAGAGCCTTGGATCGCCGGGGACTCACACTCCTGATTGGCTTTTGGCAGCAGCCAGAACCATTGGCTCACGCTGTTGTCAATCACAGCCAGTGAGACATTCAGTAGATGGAGGGTGCGGGACCAAACCATGGCTCCGTGTGTGAATAGACACACAGAGCTGCTGCTTGGGAGCGTGCCTGCTTGGGTGCCCCCATAGCAAGCTGCTTGCTGTGGAGGTACCTGGCAGGAGGGAGGGGCCAGGAGTGCCGACGTGGGACCCGAGAAGAGGAGGATCCGGGCTGCTCTGTGCAAATCCATATGTACAAATATGTACATTCATCCTGTAATAATAGACTCATGCTCTCATTGTATTGTATTTTAGTGAGGACCACAATACCCCCACCTTTTTTTGCTGGTTTTTTTGCATATCTTTCCTTTTGGTCAGTTTGCGAATGCCACTTTTTATGTATTTGGGTTCTTCCTTTTTTATACACCTTGAGGTCCTTTAGGTCTTGTAGGACCAATTTCTTAAACACATCAATATGTTTGTTATCCTTCGGCGGAGGATTAAAAAATTTATTTATTTCTTAACGTGCTATGTATAATCTCCTCACTTTGTATTGGCCTGTTTGATTTGCATGGATTGCTAGCAATGTATTTTTTGATGTTCAATTTCCTAATGTATTTTTGAATGCCTATATAGGTTTGAAATTTGTCAAGATTCTTTATAGGTACATATTTTAACCCTTTATCGAGAACTCCTATTTCTTCTTGTGTCAATTGTTCACCACTGAAGTTAAAAATGCCCTCTCCTTTTACTCTCTTTTTCTTTTGTTGTCTCTTCCCTGATCTGCGTCCTCTCTTCTTTCTGGGCTTCTTCTCGTGTTTCTTATCTGGTCTGGATTCCTCGGCAGGTCTCTGCCCCTCCCTAAAAAAGACCTATTGTAATCGGTATCAGGATAGTATTGTCCCTCATCTCTGTTCTCTTCCTGTTGGTTCTTGAGAGGGGCATAGTAATTGTTTGTTGGTATTGGGCTGCGTTCATATGGTCGTTGGGGGCTCTGTGATGGTGGGCCTCTTCTTTCGCCATATTCGTAGGGGGGTTCAGGGCTCCTCCCCCTCTGTCCATAGGGTTCGTGCGGTGGTCCCCTATAGTCTCTATGTTCATAGGGAGCACCCCTGTTGCCTCTTTGATCATATGGAGGTCCCCTATTATCTCTTTGGTCATGAGGTAGTCTATGCCAGTTGTTATGTCCATAATAGGGTTTTCTATTATTATTGTTCTTCCAGTGGGGTTCGTTCATAGTTTGTGGGCTTTCTATCAATTCGATATGGAGTATGGTGATTCTAATTCCCCTGTCTCTCATTGTTTCTTGACCGTCTTGGGGTTTCTACCCTATCTTTCTTTCATTCTTTCTTTCTGTGTAATAGACACAGGTAATTCTTGAAGGTGACCAGACTCCTATGCTTGTGTATTTTCAAATGTGAAGCTGGAGGTCTGCTACTTTGCGATCAAATACCACTTCTCCTTTCCACACATTCACTTGTAACTCCCGTAACTTCTAATAAATCAAGTTGTTTTAAACATGCTACACTGTCCTGGAATCCCCTTCTTCTTCCCTTTGCCATCTCATATACTTTCACTGCAGGAGTTACAAGTGAATGTGTGGAAAGGATAAGTGGTATTTGATCACAAAGGAGCAGACCTCCATCTCCACATTTGAAAATAAACAAGCATAGGAGTCTGGTCACCGTCAAGAATTACCTGTGACTATTACACACATGCTGTTACCCCACAGCTGTGAGGTAAAAGGCTATCCATCACTATAGCGCACTGCACGGAAGAAGCCATCACTTTTTGGGCTATTACTCTGCACTATAAATTTAAATTGGATGCACATGCACAGAAGAGGGAGTCACCAGCAAAGAGAAAAAAATCATATTGCACTTTATATTCCTTTTTTGCACAGAAGAAAGAAAGTCACCTCATTTTTGTCTATCGCACAGTGCACTTTTATTTATCACTCTTCAGAGGATTGTTTATCACTTTTCAGAGGACTTTGCTATTTTATTTTTGTTGATTACTATTATAAGTATTTCATGTGATATGTTTGGAACACATTGATATTTGCTTAATTGCACACTATTGTCCATTGTTTATGTAGATTTATTAGGTGTGTTCATCACACACGCCCTCTAGTTTACATTTTAGTATCATTTAACAGTGCAGGACTATTTTTGTCTTTGATTTCCTTTTGTGGTTATGGAATAACATCTCAGTGCCCTGCAGCAGTTATTATCGCTTCCTTTTTCATCGCAGTGTGGGAATACTTACCATATATAAAAACCTGGAAGCTGATTGATTTCTATGCAGAACTGCACCAGATTTTACACTCTCCAGTTTTAGTAAATCTTGCCCACTGTTTCTAGCTTTGGAGACCTCACTTAGAAAAATATATTATTAAAATAGTACGAGACCAGAGACAGGCAACAAAATGGTGAAAAGCCTGAAAAGATAAAACCTATTAGGCAGTGGCGGCCCGTCCATTAGGGGCGCCCGGGCGCCGCCCCTTTTTTCCTCGCCACCCCCTATATGAATAATGGATAGATTCATGTATAGCATGAATCTATCCATGGCCACCGCAGCCAGACCCTATTCAGGCGTCCAGCCCCTTTCAGGACGCCGGGCGCCTGAATTACAGTGGTGGGGGTGTTTTTTTGAAGCACCTGATAAGGCTTCAAAATAGGGTGTCTCGTGGTGCAGAGCATTGCACCATGAGCAAACCCAAGTGTTACAATAGCGAATAAATATTCGCTGTTGAACACTGATCCTCAATCCAGCCAATCAGAAGTGGGTGTGAGACCCGTTTTCTGATTGGCCGAAAATAGAAGGCCCCCGATTGGCCGCCGAGAAGGAGGGAGGAAACAGATGCCGCCACCGTTGCCGTGGAGACTCGAGAGCAGGGGAACGGGAGACCGCCGCCGAGCATGGGAAGCCGCGATGAGGTAAGTGCGACCGACCGTCCTACCAAGGGGGGGTGTCGGCATACTGTTTGCCGCCCCCCCTCAAAAAAAATACCACTGGCCGCCACTGCTATCAGGAGAGACTGCAAGAACTTAACTACTTGCCGACCAGCCGCCGCAGTTGAGCAGTTGTACTGCGGCAGGTTGTCATGGCTGCTCGAATCAGCGTCGTACGTCAGCTCTTTAAATCTCTATATCAGGCACCGGCAGCGCGTCCCCCAAGCCAATGCGCGTGGCCGGCGAGCGCGATGACCGCCAGCCACCCGTGATTGCTTCACAGAGAGCCAGGATGGGAAACTGTCAGTGTGAACAGACAGATCCCCATCCTGTCAGGGTTGGAGAGAGAGATCTGCTGCTTCTAGTGATTAGGATCAGCATTCTCTCTCTTCTTCCAGGCAGCCCATCCCCCATACAGTTAGAAACACCTCCCTAAGACACACTTAACCCCTTGATCGCCCCCTAGTGTTAACCTCTTCCCTGCCAGTGACATTTACACAGTAATCAGTGGCTAGCACTATATAAATATAAATATAGCGCTCGCAAACACGATGAGTGAACACAATATGTTGACTAAAAAAAGTCCAAATAAAGTGACTAAAGGTGCTCCAAATCTAAAGTGAAGGAAATGTAAGGTGCTTCAGAAAAATTCAGGTGTGCAACACCCCCTCATGTATCCCCACTCACCAGATCAGAACGGCCCCCAGCTTTTCAGTCTGGTGGGTCATTTAAATCTTGGTACAGATATCCCGGGATGGCGGATATTGTGATAAGTCATCAGGTCCAAGAATTCCTTTGTAGAGTTTCTCAGCCAGAAACAACAAGTACCCAGTAGTAAAAACAGAAGGGAACTGATAGTAAAGTACCATTAAAACAAGTAAGATAAAACAAGCCTCAAACATGGAGCTGTGGGTGTAAAAACACCGTTCCTGGCATGCGTTCCACGGCACCGGAAGTGACATCAGTGATACCCTGTGGGAGGGCGAAACGTTGACGCTATTTCCAGTATCACTGACGTCACTTCTGGTCCCGTGGAACGCACACCAGGAACGGCGTTTTTACACCCGCAGCTCCATGTTTGAGGCTTGTTTATCTTACTTGTTGTAAGTCCCACTCCCTTTTACAATAAAACCTTTTTAATGGAACTTCACTATCAGTTCCCTTCTGTTTTTACTTTTGGGTGCCTGTTGTTTCTGGCTGAGAAACTCTACAAAGGAATTCTTGGACCTGATAACTTATCACCATATCCGCCATCCCAGGATATCTGTACCAAGCTTTAAATGACCCACCAGACTGAAACATGCATACATACATGAGGGGGTATTGCACACCTGAATAGTACCTTAGATTTCCTTCACTTTGGATTGGAGCACCTTTAGTCACTTTATTTGGACTTTGTTTCTTTTTTTGGTCAACATATTTTCACTTATTGTGTTTGCGAGCACTATATTTATATGTTTTTCAAGTGATTAGCACTTTGTGTGTAGCAGCTGCATTTTGTAATATTTTTTATTTTATTATTTGGTTGATACACCATTAGCGTATATATATAGTATATATTTTCACAGTGGCTAGCACTGATCGCTGTATAAATATCAGTGGTCCCAAAAAAGTGTCAAAGGTGTCCGATCTGTCCGCCGCAATGTCACAGTCCCGCTAAAAATAGCAGATATAGCTATTAAAAAAAATAATAATAAAAATGCCATAAATCTATCCCCTATTTTGTAGACACTATAACTTTTGCGCAAATCAAACTATAACCGCTTATTGCGATCTTTTTTTAGAGTACTCATTGGCCTAAACTGATGAAGAAATTTGTTTTTTACAATTTTTTTTTATATTTATTATAGCAAAAAGTAAAAAATATTGCTTTTTTTCAAAATTGTTCGTCTTTTTTTGTTTATAGCGCAAAAAATTAAAACCGCAGAGGTGATCAAATACCACCAAAAGAAAGCTCTATTTGTGGGAAAAAAAAGGACATAAATATTGTTTGGGTACAACGTCGCATGACCGCGCAATTGTCAGGTAAAGCGACGCAGTGCCGTATCGCTAAAAATGGCCTGGTCATTAAGGGGGTAGATGCTTCCAGGGCTGAAGTGGTTAATATGTACATTCTTAAGGGAAAAGGGAAATGGGATAAAACACTGAAACCTTTAAATATATTAAAGGTGAAGTTTAGCATTTTTTTCTTTTGCTCTACAGCTATAGGGGCACAACTTACCTGTATAATAAATGATGTTTTACGTTATGTAAGCAGTTGGATCCTAAAAAAAAAATCTTCACTGCAGAGGGGCCCCATCCTCTTTCTGTGGCTGAATTTCCAGTGTTCAGATGGTTAATAGTATGGGGTCCAGGTTGAGCGGCTGTGAAAAAGTTCCTGATGATGACCCACCCACCCCTCCTCCCTCCTCTGAGATAAGTTCTTTGATTGCTTTCACTGCCTGTAACATTATCTGTGAATGGGAAGAGTCACATAAGTCTCACTTCCACTCACAGATCACGTTATAGATAGTGAAAGTAATCAATGAAGTGTGAGTGAAGAGGGGGGTGGATACCTGTCTGGAACTTTTTTACAGCAGCTCATCCTGGAGCTCAGGCTGTTAACCCCCTGCATCCCAGAAGTTCAGATACAGGTAAAGGATGGAGCACCCCTGCAGTGAATATTTCTCCAGGAACAAGCTGCCTGCATGATAGAGGACATCCTTCATTACAAGTAAGTAATGTTGCTAAAGCTGTATACCAAAAGAAAAAGTTAAACTTAATCTTTTTTTTTTTTTTTTTTTTTTTTTTTAGTAAATTATAAACATGTTACACTCGCCTGCTCTGTGCTATGGTATTGCTGCCCTGAACCTCCTCCTCTAGGGTCTCCTGCCGGCACTCTTGGCTCCTCCTTCTCTTCTATGTTGTGCCCCTATAACAAGCCGTTTGCTCTGGGGCACACCTGCTGGGCATGAGCTGTGTGTGTCCATAGACACAGTCAGCATGGCTTGGCCCTGCATCCTCTCCCTCCTTGCAGGATTTGAGTGACAGCAGCAGGAGCCAATGTACATGATGTACACTTCCTTAACACACTATAGCTGAAAGATGGCTACATTGCAGCTCTGTTGTTCTGGGACAGTGTCCATGGACGTTTTCCCGGAACCACACCCCTCACGCCCCCCCTGGGGTGTACATCCAGCATGCTCTGTGATCGCTGTGTCCTTAGGACACAACTGAACACAGATCTTGCTAAAGGGCCAATCACAGAGGCCCATTATTATGTTATCAGCTGTGTCGAATCACAGCTGATCACAGTGTAAACAGACTTGCCGGTTATCGGCAGTACTTTCCCCATGCGCTCTCACAGCGTGAGGAGAGGAGAGCTGGTAACAGGCATTCCTAACAGGGGATATGCACACAGATAATCAGGGCACTGATCATCAGTGCCCCGATTGGAGGAAGGATGGGGCAGGATGGAGGAAGATTGCTACTAACAGCAGAGGAATGAACACATAATTTCGTCCCTGTAGTTAGGTTTTAAACAGAGCTTCTTCAGTCACTCAAAACTATTCCATTAGAAGCTGTTTTGCTATTTGCTAGTTTTGAGGGATGTCCAACAAAACATATATATTTTAAGGAAGAGTCCTTCAGCTGATTGAGCATGACACTACGACTCTTTGTGGCGAAACTTTGTTGAAGCCTCGTGGGTTATAAAAAGGTAACAAGTGGCATTTAAAATGTATTTTTAAAAGATTAAAATATTATTAAATGCAAAACTAAAAAAAGTTTTATATTGCAGCTTACCAATCATTAGATGTGGTGGCTGCATCCGTTTTCTTTTCTTTGGCTTTTTAACTTCTGTTTTCACCTAATGATCTGGCCTGGGGCTATACAAGTTGTGTTTGCCAAGTCATATCAATGCTGTATGAGTCGAGGAATGTTGATAATAAAGTGTAATTTATACCAGGTTTATGTATTCCCTGAGATCTCAGACTTTTTTCAAGGGTTCCTACATGGTAAAAGGTTTGAGAAAGGCTAGTCTATGGTGTTCTATTATTAATGTTTATTAGAATATGATCCGTATTTTTCCTTGGTTCTATTTTCTGTCACAGGCAAAGTGATTGACGTTGAACATGGGATAATTTGTGAAAATGTTCCTATCATTACACCAAATGGAGATGTCGTGGTGTCTAAATTAAACATAGAAGTAAGTAAAGTGTGTTAACTTTTTTTGAAATGCATATTTTAAATGTGTATGAGGGTGTGACTATAGATGTAGAAGATGGTGTAGCAAGAAGAAAAACAATGGGATGTGCCCAAATGAGATACCTATTTAAATGTAATCAAAAGGAATATTTATTTATTTTATTTATTTATTTCAGGTACTTATATAGCGCCGTCAATTTACGCAGCGCTTTACATATACATTGTACATTCACATCAGTCCCTACCCTCAAGGAGCTTACAATCTAAGGTCCCTAACTCACATTCATACATACTATGGACAATTTAGACAGGATCCAATTAACCTACCAGCATGTCTTTGGAGTGTGGGAGGAAACCGGAGTACCCGGAGGAAACCCACGCAGGCACAGGGAGAACATGCAAACTCCAAGCAGGTAGTGTCGTGGTTGGGATTCGAACCAGTGACCATATTACACAATTCATATCTAGTTGCTTCCCATTCATCTAATTTTGTATTTTTTTACACAGACAGTGTTGATAGGGAATCCCTCCTGCCCAGACATTGTATTCTCCCAGCGTGGGGGGGCGCAGGGGAAGCCCCGCCGGGAGAAGACAGTGATTATTGCTAGTGGCTATAGCAGCCGCTAGAGATAATTGCAAGTAAACCTGACAGGCTGGTTGTACCCAAGTTGATCGATTGATCAACTTGGTACATTCGGTCTGCCCGTACGTGGTTCGAATCCCGGCCAGTTCCTGCTGAACCGTTTATGAATCGCCTTAGGCTGCTCATTGCTAGAACAACCAATTGTTAGTTACCAGTGGTGGGAGGAGGTATTTCAGCCTTTAATTTTTTTGAAAAAACTGTGATTAGCAGATTAGAATATCCAAGGGACACCCAAAAATGCTGTACAAAGGCATTAGAGCAACTACTTTACACTGCTGCAGAAAAGGAAAGACGTGATTTAGCATTGGTAAGAGAAATGACATTAGCCAGACCATATTCATATATCATGTAGCTAAAGCAAGATGTTGAAAAGCTATATATTCCTTTATAATATTGTAAAAAGTTGATATACAGTATATTATTGGGGGAGAATAGTTTACAGAAGTGTGTAAGTTTTATAAAAGACTGGTAAAACTGCATTCAAATGGGACAGAGAGTGAGAGACATCTACTGTAAGATTTTACAAAAGCACCCCTGGCTAATTTCAGTTGGTTTTCCATAAGGTAACACATGCTAAAACTTTCAGGCTAGCAGAGCATTCACGTAAAAGAATATTTACCCTTTAAATAAAAGTTGAACCCCTTTAATTTATAAAAGACATCAATATTAAAGAAGAAATTCACCTGCTTACCTTATGGGTTCCTCACAGTTCAGATACTCACCCACCTAGCAGATCCAGCGTTGTCCAGCTGAGATCCTCTTCTCTTCAGCTGCCACTCAGGTCTCACGCCACCATGTTCCCCTCTGGCTCTTCCAGGTTCAGGTTCGCTTTGTCTGCCCCCCTTTTAGTAAATGGAATGACATGCAGTGCTCATGGTGCCTGGTGGGATATGGACATCACATATCCCAGGAGGCACCGGGGGCACTGAAGTAATTGGAGTGGGGGAGGACAGGAAACTTCCTGAAAAAGGTTTAAAGCAGTTTCTGTCATCTTTGTAAATGCAACAGATAAAACATTATTTTTTTCTGGATAAAAATAATTACTGAATACATTTGGATAATAAAGGGAACATAAGTCATTCAATGTGTAATTAATTTAAATGATATTTGTAAGGTACAGCATATTGACACAGTGCATGTATGGGGCTTAAATGCATGCTGATATATAGCAAAAGTCTGAAACATTCTGTTTTCAAAAACAAGTGTGTCTTCTGAACATAATTACAGAGTAACCACATTTCATTAGAGATAATTACAAGGTATTTGCGTACAATTTGCATTTAGCTGTTTCTAATTAAATGTGGTAATTAGTCATTTGTATACTACCTTAAATATTGCACAGCTTTTTAGTAACATTGTTTTGTTCTCATTTTTTAACTGTAAAATGTTATTTATTTATTTTTTATTATTTAATTACAAGCAATGACAATATAACAATTAGGTGGGATGTACTGACGCTGAGAATTGAAGATACATAGAGGTAACATCAGATTTGGGAGAGAGTGGTTTACATGGGTTTTAAGGGGGGTGAAGGTAAATGGCAGATCATGCTTATAGTTATTTAAGCCACAGGTGTGAATAAAATTGATGTAGCCCCAAAATTTGTTAGGGATGGCTCTGTCTGCTCTTCATAGTGTAATACCATAGGGTAGATAGGTCCCATGCAGTCCCCTTTGTCCATGGCAAGAGTAACCCATGCAACATGGGGTTTTACATAGGTTTTCTCTGTTTGCACAAGAAGTCTATACTGCACACCCCATTTCTGGTGGTGGTGGGGGAAACCTTTGAATGCAATGTTACTATCAACCAGGTTCAAGTCCTGGCTCTCCTGGACTCAGGGAGCATGGTAACCTTGGTACAGGATTTTTGGTCCTGTGAGGTGGGAAACATTATCAAGATGCTACAGGTAGCTTGCATTTATGGAGAGACATTGACCCACCCATTGGTGTCTGTGTCTATTACCACTATCAGTGGAACTTTTCAATATGAGGTTGGACTGATAAGAAATCTGGTACACCTAATAATGTAGGACCTGACTTTCCAATATAGACAATGACAACGACCCCAATAGACAACTACCCCAAACATACAGCCAATTTTATTAAGATTTATGTTCAGTATACAGAAGAATAAGGAGTCCTGGAAGTGATGGTTTGGCCCCCACAGAGCCCTGATCTCAACATCATGGAGTCTGTCTGGGATTACATGAAGAGACAGAAGGACGCGAGGCAGCCCATATCCACAAATGATCTGTGGTTAGTTTTCCAAGATGTTTAGAACAACCTATCTGCCGAGTTCCTTCAAAAACTGTGCAAGTGTACCTAGAAGAAATTATGCTGTTTTTAAGGCAAAGGGTGGTCAGACCAAATATTGATTTTATTAGGATTTTTCTTATGTTCATTTACTTTTAATTTTGTAAATTGATAAAAATAAACCATTAACACTATTTTTGAAAGCATTCATAATGTACAGCATTTTTTTCACACCTGCCTAAAACATTTGCAAAGTAGTGTAGTTCTATGATTGATAACTGGTTTTAATACTCTAGCTGTATTAACTTTCTTTTTTAATGTCTAGGTAAAGGAAGGTATGCACCTTCTCATTACTGGCCCAAATGGTTGTGGCAAAAGCTCTTTGTTCCGAATTTTAGGAGGTCTATGGCCAGTTTATGAAGGAGTCCTTTACAAGCCACCTCCACAAAATATGTTTTACATTCCCCAAAGGTATGTAGCAGGTGAAAGTCTCTTCTGCTTTATGTCATTCTTACTCTTTTGCAAGAATGTAAAATATAGCTAGTAGTTGTTAGTCAGATCCAGTTGGACTTGTTCTGTAATGCTGAATATGTGTCATAGCTTATTCAAATAACTTCTTCAGTTCTAATGAGTTTGGAATATACTCCTGCATGTATATCCATACCGATAGAACAGTCACCTTAATCCAGTCACCAAGTAATGTGTCAAGGCAGGTGTTGATTGTCCAAGAAGAGGATGGAGGTGTGAAAGTTGTGGAACCACCCTGTTTTAGTTATATAATTGCGTGATCTTTCTGGTAAGTATTTGAAATGGTGAGAGAAAGGATGCAATCAATCTTAGAGGGACATCTTCCAAGTATATCTTGCATGGTGTAGATTACCTGAGATAGAAACAGTGGTAAAAGGTCCAATCAATAGGTTTTATCATTTCTAGCTGTTGCAAACAGTAGAGTTGGGCGAGCGGTTCGGGCTAAGCAAAAGTTTGACCTGAACATTGCCTGTTTGGCGAACACCCGAATTTGCAGGGCATTCGGCGGGTGTTCGCCCCACCAAACACTCTGCCATGCACTGCGTTCTGCACAGTGCATTCTAAGCCCTGATGGGGCAAAGCTTTGAGTGAGTGCTTTGGGGCAGGGGAGGCTCTGCCCCAAAGCACCTTGTCCTCATGCTGATGGGGACAAGGGCCTTATCCCTACAATCCTGGGCTGTGGTTGTGGAGGTCTGTGGGCATGGGGCTTATCGGAATCTGGAAGGGCCCTTTAACAAGGGGGCCCCAAGATCCCGCCCCCCACGTGAATGAGTATGGGGTACCCATTCACCAAAAAAGTCAAAAAGTAATGAAAACACAGACAGTTTTTCACAATTCCTTTATTAAAAAATAAATCACTGTCCCCCATGTAGATCCATCGTCAATCACGATGACGACACCACTGCCAGACCCTAAAAAGAACAAAAATTGCTCTGCCGTTAACTAAGGCAAACCGCCGAATGCCTGGCTTGCCTTTTGACAGTTCTTATATAGGTTAAGGGGGGCGGAGCCACCTGGCGACAGCACCTGGTGGCATAATTAAAAATGCATTATTAAAATGACTGCTCCTGTAAAAACAATCTTTTTTAAAAGTTTGTTTTGCATTGGTACATGTCCCCAAGGGCAGTACCCGGGCCCCCATACCCTTTTTATGGCCAATTACTTGCATATAAGCCTTTAAAATGGGGACTTTTGATTTTCCAAGTTTGGGTCCTATACTGCAGACTTTAATGGGGTTTGGGTCAGAACTTTTTCTTGTAACAGCTAGTAGAGTCCCTCTTTAGTGGCACATAATTATTGACATCAGAAGAGTGGTCACCTTAGAATTGTAATCAGATGTATTTATGGCTGTGATGCATCTTCCCTTGTATGCTGGCAGGATAGTAATGCTTGGATCCCCACTAAGCAAGAGTCCTCTTCTCAAGTGGGGCCATGTTGGAAGGAGGTGCTGGACTGGGCCACTGAGACCCACAGACAGAGTTGTTAAGCCTTTTCTACTGATATGTAGTAATTCTGGAAAAACATGACACATTTAATTTAGGTTGGATTAAGGTGTCTGTGTTACCTGTGTGGATATACATTTTGCAGTATGTTCCTAATGCACATTAAAGCAGAATTCCTGGTATGGATATTTTTACATAGTTACATGTAACTATGCATATATCATACCTGTGGGATGCCCCATGGAAGCTGGAAATCACTGTAGTAAGCACCACTACTACAGTTTTATCCACTAGCTTCTGGGGCCTGTGTGGAGCAGCTGCCCTTTTGCACTGTGAGCATAAGGGGTTGTCTGCCCAGCATGGCTGCCATTCAGATAATGTTTTGAATTTTCCAAATGAACGCAAAGCATTCTGATTGGGCAAGGTGGAAAGCATGATGCCACCACCATGCCTCACCACCATAGCTTTAACTAATATAGATGGCCGCGTGACCAACATTTGCACAATTCAACCTATGCACTTGCACAAGGTAATATATCGAAATGTTGGTAAAGCAGTTGAAGTCATTTTTAATGGCTAAGAAGGTTCACTGGCTCAAAGCTACAAACCCTTCAAGGCATTTGGGGTAAGGTAAGAAGTATATGTAACTGGATTACCATTTAGTCATTGTTACACAGTTCTGTCATACTGTGTACAGTGATCGTTTCTTTGGGAAAGAAGGTCAAGACAAGGAAGGCTTGAAGGAACATACACTGTAATGGCGTGTAAACACGGGCGGACTTTTCGACCGGACTGGTCCGATGGGACGAATCCGTCAGACAATCCAACCGTGTATGGGCTTCATCGGACCTGCAGCGGACTTTTTCAGTCGAAAATCAGACAGACTTTAGATTTGCAACATGTTTCAAATCTTTCCGACGGACACGAGTCCGGTCAAAAAATCCGCTCGTCTGTATGCTGAAAAACGACGCTAGGGCGGCTATTGGCTACTGGCTATCAACTTCCTTATTTTAGTCCGGTCATATGTCATTACGCACGAATCCGTCGGACTTTGGTGTGTTCCTGTGTCCGTTCGTTCGAAAGTCCATCAAAAGTCCGTCGAAAGTCCGTCGGAAAGACCGTCGGACCTTTGATGCCAAAAAGTCCGCCCGTGTGTACACAGCAAAACATTTATGGATGAATATTTTGCTATTATTGAACAAATAAACAGTGGCAATAATTTAAACACCAGACAATAAAAATCCTTAGCCAACGCTGTAGAAATTAGATGCATTTTATTTTTCAAAATTAGGTGACTATAATTGTACTGTCACATTGATTAATGTTTGATATATAAATAATAAGTAGCCTAATTTTTATTCTTTTAATATGCCTGTAGTTACATTTATATGGCAGTGAACATAAAAAAAATAAAACATTTCATAATTTCTTCTGAACTATGTTGCATACAAATTGACTTATTTTATTACTGAGAGGTAAAATCTCAATAAAGGTTCTTTAACATAGCTTGAATTTGAATGAATGAAGCCAGTATAAGACTAGATCAGTATGTGACCTGAGTCTAAAGCTGAGTCACTGCACGTTCACTCCCAGGAAAATCACAGAAACAGAATATAAACAGGATTACCTCTATAGAGGGTAATCCTTCTTACTGCTGCTTAGGCTTTCATAGGCTTCCTCATTTCCCCATATGAATCAATGTGTGTTTAACTGCTACAAAAATCTGTTTTGCAGTACAGAGGTTTTAAAAACACATGATCTGTCCCGATTCCTGCATATTTAATTTATTCTAGTTAAAGCCTACAGGAATCTATAAATATATAATCAAAGCTATATTAGTGTTGTATATACATTTTATGTAATATGAAATATGTAACTAATGGAACAGTCAAAAGATTGACTAAACATCCTGTATCTCGTGAAGTGTGTCTGTAAAACACTAGAGAACATTTGTATAAGATAAATGGCTGGGACTTTAAATGAGGTAAAAACATGAGTCAAAAATGAGTCATTTGTAAAATGTATATATATTTATTAACCAAACAGTAAATAATACCGTATAAACATACATAGATTATGAACTTACAAATGGCATGTTACCGACATTACATTACAATACATTATGTGGCGTGGGACAGTGTACTCCATGATCTAAAATCACTTGAAAGAGAAGATGGTACAATGACATCAAAATGGATGAAAAACGTAAAACGTCCATATGGAACACACTAGAACCAGGTTCTGTTTCACAGGTTTCCAACTGCGCTGAAATGTGAGTATATGAAGAATGGGTGATTCCATTCTTCCATAGATTATTATCATTTTTAGCATTATATGGTTATTCACTAGACCATATTGGCTTTATTTATATATTCTTTTATAGATATGGATGCACCCACCTCTGAGGAAGTGGTTGATCCACGAAACATGTTGGGCATATCAGGATGCATCTTGTTTCATATAGACGTTTTAAGTTTTTCATCCATTTTGATGTCATTGTACCATCTTCTCTTTGAAGTGATTTTAGATCATGGAGGACACTGTTCGATGCCACATAATGTATTGTGCTATGATGCTAGGATTTCTCTTTATGAATATTGTATCAGTAACACGCCATTTGTATGTTTGTAATCTATGTATGTTTATACGGTATTTTTTACTGTTTGGATAATAAATATATATACATTTTACAATTGACTCATTTTTTAACCTAATGCCCTGTACACACGATTGGACATTCTGATAACAAAATCCATGGATTTTTTCCAACGGATGTTGGCTCAAACTTGTCTTGCATACACAAATCTTGTCGGAAATTCGGAACGTCAAGAATGCGGTGACGTACAACACGTACAACGAGCCGAGAAAAAGGAAGTTCAATAGCCAGTGTGGCTCTTCTGCTTGATTCCGAGCATGCATGGAACTTTGTGCGTCGGAATTGTGTACACATGATCAGAATTTACGACAACGAAATTTGATGTCGGAAAATTTGAGATCCAGATCTCAAATTTTGTGTGACGGAAATTCCAATGGAAAATGTCCGATGGAGCCTACACACGGTCGGAATTTCCGACAACAAGCTCCCATCGAACATTTTACATCTGAAAATCCGACCATGTGTACGGGGCATTACTGTTTTTACCTAATTTAAAGTCCCAGCTGTTTACCTTATACATTGCAATAGGGATGGAGATGCATATTGCCCGTGCGTTTCATGTAAAAACCCAATATTTGCCCTCCTCCCCCCTTTTTAGACTAGAGAACATAATATTTTATATAGCCCTAAATTAACTCAGTTTTAAAAGTAAATAACACTACAAAATTTATGTTATAAACTTTAATAGCCAAGAGGGCCATCTTCTGTGCACCTCCATAATTAAATTTCATATTGTTACAGGGGTCTGACTTTATGGCCTAACTCAAGCAACCTAAACTACCTAAACCCCAATTACCACAAATGCAATAGAAGATGTGTTGCTTTGTAAGCAGATTTCTTCTTCATTTCAATTTTAGCTCTTGTATTACTCCCCCCTCTGCTTTGTACTTTTGAGCTACTTAGTGCAGCCGTCTGGTTTCCTTACTGAAAACAGATAAAATCCAATTTTATTATCTTGCATAAAAGTATCACTTTTCCTTGAGTTTACCTTCAGTATCACTCTGGATTTCCTTTGATCCTATAAAGCAGGGTTTTAAAAAAAATGGTTCCTGCTCCTTTAAAGCATGTTTTACAGCACATGGGAAGTAGGGCAGAGAAATCAGATTGAACACCACATTCCAATTTTTTCTAAAACAAGAAGTATGGGGGGGGGGGTAACAAACCCCAGGATTTTTAAGGTGTTTAAGATAGAAAAAGTGTGAAGACAGTTACAAAATCAATAAAATTGAATATTTTATTACAAAGATAAAAGACATGAGGAAATTAAACCATCCATATCAAGAATTGTATGTTCCATTAAGAAGCATATATATAGACACTACCACTCAACATGTTCTGCTTTTTTAAGCTTCTTCAGGAGATTCTGGTGGGATGTATAATATGCTAAGGATAACAAAGAAGACAGGAATGAGACCTCATGTTGATTGTTTTGATCAAACGAAAAAAACAAACAAATCAATACTATAATATTGGCATAAGATCAGTATGCAGATAATCAATAAATACAATAATGGTCAGATGAAACAAATGTAAAAAAGTATATGTAAATATGGGAAGGGATGAATCTTACCCAGGCTGCTTGGAGAAAAAAAGGAAAATTTATTATCAAATACTTACCGTAATTTTCCTTTCCTGATGGACTCCATGGCAGCCTACGTGTGGGTTAACCCCGCCTCCTCTCCAATGCTATACGACCCCATACCCTATAAGATTGAGCTCACCTGAATAGACTGTGTTCCGTAACTAGCCTACTCTTTGACCGATGGGTGGGGACTCCGTCTGCCATGGAGTCCATCAGGAAAGGAAAATGACGGTAAGTATTTGATAATAAATTTTCCTTTTTCCTGACAGACTCAATGGCAGCCTACGTGTGGGAAATAACTAGCCAATCCACACGGGTGGGCATGCTAAACAGCAATAAATTTCAATTTGACCCGTCAACCGACAGGAATTATAACCACAGAAGATAGCAAAGCATGCTCAATATCGTAATGTGACGATAAAGTTTTAATAGAGGCCCATGAGGCCGCTTTGTAGATCATGTCTGGAGCCACATGCCAGGCTGCTGCCCATGAAGTCGCTATACCCCTGGTTGAACGTGCCATCACTGCTTCCAGAAGATCCAGGCCCCTAGTTCTAAAAGACTGATGGATGAACTAGATGATATAGGCCGCAGTTATTCTAGCTGAAGCCCAATTCAGTTTGTTACTGCCAAAGTGCAGGTCGGCTGAGTGTCTAAAAACGGAAGAAGCAGCTTGCAGGTATACCGACAGAATTTTTCCCATGTCCAGAGGATGAACTTCAGCGGACTCCTGGTCCTGAATGTTGTTAGGATGATCTCTTGGTCTTTATGGAACTTTGAGGTAATTTTTGTATTTGAGCTGAGTCTAGGAATAAGGACCATCCGGATCGGAAAGAAGGACAGAAGAGGTTCTTTGTAATTTAGTGGCGCGACCTCCGAGACCCTCTTGGCCAAGGTAACAGCTACAAGGAAAGTTATTTTAGCTGAAAGGTCTCCAAATAGAAAAGCGGGGAAGGCCCCGTATTTACTGAGTTCAGTCAGTGAGTTGTGGACAAGAGGAAGATCCCAATTGGGGAACCTTGGTTTAGTTTGAGGGCTGAGTTTTAACTCCCTACGGAATCACTGCTGGATAAAAGGGTGAACAGTCCACGAAGTACCGGAGAAGGCCGACAAAGCTGAGACTCGGACTCTTAGAGAGCTGATGGATAGAGACAAATAAAGAAAGCCGGAGATATCCTGAGCCTTGGATTTCTTCCTGATCTGCCCGAAGAATATGATAACTTGACCAATTTGGCCCATCTTCTTCTATAGACCTAACTCGTGCTCATCCCCGTAGAGCTCATGAAAGTGGAAATCATCCTTGACCTGCACCCGAATCGGACAAGGGTGCAGGACTGCCACTTGAGAAGGAAAGTCCGGCCCGAGAGGGAGATGCAACGGGTCCCGAAAGCTGAGCTGGCACAAGAGGGGAAACCAAGGTTTGCTTCCGCCAGTAAGGGGCTACTGCCACCATTTTGACTGCTTACGCATGAGGTCTCGAAAGGACCTGAGGATTATTAGGAGCTGTGGAAAGGTGTATGCCCTCTTGAAACTCAATTGATCTGTCAGGGCATCCATTCTGGAGGCCTAGCTGCCACGACCCCGAGTGTAACTTTACCAGCTTGAAGTTACCTGGGAAGAGAATAGATCCACTTCAGGATTGACTCCCAAGGACAGAATCCACTTCAATGCCTGCCTGCGAAGAGACCACTCGTTAATGTCTTAACCGAATGCGCCATAAGAAATTCGCTCGGACGCTCTGGACCCTGGGGAAGTAGGCCGATGAAATGTTGTCTAGGCCCAAAACCTGAAGGGCTCGACCTCCCAGAATAGTGTGGAGCTTTGAGTGCCTCTATGACTCCTCACATAGGAGATTGCCTTTGTGTTTTCCATCTTCATCTTTTTTTTTTTTTTAAATCTCTTTCGTCGAGTATAAGACATACAAACAGACAAACACCAGTACATCTACCACAGCACTGGGGTGTCGTCCATTCTTAATAATACTACTTAATAATACTGATGCCGAAATTCCATAATGTACTGGCCCGGGTTGAGAGAACACGTACCCTTGAGCAAGATCCGATCTGCAGAGGGCTCCCCAACCGGTACCGCTGGCATCGGACATGACCTTGACACGTAAGGTGGGGCAACAGAGTGGCAATTGGGCAGGTCTTGCGCTGAAGCCACCAGAAGAGGCTGCTCCTCATCGTTGATGAATAGGTTGACTGTTGCCTCCTGATTTCTATTACTGCAGAAAACCTGACTGGAAAGGGAATAATCTCCGCAAGGACCACTTTACCATAGAGGTCGCGGGAACCGACGAGCCGATAGATTCTTGCACTATAAGGCCCTCAGCCCTGAAGGGATTAGAGACCACAAAATTCTCTCCTGGATGACAGTGATCTTCCCCACTGGGAGAGAGATGGAGCCTGTAGCAAACTGGGCCCCAAAGAACATCTGGCGCTGGATAGGTGTCTTTTTCCTAGATTTAGGAGCCAACCGAAGCTGGTCAAGGTGGAGATTAACTGTTTCCTGTGAACCAGCAGCTGGACTTTGTCTTAGGACAGCAACAGGAGGACCTAGGAATAGTGATAAAGACGTACCCCTCTCCTTCTGATGAGGGCCATTATGGCCAGAGGAATTTTGCGAAGACTCTGGTGAGGTTATCAGCCCGAAAGGGAGGTAGAAGAACTGTCGATGGTCTTGACAACTTGGAGCCGGAGGTATTGAGAAACTCCTTCGCCACCTGAACACGGAGAAAAGCATCTTTAAGTCAAATGAGATTAGCCAATCGCCTGTCCGTACAGATGGTCGACAGAGCCTATATTTGGATCTTCTGAATTTATATACTTGTTACTTAGATGTTACTTAGATCTAGCACTAGATGCCATAAATCGTTTAGCACTGTATAACGAAGAGGGGAAGGTATACCCCCTGGAGTTTTTCATCCCTTGGGATGTGTACCACTGCTCCCTGAGACCATAGTGAGTCCACGTAGGACAGTAACGTCTGCTTCTTCTCTTCCGACCGAGCTTAGCAGAGTGGAATAAATCTGGGTGGAGGAGTAACAGTGAAGGACCATGCGTTGCTTGAACAACCATTTTGACGACCCGTCGTGATTGAGGCCACCCAGGCGTGCCGGAAGAGGACCAGACAAGCCCCCCTGCCCGAACTGTCTGGGCGGGCGTAACCTAAAAGCATTAGCCGGTTCACCACTACCGGACGTCTGGTTGTTAGCGGGTTTTTCGGAAGGGCACTTGCCCTCTGCTCCAATTCTTACAGAAGCCCCAGCAGGCCTTTACAGCAAGCTTCTCTCAAGCGTTCGGCACCTTCTGTACTGGGGACTCTTCAGACCGAGCCGGTGCCTCTCGTGGGAAAGGTGTAACCATAAGGCCCGTTGAACCGCAACTGAGGACCCTTTAGTCCAAGCCAACAGGGGGATCGGATTGACGCCAGCTCCAGCTCCCTAACCGCTTCACTTATGTGTTCTGAAACTCCATTTGAGAACAAAACCACGTTCTCTGTCCTGGTTTCCGTAGCCCTAGACATAGCTGCTAGAGCCAGGGCAGGTTTACAAGTCATGTTGGCATACTCATACGTCCTTCTTGAGGTCTTGATACATTTCTCTCAAGCCTGTCCAAAAGGACACAGCATCTTTTAAGGTAGAGTAACCTGTTTTTCCAGACGCAACAATGCTGCATGTGTGTTTTCCAGATACTTCGCTCTTTTACCTTGAAGGGATACAATCTGGAGGTTTTGAATGACATAGAAGTTCTCTTGTCCATCTTGCCCCACTACCCATTCTTTAACTCCGTAAAGAATACAGAGAGAGAGAGAGTGTTCTTTCTCCAGGCGCTTAAAGAATTGGTTTGCTTAGCTGGGGGTGGAAGGATTTACCTACTTAAGGGCTTCCATAATCGCTTTGACTCGTGGAGGAACCCGAGAGACGTCAAGGCTTCCGACATATTCGTCCCCCCCTAAATCGCCAACCGAGGAATCTGGAGAAGCAGCGTAAGGCTGGGAAGGACCCAGATCCTTTGGGCCACATCAGCCAAGGAGCCAGGTAGAATATACAACTGGCTCAATGTGTGAGATGTATCCCATTTCCTTAGGGACTGCTGCATCACACATTTCACAAGAGACTCCACATCATTGTTATCTGTCTCTTATTCCCAAAACTGCCCAGGCATAACACCGGTCACATAAAGACTTACCCTCGGGAACTCGTGTCCCATATCTCCAGCAGACTCTGTTATCCGAGCAGCTGTCATGGCGGTGGGTGTGGTGACTGGAGGAGGAATGGGAACGTCTCCTCTAGATGGAGGAGGAATGGTAACATCTCCTCTAGTTAAAGGAGGAATGGGAACATCTCCTCTAGTTGGAGGAGGAATGGGAACATCTCCTCTAGTTGGAGGAGGAATGGGAACATCTCCTCTAGTTGGAGGAGGAATGGGAACATCTCCTCTAGTTGGAGGAGGAATGGAAACATCTCCTCAAGATGGAGGAGGAATGGTAACATCTCCTCTAGTTAGTTGGAGGAGGAATGGTAACATCTCCTCTAGTTGGAAGAGGAATGGGAACATCTCACCTGCTGTTATAATGTTGTGGCCTGGCAAGGTCTCTGTCGTTCTGGATCACGACCTGAGAAGGCTGAAAAATAAAATGTGGGGAGGGGGAAGGCGAGACATGAAATTAAGACGCCAATACTTTGCAACCGTAAGCTCAACCCCTCCCCTCACCTGCACGTACCATGTGCGTGAGGGCTGGCCACACGAAGGCGGAGACTTGTCCATAACCTTTGGACAAAACGTCAAGAGACGGACGGTCTGCAAAAGACCTGAAAATGCCAAAATGTACCAGAGCCAGCCAAAAGAGCAAAAGATTATATAATCTTGCTTACCCCCTTTTTTTTTTTAATAGTAAAGAAATATACTTATACATTACTTCCATCTCTTTTTTCTTTTTTTTTTTTTTTTGAAATACACTTATTTTATTTTTATTTTTATTTAATTATTTTTATTTATTATTTTTTTTTTTTTTTTTTAAGAAAAACGTTTCCCCTTGAGGGAGAAGGACTAGGCACTCTGAGGCATTCATCAGGGCAGACCAAGGCTGGAGGGGCTGGAGCTGCTACTGCTCACTGCCTGGGGAGATCCCATTTGACAGGAGCTAGCAGCCGTTTTCGAATCCTGCGCCTGTGACATCACCGCCCCCCCACATCGCGCCTGCGCTGTGGGGAGGTAGCCGAACGGCGCCCGCACGGCCGCCGGGGTGCCCGTCAATCTGCGCATGCGTGAGCCAAGCCTCGCGCTGAGGCTCCGGCGCCTGCGCAGTGACGGTGGCGGCCATGACTCGGAAGCGCTGCGGCGAGCTGGAACGCAGAAGCGTTCCAATTGCCATGAGGGGTAGCTGGGGATACGGAAAGGCACTGGTAAAAGTGAAAACAGGGGCTACAAACAAAAAACACATAGAAACGACTGCCATGAATATAGGAAGAAAAATAGAGTCGCAGACCTTGCCAGCCGTTGATGCGTCCATGTTCAGGCATACAGAGGCAACCTCCCCTCCACCAGTGGGGTATCTAGTGCCTTAAAAGCTTCTCGCCCGCCCGTGGCTGGGTCCTGAGCTGCACCGCGAAGTGGTATGCCAAATCCCGGAAATATCCAACCGGACGTGAACAGGAACAATCGTGTGTGTAGGTCCATTGGAGGAGGACAAAAAAGGAACACAGTCTATTCAGGTGAGCTCAATCTTATAGGGTATGGGGTCCTATAGCATTGGAGAGGAGGCGGGGTTAACCCACACATAGGCTGCCATGGAGTCTGTCAGGAAAACTTGATTCAAGATGGAAAATTATACGTCACATACATATTCAGAGCGCCCCACCCAGGGGTTTGTTCTCATGTGGTCGCAGGAAGAAGTAAATTTAAATACACATATCCCTGGGAAGGGGGAACAAGGAGGTATGTTGAAAAAGGATTAGGTATCAATTATTGATATCAGAGGATATCAAAAACCAAATGGAAACTATAAAATAATAGCATAAGGGTTACCTCGAATAAGTGCTAGAGGGATTGAATCAATGTTAATGTCCTGCTGGTCAGAAATCAAGTCCAGCATGGAGTGTGCGTCTAAGGAGTGTCCAGCTAGAATATGGAAGGAGCATATGCGGCTGGACCCACTTAGTGTAGATGGCACTGTTCAAGTAGTACTCACAGAGAGGAAATCTAGGGAGTCATAGAAGCAAAAAGAAAAAGGCCAAGACTAAATATCTTGATGAATCAATAGCTAAATCTGCTATTAGCAGGACAGATGCAGAGCAATAACTTACATACATTGAGAGAGCAATTGTGTAGAGAGAGAGATAGGAGAGATGTTTACTCTCCCACTCGCAAAGCACCTCTGACAGATAGTTGCGGCGGATGACCGCATTCATGTGTTCCTCCCGTCCCGGCGGTGACGTCAGACGCGGACGTGAAGTGAAGATGCCCGTGTGCATGCGCCAGTTCTACAAAAGCGGCGCGCAAAGTGTGCCGCTGTTGGCGTCACAAGCATCCACACCATTTTTGTTAAGGGAATGCCCTACTAGGATGAATTGGCCAATAGGGGTAAAGCCATGCAAGCCATGCAAGTAATGGAAGTGGCAGCGGTAAGGCTGCAACCACACATTACAGTGCAGGAAAAGGAGCAGTAGAAAATAGGACCGCATAGGCAGGCCAGGGACTGATACCTCTAGGGCCCCAATCAGCTGGATGATTGATTAAACACACAGCTAGCTTAGTGCCCAGGGTGTCCATACGGCCACTAGAAAAACAAACAAAATAGGTGGGTGCGAACACAGAGAAAATGCATAAGGGACTTATTCACATGCTCAAACAATGTGAATATAAGTAATAGACACTGTACGTTATATTTAGAAAAATAGTTAATTAATTTGCAGCCCCGAGAAGATTCATAGATACCCACACATTAAAGAGGAAATATATAAGTACATGGCACAAATATATCAAAATCCTTACAGCAATAGCTTAACATTGTCAGACGTTAAATACATTAAATATAAAGAGTAAACTAAAGTTTACTCTTTAAAGTTTACGGGGGGCAGCAGGGCACATTACATGGGGGCAGCAGGGCATATTACATGGGGGTACAGCAGAACACATTATTGTAGTGGAGTGTTTTTTTTCACATGGATGAGCGAGTTTGGGGTGGAGGAACTTGACTGGCCTGCGTGGAGACCTGACCCTACCAAAGCAATAAAATTTTTTTTTTTTTAACCACTTACTGACCGGCTCCTGTACATATACGTCGGCACTTTGAAGATGGATATCTCGGTAACGGCAGCAGCTGCTGCCACAACCGAGGTATCCATCTTTTCAGGAGCCAGTCATGTTTACGATAATGGTGCTCTCTGCGGCGGATTCGCTGTGAGATAACCGTTATCAGCGGCGGGAGAGGTGCCACCCGCTGTTTTCCCGTTTACCAGAGCCGTCGGTAGTGGCGGAGGCGATTGGGACCTGTCATGTCTTTAGTATGGAGACAAGTAAGGGGAAGATGGCCCCCACCAGTCTCCATACCATAGGAGGGTGGGAGCGACGTCATAACGTCAGCTCCGCCCATACGTCTTAAAGGGCCATTTTTTTGTTGTCATTTTTTCAAATGACAACATTTTAATTTTTTTTTGCATTTAAGTCCAAATATGAGATCTGAGGACTTTTTGACCCCAGATCTCATATTTAAGAGGTCCTGTCATGCTTTTTTCTATTACAAGGAATGTTTATATTCCTTGTAATAGAAATAATAGAATAATAGAAATAAAAGTGATCCAATTTTTTTTTTTTAAAACAGTGAAAAAATAAATAAAATAAAGTAAACTAAATAAGAAAAAAAAATGTTTTAAAGCGCCTCGCCCAGACGAGCTTGCGCGCAGAAGCGGACGCATACGCGAGTAGCGCCCGCATATGAAAACGGTGGTCAAACCACACATGTGAGGTATCGCCGGGACTGATAGAGCGTGAGCAATAATTCTAGCCCTAGACCTCCTCTCAAAACATGCAACCTGTAGAATTTTTTAAACGTCGCCTATGGAGATTTTTAAGGGTAAAAGTTTGACGCCATTCCACGAGCAAGCGCAATTTTGAAGCGTGACATGTTGGGTACCAATTTACTTGGCGTAACATTATCTATCACAATATAAAAAAAAAATTTTTTATTCAAAAAAAGTGAATTTTTTCCCAAAAAAGTGCGCTTATAAGACCGCTGCGCAAATACGGTGCGAAAAAAAGTATTGCAATGACCGCTATTTTATTCTCTAGGGTATTAGAAAAGAACAATATATAATGTTTGGGGGTTCTAACTAATTTTCTAGCAAAAAAACTTGTAAACACCCAAATCTCAAAACGAGGCTAGTCCTTAAGTGGTTAAAGTGCACTTCTTTTGACGATATATGCCCAAGGTGTCAAGGAACAGGTGATTTGATCCACATGATGTGGAGGTGCCTAAAGCTATTCAGGTACTGGACAGAGATACTGGAGGATATTAACCATACCTTTGGGCTTAAGTTGGACCTGGACGGTACTATATGTTTGCTGGGGAAAATAGAGGAAAATAGCGTGCCTGTAAACTGTTAAATAGCAATAATAAGATGTTTATTCCAAGCACGAAAGATAATAACCCAGAATTCGCAATCAGTGAGGCCCCCGACATCAGAAGAATGGACTAAAGTGATGGATGCTACAGTATGGAGGGAAAAAGTGGCATATATTAGACGGAGGAACCTGGATACATTTAAAGATGTGGAAGCCTTGGTTAGATAAAATGGGATGCCCTCCATAAAGGGAATAACCAGGGAGTGGAGATCTTATCTAAAGACTAGGTGGATATGAACGGGAAAATGAGGGGTGAGCAGAAAGGACGGAGGGAAGAGGAAAATAAGAGAGAGAATAGAGAGAACACATAATACATTTGTGTAGTATTCAAATGGACACGGTGCATGGATGGGATCGTTTACACTTTATTATAAGGAATACTATGGGGGAGGTGAAGGGAGGGGTCACAAAAGGTTAGAGAATTACAGAGGGGTTGGATTTTGAAGTACTGGTAGCATTTTTGTGTTTTCCTTTTTTGTTAAAGGAAGCAAATATGAATGGTGTATAACAATGTATTGAAGGCTATTTAAATTTGTAAATCACCCACGACATTGTAAATATGCTAGAGTAATATGCATATTGGTCTTAGGTGCCTCTTGGTGGTTTTTGTAAAAATTATAAAAATAAAGGAATTAAAGTGCACTTCTTTGTAATATATGCACATTTCCCCAATGTTTTTTTCCTACAGGTTCAAAAAAGATAAAAACATACAGCATATTTGTGGGCTGAAAGGTGTTAACCCTGCCCAGATGTCTTTTACTAAACTACTTAACCACTCTTTTTCTCATCTCCATAACATAAGGACTAATTGTTCTGTAGTCCCAAAATAAAATCTGAGAGAGTTAGTTAAGTTCCTTGAGATAACACAGAAAGTATGCACAGGACGCAGGATAGCTCTGGATTTCAGAGTGGATCAATAGATATAACAAAACTCTTTTGCCCTGTACACACGGTCGGATTTTCCGACGGAAAATGTGTGATAGGACCTTGTTGTCGGAAATTCCGACCGTGTGTGGGCTCCATCACACATTTTCCATCGGAATTTCTGACACACAAAGTTTGAGAGCTTGCTATAAAATTTTCCAACAACAAAATCCATTGTCGGAAATACCGATCGTGTGTACACAAATCCGACGCACAAAGTGCCACGCATGCTCAGAATAAATTAAGAGACTAAAGCTATTGGCTACTGCCCCGTTTATAGTCCCGACGTACGTGTTTTACGTCACCGCGTTCAGAACGATTGGATTTTCCGACAACTTTGTGTGACCGTGTGTATGCAAGACAAGTTTGAGCCAACATCCGCCGGAAAAAATCCATGGATTTTGTTGTCGGAATGTCCGATCAATGTCTGACCGTGTGTACAGGGCATTTCAGTGGTATATTTGAGGTGATTGTAGCCTTATTAGTGCACTTGCAACAAAAACAGTTGAGCACTGTGTCGTTATACTTTTTGTTTAGTACTTCTTGGACCTTGAAGGGGACACACCCCGATAGCATGTCCTGAAAATTTGGAAGTTAGTGCAGATAAAAAAAAGTATCACAGATGGTACGCAATTGTTCTTAATGGTATATTTAAAAGAGCAAAAAAAGTTAGTAAGAGAAGTTCATTAATAGGGATTTCATACATGTTCATTTGATATCAGTAGGCATGCCTTGTAGGACATTGTTATATCATGTAAAAAAACCAAAGTTGGTTAGGCACTTAGTTGTATTTGGATTCTATCTGTAAACTTCTTAAAGAGAAGCTTCACCCAGTTTTGTAAAAATTAAAAATCAGCAGCTACAAATACTGTTGCTACTGATTTTTTACAAACCAGGTACTTACCAGTCCATGAATTTCAGTGATGTCTTCCCGCAGATGATTCCTCTCATTGTTGAAGGTCCCCAGTGCCAGCGTCTTGGATTTAGAAGCCAGGTGTGATTTCCTGATGAATCACAACGGGCTCCTCGCTGCGCATGCACAAGATCACGGGGCATATACATTTTTAAAATATTTCAGGTAACTTTCTGTAAATATAACATTCTCATTGATGGTTTACATCCAAATCGTAGTAAACTTTTTAACCAGAGCATTGTTTTACAGGCCGTACATGTCAATAGGAACTCTAAGGGATCAAGTAATTTATCCTGACTCAGTGGAAGACATGCATGAAAAAGGATATGGGGATAAAGATCTGGAACGTATTCTTGACATTGTAAATCTTAACCATATAGTGCAACGAGAAGGAGGTACATGGCATTTACTTTTGGCAAACTGATTTCATTCACAGATGTAAATTTGAAAGAATTATTGAACATTATTTTTATTAATTAGGATTTATAAAGCGCCAACAATTTGCACAGCGATTTACAACATGGGGGCAGACAGTACAGTTACAATACAATTCAATATAGGAGGAATCAAAGGGCCCTGCTCATTAGAGCTTACAATCTAGAAGGGAGGGTCAAGTGATACAAAAAGGTAATAACTGTGGGAGATGAGCTGATGGAGAAAATGAAAATACAGTTGTTTATGTGTGTAGGATAGGGGAGCTAGGGAAGAGGTGGAATTCCTTATGGGTTGAGCTCCAAGGTGATGAAGTTAAGGGGAAAATAATACTGGGAGTATGATATAGGCCCCCTAACCTGAGGGAGGAGGGGGAGACGGATCTCCTATCACAATTTGGATTAGCAGCAAGGATGGGAGGTGTTATCATAATGTGGGATTTTAATTATCCAGACATAGACTGGGTGGAGGGAACCACGCATTCATCTAAGGCTAGCCAGTTCCTAAATGTCTTGCAGGACAATTTCATGGGTCAGATGGTAGACACACCAAAAGAGCGAACAAAAGTTCTGGATGGCTTAACTCCAATGTAAAAATGCATATAAAAGCAAAGGAGAAGGCCTTCAAAAAATACAAGGTTGAGGGATCATCATCAGCATTCAGACTTTATAAGGAATACAACAAGAAATGTAAGGGTGCAATTAGGGAGGCTAAGATAGAACACGAAAGAGACATAGCGAAGGAAAGCAAAAAAATCCCAAGAAATTCTTTAAGTATGTAGACAGTAAAAAAGGGAGGACAGACATATTGGCCCCATAAAGAATGAGTAAGGTCATCTGGTTACAAAGGATGGAGAGACGGCGAAGGTATTGAATTTATTCTTCTCCTCGGTCTTCATGAGGGAATCGGGGGGGCTTCAGTAACCAAAACTGCTGTGTTTATCTTCATGACACATCAGAGGAAGCACCTCCATGGTTAACAGAGGACAGAATTAAAATTAGACTTGGGAAACTTAACATTAATAAATCACCGGGACCAGATGGCTTGCACCCGATGGTACTTAGGGAACTCAGTCAAGTAATTGTCAGACCATTGTTCCTAATTTTTACTGACAGTCTACTGACTGGAATGGTACCAGCTGATTGGAGAAAAGCCAACATAGCACCAATATTTAAAAAGGGCCCAAAATACATACCTGGGAATTACAGACCAGTTAGCCTAACATCAATAGTATGCAAGCTCTTGGAGGGGATGATAAGGCACTATATACATGATTTTAGTAATGAGAATGGTATAATTAGCAATAATCAGCATGGATTCATGACAAATCATTCTTGCCAATCTATTAACCTTCTATGAGGAGGTCAGTTGCCTTCTAGATAAAGGAAGGCCCATAGATGTATCTGGATTTTGCAAAACCATTTGACACAGTTCCCCATAAACATTTGTTGTACAAAATAAGGTCCGTTGGCATGGACCATAGGGTGAGTACATGGATTGAAAACTGGCTACAAGGGCGAGTTCAGAGGGTGGTGATAAATGAGGAGTACTTGGAATGATCAGGGGTTGATTCTGTGCTGGGACCAATCCTATTTAATTTGTTCATAAACGACCTGGAGGATGGGGTAAACAGTTCAATCTCTGTATCTGCAGACAATACTAAGCTAAGCAGGACAATAACTTCTCCGCAGGATGTGGAAACCTTGCAAAAAGATCTGAACAAATTAATGGGGTGGGCAACTACATGGCAAAGAGGTTTAATGTAGAAAAATGTAAAATAATGCATTTGGGTGGCAAAAATATGAATGCAATCTATACACTGGGGGGGGGGGGGGCTCTGGGGGAATCTAGGATGGAAAAGGACCTGGGGGTCCTAATAGATGATAGGCTCAGCAATGGCATTCAATGCCAAGCTGTTGCTAACAAAGCAAACAGTAGTGTAGTGTGTGTATATATATATATATATATATATATATATATATATATATATATATATATATGAATTGCTTCACCTGACAAAACATTTGTAATTCTGTTTAGCCATTCCTCAGATTCACTTACCCAACCAGACAGCCAGGCCCCTAAACTTACTTTTTGCCAAGCATTACAACTTTGTCAGTGGTCTTCCCTGACCTCTGATTTAATCGTGAAAAAGCAGCAGCACAAATTACTTTGCTCTCTTCCCTAAGTTAGGAAGATCTCTACGTTTGATTGGCAGCACTGTATAATGCAGTAGAGCCTATCTCCCTTTTATTCTAATATAAAGAGATTTACAGGAGGTAATATATGAAGTGTGGGATTTAAAAAAAAACATTCATGTTTACATAGATGGATGCAACATTGGTGCTATGCTGCATCAGTCCCCCATCACCTCTACACTGAGTACTGAGCAATCAAAGGCCACTGATCGTTAAGCTCTTGGTCTTCAGCGAGCAGAGAGCCGGTGACCATCAGTCACTCACTGGAGCGCAGGGCTGTGGAAGGGGCAGGAGCAGCTGGCAGTGCGCAGAGAGGCTGAGCCATATGAGTGAATCCTAACATTAAAATGCAATTTGAGTGTTTTTTGCATTCGTTTCCATCAGAAGTCTCCAAACTTTCTAAACAAAGGGCCAGTTTACTGTCCTTCAGACTTTAGTGGGCAGACTGTGCTAAGTGGGAGTAAAAAAAGTCCCAGTGTCAGTGGAAGTAAACAATGCCACATCTTTAGTGGGAATAGTGCCCCATCATTGGTGTCAGTGGAAGGAATAGTGCCCCATTATTGGTGTCAGTGGAAGGAATAGTGCCCCATCATTGGTGTCATTGAAAGGAATAGTGCCCTATCATTGGTGTCAGTGGGAGGAAAAGTTCCCCTGTTGGTGGTATTAGGGGGAGGAATAGTGCTCCTATTGGTGGTAGTGGGAGCAATATTGCCCCATCATTAGTGTTAGTGGGAGGAATATTGCCCCATCATTGGTGTCAGTGGGAGGAATAGTGCCCATCATTAGTTTCAGTAGCAGGAATTATGCCCCCATTGGTGGTGTTAGTGAGAGGAAAAGTGCCCCATCGTTGGTGTCAGTGGGGAAATAGTGCCCTATCATTGGTGTCAGTGGGTGGAAATGTGCCCATCAATGTTATCAGTGTACGAATAGTGCCCCAATGTAGATGTCGGTGGCAAGAAATATGCCCCCATTGTTGGTGTCAGTAAGAGGAATAGTGCGCCAAGGGCCGAATAAAGGCAAGCAAAGGGTCACATCTCGCTCCCCGGGCCTCAGTTTGGAGCCCACTGGTTTACATCATCATTGCTTGTTACATTGATTTATTAAATAAGCCTAGTAGAGCATTATGTAAAATGCAGTTACTAGCTTATAAAATGTGATTATTTTACTTCTATATTTGCAGGATGGGATGCAGTTTTAGACTGGAAGGATGTCTTGTCAGGAGGTGAGAAGCAAAGAATGGGCATGGCACGAATGTTCTACCACAAGTAAGTATAATATATTTCTACTGTTTCATATAAAATGAATTACACATAATGCTATAACCCTGTTTTGCAGTCTCCATTGCCTAATGCAATATTTTCAATACCATTAGCAGCTGACAGCAGAGAATGGATGAAAATAACTTGAGGCTCTGCAAATAATTAATACCAGTATCCCACAACTTTTGGATTATAGAAATAGAAATACTGTAGATAGATTAAATAATAAACAGTATACACTTATCTAGGATGGAACTGATAATGCTAACAGAACTTTGTAAGCTATATTTTGCATCAACCAAAAGAAAAACTATTACTGCATAGAGAGACTATAAAAGACATAACTGTAGAGACAGAGACTGCATAGGTCTGCATAAGTGTGTCCTTATATTTTGGCATCTGGGGTATATACCTACGTATGTGAAGAGTCAGGTTATGTGGATATGTTACTGCCCTAATGTAGCCGCCAAGGAAAATAATTTTTCATTTTTTTTTCACGCTAACATCAAAAGGCAATGCTATCATGATGTGTTCATTGAGAGGAAAATTAGGGAAAACTTCTGCTTAGGTGAACAAATATTACCTTGGACATTGGGTCCAGCTGGTTCTATATTGTTAGAGGAAAGGACAGTGAAATGGAAGCCTTTACACCTATACTTATAGTGGTAATGGTGAAACTAGTTCTTCCTTTCTAAATGCCTAAAGTGACATTACATGTTATTTTGATGGGTGGCAAAGGAAGGCCATGTTGCCAAATGGACAGGCAGAGACATAAAATTTTGTAAACAGTGCACAGAAAATGCTTTTGGGACCTTGCACGTTGTAGTTAATGCACAATCATTGGATATAAGTCTTATATTTCTGTTAATTATGCCTGAATAAGAATGATAATTATAGGCATTTTCTACTTGCTTATAGCTTTATCCTATCCCAAGGGCTCTCTCCCTTTATATATGATTTCTCTGCATGAAAATGGATGAGCATCTTGAGGTTAGCCAAGCACAAAGAGTGGCCTTTTATTTTTTGTTTATTGCTCTCTCATAGAAATACTATATAAATAAAAAGTAAAATTAATTAAGTTATAGACCTGTAACTAATCACTGGGGAGAGGCTTTCAAGAGCCCAGAGCATGTAATTTCATAAAGGAGTAGGTTGGATAAGTCAAAGTGATTTGTTCTGTTTATTTGTGGAGACATTACTGAAAATCAATGTACCATATATAAGTAGGCATGTCTGTGCATGTTATTTATGTATTTTTTTCATTTCTCCAACAAAAGGCCACAATATGCTTTGCTAGATGAGTGCACAAGCGCTGTGAGCATAGACGTGGAAGGAAAGATATTTCAAGCTGCCAAAGATGCTGGGATAAGCCTCCTTTCCATAACTCATCGACCTTCTCTTTGGTAAGCACCACACTTACAGCAGAAATAAGACTTGGATAGTGCCTTTAAAAAGTATATTAGTGAAATTATTGGGTCAGCTCTGTTGATTAGTGCATGCTAAACTCTCCAACTAAAAAAATGTCATTAGTTAATAACTAGCATCTGTGCATAATTTACCATTTGACTATTTAGTGGCAGTAGAAATAATAAAGTATTTTCCTAAAAGAATAAGTAATTAATCTGACTTTCATATGTGATCCATGGAGATTTCCAATGTGCTACGAGAGTTTGAAGAGTCAAGTTATAGGAGTCTAATTTTCCTTAGAATAAAAAAAAATCAAAGCTCAAGTAAAACAAGAAAATAAAACAGAATCCACCCCTCACTTCAACTTTTTCTAAAGTTTAACCACTTCCACTTCATACCACCTGTGCCAGCCGCTAGTTCTGTGACAGAAGATCAGCAATCTGATTATACTGGATTGCATGTGCCCCCAAGTAGAGAAAAATAAAACAGTTACTGTATTTATTGGCGTATAACACTCACTTTTTCACCATGAAAATCGGGTGCAAATTGTGTGTGCGTGTTATACGCCAATACTTCAATTTTAGCTGCCTTGTAGGGGACAGGGAGGGGGGCGGGACGAGCGCCATCAGATTATATACAGTGAGAATCTCCTGTTTACTTGGCGGCCTCTGTAATGGGAAGTCCCGTCTCCTGGGCCGCCATTGGACCACTGTTCTGTCTATCTTAGGAGATTCTCACTGTATGTAATCTGTCGGGGCTTCTCCCGCCCCCCTCCCTGTCCCCTCTAGGCTGCAGATGGGCATCGATCAGGCTGCACTGATGGCAATGGGGAGGCTGCTGCATTGATGGCAATAGTGAGGCTGCTGCATTGATGGCAATGGGGAGGCTGCTGCATTGATGGCAATGGTGAGGCTGCTACATAGATGGCAATGGTGAGGCTGCATTGATGTGGACTGATGAGGCTGCATTGATGGCACTTGTGAGGCTGCATTGATGGGCAATGGTGAGGCTGCAGATGGGCACTGACCCTTATTTTGCTTCAAAGTTCCTTATTTAAAATTTATTTTTTTTCCCTGAAACTTCCCCCTTAAAATGAATGTGCGTGTTATACGACTGTGCGTGTTATACGCCGATAAATATGGTATTTTGTCTTGAGCCACATGCTAATTAGAGGCATGTTTGCCATATCAAATGCATGAGGCGCAGGCTAAGTACAATTGCAGAGGTCCTAATGTTCTTATTTATTGAAAAGAGCACAATATATTGCACCAAAATTAAAACATAGATTGATAGACATGTACAGACTGCACTTTACAAAACTTCACATACTTTAAAAAGGCAGTAGAAAGCAGAACAAATTAAATCAATCTTTTTATTGCTGAAGAGACATACTGGGGTTCATTTACTAAAACTGGGGAGTGCAAAATCTGGTGCACATCTGCATAGAAACCAATGAGCTCCAGATTTTTTTTTTTTTCTCAAAGCTTAAAGGGGTTGTAAATCCTTGAAGTTTTTCACCTTAAGGGCCGAGTCCTGCTGTCTGTGTCAATAGATGCAGCAGCAGGACTCGGGAGCATGCTGCACAGGTGTCCTGAAAGAGAGCGCTTCTCCGGCGGGGCACTCGAGAAGAGAAGGAGCCACTAGCGCCGCTGAGGGACCCCAGAAGGGGAGGATCGGAGCCACTCTGTGCAAAACCAACTGCACAGAGGAGGTAAGTATGATATGTTTGTTAGTTAAAAGAAATAAAAAACGAGGGTTTAGTAACCCTTTAATTGAACAAGCTGAAGTTAGAAGATGATTGGCTACCATGCACAGCTGCACTAGATTTTACACTCTCCAGTTTTAGTAATTTAACCCCACTTTGTCCGATTTGCAATAAAGGATTCTTACCTGTCTGTTTTAAAATCGTCTTGACAATATATACTGAGCTATACATGTGACCTGGCATTGTCAAATTAAGAAGGCCAAATATCCCAAATCCAGAAGAAAACTAGGCGGAGATGTTGGCTCTGGTGAGAGAGGTTGCAGACGGAACAATTCTGGAGTTTAGGTGGGTATAGTTATGCTTTAAATAAGACAGGCAGTGCTTGTGCTAGTAAGCCCCCATACACACTATTAGATTTTCTGCAGATTTTTTCATGGTCCACAGAGATCAGAGTGGGTTCATGCCGGGAAAGGGCACAGATATTAATCTACGTAGACTGTACACTGTGCTGGCGGGGATCTCGGATGTGGGGGACGTGGAGGCGGTTGCCTCGTTGGATGCGGAGAAAGCCTTTGTCTCGGTGGAGTGGGAGTATTTGTGGCTTGTCCTTCAAAAATTTGGTTTTGGACCCAGGTTTGTCACCTGGCTGAGGATGCTTTATTTGGCCCCCTCGGCCAGAGTCTGCACAAACGGCATACTTTCACCATCCTTCCCACTTCACTGAGGAACCAGGCAGGGCTGCCCTCTGTCCCCGGCCCTCTTTGCCTTGGCAATTGAGCCATTGGCAGAACTCTTGAGGTCAGCTGGAGGGGTTCGAGGTATCTCTTTTCCTCCTCTGACTGAGAAAGTGTCTTTATACGCGGAAGATATGCTGCTATATTTACAGGATACTCATCACTCCCTCCCAGCAGCTTTAGCTATTATAGACAGATTTGGTTACTTTTCTGGGATAAAGGTGAACTGGGATAAATGGCTTCTGTTCCCCCTGGCGACGGGAAATTAAATAGCAGCCCCTCAAACTTCCTTACAGCTAACAACCAAATTTAAATATCTAGGCATATATATCCAGAGAGACCTTAAAAAATACCTGGAAGACAATTTATACCCTGTCCTCCAACAGCTATCGATCAAATGCGGAGTGTGGAAGAATCTTCCCCTAACTCCGGTTGGAAGAGTTAATCTTATTAAAATGACTTTTCTCCCCAAATTTCTTTATGTGTTCCGACACGCCCCGATTCCTGTCCCTGCGGCCTTTTTCGTTAAAATCGATAAAATAATTTCCTCATTCATTTGGGCGGGGTCTGTTCCCCGAGTAGCCAAATCAAAGTTGCAAATGTCCCTTACTGAGGGGGGCTATCTCTACCCAATTTTAAGAAATATTATTGGGCTGCACAGCTAGTCACTGTGAGATGTGGTTCACACAGGATAATTCAAACCCGGCAGTAAATTTAGAGGCGGCCATTTTGGGCTCCTACTCGGAGCTCAGTAATCTGGTGCACCGCGGACCTAGATATAGCCCCCAAGTGACTGTTCCTATGAAAACAACATTATTGGCTTGGAGGCAGGTCACTAATTATCTAACAGAGGAGGGCACCATATCCCCTCATACTCCTCTCTGGGGAAAACCCTGTCTGCAACATCTTAGATCTGTACCGGACCCTCAAGTCTGGGCCAGATTTCAGATAACTAAGA
Organism: Aquarana catesbeiana; assembly: GCF_042186555.1. NCBI lineage: Eukaryota > Metazoa > Chordata > Amphibia > Anura > Ranidae > Aquarana > Aquarana catesbeiana. The sequence goes on from NC_133326.1 coordinate 195,227,396, forward strand.
TAAAACATATTATATCCGCGGGACAGCTTCTCTCCCTGACAGAGCTTAAGCGGCAATTCCATTTGCCGCCGTGGATGTATTTTAGATATATCCGACTTAGGCACGCTATAAAGGCTCAGTTCCCGGCTGGGATTGTTCTAGCTGTGCACTCGGTTGAGTCCCTCTTAACAGCGGAAGGCATTGACCGTACATTGTCATCAATATACGTGAGGCTCACATGCAGAGAGGTTATGAACACAGTTAAACTTTTTGAGGCCTGGCAAAAAGATATCCCTGCTTTAACGGAGGAGGACTGGTCGAGGGCTTACAGCAATGTATTCCGCTTATGATATCGGCCAGGGATCGTTTTGTCCAACTCAAATTTTTGCATAGAGTGAATTACACTCCTTTTAAACTCTCCAGAATCTATCCGGGGGTGGTGGATACATGCCCTAAATGCAGACAGTCGGTGGGTACCTTTATTCACAAGGTGTGAGAATGCCCTCTCAGTCAGACATTCTGGCGGGAGGTGATGGCTGATATAAATAGTGTAGCGGGGCTTTCACTGGACGCAGACCCCTTGATATTTCTGTTAGGCATCACTGATAATCTAAAAGCGACCAAACATACTTCATTATTTGTTTTCTATGCAGCCTATTATGCTAGGAAAGCGATACTCTTGAAATGGAAGCTACCAGAGCCTCCTCAGCTATCGACATTGAAGACACTTATAAATACGGTTTTGCCCCTATATAAACTCACTTATATGGGACAGAACTGCCCTCAAAAATTTGAGAAAATATGGGCGTCGTGGGTGCAGGCTAGACATATTACGGTTTAGGAGGATGGGGTGGACATGAGCAGGGTTTAAGACTAGGCGATAAGTAATGTTGGACTATGTATATGGTGGTGGACTACGCCATGATACTTTATCAGGGTTCACGAACTGTGGAATCAGACATTTGGCGCATATTTTCTCCCCCCCCCACCCTCTCTTTTCTTGTCTCCTCTCTTGGTTTCCTCCCCTCTAGGGCCGAAACAACTAATCGATTATGAAATTAATTGATTACTATTTTCATAATCGATTAATCGGCCAGTAACATAATGGGGTTAAAAAAGCTAAAATTAGCCCTACATAGTACAAAAAGAGCAAATAATCTCTACTGTAAATATTACTTTCACTGTTGCACAGTAAAAAAAGCGAAGGCTAATTTTTTATTTTTTTTAACTCATTATGTTACTAAATGTCTTAGGCCTGGTTCCCACCCATGTGTTTTTTGGTGCTTTTTGCAGAAATGCACTACAGTTCATTTAACGTTCACATCTATGCTTTTTTCAGCTGCTGTGTATTTGGAAAGGGTCAAGGATCTTTTTCATTTCAAAACGGTGCTTTTTTGGTTCAATATACTTCAATAGAAAAGCTGCAGAAAAGCATGTAATATTACAGTTCTGTTTGAAAATCTGCAAAACAGTCTAGAATTGTTTTTTTCTTTAAATAAAAAAATTTGATCTGAGTCTGAAGATATTTACCAGATTCAACCTCTAATAGTATATAGAGTATATCTCTTCTGTCTGTTATTCTCAGAGAGGATTAAAGATTTTACTCCCTAACCATATAGTTGGTTATTTATATTTACCCCTGCTTATAAAGATATTTAGGAATAAATTGCCTTTTTTTAAACTTTTACATATTAACTAAGTTAGACAGCACACTTCCTTTTAAGGTTATTAACCGATTAATCGAAACAATAATCGGCCAACTAATCTATTATGAAAATAATCGTTAGTTGCAGCCCTACTCCCCTCCTTCTCTTCTCTCTCTATCCTTTGTGTATGTGCCTGCTCCCCCCCCCCCCCCTCTCTCCTCCTCCTTCATTATTCTCAGTTATACCTGTTTGAGTAATGGACTGGGGGGGGGGGGTATAACTTACATAGAGGTTGTTATACCTTTAGATATACTGTAGGCAATACGGTTGATATGGATTGGGAAGATGAGTTGGGAATGATTGTAGGAAATATGATATAAGTAAAGTAATAATCATGATGGATAACCTCAGAAGAACATTAAAGTTATTATTGACACTGTTAAGAAGATATCTTTTGTTGTATTAACAATTGTTCTCATGCATAATGTCTACATACTTCAATAAACATTCCTTTTGTTAAAAAAAAAACAAATTGAAATTCTTAAGCTTTGACCTCATATTATATGTTTTTGGTAAATCTGAGGACAAACATCTGCAGAAAATCTAAAAGTGTGTATGAGGCTTTACTAGTGCAAAATTTAAACAGAACCTCTCCTGATATTAATTGAAAATTGCCATTACTGAGGTCTGTCAACTGCCAAATTTCACACAGTGACACCCATTTTGCAGTGTGTGAGAGCTTGCCAGTTGGCAGGCCAAAACTGTCAGACTTCAAGTGATTCTGGCCCCCTGAAGCAGGCAGTCAACATCTCTTCTGCGTTTACTGATACTCCCAGGGTGTCACTTTAGGCTCTGCAATATATCAATTAAATATCGGAAAAGCAATTTAACGATAATCCATACCTGTCTCTTTTAATCATGTAATATATGTATGTGTAGTGCTACCCCGTAGGAGCCGCTGGAGTATTACACAGATAGTCCTTACTTCTTACAAGGTATTTCCTGCAGCCAGGTACACACACTTAGGCTCAATGTAGTCAAAGACCAGTCTTGGGGTGTTGTTTTGTAGTTTTATTTTTGAGGAACTTGGATAGGGTAGGGAATTTGTAGTAGGATGCTCCAGAACAAAACCATTCACAACTGGAGGACTCTAGATGATCTAGAATTGAGCAGTAGGTGAAGCCTCTTTGCTGGGAGCAGATGGCAGACTTCTTCTGTGTAGCAGTATAGGAATAAAGAGCATGAGCAAAGTCTTTTGAAGTGAAGGGCAGGTAGACAAAGCTCTTCAGATCACTAGCCAGCGATCTCTTTATTTGGACCCTTGGCTGACTACTAGCACAAAGTTGTTGACAAAAAGAAACAGCCCCTAGATCTTTGGTCTGTACCCACAGGAGTCGTAAACAGATCCTCTCAGGCACAGCTCCCCTTCAGTCAGCTCTTCAGTAATGCCAGGGCCACTCCATTGTAGCTTCAGGCCCTCGGGTCGTCTACCTGAGGCCGCATGGCAGCAAGTGCCAGGGGTGATAAGCCTGCCTCACCCCTGCCTGGTGTACTCCACCATCTGGGAAGGACCCAGAGCTCACATGCTCTCTAAATATATAGGCCAATCCCAGCATGCTCAGGGGAACCTCCCCTATAATTGACTGAGACTGCAACATACTCACGCTGCCCATTTGGCTAACTCCAACCCATGATCCAGAAAGCTCTACTAGTTTCTAGAAGGCGGGAGGAGCCCAGGCGAACGCAACAGCGCCAGAACACAGGATCAGCCCTAACTAATGAATTGCAACATTCTGTTAAACAGCATGCTTAGGATAGATTTGCCACTAGCCCCACCATTAGGCGAAAGGGCAAATTACACTTGCTTCATATAGTATATATGTATGTATATATATATATTCTTCTTTGGTTTTTCTTCTTTAGTTTCTTATTCAATAATAGACTACACTGTAAAGGGAAAGGACGTCTGTTAGGACTAGCTCTATATTAGTGTAAAAAGAAAGCTGACCCTGTAGTTTTTAGACAGAGCAGAGATGGGAAAGTTCACTTCTATTTTTAAACAAAAATCAGCTTGACACATGCTTATCTAATGATTTCAATACCCTAATGTGGTTTATGTTGTGAGGACAGGTCAGATTTAATCTATGTAGATCATATTAACATAGCTATAGTAGCTCTTGATATCCCTATTATAAATATCAGTAACAGTTAAAGACTATGCCACACTAATTAAAGGAACATTTTCTCCTACTTTCAACACTTCTAGTATATAAAGTAGAACATCTGGGTAAGTATTTTTTTTTAATTAGTTATTAAGTTATATGCCAGTGCCAGTGCACTCCATGAAGAGGTTTTGCCGACTGTACAGTATCTCACAAAGGTGAGTACACCCCTCACATTTTTGTAAATATTTCATTATATCTTTTCATGTGACAACGCTGAAGAAATGACACTTTGCTACAATGTAAAGTAATGAGTGTACAGTTTGTATAACAGTTTACATTTGCTGTCCCCTCAAAATAACTCAACACACAGCCATTAATGTTTAAACTGCTGGCAACAAAAGTGAGTACACCCCTAAGTGAAAATGTCCAAATTGGGCCCAATTAGCCATTTTCCCTCCCCGGTGTCATGTGACTCATTAGTGTTACAAGGTTTCAGGTGTGAACGGGGAGCAGGTGTGTTAAATTTGGTGTTATCTCTCTCACTCTCTCATACTGGTCACTGGAAGTTCAACATGACACCTCATGGGAAAGAACTCTCTGAGGATCTAAAAAAAAGAATTGTTGCTCTACATAAAGATGGCCTAGGCTATAAGAAGATTGCCAAGACCCTGAAACTGAGCTGCAGCACGGTGGCCAAGACCATACAGCGGTTTAACAAGACAGGTTTCATTCAGAACAGGCCTCGCCATGGTCGACCAAAGAAGTTGAATGCACATTCTCAGCGTCATATGCAGAGGTGGTCTTTGGGAAATAGACATATGAGTTCTGCCAGCATTGCTGCAGAGGTTGAAGGGGTGGAGGGTCAGCCTGTCAGTGCTCAGACCATATGCCGCACACTACATCAAATTGGTCTGCATGGCTGTCGTCCCAGAAGGAAGCCTCTTCTAAAGATGAAGCACAAGAAAGCCCGCAAAAAGTTTGCTTAAGACAAGCAGACTAAGGACATGGATTACTGGAACCATGTCCTGTGGTCTGATGAGACCAAGATAAACGTATTTGGTTCAGATGGTGTCAAGCATGTGTGGTGGCAACCAGGCGAGGAGTACAAAGACAAGTGTGTCTTGCCTATAGTCAAGCATGGTGGTGGGAGTGTCATGGTCTGGGGCTGCATGAGTGCTGCCAGCACTGGGGAGCTACAGTTCATTGAGGGAACCATGAATGCCAACATGTACTGTGACATACTGAAGCAGAACATGATCCCCTTCCTTCGGAGACTGGGCCGCAGGGCAGTATTCCAACATGATAACGACCCCAAACACACCTCCAGGACGACCACTGCCTTGCTAAAGAAGCTGAGGGTAAAGGTGATGGACTGGCCAAGCATGTCTCCAGACCTAAACCCTATTGAGCATCTGTGGGGCATCCTCAAACAGAAGGTGGATTAGCGCAAGGTCTCTAACATCCACCAGCTCTGTGATGTCGTCATGGAGGAGTGGAAGAGGACTCCAATGGCAAACTGTGAAGCTCTGGTGAACTTCATGCCCAAGAGGGTTAAGGCAGTGCTGGAAAATAATGGTGGCCACACAAAATATTGTGGTTTTCAATGGCATAGTTCACACCAGTGCTTGCAGTTCCAGTGCGTTCCAGTTCCAGAAAAAAAAGTAAAACATGCTGCATTTTTTCTGCACTGGACTGTATTGGAACGCTGTAAAACGCATCAAATAAGCACTGGAACGCACCTAAATGCACCAAAAATGCACTGCAACACACTTGTCCTTATTGAAGGTTAAGAAAAAAGGGGGGGGGGAGCACTGGACTGCATCAAAAATGCACCATGTAAACTGATACATTCTGCTGGAGAGCTTGTGCTTTTGAAAAACAATAGACTTGGTGGCTGGATCACCACATGAAAATAGAAGAAAGAAAGTCTAAAAAAGGAAAGTAATACAACCATCATATCTAAGAATTGGTAAGCTGCAATATAAAAGTTTAATACTGCTTTAAGCCTCACACTTTATAAGCTTTAGAGGGATTCATGCTTTTAAAGAGATTCAGGGCTGTAGATAACAATAGCAAATAGCTCTCTGGTATTCTAAACATGTATGTCCTATAAATTCAGTTCAAAAGCAAATACATTTTAAAGTAGTTTTGGAATTTTGTAGAGTTCTTTAAAATTATTTTCATTTAAGCAACTCTTCCGCTTACACAAATTTTCTTATAAAGGCTATAGGCAGTTATCCACTAAAATTGTCTTTAAAGAGATACTAAACAGAAAAGTGTTAATTGCCACAATTCATTCACATAAATCATATACAGTATTTCATGCCACTGTATTTTATTTATTTTTTAAATCCTCTTTTAAGAAGTACCTTATTCCTGCAGGGCTGTGACATGATCTTTCCCTGTTTTTTGCATCTGCAGGGAAAAATAATTAGGAGGGGTTTTTATTACTCTGATGACATACAGCAGGGGTCAGCAACCTTTTTCCACTTAAGGGCCGGATTCAATGTATGTGAATGCATGGAGGGCCGCATTCACCTGCTAAGAAATGAAGATGGGGGGGGGGGGGTGAGGAGGGGGATACAGAGGTGGTTGTGGATGGGGAGGTACAGAGGTGGCTGTGTATGGGGGGGGTACAAAGGTGGCTGTTTACGGGAGGAATACATAGGTGGCTGTGTATGGGGGGTAAAGAGGTGGCTGTGGACAGGCAGGAATCAGAGGTGGCTGTGGATGGGGGGGAGGGTTCAGAGGTGGCTGTGTACGGGGGGGTACAGAGGTAGCTGTGTACTGGGGGGTACAGTGGTGGCTGTGTACATGGGGGATAAAGAGGTGGAAAAGAGAAAAATTGTGCTAATTATTGTCCTTAAAACAGATTGCAGGGCATGACAATTCCAATAATTGTATGTGGCTGAATAACTTCAAAGAAACACACCCCAGTAGTATAATCACAAATAAGTGTACCACCACCTCATAGAAAACACGCTTACCATATAGCAAGCAAATTTGGGCAGATGGCTTTAACCCAGCCCAGGTCTTTGCTTTCCACGATTTATCAGGATTCTGCATACAGGTTGATACTCAAAATAGATACCATGAAATCTGTAGCTCCTTAGGAGATGATTTACCAATCAGCCAAAAAAAGAAAAAATAATATAGACCATAATGTGATACTGCATTGTATACGGAACACCCCAGTGATTTTTGACACAAACAAGTGCACCGCCACCTTACAGAGAGCACGCTTACCAGATAGCACGCAGAAATAGACATACGGCTTTAACCCAGCCCAGGTCCTTGCTCAACAGGGGATCCCAAAGATGACATGAGAAATAGGGTTCTCAGGCAGGTACCGTATGCTTCATGGCTCCATTAACAGTACATCAACAATCAGCCCAAAAAGAGATAAAGTGGACCATAGCGTGATATTGTCTCTATCCCGATTTATTTAGATCAATAAAAAGTCACACTTACATTTATAACGTCTTTAAAACCACATATAGGAAAACGAAGCCGGCCGGCTACAATTCTCAACGAAATGGCGTGGTGACGTCAGCACGTTACCTCCTCATATGCGTTTTGTCATATATGACATTCTTAATGGGGAACGGACAGCGTGCTGACTCACCACCATATATACCCTCACACCTCGGTCTGAGTCCCGGATATGAAGATCACATCGTCATATTGGATGTGGGCAGCCCCTCATTTGCAACAGAGGTGGCTGTGAACGGGGGGGGGGGATAAAGAGTGGCTGTGGATGGGAGGGTACAGAGGTGGCTGTGGATGGGGGGTACAGAGGTGGCTGTGGATGGGGGGGGTACAGAGGTGGCTGTGTACGGGGGATACAGAGGTGGCTGTATCCCCTGTACACTCTGTTTAATAATGTAATCTGCAAAAGTGTCTGTGATATAAAATAAAAATGCAGCTATTTACCTCATTAAGAGCGGTGCTCACGTGACCCGCAGCCTCTCTCTTTTCCTCGTCTGACAATTGCAGCGGGCGGGGCTGAGAATGACGTCAGTCAGGGGAGGAGGAGGGGAGGCGGCGAGTCAACTGAGCCCTGAGCAGCGCTCTTAATGAGGTATATAGCTGCATTTTTATTATATAACACGGACACTTTTGCAGATTACATTTTTACACAGACAACCACTTGTCCGCGGGCCGGGTGCTGAGGGGCCGGGTTGAGGGGCCGGAGATTTAGCTGTGGCAGGCCGGGTGCGGGTCGCGGGTTGCTGACCCCTGACGTACAGTATGCTCTCTAAAGTGTGAGTCTGTATGGCCAGCCTTGATTGGTGCTGATTAAAATGATGATCAAAAAACTGTTTTACAGCTCCCTATAAATCAGCTGTGTATTTTTTGTCCATTAATATGGTGTTGGCGGAGTCAAAGTTTATTGACTCTAGCTTTCATTTTGTTCAGATGACATCTGCATTCAAGACTTTTTTTTCTAACTTTACTAGCTACTAGCAAGTACCTTAGATATATTTAAAACAGATTTATATTAAAACTAAGCATTTTTGTGAGTCTCTTAGGGAATGTAATCAATCAGCATACTATATCCCTCCCCCATAGTGTTTAGTAATAGGAGGACATGGAGGAGGTAGGGAGGGAGGGGAGTGTCATTTAGCACTGTGTATACGTCCACATGTGCAACTCTATACTCATGGGCTTAGAAGGGACTGAAATATGAGCATGCTCCGTAGAGGACAACAACTGGTCTACACAATCTCAATCTGCAGTGGGAACACAGAAGAAATGAGAGAGACAGCTGAAGGCAGGATCCACCAGGTATATTTCACTCAAATGAGTGGTTTAGTCCCCTCATGAGTATGCGCACTCTGTTGCATAGCGTGTAATGAGAGTTTTCATAGTCTGGGTTTTATGACACTTTAAATTATGTCTCCACAGGAAATATCACACCCATTTGTTGCAGTTTGATGGAGAAGGAGGATGGCGCTTCGAACAGCTAGATACAGCTACACGTTTATCACTAAGTGAAGAAAAACAAAGACTTGAGTCTCAGCTTGCAGGGATACCCAAAATGCAGCTGAGGCTGAATGAACTGTGTAAAATCTTGGGGGAAGACTCAGTGCTTAAAACCAGCTCCGAAAATGACAAATAATTCTCTGTATTTTTCCAGTGGTTTACCCAGATGAAAGATTATGATTAATAATTTATGAATGTATACTATGCATGGACTGCTTATCTGGAACTGGGTTGAAAAAGAAAATAAAGTAAATAAGTTCACATGTATAGGATCCCTTTTCTGGAAACCTGCTATACATTCATTTCTTCAACTATAAATGAAATAAGGAATGAATTCTGCTTTTCAATAATAGTATATAGTATCAGCAGTGAATACAACAACCTTCACGGGGGGGGGGGGGGGACTATGTTCCTTATAAACAGATTTTTAAATGCAGATATGCAACCATACAAGAGTGGCAACAGCTAACATTAGGCAGAAACAAGGCATGATATAAAATCAGCAGGTAAGACCATAGTAAAAACTGGCGAAGGTCAGGGCATGGAAATAACAAGTATCATTGAGGAACAGGCAAAAGTCAGGGCAGGTAGATAAAGCTAGCCATAGATAGATTGAAATTTGGTTGGTTCAGCAGGGACTGGCTGGCTGAATTTCAATCCATCTATAGTTGTTTATACTCAACAGTAGATGCAACAATCAACCTCTGCCAAACAGGAATGTTGGAAAGTTTTTCAGCCATCTGCAGATACTGATCAATGTATTTTGCCAGCAGAGGAGCACCACTATCAGAATACAATAGCACAGAGTGGAGGTTTCCATTCATTTTTTTTTCAGCCCGCTGGCTTATAAATATGGGCATCCTAAGAAGGACCATTGAGAAACAGCAGAGGCCATACCTGGCTATCAGAAGTTGAACATAAATCACAGGTACAGGAGCCTGGGAACAGATAAAGAGGTCTTTGCTCAGGCAACTCCCAAGTGCACTGAGCAGGTTTAAATAAATGCAGAGCAAGTGTCCAGCTGCATTTTTCACTAAAAACCAGCAAGGGGAATGCAAGAACATTTAAACAACTGGATTTGAAAAGTCCGTTTTCCAAGGGTTTAAAAAGCTGTTGCACAGAAGAAAAAGAATCAAGTATGGAACCGTGGTGCAAAACAGCAGACTGATCTGGCAACATGAACAGCTGTGGTCAGTGACATGTTGGTTCTGAAGACAGCGAATTGTGACACATGGTAAGTCAGTAATGAGAAAAAAGATGAGCACAGACAATACTAGGGCTTAGTCTTTTGTCCTCTTCTGTCTTTTTTTTTGGCATAGTTTCTGTAGTTCAGGTCCTCTTTAACCTCCCTGGTGGTAATCCCGAGTGTGACTCGGGGTTAAATTTCCATACCATTAGCAGTAACCCCAAGCCACACTCGGGACTGCATCTCAGGATCCTGGTGCAGGTTACTTACCTTGTCCCCAGCATTCTGTGATGTCCCCCCGCTGTGTCTGCGGGCTGTTTCCTCCGCCCAATGCCTCTGTGTGTCGAGCTCCGTTCCCTGCGAGCGTCGCGATGCATGGGGGCGGAGCCCGGTGGCAAATTCAAAAAGTACAAAATTCATAACACATACAGTATACTGTAATCTTACAGATTACAATACTGTATGAAGTCATTTCACCTCCCTTTTGTCCCCAATGCTTTGTCCAGTGCCCTGCATGCACTTTTATATTATATATACTGTTCTTTCTGCCTGGAAGCTTGAGATTGTCCATGGCATTCAAAAAGTGGCCCTTTACGTCAAAAGCGGTTTTAGACCAGCTAGAAAACAGCGATAGTAACTTAGAACACTTGCAGAATTGAGCGATAGTGAATCGTGGGGAAATTCATTTTATTAGTATTATATTATTATTTTTTATAGTTATTTATTATATTATAATTTATGATTTCGTGTTTCAAACTTTATCATACCCGGAATGTCTACTAGACTCTTGTTTGGACAGGTATAATGCCCCGTACACACGGTCGGATTTTCTGATGGAAAATGTCCGATCGGAGCGTGTTGTCGGAAATTCCGACCGTGTGTGGGCTCCATCGGACATTTTCCATCGGATGTTCCGACACACAAAGTTGGAGAGCAGGAGATAAAATTTTCCGACAACAAAATCCGTTGTCGGAAATTCCGATCGTGTGTACACAAATCCGACGGACAAAGTGCCACGCATGCTCAGAATAAATAAAGAGATGAAAGCTATTGGCCACTTCCCCGTTTATAGTCCCGACGTACGTGTTTTACGTCACTGCGTTCAGAACGATCGGATTTTCCGACAACTTTGTGTGAGCGTGTGTATGCAAGACAAGTTTGAGCCAACATCCGTCAGAAAAAATCCTAGGATTTTGTTGTCGGAATGTCCGAACAAAGTCCGACCGTGTGTACGGGGCATAAGTGTGTTATTACTAAGAATTACAGGCCTAAAATATAAAACACAAAATTTCTATTCAAAACAATGTACCTCTGTGAGATGCAAAAATCTGACATAATCATACCACAAGGGTGGTTAAAGGCCTCTGCTTTCATGTTTAATGATGAATTGTTTTATAGTGCTTGCAGCTACATAAGTCAGTGAAGGCATGTTTCAAAGCTCATTTACTGTTTGTTAAAGCCCAAATGTAGATCTACAAAAATGAATACCAATAAACTCAGGGTAGAGTAAAACAGTGTGTTTTGAATAGATTTATGAATTTGCTTACAAACCAAAGTTCCTCTGGTTCCAACAGAAACACATATGACTGCTGCACTTCATATGAGAGCAGCTGTCTTTTACAGGGGTTTGACATTCACCTTCAATATCACAAAGAGCAATGCTATCAGTCTTGGCTGATTGCTGTGTTGTAGTTAGGTACACAGACAGTAGTAAAAACTTTGCAAAGGCTCTAAAGCTGGCCATACACTTATAGATTTTCAAACGCATGTTTGGTTTAAAAATTTGATGAATGTCGTTCAAAAGTATTTCAAAATCTCATTTGCGTTAACCATTCGATTTTGGAACGAATGGACTTCTGAACTAAAGCAACATTCACTGTTATTGGTTTGGTTTGTTCACGAAAAAAATTAACAGCCTGCTCCTTTCTAATTTTCACGTTGAAGTCGATTTGACCCCACTAACAATTAGAAAATCAAACACACAAAAAAAAAAAAAATCAAAACAAAAAGTTTGGAACACAATTCTAATATATAGCCAGCGTAATTCTTTCCTGTGCTATTGAAATTGCACCTAAGGTAAAGTCTACAGGCTTGGAAAGATCAGTTTGTAAATGGATGGAAAACTGGCTAAAAGAAAGAATGTAGAGTAGTGGTTAATGATTCTTACTCTGAATGGTCTAAGGTTATCAGTGGTGTACCCCAAGGTTCAGTGTTGGGAACCCTACATTTTAATACCTTTATAAATTATATAGGTTCTGGGATTTATAAGTACAATATCAGTCTTTGCAGATGACACCAAGCTATGCAGTGGAATAACGTCCATACAGGATGTCTCCAATTTACAAGCCGACCTCAATGCACTGTTTAATTTGGCAACTATGTGGCAAATGAGGTTTAATGTTGATAAATGTAAAGTTATGCACTTGGGAACTAAGAATATGCATGCATCATACATAACTAGGGGGAGTACAACTGGGGAAATCTATAGTGGAGAAGGATCCCGGGGTTTTGGTAGATCATAAGCTTAAGCTCCTGTACAAATCATTAGTAAGACCTCATCTGGAATATACGGTTTAGTTTAGCGCACCAACTCTAAAAAGGATAATGGGGAACTAGAGAAAGTGCAGAGGACAACCAAACTGATAACAGACATTGAGGAGCTCAGCTCATCTATGAGGAAAGATGAGGAATTTATTCTCTATTTAGAAGAGGAAATTAAGGGGGATATGATCAACATGTGCAAATCCATAAGGGGTCCATATAGTGAACTTGGTGTTGAGTTATTCACTTTAAGGTCATCACAGAGGTCAAAGGGGCACTCTTTTTGTCTAGAGGAAAAGAGATTTCATATCCAAATACAGAAAGTTTTTTTTCACAGTAAAAGCTGTGAAAATGTGGAATGGACTCCCTCAAGAGCTGGTTCTGGCCAGCTCAGTAGATTGCTAAAAAAAGACCTGCATTCTTTCCTAAATGTACATATAACTGGGTACTAACATTTATAGGTAAAGTTGTTTCAGGGAATATCCAATTGCCTCTCGGGGATCAGGAAGGAATATTTTCCCGTGCTGTGTCAATTTGGATCATGCTTTGTTGGGTTTTTTTCGCCTTCCCCTGGATCAACTGTGGTTTTAGGATTGTGTATATGGAATTGTATGTTTTTTTATTTTTATTTTGGTTGAACTGGATGGACTTGTGTCTTTTTTCAATCTGACTAACTATGTAACCTAAACTTGAAATTGCTGTTATAGGAAACATTTAAAAATTTTAATTGTGCCTAAGGAGTACGCTGAAAAATGTACCTTTTGGGTCCTTTACGATGAGCATTCCGATCAAATCTGTCAGTTTTTTGGGCAGCTCTGAACAGAAGCTCAGTGTTTGTCTATGGGCAATAAGATGGAAACAAATGTGCATCCAATTACATAAAACTATCTCTGAGTCCATTTAGGCAAAAAAAAAAAATGGAAAAGGTTTGCATCCTTTTCCGTTTTTTAGCCAGGACAGATCAGAGGTAAAAGAATGACAGCGGAAGCACGTACATTTACTCTCGCCTGCCCATAGGCCTAAGATGAGCCCACTTTGGGACTGGAGATACCTGAACAGACATCAATATCACAAAAGTGAAACTCGCTCTGTTCTATTCTGATTCATCAGGGGATCTGTACATGAATCTCTTGGTGATCAGAACAGACTCTGCTATTCTGAAAGCTAGGTACACACGTACTGGAAGTTGGCTGGAACCAGCCAACTTTTGGTACATGTGTACTCCTATCAGAATACAATAGGGGAGCAGGGAAGATCTCTACATCCACATTGCTTGTATGGATGCAGGGATCTACCCAGCTTTAGTCTTAAATTCGTCCTGCAAAATAGTCTAGTATAGGCACTCCTGTGCTAATAGCCCCATAATTGTATATCTGCAGAGAGAACTAAGGCCAGCCATACACAAGAATCGAGATTTGAACCATTAATGGCAGGCTGAATGTACCAAGTGGATCATCCACTTGGGGTACAACCAGCTTGCTGGCTGCTATAGCTGCTAGCGAAAATCATTGTTGCTAGCCCCCCTCCCCCAGGAATGAAATTTGCTCCATGTATGGCCAGCATTGCTGCCTTTGACCGCAAGTCTCAGGAGCTTTTGGATGAGATAAGTTGATGGAAATACTGTGCTGCTCACATTTCTTCTCACTGGATGCTTTGAAACAGAGCCCTGCCTCTATCAAGATGACAGAGTGCAAAACAAGGTAAGGTAAATCAGTAATGGGGAAAAGATCAGCTGCAAGGAGACCACAGGCAATACTACTGACTAGTCCTTTACCCCTGCCTGACTTTTTTTTTTTTGGGGGGGGGGGGGGGGGGCACAGCTTCCAGACTTTAGTTCAGACCCTGAAGGGCAAGATGAAGATCAGCAGGACATTGAGGGTATAGCAGAAGCTGAGATAGAAATTTATCAAGAGGCTAAGAATGAAATATATTTTGTAGTCCTGGGAAACTACCTCTAGAACCCAGACATATGAAATGTGTGTCTTCCAAGTGTCTGCAAACGAAAATTGCTATCCACCAACCTTGCATGAAAAAGGTAGGGGTGCATCTTCCCCAGCATGCACCAGTCAGTGAGGTCACAAGGTGGCGGTGCCACCAGGTGACGTCACCAGGTGGCCCAGCCCCTTACCTATTTAGGAACTGTCAAATGACGGAGAAGGCATTCGGCGGTTAGCCTTCGTTGCAAGTGGTGCGTTTTTTTTTTTTCCTGGGTCCGGCAATGCAGCGGGCGTTGTGATTGACGATGGATCTACATGAGGGGACATTGTTTCATTGTTTTTTTGTTTTTGTTTTTTAATAGAGGAATTGTCAAAAACTGTCTCCTGTCTTTATTTATTTTTGACACTTTTTGTTGGTGAATGGGTAAGGGTACAATGTTACAATGTACACCATACTCATTCACATGGGAAGGGGGAATGGGATCTGGGGGCCCCCTTGTTGAAGGGGGCTTTCAGATTCTGATAAGCCCCCTACCCGCAGACCCCCACAACCACAGCCCACGGTTGTCAGGAAGAGACCCTTGTCCCAATCAACATCAACACCCCCCCATAATGTTGAGGGCATGTGACCTAGTATGGTTCAGGGGGGGGCGCTCGCCCCCCTCCTTTTCTGACCTGTTGGGCTGCATGCTCGGATAAGAGTCTGGTATAGATGGGGGGGACCCCCATGTTGTCTTTTTTTTAACATTCTCGTGTTGCTGGCAATGGTATTGTATTGCTGGTAATTTAAATGTCATTTTTGCTGCAGCAGGTTCTATACACAGTACAGATGCGCCATTTTACAGGCAGATGAAGGGAACCCCCCAGGCACTATATTTAAGTGAATTTTCATTTTTATTGTTTCACTTTAAGCATCTTAAAATCACTGTTCATGTAAAAATTATCTTTTTTAAAAAAAAATTGCATTGATACATGTCCCCAGGACAGTGCCTGGGCCCCCATACCCCTTTTATGGCCAATACCTTGTATATAAGGCTTCAAAATAGGGACTTTTGATTTTTCAATTTCGGATCCAATAGACTTAGGGTTCGGGTCCGAACTTCTGCAATGTTCGAGAGTTCTGGTATGAACCAAACTGGGAGGTGTACGTCCCAACTCATGAGATGTATGACATAATTTTGGCCTAGGCCAGAAATCAGGAAGCTACTAAAGAAATGTAAAAAAAAGTTTAAAATTAGTAAATATAATATACCTTTTTTTATCTATTTACTAATGCTAGCAGCATAAGGATTAAGGCTGGGTTCACACTGCTGCCGGATGCAGCTCACAGCAGGGATCTGGTACGTCCCTGTTCTCCGTTTCAGGGAGGAATCAGGGCTGAATTCGGCCCTGAAACAGAGTCAAAGACGCACAGGACTCCTGTGCAAGCCGCTCTGGAGATGTGTAAACCGGCTCCACAGAGAGAAGGTCACAATCTCCTGTCATGCGAATTGGATGCGGAATAGCATCATTTTCTTTTTCAATGAACAGTTGTGAGTATTAATACATCAGATTTGTACAAAATAAGACTACAGGTATATTTTTAGCGGCAGATTTGGGAAACCAATCTGGTTAATACAGGGAGCCTTGAATACACAAGTAAGGCCACCTTGTGAAGGGGGGGATGCATTTGGATGGTCGTTTTTTTCTGCTTGAATGGAGTTACAGTCAAACTCCAGTTCCTTTTTCTTGTATAAAGTGAGGCAGGGTTTGGACAGCTGTAAAAATCTTCTGTGTCTCCGTTAAGGAGATTTTTCTTATTTTCCCATTCTGTTGACCACACAGAATACTGTGTCAAGGCAATTCTCCCCAATGGGTTTGGTGACATCAATAAAAATCTAACAGTTGTTCTAACCCCTTCCTCCTTAATCCAAAAGTGATACTTCATCCAAAACTTTTTGTTCCGGTCCTAATAGGGGAAATTGCCCTATATTTCTGTTATGGTGATAACCCAAAATTTGGGTTTTTTTCACTTTCACTCTTGGTGATAATGGACAGTAGACGTGCAGAACAATAAAAAGTGTTTCGTTTTGAATAAATTTAAGTTAAAAATGTCATTAGTTACATTCACTATGATAGAATGATTTGTTTTCGCGATTCGTTTCATTTTTGATTTGATACATATTTTTTGTCTGTATTCAAATTAGATTTAATTTGAATTTGATTTGAGTCGAATATCCAAAAAATAGTTAGGTACTACTTGTTCATAGAATGTTTTTATCAGATAAAAGTAAATTTATAGGTAAGTTATCATCATTATAATATATAAAAATGTTGAACTACAAGAGTATCAACATGAGCTGGACCCAAACACCTTGATGCTGTTCATGAAATACCATTAAATTCTTGTATTGGAAATAATGGTGGCAAATTTATACAATGAATAAAAATTGAATTACTATTATTGACGTGAAACTCACGTGTTCGAAGATACCTTTTTGTATACTTTAAGACACAAATGCATAACAATAAGGTTGAGAAACAAGGAGCATTAAAAATGAGTATACTATGCATATACAATGACATTTAAGAAAATTAAATACTGGTAATGGTAATGGATTGTATATGTACTATACAATAGATTCCTATTTTATATTTGGTACGATTTATGCACAGTAGATCCGTTCTACTGCATTTAAAGACAGCTCACCTTCTCATCATTAGGTAATATAATCTATAAAAATAAAGGTGGCAGTTTAATTAGGTAAGTTAGTGCAAGAGCTAAGATAAGCATACAAATTGCAGTAATAGTAACCCTAACCCATGCCAAATCATTACATTCATTACATGTAAAAATGTTTCAAATAAAGAATATTAAAAATTTTTTAAAAATCATTACATTAATTTTTCAGTAGAGATAGATTATTGGAAGGTTATTTCAAGTTGAATAATATGAATAGTAAATATGAATATGAGCAAAAGTTCTGCCGAAGCATTTCCTGTTCACACATTTGCCAAACACCTGAATTTGCAGGGCGCTCGGTGGGATGTTCGCCCGCCGAGCGCCCCACAAAGCTCTGTGTGCTGCACAGTACATTCTAAGCCGTGATTGGGCTTAGAATCAGGGCACAGTGAATAACTGGTTGTGAGGAGCAGGCCAGGAAGCGGTCCGTGGCGTCATTACCAATGGATGAGTCATCAGCTGTCAATGGGCTTCCCCGCTGACAGCTGAATGAAAATTTTTTTTTTTAAATGGTGTGGGGTTTCCCCCCAAAATCCATACCAGACCCTTATCTGAGCAGGCAGCCAGGCAAGCCAGGAAAGGGGGGGGGGGGGGGCGAGCAAGCGCTCCCTCCTCATGAACCATACCTGGCCACATGCCCTCAACATGGTGGGGTTGCTTTGGGGCAGGGGGCTAAGATTTGAACCATCCATAGGCAGGATGATTGTACCTAAGTCGATTCATCGATCAACTTGGATGCAACCAGCATGTTGGGTTTTTCATGCGATTATTGGCAGCGGCTATATCCACTAGCAATAATCACTGTGAGTTCTCCCGGTAGGGATAGTTCCCTAGGCCCCCCCGACACCAGGAGAACACAATAGCTCAATAGAGTGAGGAATTCCCCCATCAACACAGGTAAATCGAGCAATTTTTTTTCCTGCAACCCGTGGTTGCAGAAAAGAAAAATCGCACCATCTATGATTGGCTTAAACCTTTAACAGCAATTGAAGGGTCCTAGGTTATAAAAGGCATATATGTTGATCTGGACACAAATGATGCTAAAATTATTCATTCACAAGAAATATTGACAGTTTGATTTTTGACACAGTAATTTTCTTTGTATGAATAAGGTATATTTAGAATATGTGAAGTGTTCTAAGTTGTAAAAGAAGCATCTGACTTTAACTATTTGCTGCCTCTATGTACAGCACTGTACAAAAATTTTTAGGCAGTTGGGAAGAAATAATATAAAGTAAAGCCTGCCATAGATGGTTCGAATCTCGGCTGGTTCAGCAGGAAGTGGCTGAAATTCAAACCATTAATGGGCAAGCTGAATGTACCAAGTTGATCGATCAATTGATCAACTTGGGTACAACCAGCCTGCCGGATTCACTTGCAATCATTGCAAATGGCTGCTATAGCAACTAGCGATAATTACTGTCTTCTTGTCTGTCTGTGTTGATGGGGGAATCAAGCTAATTTCTTTCCTGCAACCGGTGTGTATGGCCAGTCTTAGTCTCAAAAACGATATTTTACTTTCTTTATTTAAAATACATTATATTGTCAAATGTATTGGCCTGCACCTAAACCCGATAGAACACCTTTGGGATGAATTAGCGTGGAGACCCAAAGCCAGGCCTTCTCGTCCAACATCAGTGCCTGACCGCACAAATGCGCTTCTGGAATAATGGTCAAACATTCCTATAGACACACTAAATCTTGTGAACAGCCTTCCCAGAATAGTTGAAGTTGTCATAGCTGCAAAGGGTGGGCCAACTCGATATTGAACCCTAAGGACTAAGACTGGGATGCCATTAAAGATCAAGTGCGTGTAAAACCAGGTGTTCCAATACTTTTGACAATATAGTGTATTTGCATTTCAAGCCTTGATTGTATGTCTTGGCTCAGATAGAAGACAGAAACTTTATTGTGCTTTAAAAGTTTACAGGCTGCCAATTATGAGAAAGGAGAGAATATCCGTTGTTGCAGGAAATAAATACACTCCGTTTATGGCCGGCCTAACTCTTTTGTGTCTCCCTGGCAGCAGAGTTTGTCCTGTCACCGCTCTTGATTTTCTTCTCTCCCTTTCTAATCTGTGTACCCTCCGCACAGTCTGTGTCATTCCTGTTGCTTTCTTCACGCTTCAGCAACAGTAAATCTTAAAGCTGTCAGCTGAGTGGCCGCTAGTGGATCTGATTTTAGGCAGAGTGCCAAAAATAGAGAGCAACTGAGGATGTGCAAAGCAGTGTGAGACATAGGGGGTTATTTACGAAAGGCAAATCCACTTTGCACTGCAAGGGCACTTGGAAGTGCAGTCGCTCTAAATCTAAGGGGTAGATCTGAAATGAGGGGAAGCTCTGCTGATTTTATCATCCAATCATGTGAAAGCTAAAATGCTGATTTTTATTTACCCCTTATTACCCCTCGGATCTACATCAACTTTTCTTCCAACCAAGTACACTTTCAAGTACACTTGCAGTGCAAAGAGTATTTTCCTTTAGTAAATAACCCCCATAGTGCATTACTGCATCTTAACCACTTCCATACCTCCCAACGTTTTGAGATAGGAATGAGGGACACCTACTAGCAAATGTATGTAGGCATAGGACACGCCCCCTGCCACACCCCCTTAGAGGAGAATTAACCCAAAAAAAGGTTAATGAAAACCACAAGTACTTTTTTTTACCACTACTATTCCTTTATATTGGCTTTTAAAATGTACAAATGCAGCAATTTAGAAAGTGGATGAAAGGTTTAGCACTGGGAAACAATTTTTAAAGGTTAAAAAGTGCATTTTATATACAACTATATAGATCAGACCAAAATGAGGGACAAATGAGGAGGAATGAGGGACAGAGGGACATTGCTCCAAATCAGGGACAGTCCCTCAAAATCAGGGACAGTTGGGAGGTATGACCACTTCCCGCCCGGCCTATAGCAAAATGACGGCTGGGAAGTGGTTCAGTTATCCTGACTGGGTGTCATATGATGTCCAGCAGGATAAGCTGCGATCACTCGCCCATGGGGGCACGCAGTGTGTCTGACACACCGCATCACCGATCTCAGTAAAGAGCCTCTGACGGAGGCTCTTTAACACATGATCAGCCATGTCCAATGACGGCTGATCACGAAGTAAACAGGAAGAGCCGTTTATTGGCTTTTCCTCACTCGCGTCTGATAGATGCGAGTAGAGGAGAGCCGATCGGCTGCTCTCCTGACAGGGGGGGTTCTGTGCTGATTGTTTATCAGCGCAGCCCCCCCCACGGATGCCCACCCAGGACCACCAGGGATGCCGCCAGGACCACCAGAGATAGCCATAAAGGACACCCACCAGGTATGTCACCCTAGACCACCAGGGATATGCCAATCCGTGCCCAGGAAGCTGCCAATCAGTGTCCAATAATAATGCCTGCCAGTGCCATTAGTGATGCCTATCAGTGCCAGCCATCAGTGCCCAGCAGTGCCGCCTATCAGTGCCACCCATAAGTACCCATCAGTGTAGCCTTTCAGTGCCCATCAGTGCCACCTATGAGTGCCCATCAGTGCCGCCTATCAATGCCCATCAGTGCCACCTATCGATGCCCATCAGTGCTGCATATCAGTGCCACCCATCAGTGCCATCTATCAGTGCCCATCGTCATTGCCATCCCATTGTTGCCACCTTATCAGTGCCCATCAGTGAAGGAGAAAACATACTTTTTTACAAAAAATTTTTAACAGAAACAAAGAAATACTTTTTTTTTCAAAATTTTCGTTTTTTTTTTTTTATTTGTTTAGCAAAAAATAAAAACTGCAGAGGTGATCAAATACCACCACCAGAAAGCTCTATTTGTGGTAACGAAATGATAAAAATTTTGTTTGGCTACAGTATAGCATGACCGCGCAATTGTCATTTAAAAAGTGACAGCGCTGAAAGCTGAAAATGGGCTTGGGCAGGAAGGGGGGCAAGTGTCTGGTATTGAAGTGGTTCAATAGTAGGGATGAGCTTCGTGTTCGAGTCGAACCCATGTTCGACTCGAACATCGGCTGTTCGATCGTTCGCCGAATTGCGAACGTTATGGGCCGTTCGCGCTAAATTCGTGTGGCGCGTCACGGCCCATAATTCACTGCGGCATCGCAGTGCATTGCTGGCTGATGATTGGCCAAGCATGCACTATGACCCGCATGCTTGGCCAATCACAGCGCCGTCAGTAGAGAGAGCTGTAATTGGCCAAAGCCAGGGTGGCTTTGGCCAATTATGGCTCAGGGGATTTAGTACACACCCCACACTATATAAGGCCGCCTGCACGGCGGCCCTGTGTAGTGTGTGTTCCGGTGTGCTGAGAGATAGAGAGAGAGAGAGACAGTGTCATTTGATTTGAGTTAGATAGATTAGGCAGAACAGTCAGTCAGTTAGCTGCACTTACAGTGTATTGTGTATATATATGCATCCCAGGTGTTGCATATATATATATACACTGTATTCAGTTTAGCTAGATCCGTTCCTGTTATCTTCTATCTAGACTATTTACATTTAATGCAGTGCGTCCTGCTCACAGTGTTCAGCTAGATCCGTTCCTGCTATTTACATTTAGTGCAGTGCGTCCTGCTCACAGTGTTCAGCTAGATCCGTTCCTGTTATCTTCTAGACTATTTACATTTAGTGCAGTGCGTCCTGCTCACAGTGTTCAGCTAGATCCGTTCCTGCAATTTACATTTAGTGCAGTGCGTCCTGCTCACAGTGTTCAGCTAGATCCGTTCCTGCTATTTACATTTAGTGCAGTGCGTCCTGCTCACAGTGTTCAGCTAGATCCGTTCCTGCTATTTACATTTAGTGCAGTGCGTCCTGCTCACAGTGTTCAGCTAGATCCGTTCCTGCTATTTACATTTAGTGCAGTGCGTCCTGCTCACAGTGTTCAGCTAGATCCGTTCCTGTTATCTTCTAGACTATTTACATTTAGTGCAGTGCGTCCTGCTCACAGTGTTCAGCTAGATCCGTTCCTGTTATCTTCTAGACTATTTACATTTAGTGCAGTGCGTCCTGCTCACAGTGTTCAGCTAGATCCGTTCCTGTTATCTTCTAGACTATTTTCATTTAGTGCAGTGCGTCCTGCTCACAGTGTTCAGCTAGATCCGTTCCTGTTATCTTCTAGACTATTTACATTTAGTGCAGTGCGTCCTGCTCACAGTGTTCAGCTAGATCCGTTCCTGTTAAATTCCTACTGACAGGCAGGCTTGTCTGGTTACAGTATATAAAGCTACCTGAAGAAAATTACAGGTGTTCTATTTGATCCTATTAGTACCACGGTCAGGCAGCTAGACTATTTACATTTAGTACAGTGCGTCCTGCTCACAGTGTTCAGCTAGATCCGTTCCTGTTATCTTCCTACTGACAGGCAGGCTTGTCTGGTTACAGTATATAAAGCTACCTGAAGAAAATTACAGGTGTTCTATTTGATCCTATTAGTACCACGGTCAGGCAGCTAGACTATTTACATTTAGTACAGTGCGTCCTGCTCACAGTGTTCAGCTAGATCCGTTCCTGTTATCTTCCTACTGACAGGCAGGCTTGTCTGGTTACAGTATATAAAGCTACCTGAAGAAAATTACAGGTGTTCTATTTGATCCTATTAGTACCACGGTCAGGCAGCTAGACTATTTACATTTAGTACAGTGCGTCCTGCTCACAGTGTTCAGCTAGATCCGTTCCTGTTATCTTCCTACTGACAGGCAGGCTTGTCTGGTTACAGTATATAAAGCTACCTGAAGAAAATTACAGGTGTTCTATTTGATCCTATTAGTACCACGGTCAGGCAGCTAGACTATTTACATTTAGTACAGTGCGTCCTGCTCACAGTGTACAGCTAGATCCGTTCCTGTTATCTTCCTACTGACAGGCAGGCTTGTCTGGTTACAGTATATAAAGCTACCTGAAGAAAATTACAGGTGTTCTATTTGATCCTATTAGTACCACGGTCAGGCAGCTAGACTATTTACATTTAGTACAGTGCGTCCTGCTCACAGTGTTCAGCTAGATCCGTTCCTGTTATCTTCCTACTGACAGGCAGGCTTGTCTGGTTACAGTATATAAAGCTACTTGAAGAAAATTACAGGTGTTCTATCCCAGCTTAGTGCAGCTACAGGCCATTAGTATGTCTAGAAGGCCAAGAAGGAGAGGCAGACAGTCACAAGCCAATAAGAGAGGGCAAGCAGGCTCTGTGTCTAGTGCTGGTCGTGGAGACGGTGCATCCTCATCAGCACGTGGCCATGGGACACGCTTGGCCTTTTTTTCGGCAGCTGGCCGCGTTGAGCCGCAACATGCGGAAGACTTGGTCGAGTGGATGACCAAGCCGTCCTCATCCTCCTCATCCTCTCTCACCCATGCCCAGGGTGCTTTGTCTGGCAAAGCAGCGGCCTCTTCCCTCAGCTCAATGTCATCAGTGACTCCTTCCCTAGCTCCACCATGTCCTCATGAGGATTCCCTCGAACTGTTTGACCACAGTGTTGGGTACATGCTCCAGGAGGATGCCCAGCGTTTGGAAGGCTCTGATGACGATACTGAGCTCGATGAAGGCAGTAACATGAGCGCGGACAGAGGGGGTGCCCAAGAAGGACAGCAATCTGGCAGTCATGCTCCCCCTGCTGCAGCATACTGCCAGGTTTGCTCCAGTGATGAGGAGGGAGGGGATGATGAGGTCACTGACTCAACGTGGGTGCCTGATAGGAGAGAGGAGGAGGAGGAGGAGGAGGCGGCAGCACATCACCAACGAGGCAGGATGCCCTCCAGGGGCCAGCCTAAGGGCAGCACATTGACTGCATCACACCCCAAAGCTCCACATGTGCAGGGCGCTGCAGTCTCTGCGCGTTATTCAAAAAGTTCTTTGGTGTGGGCCTTTTTTGAGACGAGTGCATCAGATCGCACCGCTGCTATTTGCAACATATGTCTCAAGCGTATCTCGCGTGGCCAAAACATCTCCCGCTTGGGTACCACATGCTTGACCAGACATATGTTGACCTGCCATGCAGTTCGTTGGCAAGCGTATCTAAAAGACCCACACCAAAGAACAAAGAGGATCTCTCCTTGCTCCTCATCAGCTGAGATTTCCAACCCCACTAGACCTTCAGTCCTCTCTGAGACCTGCAGTGAGAGGAATGAAGGTGTAGAATTAGGTGTGTCACAGCCAAGTACTTGTGGGCAATCTGCTTTTGGTACACCGACGTCAGATTGTACCAGGCAAATTTCCCTGCCCCAGCTGCTGCACCGCCGAAAGAAGTTTGCTCCCAGCCATCCACATGCCCAGCGGTTGAATGCTAGCTTGGCAAAATTGCTAGCACTTCAACTGCTGCCTTTTCAGTTGGTAGACTCTGCCCCCTTCCGTGAGTTTGTGGAATGTGCGGTTCCTCAGTGGCAGGTACCCAAACGCCACTTTTTCTCACGGAAGGCGATTCCGGCTCTCTACCGGCATGTGGAAGGCAATGTCCATGCCTCGCTGGACAGGGCGGTCAGCGGTAAGGTGCATATTACCGCTGACTCATGGTCCAGCAGGCATGGACAGGGACGTTACCTAAGTTTCACGGCGCATTGGGTGACTCTGCTGGCAGCTGGGAAGGATGCAGGACAAGGTGCAGTAGTGTTGGAGGTTGTTCCGCCACCACGCCTCCAAAATGCTGATTGTGA
Organism: Aquarana catesbeiana; assembly: GCF_042186555.1. Classification (NCBI taxonomy): domain Eukaryota; kingdom Metazoa; phylum Chordata; class Amphibia; order Anura; family Ranidae; genus Aquarana; species Aquarana catesbeiana. The sequence goes on from NC_133326.1 coordinate 195,252,197, forward strand.
CACACCTCTCTCCTCCACCCCCTCCTCTTCTTCTTCCTCCATGGCCTCTTCCTCGGAACCAGCGGTGCTCCGTAGGCGTTCAAGGGGCTACGCAAGTACGCAGGCCAAAAGATGCCATGCGGTGCTTGAGCTGGTGTGCTTGGGGGACAGGAGCCACACTGGGGCAGAGGTTCTGTCAGCTCTGCAGGGGCAGGTTCAGAGGTGGTTGACGCCACGCCAACTTAAGGCAGGAATGGTGGTTTGCGACAATGGCACCAACCTCCTCTCTGCCCTCCGACAGGGACAAATGACCCATGTGCCCTGTTTGGCTCACGTCCTTAACTTGGTGGTGCAGCGGTTCTTGGGCAGGTACCCGGGCTTACAGGATGTCCTGAGGCAGGCCAGGAAAGTCTGTGTGCATTTCCGCCGGTCATATAATGCCAGTGCTCGGCTGACGGACCTCCAAAAGGAGTTTAACCTGCCCAAGAACCGCCTAATCTGTGACATGCCCACCAGGTGGAACTCAACGTTGGCCATGCTGCAGCGGCTGCACACGCAGCAGAGGGCCATCAATGAGTACCTGTGCGACTATGGCACCAGGACAGGGTCAGGGGAGCTTGGTTTTTTTTCCCCACGCCAGTGGGCCATGATCAGGGATGCATGCACTGTCCTGTCACCATTCGAGGAGGCCACAAGGATGGTGAGCAGTGACAGTGCATGCATCAGTGACACTGTCCCCCTTGTCCACCTGTTGGAGCACACGCTGCGTGGAATAATGGACAGGGCACTTGAGGCAGAACAGAGGCAGGAAGAGGAGGACTTCCTTAGCTCTCAAGGCCCCCTTTATCCAGACAGTGTTCCTGCGTGCCCGCCGATCACACAGGAAGAGGACGAGGAGGAAGAGGAGGAGGAGGAAGATTGTGTCAGTATGGAGGTGGAGCCTGGCACTCAGCATCAGCAGCAGTCTTTAAGGGATCAGTCCCAAGAAACACATGGACTTGTACGTGGCTGGGAGGAGGTGGCTGCGGACCATGTCGTTCTTAGTGACCCAGAGGACTCCGGACCAAATGCCTCAGCAAACCTACGCTGCATGGCCTCCCTGATCCTGCAAAGCCTGCGTAAGGATCCTCGTATTCGTGGTATCAAGGAGAAGGACCAATACTGGCTGGCAACCCTCCTTGATCCACGTTACAAGGGTAAGGTTGCGGACCTTATCTTGCCATCGCAGAGGGAGCAGAGGATGAAACATCTTCGGGAGGCCTTGCAGAAAGGTCTGTGCAACGCGTTCCCAGAGACTGGGAGGTTACAAACTCCTGTTTCTGGACAACGTGTTGCTGAGGCTTCGGTCAGTCAAAGAAGGAGCGGTGGAGAAGGTGGCCGTCTGACCGATGCGTTCAGACAATTTTTTGGTCCGCAGCCCCAAGGTATGATCGGTTCCAGCAACCATCGCCAGCGTCTGTTTTACATGGTGCAGGAATACCTAGGGGCAAGATCAGACTTGGACACCTTTCCCACCGAAAATCCTCTGGGTTACTGGGTCTTGAGGATGGATCACTGGCCAGAGCTTGCACAGTATGCAATTGAGCTACTGGCCTGTCCTGCATCCAGCGTTCTTTCGGAACGCACATTCAGTGCTGCTGGAGGCGTGGTAACCGATCACAGGGTGCGACTGTCCACCGACTCGGTCGATCGGCTGACCTTCATAAAAATGAATGAGTCTTGGATCACCACCAGCTACCAAGCACCTGATGCTGATGTAACCGAATAATTTTTTTTGAAATCTCAGATCCCTTCAAAGACTGCCTATGCTGATGCTGAGTGACTATCCCTGAGTAATTATCCTCTTCCTCCTCAATCATCACGCTGATAGCTTGTAAGAACATTTTTGGTTCTGGGCGCCACCACCAGTGCCTAAGGCACAATTTTTCAGCCCCTGTTTAACAGGGGCGTGTAATTACAATTTTTGATGTAATACTTTGCAGCAGGGCTCGTTCCTGCATTCCAACTAGAGTGTCTGTGAGGGGTTGCAGTGTTGTGGCACCAGCACCAGTGCCTAGGGCCCAATTTTTCTGCCCCTGTCTAACAGGGGCGTGTAATTACAATTTTTGATGCAATACTTTGCAGCAGGGCTCGTTCCTGCGTTCCAACTAGAGTGTCTGTGAGGGGTTGCAGTGTTGTGGCACCAGCACCAGTGCCTAAGGCCCAATTTTTCTGCCCCTGTCTAACAGGGGCGTGTAATTACAATTTTTGATGCAATACTTTGCAGCAGGGCTCGTTCCTGCGTTCCAACTAGAGTGTCTGTGAGGGGTTGCAGTGTTGTGGCACCAGCACCAGTGCCTAAGGCCCAATTTTTCTGCCCCTGTCTAACAGGGGCGTGTAATTACAATTTTTGATGCAATACTTTGCAGCAGGGCTCGTTCCTGCGTTCCAACTAGAGTGTCTGTGAGGGGTTGCAGTGTTGTGGCACCAGCACCAGTGCCTAAGGCCCAATTTTTCTGCCCCTGTCTAACAGGGGCGTGTAATTACAATTTTTGATGCAATACTTTGCAGCAGGGCTCGTTCCTGCGTTCCAACTAGAGTGTCTGTGAGGGGTTGCAGTGTTGTGGCACCAGCACCAGTGCCTAAGGCCCAATTTTTCTGCCCCTGTCTAACAGGGGCGTGTAATTACAATTTTTGAAGCAATAATTTGCAGCAGGGCTCGTTCCTGCGTTCCAACTAGAGTGTCTGTGAGGGGTTGCAGTGTTGTGGCACCAGCACCAGTGCCTAAGGCCTAATTTTTCAGCTCCTGTTCAACAGGGGCATGTAATTACAATTCTTGATCTAATATTTCACAGCAGGGCCCTGTGAGGGCTTACAGTGTTGTGGCCACAGCAACACCTAAGGCCCAAATTTCTGCTGAGTATATAGGGCAGGACCCTACTTTCAAACATCTAACTTACAAACGACTCCTACTTGCAAACGGAAGGAGACAACAGGAAGTGAGATGAAATCTACCCCTAGGAAGGGAAATTCTCTCCTGTAAGAGTTAATATGGGAAAACAATTTCTCCTTTCCACTGATGCTTTCCAATCCTTGTTCCACAAAAAAACCCAAATTTTCAAAAAACATTTTTCATTGGGACAAAAAAGTGAGGTGAAATCTTCTGAAGAGGAGGAAAGACAGCAAAACAAATGTCACAGGGGTGATAACCCTTCCCTATGTTTTCCAAAAAGCTTAGAAAAGATTTTTTGGCTGGAGCTAAACACGTTAAAAATGTTCAAAATTACAAACAGATTCTACTTAACAACAAACCTACAGTCCCTGTCTTGTTTGCACCGCCTGTATACTGCTGTTCAGAGTATATAGGGCCTGGTGGCCCCACACCTTTCCTTATTTTAATTTGGGTGCGGGGTTCCCCTTAATATCCATACAAGACCCAAAGGGCCTGGTAATGGACTGGGGGGTACCCATGCCGTTTGTCTCACTGATTTTCATCCATATTGCCATGACCCGACATGACATTAAACCCGCAAGCAGTTTTAAATGAGATTTTTTCCTTTAAAAATGACATTTGGTGCAGGGACTGTTCTAAACATGGGAAACATGCGTCACTTTACAGGCATACTATAGACACCCCCCAGGTACGATATTTAAAGGAATATTTCACTTTTTTTTTTTTACTTTAAGCATCATTAAAATCACTGCTCCCGAAAAAACGGCCGTTTTTAAAAGTTTTTTTTGCATTGATACATGTCCCCTGGGGTAGGACCCGGGTCCCCAAACCCTTTTTAGGACAATACCATGCAAATTAGCCTTTAAAATGAGCACTTTTGATTTTGAACGTTCGAGTCCCATAGACGTCAATGGGGTTCTAACGTTCGTGCGAACTTTCGGTCCGTTCGCGGGTTCTGGTGCGAACCGAACCGGGGGGTGTTCGGCTCATCCCTATTCAATAGTATAGGCCAGGGTTTCTCAACCATGGTTCAATGGAACCCTAGGGTTCCTCCAGAGGTTGCTAGGGGTTTCTTGAGCAATAAGCCATCTCTGTCCCTCAAATAAGTTCCCACTGACACCATTGATCTTTCTAGCTATCTGTAAGGATGGATTCACACCTATGCATTTTTAGTGCTTTTTGCATTTTGCAGATTTGCACTACAGAATGTGTTCCGTAGGAAACCATGTTATATGGACTGTAGCGCAAAATGCAAAAAGCACTAAAAATGCCATAGGTGTGAATCCAGCCTAAGGGGGTAATTCTTCCCAACGACCACAAATGTAAGGAGTATTCTTCCCATTGACCATCATGCTAATGTATCAGGAATAGTAGATATAGTCATTTTTAGCAGGGGTTCCCTGAGATCGAAAAGTTATTTCAAGGGTTCCTTTGTGTAGAAAAGTTGAGAAAGGTTGGTATATGCACTTATTTTTTAATGTTTTACCTAGCTATACCTGAAAAAGGGGCCAGCCTGAAATGATCTATTAGGACTTCATTTTCTGACTAATTTTCCACTTTAAGTTATACAATCTGAATAGGAACATGTAACAAATATAAAGTAGGTGTTATCCCAAGTGGCTGCAAAAATGGAAATACAAGTTAAATATTTTTTGAAATGAAAAGATTAGTTGAGCATGTTCACTTTAAAATACACTAGGTGGCACTGTCACATTGTTGTAAGGTGTTACAAGCAGCATTCCTTGAAAAGCAGCTGTCGCATTTTCACTCATTTAAAATAATCCTTATGGGCTTACTTGCTTAAGGTATGGCTTAAAGTAGTACTAAACCCTGTTTTTTAGTCTCCACAAGCACATCTGTATAGTTTTAAAGAGATGACGGCATCTACACATTGGGGATTTACTAAAGGCAAATCCACTTTGATAATTTTACATAATTTTAGCCAATAAATGGTATCAACCTTAATACAAACTTTTACCTTTGTCAATGGTTAACACAGCACAGAACTCTACTGCTGTTTCAATACTGAGAAAAAAGACTTGTATGTACTATAAGAGTAATATGAGGTGTTCATTAAGAGTAATATATACCTGTTACCTGTAGATGTCACCATTTACAGTTGTTACATGTACGGTATAATACTTTCTAGAATTTGTATACGTTTCTTCCAGTTCCTGTTCTGTTATGAGATACTCAGAATCCTGCGTGTGTATTATGGATACCCAAACTTTTTAATAAAGCATTATGTAGCTTACTTAGGCTCCCAGACTACAGGGCACAAGAAGAAGCATGTTAACTGTATTTTGTTAGAGAAGATTTTTTTGGAGAACAGGAGAAGCACATTTATCATCATTATCATCATGACTTCAATATATAAAGAATTACAGAGGATCCTGTAAAGTTAAAGACCTTAATCTGTTTCTTACATTTTGCAGCATTGAAAAAAACTCCTTTACAAGACACTAGAGTGCATGCAAAAGTAAGGCCCCTTTCACACATGGAATGGGGGGCTCCAGTCTGCCTGCTCTCCGCTGATCTCCGCTGAGCAGGTGTTTGGCTGGTCCATGTCTGCTTCGCTTATGCAGAGCGGACATAGACACAGCCTGCTCTCCTCTATGGGCAGTCGGATGCAAATGGACCACCTGTCTGTTTACACCCGACTGCCATCCGATTCATCAGATGGATGGGGAGCAGATCCCCATCCGTCTGTTTTTAACAGACAGGATCGGATGTTGGCGGGTATCAATATACACATGCCTGTTGACACCTACTGCTCTATAGAGAGCGCAATGACAGGAGGACCCAATCGGTCCACCCATGTTGAAAGAATCCTAAGCAGTGGCGGCCCGTCCATAAGGGGCGCAGGGGCGCCACCCTCCTAATCCATGCTTCTGGCCGCTTGATCTACATGCAGGGTGCTGGACGCATGGATTCCAATGTTTTTTTTTTTTTTAGAAGCACATGATTAGAGCCAGAGGCTCTAATTGGCTTCAAAAAAGGGTGGGCTCGGGGTGGTGGGGACGGGCGGTTTTGCCGCCTTCCAAAAATTAGAGCACCAGCTTGCCACTGGTCCTAAGAAGTATTTACTGCAGAAAGGTTTGCACTGCATATGCATACAAACTCATCTAGCAACAAGTAAGACAATTCTATACATTTCACATCAGTGAGGTCTTCATTCTCAACAAAATAATTGTCAATACAAAGGGGTGGGGGGGGGGGGACAAAGTTTCTTTAGTATGAGATTTTTTTTAAACTAAGAAGTTAAACCTTACAGTGCTATTAAAGCCTCTTTTTTCATTAAAATAAAGCACATATACTTACCTGCTCTGTGAAATGGTATTGCAGAAGGCAGTACCTCCTCTCCTGGAAGTCCCCCCGCCGGCACTCTTCATTAAGGTAATACTTAAAGTGAAACTGCACTGCATCTAAACACCCTCTGGTATTTCTGGCAGCGGCCATCTTGAGTAAGGGAAAATGATTCATGTAGCATTTACCTCCTGGAATCCATCTGCCATTAGCCCAGGTACTGGCTTAGCTGAGAACCCTCCCTCCCCTCCTGAAGACTGCTGAGATGTATGACATCATTTGCCTAGGCATGGAAACCAGGAAGTAAGTGAAGAAATGTAAAAAAAAAAAAAGTTTAAAACAAGTAAATATGATCTACTGTACTTTCCTATCTATTTACTAATGCTAGCAGCATAAGGATTAAAAATAGTCAATGTTGATTGACAGAGTGAAGTTCCACTTTAGGGTAAAAAACTTTAACACTATAAAACCACTTTAAATTGAACAATGTTGACATCAGCCAACTGTGCTACAGTTTGCAAAGCTTCTGTTTGAATGTGACATAGTTTGATGCCAAACATGAACGAAATCTAGCAACCTCGCTTGATGTATTCTTTATCACTACGGTCACTTGTGCATTTAGGAGGGACATGCAGAGCCAATGCCCTCTCCACCTGTCCAGGATATCACTACTACCTCACTCCCAGTAAAGTTATGGAGTCCTGTTGTGCACCTAGCGCAAACTCCATGCATGCGCTTGCTGGCAATCTGTGTCTTTCCTCCCATACAATTGAGTGTGAGTAATTCTCCCCTCTCTCCTTGTGTGTGGAGATTCCACCCCACCCCTAAGATCCAGGCCCTCGTCCCTTTTATAACACACAGGACCGGACGTTTGGACTCAAGGAAAACCAGCTAGTGCAGTTAACATGCATTTAATATTTTATTCTTTTGATGCCCCTCTTCGCCGTTCTCCCTTGTAGATAACTTTCTTTTGGAAAACATGCTGGTAACACAACCTATTGGTAACAGAAAATATGCTATTAATTCAAATAACAATCCAACATTTTATTAGCATTATTTAAATTATATAGGGACCCCTGTCTTCGATGCCACATCTGTCTCCTGCTAACAATCAACTGTAAAAAAAAACAAAAAACTGCAATTTGCACTACAAATTGCAAATAAAAGTATTTGACATTATAATCCATTTTTGAGTATGTTTGGCATCATATCTCCCACTGTATAGTTTTTAAAGAATTTTTGGAATCTATTCCATGAATTCTTAAGTGTAGATCTTGCCATTAACAGCACTTCTGTTGGAGGTTGACAACATTAAACCACTGCTTCACAGCCAGCTGTGTGAATTTAATCATTTGAATGTAATCATTGGACTACCTGTCTGACAGAACTAATAGACTGCCCAAGTGAATGAGCTTGCAGATAGCAGGCTGACTACACTGTCTCCTTGCAACAGGAAGTACTATTACTGGAAGGATCTACAGGTAAGAAACTTTGGCATAGATTTGCAAAACATATACTGCATACAATGAGTAAAGAGTTATCTCAATCCAAATGAAAAGTATTATAGCATGCAGATACTGCCTTGCACTGCATTCAACTCCAATGTAAGGTGAATGAAATACTGACATGTTTCACCCACATTGGGCTTAATCGTAGAGATTCCTCTGGGAGTTCTGGAGGGTTTCCTGACTTAACTGTTTATGGTGCTAGGCAAGTCCTCAACCTTCCAGCCAGGCCAATGGGGTTTTGGGAAGTGTCCACCTCCTTCCCCTAAACTGTTTGAATTACAGCATGTGGCATTCCTTGCCTTGCCAGTGGCCCACGTTAAAGTATACAATTTGTGTGCAGACACTCCCTGAGTGAAGGAAAATTCTTGGAAGAATCCACCTCTTGACACAATCCAGACATTGACAGGCTTATGCAGGTGGTCATTGAGACTCTTAGGGTGAAAGACCATAGTTCATTTGTGTAAGGGCTGGGCTCAGCCCTTCCTTTTCTGATTTGGCTGTTCAGCTGTCGGCTAATTGCCAGCTCCTATCGCTCCACAGTTGCTCAGCTGTTGATGATATCCTGCTCGTCAGTCCTGCCTACTTAAGCCGTCCAGTCCAGAGGAGCTCTGCATTCGCCTTGGTCAACATCACAGAAACTTTCTCCTGCAATCCTGTTCAAGACTGGCTTTGCTGACATCCCTTCTGGCTCCAGATCCTGCTTGCTGTTCCACTACATTGATCCCAGACTTCTGGCTTGGCTGACTATCCGTTCCGGTTACTGTACTTTGGCTATGTTTTCACTATGTTTGTTCTTTTTGCTTTTATTAATAAACAAGTGTGATTTAACTGTACTTCTGTCTTGGCCTGATTTCATGGTTTCTGACAATTTTTCAAGAGTGGGGTGATTATCATGGGCTCCCAATGGTAGTGGACCCTCAGGTACGCCAGATGAATGTATTCACTATTGTACCTGCAAAGGGTGATAAAATTTGCTGCAGATGGCACTTGAGTTCCAGAATGAGATGAAATCCTAGTCAGGCAAACAAAGGTCAGGACTGGTGGCATCTTTAAAAATCAGGCAGAGATTGTTCATGAATATCAGAAACTGAAGCAGAGATCACAGGAACAGGAGTTTGGTAATAGAATCTCAGAGAGGTTGTTTGCTTATGCAATTCCCCATTGCATACAGCTAGTTTAAATGTGTGTGTGTTAAGAACTGACATTTGGATTTCCCAAGATGACAAATCATTGATACTTGGGAGTGTTTTTCCAAAGTGACCTTGTGGTGCCCCATCACAACTGCACAAGGACGTGAGGTGAGGTCAGTGGCTGGTGACTCACTGGCTAGTATCAGAGCCAGATACACACAGGTTACATACGCTGCAAACGTTAGAGCAAGAGCAATAATTCTAGCACTAGGCCTCCTCTGTAACTCTAAACATGTAACCTGTAAAAATTTTGAAAGCGTCGCCCATGGAGATTTTTAAAGGGGTTGTAAAGGTAAAAATGTTTTCACCTTAATGCATTCCATGCATTAAGGTGAAAAAACTTTTGACAATACCGCCGCCCCCAGCCCCCCCGTTTTACTTACCTGACGCCTCGAATCTCCGATGCTCGTTCTCGTTATCTCCATTGCAGCTCAGCCTGGTCGCTGATTGGCTGCAGTGGATGGATTGAAAGCAGCGCAGCCATTGGCTCGCGCTGCTGTCAATCACATCCGATGACGCGGCGCGCCGGGGGGCGGGGCCGAGTGATACAGCGAGCGGCTATAGCCGCCGGCTGTATCACGGGAGCGCGCGCGCAAGCACTCACCACCATGCGAGGGAGCTCGCATTAAGGTGGTTAATGCTTGCGGGGAGGAGCTGAAACAGCCGCCGAGGGACCCCAGAAGACCAGGTTCGGGGCCACTCTGTGCAGAACGAGCTGCACAGTGAAGGTAAGTATAACATGTTTGTTATTTAAAAAAAAAAAAAATCTTACCTTTACAACCCCTTTAAATACCGAAGTTTGGCGCCATTCCACGAGTGTGTGCAATTTTAAAGCATGACATGTTAGGTATCTATTTACTTGGCGTAACATCATCTTTCACAATATACAAAAAAAATCGGGCTAACTAGTGTTTTTTTATATATTCATGAAACAGTTTTCTTACAAACAGTACGAGTTTGAAAAATTGCTGCGCAAATACCGTGTAACATAAATAGTTGCAACGACCACCATTTTATTCCCTAGGGTGTCTGCTAAAAAATATATATATAAGGTTTGGGGGTTCTGAGTAATTTTCTAGCAAAAAAAATTATGATTTTTACATGTAGGAGAGAAGTGTCAGAATTGGCCTGGGTGGCAAGTAGTTAATTACCATAAGTAAGTAATATACAAATAATTATTATATATTGTTTTTAAGGTAATTTACTATATTTTCAAAAACTGTACTCAAGCAGGGGGCTTAAGGGTCAAATTACTGAAATTTGAAGTTATAACTTCAAACCAGTAATTTCACAGTAAATAGATAAATAATAAATTATTATGTTATAATATGTAGCACTAACTCACAGTGGAGCTGCTGGTTTAAGCGGGTCTGTTACCTTCAGTCTGCTTCCCTCTGTTTCACCGGCACCGGGTCTAGGGTTCCGTTGAGTTTACTGCTGGATCACACACACACCAACACTGGAGTACGTTTTCAATGCTTTATTAAACAAACAACTTAGGAAGTAGCAGGAAAGAGGTAGAAAGGAAACTTGCAGAAGAAACTCAAATATTCTCTGGTAGGGTTCTCTTGACAAAATGTCCTGGTAGAATTCAAATACTATTTGAAATGCGCTCCCCTCGTGGGACACACTCCTTGCTCGTCTGGATAGGCCTCTCTCACCGGTCTAGCAGCCAGCACGCAGCACGAATCAAAGTCTCTGCCACAGACTTGTTTGGGAACAAAATCCGGACGATCCTCTGCCACAGGATATATAGGTTTTTCTGTAGTGAAAGTCAGTCACAGTGCTTGAACCTTTAAGCCGAGCCGGCAACACCATGCTGTATAGTTACTTTTGGATATGTCCTCCAACCGAGTCACCAGGCCCCTCCACAGACCAGCACGCTGCGTGATCTCTCCACGACGGGTCCTCCCCTGGGATTTCCTCGGCTGTCCAGCTTCGTCACACAGGACCGACAGCTCAGGACCATTCCTCGGCCGCGGTGGTAGGCTCCAGACAAGCCTCTGGACCTACCCCTGCGCCGCTGTATTGTGGGCCTCCCGAATGGAGGACCACGAGGTAGCTCCTTAACGCATACCTGTCGGCCAGGAGGGCCAGCAGGTGGCTGTAAAACGAACCCCAAAATATGGCGTCTGTCCCACAAATACCCTCTCCAAGAATGCAACTCGGAGGACCACCTCCACCGAGCGTGCCTCCGGGACAGAGGAGCATCCACCCGCCTCAACACGCTGCCACTCCAACCCCGACCAGTGGCAACAGCGACACCCACTGGTCAGCACGGAAACACACACAACGTCAGCCAAGCTGGAACAGAGGCAAGCTTTAACCTTCCTAACGCACAATTTACTAAATTTACCTAACATGCGGTAGATTGCAAATCTACCAGCGCTACAAATATATAGCATAATAATATATGATTTAGCTTGATTAAAACAGTACCCCTTCTATGACATTGCAGTGAGGGGAGAGCCTCCACTGCAGCATTTTTATTGGACAGCTTGTTCCAATGGGGTTTTACCATTGGTTCAAGGCTCCAAGCTGTTCATTAAGCTCAGTGCTTCTGACAAGAAGTCATCCTCTCAGACTGCTGCAAACAGAATGTGCTAGCTTGTATTTAAGCTGGCCGCTCTGCATGTAGCTTCTGACAGGCTGCATAAAATGCCCCGTATCTCCGGAACTATAGGAGGCAGGAACTCCCCCACAATTTTATTTTTTGTTTCTTTTTTATGGGCTGCCTCACCTGCCTCCCCTGAATGCACGTCCCTGCAACTGCAAGATGAACAGGTTCTTAGATAGAACACAAGCCTTTTAAGGAAAGATGTAATGGATGCTATGATTTTTCCTTGCATGCATTTTCCCTTGATATATGTTTTTCTATCACTGAAGCTATTCTCTAGACTCCTGCAGCAGATAGAATCAGAGGGTATTTTCACCATTCTGCACTGGCCAACAAGAGTGGTCTTTCAATCTAGTTTGTCTGGCCCCAGATGCTCCTTGGCCAATAATGGCCAATGGCGCCCCGAGTCCTAGATCTTTCTTATTACCTAATGTTGTGTTTTCTTTTCAAACGAATGCCCTCCTATTGTCTGTCACACTTTCTTTGTGAGGGCAATTGCCCTACGCACTCTGGATGTGGTAAGGGTTGTCAGGGTTTATTTGAAAGCCACAACTTTTGGAGAAATATTTGTCATTCTGTAGAGTTCTTGAAGGGGATCTCCAGCTCCAAATGTGCTAATCTCTTGATGGATTCATCAGATTATTCCACAGGCTTACAACTTGATCCAATGGGGTCAAACTATGTCACTGCTCATTGTGCCAGGGTGGTGAATGTCTCCTGGGCTTCACAGCACCATGAGTCAGTTTCCCAGGTATAAAAGGCAGCCACCTGATCTTTTACATGTTCACAAAGCTTTGGTACATCACTTAAAGCATGTGGTTGTATCAGTAAATGTTGTCTTGAAATGTACGGTTCTTCAGGCTGCTGTGTGATACAGTCACACTTTTCTTTGAAGGTTGTCTAGGCACTTGGTTGCTTTTGCCTGCTTCTGTTTTGAGACTGATTCTGGATACCACATCAGTATATATTTTACTGATTTATATATATATATATATATATATATATATATATATATATTACATATTTTTTTGTACTCACTGTAAAGTTCTTTTCTTTTCTGCAGTAGATCAGCTCCCTCACATCATGTAGTTATATTTAATTATTTCCAGTTGCTTATTGCTTGCTGCTCCTGAGCTTGTGCTGTACAGACAAAGGTGTAGCCTCTAGATGGGGCTGTGCCCTTTGCTTTTCTTTAGCATTCAACCTCCAAGAGGCAGCAGCTATACCATCAGTCATGGAGCAGAGTTCTATATCCCCCAATAAACTGCTTGAGAAATTTTCTTTTAATAGGGAGTAAAAAAAAAAATCATTTATTTTTGATCTTCTAGGCAAACTCTCCCAATAATGTACATGTTCTTTAACTGCCCTGAAAAGTGAATTACAATGCTTAATTTGCATTTTATAGCTGTGGGCTAATTACATTTTCATGCTCACACAATAACAAAATCTTTTCTCATATTGCCAAAAGGGTGTGATCGTGGATGTGGTTAGTTTCTAGGAACCACCTTTACTGAGCAATCTAGTTAAAGTGCCAATAAAACAATAAAAAGTTATTGTCATATAAAAACAACCTATTAATTAATGTATATGCCAACATTTTCACTTATTAAGAAATTAAAATCAGACTGCAATTTCCTAAACTGAAAATGTAATTATGCCTACATTTAGGGATTTTCACAGGGAATTGAAAATGCCTGTCATCTTTTCAGATTATTTTGATGAGTATTGTTGAATGATCCTTTAGGATCAGGCCACATATGTATGTTTCATGAGGGGTGTATATATATATATATATATACACACACACACACACGTATATATATTGCGCTCGGAACTGTACAGTGGCTTGCATGTACTATATATTTGAAAAATTTCAGTAAAGGACACTTTTTGCATCAAGCATCGATCCACGTTTTTCTTATCCATTTATGGTGGAAAGTTGGGAGTCCACCTTGACGGTGTCTTGACCGGACAGGATTAAAGAGAAGAGGGTAACCCACCTGAAGTTTATTATTATACTCCCAGTGAGTAAGTTACCTTCATTCAAGATGGAGACGAATGGTTCTACATTTTCGTACACCCAGGAAGAGACCACACACATTATGTCTCAGATTTCAGGATCCAGAAATTTCCTAAACGGGAAATACTCCGGTTTATAATTCTCGTACATGGGAGAAATTGAGAAAGAAACATACATCCTTGGAACTACATGGACTAACGCTAGCTGAGTACCATCGGGTACAACAGATTCTGAGGGGTTTGAGGGTAAGATTGGTCCCGACCCTATTCAGCGATAACGATGAATTCAAGAACACATTCATGCAAATTTTGAATAAATGTTCATTTGACATAATGACTTTAACCATTTCATTTATACATAAGGAATTGTCCTCGCTATCAGAACAACTTACCAAGATCGAATCAGAGTTACGTGCAGCAATGAATGTGGAGGAATTCAACAGATGTAAAGAGTTGGCTGATGAGAACATCAACAAATATCGGTCTGAACTGGAAACCAGAAAACGCAACAAATTTGATCGGGACATTGAGGATTATGAAAGGAATCAGGTTTATCGATGGCCCCGTCCTTACAATCGATGAGGTCGTAATGAATATGGCAATCACAGGAGAGATATGTCTGATAATTCCTCAGCTAACACAGACACCGATTCCTCATCTAATTTTTTGCAAGGAGATCGGAGAGAGTTGTCCACCACTCGGATGCAAACCAGGTCCCATTACAACAGAGAGGGGAGTCAAGACAGATATCGCAATACACGAGGCAACCGGGGTCGATCAAGGGAGATTTAGTACACAATATCTCCAGGCGGGTCTTATCATCAGAAGAGGTAGGACTATTTAACCGTGGTCTGTCATATTGCCCAAAAAGTCATTTAGATCCATTTCAGTTAGATCAAGATTTATATCGTCTCTTTCGTAACATTAGATGGAAGGTTCATTTTCTTCATAAACCATTTGTTTTGAATGAAACAACTGAAGGGAGTTTGGATAACAAAACCTTAGGATTGATAACGAAGTCTAAATCTGTTCCCCCTACTACTTATGTACCTGTTGAGATGTTTGTACAAGAGGTTACCCGAGATGTTAAGCGTTTGATCCAACAAGTGGATTTTAAAGATCATGTACCTAATAATCTGTCTCCCCAAGAAAAAATAGTTTTACGAGAGTTAACCAAGCGGAGAGATATTATTTGTAAACCCGCGGACAAAGGGGGTTCGGTGGTTATTATGGATCCTCAGGCATATGAGAATGAGATCAAACGCCAGTTGTATGATGATACAGTGTATAAACCTCTACACTCAGACCCCACATGGAGTATAAAAAAGACTTTAGAAAGTATTGTAAAACCAGCATTCAAGGAAGGGTTAATTTCACATGACTTGCATGATTTTTTGTTACCAGCACATACCCGTATCCCGGTCCTGTACATACTCCCTAAAATCCATAAGGATAAACATTCCCCACCAGGACGCCCGATTGTATCAGGGAGAGATTCGATTTTTGTACCCACAGCCAAACTATTGGACAGAGTGTTATCACCGCTAGTGAGAAACACCCCATCCTATATTAAGGACTCTGGTGACTTTCTATCTAAAATTAGGGGTTTATCATCAATCCATGAAGAATTTATCCTTGTCACTTGGGATGTAACAAGTTTGTACACGTCAATTCCACATGAAGCTGGTATAAAAGCAGCGATTAACCTAATCAAGGACTGTCAGGAGTATTCGGATGCCCAGATTTCCTTTTTTGAAAAATTGTTCAATTTGATTCTGCATAACAATTATTTTCTTTTCAGGGACCAGTACTATGTGCAATTGACGGGGGTTGCTATGGGTTCCAATGTTGCCCCGCCATACGCATGTTCTTTCATGCATGATTTTGAACAGAGATATATTTTTACTAATGAGAATTTTCGGAAGCATTGCGCCACCTGGTGGCGGTATATAGATGACATTTTTGCTATATGGCGGGGCAACATTGAATCACTCAGAATCTTTGATCAAACGATTAATAGCTTTTTACCGAATATCCAATTTCAAATGCACATTGGTGGAGACTCTGTCCCCTTTTTGGATACACGGGTATATGTCAAGCAGGGAGGTATTGAAACGGATATATACACTAAGCCCACGGACAGGAATCAGTTATTGAGATATGATAGTTACCATCCCCCTCATGTTTTTGGTTCTATTATCAGAAGCCAATTACTTAGGGTAATGCGGATTGTTAGTGATGCTGCAATAAGAGATCAAAGATTGGATGAAATGTGTTGCAAGTTTAAAGAGCGGGGTTATCCGGAGGGTTTAATCAGACAAGAATTAAATAGAATTCTGAAACCAGCTGGTAGTTGCCAATATAAGAAATACGAACCTGACAGACCCAGGATCCCATTTGTTTTTCAATTTAATAGTTACAGTGATAAAATTTTTAACGTACTAAGGAAGCATTGGGCAATATTGAGACGATCATACCCACAGATAGAAGAATTTCAACAAATCCCGAGAAAGGCATATCGGCGCAAAAAAACTTTGCGCGATCTTTTGGTGCGATCTGAGTTCAAACCTGAATATCAGGAGGAGAAAAGAATTACCTTTCTCTGTAAGAAAAAGAAGGGATGTTATCCTTGTCTTAATTGCATCCAATGTAACCTAATGCTTAAAGGCAATCATTTCCTTCACCCTGTAACAAAAACTAAGATAACAGTAAATGGTTTTTACACATGTCAGTCATCCTATGTAATCTACATTCTTATGTGCCCATGCAATTTACTTTATGTGGGTGAGACGACCCAAAAAATAAAAGATCGCATTGCACAGCATCGTAGTACGATCCGACATCCTCAGTCAGGTCTCCCTGTGTCGCGCCACTTTACTGAGATGGGACACAGAGACACCGCCTTACGATTTATGATACTAGAGGAAATTCGTCGGGATAAGAGAGGGGGTGACAGGATTCTAAAACTGAAGAAACGTGAAGTCTGGTGGATCAACAAATTACAGCCCTTGCATCCAGATGGTATGAACAAGGACTATGATTTATACTTATTTGTATAGGATATGGATACTTGGTATAGAGCGATCATAGTCATGGTATGTATATATTATACTCCTTTAGGTATATTGGAATGAACTCCGGTTGGGAAGATTAAACGTAAGAATATCAGCTGGAAACTTTGATATCTGAGACACGATCAAGAATGTCATTATAATTATGATACTGATTTAATGAGATGTATATTGGAATTTATGAGAGAGTTTATTTGCTATATAACATAGTAGTAATGGAAGATGTAAATATTGTATATTGGGGAATATGGTATACTTTTCACCTTGTTTGGTTGATAGAATAGGGGTTAATTATCTAGATATGTGCTAGTGGTTTTCTCTTTGTAATCAATTAAGTTAACACATGTGTGAGGCAATCTGGGTGTTGATAAGAGAAAATCTGTGTTTTGGCTTTTCACACACAGCCAGAAAAAGCCTGACAAAGAGCGACTTGCGCTCGGAACTGTACAGTGGCTTGCATGTACTATATATTTGAAAAATTTCAGTAAAGGACACTTTTTGCATCAAGCATCGATCCACGTTTTTCTTATCCATTTATGGTGGAAAGTTGGGAGTCCACCTTGACGGCGTCTTGACCGGACAGGATTAAAGAGAAGAGGGTAACCCACCTGAAGTTTAATATATATATATATATATATATATATATATATATATATATATATATATATACATACACACTAGGACATTATGAAATACTCACCTTGGAACAAAGCCCTCCAGCACTATAAAGTCACCTCTCAGAGGGCTGACATGTTTCCCCTGTCTGTCTTCTGGGTTCGCGAGCTCCAGCTATGCGAAATTTCCGGAGTCGTGATGAAATCACTCCCGCACATGCGCGCAGGAGCTGCCGTTTTCAGCACGGGCTGTGAAGGTCCAGCACTGTAAGCTGGACCTTCAGAGTGCATGTGACGATTATGTCATTGGCTGCATACACTCTGAGTATCTCCTAAACTGTACAAGTTTAGGAGACATTCACAGTACCCACAGGTAAGCCTTATTATAGGCTTACCTGTAGGTACAAGTGGTAGTACAGAGTTTACTACCACTGTAAGAGTTCCCTTCACTGGAACTAAGGGGCCAAGCCCAACCCCTGAAAAACAGTCCCACACCATAATCCCCCCTCCACCAAATGATTTGGACCAGTGCATAAAGCAAGGTCCATGAAGACATGGGGGGGCGAGTTTGGGGTGGAGGAACTTGACTGGAACACCTTTGGGATAAATTAGAGCGGAGACTGCAAGTCAGGCCTTCTCATCCACATCAGTGCCTGACCTCACAAATGCGCTTTGGAAGAATGGTCATACATTCCCATAGACAGACTCCTAAACCTTGTGGACAGCCTTCCCAGAAGAGTTGAAGCTGTTATAGCTTCCAAGGGTGGACCAACTCAATATTGAACCCTATGGACTAAGACTGGGATGCCATTAAATTTCATGAGCGTGTAAAGGCAGGCGTCCCAATACTTTTAGTAATATAGTATATATATATATATATATATATATATATATATATATATATATATATATATATATATATATATATTTTTTTTTTTTTTTAATTCAAGCAGTGTAAGTACTGTATTGAAACTTGGTGTTAGCATTTTGCATCCCCTGTACAGCAAAGCTAAATAAGGGGTGTGGAGAAGCAGCACACTGAGATAATCAGGTGTATTGCAGTGTAAAGCCTTGTACACACAATGAGAATATCAGACAATGATCGTCCCTTTTTTTTTTTTGCAAGCTAGTCTATATCGAAAATTAAGAGGTTACTCAACTTACGAAAATTCTCATACGACAGAATTCAACTTCAGAAGTGATGTAATGTATTGTATTGTAATGTATTCTTATATTTCCGAGCATGCGTGGTCTTGCTCCTCCCATTTTTTTCAGAAGAAAACTGTACTGATTAAATGAAAATCGCATATTCCGGTATTGTACAAGAAACATTTTCGTGTAGGCCCTTTGTATAATTTCAGATGAACTATCGTGATCGTCTCTCAAAAGCTGTATACTAACAATCAGATTATCGTATAATTGCTTTGAAAGCAGTATTTTTCATCCAATTTTCTGATCGTGTGTACTAGGCTTAAGGAGCATGCTTATAGCAGGGGAAAGCAGAGTGATAGAGAGATGAA
This sequence comes from Aquarana catesbeiana, assembly GCF_042186555.1. Taxonomy (NCBI): domain Eukaryota; kingdom Metazoa; phylum Chordata; class Amphibia; order Anura; family Ranidae; genus Aquarana; species Aquarana catesbeiana. The sequence continues at coordinate 195,270,953 of NC_133326.1, forward strand.
CTCATCAGTGTATTGCTTCTTCTTTATGAAACAAGGAAAAGGAAAAAAAGAGCATATATCACATAGTGCAGTAAAGCTGAGGAAGGTTTCATGTAAATTCAAAGCAATAAAATAATGCACTCACAAAAGTATGAGAGGGGGTGTGGAGTATGGCAGATAGCTGTGTCCATAACAGAGTCCGTGTGAGAGAAAATTGACTCCCCGCCTTGCCCATCGGCCAGAGAAATCCGTGGGCTGCTCGAGGAACCGACACTGCAGGCAGAGATGGACGGAGCCGCCACGAGGTCCACGATCTGTAACAGAAAGCCTCCTGCTGTGCTCCCCTGTGAACAGGAACACCTTTCAAAGTGATCTGCTTCTTTGTTGACCTGTCACAAAAACTAACTACCTGATAAAATTAGAACCAACCCAAGGCGCAGGTCTACTACAACACCTGCAGCAATCACAGAAAGAAAACTAGTGAAAAAAGAATGCAGGACTGACAGGAGCCGCTAATCCCAGGACGGACATAATATAACACAATCCTGTGTACAGGCGTCCAATCACAGGGCCTGTCGTTTCAGCCAATCCGGTGACGGGTAACAGACCCAAGCACCTGATTGGCGGAAAGGCGGTTCTGTGTTAGGAAAGCAAATATTCATTCGCTGTTCTAACACACCTTTTTTGACGCATATTAGAGCCTGTGGCTCTAATCAGGTGCTTAAAAAACACCCCCCGCCCCTGTAATTCAGGCGCCCGGAGCCCAAAAAGGGGCCAGGCGCCTGAATAGGGGGTGGCAGCGGCGGCCATGGATAGATTCGTGCTATGCATGAATCTATCCATTGGTCATAGAGGGGGTGGCTGGAGAGAGGGAGCTGCGCTTGTGCGCCCTTATGGACACACCGCCACTGGACTGTAGGTTTGTTCTTAAGTCAAATTTGTTTGTAAGTCGGGACAGTACATTTTTAAGTGTAACTCCAGCCTGTGCAGTGATGTGGGATGTTCGGGGCACTTCTGCGCGTTCAGACGTGTTATTTGGGGCTCTTGTGGAGCACTGCAGTGTGGGATGTGTCTAGCGCTGCAAGATGGCTGCTCGGTGGTATCTGGGACCAGTGTGGAGCGCAAGCGGCTGGCAGTGATGTCACGCCACCTCCCTTCGTAAGTAGGAGTCATTTGCAACTCGAATGTTCGGAACTTGGGGACTGCCTGTATTAAAAATGCTTAGGAAACTTTTTTCAAAAAGGAAATTATATTGTATCTGGGGTTTTATAATATAAAAAAAACAGTATTGAAGACTATAAACAATATAGTGGGTCCTTAAACAGACACAGTATGTACAATAAAATAAAATAAAATAATTCCAAACCATCAGGGAATGGAATACATAAATGAGATAAAAAGAGACACCTATGTGTGTAAACAGATTATGGGTGGTCTCAAACGACCAACAATTTAATCAAAGCACAATAGCTACAAGTAAGTATGAATTAATAAATAAAACTTAATAACATTTTGAAACAGTATAATTTCATCACCAAAATGACAGAGTGGGAAAGGATAACTGCCAGAATATGCAGGGAAGGCCACAGAACAACTAATAAATTTGTACCGCCTATACAATATACCCTGTAAATTGTCTAAATAAAAATAAAAAAGGTAGAGAAACAGGATACTGTATATACTGGATACCCTGTAAATTATCCTACTTTCTTTTTTATATATTTACTGTATACTTTATTTTACATACGTTTAAGTATGTTCACAATATCTTATACATGTACAGTATATACAGTATTCTGTTTTTCCTTGTCAAAAGAAGTTTATTGAGTATACAATGTTATAAAGATACAATGTTATAAAGATACATAAAGTAAGTTTACAAGGATCTATAAAGTAAGCTCATTGTTTTACAGTAGGGTTTATATAGGTAAATATCATGAAATTTCAAATATTAAACATTGGGTTCACGTAAACCTAAATTAAAGATATATATCATTTCCTTAGTTACTTTTGTAGGTATTTAAATGATTTATACCTACTATACATATTGTTTACAAGTAGAGTGTATATAGGTCAAATAAATTCTGATAATGAGCTTTAATCGTAAGGTGGAGAAAAGGAAAGAGAAAGAAGAAAAAGGGTTGAAAGGTAGAGGTATGGTCCACAAGGTTGTCCCGCTCGTCAGTTTATTATTCTTTTTAGTTCTCTTTGAAGCCTTAGAATGGGTGTCTCTGTAAGTCATTTAATCTGTTACCATGGCAACAGGACAGAGTCATTGAAGTTTGACAGGAACTGTTGTTTTATCCAAGGATGCCAAAGTTTTTCAAATTTTGGAATTTGATTTTGATCGATGGCTACCATCTTAGCATGGGACATTGTATTATTCATTCTGTGAATTGTTTCTGCTAGTACCAATGTAGGAGATTTCCATGCCTTAGCCACTGTTTGTTTTGCAGCCGTTATTAGTTGGATCATAAGTTTGAATTGAGAGAGTGTTAACCATTCCGGTTTTAGATTAAGTAAAGTTAAATATGGATCTGGTTGTATTATTTTTTTAAATATTTTAGATGCAATCACGAAGACTTCCTTCCAGAAGGTTTGGATTACTGGGCACGTCCACCATATGTGTAAATATGTGCCTATTTCTGGGCATCCTCGAAAACAAAGAGCTGAGGTATTAGGTGAATATTTTGCCACTCTAGCGGGTACAAGGTACCAGCGAGTTAGGACTTTATAATTTGTCTCCAGTGCTAAGATGTTGGGTGAAGATGACTTAGATGTGAGCCATATGTTAGACCAGTCCGTGTCTTCTAAAGTTCGTCCCAGGTCCTCCTCCCACCTCTGAACGTAAGAGGGTCTATTAAGATTTGCTACTCCATATAATTGATTATAAAGTGATGAAATTGTACCTTTAGCAAATGGATCTTTTGTACAGATTGATTCAAAAATGGATAATTGGGATAATGGTGTATCCCCCTTTAGGAATGGTGTATAGAAATTTTTGATTTGGAGATATCTAAATATCTCAGAGTTTGGTAGATCATATTTTTCTTTAAGCGATGGGAATGAAAGGAATGATTTAGATGCTATGAAGTCATTTAGTGTCTGAATGCCTGATGTTGTCCAAGCTTTAAAAGAATTTGGGTAGATCCATGCCGGATAAAAGGTCGGATTTCTGATAAAAGAAAGGAGAGGATTGTGTGGAGATTGCAACTGATATTTGGTTTTTAGTTTATCCCAGAGAGATAAGAAGTGTTTAGTTATGGGATTATGAATTTTAAAGCGGTCTTTAGGATCAAGCCATAATAAATTTGATATTAATAGAGGGTCATTTTCTAAAGCCTCTATAAATACCCATAATGGGATTTCCTGTTTTGCATAGTATTTGGACAGACTGGCCAAATGTGCTGCTCTGTAGTAGTTAGTAAAATTAGGGTATCCCAGTCCTCCTTTATTTTTGGGAAGATGTAGTGTGTGTATAGGTATACGTGGTTTAGAAGAGCCCCATATAAACGAAGTTGCTCTTTTTTGTACTATTCTCAAAAAATAGGAAGGAATTGGAATAGGGAGGACTCTGAATAGATAAAGCAATTTGGGTAGAATTGTCATTTTGATTGTATTAATCTTCCCTATCCAGGATAAAGGAAGTTGCGACCATTGTTTTATTAGATTTGTGATCTGTCTTAATACAGGAGGATAATTGGTTGAGAATAAGTCAGAATGAGATGCTGTTAAATGAATTCCAAGATATGGGATTGATTTTTCTGCCCATCTGAATGGGAGTGCAGCCCTAGCCGGGATCAATTCCATGTTTGTGAGTGAAATATTAAGCACTAGGCATTTCTTAGGATTAATCATAAGGCCGGATAGGGCTGCAAATCCATCAAGAGCTGGTATTAAGTTAGGACCAGAGACCTGTGGTGATGATAGAAAAAGTAATATATCGTCTGCAAATATACATAATTTGTGTGTAATACCTCCTACTTCAATGCCAGTTATAGTTTGGTTTGTTCTGATGCATTGGGCCATGGGTTCGAGTATAAGGGCAAATAATAAGGGAGATAATGGGCAACCCTGTCGGGTACCTCTTTCGATATTAAAGGCTTCAGATTTGTATCCAGCATATTTTATATAGGCTTTGGGTTTATTATATAATGCTTTGATCCATGTTAAAAAGTGGGGTCCAAAACCCCATTTTTGTAATGAATATTGCATATATTGCCAGGATACTGTGTCAAATGCCCTCTTAATATCGAGAGATAGAAAACATAAAGGGATTTTCCTTTTTTTAGCAATATGTGCCAATAACACTGCCCTGCGTATATTATCGCCTGCCTGTCTATTTGGCATGAAGCCTACTTGATCTCTATGTATTAATTTTCCTATAATGCTATTGAGGCGTTTTGCTATTATTTTTGCTAATAATTTAATATCGAGGTTTAACAGAGAGATAGGCCGATAATTCACACAGGAAGTATCATCAGAAAGGGGTTTTGGGATCATACAAACAATTGCCATTAGTGTTTCTTGCCGAAAAGAATGTCCATCTAGAAGTTTGTTAAAAGTTTCAGTGAGAATGGGAGAGAGTATTTCTGAGAATGTTTTATAGTATAAAGCCGAGTAGCCGTCTGGGCCTGGTCATTTGTTAAGTTTTAGGTCTTTTATGGCGTTAGCAACTTCATCTATAGTTATAGGCTCATCCAAACTGGTTTTTTGATTCTGAGATAACTCAGATAAGGTTATTTTTGAAAAGAAGGATTCAGCCTCTGTAGGATTAAATTCATTGTTTGTCTTGTATAAAGTTGCGAGATGTGAGTGAAATTTATGGACTATTTTAACTGGATTACAAGTGTAAACATTTTTTGATAATTTCAAACGTATTGGTTTGAAAGATTTGTTAGTTGAATTTAATGCCCGAGCCAAATATGTACCTGGTTTGTTTGTATTCATGTAGAAATTGTGTTTGGAGCGTTTGAGGGATTTATCAACTGACTCAGTGAGAAATAGATCGTATTCCAATCTAGATTTTTCCAGATGAGATTTTTTACTCTGAGATGGATTATCTTGAAATGATATGTAGGCTGCATTAAAATTGAGTTCTAGTTTTTTTGCTAGATTTTTGCGTTCCCGTTTAAATAGTGCCATTTGTCTTTGTATTGTACCACGCAAGACAGGCTTATGAGCTTCCCACAGTGTTATTGGGGAGATGTCTGTTGTATTATTAATTGATATGTATTCCTTTAAAGCTTGTTCAATGGCCATCTGATGTAGTGGGTGTTTGAGCATTATGTCCGGTAAGTACCACGTTGGGTCATGCGCTTTTGGTATGGCTGAGGCTATAGTAGTGTATACTGCATTATGGTCAGACCACGGAATCGGAATTATATCTGATGCAATAATTTCTGGTATCATTCCTATTGTTAGAAAAATATGATCTATTCTGGTGAAGGTTTGATGAGGGTGCGAGAAATAAGTGAATTTCTTTTTCATTGGGTTACTTTCTCTCCACGAATCTACCAGATTGTATTTGGAAAGAAGTTGACAAAAAGGTAATCTAGAGGTTATTTTGGATGGTGTAAAAGGTGATTTATCTAGAAATGGGAGGAGGACCTGGTTCGAATCCCCACACATTATCACTGTTCCTATTTTGTGTGTATTAATCACTTGTAATATATGTGAGAGGAATGGTGTAGGTTGTTTGTTAGGAGCATAGTAGGAAATCACCGTGATTGCAGTATCCATTATATAACCCATGAGTATCAGGTATCTACCTTCTGGGTCTTTAATTTCTGATGATAAGGTGAATGGTGTGGATCGGTGAAATGCAATTAGAGTTCCCCTTTGCTTGGTACAGGCAGAAGCCGTGTAAATTTGTTGATAAAAAGGAGAAATATATTTTGGAGTAGAATCTTTGGTGAAGTGTGTTTCTTGGAGGCATACTATGTGAGCCTTCTTGTTATGGAAAGTACGGAAGGCTTTGGTCCTTTTTTGAGGGACATTTATTCCCTGAACATTCAGGGAAAGTATATTCAGTGGTGTCATGGCAATAGATCAAATAGTTTTGACTTACTTTTTGTTATGCAGAGCTGACTGCGCAGATCAACCTGTGTGGACTGAAGAGATGAATAGATAGAAAAGAAACCAGTGAATTCTGGAGTAAAGAGTAAACAAAAAACATATGAGATTAGATGATACATTGTATAAATTATTTTTTGCAAGTAATCACAATTTACCCGTGAAAGAGAATAAATATCTCTCTCAGGGGAATAAGTGCCTTCGTCACACTCCCACATAATATGGTTGGGAGAATGAGGAGGGCTAATGGGGGTACACGGATCTTCCGCTTACAGGAGAGAAGTGCTATGTCAAAAGACATCAAAATGATGTTTCATTAATTGGAGTGCAGAATATAGTTTTTGTTGAAATTATTTATTCCAGGGTGGTTGTACATGGTTAGTCTTGCCCTAGGCTAAATAATTCAGTTAGAAAGGTACTGTTAATAACTTTGGTATTGATGAAGATAGTTTGAATTATTTTGGGATTTTAACCCTTTTAGAGTAAACAATTACATATTTTATTCATATGTAACTGTTTAGATATGTTAACTCATAAAATTGAGGTTGTATTGCTTCAGATTAGAATAAACAAAAACATAATTCTAGGAACTAGTTAGGTAATAATATATTTGTTTTAAGAAAAGAAAGAAAAAGCTTCCATTACTTCTGGGTTATTGAACATATTTGTCCTAAAAAGTAATAAATCTATTGTTATTACCTGATAATATATAACTGAACAAGAATTTCCTTATTTCACTTATATATTCTAAAGCTATATGAATCAGAAGTAATAAGAAATATAACTGGAATGTAACATGATCCCACACAGTGTGTGACTATCAGAATGCAGTTACATTCAGTTATAAATATAGGTTTTTTTATAGAGAACCATCTCTTAGTATAATAAATGAAGACATATCAGGAATTAGGATGTCAGTCCATTGAATCTTCTTGGTCCATGGATGATGTGGCATAACGGCCTCTTTTGTGAGAATAATGATTCCCATTTTGTTCTGAAATTTTCTGGGTGCTGCCTGAAGGTGAAGATGATGCCATTCTTCTGCGTGTGGGAGTGTTGCTGCTTGTGGGTTCTGTCAGATTTAATTTTAAAAGAGTTTGTTGTAGTTCATCTGCTGATCTGCTTCTGTAAATTGTACCTTGGTAGTTAAATCTGACTGAAAAGGGGAAGCCCCATTGATACATAATGTTGTGGCGTTGCAGTTCCATTAGTTGGGGTTTCATGGATCGTCTTTTAGTAACAGTAAGTTGGGATAGGTCAGCAAAAATTTGATAATCGTGTCCTTGAAAATTAAGTTCCTTTTTTTCTCTTGCAGCAATTAGTATTTGTTCTTTCGTTCTGTAATAATGAAATTTTGTGATTATATCACGTGGGGGTCCATCTTTCTTTTTGGCTGTGAGGGCTCTGTGTACTCTGTCCAGTTCTAAACGTTCAATAGGGATATCTGGCTTTAGTTCTTGTAATAGAGCAGTAATAGTAGATTGCAGGTCTGTCACAGTTTCAGGTATTCCCCTTATGCGCAAGTTTGAACGTCTGGCTCTATTTTCGTAATCTTCGAGCTTAGTTTGAAGTATTAAATTCTCTTTTTTTAATTGTTCCAATTCTGTTATATTTTCTTGGGTTGTAATTTCAATTTCATCCATTTTTATTTCTAAGGCTGCGGTGCGGTTTCCCAGCTCTCTTATTTCTTTGGTTAGGCTTTTTGTTATTTGGTCTGAGGTTTGTTTTAAAGCCTTATGAAGCATCTTTTCAAATTGTAATAATATTACTGGGGATGCTGAGGAGTCTTGTGGAGAAGTTTGTGAGAGGATTTGTTCTGTATCTGACTCAAATGGAGAGTCTTGCTATGACATTTTCTGTCTGTGAGAGCGCCCTGATGCTGTATCTTGTGAGGTGACTGGAGCTGCTTCAGCTGCAGTGAGTGCCTGTGAGCTCTTTGTGAGGTGATTTTTATTTCTGCCACGGTTTCCTCCCAGTACCATATTTCCTGCCCAAACTTTCACAGTTTGTTCCCTGGGGCAAAAAGGTTCAAATGGATACCTTTTGAGCCTGCAGGCTCCGCTTTGTCCTTCTCTTCTCTCCTCAGCAGTGTGGAGCTCTAACAATGCATGTCTGCTCCGCTAGGCTCCGCCTCCTGCCCCTTCAGTATTCTGTTTTTCAACCTTTTCTATTTATTTTTATTTGTTACTGTATATACTGTACATGTATAAGATATTGTGAACATACTTAAACGTATGTAAAATAAAGTATACAGTAAATATATAAAAAAGAAAGTAGGTGTAATATTTGCTATGGGAAATAAAAGGTGGTATTAGACAGCATGCAATGATGGGGGCGATACATGTACAGTTGACAATATAGTTCTCATGATGAAGTGACAAGGGGCTGGGGGTATTGAGGGTACTATGTCTGCAGCCCTGACCATTACATTCACAGCTGTGAGGCACACGGCTGATTTACTCCAATCAACACACCTGCTGTGGGTGAGCGCAGTGTATTGCAACGGTTTTCCCAGTTGCTCTCATTGCATTGCTGCTTCTTTTTTCACTGTCCAATCACAGTCACAGATCTGTAAGTGAATATGAGGCCCCATTCACATTTAAGCTTTTTGCAGCTTCAAGCTTAAAACGCTCAAACAAAATCCTATAACAACAAAATTAAACTGCGCTTGTGGTATGATAAATCAAAATTAAATATTATCGCAATAAAAGAATCGTAAATAAATCAAATTATACTGGATTTGATTTTATGCTGAATTTAGTTTTGGAACATGTAAGTGCAATACTTCTAATAAAGTTAACGCGCAAGAGGTTTTACACTATTGTCACTTATCTCTTCCTTGAGGTATACCATCGGTTATGACAGCCTGAGGCAAGAGGATTGTCGCTACATCCATGGATGGTCTAGAGTGGTTGTTATCTTTGTCTCTTTGCTGGATAAAGTAGTGGATGAGACACATGAGCCTGCTTTGATCCCCCCATAATAGGAGGTCTATGCTCTCTGGTAAGAGCATATCCATATATGTGGTGGTGGTGAATTCACAAGGTGGCGGAAATCTGTCTGACTTTGGAATACAAGATTCATTTCACTTGTTTCATTTTCTTGGGACTCTACGTTTGTGTTATGAAATTGACACTTTCATAACACCGGATCACGTACCTAGTATGCGATCTGACATTTCCAGATCTTGGGCGCGCACACGTGCTGCCAGCGGCACGCTCCCGATTATACACAACGGGAGCTGATCTGCAGGGACTGCAGACTCGATGTCCGCTGGCACCCGCTGATCATTTGGTACAGTGGCAGAATGACGGCCTGCCTATAAAAAATTACTATAAACAGGGGAATTGGCGCTGTCCGGCTATATGTGCATTAAATAATAATTCATACAAGTGCAAGAGAAAGGAAACATACGTGTAAAATAAAAATAAATTGATATAAATAAATAATAAATAAATAGACAAAATAAGGCTATTAATATTCGTGTGACAAATGTGTTGCGGGGCTATTAAAGTGCAAACAACACTCCCAGCAGGTGTTATTATAATAAAGTGCAACGTGCTCCTATAAATATGTATATGTGCCAATGTCTCAATATATATCAAATACCTAAATATGTATAAGAATGTGCCCAAACATAAAAAACTCTAAAATAAACAATTATGGCAATAAAACAGTTTTGGCAATAAGGAACAAACAGTTATAGCAATAAAAAATCCCCAGCATGTGTGCATAAATCAGTCCAACAAAACAATTCGTGAAAGGTGAAAAAGGTGTGTAAAAAACACAAAATCTGTAAAAAGCAGTAAGTGTCCAAAATCAAGGTCCTAAAGTGTATCCTTTTAGTGAAGAAAACGTGGTATCAACTTTGACTGGTGTTGCCCCCATCCTTCACTGCACCCCCACTCGCTTGCACTCACCGGACTGCCTAACCCCTGCAGGGGTAAGAGGCATGTGTAGAAAATCCTGCAATGGCGAGTCCAGGAAGCAATCCTCCGTCCAGGGGTATTTATCCTTCTCTGATGTTTTTAGTATCCCCAATATTAAACATCTATATATAATAGGGAAAAAAAGAACTACCACCATATGTCTTTAAATGGCAAAATGTTTGCTTCCTGGACTCGCCATCGCAGGATTTTCTACACATGCCTCTTACCCCTGCAGGGGTTAGGCAGTCCGGTGAGTGCAAGCACGAGTGGGGGTGAAGTGAAGGACGGGAACAACACCAGTCAAAGCTGATACCACGTTTTCTTCACTAAAAGGATACACTTTAGGACCTTGATTTTGGACACTTACTGCTTTTTACAGATTTTGTGTTTTTTACACACCTTTTTCACCTTTCACGAATTGTTTTGTTGGACTGATTTATGCACACATGCTGGGGATTTTTTATTGCTATAACTGTTTGTTCCTTATTGCCAAAACTGTTTTATTGCCATAATTGTTTATTTTAGAGTTTTTTACGTTTGGGCACATTCTTATACATATTTAGGTATTTGATATATATTGAGACATATATTTATAGGAGCACGTTGCACTTTATTATAATAACACCTGCTGGGAGTGTTGTTTGCACTTTAATAGCCCCCGCAACACATTTGTCACACGAATATTAATAGCCTTATTTTGTCTATTTATTTATTATTTATTTATATCAATTTATTTTTATTTTACACATATGTTTCCTTTCTCTTGCACTTGTATGAATTATTATTTAATGCACATATAGCCGGACAGCGCCAATTCCCCTGTTTATAGTAATTTTTTGTATATTGGATCTCACCTAGGTGATTTTCATTTTTAGGGGGGCAGCAGTCCTTCCTTGTCCCTATCCTCCTAAGCGCGGAATTACCGTCACCTATGACGGCCTGCCTATGTAAACAAGGCAGATCGCCATTCTGTCAGTAGGGAAGGCATGGATCCTGTGTTCCTGCAAAGCAGAGACATGAATCCATGCCTTCCCCTAGTCAAAGCACCTCCCACAATACATTAAACACTGGTCGGGGCACACAGTTAACCCTTTGATTGCCCCTGATGTTAACCCCTTCCCAGCCAGTGTCATTAGTACAGTGACAGTGCATATCTTTTTAGCACTGATCACTGTATTAGTGTCACTGGTCCCCAAAAAGTGTCAAAAGTGTCAGTTAGTGTCTGTCTGTCCGCCGTTGTATCGCAGTCCCGCTATAAATCGGTGATCACTGTCATTACGAGTAAAAATAAATAAATAAAAATACCCCATAGTTTGTAGACGCTATAACTTTTGCGCAAACCAATTAATATAGGCTTATTGGGATTTTTTTTTACCAAAAATATGTAGCAAAATACATATTGGCCTAAATTGATGAAAAGATTAGGTCTTTTTTAAAGCAAATTTCTATTGGATATGTTTTATAGCAAAAAGTAAAAAAATATTGTTTTTCTTTTTCAGAATTGCCTGTCTTTTTTTGGTTATAGCGCAAAAATTAAAACCACAGAGGTGATCACATACCACCAAATGAAAACTCTATTTGTGGGGGAAAAAAAGACATACATTTTATTTGGGTCCAGCGTCGCATGGCCGCACAATTGTCAGTTGAAGTAACACAGTGCTGTATCGCAAAAAATGGCCTGGTCATGAAGGGGTGTAATCCGTCTGCAGCTAAGGTGGTTAAATGATGGGTGATCGCATATGAGTACCTGTAGCTTGACATCTAACACTCAAAAGCTACTTGAGCTTCTTTTGAGAATTGGGCATTTTTGGCCCCATAGACATAGCCGCAGCAGCTGTCAGCCTATCATAAAGTTCGATAGGCTGCCGGCAGCGGAGCTGGACAGTGCATCAGTCCCCTCCACCCACAACTAAACCCAGTGTACATGGGGTCTAAAGCCTTCAGCTGGCCCAGAGCAACTCTTCTCACCAAACACTGCTGGGAACAGAAAGGCCAAACAACGTATCAATCAATGACTAACAAAAAACTAAAGCTGGAACATTCCTAAGAAAATTCTTATCAATACATTCGATCACTTAATAAATGGCATTTGAAAATACTTCCAAATTTTGTTTGCTTTTATCATTCAGTTTAGGAACAAACTGACTTTCCCAAAGGAAAATTACACTCACTGTTATAAAAATGTTCCATCCCGCTCCTTTGAATTTTCTCCTTACTGCAGCTGAAAACACACATTGATTTGACCTCACTAATGATTAGAAAATAAAATGAAGGCTGGTTCACACTACAAAAACGCACTCCAAATCCGTTCCGGATGCGTGTCTGCATGCATGTTTTTAACCACTTAAGGACCAAGCCTCTTTCTGAGATTTGTTGTTTACAAGTTAAAAACAGTTTTTATTTGCTAGAAAATTACTTAGAACCCCCAAACATTATAAATTACTTTTTTCTCTACCACCCTAGAGAATAAAATGGCGGTTGTTGCAATACTTTCTGTCACATCGTATTTGCCCAACGGTCTTACAAGCGCACTTTTTTAAATTAAAAAATAAGACAACGGTAAAGTTAGCCAATTTTTTTTTTTTATATTGTAAAAGATAATGTTAAGTCGAGTAAATTTATACCCAACATGTCACACTTCAAAATTGCACCCGCTCGTGGAACGGCGACAAACTTTTACACCTTAAAAATCTCCATAGGCGACGTTTAAAAAATTCTGCAGGTTGCATACAGAGGAGTTCTAGGGCTAGAATTATTGCTCTATCGATCGCGGTAATACCTCACATGTGTGGTTTGAACGCCGTTTTCATATGAGGCACTACTCACGTATGCGTTCGCTTCTGCACGCAAACTCGGAGGGACCAGGAGCGTTTAACCACTTCAATACCAGACACTTAGACACCTTCCCGCCCAGGCCAATTTTCAGCTTTCAGCGCTGTCGCAATTTGAATGACAATTGCGCGGTTATGCTACACTGTACTCAAACAATTTTTTTATCATTTTGTTCCCACAAATAGAGCTTTCTTTTGGTGGTATTTGATCAGCTCTGTGGTTTTTATTTTTTGCGTAACAAATAAAAAAAGACCGAAAATTTTGAAAAAAAAAATTCTTGTTTCTGTTAAAAATTTTTGTAAATAAGTACGTTTTCTTCTTCAATGACAGTTACTGATATGGCTGCACTGACGGGTACTGATACGGCGGCACTGATGGGCACCGATGAGGTGGCACCAATGAGGTGGCACTGACGGGCACTGATGATGGGCACTGATAGACGGCATTGATGAGCACTGATAGGTGGCACTGATGGGCACTGATAGGTGGCACTGGTATGCAGCACTGAATGGCACTCATAGGTGGCACCGATGGGCACTCATAGGTGGCACTGATGGGCACTCGTAGGTGGCATTGATGGGTACTTATGGGTTGCACTGATGGGTACTTATGGGTGACACTGATAGGTGGCATGGATGAGCACTGATGGGCACTGATAGGTGGGCACTAATGGGCACTGACAGGTGGCACCGATGGACACTGATGGGTGGCACTGATGACACTGATTGGTGGCACTGATGCCCCTAAGGGTGGCTTTGCTGGGCATCACTGCAATATAATGGTGCCAATCAGTGTCCATTTGTGGGCACTGATTGGCACAGATTGGACACTGACTGGGCACATTGGGCACATGTGGATGGCCATGGGGTACATACCTGGCCATCCACATGTTGCCCCCTTCCCTGGTGATCCTAGTGTCGATCCCTGGTGGTCCAGTGTGGTCATTTGAGGGGGGGCTGCGCTGATAAACAATCAGCGCAGACCCTCCCTGTCAGGATAGCCACCGATCGGCTCTCCTCTACTCGCGTCTGTCAGAGGAAAAGCCGATCAACGGCTCTTCCTATTGACATCGTGATCAGCAGTGATTGGACACGGCTGATCACGTGGTAAAGAGCCTCCGCCGGAGGTTCTTTACCAAGATCGGTGAAGCGGTGTGTCAGACTGACACACCGCTCCACCGATCGCCGCGATTCGTGCCCCCGCGGGTGCGTGGCGGCATGTTATCCTGCTGGACATCATATGACGCCCAGTCAGGATAACTGAACCACCGCCCGGCCGTTATCTGCTATGGGCCGGGCGGGAAGTGGTTAAAAAAAATTTTTTTTCTTATTTATTTTACTTTTTATTTTTTATTTTTTGTTCTTAAAATAAATTGTGTCACTTTTATTCCTATTACAAGAAATGTAAACATCCCTTGTAATAGAAAAAAAGCATGAAAGGACCTCGTAGCCTCCCTGGCGGTTTTCCCGAGTGTGGCTCGGGGTTAAAATTCAGTCCCATTAGCGGTAACCCCGAGCCACACTCGGGATCGCATTGCAGGATCCTGGGGCGGCGTTACTTACCTTGTCCCCGGGATCCTGCGATGTCCCCCGCAATGTCTGAGGGCTCCGTCCTCCTCCGAAGCCTCTCCGTGCCAGGCTCCGTTCCCTGCGAGCGGCGCGACGCACGGGGGCGGAGCCTGGCGGCAAATTAAAAAAAAAGTAAAAATCATAACACATACAGTACTGTAATCTTACAGATTACAGTACTGTATGAAATGATTTCACATCCCTTTTGTCCCCAGTGCTTTGGCCCATGCCCTGCATGCAGTTTTATATGATATACACTGTTCTTTCTGCCTGGAAACTGGAGATTGTCCATAGCAACCAAAAAGTGTCCCTTTACGTCAAAAGTGGCTTTAGACCAGCTAGAAAACAGCGATAGTAAATTAGAACACTTGCAGAATTGAGCGATAGTGAATTTTTTTTTTTTTTTAATTATTTATTTTTATTTATTATATTATAATTTATGTTTTTGTGTTTCAAACTTTATCATACCCGGGATATCTACTAGACTCTGGTTTGGACAGATTTAAGTGTGTTATTGTTAAGATTTACAGACCTACAATATAAAACGCCAAATTTCCATGGAAAATAATTGTACCGCTTTCAGCACCTAAAATCCGAAATAATCATACCGCCAGGGAGGTTAAATATAAGATCTGGAGTCAAAAAGACCTCAGATCTCATATTTACACTAAAATGCAATAAAAAAAAAATGTCAAAAATAAATAAATAAAATGGTCCTTTAAGAGCTATGGGCGGAAGAGACGTTTTGACGTCGCTTCCGCCCTGCAATGTCATGGAGACGGGTGGGGGCCATCTTCCCCTCACTCGTCTCCATGCCTAGCAGGAAGAACGATCCGACTGCCTCCGCCGCTACCGATGGCTCCGGTAAGTGGTGGAGGGCACCGGAGCGCGGCGGGAGGGGGAGCCCCTCTCCCAATGACGATAAAAGTGATCTTGCAGCGAATTCGCTGCAGAGACCACTTTTAAAAGCGGACCGCCCGCTGAAGAAGATGATACTGGGGTTATGGTAGCTAGCTCCTGCCATAACAATGATATTCCTATACCATTGAAAATCATATACAGGCGGTCCCCTAATTACAAACATCCTACTCACAAACGACTCCTACTTGCAAAAGGAGGGAGACAGCAAGAAGTAAGAGGAAATCTACCCCTAAGAAGGGAAATTCTCTCCTGTAAGAGTCATTATGGGAAAAAGGTACCTCCACTGATGCTTTATGACCAAGGCTTGTTTCCACAACAACCCAACATTTTCAAAATCCAATTGTCATTGGGACAGAAAGTGAGGTGAAATCTTCTGAACAGGGGCACAGACAGGAAAACAAACATTACAGGGGTGTTAACCCTTCCCTATACTATCCAAAAAGCTTAAAAATAGTTTTTTTGGCTGGAGCTACACTTAAAAAATGTACCTGTTCCGACTTACATACAAATTCAACTTAAAGCGGAATTCCAACGACATCTAATAATTATTATTTTTTTAACATTTCTTTAGGTCATAACATTAACATATAACACTCACGTGTTTTGCAAATTTCATCCCCCGATGTCCGCTTTATTCGAAAAAATTAACTTATATTATGGTGTCCTGGCCATGTGAAGCCCACAAGCATAATGTTCCGGGATACGGTGCAGCTGAGTGACCAGCATGCTCATTCTCGTGCACATGCAGTGCGACAGGCTCACAGCGCCGTAAACTTCTCACGTTGCCATCACAATGAGCCTCAGCATCGGAGGTGCCCGTCCTGTTGTGCCCGTCCTTTTGTGATGGTAATGAAGATAATCAAAACACTAACATTTTAAAAATGGCGCCGAAATCCGCCTTTTTCCGCGTCACTTCCGGTTTTGAAGTAACGCAGTTCTAGCCCTCTGACTCATGGGAAATGATGACACACATCTCCCAGGAGCAGTAGCAAGCAGAGGCGCCGAGGGACCACATAGCAACAGGGATTAAAAGGCAAGTAAAAAATAATAATTTTCTCCAAATGTAATATTTTATTATATTTGCTGCACAGCAATTAAATTTTTTTTTTTTATGGGTGGAACTCCGCTTTAAGAACAAACTTACAGACCCTATCTTGTTTTTAACCCGGGGACCGCTTGTAACCTACTTTTCATGTATTTTTGATGCAGTAAAAAAACGCATTGGACTCCATGTGGTGTGAACTGGCCCTAAATGTTCTGAAAATGAAAATTTTCTAACAAAATTTTAGTAGTGTAGGACCAGCTTTATGCTTACTGGGAATTTGTTTGTTGCAGCTGTAGTGAATTGGGGTTGACAGTCCGGGTTTTGAATCATGTGTCCGGGTTTCAGGCGGACTGAAACCCGGACACATTATTTAGCTTGAGCTGTGGCTCGCCAAGTAACCAAGATAATCACACACATCCGGGAGCTGTGGGTGGCTGTCTGGGGGCAGGTTCAGCACTACTGGGGGGCAGGGCGATGATATCAGTAAGAGCAATTTGGCCACACCCACTGTTTGCTGCGGTACCCTATGCGCACCGCATTACTACTCTCCTTGAGGCACCCAAAGGTGTCCCAGGCCGCTAAAGTGTTCGGGTTTGGCTTGGAAAAAAAGGTGGCAACCCTAGTAGTGAACTGCCTTTTCCATGCATACCTCTATTACTAGCTGTCAATTCATGAGCTGTGTGCCATTTTCTACTTTGCAGTGTCTGGTATACATTCATGAACACTCTTCCGATTCTAGGCAGTTGAAAACATATGCATTTTGAAGATTATACAGGAAGTCCCCTTTGTGATAATAACTACATTGTAGCAGATAAAGCTGTGGTGGGCAGCTTCCTAAATACAGGGGGCTGCAAATGTGGCCCCTGACACATTAGGGCCACATATTATGTATAGCTTTCAACACTTACTCCTTTAAAAACAAAGTAGATATGTAAAAAATGTATTCTGCACTTTTAATATTGGCTGTCCTGTATTGCTTGCATTGCTTTGCTATAGTCATGTTACCTCGTTATCAGAAATAAGATCAAGATTAACGGCTCGCCAGAACTGTACAAAAGAGAGTACACACAAGGACATCACTTACCCAGATACTCCAGGATGATTTAAGTGCTCTCCACACATCACTGCATTTTGCAATATTGTTAACAGGTGCTTGGCATTAACATTTTCCTCAAAATAAAATATCCACAGTGTAAACGTTCATTTTTATTCATTTGAATAAAGTAGTAAATAAGTATGTTTTTATTGAGTTGGATCTGTAAGCGTTACTACACAGCGTATGCTCGCATGAGGGCCATGTTCATACCTCCCAACTTTTTTTGAGATGGGAATGAAGTACACCTATCAGCAAAAGTATGCAGGCATAGGACACACCCCTTGTCACGCCCCCTTAAAGGAGAATTGTACAAAAAATAAAGGATTGGTTCAACCCACAAGTACTTTTTTTTACCACTACTATTCCGTTATATTGACTTTAGGAATTTACAAATGCAGCAGTTTAGAAATTGAAAGGTTTTGCTCTAAAAAACACTTTTTGATAGATAAAAAGTGCATTTTATATACATCTATATAGATCAGACCAAAATGAAGGACAAATGAGGAGGAATGATAGACAGAGGGACATTGCTCCAAATCAGGGGCAGTCCCTCAAAATCAGAGACAGTTGGGAGCTATGCATGTTTACCTGCACAGGGAAGCACAGGTGTCCTGTGCATCCCTGTGTAGGTAGTCCCATTGATGTCATTTAGGATGTAGTTGCTTCATGGACACAGCCTCTGCTCCCAATCTGACATCTGTGTGGGTGTGCATACACAGCCCTGAACTCACATTTCTGTGTTCATGTACCCACAGATATCAGATTGGGATCGCAGGCTGTGTCCATGCAGCCATTGCATCCCAAATGACATTAACTACTTGCTACCAATGTAGGGTTACCACCTGTATGGGATTCACCCGGACAGTCCGGGTTCTGAATCATCTGCCCGCTTTTCAGTCTCTCTTTAACCCGGACAGACCATTCAGGCAGGGGGAGCTCCATTAGCATATTTGTCACTGTGGAGACAGCAGCAGTGTCACTGCTTCTCCATAAATACACTGTGCTGGTGTGTTTGTTAGAATCTAAAGCTCATTCCTGTCTTCCCCCCCTCCAGGCTCCTGCAGGGTCTCTCTTATCAGTGACTTAACTCTCCCCCCCCCCCCAATCACTAGTGCAGTGTGCGTAGAGAACCCGGGAGGCGGAGCTGAGGAGGAGATCATGTCGGGAGGAGTAGATAATGTGGGGCTGGCACTGCTCAGACTACATGCAGGGAAGAGGTGAG
This sequence comes from Aquarana catesbeiana, assembly GCF_042186555.1. Lineage (NCBI taxonomy): Eukaryota > Metazoa > Chordata > Amphibia > Anura > Ranidae > Aquarana > Aquarana catesbeiana. The sequence continues at coordinate 195,289,620 of NC_133326.1, forward strand.
CTAAGAGTTTTTGTCTGAGTCTCGAAGAGAGGAAAGCTGACAGGATTTATTTTGCAGGAGTTGCTGTGAAAGGTTAAGGTGACAGGAGGATCGGTCTGAAATATCTTCCAAGCCTCACACCTCTGTCTATACAAACATCCCCCATCCTCAGTCCAGATAATGTGCAGTAATTTATGACCATTCATTAACCTTGTGTGTATGTGGAAAGTGTAAACTTCTGATCGTACAGAGCTTGGATAACACAGGGATATATGAATGGTCATACATTACCTTCGCATAATCTGTACATACAGATTGCTAGGAGATGGCAGTTTTTATTGTTGTACTGTTGTAAACATTAGTGGATAAGTACAATAGCTTTTGTTTTTATATACATCACTATTTCTCAGCCCCCAACTCCCCCAGGTGCATCACCCCCCCAGACCACTTCATTAATCCAGCTGGCATCATCCCCTCCACACTCCTCTCCTTTACATGCTACCCCCACCATCCCCTCCGCACTCCTCTCCTATACATACTGCCCCCACCATCTGCACTCCTCTCCTATAAATACTACCCCCACTATCCCCTCCGCACTCCTCTCCTGTACATACTACCCCCACCATCCCCTCCACACTCCTCTTCTATACATACTACCCCCGCCATCCCCTCTGCACTCCTCTCCTATACATACTACCCCTATCATACCCTCCACACTCCTCTCTTGTACATACTGCCCCCATCATACCCACCACACTCCTTCTGCCACTCTACATGTTGCAGAGCTTGGTGCCTCTAAGCTTTGGCCTGCCACATTAATGTTGGCTCCCATGAGACATCTTTAAACCTGGGGGACCCATGATCTTCAATTGCCCGGAGACCCCGTGAGTTATCAGTCCATCCCTGGTCCAGACTATGGCTACCCAGCAGGGTTGCTCACTGCAATTGTAAGCCAAGAGTGTCAACTCTGTTGACTCTGATGTAAAGGGGGACTCTTGTGATTAACTTCATATGATTAGAAATGTTATTTAGTCACAAAATATATGTATAGTGAATACTACATAAATACATAAAAATTGCTGTGCATTGTACAGAGGTAATAAATTTAAGGTACTACTGAAAAAAAAAAAAAATGACATGCGCTGCTAATGTGTTCGGGTTTGGCTTGAAGAAAAGGTGTCAAAATTACTCAGAACCCCCCCCCCAAAAAATTATATATATATATATATATATATATATATATATATATATATATATATATATATATATATATATATATATATATATATATATATATATAATGTGTTTTTTTTTTTTTTTTTTTTAGCAGAGACCCTAGGGAATAAAATGGGGGTCATTGCAAACTTTTTATCTCGCGCGGTTTTCGCGCAGTCATTTTTCAAACATGCATATAAAAAAAAAAACAGTAAAATTAGCCCAATTTTTTTTTACATATTATGAAAGATGATGTTACGCTGAGTAAATTGATACCTAACATGTCACGCTTTGAAATTGCGCACACTCGTGGAATGGCACCAAACTTTGCTATTTAAAAATCTCCATAGGCGAAGCTTTAAAATTTTTTACAGGTTACCTGTTTAGAGTCACAGAGGAGGTCTAGTGCTAGAATTATTGCTCTCACTCTAACATTTGCGGCGATACCTCACAGGTGGTTTGAACGTCCTTTACATATGTGGGCACGACCTACTTATGCGTTCACTTCTGTGCTCGAATATGTGGGAACGGGGGCATTTTAAATTTTTTTAATTTTTTTTATTGTTTATTTTACCTTTTTTTTTTCTATTTATTTATATTTAGAATATTTTATTCTATTTTTTTTCTAATTACACTTTCTTTTTACTTTTCTTTTTTTGATCACTTTTATTCCTATTACAAGGAATGTAAGCATCCCTTGTAATAGGAATAGTACGTGACAGGTCCTGTTTACAGCAAGATCTGGGGTCAATAAGTCCTTACATCTCGCCTCTAGGTTGGGAAGCCTGAAAAAAAAAAAACTATCCTGGCTTCCCAGCCGAGGCGGCAGCATTTTTTTAAATGCAGAAGCCAGGCATGACGTCATAACATCGTGCCTGGCCTCCGAAAGATCATAGAGTTGTTCAGGGGTCATCTGGCCAACCGGATTCTCTATGGTCAACTTCCAACATGGAACAGTACAGGTACAGGTGAGCTTGGAGAAACACCGGAGGGCAGCAAGAGGGGGGATGTCCCCTCCCACTGCCTGTAAGAACGATCCAGGGGCTGAACAGCCGCTATGATTGTTCTTACAGTGTAGGGAATCGCCGGCTCGAAAAGAAGATATCTGAATGATGCCTGTAGCTGCAGGCATCATTCAGATATCCCCACTCAAAGTTGACTACATGATATGAGGTCGTTTGGAGGGAAGTGGTTAATGGGACTGCCTACACAGGGATGCACAGGTCCTGTGCATCCCCATGCAGGTAAACACAGCCCTCGCACAGGAAGTTGTATGTCAGATTAGAAACTACTAGGGAGGGACTAAAGCACAGAATAGATGACTTTGAGTTCCAGTGCCACATCACAGTTCCTGCTGGTGAGAAGCTCTGTTCCAGGCTGGTCGGACAACAATAGAGGATCTCCCTGAGACTTTGCTTTTTATCCTCACCCCACATATGTGTACAATCAGAACTGATTTTTTTTTCCCCCGCTTGTTCATAGTAGCAGCAAAAAAAAAATGCTGTTCCTCTGGAAAGCGATCCATGCTCAGATCACTTTTCAGAGGCATTTGACAGCCGGTAAAGAAGCCTATATGTTGACCGCCTGTATTAACCCCCTAAATGCATCATCACCATGCTGCAACTGCGTGCAATGCACACAGTTGTGGAATGGTTATAGTGCAGCCCCATTCACCTAGGGGTATACTTTAAGGGTGTCCTGACTGGAAAAAGATTGAGAAACACTGAAGCTGCAAAATGCCTGTGGGAGAGAGGGGATTGGTGGGGGGATGGAGAAATCAGTTCCTTTTCACATGCAGCCACCCACTTGCGACTGGGCCCTGGCCTTCCGCCATGGGGCTCGGAGGAAAGGGCCCTGTTCGGGGGGCCCTTTCATGGTTTCTTGCATCAGAGCCCTGAAGGTTCTAGTTACGCCAGTGCTGGTATGCATCTTTCTACTGATGGTTAATGTTATAGGCTGGTTGCAGTAGTTCTTCTCCCAATTACTTTCTTTAGATTACTGGTTAATTTCCCAGGAAGGGAATCCCCTTTGTTCAGAGAGGCCTGCCCTGGGTGGAAGTACTGCCAATTGTATTATTAAATCCACTCTTCTACTTAACAATGATTCTGGTTCTTATTTACCTACAAGTTTAGCGCAATATCCTGTTTAAGGAAGATCATTTCTCACGACCCCCTCCCAAAAGAAAAAAGCTACACATACAAAAGACAGGCAGCTGGCAGGACAATGAAGGATGCATCTCCACTAAACTACACTGCATCTAGGTTGTATCTGTGACAAGAAGATTTCTCTTTGGGATCTCTAAACATTAAGAGAATGGAGGATAGCATTTATTTTCCAAAACCACAGCATGCAGCACTTTCAGAAGCTGATTGCTCTTCACCACAATATTCTGGGAAGGACATAAATACCCATTTATTTTTAGGCTGAGCTTATCCAGACTGCATTTATATTTAAAAAAGTGCTGCATGTAAAATGACAACGTAACGTGGTCCTGTCAGTCTGCAATGTGATCTGTGCTTTGGTCCGCCTTGGATGTTCAATCATTGATTTGAACGCCTGTGCATCCTGAATGGGTTGAAGATGGTCCTTCACATGGGTGTGTGGATCAGCATGCCTGTGTGAATGAGGCCTCGCCTATCAGAGGCCTTTTATCTGAAATTATTGGTCACAGCCCATTTTATTAGATGTCACTGAAAGGTTAGTTTAGGTAATTGCTGTAATTTTCATGGGTGGTGTCAGGAAGGTTATTATTCATTTTCCTTCTCATTTTGCATATATTAATATGATAGAAAAATAAATAAAATTACAACCTCTGAAAAAAAAAAAAAGATAAAATGCAGAAGTAAAATGTGCTTCACCATGTTTTGGGGCCCAATTAAAACTACACTATATTGTCAAAATTATTGGGACACCTGCCTTTACACACACATGCACTTTAATGGCATCCCAGTCTTAGTCCATAGGGTTCAATATTGAGTTGGCCCACCCTTTGCAGCTATAACAGCTTCAACTCTTCTGGGAAGGCTGTCCACAAGGTTTAGGAGTGTATCAATGGGAATGTTTGATCATTCTTCCTGAAAGCAGAGACTGCGAGCAAGGACTTCTCATCTCATCCAATATCAGTACCTCATAAATGTGCTTCTGGAAGAATGGTCAAACATTCCCATAGACACACTCCTAAACTTTGTGAACAGCCTGCAAAGGGTGGGCCAACTCAATATTGAACCCTATGGACTAAGACTGGGATGCCAATAAAAAAGAAAAAAATGATTACCGCTCAAGGTAGGTGTGTTGAGGTAACACCCTCCTCAAGGTGGAAGTTGCAGGTGCAGGTTCAGCATGCAATAATGAGGAAAGAAAATCTGGACAGCCGCACTCCAATTCAAATGCTTTTATTGTAAAAAGTAACAAAAGTTCATGACAGCAGCAGGGTACAGGATGAATAACTGACGCGTTTCACACTCTCAATAGCACTATTGAAAACATGTGTGAAAGATGTCAGTATTCATCCTGTACCCTGCTGCCGTCATGGACTTTTGTTACTTTTTACAATAAAGGCATTTGAATTGGAGTACGGCTGTCCAGATTTTCTTTCCTCATCATGGGATGCCATTAAAGTTCATGTGCGTGTAAAGGCAGGTGTCCCAATACTTTTGACAATATAGTGTATGTGTTATAGTAATGCACCATACATATGTTAAACCCGCCATAGACAGATCAAAATTCATCTGGTTTAGCAGGAACTGGACGAATTTTGTTCTGGCTTTGGGCATGCTGGTAGCCTGTCATTTTATTTTTTTTCGCCCGATCACTGATAGCTCCTTTAGCAGCCAGTAGTGATCCTTGTATTCTGCCGGTGGGGAAGGCTCCCCACTGGCAGAACACAATAGCGCTGCAAGAGAGATTCCCCCATCAACACTGACTACTGTATGGGAATCAAGCAACTTTCCTTTCCAGTGGTTGAAGGAAAGAAAATTGATTGATATATGGGCTGCCTTGGTGTCATTCCCTTTCTTTTTAATTCATGTAATTTTTATTCAAAATTTTTTTCATCATTACATCCACATTCAACCCAACATTCTAACATTTAACATATCCAAAAAACACTACAATCTATTTTTCTTGTGATATTATCCAATTTTAAATATCCCACTATATTTTCTAAAAAATAGAGAAAGAACAGTCCCCGGATAAAGGACAATTATTCAACATGAATTTAAATTTTAACCATATATTGCACTTTACCCTTATCTGTCAATCCAACATTCCCATATTTTTTTTGTACATTTTGGCATTTCCCCTTTTTTTATACACAAATTTTTCCTTCTTCATTACATTTTTAACCTCGTTTTCCCATTCAGCCTAAGTTGGTGGGTTTGTTGCCAACCACCTCCTTGCTATTAATTTCCATGCTAAGAAGAGACATCTAATTATTGCTATTCCTCTACTCCATATGTTATTATCTTCTTTCATATAGCCTAATATACATGTCTTTGGTTCCAGTTCAAGAGGTACCCCAAATACTGCCTTTTTTTTACCAATAACTTCTCTCCAATATCTGTATAATTTTGGGCACCTCCACATCATATAGATTAAGTCTCCCGTCGGATCCCCAATCGTGGGCATTTAGTGTCCGACCTCCACCCATATATCAGATTTATATAGATCAAAATCCACCCATATATCGATCAAAATACAATTGTATTGATGAACAAAGTATCTCAGTGCTGCCGATCAAATGCAAGATGAATCATTTTCCACCCTGACCCAATCCACCCAGTTTGATCAAATCTAATCAAAGTTGAGTCTAAATGGATCGGAAGGGAAGTTATGGCTATTTTTTTTTTTTTGAATATTTTGATTAAATTGCACACCGAATGGATAAAAAAATTGAAATGAGTATGGCCACCATTACAGAAGAAGTATCACCAGCAGTTTGATATTCTTGTTGAATCCTGCAGGGGACCCCATGCATGAAGCACTTGGTCCTGTTCAAATCTGTGATTGCGAGCTAGCGTGGTGGACAGTGTGTGTAGTGTCTTTGTAGGCTTTGCTCCGATAATTAGCACATCTCCTATTTAGCAGGGTGTTGTCAGGTGGTGAACTGGAAACTGCAGCTGGGAAAACTGAAGAGGGGGGTGGAACTGTGACACAGGGAAGGGCTGCGTGTTTTGTGACTGTCTATATCAAGGCCTGGTTCACACTTGAGCGTTTTGCCATGCATGGCAATTGCCGTCAGTAATCAGTTGACACCGTCCTAATCAGTGTACCTTCCTAATCAGTGCGACGCACTGCGCCCTGATTTCAAAAAGTAGTTTCTGTACTACTTTTTGCAATTTTGGGCTGTGATTTACAGTGACATCTGTGCAGAAACCTGCACAGATGTTTCTGAAATCACGGCCGAAATTGGGGCTGACATGCGGGAGTGAATGCGACTTCAGCTGAACTCACACGGCTTCATTCCTGCAGCTCAGAGTGACCCTGGGCTAAAAGTCTTGTTATTTATTTCAACCCAGGCCTGTTAATTGAAATGTTCACACATTCTGACATATATATATATTTAAAGTAGCCACATGAAAAAAGAAATGTACAAGTTTCAGTATGTGTCAATGCATTAGACTAATTAGTTTGAGAGTACTAGTTCAGAAAGTAAAGTATAATTATTCATTTTTTTTACCTCTACGTGCCTAAGGGCAAACAAATCTTAATGCCTAAGCACCATTTTGCAACTTTGACATGTGTTAGTAAAACTGTACATATCATCACAGCAGCAGCTACTTTGTGTATCCAGGTAGATTATACTGTGTTTTTTTCAGGACAAATTGGGCTTTCATTCGATGGTAAATGGTAATGGATATCTCCAGATTTGTTTTTCTATTATTATTATTAAAGGAAAACTGGCCCCAAATAGTAAAAAAAAACCTTCCATTAAATAAAAACCCAAAATAAATTCTCCTGCTCCTGACAATCCCAGTGATACCACATATGTGTATGTTAGTTGTTGTTTGTACCCAGTGGGCCCATGGTCCCAGGTGGCATTTTAAGAGGGGCGGCAGTTGTACCCGTACCAGCTGTCTCCGGAGATCTGCCTGTGGGACTGCTGTGAAAGGCTGCATCCAATGAGTGGGCAGCTCCTGCTGCCTGTAAGACCCCTTTCACACTGGAGGCATTTTTTTAGGTGCTACATCGCTAAAAATAGCGTCTGCATAGCGACTGAAAAAAATCCTCAGCTGAAAACCCAGTGTGAAAGCCCGAGTGCTTTCACACTGGGGCGCTGCGCTGGCAGGGCGTCACAAAAAGTCCTGCCAGCAGATTCTTTACAGCGGTGGAGGAGCGGTGAATACACTGCTCCTCCACCACGCCTGCCCATTGAAATCAATGGGTAGTGTCGCTTCAGCGGCGTTTTGCGGGCGGATTTAACTCTTTTTTTGGCTGCTAAAGCGGGTTAAAACCGCCCTGCTATCGGCCAAATAGGCCGCTAAAATGACGGTAAAGCGGCATTAAACACAGCGCCGCTTTACTGCCGACGGCCAGGCGCTTTCAGTGTGAAAGGGCTCTGAGACAGTTTCACACTGAGCAGATCGTTCTGCTTGTAAGATCCGCTCAGTGTGTGACACTGTCACGCAGGGCAGGACTTAGGGTGGTGGGGGCCCCTGGGCTTGAGTCACTTTCGGGCCCTACCTTCTATACATTACTTTAAATACTAATACGTGGCACTGATGACACGTGAAACTGATGACAGATGGCACTAATATGTGGCACTGATGACAGATGGCACTAATACGTGGCACTGATGACAGATGGCACTAATACGTGGCACTGATGACAGATGGCACTAATACATGGCACTGATGACAGATGGCACTAATACGTGGCACTGATGACACGTGACACTGATGACAGATGACACTAATATGTGGCACTGATGACACATGGCACTGATGACAGATGGCACTAATACGTGGCACTGATAACAGATGGCATGTGACACTGACAGGTGGCACTGATGACAGATGGCACTGATACGTGGCACTGATGACATGTGACACTGACAGGTGGCACTGGGGACAGGTGGCACTGGGGGCAGGTGACACTGATAGGTGGCACTGGGGGCAGGTGGCACTGATAGGTGGCACTGGGGACAGATGGCTCTGGGGACAGATGGCGATGGGGACATTTGGCACTGATAGGTGGCACTGGGGACAGATGGCACTATGTTGTGTAGTATAACTGTAACTAGTGTGAGTGTTCACTCACCGCTGCAGCACAGAAGCTCTCCCTCCTCACAAGCTGTCTCTGTGTGAGGAGGGAGAGCCGGCAATGAGAGATGATGTCATATGTTTACATATGACATCACCTCTCATTGGACACTCCGATCGAGTGCTAAATGGCCGTTGTGATTGGCCATTTAGCACAATCTGTGATTGGCTGTGTCCAAGGGACACGGCCAACACAGAACTTCCACGATGTGCGCCCGTGTCGCCGTGCAGAGGGGAAGTAAACAGGAGGATGTCCAGGGACACCCTCTCGGCAATTGGCGTTTGCGCTGTAGCCATCTTTCGGCTATAGCGCAAGCGCGAAGTGGTAAAAACGTAAACGGGCGGGGGCCCGCGGGGCCCCCTATTGGCCAGGGCCCATGGGCTTGAGCCCAGTCAAGCCCAATGGTAATACTGGCCCTGCTGTCATGTAATGTAACCGATTGCAGAGAGAGACCAGCTGTCAAAATTGAATGTTGATGTCAGGGGTAGGTGGGACACCAGCCAATGGGATGGGATCTGGGCGGGCTGCTACATGTATGTGGCCCTGCTCTCTTTCTTAAGCAGCCCAATCATTCGCTGGTGTTTGATAGCTGCTGGGTCCTGCCCACCCCGGGTCCCGCCCACCCCCGACATCACCGCTGAATTTTGACAACTGATCTCTCTCTGCAAGAAGTTACATTATATGTCAGTTTCACACACTGAGCGGCTCTGGCAAGCGTCAATATCGGCCCAGTGTGAAACTCCCTCTCCTCTGCCAATGCCAATCAGTGCCACCTGCCAGTGCCAATCAGTGCCACCTGTCAGTGCCAATCAGTGCCACCTATCAGTGCCAATCAGTGCCACTTGTCAGTGCCACCTGTCAGTGTCAATCAGTGCCACCTGCCATTGCCAATCAGTGCCACCTGTCAGTGTCAATCAGTGCCACCTGTCAGTGCCAATCAGTGCTTTCTATTAGTGCCAATCTGTGCCACCTATCAGTTCCAATCATTGCTGCCTGTCAGTGCTGCCAATCAGTGCCAATTAGTGCACTGAGTGCAGGGATGGGGCGATAAACCCAGCAGCCAGGCACATTGTCCACCAGGAGGGGGGTTCTGGTGGGGCACAACTGAAATATGTTGGTGTTTAATAATTGCACGTGCCAATCTTTAGTATAATAGGTAATCACCACACTCCTATTTACAATAAACTACTGGAAGTAAAATTAAAAAAGTGTCAGTAAAAGGCCTGCCGCTAAGCACTGTTATGTGTTCCCACACCATGGGAAAAAAATTGCAGCACTAACTTACTGATCAATAACTTAACAATAATGGTGGAATCCTCTAATGTATGGAAATCTCAATAGGCTTCAATATTACTACAATACCGGTCTCTGATACGCAACTTCACATATAATACACATCAGACATACTGTATAAAATAAAACTTAGCAGGGATGGTGGAAACCCCTCCTATAGATATTGGCTATAAAAAATGTCTTTATCAGTTTAGACCAATATGTATTCTGCTACATATTTTTGGTTAAAAAAAAAACCGCAACAAGCGTATGTTGATTGCTTTGCGAAAAAGTTATAGCGTCTACAAAATAAGCAATAGATTTATGGCATTTTTAATCTGATTTTCTGATAAATTAAATTTTAGTTATCATTATATGAAATAATGAATGTGGGGGCCTTTTGGTGGGCGTGATTTTTTTTTTTTTTTTTTTGGGGGGGGGGGGGGGCAGCATTTCATTCTTGGGCCCAGGCAGCACAATGTCTTGGTCCGGCCCCGTTTGTACCAGTAATACAACCCAAAAAACAATAGTGTGCATTTTGCTTTTTTTTCCCTACCTAAAACACACACACTGGTACTTATTTAAAAAAAAAAAATCTTGTCCAAAAAAAAAAAAAAAGTACTGACCCTGGCTTTGACCCAAACACTAACCCTGGCACTGACCTATTTCAAACCTTGATCTAAGTATTTTTATTTATTTATTTTTTATTATTGTTATTGTTTTTTACACACACTTTTTTTTTCTGCAAAGAGAGAGAGAGAGATACGATGTATCTCTCTCCTCCATTCACAGAGAGAGAAAACACAGGGGTGGGCTTCAAAGTGACTGATCACTATGATAGCCAATCAGAGTTTCTAACAGTAATCAGGTGACCCGGAATAAGGAGTTCCCTGTCCTGATCATTAGTACGGGGCCCGGAGCTCTCAGTGAGACTCCATTCTCTGTGCTGGGAGTGCGTCGTGCAGCGCACTCCCAGCACAAAGGGAGATAAGCAAATATGCAGCCCCCATGAAAAAAAGCCCAGTCTAGTTGGGTTGTATATTTGCGTACGCTCTGTGTGAAGGGGTTAAGCAGAACTGAAGGCTACAGCTGACCATACACTAGTCGATTTTCAAGTGAATGTTAATGCGAATAATCCCACAAAAATTGTCAGTACATTCGATGAATGAATGAACTTTCCTGAATTCAAATCGCATTTGCTGTTGGAAATTCAATGCAATTCATGCAAGAATTTTTTTCTATCCTACACCTTTGAGTTTTCTCAACATTCAGAAAAGAATTTGCCCTCACTAACGATTAAAAAAATCAAATGAACATCCTTAGGCCTTGTTTACACTTGCATTACCATCCAAAGAGTGATCTCTTAAAGTGATACTAAAATCTTAGTTTTTTTAAATTTAACCGCTTGCCGACCGGCTCACGACGATATACGTCGGCAGAAGGGCACATACAGGCATATTAATGTACCTGTACGTTGCCCTTTAAGAAGCGGTTTGCGTGCGCGCACCGCGAGCTCCATGAGTGTGATTGTGGTTCCGATGTCCGCGGGGATACCCGCGATCATCTCACGGAGACGAAGAACGGGGAAATGCTGATGTAAACAAGCATTTCCCCGTTCTGCCTAGTGACACTGATCACAGCTCCCTGTGATCGGGAGCGATGATCAGTGCCATGTCACACATAGCCCCTCCCCCCCCCACAGTTAGAATCACTCCCTAGGACACATTTAACTCCTACAGCGCCACCTAGTGGTTAACCCTTTCACTGCCAGTCACATTTACACAGTAATCAATGCATTTTTGATCGCACTGATCGCTGTATAAATGTGAATGGTCACAAAATAGCGCCAAAAGTGTCCAATCTGTCTGCCATAATGTCGCAGTCACGATAAAAATTGCTGATCGCCGCCATTGCTAGTAAAAAAAAATTATTAATAAAAATGCCATAAAATGATCTCCTATTTTGTAGACGCTATAACTTTTGCGCAAACCAATCAATAAACACTTATTGTGATTTTTTTTACCAAACATATGTAGAAGAATATGTATCGGCCTAAACTGAGGAAAAAAATTTTTTTTTTATATATTTTTTGGGGATATTTATTATAGCAAAAAGTAAAAAAGAATGTGTTTTTTTTCAAAATTCTCGCTATTTTTTTGTTTATAGTGCAAAAAATAAAAACCGCAGAGGTGATCAAATACCACCAAAAGAAAGCTCTATTTGTGGGGAAAAAAGGACGTTAATTTTGTTTGGGAGCCACGTTGCACGAACATGCAATTGTCATTTAAAGCGACAGAGTGCCGAATCGCAAAAAGTGTTCTGGTCTTTTGCCAGCCAAATGGTCCGGGGCTTAAGTGGCTAAAAATAACAAAAATGTCATACTTACCTGCTCTGTGCAGTGGTTTTGCACAGAGCAGCCCAGATCCTCCTCTTCTCAGGTCCCTCGCCGGCCCTCCTGGCCCCTCCCTCCTTCTGAGTCCCCCACAGCAAGCAGCTTGCTATGGGCGCACTTGAGCCGAGCAGCCGCTCTGCGTGTCCGCCCCCTCTCTCTCTCCTCCTTGGCTCACTGACTTTTATTGACAAGAGTGGCAGCCAATGGCACCGCGTTGCTGTCTTAGCCAATTGAATTTTATGGCCAGCTTAAAGTATAACTAAAGGCATCTTTTTTTCATTCTGGATAGCGTTGAGAGGGATTAGCACACTTGTAGAAATGTTATTTCTGTCTCTGCCCCTGTTAACCACTTGCTTACTGGGCACTTAAACCCCCCTCCTGCCCAGACCAATTTTCAGCTTTCAGCACTGACACACTTTGAATGACAATTGCGCGGTAATGAAACACTGTACCCAAATGAAATTTTTGTAATTTTTTTACCACAAATAGAGCTTTCTTTTGCTGGGATTTTTATTTTTTGCTAAACAAAAAAAACGAAAAATTTTGAAAAAAATCATGTTTAATAGTTTGTTATGATTATGTTTGTTTGCAAATTTTCCTCCTTCATTGATGTACGCTGATGAGGCGGCACTGGTGGGCACTGATAGGCTGCACTGGTGGGCACTGATAGGCTGCACTGATGGGCACTGATAGGCACAGTTACGGCTGCACTGATAGGCACAGATAAGGTGGCACTGATGGGGACAGATAAGGCGGTACTGATAGGCACAGATAAGGTGGCACTGATGGGGACAGATAAGGCGGTACTGATGGGCACAGATAAGGCGGCACTGATGGCCACTGATGAAATGGCACTGATGGGCCCTGATGGGTGACACGGATGGGTGGCACTGATGGGTGGCACTGATAGGTACCACTGATAGATGGCACTGATAGGTGGCGCTGATAGGTGGCACTGATGGGCACTGGTAGGTGACAATGATGGGCACTGATAGGTGGCACTGATGTGCAGCACTGTTGTTGAGGCACTGATTGTGGGCACTGATGGGTGGCACTGTGGGCACTGATGGGTGGCACTGGTAGGTAGCACTGTTGTAGATGGGCACTGATGATCTGGTGGTAGCTTGCCGTGATCAGGACTGATGTCCCTCTCACAGCCGCCGGTGATCTGCTTTTTTTTCTCCTCACGCTGTCAGCGCGAGGAGAAAAAATAGCCGATTACCGGCTTTGTTGGCTCATTGGCTAACAGCTGATCACGTGGTAAGGGGCCGGGATCGACCCCTTACTCCGATCTGTGATCCAGCAAGTCTCATAGACTCGCTGATCACAAAGTGCACCGCGCGCTCCCTGCAGTAGTCCCGGCAAAGCAGGTCTGCACTGTAGCCGTCATTCGGCTATAGTGCGGATCTGAACTGGTTAAGGAGATTCAGCCTATTTGTCACATTTACTCTTATCACCAAAAATGAAAGAAAATCCCACATTTTGGGTTGTCACCAGAACAGGAATAGAGTGGACATTAGTTCTGGTAACAAACAGGATTCCCCTCACTTCAGAGGGATTTCCCCTCACTTTCTGCTGTGGCTATGGGACAGGAAGTAAAGGAAAATCTCCCCAATAGGACACTGATGGCAAAAAAAAAAATTATAGGGGTTATAACTCTCCCTTACTCCAATGAAAATGAAAAATAAAAGTTTTTTGCCTTTAGTTATATTTTACAGATAGGTTCCCTTCATGTCACGAGTGACAAAACGCGTAGGGACAGGGCCTATTACATCATTGAACATATCCGGAAGTGAGGGAATTGGTTTATTTTTTGAACCGCAGATCTGAAATCCTCTTCAGGTGTTCTATACTGTGGTGCACCAGGTTATTTTGCACTGAGTGATTGTAATGTCATTACTTTTTTAATAAAAAGTGATTTTAATAAGCTGAAAGCACAGTAGTGGTTTATTTTTTTTTGAGTCACATGCTGGAGAGCCATCTGCAGGGAGGTGGTTGGATACTTTAGTTTGTCCAAGGAACCATATAAAACTGAGGCATAGTGACAAGTCCGGAGATGCCCAGGAGGTGCTCAACCCCCTGAAGGAGAAGGTGCTTATAGTGACAAGTAGTACATGGGATTTATAGCACTGGATTTATCCAATGCCACTTTTGTTGGACGTTGGACATGTTGGGCTATTTGACTTTGAAGCTGAACTCCAGGTTAACAGCTAAATACACAGATGATATACTTATATGGAGGCTGTTTTACCTGTTAAAGGATTTGTATTTCTGTCAATCCTGTTCGGAAAATGATGCAGTTCTATTACACAGCACAGCCATGTCTACCAGGGCAGAAGACTGATTTTTTTTTTTTTTATCTAAAATTCTCACTGTAATTTTTATATTGCTTCAGATGTTCTCTAAGCTCCGGTGAGAGCTATGATACCACCATTTGCAATCTCATAAAGGCATTAAAAAAGTGGCCAGACATCAGCATATTATAACAGATCTGGAAAACAGACTAAGGCCGGGTTCACACCTATGCGAATTAGATGCGGGTTTCCCTGCATCTAATTCGCATAGCAGGAGAATGTGACTGGCTCCCTATGGAGCTGGTTCACATATCTCCGTTGCGGCTGCGGAGCGCACTGCACAGAAACGCTGTGTGTTTCAGGGCCGAATTCAGGCATAGAAACAGGGAACAGGGATGCACATCACTCCTGTGCGTTCCGCAGCGGGTTCCAGTGTGAACCGAGCCCCAGGGCCCGTGTAGTTATAGGTGGCACCCCCCCAAAAAAAAAATAGTGAAGCATTTAATATCATAAATATGACAGAAGACTAAAACCAATGTTATTAAAATGTCCATGACATTTTTTTTATTGCTTTAAAAAAATAATAAATATCGAAATCAAATGTTATTAAAACCCCTATAAATCTTAAATGCTGACATTTTCCTCAGTCATTAAAACTCAAGCAAATAAATACCAAACAATCATACAAAACATAATTTAGTTACAACCCCCATCATTTTTATTTTGAAAAGAGGTGACAAATCACAAGACAGATGGAGGAAGGGAGGTAAGCGCACTGTGCTTTGAGATTCGAGTCTAACTGATGTGGAGCCGCTGGTCAGTTTTTATAGAGAAAGGCACAAGAAGTCCCAGCTTTGCGCCAACAGCACCAGCCAGGTAAGCCCTGACAGGGTTTACAGTGGAACTAAACCCTCCTAACCTTTACTTCCAAGGAAGTTTCCATCTTAGCCTTTGTTGATCTGCAGTTGACATGGTACTGCACATGTGATCATTTATGACACCAGCCATTTGATAACTTGACAGTTATTTATGTCAATGGCAGCTATTCCAATTAATGCGACTCAAGTCACAGCGACTTTTTAAAAAGGTTCCTGCCCTACTATGATGTGACTTTTATGCGAGTTAGAGTCCCATAGACTCTAATGTCACATGAAAGTTTCACTGCATCATCGCACTGGAAATGGCACAACAATGTGGCTGCAGCAGTGTGAAGCGAGGCTTAAAGTGGAACTAAACCCAATGATTTACTGGTTTCCCAAAACAGTTACATTCCAGGCATGCCGTGAATGATAACTGTCACATTTGCTTGTACGCTCAACTAAACTTGTAGGTGGGGTAGAATGGGGTAGTAACACACACAGTCCAAGTGCAATGAAGAAATATAAACCCAGCCTAACAGCCTAACTGGGAACACCCATAGGTCTAACAATGTGTAGAGAGCAGGTTTCAGACAAACTGACAGGGTCTGTTAGGAGGGGCAGAATGCGGCCTGGACATCTTGTGCCTAAGTGAGAAGATTTCCAGAGAAGTTGCAAGCCCCATGCTTTCCCTTCTCATCCTTCTCATCAGGAAGCTTTCCATGCCACTAGTTCTGTCCCTACCAGAGGGGATACTTATCCCTATTCTACCCACTCGTGAAATACACGCCAAGCCTGGGAACGGGGCCTTAAAAAGGCACTTTGTGACTCAAGATGGCTGCTAGAGTCACATGGGGCGGCAGCATCCAATTGGATAGCTTCCCCAGTGACCCAGGAAACCATAGAGGAACCACATTTCTCTTGACGTCCTCTCCATCTGCAATGCCGCTGCAGGCGAGTGTAACCTACAGTGGAGAAAGTAGACTGCACCTGGCTACAAACTGTCAAACAATCAAATGGCTGGAATCATAACTGATCCCCTATGCAGCAGCAACAGCACCATGGCAATTGCAGATCAACAGAGGCCAAATTGGCAGCCTCCTTGGCTCTAAAGGAGAGGAGGATTTCGTTTTGCTTTAAAGAGAAAGTACACCAAAAATAGGAGAAGGAAAAAACAAGATAGAAGAAGGAAAAACAGTATATGGGCTACCATGAGCCCGATAGTGGTGGGCACAAATAATTTTGCCCCTCTCTTTCCGGTCAGACTAGTGATTTGCAGTAAAACACACTTTTAACCATGCCTTAATGCAATGCATAGTAAAGCACTTTGTGTGGGGCATCTCAGTGCACAGTGTACTGAGCTGATAATATTCCTCCCGCCCATGGCCTCCTCCATGACTTTTCCATCAAAATCAATAATGCAACCATCAATCCCTCCCCTCATGCCAGGGTACTATGTGTGAGAAAATAAATTCGTGAAAAAACGGTGAAAAAGTATACTTCAATACGTATAATCACATACAATGGTATATATATATCCACAAATATGACTGAGGCTACCAATAAACATACGAACTACTTGTAGTAAAAAATAAATTGAAATATATACAGAAAATAGAAATGAAAAATAAATTAAAATATACAAGAATAATGAAAAAATCAAAAAATAAAATAAAATGTATGTATATAAAGGAGTGCCCTGAAAAACAATAAGTGATAAACAATCCAAATGGTATTATACTAATAATGTGTTCTAGAATCAAAATTGTGATCATGCAAAAAAGTGAAACAAAAAAATCTTTGTAAAATTTTAAAATCTAAAATTGTGATCACATACCAAGTTAAGCAATGGTAAAAAATAAAAAAAATTTTTTTGGGAAAATCTAAAAAACAGCAATGATAGTCCGTGCATATAAAATTTCAAAAAAGTGTCCATACATACAAAAAAATCAAAAGTGTGATGCATATATATAAAAAATAGTCCTGTGTATATAGAAATCCTTGTGCAGAAATCTGATGTGTCTCCAAGTGGTTCAGGATGTATTTGTTGGGATTGATGTGAACCGTCCTATATGGAACCCCCACTAGTGTCCCCACTCACCGGAACGACCAACCCCTGCAGGGGTAATAGGCATATAGACGTGAATCCAATGGTCCAAGCGATCGATGTCCCCTTCACCGACTTTTCTCCACTTATGTCACCAATGTGATCTTAATGGCATCCACCAGGATAAAATTCCATATACAGGGAGAAGAGAAGAGCCTCATAGCATAAATCCAAAGATTACTTTATTTGGCTTTTCAAACTTACATTAAAAAAGTTAAAACAAAAAACTAGCAGCTCTCTGCTGGCTGGCTCCACGCCAGAAGCCGCAGACAGTGAAGTGGTAGCAGCGTGCGTTCCACGGCCCGTCTACCAAAAACCGGAACCATTAACCATTCTCAGCTTGTGCTTACAAAGTAGTGCTGAAATCGTGTCTATATTATTCAGGTACGATTTGCATGCTACTTGAGGGTTTAACATTGAGGTCTATGGAGTACAAATCGTATGGAAGTTGGACCAAAGTAGTGCAGGGACTACTTTGAAGTCGGCACGACTTAAAGTCGTGCCAATATGAATGGTAGTCATTGAAAATCATGGAGAATGACTTGTCATACGATTTTGCAGTACAAAATCTTGGGACAAGTCGTATAAGTGTGAAAGGGGCCTTAATGAGATTTTTATATATAAATATATGTATATATATTTATACTTCTTATGCTCAGCGCACAGGTGACACACCACCAGAACAAGGCGGATTCAGCACGATCTCCGAGGCTAGCGCATCCACATCCCGCCCACTAAAACTTAATTGCAGTGCTAGAAGAAAGCAAGGAGGAGGCCTTGTTCCTGCAGTATTCCTAAGAGCTGGGAGCACCTGAAACTGCTGGGGGAGGAAGTAAGGGGGAGGAGATCCATCCCAGTAATGTGCACATCATCCAGGACAATTGGCAACTATGGGTGATTAGGGTGTGCCCAGGCACACCTGGCACACCCTGTGCACACACCTATGTGTCTTCTCTGCTTCTCTCAAGACCTCCTGCTCTCTAGCCCCCTTGTCTCCTCCTCCCATTCTCTTCTCTAGGACTTCCCCAGGGCTTCTCCCAACCTCTGTAACTCACTACTTCAATCAGTCCGGCTATCTTTTACTCTGGCTGCCTTTTAGATGATCCCTGAAAACTCATCTCTTCAGGGAAGCCTATCACGCTTCCAACTCATTTTTTAACACTTCCATCAGCTCATCCCCCACAGTTACTTGCCCCACACTATTAGATTGTAAGCTCTTATGAGCAGGGCCCTCTTAACTTGTATTTTATTGTATTGTAACTGTACTGTCTCCCTTTTTCCATTATGAAGTGCTGCGTAAACTGTAGGCACTATATAAATCCTGTATAATAATAATAATAATAATGAAAGTGGTGGGCAACGCAGTGAAATCGCAGTCCACAATAATGCAGGTGCTGTGCATTGGAAATGCAGGTTAGTGGGATATGTGACTGTGTATTAGGGCTACTGTAAGTTAGAGCTGCACGATTAATCGTTAAGAATCGTTATCGCAATTTTTTTCCCCGTTGCGATCTTGACAAAGTATTTCCCGATTCTTTCTATGCAGAGAATTCTCTCTGCTAAAGCCAACAGCTGTCAAAAGAAATGGGGGGAAAAAACGGGCAGTCTGCCAAGAATCACAACAGTCTTTAACAGTGAAACTTAAGTATAAACATTGTAACGATTTGTCCTTTAGATCAAAGGAATACACTTTGGTGTGTAAATGAGGGAAATTTAACCACTTAAACACTAAACCTTTTTTCTGACATTTGTTTGTTGGGCTTAGTGAACTATTCTAAGCCAGTGACACCAGAGGCAAAGAGACCAGAGGGAGGAGGCGGGGGCAACCCTTCTATCACAATTTGGATTAGCGGCAAGGATGGGAAGTGTCATTATAATGGGGTATTTTAATTATCCAGACATAGACTGGGTGGAAGGAACAGCGCATTCATCTAAAGCTCGCCAGTTCCTAAATGTCTTGCAGGACAATTTCGTAGGTCAGATGGTAGATGCACCAACTAGAAACGTTACTAGCGTTACTAGACTTGCTGATTACCAACAATACAGACCTGATCACGGATGTGGAAATATGGGGCAATTTAGGAAACAGCGATCACAGGTCAATTAGTTTCAGTATAAATCACACAAATAGGAAACATAAGGGGAATACAAAGACACTGAATTTCAAAAGAGCCAACTTCCCTAAACTACGATCCTTACTAGATGATACTAAATGGGATAAAACCTTAGGAACAAAGAACAACATACAGGGATATACAATGTAATACTGACATAAAATCACACACATAGGTTGGACTTGATAGACTTGTGTCTTTTTTCAACCTTGTCTACTATGTAACTGTGGGTCACACAAGTTAAGGGCCCAGTGAAAAGGTTTATGTTCAAAGGCTATGGTTTTACTAATAGGACTTATAATAAATAGGATGCCTACATTCGTCAGATGGTAATCTAGACACTTGATAACAGTGTTTTATTATTGGTAAGATTGTTCAGTTTGACGTCTTGGAAGGAGCATAAAAGCCCTGTGGCTAACAAGTTAAAAAGGTTGGGTTTACAAGATAGAGATCCTGAAATCACCTCCCTTCCTCACCACCTTATCCAGTCGGAAAATACCTTATGTTCATTGAAAAAATTACAAAGTGTTCTTTGAATAGCAGAAATGCTGAGCAAATGACATCCTGTGGTCACTGTGCAGAGGGGAAATGCTCGGCACAGAACCTGGAGAAGTTCTCAGTTATCATTTTAGTAGCACTGACTACTACAGTGATTGTCAGCTTTCCCTGCAGCCCCTCAGATATAAGATATTCCTATTAAATTGTGCCAAGCTGGACCAACGTAACTATACAATACAGATCATACTTAAATTTCACCCTTCATTTTATTTAGGTAAAGTAACCCCTTTACTCTACCTCTTGGCAGCCCTTTAACCTTGAACTAAACCCTTGTATCCTTTACAGCCAAGGAAGCTGCCATCTTAGCCTCTATTTGAATTGCAGTTGCCATGGTGCCGCAGTTGGAATCAGTTATGACACCAGACATTTAGTAGCTTGACAGTTTGGTTGAGAGCACAAGCAAATCTAACTTTAATGGCATGTTTGGGGAACAACAGTTAAAGCAGAGTTCCACCCAAAAGTGGAACTTCCGCTTATTTGCTTCCTCCCCCCCTCTGGTGCCACATTTGGCACCTTTCAGGGGGGAGGGGGAACAGGTACCTGTTTTTGACCGGTCCCTGTCCCTACTTCTGGGAGATGGCTCTGTCCCTCGGAAGTTCGCCCCCCCCCCATTCCTCCGATGCTGGGACAATTAGAGAGTGCAGTGCACTTCTCACATGCGCAGTAGGGAGCCGTCTGTAAAGCCGAAGGGCTTCACTGCTGGTTTCCCTTAGCGGAGATGGCGGCGGCAGCACCCGACAGCTGTTCTGAAGACATTGCTGACATTGTGGGCTCCCTGGACAGGTAAATGTCCATATATTAAAAGTCAGCAGCTACAGTATTTTTTTCCCCAGGCTGGAGCACCTCTTTAAGTAAGCTTTAATCCCGTGAGGTGCCAGGGCGTCTTTATCAAGTGATGACAATGATTGGCTTTCAAAGGGGTAGGAGCCTGTCCAACTGGCTCCCGATCAGCTTGGTCAGTGTGCTGAGAGCGCGTAGTGAGCACGCTTTTCAGCACATAACCTCAAGCTGCCATGGATGCACCCAGCAGCTGGGTGTTGAAGCTCACTTTTCCTGCAGACGCACATATGCATTATTAATATATTGTAAATATTTTATTATATCTTTTCATGTGACAACACTGAAGAAATGACACTTTGCTACAATGTAAAGTAGTGAGTGTACAGCTTGTATAACAGTGTAAATTGGCTGTCCCCTCAAAATAACTCAACACACAGCCATTAATGTCTAAACTGCTGGCAACAAAAGTGAGTACACCCCTAAGTGAAAATGTCAAAATTGGGCCCAACTAGCCAGCAGCACAGTGGTGTAGTGGGTAGCACTCTTGCCTAGCAGTAAGAAGGGTCACTGGTTTGAATCCCAACCACGACACTACCTGCTTGGAGTTTGCATGTTCTCCCTGTGCCTGCGTGGGTTTCCTCCGGGTACTCCGGTTTCCTCCCACACTACAAAGACATGCTGGTAGGTTAATTGAATCCTGTCTAAATTGGCCCAAGTATATGAATGTGAGTTAGGGACCTTAGATTGTAAGCTCCTTGAGGGTAGGGACTGATGTGAATGTACAATGTATATGTAAAGTGCTGCGTAAATTGACAACGCTATATAAGTACCTGAAATAAATAAAATTTTCCCTCCACGGTATCATGTGACTTGTTAGTGTTACAAGGTCGCAGGTGTGTTCAATTTGGTGTTATCGCTCTCACTCTCTCATACTGGTCACTAGAAGTTCAGCATGACACCTCATGGCAAAGAACTCTCTAAAGGATCTGAAAAAAGAATTGTTGCTCTAGATAAAGATGGCCTAGGCCAGTGATGGCAAACCTTGGCACCCCAGATGTTTTGGAACTACATTTCCCATGATACTCATGCACTCTGCAGTGTAGTTGAGCATCATGGGAAATGTAGTTTCAAAACATCTGGAGTGCCAAGGTTCGCCATCACTGGCCTAGGGCTATAAGAAGATTATCAAGACCCTGAAACTGAGCTTCAGCACGGTGGCCAAGACTATACAGTGGTTTAACAGGATAGGTTTCACTCAGAACAGGCCTCGCCATGGTTGACCAAAGAAGTTGAGTGCACATGCTCATCATCACATCCAGAGGTTGTCTTTGGGAAATAAATGTATGAGTGCTGCCAGCATTGCTGCTGAGGTTGAAGGGGTGGGGGGTCAGCCTGTCAGTGCTCAGACCATACACCACACACTGCATCAAATTGGTCTGCATGGCTGTCATCCCAGAAGGAAGCCTCTTCTAAAGATGATGCACAAGAAAGCCCGCAAACAGTTTGCTGAAGACAAGCAGACTAAGGACATGGATTACTGGAACCATGTCTTGTGCCCAAGCACACCTGGCACACCCCCTGCGCAGGCCTATGATCCAACCTGATATTGAATTGGTAGTTTATCAAAAACATTGTCAAAGATCGCACTAGTTTTATGTTGCACTCTTTTACTTCCATAATAAAAAATATTACAAAAAAGTTGCATTACTCAGATAGGTACATTATTTATATCAGTGATCATTAAAGCGGACCCCATCCAAAAGGGGAAGCTCCGCATGTCTGCCCCGCCACATTTGGCGAAACAGCGTTACAGCGCCTCTAAAATGAGTGGTGCTTTAACGCTAAAGGCGGGGGGGAGATCTGCTTTAACTTGTGATATGCCTCATACATAACTCCCAACTTTTTGAGATGGGAATGAGGGACACCTATCAGCAAAAGTAGGCAGGCATATGACACACCCCTTGCCACGCCACCTTAAAGGGGAATTGTACAAAAAACAAGATTGGTTAAACCCACAAGTCTTTTTTTATACCACTACTATTCATTTATATTGGCTTTTGGAATTAACAAATGCAACAATTTAGAAATCAGATGAAAGGTTTAGTGCTGGAAAACACTTTTTGATAGATAAAAAGTGCATTTTATATACATCTTTATAGATCAGACCAAAATGAGGGACAAATGAGGAGGAATCAGGAACAGTCCCCGAAATCTGGGACAGATGGGAGCTATGCTCATCAGCTCTCCTCATTGTTAGTGGATCTTGTGTGGCCCATGACCATTCCTCTTCTTCTGTATCACTGCATGTCTCCAGTACTCTGTGATCACACCATCACTGCAGGGGAAGGTCTCCTTGTCCCATGACGTCACCCTCCCGCTGTCACTCGCCCGTACGGGTGACAGATGACGGAGAAGGGACCTGTAGTGAGGTCAGGGGGCGTGTTGCGGTGACGCAGTACACTGAGAGAGGCGGTAGGGGGCGTTGTACGCCCGTCTCGGCGTAGCTCCTCCCCCTCTCTCCCGGCTCCTCTCCTCACACAAGCGATGTCCCGGGGTGAGCAGTGCTGGCGTCAGATGGCAGTTGTTGAGGCGGAGGACGAGTGAACATCTCCCCCAGCTCGGAGCCGGGACTCGGGCCGTCATGTCGGGCATGCAGGATGAAAGCTCGGTGCGGGTGGCTCTCCGGTAGGTGATGTTGTGGGTTGCAGGGGGTGGCTTTGTGCACCTGTACCCCTCTATAGGGGGCGCACACTGCACCTGAGGAGGCCCAGCCTGGCTTCCTGCTCGGGTCACGTGCCCCAGCCCCCTCATTCATGGAGTGCACCTGTCAGGGCCTACCCTGAGTACACAGCAGGGTGGAGGATGTGCGCCCTTCACCTGTCATGGTGACCCCCCCCCCCCCCCCCCCCATATCTGTGTGTGGTCTGAGCTGACATTGCACCTTTACACTGGACTGTGCAATCATTAACCCATTTATTGTCCCCTGTGGGCTTGTTGTCACAGGATCGGGTAAACAATGCTTTCAAGGACTCCTGTGAATGCTAAAAATGTGCTTGTGGTGGTTGATTGTTGTTGAGTGTTACTTTATTGCAGCGCACCATCTGAGGTTGGCATTGTTTGCTTTTTGTTTCTTCTGACCTTTTAATTAATGGGATAGGTTAGCGGCCAGGGAAAGCTGATTTTTGTTCACACAGATAGTGAAATGATCTGGTGACAAGGCCGGGTACTTCTCATCCTCAGGTGCTGGACGATCGTTCAGAGAAATATCACTTTATGGTTCGCTGGATGAGACCCCCGGATGAAAGTGTTCTATCAGAATTGCTGAAAGAGAACCTGTCACAAGCGGGCTTATGGGATATTCAGGTTCACTCCCCTATTAAGTCCAGTGTGTTTTTTTGTTCTGCATCATATTATTATTATTATTATTATTATTATTATTCGCGATTTATGTACCGCCAACAATTTTA
The DNA here is from genome assembly GCF_042186555.1 of Aquarana catesbeiana. Taxonomy (NCBI): domain Eukaryota; kingdom Metazoa; phylum Chordata; class Amphibia; order Anura; family Ranidae; genus Aquarana; species Aquarana catesbeiana. The sequence continues at coordinate 195,313,915 of NC_133326.1, forward strand.
CGCAGCACTTTACAATGTAGAGGGGGGACAGCACAATTACAGTACGATACAGGAGGGCCCTGCTTGTAGAGCTTACGTTCTAAAGGGAGGGGGTGATGGTACAAAAGGTGATAGATGCAGGGAATGATTTGATGGGGGGGGTGTATCAAATTACATAGGTGAGGTTGAAAAAAGACACAAGTCCATCAAGTCCAACCTATGTATGTGATTATGTGTCAGTATTACATTATATATCCCTGTATGTTGCAGTCATTCAGGTGCTTATCTAATAGTTTCTTGAAGCTATCGATGCTCCCCGCTGAGACCACCGCCTGTGGAAGGGAATTCCGCTCTTATGCCCCGTACACACGGTCGGATTTTCCGATGGAAAATGTTCGATCGGAGCGTGTTGTCGGAAATTCCGACCGTGTGTGGGCTCCATCGGACATTTTCCATCGGATTTTCCGACACACAAAGTTGGAGTGCAGGAGATAAAATTTTCTGACAACAAAATCCGTTGTCGGAAATTCCGATCGTGTGTACACAAATCCGACGGACAAAGTGCCACGCATGCTCAGAATAAATAAAGAGATGAAAGCTATTGGCCACTGCCCCGTTTATAGTCCCGACGTACGTGTTTTACGTCACCGCGTTCAGAACGATCGGATTTTCCGACAACTTTGTGTGACCGTGTGTATGCAAGACAAGTTTGAGCCAACATCCGTCGGAAAAAATCCTAGGATTTTGTTGTCAGAATGTCCGAACAAAGTCCGACCGTGTGTACGGGGCATTACAGTAAAGAACCCTCTACGTAGTTTAAGGTTAAACCTCTTTTCTTCTAATTTTAATGAGTGGCCACGTGTCTTGTTAAACTCTCTTCTGCGAAAAAGTTTCACTTCTATTGTAGGGTCACCAGTACGGTATTTGTATATTGAAATCATATCCCTCTTCTCCAGAGAGAATACGTTCAGTGCTCGCAACCTTTCCTCATAACTAAGATCCTCCAGACCCTTTATTAGCTTTGTTGCCCTTCTTTGTACTCGCTCCATTTCCAGTACATCCTTCCTGAGGACTGGTGCCCAGAACTGGACAGCATACTCCAGGTGCGGCCGGACCAGAGTCTTGTAAGGCGGGAGAATTATCGTTTTATCCCTGGAATTGATCCCCTTTTTAATGCATGCCAATATTCTGTTTGCTTTGTTAGCAACAGCTTGGCATTGGATACCATTGCTGAGCCTATCATCTACTAGGACCCAGGTCCTTTTCCATCCTAGATTCCCCCAGAGGTTATCCCCCCAGTGTATAGATTGCATTCATATTTTTGCCACCCAGATACATTATTTTACATTGAACCTCATTTGCCATGTAGTTGCCCACCACATTAATTTGTTCAGATCTTTTTGCAAGGTTTCCACATCCTGCGGAGAAGTTATTGCCCTGCTTAGCTTAGTATCGTCCGCAAATACAGAGGTTGAACTGTTTATCCCATCCTCCAGGTCCTTTATGAACAAATTAAATAGGATTGGTCCCAGCACAGAACCCTGGGGAACCCCAAATACACATGGACAATATTTAACGTGGATTCCAATGGCCCTAGTTCACACCAGTAGTGTGTGTTTCAGTGTAGTCATCAAATATAGAACATGCTGCAATTTTTTCCTGGGTCCAATATGGCAAAATGCATAAAAAAATGCACATGTCCTTTAAGCAGAACTCCACACAAAAGGGGAAGCTCCACTTGTAAGGTCGTCAACAAAATCAGTATCCGACTCCTATCTGGGCATGCAGCCTGGCAGGCCAGAAAAGGGGGGGGGGGGTGCTTGTCCCCATATTGATGGGGACAAGGGCCTCTTCCCAACAACCCTGGACGGTTGTTGAAGGAAATTTTGGATGATGGACTTTGTAGGCATAAAACAAAGAAGCTTTTTATAAAAAAAAAATATAATAGTTATTACAAAGAGAGAACTAAAAAACACATACATAAAATGCCATATATTCACAGATTGTGCCTATGAGCATATTAATTACACCATCTACATAATCAAATTTGATGTTGAAACATTCGGAAACCCGAGCAATTCACTTTTCACAATAATAGGAGGTTTTGAAGAGACAGTGGGGGGTTTACGAAAGGCAAATCCACTGTGCACTTGGAAGTGCAGTAGATCTGAAATGAGGGGAAGCTCTGCTGATTTTATCATCCAATCATGTGCAAGCTAAAATGCTGTTTTTTATTTTACATGCATGTCCGCCTCGGATCTACAGCGACTTTACTTTCAAGTGCACTTGCAGTGCAAAGTGGATTTTCCTTTAGTAAATAACCCCCAGTGTATCATATAACTCGGCTTGCTCTACATGTTGCGCGTTCAATAACGTTTCCTCAGGAGTTTTTTGGCATATTCTATGAACAAAAGAATAAGCATAAGTTCATCACATTCTACATATATAACTAACAAACATTGATGTGTAATACTGTTGCCCCAATGACCTTGGCAATTCAGACCGTAACCCCCGGCCAAAACCTCCCCACTACCACATGAAAACACATAGAAAAGCCCAAAAAGGGCAGAAAAAAGAAACATTGGCATGGAACATGGGAATTATGGGGACGGGCGTAACATTCAAATTGTTGAATGGACAGTAAATAGGAAGCTTGTCAGCATAAAGATATTATTGTGACCAAATATCTACTTACATTTTTCAAAAAGAAGAAGAAATAGAATAAACTGAGCGGTGGAAAAATGTCCTCGACCATAGTGGACGTTCAGAGAAACAGATCTTCAAGTTGCTTCTTGAAGTGGTCTGTATGTATACATGAATATTATGAATTCAATATTGTATAATTAAAATTGATTTTAATTCAAACAAATATTCTAGAAAGGGGAATAAAGAAAAAAATATAATTATATTCATTGTCTCACCTAATAGAACCAGCTTGTACCAGTTCTCCCGGGGTAGTTGGTGATAGCTGAAACAGACTTTTTTTGGGGGATATTTCCTTTTCTTTTCCTGCTTTGCCTTATTCTCTTTTTTTTTTCCCTCTTTCTCCTTTTGCCCATTCTTCCTTTTCTGCTATAACAACTAACGTTTTTGAACTAATCTCTTTCTTCTTCCAAATTGGCGTGGTGATGCGGTGTACTATGCGGCCGCAAAGCGCTGTCTGGTACAGCCAATCGGTTCTCAGCGGCGCTTTTAGCTGCTATGCTCTGCAGCTGCACCGGACACTCAGACCGCCCCCCGCTCCTATTGGATGCGGGGTGACGGTTCAGAGGTCGGGCGCATGCGCACTAGAGACCGGCCGGGTGTGTGAACGTAATTTCCGGCCGACGGACTGACGTCACTATCGGGGACTGGCGTACAAAGAGACGCTCTGGACTGGCGTCTCTCACGGCTGCTTTTACTCTGTGCGGCGCTGTCATCTGAGTGGGGAGCTCCAGAAACTTCAATGTTCAAGGTAGCTGTCCTATGTTGTAGATGCCATTCCTAAACCGCCATTATCCTAATAGTGAGAGATAGTTCTCTGACTATATATACTGACAAGAGGCTTTTTTCCTTCTGTATCCCCTTAAACAGATGTGTATCGGGGACCATTTATTACTTTCTGGACCACTGGCTTTCATATAGTGGGAGGTTCTCCCAAATTGATTTTACCTATACCTGGCTGTCTGTTTCAGCTATCACTAACTACCCTGGAATATCTGGTACAAGCTGGTTCTATTAGGTAAGACAATGAATATAATTATATTTTTTCTTCCCCTTTCTAGAATATTTGTTTGAATTAAAATCAATTTTAATTATACAATATTGAATTCATAATATTCATGTATACATACAGACCACTTCAAGAAGCAACTTGAAGACCTGTTTCTCTGAACGTCCACTATGGTCGAGGACTTTCTTCCCTGCTCAGTTTATTCTATTTCTTCTTCTTTTTGAAAAATGTAAGTAGATATTTGGTCACAATAATATCTTTATGCTGACAAGCTTCCTATTTACTGTCCAATTTATTTAACAATTTGAATGTTACGCCCGTCCTCATAATTCCCAGAAAAAAAAAGTTGCACTACCGAGCGGTGATCTCCGCCAGACTGCACCTTACTCCAGCCACTGCATCATAATGCTCTGGCTGGTGTGAGTGGACCCTTAATTGGGCAGATCAGCCATTCTCAACCAGGGTTCCTCCAGAGATTGCTAGGGCTCAAATGGATCATGTACATCAGCCTTTCCTTCTGCAGTATGATCCACAGTGGATTGCTTTTCAGAAGTTGTTTGACAGGCGATGAAGCAATATGTTCCTTCCTCACTGTCTTTTATTCCCTAAAAGCCTGTATCACAATGTTACACACAGTTGGAGGGAGGTTGCATTGAGGCCCCGTTCACTGTGACATGGATAGAATTCTTGCATCAAAGATGCAGCAAGTATACAACCTTGTCCAGCTGCCTTTGCAGCTTAAAGTGTAAGTTCACCTTTTCACTGAAAATAAAATGATGAACTAACAACTTACACACCCTCCCCATCACCAGCTATGAAAAGGATGAATAACTTTATTTGCCCACACAGCCAGTGCAGACTTCTTCCTCTTTTTTTGTTTTTTAGGAAAGCCAGGACAGATTAAAGCGATTCTGATTGGTCAATCAGTCGCTTTGATCTGTCCTGGTAGAAGAACGTGGCTTTCAAATCCCTGGAACCCTGCATAGACTGCATGGGGAGCGAAAGCTATTCATCCTCTAAGGTAAGTACAGAGGGGGCCAGGAGGTGGGGAGGGTGTAGGATGTTAGATCACCTTTTTATTTTTTTGTGAAAAGGTGAACTTACACTTTGAAGTGGAAGTAAACTTTTCTGTCTTCTAAGGAAGCTGCCATCTTGGCCTCAGTTTGCTGCACATGTGATCAGTTATGACACCAGTTATTGGATGGTTTGACAGTTTGATTGAGAGCAGAACCAATGTGACAGTTACATTCCCAGCATGTGGGAATGGAACTGTTTTTTTAAACGGTTAAAGCGGAAGTAAACCCATTGATTTTACAGGTTAAAAAAAACGGTTACATTCCTGTCACTTGTCGGGAATGTAACTGTCACATTGGTTGTGTTCTCAACCAAACTGTCAAACCATCAAATGGCTGGTGTCATAACTGATCACGTGAGTAATCATGGCAGTTGATGATTAAACAAAGGCCAAGATGGCAGCTTCCTTGGCTGAAAATAATAGGTGGGTTTACTTCTACTTTAAATCAGTGAGTTTAGTTCCACTTTAACGGAGGGAGGTTGGGATGTTTAACCACCTATTTTTCCTGCCACTACCCAGGACTGGGTTTTAAGCACTTCGGGTAAAAAAAAAGGAAAAAACAACGCTCTATATTTTCACACAGAGTTAAAAAAATGAGTTCAAAACGGACATCAACACACATCAAAAACCATGTCAATGCGCAAAGCAAACACATGTTGATGCATGACAATGCAACTCCCTGTAACAAAAAAAAACCCTCTATGCACACAAATAGATCTCAATGGTCTCTGAATGGCAATTTATAGGGATGTAATAATTCAGGCTTGGCGTGTGAGTGTCTACTCCATAAAATGAATTGAGGAAGGGGAGGTATTTAAAGGAAACATACATTGAGAGAAATATGTGGGCTGCTTTTAAGTGATTATGTTCCTAAAATACTAGTTGCCTGGCTGTCTGATAGTTGGTACCTTTTTGAGTCGCTGCTCTGAAACTAGTGTGTAGATCAGAAATGGTGCCCCATTGTTGGGGTCAGTGCCAGGAATGGTGCCCCATTGTTGGGGTGGGTGCGAGCAGTGGTGCCCCATTGTTGGTGTGAGGAATAGTGAAAGTGTTTAAAGATTAACACAAATGTCTCCCAGGCCAGTCAAAGCAACAGGCTTGTTTTATTGCAACCCTCCTCAGCAGCATGTACTCACCTTTCCATTTCTGCAGTCTGCTATTTTAATGCCCTGGATTGGCCAAGTGTTTGCCTGTGAAGGCAAAAGGGTGTGCAGATCTAGACAGCTCTGGCATTCTTTGCTATTTCCTCCAATGGTATCTCTGCTCTAATAGTAGCCATACACTGCTCAGAGATTAATTGGATTTCTCATCTGTGCTGAAAGTGTGGCTGGAGAAATCTCCACTGCCATCTTTTGTATTTAGGCAGCCGTGTCACCTGCGTCTGCCTGAATCTGGTTAAATTATTATTATTATTATTATTATACAGGGTTTATGCAGTCGCTGTTCGGTCAAATGTTTTCCACCTGGCTTGGTTGATTTTTATTTGTCAAGCTAGGTGGTGCCTGCAGGGCCACCCACTGCTCAAATTACAGTCGATTCAGCAGTAATCGGTTGAAACGTAAGTTGTCTACAGTTCAAGAGCTGAACCCCATACTGCTTGTGCTCATTAACTGAGGACTGTCTATTAAAGAGATACTAAACACACACTGTTAAAAGAGAAGTTCAGCCAAAGCTCGTCTGGCTGTACTTTGCCTGTGGAACACAGGAGTGCAGTTCGTTCTGCACTCCTGTGACCAGTTTTAGCCCACTGTCTGCTGATGTCACAGAGGTGGTCTAGACTCGGGAAAGATCGCGACCATGTGGTTGGGAACCACCCAGATGCCTGGATCGGTACCTGGCTCAGCCCCTCAGTGAGCCACTGAGAGCCTGAGCCAGCTGCTCCCACCCCCTTCACAGCTCAGCGCTCCAGTGAGCATGGAGAGGGCAGAGCAGAGAGCCTGTGTCTGGCAGTCATCAGCTTTTTGCTCATGGAGAATGGAAAGATTCAGCGGTCTTTGATCGGTCCGTTTTCAGCCTTAGAGCCGGCGGGGTACAGATGCAGCATCGGACCGATGTTGCATCTACCTAGGTAAGTATAATTAAAAAATAAAACCTAAATTTCTCTTTTAAATTTCCATGATCCCTTTTCTTTCTGTATGTAAATGATAGCACTGTATATATATATTTTTTTTAATAACATCTAAGTATCTTTCCCTAATCCAATATACAGCTGTCACATGACCCAGATCTTTCCCAGCCTGTCTGCAGGGAAACATAAGCAGGAGGAGCTTCTAGTCCTCTGCTACTAGTCATGTGTTAAAAAAACAGCCTTTGGAATACAACATAAAAAAGAAAACAAAAAAAACACAAAACAAATTGAATATCAATAAACTGTTTTTAATTGTCATGCAAATATATATTTGAAATCAAATCTTTATTATTTTTTGGCAATAACGTGTTGTGGGCAGATTTCTGCCAGTCACAGGCTGTGTCACGCCCCTGCAGCCTGTGTCTTAAGCTGGCCATACTTTATACAATTTTCTTGTTCAATTTCCTTTAGATTTACCTCCAACTATATAGTACAATGGCCTGCCTGATTGCATACAAACTGAAAGTGTTTAGGTCTGACTTCATATTATATTATTCTGGTAAATCCTAAAGGAAAATTGTACTAGAAAATGTCATAATGTATGGCCAGCCTTAGAAAAACAAGAAGGTGGAGCCTCCATCAATCAAGATTTAATATCCTACCCTCATTGTGTTTAGCTGGTTAGTGGGCATGGAGGAGGAGGGAGTGTGCTGTTATTTACCAGAGTGTATACACCCACATGTATGACTCTATAGTCAAATGGGGCGCTCAGATGTGATAGGGAGGATATCTTTACGGTAGAAATACACTGAAAACTGAGCATGTGCAGAGCTGCCAACACTGCTCTGCAAAATCCCCAACTGCTTTGGGGAGATGGGGAACAGCAGGATCAACCAGGTTTTTTTTTTTCTTTTTCAGAATACAGAAAATAAAACTCATAGTGACTGAGTAGTTATGACCAGCATGTAGGACAGCATTTGTTGATCATTTTTTATGATATGTGTTTAATGACACTTTACATTTGGCTGGATTAGCAGGCCATCCAATCAGGTCTATGGTTATTTTATCTATTGCTCTGTCATTTGCAGCCCAGATCTAAATATCAGTATGCAGCTTTTGCAGTAGAAACGCTTGATGATGACAAAGCAAGTTTTATTGTACATGATTGCATTAGTCTGAATGGCAGCAAGCATGTGCCCATGATCCAGTTGGAGCACAAAGAGGTTTACTCAGGGTTTATGAGATTGCAGATGAAATGCAAGTTGGATGATTTTCTTTAAATGATAACAAAGATACAGTACAATTTAAACATGCAACATTGTGTGAATGCATTCACTGTTCATATAATCATCTGTAACCTAATTCCTTATTTACCTTGTGCCAACAGTCATGTATTCTAGGAAGATAAAGCAAGAGTTTGTTGGTATGTGGATCATAATTGGCAGTCTATGAGATGGTACTGCTTGCCAGGTCTTCGTTCGCAATATCTATATCTATATTTTGATTAAAGGGAACCTGTCAGTTTTGGTATTTAAAGTGACGCTAAACAATATTCTTATTTAAAAAATAAATAAACCATACAGATCCACTACCTAATGGCTCTGTAATCTATTTTTTATGAAAACATTTGGTACTTCTTAAAATGTCCTCAGTGATGTGAGTTTTTAGTGCATGTCAGTTGTGGTAACGTACACCGCTGTTTGCACACTGCAAATCCCATAGTTCAGGGTTCTTATGCCGCGTACACAGGATCGGAATTTCCGTCAGAAAAAACTTTGATGGTTTTTCAGACGGAATTCCGCTCAAGCTTGCCTTGCATACACACGGTCACACAAAAGCTCTATGAACTTTGGACCGCAAGAACGCGGTGACGTACCACACTACGACGGGCCGAGAAAATGAAGTTCAGTGCTTCCGAGCATGCGTCGAATTGTTTCCAAGCATGCTTCGTTTTTTGCCCGTCCGAATTGCATACAGACGGTCGCATTTTCAGATAGGAACTTTTCCCGACCGAAAAATAGAGAACATGCTCTCAATATTTTGCTGGCTGGAATTCCACCAGCAAAAGACCGATGGAACATACACACTGTCGCATTTTCCGTCAAAAAGCTCTCTTTGGAGTTTTGCTGGCGCCATTTCCGATCGTGTGTACGGGGCTTAAGTCTATTTCAGGAGTGAGCAAGATAGGTTGGCAATGTGCCTACATAAAGTGGAACCATGGATAATGTATGTAGCTACCCTCTAGGTCTAACAGGTAGGGATGCACCAAATGGGTTTTTTGGTGCCGAAACCGATACCAAAAATGAAAAATACACTAGGCCAAAAACCGATACCAAAAAAGCACCGATACTGAAAGTGACTGTTTGTTTGTTTTTTTAAAAATATTTTCATACAGGAGATGGTCAGATATTGGGGACATGGTACAAGAGATGGTCAGAGACTGGGGATATGGTACAGGAGATGGTCAGAGACTGGGGATATGGTACAGGAGATCAATGCAGCCTCACCAGTGCCCGTCAGGTGCAGCCAGCCAGTGTCCCCTAGTGCAGCCAGCCAGTGTCCCCCATTACAGCCAGCCTGTGCAGGGGAAGAGAGAGGAGAGCCGCCGCCTGGTTGATTAGAGCGCCGGGAACATCACAGCTTTCATTTAAATAGCTGTGTGTTCCCCGCCGCGTGCTGTCACATACAGCCCCTCGCCCCTGGGACGGGTGATCTGTCTATCAAAGTTTCCAGGACAAGGGGGAGGAGCTGTATGTGACGGGGCGCGGCGGAGAACACACAGCTATTGAAATGAAAGCTGTGATGTTCCCGGAACTCTAATCAACCAGGCGGCGGCTCTCCTCTCTTCTACGCTATAGGAAGCCCCCGTGATAGGTGGCACCAGGGAGCGGGGGGCGGAGCCCCGCCCCATCCAGGCCCCGCCACGTCCAGGCCCCGCCACGTTTTCGGTTCCATTATCGGCCGTTTTTCTCTTTTGGCAAATTGCCGAACAGGCCATTTTCGGCCGATATGTTTCGGCGGCCGAAATTTCAGTGCATCCCTACTAACAGGAAGTAGGATTGCAGCAACTAAAAAAGGAATTCAGGGGAGACTGAGAGCAACAGAAGGTACGTTTTTGAGTTAGGAATATATATTAGAATTCTTTAAGAGCCATCATTGTTATCCTCTCTTTAAAGGAGCATGCACCAGGACTGTTATCCTTGACCTTTATTCAGTGACCTGGAACAAACATTCTACCAGTGAAGTTGCAGCACACCTAATATGCATGTACTTTTTCAAGTTAGGCCTCTTTCACACAGGCTTTTTGGTCAGGTCTGCCTGTCAGTTTTTCAGGCGGACCTGATCGTACACTTAATTCACCTCCTATGGAGCGGCAGATGTCAGCGGTGACATGTTCGCTGACATCCACCGATATCCGATCGTGTCTGTGAAATCCAGAAGGATGGTGACCCTGTTTTCCATCCGTCTGAAAGATCTGATCAGATGAAAACTGACAGGCGGTCCGTTTTCATCCGAACTCCCCATAGAGGAGAGTGGGGATCTGACAGGTCTGTCTCAGCACAGTGAGCGGAGACGGACCTGTCATCCGCCTGCTTAGCGGGGATCAGCGAATCAATTTCCCCCGCTGAGCAAAGCGGAGTCCATCGGGCAGACCGCACGTGTGAAAGAGCATATACACACAGGTCGGTCTCCGTTGAAGTCTGCCAGCTCAAGAATATGTCCACTGAGCAGGCAAAGTGGTAGCACTGGCAGTGCTATCCAAGAAAACAGTTTGCCTGGGAAAGTTCATTCAATTTATTTACCTTAACCTCACCCTTGTCATCTTGTGCTGCTGTCACATGGTGATTCTGTGCTGTACAAGTTCCTTTCTCTGTATATGAGTCTGATGAATCAAAGTGTTTGTACGAAGCATTGACCTGACCTACAAGTACAGGTCCTTCCTTATCCTGTCAAAAGTTTTACCTATTGACAGCAGAACATTCTCATCCCTTAGTACAAACAGTTTGCAACATGAAGAAGCAGATGATGGACAGTAGTGCTAAAGCTGACCATTCACTATACTGTCTGATTGTGCAATCTCCTTTATTTCTACTATCAACTATGCAATGCAAGGACCTGCCTGATGAATGGATCATTTAGGTATGTCCTCATATTATATCGTTTTGGTAAACCTGAAGGAGGTTAGACAGAGATTGTATAGTGTACAGCCAGTTTAAGGCTAATCGCGTATCCCATTGAATTCATATACTGTATATACTCGAGTATAAGCCGAGTTTTTCAGCACATTTTTTTTTTTTTGTGCTGAAAATGCCCCCCTCGGCTTATACTCGAGTCAAGCACTTTTCTGCAGCAGAAAATGACATTTTCCGAACCGACTTTGGGGCCACTTGGTGCTAGGAACCCCAAATTTGGTGTGCAAACCCAGTGGAACTAGCACTACACCATATCCAAAGCTAGGGTTCCTAGCACCAGATATGAGATACAGGGCCCCAAAGTCGGTTCAGAAAATGTCATTCTCTGCTGCAGAAAAGTGCTTGACATTTTCCGAACTGACTTTGGGGCCCCGTATCTCGGGCCCTCTTGGTGCTAGGAACCCCAGCTTTGTTGTGCTCGTTCCACTGGGTTTGCACACCAAATTTGGGGTTCCTAGCACCAAGTGGCCCCGAGATACGGGGCCCCAAAGTCGGTAAACTGTGTCCATCTGCAGCAATGTCCTTTCGGGACCCTTTGGGTCCAGAGACCCCAAATTTTGGCTGCAGCTAGGGGGCATATAGGAACCCTTAACCACCAAGTTTGAAGTTTGGGGGACATGAGGCTGCAAATGGGCATTGTTGACCCTCTTCTCCACTTACAGTAGCTGCACATTTCTCACCCTAGGCTTATACTCGAGTCAATAAGTTTCAGAGATTTTTTTGTGGTAAAATTAGGTGCCCCGGCTTATATTTGGGTCGCCTTATACTCAAGTATATACGGTATTTATCTTTTATTTTTGGTTAGTAGTAGTAGGATGAACCATGACAGATCATTGTCTTGTAGCAGTAATAAGGCAAAGAAAAATATTAGCATAATGTACTGTAGTTGTAAGATATTGAATAAACTATTGTACATGTGATCTTATGCTCTTGTATCTCATACATCTTTTGACTGTATTAGTAGACTGTGTATTTCATCAGTTGGGAGAGGACAGTATTATTTGATGCTTCACCTTGAGTACTTCCTGAGCTACTTCCTGTGGCTTACCAAATAGTGTACTGATGTAAATGTCTTAATACAAGAATCATCTTAAAAGTGCAGAATAGTCATCTCAGATTTGAGATATGATGTGGATCTGTTCAACATCTAGTCTAGCACTGCAACTGTTTGTGTCACCGTTAGACACAGTAACATTAATGCCACTGTTAAATAATTCAAATTGGTAAATAGGGAAGTCTAGTCACTTTCAGTGTGCTGTCATAGTTACAGCGAGCTTTTAGGCAAAGTAGCTGGCTTAGTGATGAAGGCCTTTCAATTATGCAACCTACATTCTACACTCTTGAAGAGGAACTCGGTTTTAAAAAAAAAAAAAAAAAAAAAAAAAAGGGTTATTGCTCTGAAACTTCATTAGATGCAAGATGTGCTTAAATTGACCTGTCAGCCATGTTTAAAATAGAAGTCCTGCATGAGAGCAGGTGTCACAAGATGCATGTTACTTTTTTAGTAGCTGTAAAATGCTTCTTAATGTGCCTTTTTGAAGGCAGTTAGTTTCACACTGTTCCTGGGAGGTCTGACTTCATGACCAAAGCGGACTATACATTGTTAGATTTCTTTCATTCAGCCTGCAGACTAAATTAATGAAATCTAACCGATTCCTCTATCCATGCAAACCAGTGGGGATGGGGGGATCCTTCTGCTGGGTTATTGTATTGTATACTTGTCTCAATCCAGAGCATGAAGGGGGTTATTTACTAAAGCTAGGGAGTGCAAAATGAGTCACATTTCTGCATAGGAACCAATCGGCTTCTTACCTCAGCTTGTTCAATTAACCAATAAAACCTGTAAGCTGATTGGTTTCTATGCAGAGCTGTGACTAATATTGCACTCTCTAGCTTTAGTAAATAAACCCCCAGGTGTCATTTCTGTCTGCTTCCTTCCTCTATCATCACAAGTCACCTCTGACAAGTTATTTATTTATTTTTTTTCGGGAGAGAGAGCTCCAGCACACACCCTGTGATTGGACAGCCTCAGCTCTGTTCCTGTGTGCTTTGTGAAAGGGGATGTGTCCTTTCCCTCCAATCAGCTCTCAGAGCTCTCCTCCCTGAGCTCTGCAGTGTGTAACTTCAGTTTCCGCTCCCATTTTTTTCTGAACACTCATCCTTTTTAAAACTTTCCAATCTTCCTGGTTTGGCCAGCCCCATTACTACTCCCCCTTCACCTTTCTTTTCTATAGTGGCACCTTTCTCTTACAGCGTGCTGTGGCGATACCCTTGTTTGCACTCTCCCTGCTGGCTGTGTGCATTAATGCGCACACACACAGGCCCACGGCAAGCCACTCCTCTTGCTCCCTAAAACTAATTAAAGGACAGTGGATGGTGACTCATTGTCCTTCAATGACCTCATATTCGGCAAGCGTGGACCTGACAGTAAGTTTGAAGAGCTGCTAAAGGACTTTGGGCCAGCAAATTGTCTGCTTATCTTAGAGCTTCAAGTTCATTAAAAAAAAAATAAAGGTTTGAGTTTAATTCTTACTAAAGGCTAAGCATACACGTAATCTATACGGTCTCCCCACTCTCCTTCCCCCATGGCCTGGAGCTGTATGATGTGACTCAGCATTGTGAGATGTTTGAGAGCATGCAACATTGCAGAGAGTGGCCAGGGGACCAATAGATCCACAGACAGAGATCACACATTATATTTATGTATAAATAATAATATAAATGACAGTATTATTTAGAAAGCTACAGATACATTTCATGCTTATTTTGGTATCTGATTTTATTTTCCATGATTGTACTATAGACTGTGATCACATTTACCAGAATGTCCAGTATTTTCTCATCCACTCTGCATCTTCAGGTTAATTATTCATGGATTCTGGAAGAACAAAAACATTGCCGTGTGCATTGTCACTGTAGACTGCACTTAAAAATTGATGGCTTTTTTTTTTGCTTGGTGCAACATTCATACTTTTAGTTTTGGTGTGTATTTACTGGTGAGGGGGGTTGTTTGCACACTTCCATTTTCTTATTTTGCAGTGTCTGTTGTTAGTTGTCTGACCTGTTGTGAAAACATTAACAGTGTGTTTTTGGAGGTTTGTTATTGCTTAAGCATCTTCCCACAGCAAGAAAAACAGACCTTGTTACAGAAAAGCAAGCCATAGAAAAGAGACTTAAAGGGTAAGTTCACCTTTACAGGAAAAATGAAAAGACAAGCTAGCTCCAAATATCCTGATTGCCCCTCCAGTGGCTGTGATGCCCCGTGCCACTGTTGTAGCAGTTTGCATATCACAATACATGCCTCCAGAATGAGTATCTATTATAATGTTTGCAATGACCATGCTGTCCAATGAGATGTGCATCTTAGGCTTTTTTTCTTCCTGTAAGATGTCCCCAAAAAAAGAAATGCTTCTCGTTGGTTGGAATTGCCATGCTGATTAATAAGTGTTTGTCATAGTGAGTATTATAATATATACTGATTCTGGGGCTGTGTATTGCGGTGTACGATGTACAGACTGCAGCACAGGGCATCAAGGCTGTTAATGTGCAGTGGGATCTGTAGGAATGGCCGATATATTTGAAGTTGGTTCACCTTTTCATTTATAGTGAAAAGGTGAACTTACTCTTTTAAAAAGAGTCATGAACCGCAAGTCTAGACAAAACTTTAGGGCTAGAAACTTGGTCAAGTTTTAAATGCTGTCAGTCACACAGAGATTTTTCTATCAAGTTGTAATTGCTATCTGTCTCCCTGAAAATAAATGTTTTAACAATGGACTACTTTGTTGTACTGGTGACACCTCCTGCTCTACTTGATACCCATAGCATGGAGAGGAAGCGAAGAACAATTTCCCTAAAGAGGACACAACAGTAAAAAGTTTAGCGTTCCTAACTGTCTAGAGCTGGGCTTTGACAAAATAGCTTCTAAGAATAGTTAGTCTCCTGCATAGCCAATTGAAAGTGATATTAAAGTCTTTGTTTTTTTTTAAATAACAAACATGTTATACATACCTGCTCTGTGTAATGGTTTTGCACAGAGCAGCCATGATTGGCCTCTTCTTGGGTCCCCCGTCTGTACTCCTGGCCCCTACCTCTGCCAAGTGCCCCCAGAGCAAGCAGCTTGCTCTGGCTGCACCCACGCAGGCTCTGCATGTCCATTCACGCATAGAGCCATGGCTTGGCCCCTCCCCTTCTATCTCCTCATTGGTGAGATCCAAAGCTTTTTCTGGATGCCAGATTGCTGGCAGAAAACTCTGGTCGAAAAACGTGCTTTTAACAGCGTTTTGTACTAGCGTTTTTTATGAGCGTTTTTTAGCGTTTATTGGCGTTTTTAATAAAAATATATAGAGGACACTCCAAAAATCCCACAATGTATTCCAAACTCCCACAATGCATTGAAAAAATAGAACGCCGAACGCTAATTAACGCACGTTTATGAGCGTTTATTGGCATTTGGTGTTTTTTGGCAGTGAAAAATGGCACTTCAGAAATGAAGTTCACCAAAAAAAAAAGGGGAATCGGTGTGGTGCTCTGGGATCAACATATCCTGCCAGTTCCTGCCAGCGTACACCAGCGGCCGTGCGATCAGCGTGGCTGTCTTGTGTGAATGAGCCCTAAAGGTTGAGTATATCTCAATTTCAAAATGTAAATAAAATGATACACATGCAGTGTGTTATACATCCTTGCTATGTAGATGCTGTAAGTTTATTACTTTCTTCCACATATAATTCTTTAGTGTAAGCACAGTGTAGTGACACAAGTTTTTATATGAGTAGATCAAAGTGCTGCTACACACCAGAGCACTTTGTTATGATGCGTTGCCACACGTGGTAGACACTCGGCAATGGCTAAACAGAAGCTGAGAACACGCCTTAGGGTCATGTGTGTCCTATAAGAAACTAGTTTCAAAGGTTATATAATCTGTAAACTGTTTGTTTTTATATGTATGTAAAAAGTCCTCTTATCGATTTTAAACCTAAAATATCATTTATGTACATGGGGACAGCCATATTTCTCATTACATGTGCAGGCTCTAATTCCTGCTTTTGCAGTGCTACATGATGTGAGGGCTCATTCATGCGAAAGCTCAGCCCTGTGAAGCGTGAAGAGCCATTTGTTGGGGCCCATTCACATTAGGAACTGCATGTGAACCGCACAAGAACGCTGTGTGGTTCCTGTGTGATTCACATGCAGTTTTGTGCAGTGCAATTTTCAGTCCTATTAATTTTGAATGGGTTGAAATTGCACCGCACCAATAGTAGTGCATGCACTACTTTTTTAGAACGCACGGCAACCACATCGCATGGCACTTTTGTACCGTGCCGTCACGGCTTTCCCGCACACTGCAATCTAGTACGAGCAGGCCCTTCTTTTTTGTGTTAGTGCTGATATGAGTGCTGGCAGTCCATATAAATTTAATTTTTATGCATCGGCTGTATGAACTGACCTACATAGCCAAATTTGGCAGGTACTCGGGATAGATGTCCCATTTTTGCACTATTGCCATCTAAAATTTTGTTATCCTTTTAAAAAAGATCTTTGCCCAAAGTGTATGAATCCAGATTGATTACAAGCTAATGGATGCTTGCTTAGTTTGATGTATTGCTGCTCATGTCTTTTTTTTTTTCTGCTTGCTCATCCTGTTACTCCCTGTATTGGTATTAAAGGATTACTCATTGAAGTCCATGACACTGACATTTTATTAACTAGTATAAACTGCAAGAGATTTCAGTTTTATTTTTTTAAAGACCAGGAGGACTGCAGATGTGCAGTGGAGGCAGGGGCGGTTGGGGCTGTGCGTGCTCTGTGTCTGAATCGCCTCCTTTTCATCTGTGTGCTGTCAGTCAGTCTGTCTCCTTGTCCAGCATGGTTGTATAGGGGGGGGGGGGGGGGATGGGGTGAGCTAACTGATTACACTGCTAAGCAAATGCTGTGCAGATTTTCAGTGGAGCAAGTGCAATGTGCACTGGGTCACTTAGGATGTTTATCTTGTGAAATTTGTTTCTTTAAATTGCATGTGAAAATCCTATGCCTTAGGCTGGGTTCACACTGGTACGACAGGACAGTCATACCACACTGGATCCTACTCTGCCCTGCGACTTGAAGTCCGACTTCAATGAACCGGATCTGACTTTGATCCCAACAATACCAGGCCTTTTGAGTCTGGTATGAATGTTTAGGGGAAACCCCCACGCCAAGTAAAAAAAAAAAAAAGCATAGGGTTCCCCCTCAAAGATTATACCAGACCCTTCGTTCTGGATTTTAAGGGGAACCCACATGGCAAAAAGACAGCGTGGTGTCCCCCCCCCCCCCCCCCCCCCCAATCCATACCATACCCTTTTTCAAGCATGCAGCCTGGCAGGTCGAGAACGGGAGTGGGGACGAGTGAGCGCCCCCCTCCTCCTATACCATAGCAGGCCACATGCCCTCAGTATGGGGGGTGGATGCTTTGGGGCAGGGGGGGCCCTGTGCCCCCCACCCCAAAGCACCTTGTGGGGACAAGGACATCTTCCCGACGACCCTGGCCAGTTGTTGTCAGGGTCTGCGGATGGGGGCATATTGGAATCCGGAAGCCCCCTTTAACAAGGGGGCCCCCAGATCCTGTCCCCCCACCTTATGTGAATGAGTATGGGGTACATTGTACCCCTACCCATTCACCCAAAAGAAGTGTCAAAAATAAAAACCAATACACAGGTTTTTGACAAAGTAATTTATTAAAGTAGCTCTGACGTCTCTTCTCCTTCTGATGTCTTCATCCTCCGGTTCTTCTCCCTCTGCTGATGACATCTTCCTCCGGTTTGGCTCTTCTCCCGCTGCCGGTTCTCTTCTCTCCGCTGTCTTCTCTCGCTGTCGGTTCTCTTCTCTCCGCTGTCTTCTCTCGCTGCCGGTTCTCTTCTCTCCGCTGTCTTCTCTCGCTGCCGGTTCTCTTCTCTCCGCTGTCTTCTCTCGCTGCCGGTTCTCTTCTCTCCGCTGTCTTCTCTCGCTGCCGGTTCTCTTCTCTCCGCTGTCTTCTCTCGCTGCCGGTTCTCTTCTCTCCGCTGTCTTCTCTCGCTGCCGGTTCTCTTCTCTCCGCTGTCTTCTCTCACTGCCGGTTCTCCTCTCTCCACTGTCTTCTCTCGCTCCCAGTTCTCCCTCAGATCTTCACCCCAGGGCCAATCAGCACTGACCTGACAGAGGGCCAGGGGTCTTGCATTCTCTTTTTTTGTTTTTTTGTTTTTGTTTTTTTTTTTTCTCCCGAAACCCCCCCCCCCCCATTTGAGAGAGAGAGCTCTAACGCAACCTCACGGTGTTGGTAATCCCTTCCTACTATTTCTAGTGAATCTATAGCCTGTCGCAATAGGTAACTTCAATCTTAATTAGGATGCTTCATTTAGGGTGAGTTTTCTGCTTTGTCCTCCCACACCTCAGCTGCCTGGTTGGAGGCCTTAAATTTAGCCCAGTCTCTCCATGTCTCCTCATACTCCTCCATCTCCGTTCCTTCACTGTACCTCAGATATTCCATATGATAGATTTCGTCTATTTTGTCGAGCCACTCCCGCATTGAAGGTCTCATACTGTCTCGCCAGTGTCTAGGGATGAGACTCTTGGCCGCATTGAGGAGGTGTGGTGTTAGGCTTTTACGGTAGTTTTTGGATGGTGTATTGCTACCATGGTGCAGGCAAACCCAGGGGTCGTCCGGGATTTTCTTGTTGGTTATCAAGTTTGTGGTCTCTCGCACCTCCTCCCAGAATTTTTTTATTTCTGGACACGACCACCAGATATGCGCTGCTGTCCCAACTTCCCCGCACCCCCTCCAGCAGAACTGCGAAGTCTCATCCTGCATTTTATGTGCTAAGTCCGGAGTGATGTACATTCTGGCCATAACTCTATAGTTCATCTCCGCAATCCTATAGTTTACTGACATGCCATTTACTCTACTCAGAATTCTCCTCGCCTCATTGTCACTGATCTTATTTCCTAATTCCTCCTCCCATTTCCCAAGAAATCTTGGTCGGCCTGTCTCTCCCATTTCTATCAGGCTTCTGTATATTCTTGACATTCCTCCCCTCCTATTTTTCTTTATGAGTGCTTTCTCAAGGGGGTAGAGATCTTCTATTGAACTAATTGGCTGCGGGAGTGACTCCACAAAATGTTTGAGCTGCCTGTATTTCCAGCTGTCCATCACCAGCCGAGATTCTCGTACTTTGAGATCCTGGAAGGTACGTAATGTTCCCTGGCTGGTAATGTCCTTAAGTTGGACCTCTTCACTCAGGATCCATCTTCCAGCCACGTCTTCCCTCCCCGGCGGGAAATAATCTGTGCCCTTAAGCGGGACTAGCGGTGAGTTATATTTCCACCTCTCTCTGGTGTGAATTTTATCCCAAGTATTTAAAACATGTTTCGTGATATCGAATGTTTTAGTGTTTAATTTTCTAACTTGTGGTGGTATCCAAATATTTTTTCCCAGTTCTACCCCGCTCCTTATATTTTCTATTTTCACCCATTGCTTTTCCTTGTTATTAATCCAATCTGGTATACGTGATAAGATTACAGCTGTGTAATATTTTTTGATGTCTGGTGCTCCCCAACCCCCCCCCTCTTCTTGCTACTCACTAATTGTGCATATTTTACTCGTGACTTCTTCCCTCTCCATATGAAGTTTAAAAAAAGTGTGTGCATTTTATTCAAAAAATTCTGTGTGATTGCCAGAGGTAGCATTTGAATTTTGTACGTGATTTTGGGCAGAATTGACATTTTAAGTAAATTTATTCTCCCGCCCCATGATAGCCTATTCCGCGGAACTCTAGCTCTGCTCTAGTCTCATTAAGGAGGTTCATGAAATTGGCTTGAAACATTTCTTCTTTTGTTGATGTTATTTTTACTCCCAGGTAGCTCAATTCCTTTACCCCCCATTTAAAAGGCATGCTCTTTTGGTAGGCCTTATCCCCCCCTTTTTCTTCTACGACTTCCATTACTTCTGACTTTGTCGCGTTTACCCGGAAGTTTGATAGCCGCCCATATTTTCTAAGGGTCGCTAATATATTGGGGAGGGTAATCCTTGGGCGGGTGACGTATAACAAGATGTCGTCTGCGAAGGCTGCTATTTTATATTCGTCTTCCCCTATTTTAATACCGCTGATGTCCGGGCTGTGTCTGATCGTGGCAAGCAGCGGCTCCAGAGTCAGCACGAACAGCAGTGGGGAAAGTGGGCAACCCTGTCTGGTGCCATTTTTCAACTCAATGGCCTCAGACAAGGTACCATTAATTTTGACTCTGGCCGTGGGGTAAGTATATAAAGCTAGGGCTGAAACAACTAATCGATTAATCGACAACTAATCGATTATGAAATTAATCGATTACTATTTTCATAATCGATTAATCGGCCAGTAACATAATGGGGTTAAAAATAATAAAATTAGCCCTTTATAGTACAAAAAGAGCAAATAATCGCTACTGTAAATATTACTTTCACAGTTCTACAGTAAAAAAATGAACCCCTTACAGTAGTGATCATTTGCTTTTTTTGTACTATAAAGGGCTCATTTTAGTTTTTTTTAACCCCATTATGTTGCTAAACATTTTAGACCTGGTTTACATCTTTGTGTTTTTTGGTGCTTTTTGCAGAAACACACTACAATTCATTTAACATGGTTTTCTATGGGACACGTTCACAACTATACTTTTTTTCAGCCACTGCGTATTTGGAAAGGGTCAGGGACTTTTTTTTTTTTTTTTTTAAACGCAAAACGGTGCTTTTTTGGTTCAATATACTTCAATGGAGAAGTTGCAGAAAAGCATGTAATTCGTTTTTGCAGCAATTTGTATTTTTTAATCTGCCCAACAACAAATTGGCCAAAAAACTGTATTTCTCTTCTAATAGTGTATATATAGTATATCTCTTCTGTCTGTTATTCTCAGAGTGGATTTAATATTTTGCTTCCTAACCATATAGTTGGTTGTTTATATTTACCACTGCATAGAGATATTTAAGAATACATTGTTTTTTTAAAAAAAACTTTACATACTAACTAAATTATACACCACACTTTTTTTTAAGGTTATTAACCGATTAATCGAAACCATAATCGACCAACTAATCGATTATGAAAATAATCGTTAGTTGCAGCCCTATATAAAGCCCTGATCTTATTAATCATTTTGTTACCAATCCCAAATTCCTCCAAAGTATTCCACATGAAGCCCCAGTCTACCCTGTCGAATGCTTTTTCAGCATTGATCGACAGGAGTAGTCCTGGGGCTCCCCTGTCCTTCATTATCTGGGTCACCATTAGGGTTTTTATACCGTTATCCCTCCCTGGTACGAGTCCCACTTGGTCGGGGTGGATCATTTCTTTTATAACCCTTTTCAGTCTATCTGCAAGGATCTTTGCATAGATCTTTATATCGATGTTCAGGAGAGAGATGGGTCTGTATCCGGAACATGTGGTGCCATCCTTCCCCTCCTTCTTTATAACCGTTATCTTCGCTTCTAATGCTTCCTTTCTTATCTCTAGGGCTGCAACTAACGATTATTTTCATAATCGATTAATCGACCGATTATTTTTTCGATTAATCGGATAAAATCAGAAAAAAAACGTAATGTGCCATTTTTTTGGTTTATTTAAAAGTAATGATGAAAAAACTGAGTGTTACACTCAAACTGCAGAATAACAAACGTTTAACATTAACATTACACAACTTTGCAGTAGTACAAAAACAACAAATATTCTGAAAAGAGGTGAACTATAACTGTTCAAGAAACTTTGTGTTTGAATGTAAAAAAGTTAACATGTTAACATGCTCGGGGCTAAGGCTGGCTCTCTTTTTACAAACGATGTTGCCTGCAGCAGAAAAGAGGCGCTCTGATGGAGTGGAGGTGCCTGGGATGCACAAGAAGGATTTTGCAAGTTTTGCCAAAGTAGGATATTTATCTTGGTTACCCTTCCACCAATTCAAAGGGTTTCCCTCCTTCGGAAGTGGCTTCTCAGCAAAATAAGCCTGCACTTCATTTCGGACTTGTGTGTGAATATCCTCCTCAAGTTGCCCCTCTTCCTCTTCACTGCTGCCCCCAGACTCAAGGAGTATGCCAAGTAGAGAATGAGATGCTGTAGATGTTGAAGGCTCAGCAGCATCTCTAGTTACAGATGACGTGGTGGTCATTTGCTGCTGCACCACCATCTCCCTTTTTAAAGCAAGCGCCTCCGTCTGTACTTTTGCCTGCACATTTATGATCTGTTCTGGTGATAAAAATTTTTGTCTTCTAAATCGTGGGTCCAGGGCAGAGGAAAGGATTACGGTGTTTGGGACGTCTTCAAGGATCCCCTTCCATCTGCTTTGAAGTTGGTCTGTTGCAGTGGCTTGGAAGCTCTTTAGCGGAGATGTTTCAAATGAAGCACCTTCATTGGACCGCAACAGCCCCTTTACCAGTGCAGGCACAGATGATAGGGTAACATATTCTTGGCCACTCATGAATACAGTGCAGCATTCAAAGGGCTTAAGAGCAGTGGAAAGTTCTTCAAGAATACTCCACTGGTCTGGTTTTAAGTCCAGATAATGTTTGCCCCTTTGTGTAACTGATGGGTCAGACAGAGTTGCAGTTACCGGCCACCTTTGTTCAATGAGTCGTTCAATCATATAGTAAGTGCTATTCCATCTTGTGCTTACATCTTGAAGAAGCTTGTGGTCAGATGTACCCATTTGTTTTTGTTTCTCCTTCAATTTGCTGCTGGCTAGCTCACTTTTTTTAAAATGTTCAACTAGTCCTCTTGCAGCACTAACGGCTCTCTCAATTCCGGAATTCTTTAACGCAGCACTGATCACCAGCTGCAAGGTGTGGCCAGTGCAGCGGATACTGGCCCAGCCATGCGTGTCCATCAGGATTTTCGCAGCAGCCACAATATTTGCACCATTGTCATGCACAATGGCAATTATTTTTTGAGCCGGAATTTCAAATTTTTCAGTGACTTCCTCCAACCATTCTGCAATATTTGCTGCTGTATGTCTGTCTTCCAGAGGCATGGTAGTGAGGCAGATAGAAATCATCTTCCAATCCTCCTCTATGTAGTGGCATGTAATGCCAAGGAAAGCCTCGGTCGCTATACTTGTCCATATGTCTGCAGTAATGGCGATTCTGCTTTCATTAGCGCTGATGGCATCCTTCACATTCTGAAATGCCTCCTGGTACTTTCTCTCCACTAGTTTGGTAAAATGGGTTCTTGATGGTAAAGTATATCCAGGGTTCAGTACACTGATCATGCTTCTAAATCCTCGGTCTTCAACCATGGATAGTGGCCGCATGTCAGTGACTAGCATTTTCACGACAGAATCTGTAATAATTGCTGATTGTTGGGGAGTGCACGGACGATTTTGCTGCACAAACTCTGTCATGGTGCGCTGTTTCTTTCTGCAATGAAAAAGATAATATGAATTAGTATGCAGGAAAAACTATTTCTGTGTAACTCTATATATCATTTGGGTTTTAACTTACCGTCCTGATGTTTCGCCATCCTCTGTGAACCCAACGTGTTTCCGTTTCATGTGCTCGTTCATTGTTGTTGTGCTTCCGTGCCATGCAAGTTCCGTTTTACAAAGTTTGCAGGTGACCACCTTCTTTGCAGCATTTAAATTAAAATGCTCCCATGCCTTTGAAGATTTGGGTCGCACACCTTTTTCTGAGGTCATTGTGTCAGCAGCACCCTCTGCCATTTTTATAATGCGTTTTTTTTTTTTTTTGTAGCTAAAAAAAAGTGCAGAGACAAAGTGCAATTTTCCTCCGGGAACACCAATAAATGGGCACTATTCCTCCCAGGAACACCAATGATGGGGCACTATTCCTCCCAGGAACACTAATGGTGGGACACTATTCCTCCCAGGAACACTAATGGTGGGACACTATTCCTCCCAGGAACACCAATAATGGGACACTATTCCTCCCAGCAACACCAATAATGGGGCACGATTCCTCCCAGGAACACCAATGATGGGGCACTATTCCTCCGGGAACACCAATGATGGGGCACTATTCCTCCGGGAACACCAATGATGGGGCACTATTCCTCCGGGAACACCAATGATGGGGCACTATTCCTCCGGAACCACCAATGAGGGGGCACTATTCCTCCGGGAACACCAATGATGGGGCACTATTCCTCCGGGAACACCAATGATGGGGCACTATTCCTCCGGGAACACCAATGATGGGGCACTATTCCTCCGGGAACACCAATGATGGGGCACTATTTCCCCCAATCCCAGGAAACAATTTGGGGCACTACTATTCTACCCACCCCCCCAGAACACCTATAAAGCCCCCCCCCCCCAGTAATACTAGGATGGGGTACTGGTCATAAACATTTATCATAAATCTACTGTGTGTGTATTTTACATTAACTGTTGGCTACCTTCGTTTCAGTGTGCACTGTGATCGCCAGCTCAGCTCCCCTCACAGCTGCTTCTCGCCTCTCTGTTCCCTCGAGGCAGCAGCGGGCGGGGCTGAGAAGTTCAGTGGGGAGCTGACGTCAAAAGGGGGAGGTGCGGACGTGCCTCGTCAAAGGGCGGCGCCTTGTACATAGTAAGACGAGCGGCGCGGACGTGCGGCGCGGACATGCGGCGTCATACAACGGCGCCTTGTACACAGTCGGACGGGGGGGGTTTTAGACGGACGGGCGGACGGAAGGTGCGGATCAACTAATCGATAATGAAAATCGTTGACAACGATTTTCATTATCGATTATTATCGATAATATCGATTAATCGTTGCAGCCCTACTTATCTCCCAATTTTCCCCGATCCCGTTAATGTAAGAGCATAATATAGGGAGGAGGGGTTCCTGCAAGTGCAATTAATATTATGTATTGTACAGTTACAGTTTTATATAAATAAATGATTCTTCATTATTTTTATGCACTGCTATTCCTCCCAGGAACACCAATGATGGGGCATTATTCTTCCCGGGAACAGCAATGATGGGGCATTATAACTCCCAGGAACAGCAATGATGGGGCATTATTCCTCCAGGGAACAGCAATGATGGGGTGCTATTCCTCACGGGAACACTAATGATGGGGTGCTATTCCTCCCAGGAACACCAATGATGGGGCACTATTTCTCCCGGGAACACCAATAAATGGGCACTATTCCTCCCAGGAACACCAATGATGGGACACTATTCCTCCCAGGAACACTAATGGTGGGACACTATTCCTCCCAGGAACACCAATAATGGGACACTATTCCTCCCAGCAACACCAATAATGGGGCACGATTCCTCCCAGGAACACCAATGATGGGGCACTATTCCTCCGGGAACACCAATGATGGGGCACTATTCCTCCGGGAACACCAATGATGGGGCACTATTCCTCCGGGAACACCAATGATGGGGCACTATTCCTCCGGAACCACCAATGAGGGGGCACTATTCCTCCGGGAACACCAATGATGGGGCACTATTCCTCCGGGAACACCAATGATGGGGCACTATTCCTCCGGGAACACCAATGATGGGGCACTATTCCTCCGGGAACACCAATGATGGGGCACTTTTCCTCCGGGAACACCAATGATGGGGCACTATTCCTCCGGGAACACCAATGATGGGGCACTATGACTATTCCTCCGGGAACACCAATGATGGGGCACTATTCCTCCGGGAACACCAATGATGGGGCACTCTTCTCCCCCTTCCAGGAACACCAATAGGGCACTATTTCCCCCAATCCCAGGAAACAATTTGGGGCACTACTATTCTACCCACCCCCCCAGAACACCTATAAAGCCCCCCCCCCCCAGTAATACTAGGATGGGGTACTGGTCATAAACATTTATCATAAATCTACTGTGTGTGTATTTTACATTAACTGTTGGCTACCTTCGTTTCAGTGTGCACTGTGATCGCCAGCTCAGCTCCCCTCACAGCTGCTTCTCGCCTCTCTGTTCCCTCGAGGCAGCAGCGGGCGGGGCTGAGAAGTTCAGTGGGGAGCTGACGTCAAAAGGGGGAGGTGCGGACGTGCCTCGTCAAAGGGCGGCGCCTTGTACATAGTAAGACGAGCGGCGCGGACGTGCGGCGCGGACATGCGGCGTCATACAACGGCGCCTTGTACACAGTCGGACGGGGGGGGTTTTAGACGGACGGGCGGACGGAAGGTGCGGATCAACTAATCGATAATGAAAATCGTTGACAACGATTTTCATTATCGATTATTATCGATAATATCGATTAATCGTTGCAGCCCTACTTATCTCCCAATTTTCCCCGATCCCGTTAATGTAAGAGCATAATATAGGGAGGAGGGGTTCCTGCAGCTTTTTATAATAGAGGGCAGTCAGCCCATCGGGTCCTGGGCTTTTCCCGTTAGGAATATCCTGGATGGCCCTCCTGACTTCCTGAAGGGTCACGGGGGCATCCAGCATGTTACTGTCCTCTTCCGAGATTTTATTTAGGCTTGCCTCTTTTAGGAACATTTTACTGGCTTCTTGCCTATGTATGACCTGTTCTTGAGTGCTACCCGCTTTAATTGCATACAATGCCTCATAGAACTTTTGAAAAGTTTTGGCTATATCTTGCGTTTTGTTTTTAATATCCCCCGAGCTGTTTCTAATTCTTTCGATGTAATTACTTGTTTTCTTCTTTTTTAGGGTCCTTGCCAGGTATCTACCGGGCTTTATTGCTATTTATGTACCTCTCTTTTTTGACCAAGTAGTAAGTTTTACGTGTTTCTTGTTCCAGGGATATTCTCAGCTCTTCTCTCTTTTGGTGTAGGGTTCTCCAAATCTCCCTCCCCCCTGATGTTTTGTGTTGTTGCTCTAATTTGTAAATCTCTCTGGTCAGGGCAAGCCTTTGATTTTTCATTCTCTTATTTCTTTCCCCACCTATCATCATAAAGATCCCCCTTATGTGTGTTTTATGCGCTTCCCAAATTGTGGCCTCATTCACCTCACCGGGGATATTAATTTTAAAAAACCATTCTAGTTCCTCCTTTAGTCTTTTTAAGATAACGTTATCAGCTAAAAGATCCTCATTTAATCTCCATCCTGTGCCCTGTGTGTCGGTTTCACCCGTCTTTAAATGCAGACTCACAGGCGCATGGTCCGAAAAGGACATATTGCCAATGGTAGCCCCTGCGATTTCCTCCAACATCCTGTGTTCTACCAAAAAAAAAATCGAGTCTTGAGTATGTCCCATGCACGGGGGAGTAGTAGGTGTAGTCTCTTGTGTCTCCCTGTTGTATCCTCCAGGCATCCACTAGTTGGAGCTGGTAAAGTTTTTTTTTTTTTTTTTTAAGTTTCTCCGGCCACAATCCTCTTTTCCCCCGAGCATGGGACGTACAATCTCTCTCGGGGTCGAGACGTAGGTTAAAGTCTCCTCCTACGATTGCTCTCCCCGTCTTAAAAGTCTCAAATTTGGTCAATATGGCCATTACTGTTCTGTAAGTATTTTTATTTGGCCCATAGATGTTCGCCAGGGAGTACTTCCGTCCGTTAATTTTCCCTTTCAAGAAGAGATACCTCCCCTCCGGATCAGGGGTCTTGCATTCTCATAGGACAATCGTGGGAGAATGAAAAGTCCTCCTGCAAGCTTTAACCAGACACTCAAAGTCACAAGACTGCTTTGACTGCTGTTGAAAAAGGGTATTTAGCAGTTTATATCTATTAAAATAATTGCATTTCCATGTTCTGTGTACTGTAAGAGACCAGATATAGTGAATGTAGGGCCCTGGGTTTAGTAACACCCTAAGTATGTAACATGCGGATTATTGAATTCACCTATTTAAGTTTGTTGTTCTTTGGTTTTGGCATTAAATTATCCACATACAGTGCAGGTGTACTTTTGCTGCACTGAGATTTTGTTTCATTGTTCCTTTTATGGAAAATTATGTGTTTTATCATAAAATAGGGAGGATGTCTCTGTGTACATGCCTGAGAAGATATTTATGTAGCGTGCAATTGTGGCTTGCTCTGTTCTGGCCATTGACTTTTGGATACCACATCACATAGAAACACACCCACGGTGCCATATATGCCTCTTTGTCAGTTCATACTTTGTGGGTTTGTTGTGATGCTTGGCAACATGGTGAAATAAGGAGCTAAATGAAGATGAGCCTTCACCGATGTTTGTTTTTTAATCAATATTAATCTACTGTCTCCCTCTAACACCCATGCATTGACATGCTGTGGCAGGTTCCTGTTGATACTTTGAAATGATCTCAATGCAAGGAGTTTAGCTCAATCAAAAACCTGAAGCTGGGCGTGCTCTAGGATTTCATGGCACTCATCCGTTGTGAGCCTCTTCAGCCTGCAGTCATGTGTATGCATGTTTGAATAGTAGGAGGGTCTCTGTGTGAACTTGTTAAACACCTGTTTCACCGAAATCTTATGAATCTGAGAACTCTGACATCTGTAAATAGTTATGTTCCACTTAGCTGAAAATTGATGCTTTAGATTTAAGTATTGTTGAACATGTTACATAGTGTCTGTTTTTTTTTTAATTCAATTTTAGGGAGTTAATACTTTTAGTGAAATGCAGAAATGGGTGGTGGTGACTGTCACGCAAGGTGACTATCATGCTATTCTGTCAACAGCATAGATTTGGTACATAGATTGAAGCATGGTCAGAGTGGAAAGTAATCTTTGTGTAGAGTGATGGGTTGAGATGATTGGACTGTGGGGATTTCTGTTCTCAAGGAGGTCGTGGAGTGAAACAATGGTTACGCTGTCATGCAAGTTAGGCCTCAAAGATGCTTGCAGTTTATAATGGTAGTAAAGCTGGCCGTACATGTAATTTTTAGATCTTTCAGCCAGCTACAAATGCGGTGGATGGAGCCCCCGGACATCCTATTCTGACAGCCGCTTCTGCTTGTCTGTTTTTTGTATTCCAATTTTAACTTTAGAGAATGTTTTGTTGGGGGGGCTTCCTGACTTTTAGTTGTAACCCATTTAGTCACCATAAAGGTGAAGGTTTCATAATGGAAAAGTTACAAAGCATCTCTCCAATTGGGCCACATTTCTTAAAACCTTTATTGGAGCGGGTTTGCCAAAAGAGCTATTCTAGCAGACATCAGGTACCACCTAATGAGGACCTTTGTAGGCATTTTCGAGAGAATGAACATTTTATAGAGATTCTAGATACCTCAGTCTACTTCCCCATACCCCAAAGTACCTGATAACAGTGGAGCTAAAGAAAACGTGACTGCATGCTCCTGAAGGGTTGCCATTAAAGTAAACATGAGAAAAGTTATACAGTGGCTGAGTAAACTTTCCATTGTCACTCAAAAATATCAGCTATAGTTGGACATAGCATTAGGGTTCATTTATATTGTGGTAATGCTTGTTCCATGAGTTAGTGGTGACATTATTTGTGAGTTGCACCCCAGTACACCTTCCCATGGACATGAGTTCATTCAGCGCGGTGCAATGAGGTATGTTCACAGCCTTGTAGTTTTTTTTTTTTTGTTTTTTTTTTTAATTTTATTTCCATAAAATCATCTTCTTTTTATTTTTTATTTTGTCTCCTTGTAATGTCCTCTGAGGGCCTAAACAACCCCCCCCCCCCCTTCTGTTTCTCTGGAATGAGCAGTGCACTTTAGTTGCAGTCACATGTGCTACTGTATGCATACTACAAATCCTATAGTCCCTAGTCTATTGCAGGAGCGAGCAAGAAAGGGTGACCACATTCCTACATAAAGTGGAACCATGGAGAATAAACCTAGTCGCTCTCTAAAATGTCAGATTGCTGCAGCAAAAAAAGGATTTTGGAGTAAGCTGAAAGCAATAGAAAGTACTTATTTTAAGTTTGTGATATTAAACTTTTTTTTTTATTTTTTTTTTATTAAGAGGTTATACTTACCCGCTCTCTTTCGGTCCCCTGCCAGCACTGTCTGCTCCATCATGCCTCCAACTGCTCTCATAGCAAGCCGCGTACTAAGGGGGAAATTGCACATGCACACTCCTGAGCTGGGCTGTATCCATGGATGCACACAAGGCAGCATGGTCCAGCAAACATCCAACCCCCCCCTCCCTGCTCCCACTACAAGATTCGACTGACTGTCTCCTGTGAAAGCTGGAAGTGCAGGGAGAAGAGCTGCAGCAGGGACAGTGCTGGATTGCTGACAGGTACAGCAAAGTATTTTGGAGAAGAAGCATAGGGGGAACAGTCATGCTGGCCATACATTGTACAATTTTCCTTTAGCTTTACCAAAACAGTATAATATGAAGTCAAACCTAAACCCTTTTGATTTGTATGCAGTCAGGCAGGCCATAGCACTACACGGTTAAAGGTAAATCTCTAAAAAAAAAAAATCAAATGAGAAAATTTGTTATAATGTATGGCCAGCCTTAGTGGGGAGATTTTTACGGCAATGCAGGGAGTGCATTAAAGTGATTGTAAAGCTTTGTTTTTTTTTTTTTTTTTTTTTAACAAACATGTCATACTTTCCTCCCCTGTGCAGTTAGTTTTGGACAGAGTGGCCCCGATCCTTGACTTCTGGGGTCCCCCGGCGGCGCTGGTAGCTCCTCCCCACATCGTATAACCCCCTCAAAGAGAAGCGCTTTCCTGGGGGGGTTACTTTGTGAGAGTGCTCCCGAGTCCAGCATTTGCGTTCATAGACGCAGAATGCCAGACTCGGCCCCGGTGCCCATGTCATTGGATTTGATTGACAGCAGCCGGGGGCCAATCAATCTATCCAATCAAGAGCCGAGACAACAGGCAGAGGGGAAGAGCGCATCTCCGGCGTGGGAATTACAGGGCTCAGGTGAGTAAAACAGGGGGGGCTCGGGGGCCGGTCAGTGACAGAAGTTTTTTCACCTTAATGCATAGGACGCATTAAGGGAAAAAAACACAAGGGTTTACAACCCCTTTAAGGTAAAGGCTTTAAATTTAGAACCACTTTAAAAATAGATAATGTATATATATATATTTATTATTTATTTATTTTTAAACAAGTTTAGTTTCACTTTACTCAGTTGAGTAAATTATTTGTCAGTGATTTTTTTTTTTTTTCTCCTAATGTTCTAGCATCTAACGGTTTTGAACAGTTTCACAAATATACTGTACAAGTTTTATTTTTATCTATTGTGTAATATCTAAAGCATAGATGATCTCTCAAAGATATCCATCATTTTTATTTTTGTTTTATTTTCATAACTCCAACTTCCTGAGTGCTGACAGGAAGACAAGGAATGGAATGTTTAATTAACAAGTGTTAAATAGATTTTTCTGCAATACTTTTTTCCTTTCTCCTTTTGTGTAAGAGGATTTAGCAAGCTTCCCCTGTTGCCCAACTGGGTTCACAGATTTTCTACAGAAACCGTTTCCTAAAAAAATTTTCTTTCAGTTTTTGCAAATAAGCCAAGTCCTTCCTTTTTTGCCATCGTGCAAGGAGGTGATTGTAAAATGTCCTGCAGTATTATGTCAGTAGTTGTTCCTTTTTTCACACAGCTGAACCTCTGTTCCGTCTTTTGGATTGTGACAATAAATAGAAGCCATCTGCCCATGGCAGTGTTATGACAGTGGCTGGTGTTTGTTTAACCTGTTGCTTTTTTTTTTTTTTTTGTTTATTAATTAAATATTTTTGTTATTTGAGAACACATACTTTTTAATACTGAACAAAAAGTCATGTAGCCGATATTACTACTAAATTACTGCTGGTGATTATACTATGAAAACATTTGTTATATCTGTGGACATATGTCTTCCTGGCTCCATAATAAGTTCCCCTATAATATAATGAAAGCCCTTTCACCCTCTTGCCTACATTTGTCAATATATCACCTCAAACAGACTGCTCCTTGGATCATTACTGCAGCATGTGTTTTAAAGCACTTGCGTTATGTGTAACTTTTTTTAATCTAATGCATTGATGTGCTTTTTTAAAAAATAATTTTTTTAATTTTTTTTTTTTAGCCACCATACTTTTTTCTTTTACTTAACATATGCTGTGACTAGTGGTGCACCAAAATATTATTATTTGTATTATTATTATTTGTATTATTATTTGTTTTATATTTGACTTTTTAATCTCACTAATTTCAATGAATAAGATTTTTATTTTTGGCCATTAATGCCACTTTTTTGACCGATAAGCTGCTTTTACACCGAGCAGTTTTTTGAAGTGTTTTTGTATTAAAAAAAAAAAGTGCAAGAAAAGCTCAAAATGCCTCCCTTTTAAATTCTATGTATGTCTTCACACCGGTCTGCGTTTTTGGTGCATATTTGGTCAGTTAAAAAAAACCTCACCAAAAATGCACCTCCCCATTGAAATGCATTGTTTTTCGGGGGCCATTATAGGCACTTTGTTTTCTATCGGCAAAACACGAATAACCCTATTTTCGCCTGATAATTTTCAGTGGCTGATCTATCGGTTCATCCCTAGCTGTCATGCACTATTATAGTGTGTGATTCTGCTCTGATAGCTTTTCATAACATTGGCTAGTGTGAACCTAGCCTAAATGCTTCTCGTTGTAGTGCAGCACAAGTGGTTGTACAAATGACAAGTGAGCGTTTTTTGTTTCTTTTTTGGGGGGGGGGGAGGGGGAATGTGGCCTTTTTTTTTTTTTTTTTCTACCTAAGATTGTAGATTACATTGGTGTATTTCAAGCAGTATAAAAACAACATCCCCTAAAGCAGCTGCTACAGAGTATGAAGTACAGTTTTCCAAACTGAAATATTTAACATATTTTTGCTGGGTTATACATGTGTCTGCAGAGTTTTCCGTTGTCAGTTATAACAATTTTGAGTGTTCCATGTGTGTCTGACCTGCATTTTTGCGTCGTAATCTGTAAAGGCTGTTTATAGAAACCTTAAAGTGGTATTACACCCAAAATCTAAAATGTAATGTATCACAGTTTACCAATCCTTATGCATTCTTTTTTTTTTTTTTTTTGGGGGGGGGGGGGGTTCCCTTCTGTTTTTACCTGGTGATCTGGCCAGTAACACACCTTCTGTATAAGAGCGCCCCCATTTGGGATGGAGTACAGGGCACCTTTGGACAGTCGCATTGTCAGTCTGAGGGGAAGGCAGTGTTAGATGTATTAGCAGATTTAAATTTGCTAACAAATTGAAGCCAAACTCATACATAAATATATAAAAGCTGATCATTGTAAGCACTCCTGTCATTGGTAAATGGTTTGTCTTATTCCTGTAACTGATACATCTGGAGGGGAGCTTTTTTCTTTTGAAAAACAGACTTACTGGCCAGATCACCAGGTAAATAAAAATAGATGTGACCGTTGCTTCTTTTTCTTTCTTTTTTTTTGCTCTTTCTTACACTTGGTAAGCTGTAATATAATGTTTGCTTTTGGGTTTAATACCGCTTCATGAAAAAGGGATACAAAAAGAAACTTTATTAAAGGATAAAATGCACAAGACCTAATGTACATGGATGGTTTGGCCCATCTGCATCAAATCCCAGCGATACTTGTGTTTAGGGCCATATGCCTTCAGAGGTATAGCCCCTGAATGCAGGAATTTTTAATTTAGCCGCCAGTGGGGCTGGATGTGTCAGAAGATTTGACACTGATAGATCAAGCTGCCTGTGTTCATGTAGTTCCTCTGGATTCAAACTTGCTACGTCCAGCAGTGCTCATCCATTCCTGTATGCATATGACCACTCAAATGTACATATAATATGGGGCTGAAACAACTAATCGATAACTAATCGATTATGAAATTAATTGATTACTATTTTCATAATCGATTAATCGGCCAGTAACATAATGGGGTTTAAAAAAACTAAAATGAGCCCTTTTATAGTACAAAAAGAGCAAATAAATAATAAATATTGCTTTTATAGTTCTACAGCAAAAAATGAACTCCTTACATTAGTGAATATCTGCTTTTTTTTTTTTTTTTTTTTTTTTGTACTATAAAGGGCTAATTTTATTATTTTTTTTTTTAACCCCCATTATGTTACTAAACGTCTTAGACCTGGTTCACATCTATGTGTTTTTTTTGGTGCTTTTTGCATAAACGCACTACATTTCACTTACATGGTTTCCTATGGGATGCGTTCACATCTATGCTTTTTTCAGCTGCTGCGTATTTGGAAAGGGTCAGGGATTTTTTTTAACGCAAAACGGTGCTTTTTTGGTTCAATTTACTTTAATGGAGAAGCTTCAGAAAAGCATGTAATGCGTTTTTGCAGCAATTTGTGTTTTTTAATCTGGCCAACAACATATTGGCCATAATAAAAGCAAAAACGCAAATCGCAGCAAAATCACGTGCACAAAAATGAAAACGCACAGCAAAAAGAACTGCAGAAACAGATCAGAAGCAAACTGCATAGGTGTGTACCGAGCCTTATGCTGGCCACACGGATTAATATTCAGACCAAAAATCTTTGTACATTCGCTGAATGAAAGAATGTTGTTTGAAATTTTCACTTGCTTGTAACATTTCTGTTTTTAAAATTAATGCAATTTCTGACTGAAAACCACATACACTGTCTGAAAATTCCTTTGACCAAGAAGTTTTCTATTTCCAAATTTTCACTGTGGTTGAAAATGAACGTTGATTTGACCTCACTAACTATTAGAAAATCGAACGAATGTTCTTTAAAATTACAATTTTTTTTTTTTTTTTTGGTAATAAAAAAATTTGATCTCTGCGTCTGATATTTACCAGATTCACCTATTAGTAGTTTATACAGTATATCTCTCCTCTAATAGTATATACAGTATATCTCTTGTCTGTTATTCTCAGAGTGAATTAGATATTTTGCTCCCTAACCATATAGCTAGTTATTTATATTTACCACTGCATAGAGATATTTAAGAATAAATTGCCTTTTTTTTTTTTTTTTTTTTAAACTTTACATATTAACTAAGTAATACACCACACTTTTTTTTTTTTTTTTTTTAAGGTTATTAATCGGCCAACTAATTGATTATGAAAATAATCGTTAGTTGCAACCCTAATATATATCTCTGATGTCTATTAGACTGTAATTTTTAATTTGTACAAACTGCTGATCTCTGCTATATGCAAACACTGGGTGCAGAAATATACTGAACCCTGTCAGTGTATGGCCCTCTGGCCAGTGTGAATAAGCCCTAAGTGTGATGGAAGGCTGTGGCTGTCAGATTTGGATAAGAATGCATCTGGTGTGGATATGATTATTTATTTCTTCTGAACGTACACATGTGCATGTCTTTTATTTGTTTGTTTAGCAAAAAATAAAAAACCCAGTGGTGATTATATACCACCAAAAGAAATTTGGAGGAAATGATAAAAACTTAATTTGGGTACAGTGTTGCATGACCGCTCAATTGTCATTCAAAGTGTGACAGCGCTGAAAACGGAAAATTGGCCTGGGCACAGTGCCCAGTAGGCAAGTGGTTACCAAAGCAGTTGGGTGCTTTTCACATCAGCACGCAGGAAACGTGCAAAATTACGAACAGCTAATGCTTTATTAAATGTGAAAAAGGAAGATTTACCCTCATTCCTGACCAGGCCATTTTTTCCGATATGACATTGCGTTACTTTAACTGACAATTGTATGGTCATGCAATGCTGTACCCAAATACAATTTATGTCCCTTTTCCCCACAAATGGAGATTTTGGTTGTTTTTGAGCACCTCCTGTGGTTTTTTATTTTGCGCTATAAACGAAAAAAAAAGACTGACCATTTTGGAAAAAAAACGACTATTTTTTTACTTTCTGCTATAAAACGCATCCAATAAAAATCTAATTTCTTCATAAATTTTAAGCCAATATGTATTCTACATATTTTTCTTATAAAAAATCCCAATAAGCGTATATTGATTGGATTGCACAAAATTTATAGTGTCTACAAGCACTGGGATATATTTATTTATTACTAGTATTGGCTGTGATCAGCGACTTCTAGTGGGACTGCAATATTGCGGCGGTCTGTCGGGCACTAACTTGCACTTTTCACACTTTTTGTAGACCAGTGCCGCTAATACTAATGACACTGACTGGGAAGGGGTTAAACATCTAGGGCGATTAAAGGGTTAAATGTTTTCCTTGCCAGTGTTTTAGTGTGCTGTTAGAAGGTGCTTTTACTAGGGGAGGACATGGATCCTAGTTCCTGCTTTGCAGAGACACAGGATCCATGCCTTCCCTCCTGTCAGAACGGCCATCTGCCTTGTTTACATAGGCAGACTGCCATTCTGCCTCCATGCTGGACGATTGGCGAGTGCCGGCAGACATAGAGTCCGCAGCACCTGCAGATCAGCTCCCGCTGTGTATAATCACAGCGGGAGCAGTCCAATGGCGGTGTGCGCATGTGTGCCACCTTACTGCTGTATATGTAAGTTATAGGGTCCGGTCGGCAAGTGGTTAAAGTGGTTGTAAACCTCAGAAATGAAATATGAACAAAAGCATATCCCTCTATAGTGTGTACTTGTCTCAGTTAAAAGCACTAAGAGTAATTTCTGTCTGCTGCTTCATTCCTCTTCTATGTCTACATGAATCATTTCTGACAAGTTTTCCTGACGCCAAGAGAAAAAAAATGTGACACGGAGGGAGTTCCAGCTGATTGACAGCTTCAGCTCTGTTCCTGTGTGCTGTGTGAAGAGGGTGTGTCTCTTCCCTCCAATCAGCTCTCAGAGCTTCCCTTACTGAGCTCTGCGGGGTATGACTTCAACTCTCCTTCCCGTTTTCTGACCGCTCTGACAAGCTTTATAAATTCTGCACTTTAACCACTTAAGGACCGGAAGGATTTGCCCCCTTAATGACCAGGCCATTCTTTGCGATACAGCACTGCGTCGCTTTACCTGACAATTGCACAGTCGTGCGAGGCTGTACTCAAACAAAATGGATTTTCCCACAAATGGAGCTTTCTTTTGGTGGTATTTGATCGCCTCCTGTGGTTTTTATTTTTTGCGCTATAAACAAAAAAGAGTGACAATTTTGAAAAAAAAAACAATATTTTTTACTTTTTGCTATAATAAATATCCCCCAAAAAAGTAAAAAAACAAACAAATTTCTTCATCGGTTTAGGGCAGTATCTATTCTTCTACATGTTTTTCTGTGTAAATGTCACTGGCAGGAAAGGGGTTAACACTAGAGTGCGATCAGGGGATTAAATGTGTTCCCTGGGAGGTGTTTCTAATTGGGGGGGATGGGACTGACTGGAGGAGGAGAGAGATCGCTCCATCGCTAATCACTAGGAACAGCAGAGCGGAGATCTGTCAGTTTACATTGACAGATCACCAGCCACACGCATTGGCTCTGAAGTTGCGCTGCAGGCGCGCACCCCTTCCTTATCTTATGGCAATTTGCCCAGGAGAGCCAACCTGCCGCAGTATGTTGTCGGCTGGTCCTTAAGCGGTTAATGGATCTTAAGAGAAGACTGCAGATGAACCGGTACAACTTATGTAAGGGGACATTTTCATCCCTGTATCACCTGAGGCCAGTCACTTCACTAGTAAACTAATAAACTGTAGCACCACAAACTGAAAACTCTATTGAACTAATTTTTAATATTGAAAGCAAACTCCTCCATCCATCCATCCATGTCTGCATGCTTTATTTTGCTGAGAGATCACTTTGAAAAACACCCCTTAGCATTTCCAGCTGCAGCTATCTTGAGTAAGTGCAGATGATACATGTAGCATTTACTCTCTGGAATTTATCTGCCCTCAAGCATGCAGGCAGGAGAGTGTTCTAAGCTGAGAAGGCCCCTCCTGAAGACTCGTGGGCTGTATTGACATCATTTTGGCCTAGGTCAGAAACCAGGAAACAATTAAAGAAATGTGAAAAAAAGTTTAAAACAAGGAAATATA
This sequence comes from Aquarana catesbeiana, assembly GCF_042186555.1. Taxonomy (NCBI): domain Eukaryota; kingdom Metazoa; phylum Chordata; class Amphibia; order Anura; family Ranidae; genus Aquarana; species Aquarana catesbeiana. The sequence continues at coordinate 195,351,663 of NC_133326.1, forward strand.
CATTCCTAACTAATGCTGGCAGCATAAAGATTCAAAATAGTTAATGTTGATTGAGAGAGTTCAGTTCCACTTTAACCTCTTCACAAGGAGGTGGCATGGCTTCTCGATCATGTGACTGCTTTTGATTGACTTTCACATCGATCAGGAGCCTGCCTTGACACCATTCTCTAAGGTTTTGGTGATGGTTGTGTTTGTAACTTTTTATAACTTATTTCTTTATAGTCATCCAATTTTTAAATATTGATTTAATAAAATTTGCTATTTGTCTATCATTGGTTTATGCCACATTAGTCTCTTAAAGTAACTTGCATTTTTGGCTAGGATTCTTTCCCCCTGCCCTGCTGGACCCCCTGCTCAGAAGCTGTAGCAAAGAGCTGCCAACAGCTTGGTCAGTGTGCTGTGAGCATGCAGTAACCTCAGGCCACTGTGGATGCGTATGCGCTGTGGCTGGGCATTAAAGCCCACTTTTTTACAATAGAAAACCTACCCCTCTCCTCATCTCCATATCTTTAAAGTGACACAAAATTATATCCTTGCTCCTCAAAAATCCACACACATCCACTACTTGGCCCTTTTTAATCAGTTTTTTTCATAAATGTGTTTTTTACAGTTTTTTTTTTTTTTTTTTTTTCCTGCCTCCATGAGTTTACCAAACCCCCTTCTTTTACCCCCCCCCCCCCGTCCACTTTTTGTTAGTTTGGAATGAGTCGTGCACTTTAGTTGCTGTCATGTGTGCACCTTGTATGCACGCTGCAAAGCTTATAGCTCATAGTATCTAGTCCTTAGGAGCAAGCAAGGAAGGATGGCTACATTCCTACATAAAGTGGAACCACGGTGAACGAACATAACCACCACCCTCTAACAAAGTTGTATCACCACAGTAACAAAAAAATAAAATAAATGGAGACTTGGAGGAGGCTGAGAGCAAGAGAAGAATACATACTTGAATGTTTTATATTTTTTTTTTTTATCAGAGTTTAGTGTCACAATTCCATTAGTACTCAGGCCCGAATTACATATATCTTTTCCTGATAGTACCATCCCTTAAAGATACAATCTAGTCAGGAACAGAGAAAGACATGGATAGTGGGACTTTAAATGTGCTTTCAAGGGAATACCACACACTGAATTAAAGTGGTTGTATACCCATTTTTAAAATTTTTACCTACAGGTAAGCCTATAATAGGGCTTACCTGTAGGTAAAATGAATATCTCCTAAACCTTTATGGTTTAGGAGATATTCACTTTGCATGCAGCCGCTGTCGCTGACGTCAGCGGCGCATGTGCTGTGAAGGTCTGGCATGCGATACGGGGACCTCGTTCTAAGATAAGTATTTCATAATGAGCTAGTAAGTGGTGCATACTAGTTTATTATGCCTTTGCCTTACAGGGGTTTAAAAAAAAAAAATATTTATTTATTTATTTTTTTTTCTGCGGGTATACAACCGCTTTAAAAACCCATCATAAACATGAAGAAAAATACATTAATGCCACTTTTCAACCAAAAGATATCACATTTAAGGCTTGAAGGTGTTATAGCTCCACATCATATGGTCCTAAATAAGCATTATGGAGCTACGCGTTTCATCAAAAATCGCTTCATCAGTATCCAGTGATCTTTGATGTTACTGTGCAATACTAGAAAAGCAATCGTCTTCACACCTTCTAACATGCATCACCCAAAATACAATCCTATAGGGGCCCTCCTGTTACCATAGGCAATCCTATATATAGAGCCAACTGCATACCAGCAGTACAAATTCTATATGGAATGAAGACAAGAGTCTTCTGTTCAGAATGGTCAACCCTTCACAAAGGGTCCCATCATTGTCAAAATTCCTCATGTTCACAATTCCCTGTGATAACAATATAAAAGTGACCAAAAAATAAAAATAAACATTTTTAAAGCACCTGTCCCCCTGCGTTTGTACACAAAGGCGAACGCGTGCATCGGTCACTCACACAAGCAGCGATTGCCCCACACGTGAGGTATCCCTGCCAAACTCAGATCTTGGGCAGTAATTGTGTAAATCTAAAGTAGTAACCTTTAAAGGCTTTTAAAGCATCACCTACGGACGTTTGTTGCCGTTGCACGGGCGTTCACAATTTTAAAGCGTGACATATTTGGTATCTATTTACTTGGCATAAAATCATCTTTTACATTTTACCAAACAATTGGGTATTATATTGTGTTTTTATGCATCAAAAAAGTTTATTTTGTGCAACAAAATTGCTTTTGAAAAACTGCTGCGCAAATACTGTGTGACAAAAAATTGCAACACCCACCAATTTTTTTTTTCTCTAGGGCTTCTGTTGTAGAAAATTATATATAATGTTTTGGGGTTCTGAGTAGCTTTTCTAGCAAAAAGTTTGTTACGACAAAGTGTCAGAAAAAGCCGGGGGGGGGGGGGGGGGGGTCAAGTGGTTAAAACAAACTTTGTGAACCAAAAATGACATTTCGTGCTAAGTTGGTAGTTTGGAGTGTTTCTTTAATGGTTTATTGGCTTTTCGGACTGGTTTGCAGGTTAGGGTGGGTAAGTAGCTCCTTTTTGGGGTAGTCTTTTTGATTTCTAAATGACTGTATAATCTCTCCCATCCCCTTTAGTGCAATGACTCATGCTGAACTTGTTCAAGGGTAAGAAGTTAGTGCATGGTAAAACATTTATTAGAAACCTCAATAAGAGGTCTGTACAAGGACAACTGACTTATCCCTTGTCCGATCAAATGTTATCATGTGGAATATGTAACAGAATATAAATTGAGAAAAAGTAAATGAAGAGCACGAGGCAGTTGTAATTCGGCTCCTTTCAGATTTGGAGAGATTTATGTTCTGTAATATGTGAGGTATGTATGTGATTAATCTTCCTCACACCACCCTAAAGCGATTAACAACTTGTTGACTTGCTTGAATTTTGCCTATAATTACAGAGCAGTGAATGACAAACCAGCTAATCTTGTTTAGTGAAGAGCAGATTCTTCAATATATTAGAAAGTATCTCTGTAGTTTTACATATCTGACATATACAGGGCATACTTCGAGTGGTTGGGCAGGTTGTTGTAGGCGATTTTCTTTCATTGTGGCAAATAAATCCTTGAATATGTTTGGCTCTTTAGTTAGTTGTTCTCTTGTGGCTAAAAGGTTTTTCCAACACGAGTCTGTAGTGGCTATGAGGAAATACAGGAACTAGGTGTAAGTTTGTTAGACCTTATTACTGCTGTGACCTGACCCTGAGGATACCGGAAACAAGCTTTGTGACCTTCCGAACCTACCAGTCACTAACTGTGCAATGCCAACTGATCCCTTACTGATTGCATTAGACAGCTCAATACACGCAGTACTGCTGAAATCTAATTAACTGTGTGAATGACTGATAACTAACTGTTGTGTAAGTAAGCAGGGCATGAGCTGGCAACCCTACACAGCCTGGTACACACAATGAGATTATCGGACAGATGATTTTTGCAAACTGTACTGATTAAACAAAAATCGTTCAATCTTATCATATGAGAACAATTTTCGTGTTTCGTGTGTCCCTTCGGATAATTTCGGGCGTAAGCTGTGTACTAAGTATCAGATAATTGTAAATCACTTTGAAAGCGGTATTTTTCGCCCGATTTTGTGATCGTGTGTACAGGCCTTAAAGGTTTTTTTTATCTTGATGCATGACTTGGTTAAATTGATGATAGGCAACTCCTATCCTCATATTGATTAGTGGTTCCAAATTAATAACTACTGCAGTAGGGAACAGGCACAAAAGATACACTCCGCATCTTTCCAAATAACTGTTCTGCCTTATTATGACGCAATTGAAGGTTTTTATGCACATGATTACGTAGGTATCACATTAATATTACAATTGTACGTTTATGGTAACAAGGGGCGTTACATAGGCAGGCTAATTCTTATCAGGACTCGAAAGAATGTAAACATGTACTGAAAACATTATTAGTGCTGTGTGCACAGCGAGGGCAGTGTGCAATACATACAAAATACAATACAATTATATACAGAACTTACAAATTTCCATTACAATGCATTTTATGCATTTGGATAAAAAAAAAAAAAAAAAAACCTGTGTGCAGTAGCCTCCCTGAGCTCCATCTCGATCCAGCGATGTTGGACGAAAGTATCGGCAGTCCGGAACTCTCCCTTCTGATTGATTGAGACACAGCAGCACCATTGGCTCCTGCTGCTTTCAATCAAAGTCAGTGAGCCAATGAGGAGAGGGGACAGGGCCAAACCGCTGCTCCAAGCCTGAATGGACACACAGCCTCGGCACGGGTGCCCCCATAGCAAGCTGCCTGGTAGGGGGGGAGGGATCCAAGAAGAAGAGTATTTGGTTTGCTCTGTGCAAAACCACTGCACAGAGCAGGTAAGTATTACATGTTTATTATTAATAAAGAAAAAAAAAATTAAATTCGAGACTTTAATATCACTTTAAGAACAGTCATAGAAGGGAAGATATCTCGGAAGGAACATAAAGCAGGGAGACCTTTTCCCACTGTCTGTAGTACTGGGACTGGGAATGTACTGCAAATAAGGTCTTGTTCAGTGGTCACGAAGGGGTTAAACAAGATATTGCTTTCAGACATGGTGGTTGATGGCTTCACTCACTTTGTTGTAGCTTTAGCCCTCAACAGCAGCAGTATACACCTATCAGCATAACTTTATGACCATCCACCTAAGTATTGAGTTTTCCCTTTTTTGCCACCAAAACAGCCCTGACCCGTTGAGGCTTGGATGTCACTGGACCTGAAAGTATGTTGTGGAATTTGGCACCAAGCTGTCATTAAGGCACGGTTCACATCACATTGTTGCGGTTGGCTGCGGGTGTGGGAATCGCAGCAAATCCTGCACATGCAACCATCGGCAGGGAATGGCACCCTCACGCATGTAAAAACGCAGTGCGTTTGCGGGTGCAGGAACCACAGGGAAATCGCATGGTCAGAATGACCATGCGATTTCCCTGCAGGCCACCTTTTAAAACAGGTGCATGCACCCTTTTCTGCAGGAAACGCTGGCACGACAGTCCATTCAATTAAATGGTCTGCTGTACTGAGTTAATGCGGCCTGTGAACTTGAGCTTTACGGATCTTTTATGTACTGTAACACACGAGGTGGGGCCTCCATGGATCGGACTTGTTTTTGCAGCACATTCCACAGATGCTTGATTGGATTGAGATCTGTAGAATTTGGAGGCCAAGTCAACACCTAAAACTCGTTTGTATTCCTCAAACTGTTCTTAAACCATTTTTGCAGTGTGTCAGAGTACATTATCCTGTTTGAAAAAGGCCACTGCCATCAGGGAATACAGTTTTCATGAAGGTTTGTACTTTGTCACCAACAGTGTTCAGGTAGGTGCCATATGTCAAGAAACATCCACATGAATGGCAGGACCCACGTTTTCCAGCAGAATATTGCCCAAATCATCACACTGCCTCCACCAGCTTGCTTTTTGCCCATACTGCATTCTGGTGCCCTCTTACCCAGGTAAGAGATGTATACACTCACCTGGCCATCCACATGATCAGACCAGGCCACCTTCTTCCTTTGCTTTGTGGTACATTTCTGATTTACCCATTGTCGGCACTTCTGGCTGTGGACATGAGTCAGCACGGACATCCTGACCGCTCTGCGGCTGCACAGCCCCATGAACAACAAACTGTGATGCCCATTTTCTTTCTGCTTTCAACACATTAACATTAGGGACAGTGTGTTTATTTACTGCCTAATATATTCCACCCACTACCAGATTCCATTGTAAGAAGATAATCAATGTTTATTCACCTAACCTGTCAGTGGTCATAAATATACGGCTAATCGGCAGCATATTTTATATTAGGAACACAAACAAGGTTAATTGTTGTACATACAATTATTCATAATAAAAATCATGCCAACAAGAAGGTTACTACCATAGGACAATGATAACATGAATCGTATGTATAGTTTAGTTACAGGACACCACCGGTATTGGTGGGTGGGCAAACTCGTATTTAATTTATACCTACCATTTTTGTAATATTCAATTGTCGGTGTATTCTAGGCACAGCATATTACAGTTGCTCACTTTTTTGGGCTTTTATAGTTTTAAAAGTTTGATCTGTGCAATATTCACAAAGACCCGGTTCACACAGGGGCAACTTGTCAGGCGACTTAGCCGCCTGACAAGTCGCATTTAGTTCTGTACTATGGAACCGTTCTAATGGGAACAACTCAAGTGGCTCCGATGTAGAAAAAGGTTCCTGTACTACTTTTGGGGCGACTTCAGGTGACTTGCATTGACTTCTATAAAGAAGTTGTGGGCAGGCCGCCGCTGAAGTTGTGGGCAGGCCGCCGCTGTGAGTCCTGCTGCAAGTCATGCTGCCCCTGTGTGAACCAGCTCTTAAAGTGGAATCTGTGCTTCAGTTACAACATGGAGAGTCTAGTAAGAAAGTTCAACTAAAACAAAACAAACATAAAGCTCAAAAGCGTACCAACCATTTCTTGTTAGAAACCAAAGCTGGGGGCTACCCTATAGAGCAGAAGTTCGTTCTTGTTTTTCTTGCAGTATTAATTTGTATAGTTAACATTTTCTTGAATAACGGATTCATAGATGATCTCCTGTCCATGTATTGTGAAAATACATATTTACAGGTTCTTGATAAAAGTTGCTATGCAGGAATATATAGATAATTGTTTTTTAAAGGTGGATGATATCAAATAGCCCTGATGAAGGGGATGCTGTAATTTCCCTAAAGCACATTGGATATTTACGCACCTCCTATGAACCATACATATAGCTGAGCTTAGAACTGATCTGTGTGCAGTTAATTGCTTGCTGTATTAACTTTTAATGTGTTTGTATATCGGTGCTTGGATGTGTAAGGCAGCCCATACATTGATCAGTTATAGCTGATCAGTGTATACTGCTGTAGAGGGCTAAAGCTACAACAAAGTATGTAAAGCCATCAATCACCATGTCTGAATCCAAAATCTTGTTTAACCCCTTCATGACCACTGAACATGGCCTTATTTTTATTTATTTTTTTGTTCAACCAGCGGGTTCAATGAAAAAAGAAATGTATCCGATTTTCACCATCCACACACATCCACATGTGGTTGGGAGAAGCACTCTGGCTGTGTTGTTTTCTGACAGCAGGGAGCCTTCCTTGTCGTAAGAATACAATCGGTGTTGCATTGATCGTTCAAGAAAAACCTGACAGTCTGGTTGTATTAATTGACTTGTGTACAACCAGACTGCCATACATGGATTGAATTTTTTTCCCCCTTTTATTGGTTGAAGATGGACTTGTCTTTTTTCCAACCAGACAATGTTCTATTTAAATTGGACTGACAAAAAGCAAGCTACCTGGTTCTTTCCCTCTTTTTGGATGGAATGGACCTTTTGTTGAATTCAATTATATCTTTAGAGCTGAACTCCAGGGAAATTGCAAAGCTACTTCTGCAGTTGCCAGACCCCCCCCCCCCCCCCATTCCCCCAAAGGCTTAATGGCTTGTCTCCTGCTAGGGTACCTAAAAAAAATAAAAAGCTCTTTTACTTTCTATATCCCTTGCTCTCCTTGCAGCCAGTGCTTTCCATCCAGTGCTGTTGGTTGTGGGTGGGCAAGTGAAAACTACTTCCTTTTAGGTACCCTAGTCAGTAATGAACATTTAACCCTTGGGGGAAGCCCCACTGCAAAGGTATTTTTTTCTTAGTTGACTTTTTATTCAGGACATGTATAAATGGAAAATGTTGAGATTGTTTTACTGTCAGATGTTTTGAAGATTTTGTGAAATATTTTCTGCTTGAGGGACCATGCACACTGGGCTTAAAGAAAGCCAGTTCTTTTAGCAGAAAAAAAAATGCTCATATAGAGCATTTCTGTACAGGTGTTTAGTGTTTTTTGTTTTTGTTTTTTTTCTGCCAGAAAATGTATTTTAAAAAACACAATCCAGCTTATAAAGGCTGAGCTTATATTATGCCTTTAAATAACCTTATGTGCATGGACACGAAGGATAACAGGCAAAACCCTAAACTCTAGAAGCAGTGTTTTTTAAGCCCATTGTGCATGGACTCTGAAGGTATTACTTTCCTGTTTGAGTTCTGTGTTTTAATAGGTGTGATCGATTGCAGTCTTATTTTCTAAGCATGGTGGGAGCTCCAAGGTCAGTAAATTGAACATATACTTGGTGACCATGTGATTGGTGAGAACATGTACGGTAGCTGCAACCAAAAGTATACAGAGCATGCATAGCTGGTTAAGAAGGCCAGCCAGGCATTGGAATGGGCAGGATAAAAACACATTTAAGTAACTTTGACCATGAAAAGAGTGTTGTGCAAGATTAGTGCTCAAACTGTAAAGGTGTAATGTGTTGTGGTTGCAACACTTCAGAAGCTGCTGACTTCCTGGGATTTTCACACACTACAGTCTATAGCAGGGTTTCTCAATGACGGTTCTATGGAACCCTTTGGTTTCTTCAGAGGTTTCTAGGGGTTTCTTGAGCTGTGAGGTTTTTTTTTGCCTCTCAGACAAATTCCTATAGACGCCATTGATCCTTTTAGCTAGCTGTAATGGGGCAATTCTTCTCACTGACCATCACGGGAATGTATCATGAGTTGTAGATATAGCCATTTTTAGCAGGAGTCCCCTGACACCAGAAAATTATTTGAAGGGTTCCTCTGTATTAAAAAGATTGAGAAACGCCAGTTTATAGTGTTGACACAAAATATTGTTTAAAGCAAAAAATAGCCAGTATGTGGCAGTTATGGATGAAATCACTTCACAGGGGAATAACCAGATGTATTTAATCTGGCAGGAAGCCCAATAGTTGATACAACCATTGCACTGGTGTGCATAGGAACATCTGTAAACCCAGAACACTTGGAACCAGAGCATGAACTAAAGCCTCAGAAGATCAACTAAGAAAAGGAAAATGAGGCTACAATCATAATGGGTTCGCCAACCAGATAATCCGAAACTTGAAAAATATCTGGTGTGCCGAATCTTGATGAATCGATAGATCCAGCCTGGCTTTTGTCAGTTTTTCAGGGTGGTAGCAGTAGTATAATGATGTGATTTCATTTTTGGCCCACATTTGGCACCTTTATATAAATCTAATAAAGTGGCCTCTCAATGTACACTTAAGGGCAAGTGACAGAGTATTTTTATCTGCTTATGAACCTGCATACTGCTTGTGGACAGAGTAATAGGTCTAGAGTAAACAGCACAGACAACTAATTATGCTTTCTCATAGTGCTGCATTTACTGCATTTATCTATTCAGGTGCCTCCTCCAGCCCATGTAATATAGAGAAAGGGGCTGGCAAGAATTTAGCCAAAGAAAGAGGCACTGTGAAATTACTGCTCAGTATGGCTGACATGGAAGTTTATGTAGAGCTCAGATAAATATAAATTGACACTGCAGTAATGTCTCTTGAATATATAGGCGTTTCATTGATTGGCATTTACTTGTAACCTCCTCATGATTAGGTGTTCTGCTCGCATGTATGCATTGTATTTTGGACTGTATTTGGAAAGACAAAAAGCGACTTAATGAAATTGTTTGCTAAATTGCGTATCTGTATGTGGTACAAATAGGAAGCATGTCCCAAGTCACTCCAGTTAAAGAAAAATCTTTAGAGGAAAAATAAATTGAGAATAAAAGATAGCCTTGTTATATTGTTGTTGTTAAAGACATGGGGCATTGCATTCCTTTGGTACTTTATTTACTCAGAATTTTGTTTTTATACTGCAGGCATTTTATTTTTCCTTGCCTTTTTAATTGTGGCCCTGTTGTTTGTTTTTAGCTGACGCAAATGCGTTAAATAGGGTTCTGTCTGTCAGCAGTGTCTGTGTGCACTAGGCAGCAAGTCTGTTCAACAATGAAGTCTTTAGTCAAGTGGAAAGTAGAGCAAGACTGGTAGAGCAATGATCTGATAGACAGCTGTGCAGATAAGGACAGAACTGGCTTATAGAGTTTATGTGGACACCAGTGGTTTTACAGCATATTTGCAAAAATGTTTATCTGAATGTATATACTGTAGTTTTTCTCATTTGAGTACAGTATTTTAATTATATTTGGAACATGGGATGTGAACAAAGGAATGCTTTTAACAATCAACAACTATATTGGATGGATCTCCTATCACAATTTGGATTAGCAGCAAGGATAGGAAGTGTTATCATAATGGGGGATTTTAATTATCCAGACAGACTGGGCGGAGGGAACCAAGCATTCGTCTAATGCCCTGTACAAACGACCGGTTTTCCCGTCGGAATAAACTCTGAAGGTTTTTCCGACAGAATTCCGCTCAATCTGTCTTGCATACACACAGTCACACCAAATTCCGACCGTCCAGAACGAGGTGACGTACAACACGTATGATGGTACTAGAAAACGTAAGTTCAGTAGCGAATAGCTTTCGTCTCGTACTTCAGAGCATGCGTCGTTTTTGGTACGTTGGGACAGCATACTTTTTCTGTCGGACATTCTGCTCGTGTGTACACGGCATTAGGCTCATCAGTTCCTCAATGTCTTGCAGGACAATTTCTTGGTCAGATGGTAGACACACCAACTAGAAATAAAGCGTTACTGGATCTACTGATTGCTAACAATACAGACCTGATCACATATGTGGAAATATGGGGCAATTTAGGAAACGGCGATCACGGGTCAATTGGATTCAGTATAAATCACACAAATAGGAAACATAAGGGGAATACAATGACTCTGAATTTCAAAAGAGCCAACTTCCCTAAACTATGAACCTTGCTAGAAGGCATAAATTCGGATAAAATCTTGGGAACAAAGAACACAGAGGAGAGATGGGTTTACTTTAAGAGCATATTAAATAAGGGCATTAGCCAATGCATCCCATTGTGTAATAAATTTTAAAAGTGCGAACAAAAGTCCTGGATGGCTTAACTCCAGTGTAAAAATGCATATAAAACAAAGAAGGCGGCCTTAAAAAAAAATACAAGATTGAGGGATCATCATCAGCATTCAGAGTTTTTTAAAGAATGCTAGAACTAGAAATGTAAGGGTGCAATTACGGCGGCTAAGATAGAACACAAAAGGCACATAGCGAGGGAGAGGAAAAAAAATCCCCAAAAATTCATTAAGTACAAAAATAGTAAGAAATGGAGGTCAGATCATATTGGTCCCATTAAGAATGAGGAAGGACATCTGGTTTCAAAGGATGGGGAGATGGCGAAGGTATTGAGTTTTATTCTTTCCCTCAGTCTTCACGAGGGAATCTTGGGGGGGGGGGGGGGGGGGTTCTTCAGTAACCAAAACTGCAGTGTTTATCCCTAACCACTTCCCTACCCGCGTATAGACATATGACGTCCACAGATGGGATCTCCCATCCTGGGTGGACGTCATATGACGGCCTCGGGTTCCCGGCCGTCTAGGGGGCACGCGCGCCCGCCGCGTTGCTCGGGACCCGGTGCGTGTGCCCGGCGGCCGCGATGTCCGCCGGGCACCCGCGATTGCCCGTTAACCGGGCTGGACCGTGGATCTGTGTGTGTAAACACACAGATCCACGTCCTGTCAGGTGAGAGGAGAGCGATCTGTGTTCCCAGTACAGCGGAACACTGATCGGTCTCCTCCCCTTGTACGTCCCCGCCCCCTACAGTTAGAAGCATTCCCTAGGTAACACATTTAACCCCTTGTGTCCCCCTAGTGGTTAACCCCTTCACTGCCTGTCACATTTACACAGTAATCAATGCAATTTTATAGCATTGATCGCTGTATAAATGTGAATGGTCCCAAAAAAGTAGTAAAAAATAGTAAAAAAAATAAATAATTCAAAAAAAAAAAAATGCCATAAATCTATCCCGTATTTTGTAGACGCTATAACTTTTGCGCAAACCAATCAATATACGCTTATTGCGATTTTTTTTTTTTATTTTTTTTTTTTTAAATTTTTTTTTACCAAAAATATGTAGAAGAATACGTATCAGCCGAAACTGAGGAAAATAAATTTTTATTTTTAAAAATTGGGATATTTATTATAGCAAAAAGTAAAAAATATTGTTTTTTTTTCAAAATTGTTGCTCTTCTTTTGTTTATAGCGCAAAAAATAAAATCCGCAGAGGTGATCAAATACCACCAAAAGAAAGCTCTATTTGTGGGAAAAAAAGGACGTCAATTTTGTTTGGGTACAACGTCGCACGACCGCGCAATTGTCGTTTAAAGTGCGACAGCGCTGAAAACTAAAAATTGGTCTGGGAAGGAAGGGGGTGAAAATGCCCTGTATTGAACCGGTTAAGACACATCACAGGAAGCACCTCCATGGTTAACAGAAGACAGAATTAAAATTAGACTTGGGAAACTTAACATGAATAAATCACTGGGACCAGATGCCTTGCACCCGAGGGTGCTTGGGGAACTCAGTCAAGTAATTGCCATACCATTGTTCCTAATTGTTACAGACTGGAATGGTACCAGCTGATTGGAGAAAAGACAATGTAGCACCAATATTTAAAAAGGGCCCAACCTACATATCTGGTAATTACAGACCAGTTAGCTTAACATAAATAGTATGCAAGCTTTTGGAGGGGATAAGGGACTAATACATGATTTTAGTAATGAGAATGGTATCGTTAGCAGTAAATAGCATGGATTCATGAAGAATCGTTCTTGCAAAACCAATCTATTAACCTTCTGTGAGGAGGTGAGTTGCTATCTAGGAAGGCCCGTAGATGGGGGCTAAGAATATGCATGCATCATACATGCTAGGGGGAGTACAACTGGGGGAATCCGTGGTGAAGGATTTGGGGGTTTGGTAGCTCATAAGCTCAATAATGGCATGCAATCCCAAGCTGCGGTTTCCAAAGCTAGCAAAGTCCTTTCTTGTATTAAGAGAGGTATGGACTCCAGAGAGAGAGATATCATTTTGCCCCCGTTCAAATCATTAGTAAGACCTCATCTGGAATATGCAGTTCAGTTTTGGGCACCAGTTCTCAAAAAGGATATCGGGGAACTGGAGAAAGTTCAGAGAAGGGCAACCAAACTGATAAGAGGCATGGAGGAGCTCAGCTATGAGGCAAGAATAGAGGGACTGAATTTATTCACTCTTGAGAAGAGGAGAATAAGGGGGATATGATCAACATGTTCAAATATATAAGGGGTCCATATAGTGAACTTGGTGTTATTCTCTCTGCGGTCAACCCAGAGGACACGGGGGCACTCTTTACGTCTAGAGGAAAAGAGATTTCATCTCCAAATACGCAAAGGTTTCTTCACAGTAAGAGCTGTGAAAATGTGGCATAGACCCCCTCCAGAGGTGGTTCTGGCCAGCTCAGTAGATTGCTTTAAGTAAGGCCTGGATACTTTCCTAAGGCCCCATTCACACTAGCGCGTTTTTTGATGCATTTTGCATTTTGCAGAAATGCACGGGAATTTTTTAACATGGGTTCCTATGGAACATGTTCACATCAATGCTTTTTTGTATCTCTGCGTTTTTGGAAAGGGTCGGGGACTTTTTTTCATGCAAAAAGCAGCGTTTTGCATGTAATGGTTTTCAATGGACAAGCATCAAAAACGCAAGTGCACCGTTTTTGCAGCGTTTTTGATGCGTTTTTGGTGCGTTTTTGCCGTTTTTTTTTTTTTTATTTTTTTTTTTTTTGTAATTTTTTTTTAAGACTGTAAAAAAAATGAAAAAAAAAAAAAAAACGCAAAACGCAAAAACGCGGCAAAAACGCGGCTCAAAAACGTGCCAAGCATGAAAAAAAAAACCTCCAAAAACGCTCAAAAGCAACATGCATAGGTGTGAATCGAGCCTTAATGTACATATTATAACTGGGTACTAACTAGAGGTCGACCGATATATCGGCCGGCCGATATATCGGCCGATATTTGGCTTTTTTTACTTAATCGGCATCGGCCGATTGTGCGGGACTTGCAAATTACTTCTGTAATAGAAGTCAATGCAAGTTTTCTGAAGTTTTCTTCTCTCCTCCTCTGGGCAGCCTGCCAAGTCTGATAAGAAGATACATTTGTATCTCTTTCAGGTTCTTTTATCAATAGACTGAACTCGTGGAGAAGTTCTCAGTTTAACCATTTAAAGACTAAATCTTTTCTGACACTTGTTGCTTACAAGTAAAAATCCTGTATTTTCTGCTAGAAAATCACTTAGAACCCCCAAACATTATATATATTTTTTCTAGCAGAGACCCTAGGGAATAAAATAGCGGTTGTTGCAATATTTTATGTCACACGGTATTTGCGCATCGGTCTTTCAAACGCAATTTTTTTTGAAAAAATACACTAATGAAATAAAAAAAAAAAGCAGTAAAGTTAGCCCATTTTTTTTTCGTCCAGTTTTGATTACCTGTTTTTGTGTATTTAATATTTAAGATAGTTATTTTTTTTTTAATATAAATTATACATACAAGTGAACTGATTGGAGGTTTGTTATGTTTAAATATAAAAAATTTTCTGTATTACTTAAGGTTGCGTTAACGGTAAAATGCTGTTAGTTTTAGCGGCGCTTTACCGTCATTTTAGCGGCGCTATTCGGCTGCTAGCGGGGCGCTTATAACCCAGCTAGCGGCCGAAGAAGGGGTTAAATGCGCCCCTGAAGCGCTGCTGCCGAAACGCTTTGCAGGCGCTTCGGCAGCGGTGCGCATTCATTTCAATGGGCAGGAGTGGTGTAGGAGCGGTATACACCGCTCCAAAGATGCCGCTTGCAGGACTTTTTTTTAACATCCTGCCAGCGCATCGCCTCAGTGTGCAAGCACTCGAGCTTTCACATAGACTGCAGGGGAGCCGTTTTACAGGCGCTATTTTTAGCCCAAAAGCGCCTGAAAAACGCCCCAATGTGAAAGGGGTCTAACTGTTAGATTTTATGCGATGAAGGGAAAAAAAAAAAAGAAATCGGCCTAATATATCGGCCCAAAAAAATCGGCATCATATATCGGCCATCGGCCACCGCGATTTCTAAATATCGGCTTTGGCATCGGCCAGAGAAAAACCCATATCGGTCGACCTCTAGTACTAACATTTATAGGTAAAGTTGATCCAGGGAAAATCCGATTGCCTCTTGGGGAATCAGGAAGGAATTTTTTCCCCTGCTGTAGCAAATTGGAGCATGCTCTGCTGGGGTTTTTTGCCTTCCTCAGGATCAACTGAGGGTATAAAATTGGGTATATTGGATTGTACGATATTTTTTATTTTATTTATTGTTTTTAAGGTTGAACTGGATGGACTTGTGTCTTTTTTCAACCTGACTAACTATGTAACTGTGACGTGGTGTATCTGGATTTTGCAAAAGCATTTGACACAGTTCCCCATAAATGTTTATTGTACAAAATAAGGTCTGTTGGCATGGACCATAGGGTGAGTACGAGTGGAAAACAGGCTACAGGGGCGAGTTCAGAGGGTGGTGAAAAATGGAGAGTACTCAGAATGGTCAGGGGTTGGGTAGTTGGGTCACCCAGGGTTCTGTGCTGGGACCAATCCTATTTAATTTGTTCATAAATGACCTGGAGGATGGGGTAAACAGTTCAATCTCTGTATTTGCGGACGATACTAAGCTAAGCCGGGCAATAACTTCTCCGCAGGATGTGTAAACCTTGCAAAAAGATTTGAACAAATTAATGAGGTGGGCAACTACATGGCAAATAGAAAATGTAAAGTAATGAATTTGTGTGGCAAAAATATGAATGCAATCTATACACTTGAGGGAGAACCTCTGGGGGAATTTAGGATGGGAAAGGACCTGGGAGTCCTAGTAGATGATGGGCTCAGCAATGGCATTCAATGCCAAGCTGCTGCTAACAAAGCAAACAGAATATTGGCATGCATTAAAAAGGGGATCAACTCCAGAGATAAAATGATAATGTTCCCACTCTACAAGATTCTGGTCCGGCCACCCTAGAGTATGCTGTCCAGTTCTGGGCACCAGTCGTCAGGAAGGATGTACTGGAAATGGAGCTAGTACAAAGAAGGGCAATAAAGCTAATAAAGGGTCTGTAGGATATTAGTTATGAGGAAAGGTTGCGAGCACTGAACGTATTCTCTCTGGAGAAGAGACGCTTGAGAGGGGATATAATTTCAATTTACAAATACCATACTGCTGAAGCAGAAGGGAGTTTAACAAGACACATGGCCACTCATTAAAATTAGAAGAAAAGAGTTTTAACCTTTAAACTATTTAGAGGGTTCTTTACTGTAAGAGCGGCAAGGAAGTGGAATTCCCTTCCACGGGTGGTGGCATCAGTGGGGAACATCGATAATTTCAAACAACTATTAGATAATAACCTGAACGACCACAACATACAGGGATATACAATGTAATACTGACATATAATCACACTAATAGGTTGGACTTGTGTCTTTTTTTCAACCTCACCTACTATGTTACTATATTAAGTTAATATAATTCCAATGCAGGATTTTTGATGATGTAGGCCCCCTTTTTCCTTCTCCTTTTCCTGCAAAGCCCCATTACTCTGTGCTGCACCATCTCAAAAAGCTCTGCTGCCTCTTTACACATGGGCCAAAGTGTATGAATTGTCATTTCTACTCACAGCGACAGAAGATGAGGAGTTCATACCTATGCTATGTAGTTCTGAAGCCCTTGTACTTTATGACGGTGCTATCATTTTTAGTTTAAACCAGTGTTTCTCAACCTTTTTTCAGTCAAGGCACCCTTTAAAATTCTGCACAATCCTAAAATGTAAAAACAAATAATTTTACATAATGCAGCAAAATCCACAGGCTTAGGACACCCAACATTAGAGTTGATGCAAACGCACCTTTGCAAGCTGGTAATGACTAGTATTCCAGTGTTTTTTTTTTCCTCAGTTTCTCTCCCTCATTCAGCTAATCTGACCCCCAGTGCTGATGAAGAGTGGCAGGGGAAGGGGTAAATAAGGTGTGCAGGTACCCTATGTCCTCTTTATCAACGCATGGCATTATTGGTTGTTAGGACCCTGGTGGCTAGAATATTGTAATGGTGCACAATGAAAACTCTTAGCTTTGTGTTTTTTTTTTTTGCCATTTTGTCAAGGCACTTCTGAAGACATCTGAGGGCACCCTAATAGAAAAAGGCTGGTTTAACCAGATGCCAACCGCTCCACATATTTTTACTTGCTACCTCTGCTGGTTTCTCCTCTTGGCCTGCCCTCAAGGTATGTGGGGTGTCATATTTACCGGGGCACTCTGATGGGCACATTTTCTCTTAAGGGGCACACTGATGGGTACATGTTAAGGTTCACTATGATGGGCACAACAAAATGTGCCCATCAGCTTCCCCCTTAACATAAAATGTACTCATCGGCATGCCCCTATATTATGTCAAGGAGCACGCTGATGGGCACATTTTATGTTAAGGGGCACTCTGATGGGCACAACAAAACGTGCTCACCACCTCTTAGATTGTAAGCTCTAAGGAGCAGGGCCCTCTGATTCAAAGTGTATTGTATTTGTACTGTCTGCCCTCAAGTTGTAAAGCGCGACGTAAACTATTGGCACTATATAAATCCTGTATAATAATAATAATTTTAAGGGGACACTGATGGACTCATATTATGTTAGCGGGGGTACGCTGATGGGCATATATTATGTTAAGGAGGCACACTCTGATGGGAACCCCTGATGTAAGGCAGCACACTCTGATGGGGACCCCGATGTAAAGGGACACTCTGATGGGGACAAATGATGTAAGGAGGCACATTGGCAGGAGACACCAGAAGTAAGGGAGCCTTCTGATGAAGAAACCTGATGGGAATACCTGATATAAGGGGGTACCCTGACGTGGCAACTGATTTATGGGAGTAGTCTGATGGGGGCACCCAATGTAATGAATTGCTCTGGTAGGGGCACCTATCTATCTATCTATCTATCTATCTATCTATCTATCTATCTATCTATCTATCTATCTATCTATCTATCTATCTATCTATCTATCTGCAGTAGTGATCAAATGCCACCAAAAGAAAGCTGTATTTGCGGGGGGAAAAAAAGGAAATTTTTATTTGGGTATGGCGTTGCATGACCGCACAATTGTCAGTTAAAATAATGCAGTGCCTTATCGCAAAAAATGGCCTGGTCATGAAGAGGGGTAAAGCTTCAGGAGCTGAAGTGGTTAAAGTATTTGTTGCCCAAAAAAATTCAGATGTGTTTAATTTACATATTTTTACTAAACATAGCCTTTCTTTTATTTTGGTACATAGCAGCTAAATACCTGGCTATTCTGTTCCCTTGGTTCCTTTTTCAAACTGAGATAGGGAACTGGAAACCAGAGGAATTTTATATCAGATTTCAATTAATAATTTAATAAGGGACACATTGAATGGCTGCAAAAACTAGGAAGGAACACTGACCAATTGCTGCTGGCACATAGCCTTTCTGCCCTTTACAGCTTGAGTTGTACTGGCTCTTGACTGGATGCTGGGAGCATCATTTCAAGTCTTCACACCCACCCCATAATCTAGTGGGGAGAGGAGGCGAATGTGCAGTGCTCATTCTTGCTTTTCAGCTATAAGGCATATTTAGTAAATGTGACTTCCATAATATACAGAGCTACCGCTTAAAAAAAAAAAAAAAAAAAAGCTCATAATTAAATCATAATCCAACCATCTAATACTGTGCAGAACAAAATTAAATTTAAACAGTGATTAAAAATTATAGTGCAGTGCAAAAGTCCCAATGAAAAAAAAATCTTCATAAACCAAAATGTGACATGTAAGCTGGAACAGTCCAACTCCAAAAGTAAAATAAAGCTCCTCCGAGATATTACTTGCCATCACCATAAACGCTGGATTCTTACCAGGAGTTTAGACCTCCAGATCATGAGGTCAAACCGTGCTTATAGAGGTCCTCTCACATAGAGGACAAATGGAGGTATCAGCTGGCCATTTATCTAATAAAGATCCACCACCATTGTATCGTTTCATGCCATGCAAAAGAGAAACGTAGTCCACAAGTGCAGTTAAATTTCACATTTATTTATAAGACTGACAAAGGTAAGTGTACCAAGTGCAAGCATAAAAAAAAAACAGCTCCTCATCATTGCTCCATCTCTGGCAGCACTTAGTTATGTCTGCTTGCTTGCTATACTCCGCCCAATGCCCTCATCAGAAATTATGTCATCTGGGGTCATTTTTAGTAAATGTATACATTTTTAAATTATGTATACATTATGGTATGGCTTCACAAATCCTTAAAGTGTTACTAAGCCCACAACAGTAAAATCTGTCTGTATATGCAGCATAGCATGCTTGTTATACTTTGGAACGTAAGGGGTTAATCCTCTGCATTGTGTAAAAAGGCTGTTTTATCCTGTATGCCCAGATCCTTCCCCTCCTGCACTGTCTATCTGGGGAAAGCCAGCTAACACAGGCAGGGTAGCTAACCTGCACATGCTCAGTTGTGTCTTTTATGCCGGAGAGAACATTTACGTGTTCTCAGAGCTAGCCAGGTCTCATGATATTGGCATCACACATGTGGGCGTGTATACAGACTGAAGTGGAAATCTCCTCCTACCTGAACTCTCAGCACTGGAGAAACTGTGTAGTTTATCACTGACTGTGGTATACAGATTAGAGGTCGACTGATATGGGTTTTTCTCTGGCTGATGCCGATATTTAGAAATCGTGGCGGCCGATGGCCAATATATGATGCCGATTCCCCCCCCCCCCCCCCCCTCGTTTCATAAAATCTAACAGTTAGACCCCTTTCACACTGAGGCGTTTTTCAGGCGCTTTTGGGCTAAAAATAGTGCCTGTAAATTGCCTGCAAAACGGCTCCCCTGCAGTCTCAGTGTGAAAGCCTGAGTGCTTTCACACTGAGGCGATGCACTGGCAGGACGTAAAAAAGCAGCATCTTTGGAGCGCTGTGTACCGCTCCTCCACCACTCCTGCCCATTGAAATGAATTGCGGCTGCAAAGCGCTTTGGCAGCGGCGCTACACAATCAGTTCACTTGTATGTATAATTTAGATTAAGAAAAATATATATCTTAAATAATAAATACACAAAAACAGGTAATCAAAAATTTGGACGAAAAAAAATGGGCTAACTTTACTGGTTTAGTGTTTTTTTTTTTTTTTTTTATTCATTAGTGTATTTTTTAAAAAAAAATTGCGTTTGAAAGACCGCTGCGCAAATGCCGTGTGACATAAAATATTGCAACAACCGCTATTTTATTCCCTAGGGTCTCTGCTAAATAAATATATATATATATATATATATATATATATATATATATATATATATATATATATATATATATATGTGTGTGTGTATATATATATGTGTGTGTATATATGTAATGTTTGGGGGTTCTAAGTGATTTTCTAGCAGAAAATACAGAATTTTTACTTGTAAGTGTCAGAAAAGATTTAGTCTTTAAATGGTTAAACTGAGAACTCCTACACATGTAGTTCAGTTCATTGAGACGTATAAACATTGTGTCTCTTTGCTTCTTTTCTTAGACTTGGCGGGCTGCCCAGATAGGGAACTTGCATTGACTTCTACTACAGAAGTCCTTTGCAAGTCGCACTGAAGTTTTAAATCTTTTTAAAGCCTTTGTTACCGATGCCGATTAATTAAAAAATGCCAAATATCGGCCGATATATCGGTCGACCTCTAATACTGATCAACCAAAATGGTATGTAGTGGCAGTTATTTTAAAGTAAAAGAAGATTTATAAGCTGTGGGTGGGGGGCAGATGAACTATTTCCATATTACTGGGTTTAGTAACACTTTCAATTGTGGTACTATGTGTTTTTGCAAGTTTCTACGTTCTTTTTCTAGGCAGCACCAGAAAAGAAGAATTTGAATTTGTTGTTCTTCGAGCACGAGCACTTCCATCAGTCCTTCAGTTTTATACATCAGTTCTGTGCCTTTAAAATATGGAAAGATCTTTTTTTTTTTCCCTGCAATAAAGGGTAATGTGCGTTATGCCCCGTACACACGATCGGAAATTCCGCCAGCAAAAGTCCGATGTGAGCTTTTGGTCGGAAATTCCGACCGTGTGTATGCTCCATTGGAATTCCCACCAGCAAAAGATTGAGAACAGGTTCTCTATTTTTCGGTCGGAAAAAGTTCCGATTGGAAATTCTGATCGTCTGTACCAAATCCGATGCACCAAATTCCTACGCATGCTCGGAAACAATTCGACGCATGCTTGGAAGCATTGATCTTCATTTTCTCGGTTCATTGTAGTAGTGTACGTCACCGCGTTCTTGATGGATGAAAGTTAAGAGACCTTTTGTGTGACCGTGTGTATGCAAGCCAAGCTTGAGCGGAATTCCGTCAGAAAAACCATCCAAGATTTTTCCGACGGAAATTCCGCTCGTGTGTACGGGGCATTAGAGAAACTTTAGGCATAGTGCCCACTGCCTTTTGCTAAACTAATACTGTAGCTAAATCGGTGTATGAGCACAAATCTACCACACAATACCACCATAATGCTATGACTAGATGACTAGACTATTATCATTGAAGAAAAACTTAACTTTTTTTTTTTTTCCTGTGGAAAGCAGTGCGAAAGGTTTTTTTTTTTTTTTTTTTTTTTTTTTTTTAATTTTTTTTTACAGAATATAGAAAATAAATCTCAGTGACTGAGTATGAACGGCATGTAATACACCTTTTACTGACCGTTTTTTTTCTTTTTTATGATGTGGGTTTAGTGACACTTTAAACTTGTAGAGGTTTGCAGGGAGGAAAAGACGAGTTTTACTGTAGAGCTCCACTTTAAGGCCCCTTTCACACTGGGGCGGTGGGGGCGTTGGCGTTAAAACAGCGCTATTTTTAGCGCTGTTTTACCGTCGTTTTTGCGGCTGTATTCGGCCGCTAGCGGTGCGGTTTTAACCCCTGCTGGCGGACGAAAAAGGGTTAAAACCGCTCATACAGCGCGGTATTGCCGCGGTATAGCCGCGCTGTCCCATTGATTTCAATGGGCAGGAGCGGTGAACACACCGCTCCTTCACCGCTCCAAAGATGCGGCTCGCAGGACTTTTTTTACCGTCCTGCCAGCACACCGCTTCAGTGTGAAAGCCCTCGGGCTTTCACACTGAACAAACAGCAGAGGCTGTTTAGGGGCGGTTTGCAGGCGGTATTTTTTGCGCAATAAAGCCTGCAAACCGCCCCAGTGTGAAAGGGGCCTAAATGAGTATACCAGTATATTTTCTAGTATTCTCATGTGCCATATTCTGACTGCCTAGGTTTTTTTCTTCTATTAGCAGAGTTGCAGAGATATAGCCTCTGCCAGCCTGGCTCTGTAATATTCAAACGATTGGGGGGGGGGGGGGGGGGTTCTGTTTGGGGTGAAGAGAATATGACACCTAGCATCAGTCTCAATGTAGCTTGTCAATTTTAGTCCAGCTGGTAGAAGTGCTCATGAGACCCTTAGAGTGGCATTTCACAGATGACATTTCACTATAGTAGTAGTATGCGAAGCAGTGTGGTAAGATAAACTTTTGAGTTTTGCTTTCCTTACAACAAGCTTGTTTAAAAAAAAAACAGGGGGGGGGAGTCTAATTTGATCCTGTACTAAGCTGAGTTCTACAAAATCTGGTTACTGTGGGTTACAACTCTGCCTATTAAGTGTTTCTGGAAAAGTGGGGTGACTGCTATGTTTCTTTGTGTAGACTAAACAGGCTAAATGCACCTCTGTACAAGTACATCTGTCAAAAGTAGGCCTATATTTGAACTCTGCTGACTTTCAAGGCTTTTGCGTAAACTTTTTCAGTTGTATACAGCAGGACATGGACAAATGAGATCAGTGCCTCTTTTCTTGTACTTTTCGCGAGTGCAAAACTTCCACCTTCATGAAAATATGTTGGATGCTCATGTGCAGGTAAACAGTCATACACAGACGCACCAGCATTTACAAGAGTACAAGGCCAGCAAGCCATCCATTTCTATGGCCGTCTTCACGCCCCACCTGAGGCTCTGTGGGCGTGGGGAAAAGAACAAACAAAACCCATGCTCAGCATATTTTATGCCTGAAACACCCATGTACGTGTAGCCTTATGCTTCCTAGGTCATTTTGTTGTGTCTAGATGTTCCTGCTTTAAAGCATGTTTTGGTACATTTAAATGCCTTTACATCTGTTCAGCTATGTTCAGCTCTAAAAAACCAAGATTAAACAGACCCTGAATGCTAACTCTTGTAAACGCTTCTGAACATCAAGTGTGCAAATGCACATAAAAAAACCATAGGATGAATTCAGATTTGTTTTAAGTGTTCGCTTTGCAGACCTGAATGGTCTATTCTTAGCGCTAGTGTACATGTGGCCTATTTGTTGTTCCATGTACATTGATGTAATTATAAATACAGTTTTCTTTATTTGGTCCCTAAACACTTAGTATTGACCCTATGTAAATCTTGCTTTAAACAGTTTGTACACTTTTAACATAGTTTTTAATCACTTCCTACTTAGCTTGATGATTCCGCCTCCAACATGTTTCATCATGTGACTTCCTCAAGAAGCTACGTAGGAAGTGATTCCCTGTTATCTGGTGCACTGTTACATAGTTTCATAGTAGGTGAGGTTGAATAAAGACACAAGTCCATCAAGTCCAACCTTTGTGTGTGATTTATATGTCAGTATTACATTGTATATCCCTGTATGTTGTGGTTCAGGTGCTTATCTAATAGTTTCTTGAAACGATCGATGCTCCCTGCTAAAACCACCACCTGTGGAAGGGAATTCCACATCCTTGCTGCTCTTACAGTAAAGAACCCTCTACGTAGTTTAAGGTTAAACCTCTTTTCTACTGTGTTGCTGATATCTTGGATTCCTAAAGGGGGCAATGTGATTGTGCACATATACAGCTTGGCAGGGTACAGATTCTAGTACACAATAAAATGTGAGTGCTTTACAGTATTTTTAATAAAACCTTAAGTTTTTAACCACTTCCTGCCTGCGCTATAGCTAAAAGACTACAGCGTGGGTTTACTTTGCTGGGAGGGTGTACATGTTCCCCTGTAATCGGACCAATCACAGCGGCCCTTTACCACATGATCATCTGTGTCCAATTACAGCTGATCACGGATGTAAACACAGGCCGGTTATCGACTTTTCTTTCCTCACTGACCACATGAGGAGAGAAGAAGAGAGCCGATAATCTGCTTGTGTTAAAGGGACATCGGCACTGATAATCTGGTCCTAAATTTATGAAGAAATAATAAATTTGTAATTTTTTAACCAAAACAAAGAAAAACACATTCCTTTTTTTTTTTCTCTCTTCAAAATTTTCAAAAGAAAGCTCTAGTTGTGTTAACAAAATGATAAAAATGTCTTATGGGTACATTGTTGCATGACCGTGCAATTGTCATTCAGAGTGCGACAGTGCTAAAAGCTGAATATTGGCCTGGGCAGGAAGGGGTAAGGCTCTGTTTCCACTAGTGCGACTTTTCATGCGACTTGGGACTGAAAAGTCGCATGACAAATTGTATCCCATGATTTCCAATGAGTACCGTTCATATCTGTGCGACTTCAAGTCGCAGCGACTTCAAAGTAGTCCCTGCACTACTTTGGTCCTACTTTGATGCGACTTGAGGTCCATAGATACAGGCATTGCTTCAAATCGCGGTAAAAAATCGCGGTAAAATCGCGGTAAAAAATCGCGGCAAAATCGTGCGACTTTGGGGACGCACTAGTGGAAACATAGCCTAAAAGTGCCTGATACTGAAGTGGTTAAAGGAAGAAGTAGAAAAGTGGGTGGAAAGAAAAAGTAGGTGGTATAGGGATGAGGGTGGTGTGATCCAGAGATGTAAACACACCACTTTCTGTAATGCAGTAAAAAAGTGCATGATAGAATATGAAGCTTGCTGGATGGTCAGATGATGCTTCAAGAGTTTAGGTCTCAGAATGCATTTTTTTAAATTTTGAACAGAAAGGTGCAGAGTCAAAGCTGCCATGGATAAGCACTTTGGGGTGACTTTGGCAAAAGGACATGAAATTCTGACTGAAAAGGTGAACTTGGCCTTTAAGTGGTTGCATTCAGTGATTTATCTACATAAGTTCTATTTATTCAGCAATAACACATCTTTGTTAGTAGGAATGTTGAGATGTTATTTGGTGTTCCATTAATCTGACTACCCTGACAGACAAACACACAAGATTATTTGAATACAAAATTGCTCATTTCAGGAAATGTTTGGTTTCTGTCTGATGTGGAAAGGTGAAGAGAACATGCGTCTGTTTATGGAGGAATTATAAAAACCACAAATGAATGCCCCTTGACTTGGAATTCCGTACATTCATATAAAGGTTGCATATTCTTGAAGTGTTAGGTAATCTAACAGCATAATTTTGGAAATGATTACTATTTTTAGACTGCTAAACATTTTTTCTAGTAAAAGAAGCTCTTTTTCTGCCCTTGACAAGCAGCCTGTGCTATACTACATCTATTAGGGCCAGTTCACACCATAGAAACGCAGATGCATTCCAGGTGCTTTTCTGCATGTGTGTTTTGATGCAGGCCAGTGTTTTTTTTTTTTTTTTTTTTCCCCCTCTTTTTTTCTTAACCTTCAATAAGGACCAGTGTGTTGCAGTGCGTTTTTGATGCGTTTTTTTTTTTTATAATCAAAATTTTTTATTTTTCCTTTTATTAGTACAATTCTCCACTTATACAGTTTACATTCAACAAAGCCATCGAAGAAAACTATACAGATTCAATACATTCAGTCTTCTATCTGACATTAATAACCCTTCACCTTTAAATAGAGAAGAAAAAGAAGAAAGAAAAAATTAAAACACAAGAGACGGGGGGAAGGTTCCTCATTTCTCTC
The DNA here is from genome assembly GCF_042186555.1 of Aquarana catesbeiana. Taxonomy (NCBI): domain Eukaryota; kingdom Metazoa; phylum Chordata; class Amphibia; order Anura; family Ranidae; genus Aquarana; species Aquarana catesbeiana. The sequence goes on from NC_133326.1 coordinate 195,377,401, forward strand.
CCTCCTCACTCCCCGCCCCCTCTTTGCTGAGCAAAGTCAACAGATGACCTCCTTTTTCTTACCGGAAATTGCGCACACACACACACACACACACACACACACACACACACACACACACACACACACACAACAAAAAAAATAAATAAAAAGGGAGGAAAAAATTGTGTATGAGGCCTGCTAGGCCATTTAATTTATATAATAACAGTGAAAGTGCGGTGCCCTTATCAACCACTCAAGTCCCTTCAAAAACTAAATGGGGTAAGAGGTTAATGGTAACCCCCTCTCTATAGCAAGGGGCTACCAACCACTACCCACTCATTAACCTTGTGAACCCCCCCCCCCCCACCCTTCCCCAGTGAAATAAAGTGCCCTTATCAGTTACAAAAAAAAAAAAACACACCACCTAGTGAAAGTGAAATTCCCTTGTCGACCACACTAATCCCTTCAAAAAACTTAAATGGGGTGAAAAGTTAAAAATAACCCCCCTTTCTATAGCGAGGGGCTACTAACAACCACCACTCGTTGACCCTGTGAAAAAATTGTGTATGAGGCCTTCTTGGCCATGTAATATACAAAAAAAAAAATGGAAAAGGAACCCCTCCACCCTGTGAAAGTGAAATATCCTTATCAACCACATAATCCCTTCAAAAAACCTAGATGGGGTGAGTAGTTAAAAATAGCCCCCCTCTCTATAGCAAGGGACTACTAGCAACCACCCCCTCCTTGTCCCTGTGAAAAAATTTTGTATGAGGTCTTCTTGGCCATGTAATATACACAAAAAAAAAAGGGGGGGGGACAAGGCGGGACGGCCGGGCAGAGGAGGAACAGGCAAGGAGAGAGAGAAGGGTAATCCCCCCCCCCCCCCCTCTCCTAATTAGATAGGATCAGTGTACAACTTATTATAATTCACTTCTATATCGACCTCTTGGGTTATATAAAACCTTGGAGACTGTACCATCTTCTAATCTCACCTACCCGATGGGGCTTCCTCCCTTCCCTAACTCTATAGTATTATTTAACCACCCTGCCCATGTCTTTTCAAATTTCCCTTGTTGATCCTTCACTACATGGACCCATCTTTCAGCTTCCATTATTACGCTAACTTCGTCCCTCCAATCTATTAGAGTAGGGCAGTGAGTCTGCCTCCAATATTTAGGTATAACTAATTTCACTGCATTTAATAAGTGCGGGATAATGCTCTTCCTATAGGCTTTAATAGGCCCAGGTATCCCATGGAATAAATAATGTAGGGGTGTATATTCCAGGGATCTATGAGTCAATTTCTCAATCCATGGGGCAACTGAATCCCAAAATGATTTAATCATGGGACATGTCCACCACAAATGGAGAAATGTTCCTTTCTGCCCACAGCCTCTCCAACAGCGATCATCTGCTGTTGGATACATCTGTGATTATTTAACTGGGGACCTGTACCATCTTGTTAAAAATTTAAAAGCCATTTCCTGCACCCTTGAACTTATAGATGCGGAGTGAGTTAATTTGATCATCTTTTTAATTTGTGGGTTTGTCAATGTCTGGTCTAGTTCCCTTTCCCATTCTCTAACAAAATAGGGAACCGTCACATCTTTGTGACAGCAAATGTCTAGCGTCCGACAGCCGTACACATTGCTTTTCAAATATAGTGAGTGAATTTAGTGATCTTATCGAGGACTTTATTTTATTAAAAAAACTTACCATTTGATTATATTTCCACTCCGCTATGGGTATATTCCCTAAGCTTGATATCAGTTCCGTTAGGGTTAACAGGACTCCACGCGGAGCAAACCTGCCGCACGTGGTATCTCCATCCTGTCCCCATGTCCCCAGATATCCCATCTCCTCCCCTGGTGGGAACCAAGGGAATCCCTCCAGTGGAGCCAGAGGGGACATCTGGGGTGCATATTTACCCATCTTATTCAGATTATCCCATACTGACAAGGAATTTCGTGTCAATGGTGATGTCCACTGTGAAAGCCCTCTTGATGGACTTGGAATCCAAGGGGCCCCTGCCAAGTTCCTCCCTGCCATTGTCTTTTCTAATCGAACCCATAATTTATTCTGAGAGTCATGGCACCAGTTTAGAATCCGAATTAAAGCCATGGCCTTATAATAAAATGCAATGTCCGGTAGTCCCATTCCTTTTTGAAGCGTTTTACAGCGTTCTAGTACAGTCCATTGCAGAAAAAAGTGCAGCATGTTCTACTTTTTTTTTTTTGTAACTGGAACTGCAAGCACTGGTGTGAACTATGCCATTGAAAACCATATAACCTACTTTCCATGCGTTTTTGATGCAGAAAAAAACACACTGGGCTGCATGTGCTTCAGCATAAGTGCATTAGCTTATCCAGTTGTCTTAGTCCCTCTGCAAAGTCCCACAGGTACCTATTGAGACTGCCAGTGAAGAACATTTCACTGGGGATTTCATATGGGGATGTGGTGTGGTAACAATGCTGCATTGCTCCTGAATTCAGAGCAAAGTTGCCACTCTCATGGCTGTACCTGATTGCACTACAGTGGAATGAAAAAACCCTGCAGGGAGTGTGGCTTTCAGGATTATCACTGCTTTTTTACAAGCCTTGTGCACCAGCACCCTGGCACCACCAGTCCTGCTCACTGTTTTCTGGATTGACAACACAGCCTCTGTTGCTCCAATGTTGGCTTCAGTGTCTGGGAGAAGGGATCGTTGGAAATGCGCATTAAAGAATGATTTGCAACTGCAACTTCTAACATTAAATGGATCAAAGTAAATGTTGGCCATTTTATCATAACTTTTATATTGATACACAGTTTTCACATTTCCGCTAATTATGAAATATTCAGTTAATCACTTAACCTCCGAAAAAGGTTTTATTCCATTCATGACTGGGCCATTTTTTACTGTTCATCACTGTGCTACTTTAACTGGCATGTGTTGTACAGACATTCATGTTGTCAGGCAACACTCCTCAAATGCCCTGTGAGATGTGTTTTTCTGTTTTTTACAAGGCTAAAATGGGAAATGATCGCTTTTGACGCATTTCAACTGCACCTTAAAGGAGAATCAGGAATTTTTGTTTTTTGAAAGAATCACACTTGCCTAAGTAGATGCAGCTTTGGTCCGATGCTGCATCTGTCCTCCATCGATTCTTAAGACTGAGAACCAAGCGATCAAACACCACTGATTGCTTGGTTGTCAGAGCTCTGTGAGCCGAGAACTGGTGATTGTAAGTCACTGCTCTGTGCTCTTCTTCCCCGCTTCAGCCCGCAGTCTACTGAAAATGGGTCACAGGAGTGCAGAATGAACTGCACTCCTGAGAAGTACAGCCAAATGAGCTTTGGATGTACTTCTAATTTTAAATCCACTGTAAACATCATAGGTGATGAAATGCCCTCACAGGTTTTAGGTCACATTAACCACTTAAGGACCGAGCCTCTTTCTGGGATTTGTTGTTTACAAGTTAAAAACATTTTTTTTTTTTTTTTTGCTAGAAAATTACTTAGAACCCCCAAACATTATACATTTTTTTTTCTAACACCCTAGAGAATAAAATGGCGGTTGTTGCAATACTGTCACACCGTATTTGCGCAGCGGTCTTACAAGAGCACTTTTTTGGAAAAAATATATATTTTTTTTTTAATTAAAAAATAAGACAACAGTAGAGTTAGCCCAATTTTTTTTTAATATTGTGAAAGATAATGTTACACCAAGTAAATCGATACCCAACATGTCATGCTTCAAAATTGCGCCTGCTCATGAAATGGCAACAAACTTTTACCCTTAAAAATCTCAATAGGCGACGTTTAAAAAAAATCTGCAGGTTGCTTGTTTTGAGTTAGAGGAGGTCGAGGGCTAGAATTATTGCTCTCGCTCTACCGATCGCAGCGATACCTCACATGTGTGGTTTGAACACCATTTTCATATGCGGGCGCTACTCACGTATGCGTTTGCGCCTGCGCGCGAGCTCCCCCTCTCCCGCCGCCGATAAAAGTGATCTCGCGCGAATCCGCCGCAGAGATGACTTTTGTCTTGTAGCGTACTGCCCACTGAAGAAGAGGATACTGGGGTTATGGCAGCTAGCTGCTGCCATAACGATAGCCTCCTTCAAACAGCCGACTTAAAACTGCGGTGGGCAGTCCGTAAGTGGTTAACCGCTTGCCGACTGCATCACTTAGATATGTGGCAGCAAGGCGGCTATAACTTTTGCACAAACCATTTTAATATACACTTATTGGGATTTATTTACAAAAAAAATGTAGCAGGTAACATATTGGCCTAAATTTTATGAAAAAATGTGATTTTCTTCATTGGACGTTTTATAGAAGAAAGTAAAAAAAAAAAAAAAAAAAAAAATATATATATATATATATATATATATATATATATATATATATATATATATATATATATATATATATATATATATATATATATATATATATATATATATATATATATATATATATATATATATATATATCTCAAAGTCTCTCTTAGAATGGGACTTTTAAAAGGCGACCAAAGATGATAAAAAATTTATTTTATAAATTTTATTATCTCTTTAAAAACTCCTCACATGAGGCACGTTTAACCACTTGCCGCCCGCCATATAGCAAAATGACGGCGGCAATGTGGTTTCATTATTCTGACCGGACGTCATATGACGTGATCAGAATAATGAGCCGCTGCGTGCCCCCGGGGGCGCGCATCGCGGCAATCGGTGTTGCGGGGTGTCAGCCTGACACCCCGCAACACCTATCTAGGTAAAGAGTCTCTGACGGAGACTCTTTACAACGTGATCAGCCATGTCCGATCACGGCTGATCACGATGTAAATAGGAAGAGCCGGTCATTGGCTTTCCCTCACTCGCGTCTGACAGACGCGAGTAGAGGAGAGCCGATCGGCTACTCTCCTGACAGGGGGGGTCTGTGCTGATCGTTTATCAGCACAGCCCCCCTCGGATCCCGCCCAGGACCACCAGGGAAGTCGCCCAGGATCACCAGGATGGCCACCACACTGGACCACCAGGTATACCCCCTAGACCCCCAGGGAAATACCAATATGTGCCCAGGCAGCTGCAAATCAGTGCCCACCCCAATGCCTATCACTGCCAGTGCCACCAGGGATGCATATCAGTGCCGCGTATCAGTTCCACGTATCAGTGCCCAGCAGTGCCGCCTATCAGTGCCACCCTATCAGTGCCACCCATCAGTGCCGCATATCATTGCCCATCGTTGGTGCCCGTCAGTGCCGCCTTATCAGTGCCCATCAGTGAAAGAGAAAACTTACTTATTTGCAAATTTTTTTTAACAGAAACAAAAGCAAAACGTTTATTTTTTCAAAATTTTCGGTCTTTTTTTATTTGTTTAGCAAAAAATAAAAACCGCAGAGGTGATCAAATACCGCCAAAAGAAAGCTCTACTTGTGGGAACAAAATGATAAAAATTTAGTTTGGGTACAGTGTAGCATGACCGCGCAATTGTCATTCAAACTGCGACAGCACTGAAAGCTGAAAATTGGTCTGGGCAGTAAGGTGTATAAGTGCCTGGTATTGAAGTGGTTAAAAACAAACATTATGTCAAAATTGTTTAAGATAAAGCACAAAACATAGAAGTGGTGATACCCAAAACCATGAATGGCCGTATGATCAAAGGTTCAAGAATAGCAGTACATGGAATGGGCTAACACGTTCCCTTTTTTTTTTTTTGTTTTGTTTTGTTTTGTAGCGCAACAAATGAAAAAATGCATTGGTGAACAAATACCAAAAAGATCTATTTGTGGGAAAAAAAAGGACAAATTCATGTATGTACAGCGTTGCATGACACGCAACTGTCAGTTAAGGTAACACAGTGCCGTATTGCAAAACATGGCCTAGTCTCAAAGGGAGTAGATCTTCCAGAAATCAAGTGGTTAAAGGTGGAAAAAAATTCAGAAGTAAAAAAATTTTTTTACTAATTTTTATTTAATTTATTTTTTTATAATATATAATGCGCCTCCATACCTGATCTCTGAAAATAATACAGTCCTCTGACAGTACCGCATTTTTCAAACTTTTTACCGTATGTATTCCTTCTGTGTAAACTACCTAACCGCTTATATATAATGCATATTGTTATGTTCAAACGAAAAACACAATCCTGTGCAAAACCTGCAATTCAAAGTGACATTTCTGTGCAAAAAAATCCAACATATATGACTGGTGTATATAGTTGCTGTGAAACTGTGTTCAGAAATATGCATATAATGTCCTTAAACCCTGGTCTATAAAAAAAGTCCAATAAAGTGACAATGTGCTCCTTCAAATTGTTCTGTGCTTCTTGGAAAACAGTGCCCCATAAGAAACGCACTCACTGCTATTATTCACCCCACAAGAAGGTATTTCACCTTCACAGTATGAGCCTCGGTGGAGTGGGAGGAAACTTCCTGTCCTGTGTTCTCCAATTGCCTCCTTGTCTGCGATGTAAGTGGTCTCCTCACTGTTAACCTCTTAGATGTTGCCCACATGTAGAGAGGAAAGAGATTCCATAGTGTGATACCGTACAAATATCCAAACACTTATTAATAATACTGATGGGGACTCACATTTATTAAAAATCATTAAAAGCGAAAACAGTATTTAAAAACAGGAAACCGGAGCAATCTGCGCTCCACGGCTGGAAACCGGAAGTGATGCAATGACGCTGTATAGTCCCGGCGGGCCCCTTTGACTCTACTTAAAATGTGTCTGAGTTGAAGACATTTTTAATCTCTTCCTTTTCTGTCCTTTCCTGACAGGATTTTAAGAGGAAATCTCCCCAGTTGGGACACAAATGACAAGAGCTAATCGAGGCATTGATCCTTACCCACTCAAAAAAAAAAAAAAAAAAAAGGTTGTCTGGAGTTGGGCTTCAATTTCAATTACCGTATTTATCGGCGTATAACACACACTTTTTTCCCCTTAAAATCAGGGGAAAGTCGCAGGTGCGTGTTATACGCCGATCCCCTGCGATCCCGAGCTGTCAAAACGTCAAAATCGCCGACCGCGATTTGAAAATGGCGCCGCCGGTGCCGAAATACACAGAGCCGTTCCTCGGCTCTTTCCGGCGGCTCTCGTTTACTTTCGGCTCCACTCGTAGTCCCGAGCGGAGCTATCCGAACCTACTCGGATAGCTCCGCTCGGGACTATGAGTGGAGCCGAAAGTGAACGAGAGCCGCCGGAAAGAGCCGAGGACCGGCTTTGTGTATTTCGGCGCCGGCGGCGCCATTTTCAAATCGCGGTCGGCGATTTTGAAGCCCAGGATGGCAGGGACAGGGGATCCAAGGCTGCACTGACAAGGCTGCACCGAGAAGGCTGCAATGATGGGCATTTAAATGTAAGTTTTTTTCCCTTCAACTTCCCTCCTAAAAGTTTTTTTTTCCTTAAAATTCCCTCCTAAATTGGGGTGCGTGTTATTTGCCGATAAATACGGTAGTTACTGTTCTTGCAGCAGCAGTCTTCTGTCATGTTCATGAAGAGTATGTTGCTCAGTTCTAAATATATTAAGACATGGAAATGTCACTTGCAAGCTTCTACAGCTTCATGTTATGACTGGGGCAGGAAATTGACCAAGGCCTGTGTAAATGCACTGTTACATTTAAAATTACTGTAAGACTGCATTTTCAAAAAAGTTCTTTGTGGAAATATGCATATCAACATTAAATGAATACTGAGATCATTTTGAAAGCTTAAATTAATTTCTATAGACTTTTTTTCCTTGCAGAGTACAGGATAAGTCTTGTAGTTGCATTACTGTAACTAATACAAGGGAATATTTGTAAAAGCCTTCTCTTTCCAGTTTAGTCAGGCTAAAGTAAATGTTAGAGCTAAGTATTCTATAATACCACCACATGCAGGCATCACAAGCATGAAGAAAAGCATTACAGGGAACAGCCTTGCCTCTGTTAACAAACAGAGCTGCTAGTGTTTCTATGAATAGGCACTTTTTCCACATTTTAAAGTAATGGCTGCTCTCTGATAGCAAGAACAGATGAAATAAGCTTAAGTTTTATGTAGGTGTCATTAGTGTTGGACTTTGAAGTAGACTTGTAGAAGGCAGTGTCCTTGTTGGCTTTGGTTATGAGGATTGGAACACAATATTGCAAAGTTCACACTACCCAATGCTCTAAAAAAACGTTCTGTGGTTGTATTATTTTTCAGCTAAGCAGCCACTGTCTGGAGTTTACAGCGGGACTACTGCTTCCTAACTGCAAGCCAAGCGTTTGACTCACAGTAGCGGCACAACCCTATGGATTTGGATGGGGCAGTGCTGCCTGTTAGCTCAGCATGCCACATTTGATTTGCCATTACTGAAACACAAAGTATTGCAGCCGCAGCATTTCAACATTTTTCTCTGGCTGTATTGTAGACTTTTGGAGGGGGGCGTAAAACGACGACTCAAGCACCTGTGTTTTAATCACTTCCTGCCCATAGAACGTCCTATAACATCCTTGACTTGAAGTGGATATATCAGGATAGTGCTAGTGCGTGCAGCTGCAGGCATCATTCTGGTATGTTTCTTTCCAGCCTGCGATTCTCCAATGTAAAAGCCATACTAGTGGCTGATTAGCCACTGGATGGCTTTTACAGGCAGTGGGAGGGGACGACCCCCCCGCCCACCGACTCCTCTTCGGGCTTTCCTGCGATTGGGAAGTCTGGATCCGATGTGGCACCACCGGATTACCACAGAGCTGGCTGTGGACCAGATGGTCCCAGTCATCTATATGATCCTGGGAGGCCGGAAGCAACGCCATGATGTCGCTTCCTGCTCTGGCGGTGGTAAACATTCCCATTTTTTTCTGAAAAGCAAAGATACATTATTTTAGTTTTTTTAATCTCCTGCTCTCCAGGGTAGAGGACAGATGTGGGTTTTTATAGTTTCCAGATGTCTCCTTAAAGAGCACCTGTCATGCCTTTTTGCTTGCTATCACAACGGATGTTTACTTTCCTTATGATGGGAATAAGTGATGAAAAAAAAAAATAAAAAAATATATAGGTCGCACCCACATTTGTAAATGGTGTTTGCTCCACACACATGAGGTATCACCGTGAACGTTATAGTGAGATATTACAGAGGCCGCCAAGTAAACAGGAGATCCTCCTGTATGTAATCTGACGACACTTGTCCCGCCTCCTCCCTGTCCCCTTCGAGGAACGATAAATACGATATATATCTTCTATCGGATTAGGGGGGCCACAAAAGAGATATATATATATATATATATATATATAATGAATGGTGTGTGTATATATATTCTAGCTCTAGACCTCTGTAACTGTAAACTGGTAACCTGTACAAATTTTTGAAGTACTATAGTTTGGCTCCATTCCACGAGCTTGCACAATTTTAAAGCGTGACATGTTGGGTATCTATTTACTTCTAGTAACATCATTTTTTTTTTTATATGGTACCAAAAAATTTGGCTTATATATTGTTTTTTTTTTTTTTTTTGGTATTAAAATCTATTAGTGTATATTTTTTTTCCAAACAAAATTGCATTTGAAAAATCGATACGCACTTACCGTCAGACATAAAAAATTGCAACACCCACCAATTTATTCTCTAGGGCCTCTGCTTAAAAAATATTAATAATGTTCTGAGTAATTTTCTAGTAAAAAATGTATTTGTACATGTAGGAGAGAAATTCCAGAATTGGCCTGGGTGGGAAGTAGTTATTGGCCCCTTCCATGGTCGCTCGCGTGAAAGAGGCCTGTATTTGAAGCATGGTATTTAAGTTCATGTTACTGTATTCCAACTGATTTGGTTGTGAGAGAGGCACAAATTACAAACCACAGAAGTCTAGACATCAACTTTTTAGTTTGATTGTAGGTCTCACTCTTTTTATACTAGGGGTTGATTTACTAAAACTGGAAAGTGCAAAATCTGGTGAAGCTCTGCATGGTAGCCAATCGGCTTCTAAGTTCAGCTTGTTCAATTAAGCTTTGACAATAAAACCGGGAAGCTGATTGGTTTCTATGCACAGCTACACCACATTTTGCATTCTCCAGTTTTGGTAAATCAACCCTCTAGTTCTTTAGTAACCAAATGTCAAAGCTGCTACATTGGATGTACTGACATCATTTGTAAAGCCATGTTCACAGCCATCAAGAAATTGGATGATGTTTGGGATGTCTTTGGGAAAAACTTTGCAAAGGCAAATAGACTTTTCAGCACTATGTTAGTGATCGTAAAAACTGGAGTGTGTCAGCTGATAGCCTGTTGTCTGATGAGAACAACGCTGCCAGGGTTGTTTGCAGCTAACCTTTCTCATTCATGTGTGTATCATAGGAGAGTTAAAAGATAGAAAGATATTTGGTGATGGTTGGTTAAGGCCCCAATGCCTGTGCCTGGATTTGCCTTTAGTTAGTAATATAATTTATGGAAAAATAATTCAGATGGCTCCATTTAATAGGGGATGAACTTGTGAAGCCAATATGCCTGTATAATGTGGACAGGTATGCATTCTGTAGTCCTCCTTGAATTTGTACGTTCTGTTTCTGTGTTGTGGTAAAATTTTAGAAAAGATTAGGTCAGTTAGCAAAGAGGACAACAGCGTTGAGTATGAGACTTTAGTTCTGTATCCTAAAATATCTTCTACTGAAGTTTGTTTTTTCTGTGCTAACTGTCTTTTTGCTGCCCAGTCACCTCCTGTCAAGCGGCAGTGTTTGTAAAATATAACTTCTAAATAATGCAGTGCATCCGGAAAGTATTCACAGCGTTACCCATTTTCCACATATTCAAAAATGGATTCAATTCATTATTTTACTCAAAATTCTACAAACAATACCCCATAATGACAATGTGAAAAGTTTGTTTTGAAATCTTTGTAAATTTATTAAAAAAAAAAAAAAAAAAAAAGAACATAAGTATTTCCAGCCTTTGCCATGAGACTCAAAAATGAGCTCAGGTACATCCGGTTTCCACTGATCATCCTTTGTCTGTATAGATGTTTCTATAACTTCATTGTAGTCCCCCTTTTGGTAAATTCAGTTGATTTGACATCATTTGAAAAGGCACACACCTTGCTATATAAGTTCCCACAGTTAACAATGCATGTCAGAGCACAAACCAAGGCATGAAGTCCAAAGAATTGTCTGTAGACCTCAGACAGGATTCTATCAAGGCACAGATCTGGGAAAGGGTACAGAAAAATTTCTGTAGCATTAAAGATTCCAATGAGCACAGTGGCCTCCATCCGTAAATGGAAGAAGTTTGGAACCACCAGGACTCTTCCTAGAATGGGCTGCCCGGCCAAAGTGAGCGATCGGGGGAGAGGGGCCCTAGTCAGGGAGGTTACCAACGTTTCTCTGTGGAGAGAGGAGAACCTTCCAGAAGAACAACCATCTCTGCAGCACTCCACCAATCAGGCCTGTATGGTAGAGTGGCCAAACAAAAGCCTCAGTAAAAGGCACATGACAGCCCGCCTGGACTTTGCCAAAAAGCACCTAAAGGACACTCGGACCATGAGAAACAAAATTCTCTGGTCTGATGAAACAAAGATTGAACTCTGTGGCCTGAATGGCAAGTGTTGTGTCTGGAGAAAACCAAGCGCCGCTCATACCTGGCCAATACCATCCCTACAGTGAAGCATGGTGGTGGTAGTATCTTGCTGTGGGGATGTTTTTCAGCTGCAGGAACTGAAAGACTAGTCCAGATCAAGGGAAAGATGAATGCAGAAATGTACAAAAGACATCCTTGATGAAAACATGCTCCAGAGCACTGTGGACCTCAGGCTCGGGTGAAAGTTAATTTTCCAACATGACAACGTTCCTAAGCACACAGCCAAGTTAACAAGAGTGGCTACGGGTCAACTCTGTTAATGTCCTTGAGTGGCCCAGCTAGAGCCCAGACTTGAACCCGGTTGAACATCAACCTGATGGAGCTTGAGAGGTCCTGCAAAGAAGAATGGGAGAAACTGACCAAAAATAGGTTTGCCAAGCTTGTAGCATCATATTGAAAAAGGTTAAGGCTGTAATTGGTGCCAAAAGTGCTTCAACAAAGTATTGAGCAAATGCTGTGAATACTTGTGTATTGTGATTTTTTTTTTTTTTTTTTTTTTTTTTTTTTTTAATACATTTGCAAGTTTCAAACAAACTTCTTTCACATTGTCATTATGAGGTACTGTTTGTAGAATCTTGAGGAAAATAATGAATTTAATCTATTATGGAACAAGGCTGTAACATAACAAAATGTGGAAAAAGTGACGCGCTGTGAATACTTTCCGGATGCACTGTAGACTTTTAGGCCTCATACACACTGAACGTTTTTACAGCTGCTGTTTTTGGTGCCAGATGTGGTTTTTTTTCTAGTCAATTTTTTGGGCTGTAAAAAAAAAAAAACAATGTTTTTGTTAATGTTTTTGATCCCATCGATTAAAAAAAAAAAAAAAAGCGAACGCTATTGCAAAAACTCTGAAAAACTTACTGTAAAGCTACTGGCTTTTATATAATGTCCAGTGTGCATGAGGCCTTAGGGTCCTTTCACACGGGACGGATCTGAGATGATCCGCCCCGTGAACATCCGCTTGCTCAGCAGGGATCGCTCCGTGGATCCCCGCTGAGCAGGCAGATGACAGGTCCGTCTGCACACTGTGCAGCGACTGACCTGTCACAGTGCCGCTCTCCCCTATGGGGGATCGGATGACGACGGACTGCAGAGTCTGTCGTCACCCGATCCGATCCGAAAACGGATGGAAAAGTAGGTTTTTCCTCCGCCCCCACTTTTTCGGATCGGAGCGGGTCGGATGTCAGCGGACATGTCACCGCTGACATCCGACCCTCCATAGAGGTCTATGGAGGGTCCGCTCAGGTCCGCCTAAAACACTGACAGGCGGACCTGAACGGATCGTTCGTCTGAAAGAGACCTAGTCACGCTACTGTCCCTCTCTAACATTTCTCTGACCAGTGCAGATACTGTACTTCTGCCATTGTTTTGATAAAAAAAAAAAAAAAAAGTTTTGATCAGATATAAGTTGACAAAATAGAGATACTTACATTTGTCCAGCTCTTTTTAAAATATGAAGTCATATCAGAGCTACAAAGAACAAACCATGCTAATTAGGTTATTGGAATGCTGTCTTTTATTAAATAAAAGCCCGGTGAGTCATTCTTCTTGGCTTCCCTTCATCCGCATCATTTAACCACCAGACAGTTAGATTACGGCTATTTGCTACATTTGCAGTAACGTAATTGTGTTGGCATATAATAGGGTTGTTTCGGATTACAGCAGAGCCTCTGGGCACGTTGAACAGTGTCAGACCTATCTGTGTTCCTAGATTTAGTTTAAAAGGGTATAGTTGATCATGATGTAAATTATATGTTAAGACATCAGAAAGAAACAATATAACATTGCGTTGAATATCGTTTTGTATTTTATGCTGAAAAAGACTTGTATGTCCTATTTAAGTTTCATTTGGTTTAAAAAATAGTTTTCCACAACTGGCCTGCATCTTGTTACCTATTGCTCTGTAAAATGCATTGTTTTTTTACCTAAAAATAGATACTTTTGTATTTTGATGGTGTGCAGTCTCTGAAGTGATGAAATGCGTTAGCTGTTACATGGTCTATTTCCTGATTTATTAATTTTTTTTAGATCTGTAATTTGCTGGGGATTAAGCAGTATCATTTGAAATCTGGTGTTTTTATAGATTCTTATTTTTATTCTATTTTTTTACAGACTTTTAGCCTGGGTTCACACTAGATATGGTGTGACCTCCCAGAAAATTCACTATGGATTTGGCACCGCATCTAAATCGCAACCCATCCGTGCGGACCGATTGCAGAGGGTATCCTAACGACACCTCACAATCAGTTTGCAAAACGCATTGCTTTTTTTGTCACACCTATTTGTTCACACCCATGCGATCCGATTCTGGTGCAGACAAAAAAACAGTCCTGCACCAGTTTGGTGCGAATGCAGTGCAATTTGAGCCATACAAATTCATGGCTCAATTTCACCCCAGAGACACCACATGTAATTCGCACAGGAATGTGCTGTGATTCCTGTGCGAATTACATGCGGTGTCTCGCACCGCAGCAGTGTGAACCCAGGCTCAGAGCAGTTAACGCAGCTGTTAACTAGGACTGTGATATTCAGGGAAGCTGAATCTAGTGCCCATTCCCTTTTGGGAAAAGCAGCACAACACACATATACGCATACACTATATTGTCAGAAGTATTGGGACACCTGCCTTTACATGCACATGAACTTTAATGGCATCCCACTCTTAGTCTGTAGGGTTCAATATTAAGTTGGCCCACCCTTTACAGCTATAACAGCTTCAACTCTTCTGGGAAGGCTGTCCACAAGGTTTAGGAGTGTGTCTGTGGGAATGTTTGACCATTCTTCCAGAAGCGCATTTGTGAGATCAGGCACTGATGTGGACAAGCCTGGCTCGCAGTCTCCGCTCTAATTCATCCCAAAGGTCTTCTTTCGGATTGAGGTCAGGACTCTGTGCAGGCCAGTCAAGTTTCTGCACCCCAAACTCGCTCATCCATGTCTTTATGGATATGGACCTGCTGGTAGATGACTTTCTAAATGTAAACGTTACTCCTTTTACCATGCAGAAGCCGACAGAACATCTTATTCGTTTACTGGGGCTGTGCACTGTGCAACCCATGTGAAAGTAATCTTCTTCTTTTTGATGGACAAAACCATGGCGGCTCGCTGTTCCTCCCATGAAGACACACCTTTCTGCCCTCTCAAGGAGCGCCAACAGATTACATATAGGAGAATTTCCTGCTTACTTGGGGGCCTCTTTAACCACTTAAGGACCAGCCTCGTTTTGGATTTTAGGTGTTTACATGTTTAAAACAGTTTTTTTTGCTAGAAAATTACTTAGAACCCCCAAACATTATATATGGTTTTTCTTCTAACACCCTAGAGAATAAAATGGCGGTCGTTGCAATGCTTTTTTTGCGCAGCAGTCTTAAAAGCGCACTTTTTTTGGAAAAAATTCAACAAAAGACAACAGTAAAGTTAGCCCAATTTTTTTTATATTGTGAAATATAATGTTACGCCAAGTAAATTGATACCCACATGTCACGCTTGAAAATTGCGCCCGCTCGTGGAATGGCGTCAAACTTTTACCCTCAAAAATCTCCATAGGCGACGTTTAAAAATTTCTACAGGTTGCATATTTTGCGGTACAGAAGAGATCTAGGGCTAGAATTATTGCTCTCGTTCTACCAGTCGCTGCGATACCTCACATGTGTGGTTTGACCACCGTTTTCATATGCGGGCGCTACTCGCGTATGCGTTCGCTTCTGCGCGCGAGCTCGTCGGGACAGGGGGTTTTTATTATTTATTTTACAATATTTTATTTATTTTTACACTGTTTAAAAAAAAAAAAAATGTAAACATCCCTTGTAATAGAAAAAAGCATGGCAGGACCTCTTAAATATGAGATCTGGGGTCAAAAAGACATCAGATCTCATATTTACACTAAAATGCAATAAATAACAAAACAAAAAAACAAAAGTCATTTAAAAAAATGACATTTGAAAAAATGTGCCTTTTAAGAGGCGTGGACGGAAGTGACGTTTTGACGTCGCTTCCGCCCAGCAGTGTCATGGAGACGAGTGGGCGCCATCTTAGCCTCACTCGTCTCCAGACACACCACGGAGGAGGACGCAATCGCCTCCGCCGCTACCGACGGCTCCGGTAAGCGGCGGAGGGCACCGGATCGCGGCTGGAGGGGGGGCTAGCTGCTGCCATAACAACGATATCCGCCGCCAAAGTTTGGACGTACATCGTCGTGCCGCAGTCGGTAAGTGGTTAATACAAAGTCCCGCCTCCTATGATAGACAGAACAGTCGTCCAATGGCGGCCCAGGAGACTGGACTTCCTATTACAGAGGCCGCCAAGTAAACAGGAGATCCTCCTGTATGTAATCTGACGACACTCGTCCCGCCTCCTCCCTGTCGCCTTCGAGGAACGATAAATACGATATATATCTTTTGTGGCCCCCCAACGGATTAGGGGGGCCACAAAAGAGATGTATATGTATATGTATGTATATATGTATATATGTATATATAATATATATATATATATATATATCTCTCTATCCAGTGGGGCCGTATGAAACCACAGTTGGCCCGAGGCCTGGACTTTGAACATGCCTGGTCTAGATGTTTATTTCTGTGACTTCTGCAGAAGATTGGGTTTAGTCAGTGATCCTCCAGTTTAGCTTTTGTTACATGACTATGTTCCTTTACATCCGGTCATGTGACAAGCTTGGGGGCCGGGGGAGCCTATAGCTGTTGTGTTTTTTTTTTTTTTTTTTTCCTCTAAGACCCCTTTCACACTGAGGCACTTTTCAGGCGCTTTCACGCTAAAAAAAGCGCCTGAAAAGCTCACGAAAACCTGTTTTCATTAAAATCAATGAATGCTTTCACACTGGGGCAGTGCGCTGGCAGGGTGGTGAAAAAACGCCCCTCTCCATTGAAATGAATGGAAAGCGCTTCAAAAGCGCCTGAAAAGCTCTTCAAAAGTGCACAGTTTTTTTTACTGGAAGTTTACAAGCGCCTCAGTGTGAAAGGGGCCTAAGAAATGTAAAATGTTTAGCTGTTTTTGTTTTTTTGTTTATTTTTTATATCTATCCTATCAAGAACATTTATTATAACATTTGTTTACATTTTAGTATAAGCCTTTATTTAAAACTGAATACCTGACAATTTAAAAAATATATGTATGTTTGAGATGTCTATCCATAAAGTTTAAGTTTATTCCATCTCATGACCTGGTCCCCAGCTATCAGCTATCAGCTAGCACAGCCCATTCAATCACTTCCCCTTGATTTCTTGCAGTGTTTGTTGCAGTAGGGTTTTTCAGCGTTTTTTTTTTTTTTTTTTTTTTTTTTTTTTTTTTTTTTTGCTGTAGCGTTTTTAGCTCTTCTTTTTTTTTTTTTTCAAAACTATACTTCCACAAAAGGTTATGGTTCAAGCGCTAATAAACGCCAAAAAGACATGTTTTTCAGCATTTTTTTTTTTTGTGTTTTTTTAAGCTTTTATCAGAGTTGGAGCGTTTTTACAGTTGAAAAACTCCTCTTAAAACCCACTAGTTTTGGATTTTCTTCCCAGCCAGAAAACGCCCCTGCCAAAAAAACTCTGGACACATAGGATAACTTGCTGGGGAGTTTACTGGCTGCAGAAAGAAAAGTCTGAAACCAAAAACAGCAGCTGTAAAAATGTCTACACTGCTCCTGCCACTCACAGCGCCGGAGCCTGCGAAAGCGGAGGAAACGCCGAGAGAATATGTCGGCCCCCTCAGCGGTGGCTTTTTTTTTTTTTCTTTCTTTCCTTTTCAGCGGTTTACTACCGCTTTAATTATAGCCTTTAGTCTGTTGGGTCTCTACTAACTTTGCACATCTAAACTTTGCAATATTTGCCCTCTCTTTTTTTTTTTTTTGCAGAACTGCTCAAGTTCAGTTTAATTTGAAGGTGACCATTTGGTCTGCAGTCTTCAAGTCATTTCATAGATTTTCAATGGGTTTTAAGTCTGGGCTCTGACTAGGCTATGCAAGGACATTCACCTTTTACTCCTTCAACCATTGTGTGATAATTTTTCCTGTGTTTTGGGTCATTGTCATGTTGGAAGGTAAACCTTCTTCCTATTGACAACTTTCTGGAGGAGGGCAGCAGATTTTCTTTAAGATTTTGACGGAATTTGACACTCACTTCAGTCCCTGCCCTCAAGATCCCCATTTCACATGCATACATACACATGCTAGACAGGAGCCAATTACCAGCATGTCTTTGGAGTGTAAGAGGAAACTGGAGTACCTGAAGGTAACACATGCAAGCACAGGGAGAATATGCAGTGCTGTGGTTGGGATTTGAACCACCGACCCTAGTGCTGCTAGCAGAAGTACTAACCACTTGGCCACTGTGCGGCCCAAAGTATTAAAATGCATTTGTTAATTTTTAAGAAATACAAAGCTGGATGAAATTACCTGGAGCTCAGTTTTAAAACTTTTATTAAATTTGGGTTAGGTGTGGCTTTTTTGGGACACGACTGTTAAAGGTTAAGCTCAAAAAAATAAAAGCACATTTGTTTTTTTTTTGCACGGAAGATTTTAGATAGATTTATCTATCTGGCTATCTATCTTGCACCTGTGATCTGCTGATCAATCTTGGGCTCCTGCAAACTCTTAGCATAGCTGTCTGCTCATTCCTTGTATGTGCAAGCTCAAATGACTACAAGAGCACTCACCAGCGCCCTCGCAGCTAGTTGTGAACTACAAACAGTCAGCCGCACGGGGTGGCAGTACTTGTAGACCTTCATTCACAGGAAACTGAATGACACAGCTGTGTGGGTGGAGCCCTGCACGGCCATGCTGTTTTTACATTGTGACGGTAAGTGCCCGGTGTCGGGGGGGGGGGGGGGGATGGAGGGAATCTGAGGAAGATGCTGGAACGTGTCACGTTCCACCCTAAAAACGGGTGGAACATGTAAAATGTTCCAAAGGTGAACTTATCCTTTAACTCAGGTACATGGACTTGTATACATGGGTGTAGGATTTCTTGTAAACTTGCTGAATGCACACCCCAAGCACCAGGCCTGAAAAGTGCAAAAGGTCAAACTTTTCCGTACACACAAAAAACGAAGCAAAATGTAATCTTCACTTAATGAGGCATGAGAAGACCTAACTTATACTTCACTTCCATTAACCTATAAAAATGAAATTTGAGCCACAAAATGGCTTAAGTCACACTAATGCTGGAAGGACTTTTCCTTGTATCTACTAGTCCTATACTACCATATTCCAAAGTCATTTGCTGGCATCTATTAGTGTAAATAGCACAAGGTAGGTGTGAGCTAACTGGTTTTTAAGGTCTTTGCAAATTTGTTCCATTTTGAATAATTTTTGTAAATTCCCTTTGTTGCCCCAAAGCAGTATTTACAGTAAATTCACAAAGAAGTGCAAAACTAAGCTGCTCATTGTGTAGATCTAATGTGAAACCCTAACCATGTGTCTGAGACATGCTATTCAGAAAACATGATGGTGCCTGTCAGAGCATACCAGCTGGGGGCAAAGACTACTGACAGTTCAAGAAAAAGTACTAAATGTGTTTCATGCCAATATTTTACTTTGTGCAGGTGTCTTGAAAAATTAGGTAATTTTTGTTAATGCACTACATAGCAGCACTGTGGACAGGGGGTGAAAAAGTACTGCATAATGTATGTAAAGGTTAAAATATGATTCTTTGTTTTGTCTGTTTTATTTATGGGCATCTGTTACCATTTTATTCCCATTGTGATAGCAATACAAATGATAGTTTTCTTGTTTATACGGTATGCCTGGTTATATGTCGGTATCGGACAATTTGCCAATATCTTGGAGCTGTGGGAACCCTCATAGAACCCCTCCCAGAGTTCCTCAGGTTTTTTGCTAGTGTCCTTAGGTAATGATTTGTTTTCTAGCTTAACTTTTTTTTTTCACTATCTATAGCTGAGCACCAGACAATCAGGCTATAGCACAACTTCTCGATCGGTACCGTGGGCATGCCACTGGGACTGTACCCAGACACCGCTGGGGAGGGAAGAAGAGGAGCTGACATGTAATGTTGCTTGCAGCACTGGATCCTGTTGGCACGTCTCCTTGAAACTGTATGCAATATGGGGAGTTAGCTGGAGAGTGCTTTACAGGTCCAGGGCAGAGGGGGCCTTGATGGTTAGACCCAATCCCTGAAGACCATTTGGGGTGAACCCCTCAGAAGTTTATAATGTTTGTGCTTTCAGTTCAGCTCATAGGTTGTGGCAAGGACACTGCATTAATGGCAAGATCAGCAAGTCTGTTTCTCGTACTTGATAAAAATGTTTATTGATCTTGTGGCTATGCTAGTTTTTATTCTAAGCCTAATCTATCTAGCACTGTAAAGAAAAATGTGTTGTCCTGTCTGTTGCAACGGCTGCTGTGTACAGGAGAGAACCGACAACAGCTGTGAAATGCCTGGAAAGTGACATCACCAATAGACTTACTACGGAGCTTCCGTTATCAGCTGCCTCTCCTACATGCTCCCACAAACTGAAGCCGCTGCTGACAGCTCAGTATAGGACTGGCTGCAGAATAGGTAAGTATAGGGATTTTTATTTTTTTTTTGACTAAACTTCCACTTAAAGCGGAGTTCCACCCAAAAGTGGAACTTCCGCTTGTACTCCACACCCCCCTCCCCCCTCCTGTCTTTCACAGGTATCCTGTTCCCACTTCCGGGCGCCTCAGCCGTAGGTATTGATGTCACCGCCTGGGCTCCCTCCTCCTTCCCCAGTCGCTGGGCCGGTAGGAGAGAGGAGCGGAGCCTCGCGCATGCACAATAGGGTTCCCGGCGTGAATCTATAAGGCTTCCCTGCCGGGTTGCCTTACTCGCAATGGAGGCGGCATGCACCCGACAGCTGATGGAAACATCAGCTGTGGTGCCGACATCGCTGGACTCCAGGACAGGTAAGTGTCCGATTATTAAAAGTCAGCAGCTGCAGTATGTGCAGCTGCGGTCTTTAAATTTTTCGCAGCGGTGGGCGGACCTCCGCTTTTAAGAGGTGGTATCTCAAACCTACATAATTTTTTTAATGTTTTAAAGAACAGGTTGGTCTCATTCTGTTTTCAGTTTCAGGGGAGTGTGAATGTTAAGTAATCATTAAAAACTGCACCTATACAGCATGATTCTTGAAACTTGAAAATCTGCATTGTTTAATTTTTGCACACTCAGTAAGTATATATTATTCTGCTCTTCTTGTTAGTAAACTACGATTTGTAGCAATTATGTTGTCCAATCTGGATGGATGTTTCTCATTTTTCCAACCTGACAATACAGGGTAAACCGGAATGATGTACTACTATCAGTAGAGTAATTGAAAGAGTCTGCCTTTCCGGTGAATGTACTTGGTCACTTAACTGTAAAAATTAGTAATCCCACTCCTTTATTGCTGCATCGCTTGAGTGTACTGAAAAATGATAATTTAGGTTCTGTCTTTATTTTAGGTCTAGATCACATCTTCAAAAAAATGTAAGCCCCAGCAAGGACTCGTGCATGCTGCCATGCCTGACCATTAAGCGCAGAGCCCAGTGAATTTTCCTGCCAGGGAGGACACAAGTGCTGCACATGGCTGTATGCAGCCATACATGTGTATTCTCAAGAACTTGCATACCCTCGCATATCTGTATTGGTTTTCAACTCTGCACAAGGATATTTGTATCCAGTATTGTTTCTGTATCCATACATACAGCTTCATCCCACTTTCTTTTCACCGTTTGTTAAATGAGTTGCCTAACTCAACGCAATATACTTAAAGACATGAAAATGAGCTGCAATTGAACGGCCCTCTGGAAGTATCAAGGGCCACAATTTTGGTCCTCTATAATCTTTAAAAGAGAGGTATTTGATTTTTTTTTTTTTATCCCATATTCATGCTTGTGTAGGTGGATGCAGCATCGATCTGATGCTGCATCTGTCCCCTGCTGGCCTCTTCACTGAGAACCAAGCCACCGAACATCGCTGATGGCTCGGTTCTCACCTCCCTGAGCAGAGAGCTGCCGACTGTCAATCAGCAGCTCTCCTGCTCTGCTCCTCCATGCTCATTGGAGCGCTGAGTGGTGGAGGGGCGGAAAGCGGCCATCGCAGTGGCTCGCTGAGACAGCAATCAGTCCAGGCACACCTGGCGGATCCAGACTTCCGAAGTCGGGATGACGCAGTGCCTGGACTGATCTTGGTGACGTCAGCAGAGAGCGGACTTCAGACCTCTCTCTGCTGAAAAGGAAGAAGGCCAGACAAGTGAGCTCAGGCTGGACTTCTTTAACTTTACCAACCCTGGTCTACGGCTCGTGCAAATGGGTGATGCAAGATTTTGTGTGAGAAAAAAAAAAAAATTGTCTGTAACCTTAAAACCTTTGTGTTAGCCTTTACTTGCGTACAGTATACATAGTCTCCATTGGCTGCTTCTCAGGGGGCACTGATTGCACACTGTTGTTTACACTCCCCCACTTAACTAGTTATTTGTGCAGCAGTGGCACATGCATAAAATTACTTGGGCTGATTTTGAATAACTAAATACCAAGGTCATTCTGTGCACTTGCCTCCAGCACATAAATCACTCATTCAGGGGGAGATGTACACATCAATAGTTTTGTAATCGGTACACAGTGTTGATATCTATGTGTGTAGAAATCGGACGGACTGTTTAGATATTGAGTTTTAAAAGCAGCGGCAAACCTGCTGATCTCACAGGTTTGCTAATCTGACAGAACTGCTTTTATTATTAAACTTGTAAACAGTCCGATGGATTTGTAAATACTGTATTTCAACATACTATAAGATCCGTTTACTGTTAAAAATAACTGAAATGCAAAACTCCGCTGGGTGTAACAAGATGTCCGCTTGCCCCTTCTCGGTGTATCCTTACTGTGGAGGAGTGCGGGGTGTAGCAAGATGGCTGCGACGGAACGTCACTTCCGTTACCAATTCTGACGGGTCGCCATATCTAACAGAACACCTGCTGGGACCTATGTGCTTCCTTTTAGAACTACAATGGCAGCAAAAGAGGCAATTTTAAAGAAAAAATGTATAATGCAAGTGTGGTGGTTGTCACAATTGCCTATTTTCTGTTTGTGAATCTCAATAATTGTCTATTTACTGCCTGAATATTGTAACAACTGACTGATTGCGGCCTGTGTTTTTTGTATATGGTTGTCCATTTGGAGCCCATGTTTTGTCGGGATAGCCATTT
Source organism: Aquarana catesbeiana (assembly GCF_042186555.1). NCBI lineage: Eukaryota > Metazoa > Chordata > Amphibia > Anura > Ranidae > Aquarana > Aquarana catesbeiana. The sequence continues at coordinate 195,400,117 of NC_133326.1, forward strand.
TTGTCAACATATTTGAAATCACATCTGTAGGGATCACATCATAATTTAATCCCCGGTAGGCCTGTCGCTACCAAAGCCTAGAGCTATTATCCTTCGCTTTTTGCCTTGATGCACCGCTATTTAAACCTTCAATTTTATTTAGCACGCCATTATTATCCCCCCCATTATTATTGTTCTGGATGCAGATAATTTCCAATTCTTTGCTGCGTTGCTTTTAGGCCTCCACTTTTTTTTTTAATCCAACTTGATTTTATATAATATATTTATAACAAGAAAATATTTTTGGTCTCTATTCTGTCCATTATTAGTGTTTAATTCTAAAGGGTAACTCAACTTTCGTGGGGGAAAAAAATAGCAAATAAAGAAAAAATAATATAGTGCATATAATTAAGACACTAATCCTATTGTAATTGAATGTTATTAAAAATGACCTTTCCTTTTCAATCTGCAGTCAATGTAATTTTCTGAGAATACATTGCAATATGGCTACCTGGATTGTACACAGAGTGTGTACTGACCACTCCCCAGAAACATCATTTCCTGCTTGTGTGATTGGCTCACCAATTTTCCCTGAAGTCTGCCTAAGATACAAATCAGATTTCAGGCATCCCCTGCAACAAAAATGTCATTTTTTGAGAGATGCTTTTAATAGGAGCATGTCTAAAGGGATGCAGGCCCAGCAAATTTCCTCATTAGTGCTCTTCAGCTCCACACCTGACAGTTATTTATGAAACCACTCTCATTATAACCAACCAAGTACAGACAAAGACAAACATGCATGGATTTCTTCAAAATAACAAAAGGTAGGAATCTGCAACAACATTTGTTATAATCCTTGCAATGTACATAGATCACGCAGAGGGGGATGATTTTTTTCTCAACAAAAGTGGAGTTACGCTTTAATGCTGTTGAAAATAATTGTGATCTAGTGTGTGTGTGTGTGTGTGTGTGTGTGTGTGTTTATAAAAAAAATAAATGCTGTTTGGATGTCAATTATGCTAAGATACACTGCTGGATTGGGGATTAGTTACTCCTATAAGTTTATTTGGTCATGTGTCTGAGAGATTTCCCTTCATTCCTTGTCCTGTAGGCACAAGAGGAAGTGAGAAATCCCTCCAAAGTGAGGAAAATCTTGTCTTAGACAGTTGTTCTGTTACTGTTCTTGAACTCAAGACAATAAAATTTTTGATTTCTTTTGTTGTTTTTTTTTTTTTTTTTTTTTTTTTTGCCCCCTCTCTTAATTCAGTTTTTCTATTTTGCTTCCAGAATTCGACCGCAACTTGCCAAAGAGAAAATTGAAGGTTGTCATATTTGCACATCAGCAACGCCTGGAGAACCCCAAGTTTTCCTAGGAAAAGATAAGGCATTCACCTTTGACTATGTCTTTGATATTGATTCCAGACAGGATGACATTTATTATCAGTGTACAGAGAAACTCATTGAGGGATGTTTTGAGGGCTACAATGCAACTGTATTTGCCTATGGACAGGTGAGAGATTTTGAATAAAAAAATTCTTCTGCCATGTGTTAAAGCAGCAACAACTTCATTGATTTTTGGTACTGGCATTTAAGCTCTTATCTTTTATTGGATTTTCTGTTTTTAATTGAAAAAAGCATCCCCCCTGCTGGCAACACTGTAGAATTAGAATGCTCTCAACATTTTTTTTAGAGGTTGCTACTGGTGTACATCCTAAACATGTAAGATGATCCTCTAAGTACATGATTGATTAGAAAGCAGTATGTTAAATCACAACGTTAATATGTTATTTATTAGTCTTTTTTTTCAATTTCAATATTTCTTGATTAATAAAATGGACATTACAAAGGAAAAAAAGACATTGAAAAAAATGATGGTCATGTATGCTATACATTTATCTGCATATGAAATTCTCTAGTTTTTTTCATATCAGTGGAGAGCGCTTCTGGGTCTATACAGTAAATCTTCATATGTCCTTGAGCAAATTTAGGATTGGGATTGGTCTTGTGGGGTATAACAGATGTGTTTAACAAAGCTTAAAAACAAAAACGCACAGTCCATAGGTTTGGGTCATATTTCTGTCTCAATAAAAATCAGATTTAGTCCTTAGAGGCTATATTATATTCTTTTTTGGGGGGACGCAGGAGCCATAGAGGCAGCTATACTGCCTCCTACAAGAAGATTTTGGACACTAATGAACATAAAAGCGTCCAGCCTGCTATAAACCCTCTCCCAGCATGCCTCAGCTTTTTGCTAGTGTCCTAAGAGGAGGGATTTCCTTTTTTCTACTGTGTAAAGTTTAACCATTTTACAAGAGATTTTTTTTTTTAATCAAGACTTCTCTATGGACTCCTTGAGCTCTTTTTTTTTTATATGCAGCTATCTGGATTGGTGTATCCTAAGCGACAGCTTTGGAGGCTGTACCTGGACCCCGCTGAACCGGCTCACTGAAAGACCTATCTGGAACTTGCTCCTTGGACAATGGGCTCAGCATTATGGCCTCTACAGGACCTTTTTGTGTATTATTAGCTTCAGATCATTTTTTTTTTAGGTCCAGAGCCCCGACAAAGCCTCTGTTGTTACCCCTGTCTCTAAATGCTTGTTTCTAAGAAGGTGTGTGAGTTGGGCATCGGGAACTACTTCATATATTTGAACCAATGGGCATCATTATTACTCCTATTTTCTGTTAGTTTCATAATTTGGGTGGAGGGTTGTACGCATATGCACACTCTGTGCTGTGTTCTCGCCAAAGCTCCTTCAGGCAACACACTGATCCACCTTGGTTATTCCTTGCTGCTGGTCACCGCTGGTGCTTTTGAATTTCTTATGTTTCTAGCAGCAAGTTTGTGTGTTCCAAAGGTATTTGCCTTGTATTCTGAGCTACATTGACCTGGCTATGTTGTGCAACATATTGGATCCCAAACACAAAGGGAGCAGTCCTGCTATATCGGGTCCTTCCAGCTCATGAATCATTTACAGTTCTTGGACGGCTTTCAGTTTTCCCTCTGTCTTGACACTAAAAACTAGGAATGGGCTCAAGCATGTTTGGGATCCCACCTGCCCGATCCCGCCAGGAAGCCCACACTGCACTGTGTGTGCAGTGTGGGCTTCCTGGCGGGATCGGGCAGGTGGGTTGGGACTAAGATCTTGAACACACCCGAGCCCATCTCTAATAACAACCTTTCCCTTGCTTGAGTTCTTATATTCCTCTGAGTTTTCTTTAGCTCCCTTGGGTGTGGCCTCCTTTCCTTCCTCGGATTTATCCCAGATGTATTTCATTGCATTTACGTCGGAGTTTATGGTCCTAATTGCTCATTTGCCTGCTGATTCTGTCCTGCAGTGCGCTGCCAAAAAATGTGTTTTTCTTTCTTCTTATTCGTTTTTTTTTTTCGTTTTTCGAATCATTTGTTATGATTGATATTCGTTATTTTGAATAAATTCGTAACTTTGGATAAATTCAATTTTTTTTTTTTACGTTCCATTCATATAGATGCGGTATTCGTTATTTCGATAATTCGCAATAATTCGAAAGAACAAAGATCTAAAATTCAAAAATCTGAAAGAACAAAAATTAGAAATTCCGATAATCCGAAAACAAAAAGCATTTGGATAATTTCTATTATAATTAAAATATTAAGTTTATTAACCACTTCAGCCCTGGAAGATTGCGCTGCTTAATGACCAGGCCATTGTTTGCGATACAGCACTGTGTCACTTTTAACTGACAATTGCGTGCTCGTGCGACGTTGTCCCCAAACAAAATTGACGTCCTTTTTTTCCCACAAATAGAGCTTTTTTTGTTGGTATTTGATCATCTCTGCGGTTTTTATTTTATGCGCTTTAAACAAAAAAAGTGCGTAAATTTTGAAAAAAAAACACTATTTTGTACTTTTTACTATAATAAATATCCCCAATTTAAAAAAAAAAAAAAAATTTTCCTCAGTTTAGGCCGATATGTATTCTTCTACATATTTTTGGTAATAAAAATCGCAATAAGCGTATATTGATTAGTTTGCGCAAAAGTTTATAGCACCTACAAAATAGGGGAAAGATTTATGGCATTTTTATTATTTTTTTTTTTTACTAGTAATGGCAATGATCAGCAATTTTTATCTGGACTGCGACATTATGACAGACAGATTGGACACTTTGGCACATTTTTGGGACCATTCGCATTTATACAGCGATCAGTGCTATAAAAATGCACTGATTACTGTGTAAATGTCACTGGCAGGGAAGGGGTTAACAGTAGGGGGCGATCAAGGGGTAATTGTGTGTCCTAGGGAGTGATTCTAACTGGGGGGGATGGGACTGCCTGAGTAAGGAGAGAGATTCGTTGTTCATACTTAGTATGAACAACAGATCGCTCTCCTCACCGCTGACGGCACAGAGATCTGTCAATGTGAGCGATCTGAGAGGTTCTGTCTCTGTGGAGCGATCGCAGGTGCCTGGCGGTCATCACGACCATCGAGCACGCGCTTTGGCTCCGGTGGTGCGCATGTGTCACCTAGTGGTCAAAAGGCGACCCGACGTAAGGTAACGTCGTTTCGCCCAGGGGAGCCAACCTGACGCAGTACAACTACGGCGGCTGTTCAAGAAGGGGTTAACCATTAAGGTGTTGTGGTTTTTTTTAAAATTATTATTTATTAATAATAAATAACTACCATAATAGTGTTAAACCTATTAAATTATAGGTATTGGAATTTCCTTTCAAATTTGGATGTTAGTGAACGTTACAAATACAACTTTATCCGAAGTTACCAATTATCCGAAATAATGATAGTTCGTAACTTCGGATAAATTCGTATTCGTTGCGTTCAATAACGGCGACATTTGAAAGGAAATGCCTATAATTGAATAGTTTATAACTTATAGTTTTTATTATTATTATTATTATTATTATTATTATTATTATTATTATATTTATTTATTACTAATAAAAATAAATAATAATGGTTAAACTTAATATTTTAATTATAATAGAAATTACCTGACTGTTTTTCGTTCTTTCGGATTTTCGTTCTTTTAGAACATTTGTTTTAGAAAAAATTCATTAAACGGTCTTTCATTAATTCGGATGTTTCCAAATTAACGCATATGCCTAATTTTGACGAAAGATTAATTCAGAACAAAACGAATTGCACATGTCTACTCAACGCCTTGTCCTCATCTGACATGTCTGCCTCTTTAACAGCCTCTAAGCCTACTGCTGTGGAAGCTTTAGTCTTGAAGTCCTTGCCAATTGATGTTCTCACTGAGGAGTCACAGGCAACTGCCATAAACCCCAGCTCTAGCAAGACAATTTTGGCTCTTAGTGATGTGGTGCATACCGGCCTAAAAATGGAAAACAACATGTAGTACTGACTATTCTTGTAGAGATTTGCCAGTGCTAAAGTATCCCAAACATAAACCTCTGGAAATCCTTTTTAAAACTCTAGTTTGTAGCCCTTGCCGACAGGGTCTCCTTTGCATGTTTGCGGGATTCAGAGGCCAAGGGTTTTAACTGCAAACCCTTGGCCTCTGACTACCCCAAACCTGGCATGAAGGGACACCCCCACTTTCCGTAGTAAGGGTACATCTATTTGCCTTTGCAGACATCTGGTAAGACGGCATCTTGGATGCCTCAGGATGGGAGGTGGTTTTCATGAGAAAACTAGACTTGTGCCCCCACCATTCTCCCCAGATCATGTCTTCCAATGTTTTTTTTTTTTTTTTACAGATAAGCAGACCTTCATACAGCCCTTGTAAGTTTTCTGAATTAGGGGGTAATTGGCTCATTTCCTGTGGCAAAAAAGTTTCATAGTTCCAAAACTAATGGGGTGCATTTGTCCCATCTTGGATCTATGCACTCTAAATGTCTGCATAAAATCCACTAGGTCTGTCATAGCCTCCTCCATTAGGGAAACTTTCTGGCCTCATGTGGATTTTTGTCCCTATTTTTTCAGCGTCTTAGCGATTACTTTGCTTTGTTGAGGCATGTCTTATGCACCTTGTGCTCGGTGAGGTTTTAACCCCTGTGCTTGCCTTGTTGCGCACCCAGGATATCCCAATAGTAGGATATCTGAAGAGAGCAGTTAGCTCAAGCTCTGGGAGACAATGTGGTAAAGAATATTAAAATATAATAAAGTGCAGTGCTATCAAAAATGATTGAATTGATATATATAAACGAAAGTGGCAATCAAAATAATGTTATCTAAAGAAATTTCACCAATAAAAGTCCATAGACCAAGAAGTATTCAAAAGGAAAAAAAGGGGAATGTTGAAGATGAAATCCAGTGTTCCAATTAAATCCAGCTTAAGGAGAGTGAAAAAACGTGAAAGGAACCAGGGGTGCACATGGTATGAAAGTCCAGCTTCTCCAAATCCTCTGTGTAAAACACCTCTCTAGTGATGAGGAAGGATGGCAGCTTACCAGAACAAAATGGCTTTCAACCTAATAGAAAAGCCAACAGCGCAGTAAGGAGAAATATCCCAATGAATCCACAGAGGTGCTGTCAGTTCAGGTGTGTCTTTCTATCCCAGCCTCTTACAGATAAATTATTCATAGCGTGATACTGTATAGGCAATTTAATAAGTAAAAAAGCAAAAGTACACTCACATTGTCAATGATACAAACGAGCATGGAATCAAGCAAATGCTGCAGCAATTGCAAGACTGTGTGGAGTGGCAGTAGGAGCGTGGTAGCGTCATGTCTGGTCCCATCCAACGCGTTTCATCGTATGGTTGATGTCAGGGGCATGGCTACCAGACATGCACCATGAGAGAGAGAGAGAGAGAACGCGCACAGAACATAAGTGCAAAGAGGGCAGAAATTACCATTCCCGTTTAATAAATACCCAGGGCATGAATGCAAGAAGGGTGGAAGCGATCACTCATCTCTGCCCCATACATACGCAGAACCTGGGCACAGAAAGAGCGGAAGCTTCACTTTTTGCCCCATATGACCACCCAAAGGGACAGCAGAGAGGAATGTAAGTACAAATGACCAAACATGTAATATCAGAAAGCACTTAAATAGAACAATAAAATTGTATTTAAAACTCTAAATGTATAAAAAGAAATGCTTTAAACATGAGACCGTTGCATGGTCAGAGGTAACCAAATCCCATTCATGCCATCTGGTGGACAAACTCTATAGCAGCATACCAAATGCATATAAAGTTTAAAAATTAGACTGTGTAAATTAGACCTTAGGGAGACTCCTCTTCCCATGCTTACGTGCAAGGTTCCTTTCCCTGTAGGAAACACGTTTGCGAGGCGTATGTCTGAACTGGTGACATTGTGTTATAAAGAACCCTTTCTGGTCTTGCACAGAGTCCAGATAGTATTAAAGCCCTAGAGTCTTTCTCTTCCTTAGGTGGTTTCAACCTTTTATCTCAATCAGGACATTGCACTTCTTCTCTCTTTCCAGCGCCATTACATCAGGAAATTTCCCCTAATTGTCTAGATGTAGTTTGTGCTGTATGTGCCTACCTTGCATTGCACCGCAGCCACTGTTTCCATTAGGAAGACCGATTCTTTTTCATTCCAGATGTTCCCTGCAATGGGGAACCAGCTTCTCACTCCAGTGTTCTCACTGGCTCAGACAGACCGTTGTTCAAGTGGTCTAAGGAATTGGGTTCTGCCCTTTCCTAACAAAGCACACCTTGCTTGATCTGTAGGTGTTTCTTGGGTTTTTCAGCGTAAGGCAATCTTTATAGGTTTGCAAGGCACCTCTTGGTCTTCTGTTCACACGTTCTTTTTGCCAGGAGGATGTTTAGCCCTCATCTGATGACAGTTTCGTACGTAAGGCCCTTTGGGCTTCTCTTTGAGCGGCATGCAGTCCCCAGTTTTTTTTTTTCCTGTTGTTTTTCTAGGCCTGTGTTTGTATGTTTGTTTGATGCGTTTTCCACCCCTCAGTTGAATTGCATTTAGGTGTTTCAAATGTGTATGAATCCTGTGTCCCTCAAAAAACAGTCTGTTGAGGAAAACAGACCCTACCCTTGTATGCTTATGGTCTTGCTCTCAGCAATGCTTTTGCTAAAAAGCTGGGGTGTGTGCGAGTGGGAGGGATTATACCAGGCTGGCCACTGTTTTTATGTTTCCCAGTGTCCAGATGCTTCTGTAGGCGATCATAAGAGCCAAATGTCTGCAAATTCTGTATCCCTCCATAAACTCAAACTCAAAAAACAAAAAAACAAAAGTTTTTATGCTCAGTGCAAAAATCACATTTTTCAGACTGCTTATTGTAATTTTTTATTACTTTTAAATATATAGATAAGTAGGAGTTGTGATATTTGGAGATATGCATTGACATTATTTTCTTCCGTTTATGTAAGCTGTATTTCTTGATAGTTATACAGAATTACAGCTTGTTGGTTTTTCAGGCTCTGTTTAAATCAGCTGTACAATAAATTATTTTCAAGTTTTTTAAATTTATATGCTTCTGTTCATGATGTACTGCTCCCCTAATAAATATTATTTGATGCAATTTGCCGAATTCTTATTTAGAAGGGCTTTAGATGTTTAAACCAAAGGTAGATTTATTTAGTTTAATTACGTCTGGAGGGTGTTTTGTTTCAGCAAATAAATTCCTGACTAAATTTTTGTTTCCACGAGTCAGATTGTTTTTGTTTTGTTCATATAGATAAATGGTTATTGTTCATACAGATAACTGGTTAACCTATTGTTGGTCCTGCAGTCATTAAAAATTATGACGTGATCTGAGGGTGGCTTGGCGTGTAGCGACACCACTAAACACACGGGTCTCATTGAGTTTATGAAAGTTTGTTGCTTTCCATATGCCACAATGTAGTGTATAATCTGTTAATATTTTATGTTTCCTCCAATCCAGACGGGATCTGGAAAAACCTATACAATGGGCACAGGGTTTGATGTGAACATAACAGAGGAAGAACTAGGAATTATTCCTCGAGCTGTCAAACATCTCTATAGAAGAATCGAACAGAAACAACAAGCTGCACTGGAGCAAGGTCTTCCTCCACCTGATTTTAAAGTTAATGCTCAGTTCTTGGAGGTTTGTTTTATTTATTTTCCATAATAAGTAAAATAGCCCTTAAACACAAGCCCACAACAACTCATGCCAGCTACAACACTAGACTAGGCTAGTGTAGTAGCTGGCTTGGGTTGTTGTGGGCTTTTGTTTATGAGAATGACCGAGCTGCTGTCCTGAAGGGCCATTCACCACAGCACAAGATGACAGCAGTTACAACTGTGCTCTGCCTCCTCTGTTTTTTTTTTTTGTAGTAAAAAAATTGAAAAGGAAGCACAGTGCTGTACTATAGATGGCAGAGCGGCACATTTTCCCTTCTCATCGGGTAGATTTTAGGAGGAGGGGGCGGTGGTTTTGTGGGCTCTGTATACTCCTGTAACGTCCACAATTTAGGCTTCGTCCCAGGGTGGAGTTCTAGCACGCACTGACAATAAAAATGCAATCTTATTTGAAAACCCTGCACAGATTTGAATGGGACCAAGTGCAGTGTGTGATGGGTCCCCTGTAAGGTTTACAAGCATTTTTGGTATTGGAGAGAAGGTTCTTTAGCCACTTCAATACAGGACACTTATACCCCCTTCCTGCCCAGATCAATTTTCAGCTTTCAGTGCTCTCACACTTTGACAATTACTCAGTCATGCTACACTGTACCCAAACAAAATTTTATTATTCTTTTCACACAAATAGAGCTTTCTTTTGGTGGTATTTTATCACCGCCGTTTTTTGTTTTTTTTTTTTTGTTTTTTTTTTTGCGATTATAAGCGAAAAAAGAGCAAACATTTGGAAAAACAAAATTGTAAAATTTTGCAAATAAGTAATTTTTCTTTCATAAATTTGGACCAACATGTAAACTGCTACATCTCTTTCGTAAAAATGGCCCAAATGAGTGTATATTAGTGTGTGTGAAAGTTATATAGTCTACAAGCTATGGTGCCAATAATTGAAAATTGATCTCTTGAGACACAAGCCAGGACAGTACAAATACTCCCCAAATGACCCATTTTTGGAAAGTAGACAGTCCAAGTTGTAATTTTTTCCCTCAATTCTTGGAAAAATAAGGACGTTTTTTTTTCTTTACACAAAATTGTCATATAAAGTTATTTCTCTCACACAGCATATGAATACTTGCAATTACACCCCAAAATACATTCTGCTACTCCTCCTGAATATGGCGATACCACTTGTGTGAGACTTTTACACAGCCTGGTCACGTACAAAGGCCCAACATCCAAGTAGCACCTCCAGGCATTCTAGGATCATAAATTACACACATAATTTCATGACGACCTATCACACTTTTGAAGGGCCTGGAGCGCCAGGACAATAGAAACACCCACAAAAAATACCCCATTTTGGAAAGCAAACACTCCAAGGTATATTCTATGAGGCATTATGAGTCTTTTGAACATGCCATTTTTTTTTCACAAGTTTTCAGAAAATGTGGAAAAAAATTAAAATGTTTTCATTTTTTTTTTTACAAAGTTGCCAATTTTATATATTTCTAACACATAGCATGTTCATAGCAAAAATTACACCTCAAAATACATTCTGCTACTCCTTATTATAGCGATGCCACATGTATGAAACTTTTACACAGCCTGGCCACATACAGAAGCCCAACAAGTAGCACCTCCAGGCGTTCTAGGAGCATAAATTACACGTAACATTTTCTGACTACCGATCACATTTTTGAAGGTTCTTCATATTTCTGGGTTTGGTGGACCAGTGGGCATGCACTTCATTCTTCTTTGTAAGCCCCATATTAAATGTAAGGCCCAAAAACAGTTTAAACTATTCTAGTGTGAGACGTCGCCAATGAGACATACGGGTGTAGGACGAATTGGGGTAATAAATTGCTCTGCATAGAGATTTGTTTGGGCCACCATTTGCTGCAGCAAATCTTCTGGGAAAGACAAAAATAATCTAATTGCAAAAAAATAGTAGTGTTGGGCTGCACACCTGGCTGTGCGGTGAAGGGGGGAAGTATAGCTGACCCTGAGCTGTGACAGGCAACCATAAGGGGTTTACCAAGGCATCGGAAAGGTAGGACTGGGCCCAGATTCTTAGGGTTTGGTGTTTTAATTCCAGTACTGGTACTGGGCTACTCTTGCTGGGGTCTAGCTCCATTTGTGTTGGGTGCCGTTGGGGTGTATGGTGCTGCTGGTGGTAGGCAGGTCTTCTGATGTCGTTACTCTCCTTATTCTTTTAGGAGGGACTGTTTCCTTCTCTGACATCGGTCCCGATCCACTGCTCTCTACTGGCTCGAATTCCGAACCAGAATCAGATGACAGCTCCCCGCTGCTCTCATCATCCGATGTAGTAAGGATGGTATATGCCTCCTCAGATGTGAAAAATCTTTTGGACATGATGGCAGTACTGATGGCGGGCCTGTGTGACGGTACTGATGGCGGGCCTGTGCGACGGTACTGATGGCGGGCCTGTGCGACGGTACTGATGGCGGTACCAATGACAGGCCTTTGTGACGGTACTGACAGGTCACTGACAGCGGTACCGATTGGCGGGACTGTGTGACGGTACTGACAGGTCACTGACGGCGGTACCGATTGGCGGGCCTGTGTGACAGATCCAGACGGGCTGTGTGACAGGTTCTCTTTATTGGGGGGGTGTGTGATGCACAGTAATGTGCACTCACAATAGTAAAATGGCAATCGCTCACTGATCCCTTTCTCCTCCTCACACGATCAGTGTGTGAGGAGAAGAAGCCGGGATCTTCTAGTAATGGCTGTATTGTTTACACTTGTGACTAGCTGTGTTTGAACACAGCCGATCATGTGGTAAATGGCGAATTTCATTGGCTGTTTACCCCGATCGGGGATGGGCTGTGTCCAAGGGACACGTGTCATCCCAGATTGCCCCCGTGATGCATCCTGCTGGATGTCATATGATGCCCAGTCAGGATAATGCAACTTTTCGACCATTCTGTTATTTGGTGCGTGGGAAGTGGTTAATTAAAACTTCTTTCTAAGTGGTTAGAAATATTGTGGAATAAAATGATCTTTTTTTAGAAACCATGTACAAAACTCTCTTGCTTTTGAAATGAGCGTTATATTTGGTGATGTGTGAGCCCTGAGATACCTTTTCCTGTTGGGGCCCACTATGTGGGACCTTCTCTTATTACCATAATATTTGGGTTCAAATTGTGCTATTATTTGCAGCATCCATATGTGTACAAGCAATCGCAGGGCAGCTTGCTTGAAAGGTGACTTTATAGATTTTTTCCTTCTAACCAATATTGTACATGCATTCGATTTGTGGCAACATGTTAACATATTTATTACACACACACACTGTTTTATTTAGCTTTACAATGAAGAAATACTTGATTTGTTTGATACAACACGGGACATCGAGTCCAGGAATAAAAAATCTAACATCAGAATCCATGAAGATTCAAGTGGTGGAATTTATACAGTGGGAGTCACAACACGTAATGTAACATCAGAGGCAGAGGTATGTTTTTTGTTTATTTGTTGTATTTAATATTACTTAACTAATATTTAGTAGTAAAGATAACATGCAACAACTACTCTTTTTATGAAGTTATAAAGCGTAGTTGTTGCACATTTTTATGTTTATTCAAAAGTATTAAATGGAATTGTCTGTTTCCTCATGACTACCAGATTAAAACTTTTTCAGAAATAGTTTGCATTGGGGTTTGTAGAATAACACAGTTGCTATTTATTTAGGACATTTTGGTTCCCTGTATTATGACTAGCTGAAGAGCAGAAATATAAATGAAAATGTGCAGAATTATCTGTTGGCCTTTTATTTACTATTCACACATATCACTGTGACCTGTTATGTTACTTTTGGCACTGCTCAAAGTAGAGGTGAAAGCATATCCCTGTGTCCCAGAGCATGGGGTGTCCACTTCCCCCTCCTTGACTTAGTCATAGTCCCATACACTGGAGATCAAAATTGGAGAACAATTTATGAACACTTGACTTTTTCAGAAATAATGTAATCTTCATTGCTCAACATTTAATGGAATTTTTGTTGTGGCTGTACCATGCCAATAGAACAGTGTTTTTCAACATAACCAAGCAAGCACTTCAGCAAAAAAAAATTATTTTGTAGAAAACACAATGATCAAAATTGGAGAATGACAGTTACTGTAGCACGGAGAAAGATTATAACAAATTTCTGAAGCTTACAACAATTAGGCAGTGTACAGGCCCTTGCTTTGATTGACCTCAGCACATCTGCAGCCACAGAATATCACCAGTGTCTCACACTGTTCTGGTATGATTTTGTTCCACTCTTCTTCCAGTCTCTTCCACAATTCGGTGACTGTAGTGGGTTTCTTGGCCATAACTTTGTCGCCAAAGTTTTTTCAGAGGTTTTCTATTGGGTTTAGATAAGGACTCTGAGCTGGTCATTTGATTATTTCAATAGTTTCAGCTTCAAGGAACTGCTATACTCGTTTTTCTGTGTGATAAGGGGGCATTGTCGTGCATGAAAATTGGCTGATTGAGTGATGAACGCAGGGAAGGAACCGCATGTTGTCAAAGAAGGTTCTGGTGAACCTTTGCATTCACTCTACCATGTAGCTGTATAAGAGGCCCAACTCCTGCTGCAGAAAACATCCCCCAAACCATGAAGCTTCCCCCTCCACCTTTCATGGACTTCTTTACACACTTTGGGTTCAGTCTTTCCCCAATTTGACAATGAGCATAATGTTTCCCATCGGACCCAAATATATTAAATTGGATTTCATCACTAAAGTGAACTTTGGACCAGTTCTCCTCTGTCCGCACAACATGCTCCTCAGCAAAGGTTAGTCTAGCCTTTTGATTCTTTCTGCTAATGAGAGGTCACTGCAGAGTTGGCTTTCAGCCCAGGTTCACACTGTAGCGAACACAGACATCGCATGTGATTCACACCCGCACTGCTGTGCCGATCACATCCGATGTCTGTGCAATGCGAGTTCAGCCATACAGTTGTATGGCTGCACTTGCATTGGATTCACTGGATTTCACCCCGCACTGGAATCGCATTGCATGGGTGTTCTCAATCTTGTCTGAATCCACAGTTCGCACTGCGATCTGTGAACCGATCTGGGGGTGTCATTAACATTTTATTGTCACCCACATCGGTTCACAGAAGGCAGTGTGAACTGCCTGTGTGAGAGATGCGATGCGGGAACTGGTGCTGGGATCTCGCTGGTTCCCGCATCGCTACAGTGTGAACCCAGGCTCAGTTAAGAATTCTCTTAAACGATAAGACCCTGTATGAAGAGACAGATCCTTACTCTGTTCCCCGCTGAACCTGGTGAGCAATCACAGCTGCAGTGTTGAACCAATTAGATTGCCCATTGAGATTCTCCGCATTATCCTATCCTCTCTTGCATTTGTCATGGACAACCAGCCTTCTTGGGGGACTTGCATGAGTTTGATGTAGAGATGCAATCTAGAAATCACAGATTTGGAATGACAAACTTCTTTTGCTATGGCTAAAAGGGTCATCTCTTTAGCCTTCATCTGGACCACCTGCTGCTGGAGGGTCTCAGTGACTTTAGAACGGCTCACCATCTTGCAGAGTCAGTAAAAACTGGAAAGTTAGGCTTCACGTACACTGCTGCTGGTAAAAGGATGTTCAGAGGCAGTTGGCTGCTTTTTTTTCAGCTGCCCCTGAACTCATTCAATGTTATCTTATGTGTACATGTACACATGTTCGTTTAATGTCGTTTTTAGAGGCTTATCTTTTGAAGGCAAAAAAATCAGTTCAGACGCCGAAGTTTCCGACCTTCCGACCTCAGACACCAAACACCACTAAACGCGGTACCGACGTTTAGCCGTGTTTTCGTTTAGAAGTGTTTTTAATGGTGTCCTATTTTTTTTACATTACAAAACTTAAAAATGATAAAAAACACTAAAAAATTCTTTAAAAAACTTGTAATTGCTTGCTATGCTTCATAGACCATTTTTATACCCCTAATGAGCCCATGATCCAATCCAATACACCACTAGCATTGCTATTAGCCAAAGTATAATTGGAATTTGACCTATGTTGTTAGATTTCAACCAGATGACCCCACCATTGAGCTTCACCCCCGACTTGATCAAACATAGTTGCATGAAATTTAATATCTGGCCTTTTTAATTGGATTTTTCCCTCATGTTAAATTCTAGGTAGCTTCGACAATGATTCGCAGGACTGTCTCTTCCCCTGACCCCAACCTGTTATCTTGGACACCCACTCTTTATCCAAGTTCTAACTTTAACTTTAACTCTAACTGGCATTTCATACCAATGTTTACTCAGCCCCCCCCCCACAACATGACTCTCAGGTTACCTAGGAGACCACCCCACACTTGATTAAACTTCAGTATTTGTCCCTTTAGGGTAAAGAAAGAATCCTTTATTGTAATCTAACTAGAATCACAATGAAACTTTTCATAACATCAACCTTATAAAAAAAAATTAAACTAAATATATGAATCCTGCCAGGGCAAGCTACCATCAGGTGAAACAAAATAAAAAGCAAAATTATTTCTAATTGTCATAACTCTGCTGATGGGGCACAGGTCCGTATATTGAATGTTCTGTGCTGGGTTAGGAGGTGCAGGCTCTGTGGATACTCTTTCATTGTCAATAATGAAATTGTGTAGAACACAGCAGGTGAGTACTACTTTAATAGTGTTTCGCAACATCTAATTGCATTGTGGTCAATAGTACCCGCCATTTTGCAGGACATATGCCAAAAGCACACTCAGCAACTCATCTTGCACGACTGAGTCGATGATTGAAAATGTTTTCTTTGCGGCAATGTCCTTGACCACTGTATGGCCTCATGATGTTTTCAGCAAGGCCGAATGCCTCAGCTACGATGACCGCTGGTAGTATGGGCTCTGTTGTTTTTGGAAGAGGCCTCCACCCAGGAATCCCAAAACGGCCTTCATATATACGATGGCCCATGGCTGGTTCTTAAAGATTCTAGAATCTCCCTGACTGCTGTAGGCACAGACATCCACGCAGATGAATCTTGAATTTGCGTCCGCCAATGCAAGTAATACGATTGAAAAATATTTTTTGTAATTAAAATACATAGATCCTGATTTTGGTGGCTTTTTAACTCTGACATGTTTGCCATCTAACGCTCCAATGTGGTTTGGGAAGTCTGTTTTGACCCAAAACTCATTCATCACGTCTTGCCAAATACGCTCAGTTGGAACATGTATTACCTCACTGTGTAGCTCCTCCCACAGTACAGCGCTGGTTTCTCATGCCACTTTGGTAACTGTCGCAACACCCAACAAAAAATAGTGATGCAAAGATGCATAGGATTGACCCATGGCCAGAAACCTAAATTAAAAAAAAAAAGAAATGACGTATACAGCTTTAAAAAGAAATAAAAAATAAACAAAAAAAAAATATATATTAAAAAAAATTGCAATTAAAATTTGCATAAAAAAGACATTTTCCCTTTACGTCATTCAGGACAGCCACTATTGAAAGATAGTCTCCTCCTCTTCCTGTAGGAAACACTGCGCCAGCCCATAAAACTCTCATTTCCCCTGCCAGACCTCAGTTAATAGTGTTTCCTCCGGAGGGGAGACACTGTGCAGGGAACCAGGCTGATACAATCGGGGAGATTGTGGCCTCTCTCAAAACATCCCCAGGGGAGCAGGGGCTTCCAGCAGTGGATGGCGGTACATACCCACAAACAGCAGCCACCCCTTCCTTGTCAAGCGTGGCATCAGGCTGTGGGGGCCCCCTATCGCGTCCACAGGGCCGCAGCAAGGAGGACACTCCGCTCTCCCTGTATGCTGTACAGGCCGCATTTTTTTGTTTGGAACGAACGGGCCGGACGAAGGGTGACGTCATTTCCGGCGGAGGGCGTACGTCTACCTTTAACCCGCGACTTCCAGTTCCGGTTCGCGGTGCTGATAGGGGGCCAGGCTCAGGCTGGAGGAGTCGGTTTACACGTGCAGACAGTGTGAGACTCTACACAGGCAACCACCTGCAGTCATGTCTGAGGCAGATGCTGCAGCTCATAAGGATGCTAGCTCCAGCCTTCCGAAGGTAAGAGTTCCCTCGGGAGGGGTCCTCTCTACCTAGGATTGTCCCCCCCCCCCCCCCCCATGTACGGTTCCTTACTTAGGGGGGGGACAGACCCCCTGGGTGGTCAGGGGGTGACTCGGATCCCTACAGGTGGGTCGGGTACACCCCAGGGTTGTTTCTGTTAAAGAATTGCTGAATGTAATGTGTTTTCTGTATGTAATTTCAGAAATCCACAGAAAAGACAAAGTCCACTCATGTCTCTAAAAGGAAATGTGCCTCTTGTAGGGACAGTTTAGGGGAAGCTTGGACCAAGGTTCTGTGTAAAGAATGCATAGACTCCCTGGTAAAGGAAAGGGACTCTGAACAGCAGTCCGGCTTGGCAGCCTCTGTAAAGGAGCTGTCATCCACTTTTTCATCCTTTAAAACGCTTTTTGAGAAGTTTCAGCTTCCCCCTAATCCCATTCAGCAGGATTCAACCCCGCCTCACGCTCAGGGCTCTGCTCCTGCCAGATCCACTAATATGGCTATGGCAGAGGAGGTTTCAGGCCCTTCCGGGGTGGAGCTTAGGCAACCAGACAGTGGCACTTCTGACTCCCATGAGGAATCAGAGGGAGAGGACCAGGACGGGGAGTCCAGGAAAATCTCCAGGTATAAATTGTCCCTAGAGGAGGTGGGAGATTTCCTAGGGGCAATATATACAACCCTCGGTATACACGAGGATAAAAAAACCCTCGCACTCCATGACCTTATGTACAAGGGCTTAGGAGATCAAAAGAGAAAAGTTTTCCCAGTACATGAAGGTTCTGGTGGAGACGATTAAAAAAGAGTGGCAGGATCCGGAAAGAAAGCCCTTCTTCTCTAGTTCCCTTAAGAGAAGATTTCCATTTTCAGAGGATCCAGCGTCCATTTGGAATAAAAATCCCAAATTGGATGCGGCTTTCTCTCAGGTCTCTAGGCACACAGACCTGGCGTTTGAGGACATGGGGGGCCTTATCAGACGTCATGGACAAAAGGATAGACTCACTACTGAAAAAGACGTGGGACTCGACAGTCGGTAACTTAAAACCAGAAATGGCTGTTACTGTGGTAGCCCGCAATTTAGAACACTGGCTTTTCCAGATTCAGGAGCATATTGAGGCTGGCACGGCTAAAGAGACTATCCTAGCGTCTTTCCCCACGATTCTGCGAGGAACCGCATACATAGCAGACGCCTCGGCAGAGTCAGTCCGTATGTCAGCCAGATCAGCGGCCCTGGCTAACTCGGCCAGGAGGGCCCTCTGGCTGAAGACTTGGCCGGGCGATGCCGCCTCTAAGGTCAAGTTATGTGGGATACCCCTGACAGGTGACCTACTCTTTGGTCCTGGGTTAGATACAGTCTTAGACCGGACAGCAGACAAAAAGAAGTCTTTCCCACTCAAACGAAATACCCCAACACAGAAAAAGAGGGGGTTTCGTCCGCAAAAGCGCAGGGAAGCCCCTAAACAAGGGGGACAGAAGAAAACCTGGGGCCAAAGAGGCAAGGGCAGAGGAGGGACGATTTTTCGCCCTCCTGAAAAAGCCCAGAAAGATCAATGACTCTCTAAAAACGGTGGGAGGAAGACTGGGGGCCTTCCTTCCACAGTGGGAGATCATCTCCCCCCAATCGGTTCATCCTGGGGATCATAAGGGGGTATCTCCTGGAATTCACAAGGCCCCCCTCACAAACCAAGGCCTTGTTAGACGATCTGAAGGAGTTAGAACTACAAAATGTAGTTTGCAGAGTACCAATGGGGGAAGAAGGAGATGGGGTTTATTCCCATGTATTTATGGTAAAAAAACCCTCAGGAAAATTCAGATTGATTTTGAATTTAAAGCCCTTGAACAGGTCAATTTGCTACAAAAGATTCCGCACGGAGTCAATTTTTACGGTCAGGGCTCTGTTACCGCAGAATTGTTTCACGGTGTCTCTGGACCTCAGAGACGCGTATTTGCACGTCCCTATTGCAGAAACCTGTCAGGCCCTGCCTTTCGGGCTATCCTCCTCGCCCCGAATATTTACCAAAATCCTGGCAGAGGCCATGGCCTTCCTGCGACTGCAGGGTGTGTCAGTTATAGCCTATCTGGACGACCTGCTCCTATTTGCAGTATCCCCAGAATCAAGAGGACACTCTTGATCCAATATCGCCGCTGCTCTGTCTCAGCCAATCAAGAGGAGTGTCCATCCAGGACACTCCTCTTGATTGGCTGAGACAGAGCAGCGGCGATATTGGCTCCCGTCGCTGTCAATCAAAGTCAGTCAGCCAATCATGTGAGAGAGGGGGCGGGGCCAGGTCAGGGGCCCGTGTCTGAATGTATACATGGAGCTCTGACTCGGTCTGGGTACCCCCTGTAGCAAGCTGCTGGCTGAGGGGCACTCAGAGGGAGGGACTAGGAGCAGCAAAGAGGGACCAGAGAAGAGGAGAATCCGGGCCGCTCTGTGCAAAACCAACTGCACAGAGCAGGTAAGTATAACATGATTGTTTTTTTTTTTTTTTTTTTTTTAACAAGCCTTTAGAATCACTTTAACTAAACTGCTCTTTTACTCCCGTTTAGATAATTTTAAATAGGACCAAGCAGTGACCTTGAAATTTAGGAAATTGTAGGTTGTTCTCTAATTTTGATCTCCAGTGTATGTCAATTTGTATTTTTATCAGCTTAAGCCCAGGTTCACACTGACTGCAGGAAAGAAGTCGTGCGAGTTCAGCTGCATGTCAGTCCTGACTTCAGGGTCGATTTTAGAGACATCTATGGAAATCGCACCCCCAAGTCGTCAAAAGTAGTACAGAAAATACTTTTGGGAGTGGGTGTGGCATCGCACCGATTCGGACGGTGCAATTGCCGCTGATTTGACATGTCAAATTGCATTCCAAATCGCTCCAATGTGAACCAGGGCTCCAGTTTAACTGAAGGCAAACCCTTTTTTCTTAGTTTTTGACAGAGTGGAAATTAGAACACCTAGTTTTTTAGTTCGGTCAGTGCCCTCTTTAGGGAGATTCACCCTCCCTATTTATCCTGTTTACCATTATCATTGAAAGTGTGAGTAAAAGAAAAACCCAAATGTTGGGTTGTCCCTGGAAAAGGGATAGAGGAGAAATCTTCCAATGGGGACTCTAGTTCTAGTGACCTGGGGGGGGGGGGGAGCAGTTAATTCCCTTAATTTGCAGAGTTTTCCTCTCACTTCCTGTTTTGGCTATGGGACAGGAAGTGAAGGTAAATCTCCCCAATGGGACACAGATGGCGCAAAAAAAAAAAAAAAAAATCCGTTAGGGGTTATAACCCTCCAAAACGTTAAAACGTTTTGCCTACAGTTCTACTTTTAGCACTTTAAGCACAATAAAAACATTCCCCAATAGACAATCTATCAAAATTCTTACCTCAGCATTTGCAGGTTCTAAATGTAAATGCTGCTGGCTTCTGTGCTCTAAGTATGGTTTCCCGGAACTTCTAGTCTTCATAGGAAAAAGTAACAGTGGACAGTGCAGTCTGGAGTCGGTCCATTAGGTGGAAGGAGGAGCAGAAGAGTGCTTTGCCGTCCTAGATTATGGGGCTTCTATTGATGCACACAGTGCATGTAGGGAGACACAACTCTAGTCCCTGCATCCAAGGATGACTCAATAGGATGCTGCAAGAGGAATCGCCATGATCACCAATCATGGCACCAGCTTAAACGTTATCATAGGCAAGGGTTAAAAAGATAAAGAAGCTGCATACTCAGTAAGTGATTAAATCAGCTGCTAAAAGTGCCTAAAAAACCGAGGGTGTAAACCAGGGGTAGGCAACCTTTTGAGCGCAGTGTGCCAATTTTTTTTTTTTTTTTTTAAGAAAGTGAGCGTGACGATTTTATAACCAAAAAATTTCAACTTTACACTCTCAATCACGAAAAGGATTTTTTATAAAGTAAATGCTGTAAACTACTTTTAGTACACCTCAGATGAACCCCAATTCATGCACCTTCACACCTCAGATCACTGTAACCCCCTGCACATGTGCCCCACCACTGTAATCCCCTGCACATGTGCCCCACCACTGTAACCCCTTGCACATGTGCCCCACCACTGTAACCCCCTGCACATGTGCCCCATCAATGTACCCCTTTTCTCATCTGCTCCACCACCGTATCCCCATGCTCTTCTGTCTCACTACTGAATCACCTTCTCATCTGTCCTCACATTGAACCCATCTGCTGCACCACCGTACCCCCCTGCACATGTGCCCCACCGCCATACCCCCCTGCACATGTGCCCCACCGCCATAACCCCCTGCACATATGCCCCACCGCCGTAACCCCCTGCACATGTGCCCCACCGCCGTAACCCCCTGCACATGTGCCCCACCGCTGTAACCCCCTGCTCTTCTGTCTCACTACTGAATCACCTTCTCATCTGTCCTAACATTGAACCCATCTGCTCATCTGCCGCACCACTGTAACCTGCTTTCTTGTTTGCCCCACCAATGTACCTCTTGAGCATCTGCCCCCCCCCCCCCTCTGTTCCCCCGAGTTCATCTGCCCCGCCACTGTTCCCACCCCTGTTCATCTGCCCCGCCACTGTTCCCACCCCTGTTCATCTGCCCCGCCACTGTTCCCCCCTGTTCATCTGCCCCACCAATACACCTCCTTTTCACATCTGCCCCCCCGTGCTCTTCTGTCCCACTGCTGAACCCCCTTCTCATCTCTTCCACCACTGTACCTCCCTGCACATCTGCCCCACCCCTGTACCTTCCTGCTCATTTTCCCCCACCGCTGTACCTTCCTGCTCATTTTCCCCCACCGCTGTACCCTCCTGCTCATTTTCCCCCACCGCTGTACCCTCCTGCTCATTTTCCCCCACCGCTGTACCCTCCTGCTCATTTTCCCCCACCGCTGTACCCTCCTGCTCATTTTCCCCCACCGCTGTACCCTCCTGCTCATTTTCCCCCACCGCTGTACCCTCCTGCTCATTTTCCCCCACCGCTGTACCCTCCTGCTCATTTTCCCCCACCGCTGTACCCTCCTCATTTTCCCCCACCGCTGTACCCTCCTGTTCATTTTCCCCCACCGCTGTACCCTCCTGCTCATTTTCCCCCACCGCTGTACCCTCCTGCTCATCTATGATATGCGTGATATGCAGAGTGGTGAAAGGAAGCATAGATGAGACGCATCTACCTGTCCTGCCACACTCCTGCTGATCCACCTCTCACATCCAGCTCGCGTGCCTGCATGTGATGTCACATACGAGCAAATGGAATGGATGCGCAATGATGAGCTCAGGTCAGGAGCATTTTCTGAAAGCAGTGGGCCTGTGTACAGGATCATAAGTTGGGCCCCCGCAGCTGAGAAAAAGTGGTTGGGTGTTATTTTACATTGCGCTGAATACTAGCTGTGGCTTAAAGGGACAGAGTGCAGGGAATCAGTAGTAAGTGATGCAAAGGTTCAGGAATATTTTCAACAAGGTTCCCAGAAGCTCAACCGTAATTCCACAAAAGGTCACCTGATTGTGGTTTTCTCAATCAGTGAAATCCCTTCTTTCTGAGATTGGTAGTGGCAACCGAGCGAGTCAACTTCCTCCAAATAGTGGACAGGGATAGCATGACTGATTGGCTTTAGAAGTGGCCAATGACAGTCCTCCTCCTGGAAACAGGGACCCCCCCTCCCCAGCAGAGCTGCACCCAATCTCTTCCCAATCGCGAAAGCTGACAATCTCAGCTACAGCAAAGTTGGAGAACCAAACAATGTTTCCCATCTTTTACAATGTGTGGGGGCACAGTGCCTCCCCCTCAGTGCATGTTTGGAATTCTGAAATTGGAATGCATTATTGTCTCACTGACACTTCCCTGCGCTGCTCTGCTGATGGGGAGGGAGTCGAGTGCTGGCAAAAGAGGCTTCGCTTGCCTACCCCTGGTGTAAACACTTGGTGTGAAAACCTGTTGACTAGATAGTTTTTGATACCTATTTTTAAGAGTGTGTTCCTAACAAACATCTATTTTATTATTATTTTTTTTTCCTAAACCCCTTTTTTTACAATCCTTGTGTTAGTTTAAGAAGGAACTGCTCAAATTTTATGAAGGAAGAACCTTTCTAGTCTTGTAATCAAACAAATTTTGTAAAACTCTGTGCAAACTGTTGGCGCTGTATAAATCCTGTATAATGATAGCAAAAAAACCTCATAACTAACATTAGTGTTTTTGTTTTCCAGATGCTGCAGTGCTTGAAATTGGGTGCCTTATCTAGAACTACTGCCAGCACACAAATGAATGTGCAAAGCTCACGCTCTCATGCCATATTTACAATCCACCTATGTCAAAGCCGTGTGTGTCCCAAATTTGACACAGTATGTTTTATCTTTACAATGTTTTATTTTTAGATTTTGTGTAGATTACATTTTAGGGCCTTCTGTTTAGGGTCACCATACACATCACAATCTGACTGTACAATCTTTACACACATCCATCTTTAGATTGACCAAAATTATGTAATATGAGTAATTCCCAATTAGGCAAGCCCTTGCCCTACATAGTTTTTGGTAGATCAGATTGTAAAGTGTGTATGAAGTGTTATTTACTTATGTTAGAGATTTGGTACAGTGAAAATTTTGATTTGGTTGAACACTAAAGCGTTCTGTGAAGTTAAAAGATAAGTATTGTTTTTTGTTTTTTGTTTTTTTCCCTATTAATACTTACCTAGGTGGATACAGCATTGGTCCACTGGCGCCTCTGCACTGAAAACCGAGCTATTGAACATCACAGAGCGCTTGGTTTTCAGAGCTCTGTGAGCAGAGAGCTGTAGACTGTCAGTCACAGCTCTCTGCTCTTCTCCCTCCACGCTCATTGGAGCGCTGGGCAGTGGACAGGTTCATTCCAGGCACCTGGCGGATCCAGACTCCCATTGTCAGGAGGACACAGTGCCTGGACTGATAGCCGTGACATCAGCAGAGAGTGTAGGTACATGCCATTGCTTAAGTTTGCTTCCGTGCGCATGTACCGATGACGTCTGCACATGCAAATACAGGGGATATCTCCTAAACCGTTCAGGTTTAGGCGATATCCAGGGTAGCTACTGGTAAGCCTTATTATGGGCTTACCTGTAGCAAAAAGTGTTGTAAGGGTTTACAACCACTGTAACTGACAATTACTGTCATGCAATGCTGTAATAAAATGTATGTATTTTTTCCCCCACAAATAGCGTTTCTTTTGGAGTTTTTAAAATCACGGTAGGTTTAAAATATACAAATGCACCTCATCCATTAACAAGAGTAGAGTAAGAAGGTATTGAGATTATAACAGTGCCAAGAACAAGATTCACAAGGATAATAAAATGAACACATTTTAATTAACAGTAAAAATGCAGTAATGAATAAAATGCAAAAACCTGGTCAGCTTGTGTACATTAGGCAAACGTTGGTATTGTAGTGTCAATTCCTGACATGTTTCGCCAGTGATGGCTTCTTCAGGGAACTTTGTAGGACACTAATAGTTAAAGAACTCTAATAGAAAGCACAAAAAACAAAATACATATAATCACTGGAAATTAACATCATATAATTTTACTACAAAAATTCATAAAGTTTTCAATATAGTAACATTCATCCCATCACAGCCATCACCTGTTTACCCAAGCAATCACCAATACAATCCCATCTGACCATCCTAAATAATAGGTGGACATAAATATGGTCATCATACAGCTTGCATAAAAGTTCAATGTAATTACTTACAGTGCATAAGAAGAAATGTAAAAGCCGAGGACGGGCAACACGATGGAACACCAAAATAGAGCTTACTGGAAACAAAAAAAAAAGTAAAAAAGCAAAAGAAAAGGGATAAGGACACCTATAAGGCCAAAAGGGTAGTAATCCAAGCATCATACAAAAACACATTCCTCTCATCAGCCTCATAAGGGAACTAAGTTCTCAAATAAGTATAGACTGCACACAAAGCTAGATAGATATACAGCTCAACAAAGCCTATGCTACATGTCAGAAGAGGCCCATATCTGTGTCAGTAAAGCTGCTTAATATCAAAATAGGTAGGTGTACATGCATCTAAAGAGGCTAGAAGTATGATATAGCAAATGGTAATATTCCAAGAGTTGGCTCCCAAATAAACATTTCACTCACTATAACAATATATCCATGTCTGTGCAGTCCTTGGATCTCCAGCAATGTGGACGCCGGAGATGCCGGCTTTATACACCTTCCATATGGCCAGCGTCTGACATCACCGGGTGTGGGCGGACAAGGGGTGTGCTGCCACGCATGCGCTGAAGTTCGGGCAGCTTTACCGACTAAATTACCCAGAGTGCTCAGCGAACTGTTGGGTGAGACCAAGGGGCTAAGCTGTAGGCCGACCAATGAGAAGGGAAAGGTACCCTAGCCATGTCTCGGCATTGAACACCCAGATCAACCAAGCGGAAACCAGAGTGTATCTAGCCACAGATGACATTTGTGGTGCATCCAGGGAGCGCCAGGTGGAGGGACAAAAAAAGGGGAAGCAGGCCATCACAAATGGCACTGCCAGGCTGAGAAAAGCCTGCAAGGTCCCTGGGTGTCCATGCAGTCAAACATAGCTATGCCAAACTCCAAATGCAGATAGGCAGGGGGAATGGAAAGTAAGAACCAGGGAAGCAAAGATAGCCACGCCACCCAATGGAGCAAAGGCCATGGAATCACAGGACTCCTACTCCTGGACCTCTCTGCTGCCTTTGATACGGTTGACCACCCCCTCCTCCTCAAAAAACTACACGCCTTTGGTCTCCGTGACTGTACACTTCGCTGGTTCTCT
Organism: Aquarana catesbeiana; assembly: GCF_042186555.1. Lineage (NCBI taxonomy): Eukaryota > Metazoa > Chordata > Amphibia > Anura > Ranidae > Aquarana > Aquarana catesbeiana. The sequence goes on from NC_133326.1 coordinate 195,425,885, forward strand.
TCCTACTTATCCAACCGCACCTTTAGCGTTTCTTATAACTCTACTTCCTCCTCTCCTCTTCCTTTCTCTGTTGGGGTCCCTCAGGGTTCTGTTCTTGGACCTCAACTATTTTCAATCTACACTGCCTCCCTGGGTCAACTGATAGGCTCCCATGGCTTCCAATACCACCTCTACGCTGATGACACCCAAATCTATTTCTCTACCCCTCAGCTCACTCCCTCTGTCTCCTCACGTATCAGTAATTTACTCTCAGATATATCAGTCTGGATGTCTCACCACTTCCTTAAACTCAATCTAGCCAAAACCGAACTTCTAATTCCCCCCCCCCCCCCCCCATGCCTCTTCCCCTGATCTCTCTGTCAAAATCGATGGCACAACTATAAGCCCATCCCCACATGCCAAGGTTCTAGGTGTAGTCCTAGACTCTGAACTCTCCTTCAAGCAACACATCCAATCACTGTCCGAATCCTGCCGCCTCAACCTCTGCAACATCTCCAAAATACGCCCCTTTCTAACCAATGACACAACAAAGCTCTTAATTCACTCGCTGGTCATCTCTCTCCTTGACTACTGCAACTCCCTTCTCATTGGCTTACCCCTACACAGTCTATCACCTCTTCAAACCATTATGAATGCCGCTGCCAGACTCATCCACCTTACCAGTCGCTCTGTGTCTGCCACTCCTCTCTGTCAATCCCTCCACTGGCTTCCGCTCGGCCAAAGAATTAAATTCAAAATTCTAACAACTACGTACAAAGCCACTCACAATTTCGCCCCCAGCTACATCACTTGCTTAGTCTCTAAATACCAACCTACTCGCTCTCTTCGTTCCTCTCAAGACCTCCTGCTCTCTAGCTCCCTTGTCACCTCCTCCCATGCTCGCCTCCAGGCCTTTTCCAAAGCCTCTCCAATCCTATGGAACTCCTTACCCCAATCTGTCCGCTTATCTCCTACTTTATTAGCTTTCAGAAGATCCCTGAAAACCCTTCTCTTCAGAGAAGCCTATCCTACCCACACCTAACAACTATACTTTTTTTTTTTTTTCCCCCCATCAGCTCATCCCCCACAGTTATTACCTTTTGTCTCTGTCTTTGTCACTTGACCCTCCCTTCTAGATTGTAAGCTCTAACGAGCAGGGCCCTCTGATCCCTCCTGTATTGATTTGTATTGTAAGTGTACTGTCTGCCCCATGTTGTAAAGCGCTGTGCAAACTGTTGGCGCTATATAAATCCTGTATAATAATAATATAACCTCTACACATACAGATGAATAAATACTAATTTCTGTACAGAACTTTACTCTAAAAACAACAATTCACATTACATCAATTACAACAATTGTTTATCTTATTTGTATAGATGATGGAAGAGGCTGATCATTTTGTGGGAATTTGGGGGGGGGGGGGGGGAAGAGACATAGTTAGGCTGGGCGAACTGGTTTAAAGAAAGGGCTTGAAACTTAGTCTCATTCGTGCCAGGGTACTTGGTGGCTTTTAGATCTAACGAGCCTCCAGTTTGCAGCAGGGTTTTGTCTATACTGCCACCCCTTACATGTGTCGGAACATGTTCAAGGGCTGCAAATTTTATCATATGAATATCAAATTAGTGGTATAATCCTACATGTCGGCTTATGGCTGCTTCCATAAGGTGTTTCTGGGCCGGCACAACATGATTCCCATTCGGTTTATAGAATGGGCGTTTGGTTTTGCCTACATAGAAGCCTCTACAGAGGCAAGTAGCAAGATAGATTTTTCCTATGGTTTGACAGTTAACTCTGTGTCTTATTGAATAACTTTGACCATTGGGGAGAATAATGTCTGAACCATTCCGAATGAACTGGCAGACATCACAGCGTCCACAGGCAAAAGTGCCAATGTGTACAGGGTTAGTGACAGAGCTTTCTTTTGGTGGTATTTGATTACCTCTGCGGTTTTCATGTTTTGCGCTATAAACAAAGACCGGCAATTTTGAAAAATAAAACCATACTTTTTACTTCCTGCTATAAAACATCCAATAGAAAAAAAATCGATTTCTTCATCAATTTAGGCCAATATGTATTCTGCTACCTATTTCTGGTAAAAAAAAAAAAAAAAAAAAAAAATACCAATAAGCGTATATTGATTGGTTTGCGCAAAAGTTATAGCGTCTACAAACTATGGGATATATATTGATTTTTTTTTTTTATTTTTTACTAGTAATGGTGGCGATCAGCGGGACTGCGATATATTACGGTGGACAGGACAGTCGGACACAAACTGACACTTTTTGGGGCCCAGTGACACTAATACAGTGATCAATGTTAAAAAATGTGTACGGTCACTGTACTAATGACACTGGCTGGGAAGGAGTTAAACATCAGGGCTGATCAAAGGGTTAACCATTTTCCCAGCCAGTGTTTTAGTGTACTGTGGGAGGTGCTTTTACTGCTTTGCAGAGACACAGGATCCATGCCTTCCCTCTTGTCAGAACTGTATTCTGCCTTGTTTACATAGGCAGACCGCCATTCTGCCTCTGTGCTGGATCATCGGCAGGTGCCAGCGGACATAGAGTCCGTGGTACCCACAGATCAGCTCATGCCATATAATCACAGCGGGAGAGGTCTGTTGGTGGCACACATGCGTGCCCCCTACCTGGTAGTGAGTACGTGATCCGGCGCAGCAGTGCCACCTTGTCGCCATATATGTAGGTTATATGGTCGGCAAGTGGTTAAAAGGATTGTAGTCTTTGTTCACCGATTCAGATGTGAATTTTTACTTGAATTTGCACCTGAACCAGACCTAAAATCACACAGGACTGTGGCCTGTACCAGGCATGTGTGAACTGGCTCCATTGCAAGCTGGACTGGTTCACATAATGCGAATCGGATGCGGTTCAAAATGCATCCAATTCACATATGAGAATATGGAAGTTAATTGAACTCCTGATGTCCAACCAGAGCTGGTGTGTTTTAAAATAGTTCTTGTAAGCCATGTAATGCACTTAACAAGAAGTTACAAAACTAGAACTTTATTTTTTCTTGTTATATATTTTGTTTTGAACTTGTTCTCACTGTACTTTTTAGGACAATGATTTGGACAATAGGATAACATCTGAATCAACACAAATGAATGAGTTTGAAACCCTTACTGCTAAGTTTCATTTTGTGGACTTGGCTGGATCAGAGCGACTTAAACGCACAGGAGCTACAGGTGAACGAGCTAAAGAAGGAATTTCCATCAACTGTGGGCTGGTAAGATTATGTGCTTATTTCACAATAGGCTACTGTGTAATCTCTAGTTTTGTATAAATGGTTAACACTTCCTTGAGTGATGTTGGGGAGTAAGACCGTGAATGTGTTTCCCAGGACATAACCTGAAAATGTATTTTAATTCTGTGTTGATCTAAGGCTAATGGTACTCAACAGGCTACAGGGCCTCAACATATGTTTAAATGCCCTCTGCGGCATTGGGTGGGGGCTTTAACCTGCAAATATGTATGCTTTCTCTGTGCTCTGTGTCAAGATCTTGCCTTTCTCCTGCATTTTCTTTTCTTCTAATAAGGCTGCCCATCATAGTGATGTGCTAATAGGAACATATATCAGGTGAAAGCAGGCTGAAATCTCTTTAACTACTATGTGGTCTATTTATAAAAATTTGCTATGCAAAGGTCTCAAGCATTGGCACAGCGTTCATGACAAATTACCTTAATTTTTGTCTGCATTTTCCTGAAATACCTCAGTCAGAAAAAATACTGCAATATGACCACTAGATGGAACTGACGATTATAGGAAATAAAGTATTGTAAATTACTTGAATTTTCTGCGACTACTGTGCAAATGCTTTGAGACCTTTACATAGCATTTTTTTTTTCAAATGGACCCCTATCTGTTATCTGTTTTTTCACTCTGGAATTCAAGGCACCTAGGATACTGAAAAGGGGCATTTTAAAGTATATTCTTGGTTTGCAGTGCCAAAGGCTGTTAGGGTATCTAAAGCTTTTTACAACTGAAGTTTAGCTTAAAGCGGAACTTTACCCATACCAACTTGATAAAAAACAATGTTCTTTAGGAAGGAACATACGGTTAGGTCCGTACATATTTGGCACAGGAACAATTTTCATTTTTTTGTCTCTGTATGCCACCAAAATAAAATTAAAACAAAACAATCCAAATTAATTTGAAGTGCAGACTTTCAGCTTTAATTCAAGGGGTTGAACATAAATATCAAGTACAAATTTTAGGAACTGCAACCATTTTTATACATCGTCCCCCCATTTTCAGGGGCTCAAATGTAATTGGACAAGTGAATATAATCTTAAATAAAATGTTCATTTTTTATATGTTGTTGAGAATCCTTTAACTGGCAATGACTGCTTGAAGTCTGAAACCCATGGACATTACCAAAGATTGTGTTTCCTCCTTTCTTATGCTTTGCCAGGCTCTAACTGCAGCTGTCTTCAGTTCTTTGTGGGTCTTTCTGTTTCTAGTTTTGCCTTAAGTGAAATGCACGTTCAGTTGGGTTGAGATCAGTTGATTGACTAGGCCATTGCAGAATATTCCACTTCTTTTCCTTCAAACGTTCCTGGGTTGCTTTTGCAGTGTTTTGGATCATTGTCCATCTGTATCAACTGTGGATGAAGGATTGTGTATATGGAATTGTATTTTTTTTATTATTTTTTTTGGTTGAACTAGATGGACTTGTGTCTTTTTTTTTCAGCCAAGCATACCAATGCCATCACACTGCCTCCGCCATGTTTTACAGATGGACATTGTATGCTTTGGATCATGAGCTGTTCTAAGCCTTCTCCACACTTTTTTTTCTTTCCATCATTCTGGTAAAGAGTAATCTTAGTTTCATCCGTTCAAAGAATGCTTTTCCAGTACTGGTCTGTTTTTTAGATGTTTTTTGGCAAAGTCTAATCTGGATTTTCTATTCTTCAGCCTTATGAAGGGTTTGCACCTTGTGGTGAACCCTCTATATTTGCTCTCATGAAGTCTTCTCTTTATTGTAAACTTTGACAATGATACACCCACCTCCTGGAGAGTGTCCTTCACTTGCCTGGATGTTGTGAATGGGTTTTTCTTTACCATGGAGAGGATCCTGCGATTATCCACCACTGTTGTCTTCTATGGACTTCCAGTCCTTTTTATGTTGCTGAGCTCACCAGTGTGGTGTTCTTTGCTCAGAATGTACCAAACTGTTGATTTTGCCACTCCTAATGTTGCTGCTATTTCTTTGATAGATTTGTTTAGTTTTTGAAGCCTTACAATGGCCTGTTTCACTTGCATGAACAGCTCCTTTGAACGCATGATGTAGGTTCACAGCAATCGATTCCAAATGCAAATATCACACTTAGAATCAACTCCAGGCCTTGTACCTGCTTAATTGATGAATAAATAATGTAGTAGCACACGCCTGGCCATGAAACAGCTTTGTCCAATTACTTTTGGTCCCTCGAAAAAGGGGTAATGGGTATTCTTAAGAGCTGTAATTCCTAAACCCTTCTGATTTGGATATACATACCCTCAAAATAAACCGGAGAGTGTGCACTTCCAGCCTATGTCCATTATATAACTATAGCTTGAATATGCTAAAAAACTAAAATTGTGCCTGTGTCCAAATATATATGGACCTAACGGTACATTCCACATTATTAATTATCTTACCAAGCTTAGTGTTTGCTGAAAATTGCCTCCTGCATTGCTCCTGTATTTTCTTGCTGGAGGCTGCTATTTTGTTGAAGACTGGAGCCCTAGCAGTAAATCATAATGCAGAACTAAACCCATCGATTTAACGGTTTCAAAAAAACAATTACATTCCTGGGATACCGGGATTTCTAACTGTCACAGTTGCTTGTGTCCGATCTGTGAAAGCATCAAATGGCTGGTGTCATAACTGATCACACAAGCACCATGGCAGTTACAGATCAAACAGAAGCAGCTTCCTTGGCTGTAAAGGATAGGAAAATTTAATGCCGCTTTTAAGTCTGTCAGCAGATCAGCCTCTACAAACTCAGCAGTGCCCAAAAATGCCTAGAAGTGGAGAGCAACTGAGCATATGCAGAGCAGGGTGAGACAGTATATTACTGGATCTTAAACAGTATAGGTACTTGATTTTAATGTTTTACATAGCTATACCTGCAAAAGGGACAAGCCTGAAGTGATCTAGCAGGACTACATTATATATATATATATATATATATATATATATATATATATATATATATATTCTATAGATAGATATAAATATCTATAGATAGATATAAATATAGAGAGAGAGAGATCCCATCACCTGTAATGAAGTATGCCCTACTTGGTGCCAGCAGCTGAATCCTGGACAAATTTTCACTGCATAGATGTCTGTCCTCTTCCTGTCTGAACTTCCAGCGCTGCAATGGATAACCGCTTTAGTACTTCAGACAAAACAGCAGTACTTATGGTCCAACAGGGGCCACCTTCTTCCTTCCTCCTCCCATTTAGAAGTTCTTTCATTGATTACACTGAATAAGGGAGAACATACTGTGACTGACCAGACTCTCCACCATTCACAGATCATGTTACAAGAGGTGTAATCAATAAAAATATATTTTTTCAGTGGAGGGGAAGAATAAAGTGGGTGTGTCTCTATAAGACCCATGAATATTGCTAATTTGCCTGTGGACCTGAAGCTGTTAACAATTGCAGTGACGGGAAGAGTACGGGGCATCTCTGCATAGAAGATTTTTCTGGGATCAAGCTGCCTGCACAACGCGTGACTTCATTACAAAGATCCTGGTGTGCTGGTGACACTTCCTTTTCATTACAGGTAAGTGACTACAGCTGTATGGATTTTTTTTTTTTTTTTTTTTTAGCTAAACTTCAGCTCTAATTTGACTAAAAGCTTAAGATCTGTAAAATGTAACCATTAGATCTGTGGGTTTCTTTCTGATGCTTGAGAGATTCTGTAATTCTAAAACATGTTGCAAGTGATTGCTTTGTATCCTCTCGTTTCTGTAACTGCTGAAAAGAAACCAGAACAAGAAATGTAAAATGTGTATGTTCTGCGTGTTATAAAGATAAAGCTGGATCTTATTTATAGTCTCAAAGTGGTTGTTAACCCACTAAGTAAAAATTACAGCATCCTCTGTGTATTCATGTAATGTGACTGTGCCCCGAGGAGAGAGGCGGCCCCGCGAGAGAGGAGAGAAGCGGTGGGTCACGTGAGCGCTGATCTCCGCTCTGTAAACTGGTATATAGCTGCATAATTTTTTAAGGCACAGTCACAGGGCACATTACATCAATACACAGAGAGGATGGTGTATTTTAACCCTAATTTGAGCAACAGGAGGGGAGGGCACGGAACTGACAGGTGGGGAGGGGAGGGGGGAGAGCACAGAGGAGAGACGGGAGACACAGCGGATGACGGAGACACATAAACTGACCATGGTGTCAGGGCTCAACAGCCATGATACACCATGGTCAGTTTACAAAGGGGGGGGCAGAACCGGGCAGGATCAGCTAGGTATTTCAGGTGTTACAGGGGGCCAAATGACACAGCACAAGCACTGTGCTGTATAACATGCAGTAACAGGATCTTTATTTTTTTTTATTTTTTTAGGTTAAAAAACGCTTTAAGCATACTTATCAGATGAGAAACTGGAGTGTGCTTCTGTCATGTAAAATATGAAATATTTTGTAAATATTCCTACACGAGAAAAGGCACGTGGTTACACCTGGCTGGGTATGCTGCTGTTTTTGTTTGCATGTCCAGAGGCTGCCTAGCTAAGGTAGGCAGTGTTTCCCCTGGAGCAACAGGTTATTGTATAGAAATTATTTACTGCATATATTAACAGTGATGTTTACAAAGCATACGGATTTGCGGATTCTGCAGTACTTTTTACATGTTCAGTTTATACTTGCTTGATATAAAATTCATGTTGATTTTCTTGATTTTTTTTTTTGCTTGTTTTTTGACATGCTCTCATTTCTGATTTTGTTATTTTTTATTTTTTTATAGCTGGCTCTTGGAAATGTGATTAGTGCACTAGGAGATCAAAGTAAAAAAGTCACCCATGTACCTTACAGGGATTCCAAGTTAACCCGGCTTCTTCAGGACTCACTAGGGGGTAATAGGTATGTTTTTTTTTGGATTGGTCTGCTGCCGATAGTTCACATGGAACTGTTTTAATCTGAATTCTGTCTTTGCTAAAGTTTATTTTCTGACCTAGTTTAGACACCACTGTAGTGCTGCATGTGTAAGGCTCCAGCATTTTTATGCAAAATGGACATGTTATGTGCGTATCTTGAAATGCCAGCAGAGGTACATAAGCCCTGCTTTTTTAAAACTAATCTCATGCATAAAGTAATCATATGAAAGCACAGTGTTGCATAGCTATACATAATCTCTGTGCTTTAATTAAAACATTTGCAGTTTTGTTCTCAAATTTTAAGGTTTACACAGGGCTGGGCCTGGGAAAGTTCCCACTAATGTTTCTTTATTGGCTTGTAGATCTTGGTACTGAGCACTTGCCGTAAATGCAGGGAGTTATTCTGCCTTATTATAGAATACATTACCGAAGAATGTCTGTCCCTTCTAGTGATGATTTTTACTGTCTGCAGGAACCACCTTCTGTAGGAATATAAGAAAAAAGCAAAACATATGATAATCAGACATATCTAGATTCCAAAGGCAGACCCTTGATATTTCTTAATCCTGTGCTTGGAAATCAGCAGAAGCTCATAGTACATAGGTGCTCAAGCTTTTGAACAGCGAGAGCCACTTAAGTGGTTTGGTAACTGGTTGCAGGCCACAATGAACTATGGGGTCTTACTGCCACCCCAACTGCAAATGTAAATGAGTCCTTACTCTACTGAGCCCCCTATAAGGCTCCTTTCACACTGATGCGCTGTGGTTGACCTGCAACATCGGTGCAGCACAGTGTATCTGCGGTTTTCCTGCTGGTTAGCTGCGCTTTGTCATAGACTTTGCTATTAAATCTTGCAGGTGTGGCACTGCATTCAGGAGATTTGTTGCGCTTTCAGAAAGGCATCAAATCCATAGGATATAATAGACGTCTATGGCTCATAGAGCTGCACGATTAATCGTTAAAAATCGAAGTTGCGATCTTTTTCCCTTCCCGATCTTCAAAACAGCATGTCACGATCTTTCTAACAAGTGCAGAGAGTTCTCACAGCTGGTAAAAAATAAAATCCAGGCAGCCTGTCAAGTTTTATTACAACGCAAGTAAGTAGAAACAAAGTATCTTTTCGTTCTTTTATCAAAGGAAAGAAATCCTTTTCTGATATTTGTTGCTTATAAGTAAAAATCATTATTTTCTGCTAAAAAATTACTTGGAGCACCCAAACATGATATATATTTTCTTTAGCAGAGACCCTAGAGAATAAAATGGTGGTTTTTGCAATATTTTATGTCACACCATATTTGCGCAGCGGTTTTTCAAACGCAATTTTTTTTGAAAAAATACACTTTAATTAAAAAAAAAACTAAACAGTAAAGTTAGCCCATTTTTTTTTTTTTTTTGTATAATGTGAAAGAAGATGTTACACCGCGAGAATCGTGATCTTTATGCTAAGCAAAAAAATCGTGATTCTTATTTTAGCCAGAATCGTGCAGCTCTAATGGCTCAGTGCAGCTAACTTGCAGGGAAGCCGCAGATGCACTGTGCTGCACCTGCAGATCAGTGTTAAACCAGCCTATTAACCCTTTTTGTGTATATAATGTTTAATACACTGACCTTTTTCTCTTCCACCTTCTGCTGCCATCGCTCTCTAGGCTGCTAGAAAGGTCTCGAACAAAGTGCACTTGGTATTGCACTGCCTGAGACAGAAACCAGCGCTAGAGTTAGCTTGTGTGGCTCCTGCTTCCTCCACTGCCGGTTCTATGCGCTCTAATGCTCTGGGATGACGGGTCGGCAACTCGTTGATCACGATCTGGGCTTGCCAACCATCCATACCAGAGCATACGCATGTCCTTCCCTGGTTTGAGGTCGTGGGGCACATTATAGGGCTCTGTTGAGCACCCCTGTCATAGTACATGTAAATGCAGTGCTATTGTTGTACATGCAGGTAACGGTGGATTCAAATACCTGAAACTGATTGTATAGGGAAAAGCGCCTATACAGAGTCCCTGGCAAACTTTGTCAAAGGCATTAGTAAGTCCAAAGATGTAAACAGCTGAAGTGGTATTCATATCTTTAATTTTGCTGTGAACATGGTTTTTGGCAGTGGGAAGCTGGGAGAATATGAAACCTGAGCAGTTGTCAAAGTCTATATTAAAATCTAAAACCAGTGTATTAGACACAGTTGTTACAACCTGAAATATAAAATAGTGAACTCTGTATTCTTTGTCATTCATTGACTGACATCTTTTGTATGAAAAAAACAGCAAGTCCCATTTGTCACTGCAGCGGACGGACTACGTTCTCCATTGTAAGGTCACTAGTGCTCTTGTAGTCCATTGATGCTTCCCCCAGCCCCATAACTGAAAGTCTGTACTTCATTACGGACCTCGGCTGGAGGAATAGTCAATCCTCTGATCACAGTTGTAATGCTTCAATGCAAATAACATTATATATGCACATTTTTTTTTTTGATCAATGCGAGTGCTTTTGTTAATTTTTTTTGTTGGACATGGCCTTTTAGTAAACCTGTTTTTCAAAGTGATGATACTGATGTTCAGTTATGTTGAGGTTCCAAAAAGTACCTCTGTTAGGCCAAAAATCGGAAGGGAAAATTCGTAAGACGAGCTGTCTGCGTATTTTCGGATCGTTAGTACGGTGCTTTCGACAGCCAATTTGACTTTTTCGGCAGACAAAAACTGGATGTGCAGGCTATAAAATTTTTGTCGGATGTGAACTAAACGTCTGATTTTAGGATGGTTCATACAGAAGTCGTCACACAAAAGTCGAAAGTACAAAAGCGCATGATCGGAATCGAGGAACGACCCGGAAGAGTTCGGTCTCGTAAACTACCATTTATAATCTAGAATTAACATTCTTGATGCGGCAGTTGATGAAATGTTGAAATGCAGCGCACGTTCTCATCTTCTTTAATGGGATAATAATGAAGCTGCTTTGCTTGTGATACTGATGTAGTTATGCCAAAAGTATTTTAAAAGGCATTTGTTTTGTACGATCTGAAAATCAGGAATCAATGCTCACCAAACTTCTACTAACACAAAATTAGCAGAAGGGGCCCAAAGGGTGGCGCTTGAGAAATGAACTTCCTCTTTACACTCTCATAGTACATCACTACATTCGTGTTTGTCAAACGGCAATAAGTATGCTAAACAAAATCCTGCACATGCGCTTTTGACAAAAATCAGATGCTCGGTCGTACAACAACCATGTGTACGAGGCCTCAGTCTTCAAATTGATCTCTGTGGGGTCCTGGAACTCCAGCGGGCAGAAGAGACTTTGGTAGTTAAGATTTGAATGACATAAGGGAGGTGGCTCTGAGCTTCATGAGGGACAGGGCTTAATCTAAAGGCAAAACCCCATGCACAGTCTGGGTAAAGGATACCTGTAGAGAATCAAATCAAGGGATGATTTGAAGACTAACATTGGTACTTGCAGGCACAAAAAGCACCTGTATTTTACCACAGTTGTTGCATTAGAAACAATTTAGGCTAGTTTGGGATCACTTTAAAAAATAATTATAGATTTTTTATTGTAATGTCATGTGACATCACCAAATAACAGTCTATGTTCTTTTTTTTTATTTTTTTTTTTTCATTTAGCCAAACTATCATGATCGCATGTGTCAGTCCCTCAGACAGGGATTTCATGGAAACTCTGAATACTCTTAAGTATGCTAATCGTGCTCGTAATATCAAGAACAAGGTCATGGTGAACCAGGACCGAACCAGTCAGCAGATCAATGCCCTGAGAAATGAAATAACGCGACTCCAGATGGAGTTGATGGAATATAAAACGGTATGAAAAGAATGTATTATCATTTTTTGCAGTTAGCATAGTTACAAGGGACAGGGAACGCTGATGCATGTACAACACGCATATAAAATGTCATTGTTAAGTTTTACTGTTTTGCACTGGAAATATGAAACCCTATTGAGTTTTTGTCTTCCTTTCCTGGAAATTTTAGGGTAAAAGAATTATTGATGAAGATGGTGTTGAGGGTATAAATGACATGTTCCATGAGAATGCAATGTTGCAAACCGAAAACGATAATCTACGTATGAGAGTGAAGGCCATGCAAGAAACTATTGATGCTTTGAGAACAAGGCTCACCCAACTGATTAGTGATCAGGCCAACCAAGTGCTTGCAAGAGCAGGTATAGCTTTTTGGTTATTTTTTGGTCATTTTAGCTTTCCTTATATGCATTGATTAAGGAAACCTGCATTGGTTAAGGATTGTTCCATAGACAACAATGCACCTCTGTTCAGATCGGTAAAAAACATAGCACTTTTTAATCTTGTGCGTAAGAGGCCTTGAACATTAAAGCAGAACTTCACCCAAAAGGGGAAGTTCCACTTGTTTGCATCCTGCGCCTTCCTCTTCAACAATTGTCACTTTTTGTTGGTGGTGGTGGGAGCGGGTACCTGGTTTTGACAATCTGATTGGAAGCTCGGCTCCTTTATACTTCCCTTGCAGCCTTCTGGGACACATCACAGGTCCCAGGAGGCTGAAGGACCATTCATAAAGCGCAGTGCGGCTTGTGCATATGCAGTGGGAAGCCTGCTGTGAAAGCCGCAAGGTTTCACTGCCTGTTTCCCTTAGTTAATATACCAGCACCTGGACCCAAAGGTGACTGAAGAATCGCCTCAGGTGAGGATAAAGCTGGATCCCGGTACAGGTAATTGCCCTTATATTAAAAGTCAGTAGCTACAGTATTTGTTGCTGCTGGGTTTTCATTTTTTGGGGGAGACTGGAGCTCCTCTTTTAGGTTTCAAATTCACAGTAGCTTTTTATGACTAAGTTTAGACACGTGGTTAAACTGCTGCCCAACCACGTAAGTGCTGCAGTAATATGGGGCATTTGGGGTGCTGTCCCTATTCTCTTGAATTGGGCGACAGGCAATCATTTTTGCAGTGGGTGCAAAGCATCCCAACCACAGCATGTGAACATCTCTATCATCCCTGTCTAAGGGGAGCGGTGGGGGGAGCTAAATTTGCAGCTCAACCGCATGTTTTTACCTTCCTGCAGCTGCAAGTCTTTATGAGCCCTAAAAGTTTTCATTTAATTAGGTCATGCTATAGCTAGTGTAGTTAGTAACACAACTGGACTTGTTCTGTACTGTTGAATGTGTTTTTGCTGTTTAGCCAAGGGAGAACTGAAGAAGGTGCTTTTATAGTGATAGGTCTCTAACATTACAGAGCAAGTCATGTTGCATGTACCTACTACTAGCTTAGTCTTTGATGATTTGAGAGCACCCATTTGTAATGCAGATGAGATATAGGTCTGCAGTTCAGGAGACCATAACTTAGCATGACATACAGCCCTGGACAAGTCAAATACTGCAAACAGATTTCATGAAAATAAATAAGTAATATACATGGGTTGTAGATTATAGAATTATACAATTTTACTATTTAAGTTTTAGGGCCAGTTGATTTTCCATTTTATTGTAACTACGAAAATATTGTCAGAAATAATTTTGTAAAATGTATCTAGTTCAAAGGCTTTGTTCTGTGTGGAATGTTTTTTATGACTAAATTTATCTCTGGCTAAACCAATTTGGCTTTTTGGTTATAGCGCACATCATTAAAAAATAATACATAATTTGTCTAAAAATTGAATTTTATGGTTTCCTTCTTCAGAGCTGGCTACACCATGGGTGGAATGTGTGCTTCTTTTAACTCTTCAAAGATAAATGTCTTTTTGTTTTTTGTTTTTTACGAATCTGTGTTCTTATAATTATGTGTGTTATCTTTTTTATTATTTTTTTGTCCTTTTATAGAATTTGTATAAACATCCAAGTTTATTTTTACAGGTGATGGAAATGAAGAAATAAGCACTATGATTCACAATTATATAAAAGAAATTGAAGACCTCCGGTAAGATTTTTTTTTTTTTTTTAGACCACGATTATTGTTTTAGGCTGAATTATGGTGACATTTCAAATTTAGGGGACAACTACCATTTTGATTTTTTATTTATTTATATGTTCATTGAGTTGTGAAGGAAAGGTGCATATAACAGAAACCAACAAGAGCACAGCAGATTTATTAAATTAAAGTGGAACTAAAGTCCAGCTGTAATAAACGGCAAGCAGGCAGGCTTTCATTGCAGAGGAGACACGCAATGTCTCTTCTGCATTAAAATGCCCCTACCTGTCTACTCGTCATCTTCTGCAGTGCAGTAAACGAGGTGTGCATGTGCAGCTAAGCTTACAGATTTGTGTTAGGATGACTAGCTCCTGCGTATACACAGCAGTGATGTCATCCAGCACCGGCCAATAAAGAGGCCCGAAGACTGGCACCAAGAAGAAAATGCCAGCGCCCCCAAGGGACTGTTGGATATTATTCACCTTATTAGTTCTACTTTAATATGACCATTTTTACATCTCTACCCTACTTTTTTGTATAGCCTTCTCTTTATACTGTTTATCTGGGGCATTTTTATAACCTTTTTTTCCCTTCCTTTCTGTTTAACAAAATAAATAAAAAACATTTATTTTTTTTCTTGAGATTCTGTACAGAGTTTTGTCACATGAAGAGTGTGTCTTAAAAGCTTGTCCTAAAAAATAAAAATAAATGTTGGTTCTAATAAAGTGTTATGTACTGGGGTGGTTTTTCATAAAAAAAAAAATTTAAACTTGGGTAATAGTGCCACCTCCTGGTCATATAGAGGCATTACATGATTTTTCACTTGCTGAAATAACACATCTACGCCACATAACAAAGGATTGAAAATGTGTACATATCATTTACAGTGGTACCCACTTTGTAATAGTAGAATGCTCCTCTGCTACTGATAGAAGTCCATTTTAATAAAAGCACTTTAAATGTGTTTCGTTGTTATGAAGCCTTTTTGTGCTTTTTAATTTTTTAATTTTTTTTTTTATTTTTTTTAAATTTTTTTTTTACTAATGCTATTTTCAAGGTGGGTTTGCTAGAGACTCTCTACCATATTTATTTGAAACTTGCAGTATTTCAAAAGTTGGTATTGATAGTGGCTGCTGTTGTGTTATGAAATTTTCTTCACTTTCGCTTTTTTATTACCTATAGCTTTTCTATATTTTAAATAGTTAATAACTCTTTTTTTTTTTAAATTGTAAGTTATCTTTTTTTTTTCCTTGCTTTTTTCTATGCTGAGATATTCCTATAAGCAAAGCTATGTTTACGTGTATTATCACTAAACTTAAAATGTTTATTATTGAGAGAAAATATTGCTCACACCAAACAGCAAAGAGGAAAAAAATTACTTTTCTTAAGTTGTACATCACAGGGCACAGAGGACTTGACATTCATGACTACATGCTGCCTGCCACCTTCAGGTGAATGAACACTGGCCAAAAAGAGGCAGAAATCCCTGCCCAGGCATAACCTCTCCCAGCTCAGTCTCAGGTTTTAGCTAGTGTCCCTAGGTGATGAATGTGCCTCCCTGTATTTGTTTTGTGGGCCATAATTCCCATGTATCCTGGCCTGTTCCTAACACACATGATCGGACAGGGGTGGGTTGGTCAGATGCTAAAGCCAGCAGACCAGGTGGGACTGTACCCAAACTCTGCATGCAAGGGGTGGAGATGAGATGGGAGGGGAGGGAGGAGGGCCTGTGATGCTGCTGCTTGGCGCTGGATTGGCAATCTGTACCTGAACTCTGCATGCAAGAGTGAGGAAGGCCTGTAATGCTGCTGTTTGGTGCAGGATTGGCAGCCGTCTCCTAAGTGCAGTGCAGGTACCAGGTGAACTTACTTGCAGGGTGCTATAAAGGTCCAGGGCAGTGGGTGGGAATTTTTGCCTTGTGTCCCTATGCGTTTGTGCTGTCTGTTGATATGGACCATACCTTTCCTGCAATGAACTGTTCTAGTACTTCACCAGGATAAGATGGTATTAAGGTCTACAGTGCCTTGAAAAAGTATTCATACCCCTTGAAATTTTCCACATTATGTCATGTTACCACCAAAAACGTAAATGTATTTTATTGGGATTTTATGTGATAGACCAACACAAAGTGGCACATAATTGAAGTGGAAGATAAATGGTTTTCAAAATTGTTTACAAATATGTGAAAAGTGTGGCATGCATTTGTGTTCAGCCCCCCTTTACTCTGATACCCCTAACAAAAATCTAGTGGAACCAATTGCCTTCAGAAGTCACTTAATTCATAAATTAAACATTTATCATTTTCCTTTCACATCACAATTACATGCCACTTTGTGTTGGTCTGTCACATAAAATACATTTATGGTTTTTGGTTGTAACATGACAAAATGTGGAAAATTTCAAGGGGTATGTGAATACTTTTTCAAGGCACTGTAGGTTCTCCCCTTTCCAACTGAATCAGGGCTTTGTGATGTCATTTTTTGGATGCTGTGCGAATTTATCTGAAATCTTCATCGTTGTTTCAATAGCACGTGTTCTCATTTGCTCTACCTGAGGGTCCTTGCTATGATCAGACTGCTTCTCAATTCACTATTTCTAGGTGGTTCATCAGCTCATAATTTTTTCTATCCTCCGGGGGCAGTGTTGAGCGGATGGTGGCGCTTCTCTGTGGAGTTTCCAGCCAGGTTGATTCTATCAGGAAGCGGGCGGTTCTTTAGGATTCCTGCTGCCCCTGTGCATCTGGTTCTCACGCCGGCGCCTTCGGTGGCCTTTTTCCACCGCTGTTTATGATTGGAGGGGGCGCACTCGGGAACAGCGTGAAAAAACGCGCATGAGGGTCGTGCACGAGGGTTGTGCATGTAGGAGCGGTGTGAGAGCGGCACAGAACGCCAGACATGCGCAGTAGGGGCGGAAGCAGCCATATTAGGAGTGGTCCCAGCCCTAGGCTTCTGTAAGCAGGCTGGAGGGGACACAGAGCGGCGTCAGCTGGGCACGTGAGTCACTGTGGGTGGATGGACCAGGGCACCACAGGTCCTGTAAGAGCTGTAATACTTACAAGAGCGGTTGAAGTGCATAAAGGTGGGGTTGTTTTTACCTCAAAAATATTTTGTCTCAGGCATGTCTTCCCAGAAGAGGAGTGGGGGAGGTGCAGCAGGAAGGGGTGCAAATGCACCACCATCAGTATTGGAGGATATTAGCCTTACATCTGCTGTGTTTAGATCTCCTGAAAGACCTGAGGCAACTGGCTATTCTGAGCCATTATGGTTGTCAGGCATTGTAGCAACAGCTAATGCTTCTGCCTCAACCTACGTTACAAAGGATGACTTAGCATCAGCTTTAGCTGGGCTAGAGGGGAAAATAGCAGGTATGAATGCGTCAGTTTCCCAACGGGGGAAGAAACGGGATGGATCCCCTTCACCTGTGTCCCCACCTGCATTGGAACAGGATTGGGCAGAGGATGTGGAGGTAGTGGCAGTGAATGACCGGAAGGCAGGTTAGGCCACAGATTCCACTTCTGAGGAGTCAGGTTCTGAAGAACCATTTTCAGCCTCTCAATCCCAAAGACTGCTGATCCAGTCCCTCATGGAGATGGTCCGATCAGGTTTCAAATTACCACCTGTGGAGGTCCCTGAAGTTTCCTTTCCCCTTTAGGATCTCTGCGGTCTCCACAGAGTTCACAGGCTTTTCCCTTGCATCCGTTACTAGAGCAGATCATGTATGCTGACTGGGATCACCCGGATAAGCTGGCTGTTCCTCCTAAGAGGTTTGCACTTTTGTACCCTATGGAGGAAATTTTTTTTAAAAAATGGAGCATGCCATCTATGGACGCAGACATTTCTTCTGTGAATAAGAGTCTCACCTGTCCTGTAGATAATGCCCTGGTGTTTAAGGATCCAGCAGATAAGAAATTGGAGTCTTTATTAAAAACTTAATTTGCTATTTCCGGGTCTGCTGTACAACCGGCAGTAGCAGCTATAGGTATCTTTCAGTCTTTAAAGGACTAAGTGAAGCGGGTAACTAAGACTGTTCCCAATCAAGGGGTACCTGTGGAGGATTTGGCAGAATTACCTCGGCCTTATGTTTCGCGGTGGATCCCCTTAAAGATTCCATACAACAGATGTCTCGGTTGGCCCTGCTCTTAGTACATATGCGTAGGATTTTTTGGTTAAAGAGCTGTGATACAGAGTCACCCTGCAAAAAATTACTAGCTGGTTTTCCCTTTCACGGAGAACGGCTATTTGGAGAGGACCTGGATAAATATAGCCAGAAGATTTCAGGGGGTAAGCGTGCACTTCTACTTGTCAAGAAGTGCAAACGACCCTGTTTCAAGGGGCCTAGTGCTTCAGTACCCAGCACTTCTAATTTCAGGCAGCATCGATGGCCTCAGCCATCCGGTTCTAGGGGAAAGCCTCAAGGCAAGGGGCAGAAAAAGCCCTGGGCCCAGAGACCCCCCAAGGGCAGTCCCAAGCCTTCCTTATGAAGGGGCGCCCCCACTCACGCGAGTGGGGGAGAGGCTATTAATGTTCACAAAAGCCTGGGAAGAAGTGATCCAAGACAAGTGGGTTATTTCCACCGTATCTCAGGAGTACAAAATAGAATTCCGGGGGCTTCCTATAGACCCGGTAAAGAAGAGAACTTTTCTTCAGGCAGTAGATCAGCTAAAGTTACAAGGAGAAATTTCAGAGGTTCCAATCATCGAAAGATTCAAGGGTTTTTACTCAAATCTTTTCATAATCCCAGATGGAGAGGTAAGGCCTATTCTGGATCTCAAGGCTCTGAATCAAGTTCTGGTCATTCGTTCTTTCCAAATGGAATCAATTAGTTCGGTGGTAGCCTCCTTACACAGGGAGTCATTCCTGGCGTCCATAGTCATCAAGGACACGTACCTACATGTGCCAATCTGCAAGTCCCATCAAAGGTTTCTGCGATTCGTGGTGGGCGACCAACAATTTCAGTATGTGCCACTGCCCTTCGGGTTAGCCGCAGCACCTCATGTATTCACAAAGATATTGGCTCCGGTATTAGCAGTTCTAAGATCGCAGGGAATATCGGTTGCAGGGTACATGGACGAGCCCCTTTGCTCGCTCAGTTCCACTCTCCCGACACTCCTCTGCTGCTATAGAATCAGACTGCAGATCGCAACATCTGATTGTTCGGTCATCCGATGCTCCGGGACTAGAACTACAGCTCTGTGCCGTTCTAGTCCATTTGTGATAGCTCAGAACAAACACCAGGCAGGCTGTATGTAAGTTCAACCAGGAATCTCTTTTATTGCAAAATACAGGCTTTTATACACTAAAAGTGGAGGTGCAGACCTCCTGCTCATATTACTCTAACAATACAGCTGTAACCTAATTAACATGAGCTAATTAACTAATCACTTTAGACAGCCTAGATGACTCAAACATGACCTTTAGGCCAGACTGGCCGTCTTGTAGTTCAGAAAATCCAATCAACATTATCACAATCAACATAGACTCTTCTTCACACAATAACAGAGTTAACACAAACAACAATGGGGATCTAATGACTCTTAGATCCCATACTAGAGACTTATTTACAATACACATTTTAGCAGACAACAGACAGAGAGGTGCTGGAATTACATCAGCATCTCCTAACAGTATCTGTCCCAGCATTATGAATCAGCCACTATTCCAATATGGCAAATCCAGGGTCCCCAGAGTCTGTGTGTCCTGGGGGACCAGGACCCGAATCCACATTAATACCACCTCAAGGGTCCCCAGGCATACAGCTCACAAAGAGCACCGTTCCCCCAAATGCAAGGGCCCCCGATCGATCGGCAAGAGGCTAGCATACAGTCCCCTCCAAAAGTCTCTCTCCCGGCTAGGTCTGTCACAGAGAGGTAAGGCCTATTCTGGATCTCAAGGCTCTGAATCAAGTTCTGGTCATTCGTTCTTTCCGAATGGAATCAATTAGTTTGGTGGTAGCCTCCTTACATAGGGAGTCATTCCTGGCGTCCATAGACATCAAGGACGCGTACCTACATGTGCCAATCTGCAAGTCCCATCAGATTTCTGCGATTCGTGGTGGGCGACCAACAATTTCAGTATGTGCCACTGCCCTTCGGGTTAGCCGCAGCACCTCATGTATTCACAAAGATATTGGCTCCGGTATCAGCAGTTCTAAGATCGCAGGGAATATCGGTTACAGGGTACATGGATGATCTACTATTGATAGATCAAACGGTTCCAGACCTGGCTCAGAATGTAGCTCGGGTGGTTCATACCTTGTAATGTCTGGGTTGGGTTCTGAATTGGTCAAAATCGGCCCTGCAGCTGGTTCAATGCCTAGAATATCTGGGGCTAATACTAGACACAGTCAAGGCAAAGGTATTACCACTATAGAAGGTCAGGGTCATGACAAACCTCGTCCATGTCATAAAGAGGAAAAGATATCCTTCCATTCGCCTGTGTATGAGGCTACTGGGGAAGATGGTGTCCTCATTCGAAGCAGTCCCTTATGCGCAGTTTCACTTCAGAGCAACGTTCTATGTGTCCGGAACAAGATGGTCCTGTCTCTGGACTGGCACATGGTTCTTCGGCTAAGAGTACGTCAGAGTCTCAGTTGGTGGATGTTAACCAGGAATCTTTTTATCCATGGTTTGGAAGGTGGTGACGACAGACGCCAGCCTCTCTGGATGGGGGGCAGTCCTAGAGGAGGCCACCGTCCAGGGAGAGTGGTCCTGGAGGGAGAGGAGCTTGCCCATCAATGTTTTGGAGATTTGGGCAGCTTGCTTGGCTCTAAACTTCTGGACTCCCAGGCTACAGGGATGTCCTGTGAGATTCCAGTTGGACAATGCCACGGCTGTGGCATATATCAATCACCAGGGGGCACCAGGAGTCAGACAGCTCAGAAGGAAGTAGATTGTATGCTGACTTGGGCAGAAAGATTTGTTCCATTCCTATCTGCGGTGTTTATCCCAGGAGTGGAGAATTGGCAGGCGGACTTTCTGAGTCTCCAGCAGATTGCCAAGGCTACAGTGAGTGTGAGGCCAGGAGGTGGCACCCCCGTAGATATGTCATCGGGAGAGTTTTGGCTTTTCTGCAAAAAGGGGTGGATATGAATCTGGCCTTAAGTACAATTAAGGGTCAAATCTCGGCCTTAGCAAGGCTGCCTCTGTGCCCTTGGGATTTAAATTTAGTACTGGGGTTTTACAGAGGCAGCCCTTTGAGCCTATCCGGCAGATTGCTTTAGTCCTCTTGACAAGAAAATTAGTTTTCATGGTCGCAGTGACGTCGACCAGGTGTCGGAGTTGGCAGCTCTGTCCTTTTAAAGAACCTTATTTGATCTTGCACCAGGATAGGGCGGTTTTGCGGCCGCAACCAGAATTTTTACTCAAGGTAGTGTCCAGTTTTCATCGAAATCAGTATATTATTCTACCTTAATTTTTTCCGAATCCACAGTCTGCAGAGGAGAGATTATTTCGTTCTCTTGACGTAGTACGGGCTATCCGAGTCTATCTGAGAATGTCAGCTCAGATGCGGAAGTCTAATGTTCTGTTTATATTGCCAGAAGGTCCCAAGATGGGACAGGCAGCATCTAAGTCAACTATTTCTCAGTGGATCTGCCATGTGATTGTTCAGGTATATGGTTTAAGGGGTAAGGCTCTGCCTTTTCCAGTAAAAGCACACGCTACCAGAAGAGTGAGTGCTTCATGGGCAGTTCGTTATAAAGCATCGATGGCTCAGATTTGCAAGGCTGCTACTTTGTCTTCGGGACATACATTCACTAGGTTTTACCAAGTGGATGCATTTGGGTGCAGTGTACTGCAGGCAGCAATATAGACCCTGTTGTTCTGATGGTGTTTATTTGGTCACAATGGGTTCCCTCCCCTCAAAGAGCATTGCTTGGGGACGTCCTAGTTAGTTATGGCTGCTCTGTGTCCTGTGATGTACGATAAAGAAATTAGGATTTTTACTACAGCTTACTTGTAAAATCCTTTTCTTGGAGTACATCACGGGACACACAGATCCCTCCCCTCTTGTCTGGGAAGTTTATTGCTTGCTTCAAAACTGAGGTACTTCCTGTTTAAGAGGGGGAGGACTTACTGTCTTTTTGTTTGGTTTGCCAGTGTGTATTCACCTATAGGTGGCATATAACCCAGTTAGTTATGGCTGCTCTGTGTCCCGTGATGTACTCCAAGAAAAGGATTTTATAGTTAAGCTGTAGTAAAATTCCTAATATTTTAGGGCCAGTGTCCATTCAACTGACAGTGGGAGCATAACCAAAGCAGTCGTGAATATGAAGTTTTCTGCATCCTGTGAGTAAACCATCACAAAAATTTTATAGGTAAACCAAAGATACTAATTTGCAGTTCATAACTAGGAAGGGAAGAGTCCATGTGCAAGTTGGTGAACTGCAAGTGCATAAAGCATAATGTCTTAGTGATAGCACTTCTGCCCTGCATCACTAGGATCCTTGAAATCTCAATCAGAACACTACTTGCATGGAGGTTGAATGTTCTCCCTGCACTTGCGTGTCTTTCTCCGAGTATTAAGGTTTCCCTTCTCGCTCTAAAGACATGCTAGTAGATTACTTGGCTCAAGTATCTCTATGCATGTGAGGCAGGACCTTAGTTTGTAAGCTACTTGAAGGCAGTGTGAATGAGGGCTACTGTGAATGCACAATATGTAAAGTGCTATGTCTTTGCTATATAAATACCCGTAATTAAGGCGCAAAAAAAGAAAAAAAAATGTGAAAGCCACACTTCAAAATTTTAAGGTTTAATTTGATATGCTAGAATAAAATATTTTTACATGGTGTTGAAGTATAGTGCTGCTATTTGGTTACCTGGCTTTAGCAGTAGCTATTGCATCACAATTTTAAGTGCGTTAACCTACAATATATATATAATAAATGCTTTTGTGTTTGCCCCATTTATCATAAACTGAACTCAAAGATCTACGACTTTTTCTATGTACACAAAAGGCCTTTTTCTCTCTTTCTCAAATATCGTTCACAAATCCTGTCTAAATCTCTGTTAGTGAGCACTTTTCCTTTGCCGAGATAATCCATCCACCTCACAGGTGTGGTATATCAAGGTGCTGATATTTAGACAGCATGATTATTGCACAGGTGTGCCTCAGGCTGGCCACTCTAAAATGTGCAGTTTTACTGTATTGGGGGGTCCAAAAACCAGTCAGTATCTGGTGTGACAACCATTTGCCTCACGCAGTGCAGCACATCTCCTTCGCATAGAGTTGATCAGGTTGTTGATTGTGGCCTGTGGAATGTTGGTCCATTCCTCTTCAATGGCTGTGTGAAGTTGCTGGATATTGGCAGGAACTAGAACACGCTGTCATATACGCTGATCCAGAGTGTCCCAAACAACATGCTCAATGGGTGACATGTCCGGTGAGTATGCTAGCCATGCAAGAACTGGAATGTTTGCAGCTTCCAGGAATTGTGTACAGATCCTTGCAACATGGGGCCGTGCATTATCATGCTGCAACATAAGGTGATGGTCGTGGATGAATGGCACAACAATGGGCAACAGGATCTCGTCACAGTCTTTGCATTCAAAATACCATCACTAAAATGCACCTGTGTTCATTGTTTTTAGCATAAGCCTGCCCATACCATAACCCCACCACTACCATGGGCCACTAGATCCACAACGTTTACATCAGAAAACTGCTCACCCACACGACGGCATACAAGCTATCTGCCCTGTACAGTGAAAAACGAGATTCATCCATGAAGAGAACACTTCTCCAAAGTGCCAGACGCCATCCAATTTGAGAATTTGCCCACTCAAGTCGGTTAATACGACAAACTGTAGTCAGGTGGAGACCCCGATGAGGACGACAAGCATGCAGATGAGCTTCCCTGAGACGATTTCTGACAGTTTGTGCAGAAATATTTTGGTTATGCAAACTGATTGTTGCAGCAGCTGTCCGGGTGGCTGGTCTCAGACGATCTTGGAGGTGAAGATGATGGATGTGGCGGTCCTGGTCTGGTGTGGTTACACGTGGTCTGCGGTTGTGAGGCCAGTTGGATATACTGCCAAATTCTCTGAAACGCCTTTGGAGACTGCTTATGGTAGAGAAATGAACATTCAGTTTGAGGGCAACAGCTCTGGTGGACACTCCTGCAGTCAGCATGGCAATTGCACGCTCCCTCAAAACTTGCGACATCCGTGGCATTGTGCTGTGTGATAAAACTGCACATTTTAGCGTGGCCTTTTATTGTGGACAGCCTAAGGCACACCTGTGCAATAATCATGCTGTCTAATCAGCATATGCCACACATGTGAGGTGGATGGATTATCTTGGCAAAGGAGAAGTGCTCACTAACACAGATTTAGACAGATGTGAACAATATTTGAGATAAATAGGCCTTTTGTGTACATAAAAAAAGTTGTAGATCTTTTAGTTCAAGAGTGCAAAAGTGTTGTGTTTATAATTTTGCTCAGAGAGTGTGAGTGTGAGTGTGAGTCTATGTATGTATGTATATATGCATGTGTATATGTGTGTGTGTGTGTGTGTGTGTGTGTGTGTATGTGTATATATATATATATATATATATATATATATATATATATATATATATATATATATATATATATATATATATATATATATATATATAATGTGTATGTATGTGTGTGTGTATATACACAGTTGTGCTCATAAGTTTACATTCCCTGGCAGAATTTATGATTTTTTTTGGCCATTTTTCTGAGAATATGAATGATAAAACAAAAACTTTTTTCTTTCACTTATGGTTAGTGTTTGCCTGAAGCCTTTTATTATCAATCAACTGTGTTTACTCTTTTTAAATCATCATCACAACAGAAACTACCAAATGACCCCAGTTTACATACCCCAGTTCTTAATACCATTTATTGTCTTTTGTGGTATTTGTGGATGAGGCTCTTTATCTTCTCAGATGGTAAAGCTGCCCATTCCTCTTGGCAAAAAGCCTCCAGTTCCTGTAAATTCTTGGGCTGTATTGATTGAACTGCACATTTGAGATCTCCCCAGAGTGGCTCAATGATATTGAGGTCAGGAGACTGAGATGGCCACTCCAGAACCTTCACTTTATTCTGTTGTAGCCAATGACTGGTCGACTTGGCCTTGTGTTTTGGGTCGTTGTCATGTTGGAATGTCCAAGTATGTCCCATGCGCAGCTTCCTGGCTGATGAATGCAAATGTTCCTCCGGTATTTTTTGATAACCTACTGCATTCATCTTGCCATCAATTTTGACCAAATTTCCTGTGCCTTTTGTAGCTCACACATCCCCAAAACATTAGTGATCCACCTCCGTGTTTCAAAGTAGGAATGGTGTACCTTTCATCATAGGCCTTGTTGACTCCTCTCCAAATGAAGTGTTTACGGTTGTGGCCAAAAAGCTAAATTTTGGTCTCATCACTCCAAATGACTTTGTGCCAGAAGGTTTGAGGCTTGTCTCTGTGCTGTTTGGCGTATTATAAGTGGGAAACTTTCTGGCATTTGCGTAGTAATGACTTTCTTTTGGCGACTCGACAATGCAGCCCATCTTTCTTCAAGTGCCCCCTTATTGTGCACCTTGAAACAGCCACACCACGTGTTTTCAGAGTCCTGTATTTCATCTGAAGTTATTTGTGGGTTTTTCTTTGCATCCCGAACTATTTCCTGGCAGTTGTTGCTAGAAGTTCAGTTGGTCTACCTGAACGTGGTTTGGTTTCAACAGAACCTCTAATTTTTCACTTTTTGATTCGAGTTTGAATACTGCTGATTGGCTTTCTCAATTCCTTGGATAACTTTTTATATCCTTTTCTTGTTTTATACAGTTCAACTACCTTTTCCTACAGATCCTTTGACAATTCTTTTGCTTTCCCGTGACTCAGAATCCAGAAACTACAGTGCAGCACTGGATGAAAGATGCAAGGGTCTGTCAGGAGTCCAGAAACTTATTAACCTTTTATACACACACACTAATTGCAAGCAAACATATCACCGGGGAGGATGGTTACCTTTTGATAGCAATTCAAACCCCTTTGTGTCAACTTGTGTGCATGTTATCAGGCCAAAATCATGAGGGTATATAAACTTTTGATCAGGGTAATTTGGGTAGTTTCTGTTGTTATTATGATTTAAAAAGAGTAAACACAGTTGACTGATAATAAATGGCTTTAGCCAAACACTAACCATGAGTGAAAGAAATGTTTTTGTGTTATTCATATTCTCTGAAAAATGGCCAAGAAATCATAAATTCTGCCAGGGTATGTAAACTTATGAGCACAACTGTGTGTGTGTGTGTGTGTAATATAAATATATAATCTTGCATAATATAAATATATTTTTTTTATCCTGGACCGCAGTTGGTTACGGCAGGATCCTGGTACCGTTTTTTAAAACCGCGGTCCTTCTTGTAAATCCAGGTGGCTGATCACTTTACATTTCTTGCCACCACAGTAATAAATACTTTTGCTTCAATGCTGAAGTTTGGTTTTCCTTTATTTTATGAACCATGAGCTGCTCTAGAAAATGTAATCTAGAATATGACTGGATCTTCTTGAAGTGTATATTCGCTTATAGCCCACCAAATGTGTTTAGTTGATGTAGGGCTTGTATGCCTGCAACCCAGGATAGTTTGTAACAATACTATGAAGCAGGACTGTATTGTATTGGAAGGCTGTGCCCACTTAAATTTGTAAGGGCTAGTTCACACTACAAAAACGTCCTCCAGATCCTTTCCGGGTACGTTTCTCCTGCGCATTTTTGATGCATTCTAGATGCTCTTCTTCTTCTTTTTTTTTTTTTTTTGTTTGGTTTTATTTCTCTTCCTGTTTTTTTTTCACTGTACTGGGGTCCTGTGTGTGTTTGATGTGTTCCTGTGCGTTTACTGATGCGTTTTACCATGTTCCAGTACAGTTCTGTGCAGGAAAAATGCAGCATGTTCTTTTGACTGGAATGCACTGGAACTTCAAGCACTGATGTGAACTATGCTATTGGAAACCATGTAACCTACTTTAGGGCTTGTTCACACTTGACTACATTTCAGACTCTCAACAAGCGCTCCTAGAGCGTTTATATGGCATTAGTATGGGCATCAGACAGGCTTCAATGAGCTTTAGAATGGGGCCTTTAACAAGCGGTAAAAACGCTCCCTAAATGCCCTATGCGTGGTTTCATAGCGTTTGATGAGCATTAAAACTGCTCCACGATAGAAAGTGACAGAAATAAAACAAATGTGAATGCGCCGCAACCACACAAAAACTGCGCCGAAAACGCCTGCCCAAAGCGTTTGCGGAGTGTTATCATAGACTTGAATGGGAGGCGTTGAAAGGCCTCAAACGCCTCCCGACTCGACACGAGGCTTCAATTTGGAAGCAACGCTAACACTTAGTGTGAACAGCACAATGTGCTGTCTATTATATCTTGTGCATGGTCATTTGAGGGGTGTTTTTAATGCCTCTCAAACGCCTGCTCTTAATGCCAATGTGAACTCAGCCTTAGACAGTATTTTTCTGTGCTTTCATGTTATTAAACCTCAGTTTTTTGTTTTTTTTTTTTTGTTTTTTTAACTTTGTTGGTGTTTTTAGTGCAAAGTTCCTGGAAAGTGAAGCTATGAATGAAAATCTTCGAAAGAGCCTGTCAAGAGCCTCATCGAGGACTTCCTATTTTTCTGGCCACACACCATTCTCTGCACCTTTAATTCCAGCTGAGAAGGAAACCAATGAAATCATAGATCTTGCCAAGAAAGACTTGGAAAAATTGAAAAAGAAGGAAAAAAAGAAGAAGAAGAGGTAATGGTTAACTTATGTACATGTGTCTGTATAGTAACATTTTCTATGGTCTTTTTATTTGTTTACATGCTGTTGGTAGTTGTGATATTTACTAGATGCTTCACTTTATAACTTCGTTTCATCAGATGCTTGTGTTATTAATTAATGCACATGTATTACAAAATGTTCTTTTATGAAGCATGGCTATTTTTTTTTTTTTTCTTTACATATATAGATCTTTAGAAAAAGTCATTTTGTATTGATGCCTGAAATATATAGAATTTATTGGATTTTTCATCTATCCTAATAGTCACCGACATGAGTTGCAGTGTGCTTATGGTAGGGTTTGTAGTCACTTTTTTGTTTTTGCATAGCATGGTAAGGACATGTGACCTTATAGGAAAATCATGGAGTACATAAAGCTAATTAGCCCATGTAAAAGATACACATTTCTGTACCGCACTAAGTTGGGTATAAACGTAGAGGGTTTTTTTTTTTTTTTTATATCTTTTATATAACTTTTATATCTTTCATATTAATTGCAAACGTGAACATTTTGCAATTTTTCATGACTCCAGGCACAACTTACTTGCAGAAAGATTCCTGTCATCTTTCAGTTCATCCAATCTATCTGGCTGCTGGTAGCTAAAGTATAGTTGCCAGTATCCTTCTGAATGGCACAGCAGCATGTGATGAGACTGCAGTCTTACTATTTAACACTATCAAAGGGCTATTAAATCTGGGTGAATGGGATTATAAAATACTTGACTTCCATGTAAATTGAATGGATTTAATTGCAGTTGCAGTGTTTCCTTTATAGTACTAGAAGTTTATGGATTCCATTTCAACCCTGGCACTGGTCACTTAACAAGCTGGCATGTTGAGACATGATCAACATTTTCTGTTTATATCTGTAAAGCTCTGACAGAAGAACCAATAAATATTTTTCTGATTTGTTTTAAAGTACATGTGAGAAGGAACATGCCGTTTGTTTCCTCAACTAATTAATTGCATTAAAACACTGCAACAAATGTCAGTGGAAAAATTAAAGGTATTATTAGGATTTGCCATTCTATAAGGCTGGGATCATATTGTGTGCGGACACAATGTGTTCCCACACTGTGCACATCCAATTTGCATCAGTGTGAACCCAACCTAAAGGATAACTGTATTCTTAAAACACTTGGCTCTTTTAATATAAACAAGGACAAGAAGAAACTTTACCAATGCTACCTCTTACCTCTGTCTTTTTTTTTTTTTTTACATTTACACCGGCGTTGGCCTATGATGACGACATTTCAAAGAAAAGATGTAAAAGCCTCTTTCCGCACATTTGCTTGGCATCCCTGGATATATTTTTAAAAGAGTATATGTGATTTTTAAAGTACAGTTGTTATCTAAATAGATTACTTTTTATATAGGTTGCTATAGCAGCCATTTCAATACAAGAAAAACCATTACATGTAATTTGTCTTTTCATTATGTATTCATAAGAATTTGCAATTTTTAGTGCTTACAGTATATATGTGTTGCACCTGAGAATTACTGGTGTTTTCAAACCTACCTCAGCAATTACCGAACTATGATCCTTCTAACTACATTATAGTGCTAAAAAATTTGCAGTGTTAATTGCAATGATTTATTACTAGGGACTACCACAGTATATCTTCTGATATAGGTGCCTTTTGGTTCTACTTACTGTAAACTGTTTTTTCTGAACCATTTATTCGCATAAATAATAGTTTTTGACAATAATCGCTAATACTGCCCATTTATTCAGAAGGAAATTACAGACAAGGTAGGATTGCCATCATATTGTAGCTATGAAGGTTTTTAAAGTGACCCTAAACAATGTTCTTATGCTCCAGAAATAATCTATACACATCCGCTACTTAATGGCCCTGTAATCTAGATTTTATGAAATAGTTTCTTACTTTGTTTTTCGCCTGCTTGTAACATCCTCAGTGAGCTCCTGAACCTCTCCTTTTCCCATTTGTTTGGCACAAGCAGTGCGCTGCTATATGCACAATACAAATCCCATAGTCCCTAGTCTATTTTAGGAGCGAGCAAAAGAGGTTGGCTACTTCTTTCCTAGAAACTGTGGTAACCTGGAGAACAAAATTAACTACCCTCAAAAACAAAAAAGAAATTTGGACATTTGAACGAGGCTGAGAGCAGAAGGTACCTTTTTTTTTTTTTTTTTTTTTTTTTTTTTTTTTTTTTTCTATTTAAGAATATATACTTAAATCGTTTTTCTTTTTTTTTAAACCACAATTTAGAGTCACTTTAATCCCTGATATGATGTGTTGCTAGCAGACCTTGGCATGACATGAATTATATATACCACCATGGCCATCTTCTTCATTCTTTATCTTTTTCCATTGGTGGGTCAATAACCCAGCATAGAACAGTGATTTTTAGGAATAAAAAAGCAGACAGCGCTGAGATTCAAGCCAACACTTCCTCCTCATCTTCAGGATGGAGTAGTCCCACTGACCAAAACTATGTTTAAAATTGAATGGATAACTTTTGCTGCATGAACTACATGCAAGGAGAATTGTACCATATATTCAGACAGAGACTGGCTTTATCTATAAAGCCCATTGCACGTGGGCTCAAGCGGCTTTTTTCTACAGAAACATCATCTCATGCAGTGCCACTAGTGCTGTCAGTTGCATGTTGACAAATCCATATGGCCTGCTTGGTGAAATACTACACAATGAGGTGTGCTTGTTGCTTTCACTTCTGAGTGCAGTACAGCCCAAACTCAGCTTACAGATAACAGGGCGTTAAATGCTCTGAGATCTGCATCTGACGGAATCTGTGATGCTAGCTGGGGAGAAAGTGTACGTCTGTAAAAGACACATCTATAAACTGTTTTGATTAGACCTTGGCCTTAGACTTTAGGATTAAGTTAAAAGTCATCCGTCTTGCCATTAAAGGTGGACATGGCAAAGTTATGGTCAACTGGGTCATTGCGGCATCATTTCTTTTTGTATCAGGTCAGTTAACATGCATTTGATTATATTTTATTTTTGATGTAATCGAGGAGACTTGGCAGAACATATTTTCATATTATAAAATTGCTCTTCACACAGTGGAAGAGCAGCTGAACAATGGTCACCAGACCAGATTAACATTTAAGCCAGCCAAATTTTGATTTGTGTATGGATTTTCCCTGCTCGATCAGTGCTGCTGGCTATAGCCTGCAATGCTGATCAGTGTATTCTGATAGCAGGAAAGTATTCCCGCTGTCAGACTATAATAGCTCAGTGGGGAGGATTCCTCCATCCACCTTTTTGTTTAACTGGCTGGTTAAAAAAAAAACAAAAAACTGATTCATCTATGGGCTGCCTAAGCATGATTTGCTAAATGCAAAATCATAATAAGAGGGACCATTTGTAGTCTACTGTAGCACTTCTAAAGCAAAATCTGTGGCTGTAATATCAGCAAATTATATATACCAGTTTGATTTCATTGTTCTTCCTTACAATCTTATATTTGTTAACTGGAGCTATTAATATACTCTTCTTGATAGTGTAATGAAATGTGCCGCGGAATGTAATTCACAGCTTTGTCTTTGTAAGATTTGAATTCGTTTTTTTACATAATGCTTACCATTAAGTATAATGTATATTTTGAAGGTGGGAAGTTCATGCACCATTTTTACCTTTATAACTTTGATTGTTTGTCTGGTCTGTCCTGCATTGGTTTGGCTGCCTATTCTGTACTTCTGCTTTTGAAGGCTACAGCAGCTTCAGGAAAGCAACCAAGAAGAAAGAAGGTTGGAATACTCCCCTTTATCTCTAATATTTGTTTTAGTTGGATCTTCACCTGTTTTACAACAAAAA
This sequence comes from Aquarana catesbeiana, assembly GCF_042186555.1. Classification (NCBI taxonomy): domain Eukaryota; kingdom Metazoa; phylum Chordata; class Amphibia; order Anura; family Ranidae; genus Aquarana; species Aquarana catesbeiana. The sequence goes on from NC_133326.1 coordinate 195,457,454, forward strand.
AAAAAAAATTAACTTTTTTTTTTTTTTTTTTATTAACACAGTATAATGAAATAATTCCAGCATCATTTTATGCATTTAAGTGTTTGATAATTGCCAGCATAAACATTTGTCTTAGACCTGTACCAGTGTACTTTAGAAAGCTTTAAAGTGGACTGGTCGTTAAGAAATACGCTTACCGTGACTACGGCAAGTTTCTATATTGCCAAATCACAATATTTTAAATAGGACACGAGTAGAAATTGTTGCTCTTGAGAACCCAGCCAAGGCAGCTTAGGTCACATGGTCTCTGACTACCAATCATTATCAGTTACATGCTTTGATAACTGTCTCAAAAAGGCTGCTCAGTTATACATAAATAGTTACAAGCTGTATATTAAAAACGTGATTTTGAATTCATTTTCACACATGAAAAGATCATTCCCACTGAATTGTTTTCACATGTATGCTTAAGACGTTCTTAAGGACTACAGTTTCACTTTAGAGGAAACCTACATGCAAACCAGCTTCTCAAAACACACACGCTGTATGAATAGCTTGTTTTGTCATATGTCTGTGTGTTGTACTTTTTCCACAGTTTGTATAGAAAACTAATCTATAAAACGTTTGGTTCTATATCAGGGTATAAAGCATGTCTTAGCGAGCATCTTATTTTTCTGTGCTTAACGCTGAAGACTACTCATTGCTATAGGGTAGTGCAGAGGTTCACGGTTTTTACCTACAGTAGGGGCCTACAAGCTGGTGAAAGGAAGTCAAAAAGTGCTGAGCAATAAAACTCTCCTACACAAACCAGGCGTAGATCAAGTAGGTGTAATAATACCCTCTGACTTGGGTATTTTGACCCAGTGCAGTTTATTATCACAGCAAGTCTGGGGCTCACAATAGAATAGAAACCCAAGTAAAGATAGGTGTTGTAAGTTTTCTGGCATTTTTAACCACCTTGGAAACTTTTGCTCACTTTTTTTCTGGTCTCTGACAAGTTTTAATTAGAATAAGGCAAGTAGTCTATAAAATCAATAATGTTCATTAGTTACTGTTCTGCCTGTTGTGCAGGTTTTCTATAACTTTAGCAAAATCAGTAATATTTCCGGTAGGTAAATCGGTTACATCAGAAGTCTGCTCAGATATAATGCTACAATTCATACCATTTGTCTCACTTCTCTGACAGATAATGTCATATTTTTTGTTTTGTGTTCACAACCACACTATTGTTAAAGTGGGTCCCCTACCACCATTGCTCACGACATTCGCTGTAAGTAAAAAAAAAAAAAAAAGACATTACAGACTTCATGTCAGAAGCATTTTTTCAGGCATCCAGCCTACCTTCAACACTCTGGTATTGTTTACAAGGGTTTCCTTGAGCTGGCTATGCACAGTACTATGCAAATGCAGGGCAGCTCCCTTCATTTGTGTAGACTTACCTATACAATATCTCTTCAGTAGGTTAATAGGCGCAGGACTGTGTCTAGCAATATTTGTAAGTGTAACTAGAGAATTGTGGATCTGCCACCTGCCTAAAGACCAGCTACCGAATGGAGTTAAGTTTTTACTTACAGTGAATATATGGAATCCATTTTTAGCCCTATTCAGTTCCATCATACTTGTCATATGGCAGTGAATTTCTTAGAGCTTCAGGATTCCCATGTTCACATTTGTTGTCAAAAAGACGTAGAAAAACTGAAAGTTGTCAAATTTATTCTTCATGCCACTTTAAACAGTTGGAAAATGCTAAATGCATAATTTTACTGTGCAAAATGTCTTGCTGGCAAACATAAGCAAGTACTACTTAAAATAGAATGGCTGGTAGTATTTGGTTTAAAAGCAGAATTAACTGAATAATACACTTAAAATTCATAAATGAGCTGGATTTACTACACCTTATTTAGGATATTCTGTGCATTGTCAACTGGGGCCGGCAGCAATGGCCAGGAGTCACTAGTGCACAAAATACCTTCCTATTCTTGATGAACACAATCTTATTTTTTTTTCACTGATTTAATATGCGTTGGGTGCAGATATTGGATGGTGATATTAATTAATACAAGGGGGTTTATTTATTTAGCATTGGATGTGACTTTTACCAAACTTTCACTGACAATGAATCAATTACTGTCATTCAAAACACATGCACTGTGAAAGATACACCTCTGGTAAATGTTGGGTAAATTTCAGACTGCTTTATAAATATACCCCAGTATATATACACAAAAATATGAGGTCATGCATAGGTATGTTTTATATTGAATTACATTTACTGTGAGTGGCACTTTTCATGATCATTCCACCATCTCCCTAAGCTACAACATTGCCCACTTTCTGTTCCCTTAAACTAAAGCTTTATATGTATGAATGACAAATAAAAGTGCATGCCACACATTCCTGCCAAGTGCTTCCTGGGATGAAAATTTAGCTAAGCTGAATGACTGCATACAGGTTATAGCCCAGAGCTGCAGTGTACTTGAGCTACAGTAGTATTTGCTTCTTTTTTTCCTGATCCCCTTTGCCATGTGTCCAATGTAGGTTATAAGGCTGGTGTTAGACGTGAGTGTTTTTCAACTAAAAATTTTAGTGCTGTTGATCAGCCAGACACTACAGGGAGTGCAACGTATAGCACCTTCTCAGTATGTTACACAGAACTAAACCACAAGTCCAAATAACAAATGTTGAGCTCCCAGGGCCTTTTGCATAATGTGCAAGTATACATAGCATGTTTGCTCTTTAGGGCACACTTGCCTTGCAAACTGATCTGCTCCAGTGCTGAATTTTGCACTTCTTTCCATGTCCAGCTCTTCCACCAAGATCAGCTAATTCACACACGTGCAAGTTACTTTTTCCCAGTAAAGAATCATGCTGAGACTGTACGCCAAGCTGGTCATGCAAGGTTCAGTGTACACTTACAGAAAGAAGCGCAGGCAGGTATAAGCATCAATAACAGAAGTTACCTGCACACATTCCCTTCTGCCATAAAAAGTATTGGCAGGGAAGGTTTTTATAACAAGCCAATTTAAGTTCCACGTTAAAGTACTGCGGGCACGATTTTATAATTGTGCTGCAGCACTCCCATGCATTTTGGTGGCCGCGAACATACCAGCATTTGCTAGATGAGTGGGGTTGCCATTAGGAATTAATAGCACCCACGCGAAACTACAGAGAACAGCACATTTCTGTGCAGCATGAAAAAACTTGCACTGCAAGTAGGGGTGCAACGGATCGTCACCGATCCGTGATCCGAACGGGTCAACCTGTTCGGATCGGCACACCACGCGATCCACGGAGCGATCCGTTGCCTCGGCCATAGGAAAGGCCGCGGCTTCGGCCTAGCTCTGGAGTGGCAGGCATCTTGGTACACCCGGCGGCGGCCGCTGTCTCCAGGAAGTGACGTTTCATTGCCGCCATCTTGCTACACCCCACGCTCCTGCACAGTAGTGATAGAGTCATTGATAGAGACATTTAGTTAAATGTGAAAATCAGAGGTGTTCTGTCACATTAGCAACCATGCAAGGTCAGCAGGTTTGCTGCTACTTTTAAAATGTAACATCTAAACAGTCCGTCGGATTTACAAATACTGTATTTAAGCATATAAGCTCCGTTTTGTGTTGAAAATAACTGTGAAATCTAAAACTCCGGTGGGTGTAACAAGATTTGTCTTGTCTTTTTTTTTTTTTTTTTTTTTGCTGATCCGAAAAAGGATCCGATCTGTGACTCTGATCCGAGGAATGATCCGATTCGTGAGTTTTTTGATCCATTGCACCGCTAACTGAAAGTGATGTGAACCAGCCCCAGGCATTGCTTTAGTGCATTGGCACAACCCATCCCCTTTTGGCAGCAATCTGGTGGTGCTCGGTCCCCTTGGAAGTCAGAAATCCAGCCTTTTTTATTCTGTGAGGAGCCCTCTGTTCCTCTCATATCCTGTTCATAAGACCAGTGGCCACTGGTCTTGTACATTCCCCCCTGTAGTTCTGTCCTGTAAAGTGAGTGGTGAGGTGATTACATCACCACTTGCTGCAGAGGGTGGACAAGATGGTTTTAAACTCCTGGTCTGATCCACCCACTGTACAGCATAGTACATCAATAAATGATCCCAAATGTGGTGTCTGAACAATAGCCTGTGTATGACCACCCCAAAAATCCTGCTGTAGTGAACTCTGCACTATCGTAGAACCCATTCACACTTGTGTGCCCTCGTTGTAGCCCATCACTAGGTACAGTATTGGGGGTGTGCGAACTTTTCCTGCCACTCCAATATGCTTGCACACTCAAAACGGATTATTTCAAGTGTGATTTTTGCTCCATGGATGCACATTGAGGGCTGATAGAAAATTAACAGGCCCGTTCAATGCAACACATGTGAGAATGTGCACATACAGTAAATTTGAAAGGGTCCTAAGGACAATGGTTTGATAGCTTAAAGCTCATTGCGCAGTTTCACCAAAATATCTGCTCCTTGTGCATTATGGACAGTATATTTATGCAATCTGCACTAAGCCAATCTGTTTCTTTGCCATCCTCATAAATTCTTGATCTAACAGCTTTTATTTGACTTGCTTCTTTCTAGGAAACAGCTTTTACAGTATATTTACTTGGAGCTTTGTTTTTTCTTTCTCCGTAGTCCTGTCCAATTTGTTCCATGGTTCCATCTTTTAGCATTGTTATGAAGTGTCTAGTGACATAGAAACATGCAATTACATTTTTTTAAGATACAGAGCAGTAGAACATGTAACATGTTTCTCGTCAAAGTGATGCTTCATCAATTATATTTCTGTTTTAGAGAGATTGAATCTTTCTTGGGACATTTTGTGTAATAAAGAGGCTTGTTCCCACTTGCAAACTACAATGCTTTCAGATATCAGATTGTAGTCATCTCTAAAAACTGGATTGATTTATATGATGGGCATTCTCTTTGTATTCATGGTCCTGCACCTTGCAAATTTTACAGCCATGCTTCTAATACGGCATGCCTTGTTAGATAAGGCAATAAGGTCAGATAAGGACTAGTGCTTTCTTTTGGTTTATAGCTCTTGAGATTGTGTTTATGTATGCATTGCATTTTTATTCATATTTATCTATTTTACTTATGCATTTTTTTTTTTTTTAAACACAATTTGTCTAGTAGATTAGTAATGCCAAAAGCCATAAATCTTTCTCCTTAGTATGTTTGGTTTAATGCATATTTACTGAATAAAAATTAAATACTTTTAATTAAACGTTACATTACTAAACTGCCCCAAATGATCATGGGAGATAATCGGCTTTTATGTAGATTTGCAAATGGTTTGTAGCTGAAAATACTTTTAATTTGTGAAAAAATCAAGTGTTGCTTAAATTGTGACACACAGATTGTTTTTACATGAAAAAGTCACCTAAAATTGCAAGTGGAAATTAGCTGTATAGTGCTATGGCTACATGACTGTAAACTATATTTGCAGTTTGGTTTTGTTGTCTTGGCACAAAGCTCAAGCATGTACTCGGTTACAGTGTTTAACTTGGCATTTTCTGTTTTTGTTACTTTCTAGTACTGTCAAAGATGAATATGGGGATGGTGAAAAGTCAGAAGAGAGAGGCTCTACAGAAAAAGAAACCAATGAAATGGATAATGTAAGTATGGGAGAGGTTTGTCTCTACTGCCTAATAGTTTGTGTGTGTGCTGTTTACTGCTTCCTATTTGTGTAAAGGGAATATGTGGAGTTTTGTTCATATTTTCATTATATTTTCTGTTCAGGACCAATGATTCTCAGTTAGGGCCTATTCACACTAGGAGCAGTTACCTGCTTTTTATGCATGGAAAAACACAGGTGACTGCAATGACACATAGAAAACAATAGTTTTCTATGTCATGTTCAGGCCAAAACTCAGGGTTATTATGTGTTCCAGAGCAGTCCTATATTATGCACCACTTTTCTTGCTCCTGCATGTCGCTGCCCAGAAAAGCAGAGATATTAATTAAAGTGGTTGTAAAGGCTGAATGTTTTTTTTACCTTTTTATGCATTCTATCTATGATGGTAAAAAATAAAAAAACGTGTGCTGCTCCCCCCACAGCCCCCCCCAATACTCACCTGAGCCCCCTCTCAGTCTACTACTTTTAAAGAGGAACTGCAATCAAACATGCAAATTCCAAAAAAATACAGCATTATGTAGTTCAAACACTGTAATGCTGAATTAGGAATTATCATTTTAATGCTAACTGTTTGCATATCAAAATGCTTGTTTTTATTACCCCATGTTTCTTGTGCGAGCAACCATATTTTACTGTGGGCAGTTGAAGACCTGGCCACAGATTTCCTGCAATACTCTGTTTTGCACTGCCTCACTGGCCTGGGAAATATCACGTATGCACAGCAAAATGCCTCAGGTCACGCATGGGCAGTAAGTCTGAGCGCTTCTGATCCGATGGATCTCTGCAGTCTCATATATCAGCCCTCATCCGGCTTCATGCAGCCCTCCTAATCTCTCCTGTGACTTCCCTCATCCCTCCTCCACTGATCAATGTCTGTCTGTACACTTGGTTTGTGTTAAAAATTAAACAATTGGATGCGATAAACACATCACACTGCCCCCTGCTTCACTGCAGCCCAAATTGTTGTGCGGGCATGAGTGGTTTGGGCTGCAGATCAGTGTGAATGGGCGCCCTTACTGGTGCTTCATCAAACCTATTGAGTGCTCTGGGTGGCCACGGCTCATTCTTTAATTCTTGGGTTTGATCTCCCATGTCAAAACTCTTGTACACAGCCTACTCCTGTCATTCAAATGACTATCGCTTATTGGACGTTTTGGCTACTGAGACTACCTGGGTGTTTTACAACACTAATGACAGTATTTTTGTTCAAGTGGGGTTATATTTCCTGGATTGAGGTATACTTTAGTTTAGGTATAATATTCTGTAGTAATGTTAACCATGATTGAAAGGTAGAAAGATTAAATCTTTTTTTTATTTATTATTCTTTTAACAAAGCTAGATTAGGAAACTTGTACTTTTGAAGAATTGATAGAAGCAGTTTAGATGCAAACTCTCCAAAATACCCGAAATATGGGGGGGGGGGGGGGGCCCAGGCACTGCCTTATGCACACAAGATCCAAGTGAGTTGGTTAACTCTTGTTTTCGTATACTAGAAATTTGGCTGGTTGAAATTTAGCTGTTAGGGGTAGCACATTTGTCTAACCAGTGTTGATCAACCTTTTTTATTTACGGAGTCTTTTTAAAAGTATTTTTAGTTGTGAGGCAACCCAGTGCGGTGGTGCCATGTTTAGGGTATTAAAACAACCAAAAGATCACTTTTCGAGGAGCGTCAGTCCTAGCTGCGATTGTGAAGGAGATCTAAAATAGCCCCTCTTGCTTAGAAAAGCAGTTCTACGTGGAAGGAAAATGATAAATGGTTTTCAAATTATTTTACAAATAAATATCTGAAAAGTGTGGTATGCATTTCACTGCAATTACAGCTGCAAGTCTTTTTGGGTATGTCTCTACCAGCTTTGCACACCTAGAGAGTGAAATTTGTGCCCATTCTTTGCAAAATAGCTCAAGCTCTGTCAGATTGTATGGGGAGTATCTGTGAACAGCAATTTTCAAGTCTTGCCACAGATTCTCAATTGGCTTTAGGTCTGGACTTTCACTGGGCCATTCTAACACATGAATATGCTTTGGTCTATTCTAAACCATTCCATTGTAGCTCTGGCTGTATGTTTAAGGTCATTGTCCTGCTGGAAGGTGAACCTTTGCCCCAGTCAAGTCTTTTTTTGCAGACTCTAGCAGGTTTTCTTCTAAGATTGCCCTGTATTTGGTTCCAACCATCTTCCCCACAACATGATGCTGCCACCACCATGCTTCACCGTGGGGATAGTGTGTTCAGGGTGAATGTGCAGTGTTAGTTTTCTGCCACACATAGCGTTTTGCGTTTAGGCCAAAAAGTTCAATTTTGTGTCCCCCACATGACTTCTGCAAACGGGACTTCTTATCGCTTTATTTTCAACAGTGGCTTTTTTTCTTGCAACTCTTCCATAGAGGCCAGATTTGTGGAGTGCACAATTAATAGTTGTCCTGTGGACAGATTCTCCCACCAGAAGCTGTGGATCTCTGCAGCTGCTCCAGAGTTACCATGGGCCTCTTGGCTACTTCCATGATTAATGCTCTCCTTGCCTGGCCTGTTAGTTTAGGTGGACGGCCATGTCTTGGTAGGTTTGCAGTTGTGCCATACTCTTCTTCTTTTTTTTTTTTTTTTTTTTAATATTTTTGGATGATGGATTGAACTGTTCCGTTAGATGTTCAAAGCTTGGAATATTTTTTTTATAACCTAACCCTGCTTTAAACTTCTCCACAACTTTTATCCCTGACCTGTCTGGTGTGTTCATTTGCCTTCATGATGCTGTTTGTTTACTAAGGTACTCTAACTAACCTCTGAGGGCTTCACAGAACAGCTGTATTTATACTGATAATAAATTACACACAGGTGGACTCTATTTACTAATTAGGTGAATTCTAAAGGTAATTGGTTCCACTATATTTTAGTTAGGGGTATCAGAATAAAGGGGGCTGAATATAAATGCATGCCACACTTTTCATATGTTTATTTGTAAAAATTTTGAAAACAATTGATCATTTTCCTACCACTTCACAATTATGTGCCACTTTGTGTTGGTCTATCACATAAAATCCACCAAAAATACATTTTAAGTTTTTGGTTGTAACATGACAAAATGTGGAAAATTTCATAGTATGAATACTTTTTCAAGGCACTGTACATACATACGCATAAAGCCTTTAAAAAAAATAAATGCATATTTGCTGTACCCACACTGCCAGGTGAACAATATGTTTAGTAGTACACTGTAGGAGAATGGCAGCAGGGCAGGACTCAAAGGTGACTTCCCCCGTCCACTGATCTGCATGTCACTGTTCCCCTGATCAAGCTCACACTGTGCAGATGCACAGGTCAGAGCACCGCCAGTCTCAGCTCAGCTTAGAACTTTATATTGCCAAAGTCGAAGCTCGAGCACAGCCTTTCTCAACCAGGTTGCCGCGGAAACTCTGACATCAGGCTGTACCCGGGTTGAAAGAGGCTGGTTTAAATCCACCTCCACCCACTATCTGATTTTATTTATTTTTTTAACAGATTTTACAAATGTGTGTTTATGGTTATAAGACTGACAATTTCTCTCTCTTTTTTTTTTTTTTTTTTTTTAGAAAGAAGGTAGTGATCATGAAGAAGAGGATGATGATGAAGAAGATGAAGATGAGGAAGATGCTGATGCTGTGGAGAGCTCAGATGAATCCGATTCAGAATTGGATGAAAAAGGTCTTCTTTTTTGGACTTTGCTGTCGTAGAAATGTAGAGGATTTGGGGTCCGTGTACACTGGGCTTAAAAAAACGGCAGTTCTCTATATAGAGAATTTTTGTACAGCTGTTCAGGAGTGTTTTAGCATGTTGTTTTTTTTTCCTGCCTCTAATCGCTGTGCATATGCACAGCGATTCTAATGTGCATGGACACACAGGATAACATTGTGCTGCTTCTACAGGCAAAAAGCAAAACACCTGTAGAAGCAATGTTTTTTAAGCCCAATGTGCATGAACCCTTAAGAAGTTTATGATGGCTGCAATGTACTATTTGGTTGGTTGCAGTCTGGGTAAACTGACATTTCTTCTGTAAGGAAATATATCTTAATGCTTGATGATTATAAAAGTGATTCTGCGCTACAGTGTAAAAAATTATATATCAAATAGAATAATAATTCAATACATAAAATCAATAAAGTGTCAAAAGCTTACTAAATGGTTAAATTAATGTACACAGTGTAAAAAAAATTTATATTCATATATTCCAACAAAGCCAGGGCAGATGGTTATGAGTATGTTCAGTCTCTTGACCACATTATCAATAAGATAAAAAATGAAGTTTTTGTCCTCAAATAGTAATAAAAAGACGGGATTTGAATGTCTGATAAGATGCACAAGTAGGGGTTAAAAAAGTCTACAAGTAATGGTCACAGAGCCCTCACCTTCATATATTGTCCAAAGACTAAATGTATTGGTGATCTAAAGTAAGTTGTCTGATGTTATTCCAACTTCCACCACTAGGGGGTCCTCCGTGCCAGCATAAATGAAATGGCAATTAACCAAAGTGTCAGCATATAGCCATATATATAAATGTCATCCGTTATATTTATTTCCACCACCAGGGGGTCCTCTCCTTCATCCACCAACTCTCCCAGACAGTACTGCACATCCAAATGTCTTCTTATACCTCGTATCCTCCGCAAAACGGGGGGGTGGGCGGCAGCAAACAAGGATGGGAGAGAGAGAGAGAGAAAAAGCCCCAATAGTGTAGTAAGGTTAGAGTACACAGGTTTTATTAAAAGTTTAAAAATGGACTCTTACAATGAAAATAAAAGAAATAGGCATAAACAGTTGCTAAGGCGTCTGAGCGCCGCTCTCACATCTCTTCCTGGTATCGCTCAGTCTCTCCGGCCACTCCCTATGGTGGAAATAAATATAACGGATGACATTTATATATATGGCTATATGCTGACACTTTGGTTAATTGCTATTTAGATCACCAATACATTTAGTCTTTGGACAATATATGAAGGTGAGGGCTCTGTGACCATTACTTGTAGACTTTTTTAACCCCTACTTGTGCATCTTATCAGACATTCAAATCCCGTCTTTTTATTACTATTTGAGGACAAAAACTTCATTTTTTATCTTATTGATAATGTGGTCAAGAGACTGAACATGCTCATAACCATCTGCCCTGGCTTTGTTGGAATATTTGAATATAAATTTTTTTTACACTGTGTACACTAATTTAACCATTTAGTAAGCTTTTGACACTTTATTGATTTTATGTATTGAATTATTATTCTATTTGATATATAATTTTTTACACTGTAGCGCGGAATCACTTTTATAATCATTATTGTGAGTGGATTGTGATACACTATAGGTTCTGCTGCAGGCAGTTACTTTTTATGGTCACACCTTTTTGCACTATGGGCACTTTAGGGTTCGATCACGTTAATATAAGTTTTCACTTATTTAATTTATTCACGTATTTATCATAGTAGCGCGAGGGCTTTACATTTCCATATCTTAATGCTTGTTATGTCTTTCTTTCTAGTTTCAAGTTGTTTCTGCCATTTTTTTTTTTACTTTTGGTTTTTAATATATAATATGTTTTCAATTTTATTTTAAGAAAACTATCAAGAAGATTTGGCCAACATTACCTGTGAGATTGCAATCAAGCAGAAGCTTATCGACGAGCTAGAGAACAGTCAGAGAAGGCTGCATACCCTTAAGCAGCAATACGAGGAGAAGTTGATGACCCTGCAGCATAAAATTCGAGACACACAGCTTGAAAGGGATCGTGTACTTCAAAACATGGGTAATAAACACACACTTTAAAGGATAGTGTCTAAAGAATATCATGTCAGAATGTCATCAGGAAAAATCTGAAATTGATGAATGCCACCTTAGTATTAATTTAGTTTAATGTTATGGGTAGTACCATGCACATTGTTATAAAAAATAAAATAAACTTTCCATGTGTTCTACATTACTTACTTAACTACATAGAGGTGCACCGAATGGAAATTTTGGTACCAAAACTGAAAATGCAGGATGCACTTGGCTGAAAACTGAAAATGATAGTTTTTAAAAAATATATATATTTTTATCTATAATTGTATTGTATTTGACTTTTTAATTATAATCATGAATTTAAATAAATATGGATTTATTTTCGTCCATTATTGGCACCTTTAATGCAAGAACAGTTCAAGAAAAAGGCATTCTTTTAAATTCTATGTATGTCCTTACGCTGGTCCATTGCGGCGTTAAAAATCCTGCTTGCTGCATTTTTGGTCAGTTAAAAAAACGCACCAAAACCGCACCTCCCTGTTGAAATGCATTAAAAATGCATCTAGAACTCATCAATAATGCACCCGTGTTACATTTTTGATGCAGTTTTCGAGTCGCATGACCTATGAAAAACACACCATAAGCATGGTAAGATTGCAGCAAAAGTGTTTTCGGTGTCATTATCGTCACCTTGTTCTCTTATCCTTTTGCTCTTATCAGTAGACAATCTATTGGGAAAAAATAACACCGTTTTCGGCCGATACGTTTCCGCCGCCAAAATTTTGGTGCATCTCTAATTGTCATAAGGACATTCATAGACATTTGACAATTGTTGTTTGTTCTAAATAGCAACAGATACTTCAGCTGATCAATTCCAGGGGAATTCTAGATCTGCCTGGATGGATTTTTTCAAATAAGTGGTTTTTCCTGAAATAAAGGTACCTGTAGTGGGCATCTCTCCTCTTTTCTCTATAGACATTAATGTACATACTATGGCAATACCAGTGCTACTCAAACAGTCGTTTAAAAAAAAAAAAAAAATGCTCACCAGTTACTGTATGCGATTGGCGTAACCTGATGTGATCATTCAGCGTTAATATACTCCTACAAGTACATGCGGTGTCCACATAAGCAGTTAATGTCTGTTTCCTGTTATTGGTAAATTCCCTTCTCATCAAGGAATAGACAACTTTTTTATTACTCTGAGGGAAACAAATCACCCATCTGCATACCCTCAATAAATACATGTGAATATGGTCCTATCATGTTTATTTTAATTTGCATTTATCACTGTAACATTGTTTATAATTAAAGGCTCCATGGAAACATGCACTGAAGAAAAAGCCAAGAAAATCAAGACGGAGTATGAGAAGAAGCTACAAATAATGAATAAAGAACTCCAAAAACTGCAGGCTGCCCAAAAAGAACATGCGAGATTGCTGAAGAACCAGTCACAATATGAAAAGCAGATGAAAAAATTGCAACAAGAGGTGTTTGAAATGAAGAAGACAAAGGTAATGGAGACAGAACCAGCAGCACCTGGACGTAGTATGGGGATGCATTATATTGGATGGTTATACTTTGGAAATGATCACTACAGGCTCTTTCCTCTTGGCAAAGCTACACACGAGTTTTTCATGTGAGATTTTCATTTGAAAATCCTAGTTGAAATTGATTCTATAGTTGAGAACGATTACTTTAGTGATTATTTTTTCATCATCTTGGTGTGAATGTCTGCATGAAATGCTTTGATCCACACATTCTGCTTTTCTATCTGTAGGAATGAAATCACAGTTATGAAAAGCTGTTGTATAACCACAGCCTTACTGTCTGGGACCTCTCATGAAATAGATGCGTATGAAGGAACAGCATTCTGTAAAATACCTTTTGATTTTAATTAACAAAGAATATAACAATATGTAAAAAGGAAATAAAGGATGCAAAAATTCAAAATGAACAACAGATTGCAAAAGATAGGACAAACCCCAAAAAATTCTCCAAATATATTAATAGTAAAAGGGTCACGTCTGAGCATGTAGCATGTAGGCCCTTTACAAAATAATCTACAATGGGTAACTGGGGACAAAGAGCAGGCAAATTTATTAAATACTTTCTTCAGCTCTGTGTATACAATGGAGCATGGGGGAGCTCATGTCCATAATGGGGGTGGTAGTGACACAGCCCCAAATGTTCCACGATGGCTCAAAAGTTAAATGGTCCAAAAATATTTAGACAGCATAAAGGTCGATAAAGCACCTGGACCAGATGGCATCCACCCATGGATTCTAAAAGAATTGAGCTCTGTCATTTCAAGGCCATTGTTTCTAATATTTAGGGACTCGTTGATGACTGGAATAGTACCACTGGATTGGTGTAGGGCCAATGTGGTGCCTATATTTAAAAAGGGATCAAAGTCTTTACCAAGTAATTATAGACCTGTTTAACTTCTATAGTCGGGAAGATGCTGGAGAGTTTAATAAAAGACCACATAGACGAGTTCTTGCTAGCAAAAAATATTTTATGCAACAGACAGCATGGATTCATGAAAGACAGAAGTTGTCAAACAATATTTCTTTTTATGAGGCGGTAAGTAAAACCTTGGATAGAGGGGGTAGCTGCGGACATGGTATACCTGGATTTTGCAAAAGCCTTTGACACAGTCAAAGGTTCAGTGGTGGGAACCCTACTTTTAAATATGTTTAGAAATGATATAGGGTCTGGGATTAAAAGTAACGTTTCTGTATTTGCAGATGATATTAAGCTATGCAGTGGAATAACGTCCTTACAAGATTGTCTCCATTTTACAAGCCAACCTCAATGCAGTAATTGGGCAACTAAGTGGCAAATGAGGTTTATATGTTGATAGATGTAAATTTATGGCCTTGGGGCATAAGAATATGCATGCATCATACATACTAGAGGAAGTACAACTGGGGCAATCAATGGTAGAGAAGGATCTGGGGGTTTTGGTAGATCATAAGCTCAATAATAGCATGCAATGCCAAGCTGCGGTTTCCAAAGCGGGAAAAGTCTTTTCTTGTATTGAGAGGTATGGACTCCAGAGAAAGAGATATCATTTTGCCCCTGTACAAATCATTAGTAAGACCTCATCTGGAATATGCAGTTCAGTTTTGGGCACCAGTTCTCAAAAAGAATATCAGGGAACTGGAGAAAGTGCAGAGAAGGGCAACCAAACTGATAAGAGGCATGGAGGAGCTAAGCTATGAGGAAAGATTAGAGGAACTGAATCGATTCCCTCTTGAGAAGAGGAGATTAAGGGGGGATATGATCAACATGTTCAAATACATAAGTGGTTCATTTAGTGAACTTGGGATTTGAGTTATTCACTTTAAGGTCATCACAGAGGACAAGGGGGTACTCTTTAAGTCTAGAGAAAAAAAGATTTCATTTCCAAATACAGTAAGAGCTGTGAAAATGTGGAATGGATTCCCTCCAGAGGTTGTTCTGGCAAGTTCAGTAGATTGCTTTGAAAAAAGGCCTGGATTCTTTCCTTAACCCACTATAACTTGCCCAAGCCAATTTTCAGTTTTCAGTGCTGTAACATTTTGAATGACAATTGCGCAGTCATGCAACACTGTACCCAAATTAATGATTTTTATCATTTTTTTCCCCCACAAATAGAGCTTTATTTTGGTGGTATTTGATCACCTCTGCAGTTTTTATTTTTTGTGCTATAAGCAAAAGACGAGCGACAAGTTTGAAAAACTTTTCCTCAGTTTAGGCCGATGTGTATTCTTCTACATATTTTTGTAAAAAAAAAAAAAATCACAATAAGCGTATATTGATTGGTTTGCGCAAAAACATTGCCTACAAAATAGGGGATAGATTTATGGCATTTTTATCTATATTTTTTTTTTTTTTTTTTTTTTTTACTAGTAATTATGGCGATCTGCGATTTTTTTTTTTTTTTTTTTTTTTTTCATCGTGACTGTGACATTGCGGTGGACATATCAGACGCTTTTGACATTATTTTGGGACCATTTACATTTATACAGCAATCAGTGCTATAAAATTGCACTGATTAATGTATAAATGTCACTGGCTGGGAAGGAGTTAACACTAGGGGGCGATCAAGGGGTTAAATGTGTTACCTAGGGAGTGATTCTACCTGTAGGGGGAGGGGACGGACTAGAGTAGGAGACCGATTGGTGTTCCTATATACTAGGAACACACGTTCTCCTCTACCCTGACGGTCCTGCTGTGTAACGAGCGATCGAGTGCCCAGCGGACATCCCGGCCGCCGGGCACGCGCATCGCCTCCTCGGTGACGCAGCGGCACGCACGCGCCCACTATACCGCCAGGAAGCTGAGGATGTCATATGACGCCCGCCCAGGATGGGAGATCCCATCTGCGGACATCATATGACAATGGGCAGGTAGGCAAGTGGTTAATGTACATAATATAACTGGGTATTTAACATTTATAGGTAAAGTTGATCCAGGGAAAATCCGATTTGCCTCTCGGGATCAGGAAGACTGCCGTAGCAAATTGGAGCATGCTTTGCTGGGGTTTTTCGCCTTCCTCTGGATCAACTGTGGTTGAAGGATTGTGTATATGGGATTGTCTTTTTTCAACCTAACTATGTAACTGGAAAAAGACTGGTGAAAAAACTACATTTTTGGACCCTGTAAAAAGTGCAATGTAACAAAGTAAGCATAGAACCTTAAAAAAACTGTATATAATTTGTATCCAGAAATATATTATTATATTTCCATCTTAACAGTGGCTTATCACTTTGATTTAAATAGCACATTTTTTTCACTAGTGTTGCTTTTTTATTTTAGATGACTTGAATGTGTTAATTTTAATGTGTTGTTAATTCAGGTTCGTCTCATGAAACAAATGAAGGAAGAACAGGAAAAGGCCAGAATGGTTGAATCTCGTAGAACTCGTGAAGTTGCACAGCTTAAAAAAGAGCAACGTAAACGAGATGTAAGTTGAGTGGCTTAAAGTGAAATACTTGTAGGTACATTTTATCATTTACAGTAATTCCACACCCTTCCCTTTGTTCCTCAGTATTGATTGTGTTTCTTTCCTCAGCGGAACGTTTGTTATTTTCTATAACCACCATACCTGGGAGGGTCGGATGGTACCCCTGTGAGGCAGGCATAAAGGCTGCTGGTAGGGCTGAACTAACCTGTAGGCTGAAATCCTTCTCACAGGTTGCTTCAAAGACTGCATCAGCGTGCCGGTCAAAGGGAGTGTGAAACGCTGCTGCTCTGCTATAGTATGCTGCCTGGCTTCGCTCTCCTTTCCCCTCTTGAGAGCCATCACTGGTCTGAAGCAGTGTTGTGGATGTGCCGTGTATTCCAAGCCTCACTTTGACAACAGCAGGCTCCTCTGGTCGTGTGACCGGAAGTGGACGAGGCCGGAAGCATGGCGGGACACGGAAGCAAGCCTGAATGCCGGGAGGGTGCTCAACGTGGTAGAAGAGAGAGCAAGGCGGCTGGGATCGGTCGACTGGCTCTATCAGCGGTGCAGGTGGTAAAGCTGCAGCAGGAGACTGTGTCAAACCACCTCATGGAGAAGGAGGAAGGGATGGCAGCACCGGTGACTGTGGGCAAGTCCAAGTCGGGTCTCGGCGAGTGCTTTCCTTGGGGGGGGGGGTGGTGGACCAGGATTGCCATCAGGCGGGTACCTCAATGCCCCTCCTCTTTCCTCCCCAAGTTATGTGTTTAGCCCACAGTCAAGGGGATGGGAAGAGTGATTGTTTGGGTCCCTCTCTTGTTTTTCAGAATCCCCCAGAAGTACCCAGGAGGCCCTAGATCAGGGGTGCCCAACCAAGGGCCTGCAGAGCCCTCTGATATGGCCCGTGACCTCCTTCTCTGGGTTGGGGGCTTGGCAGTCCCAGAACGAAGGTTGCTGACCCACCATCCCAGAGCATCAGTGTTGTGAATGAAGCCGGCGGTAGAGGAAGCAAGTGGCTGTGGAGCAGAGTCGCATTATGCTTCCTATATAGCACCAGCTCCTGTCACAAGTGGAGTGATACCAAATGCACTCTGCCTGGGACAGCAACAGCTGGCGATACCTGAACAGAAGGCTGCTGTTATTAAAGGTAAGTTTATTACAAAAGTCACTGTATATATGGGCATGTCTGTTCAGTAGTGGTTACTGGGCTGCTTTCAAACTGATCCGCAGGTGCAGCGCAGTGCACCTGCAGGTTACCTGCACTGAGCCATAGACATCTGTTATTACCTACGGGTTTGGTGCGCTTTCTGAAAGTGCCCCACACCTGCAGGATATAATAGAAGTCTATGGCAAAGTGCAGCTAACCCGCAGGAAAGCCACAGGTGCGCTCTGCTCGCGGTGTGGGTAAACACACAGACGATTGGTCCGACCCAATTGGACCCTCCATTCACCTCTAAGGAGCAGCAGATGTAAGCGGACTTGTGTCCATTTAAACCCCCCCCTTCCATCTGGGGGATTGGAGAACCCATAGAGTAGAGTGGGCTGTGTCCGCTCTGCATATGGAAAGTGGACACGGGCCTGCCATCTGCCTGCTCCACTCATTGTTGCCCTCAATCGGTTACCAAGTCGCTTAAGTGGTCCTCGCTCTTCCAGTCCTGCCCTAGATCATCAGTCTTCTACCCCCACAGGGTCTAGCTCCTCTAAGAAATGTGGTTATTGTGGTGAAAAGTTACCAAGGTCCCACTGTAAACCTTTCTGCTGTAGATTCATCAATAAGCTGGCAGGGAAAGGGACCTCGGTTTGATTAAGGAATTTTTTGCATCGATGTAGGCAAAAATGCTGGCCACAATCCAAACATTTTGTGCATCCGTGGCCTTGGGTTCAGAGGAGCTAACCCCTAAGGAAGGCCTGTCCTCAGGGGAAAGCCCTATTTCTAGAGTGGGGCCTCCTGCTTAGGTTAGGGTAGAGGAGGAAGAAAAGAAAGAGGTGGAAAGCCAGGTCAAATCCGAACACAGTTCAGAGGAAGTGGCTTTAGATCTAGGCAGTGAAGCAAGAGAGGAGGTGAAGTCATGCAAACATCTTTTTGTCATGGAAGATTTGGAGAGACTCCTACAGGCAATTTATGCCACTGTGGAGATTCTTGAGACTCCCAAAGAAGCCTTAGTACAGGATAAATTGTATAGGGGTCTAAGCAAGGGTCACTCTAGGGCACTCCCACTTCACCAGTCCTTAAAGGATTTAATCCTACTGGAATCTGAAGATTCTAAAGACCAAAAAACGTGGAAAAGAAGGTTTCCGTTTAAAAAGATTCAAAACATTTTTTTCGTGGCCCTTCAGGGCAGAATCAACAGACAAAAAGGAACCCAATAGGAGGAGGGGTTATGGCAGGGGAAGGCAAAGGAATAGCTTGCTGTTCTCCTCGCCAGGCACAAGCTCTAAAGAAGCAAAATTATGCCAGGATCAGAGTTTGGGACAGCCTGTCAGTGGGAGAGAATATCAGACAACGCATACATCTGTCAGCTTTTACCAGAAGGCTACCACCTGGAGTTCTCGTCAAGGCCCCCACTCCTTAACTCATCCCCCTCGGGATGTGTTAATAAAAGAAAGCCCTTTTAGAGGGTGTCTTGGAACTAGCACAGCAGCAGGTGGTGGTACCTGTGCCCAAAGATCAGCAATTTCAGGGATTCTACTCCCATGTATTCGCAAACCCTCAGGAAAGTACTGCCTCATTATAAATCTCAGAAATGTAAACAGGTTCCGGGAGTACAAGAGGTTTTACCTAGAGAGTAACTAGTAAGCAAGAATCTTCTAAAGAAGGCCTTTATGTCCACACTGGACCTCAAGGATGCCTATCTACATGTTCCAATCCACCTAGAACATCAGGCATACTTTAGGTTTCAGTTCAGAGCCCTGCCCTTTGGACTAGTGACCAGGCAAAGGATTTTTACAAAAATCCTAGCCGAGGCGGTGGCCCTATTGCACTTTCAAGAATTAACTCGGATTCCCTACCTAGACGACTTACTGATTTTCCGTACCTCTGCTGCTCAGGTAAAGATGTATACCAAGAAGGTAGTTTCAGTCTTGGAGACCTTAGGCTGGATAGTAAGTACAGAGCAATCATCTCTGGAACCAGAGCAGGTCAAAACCTTTCTAGGTTACCTGGTGGACACGAGTACAAAAACTCTTCTTGCCAAAGGACGAAGTGGAGAAGGCAGTCTCCTCAGTGGAAGGTCTGACAAGGGCACCCTCTTGCTCCAGAAGGGAGGTCCTGAGGGTTTTGGGTCAGATGTTGGCAAGCATCTCAGCTATCATGTGGGCCAAGCTACACTCAAGAGACCTTCAATTTTTCCTTTTTTCCTGCTGAAACAAGAAAAAAGTATCTCTAGATGAAAAGGTAGTCCTTACCCCGCAGGTAGTGGTGGATGATTCCCAGCAACCTTCAAGAGGTTAGGCCCTAGGCTCAGTGGGATCCCCTAAAGATTACCACAGACGCAAGCACCTGAGGATAGGGAGCCCACTTAGGAAAGGCCAAAGCACAAGGTCTGTGGGACAGGGTGATAGCTCGGACCTCATCCAGTGCCAGGGAGAGATAGGCTAAGCCCTGAAGGCCTTCAAGAGGGCAGGGAGGTTCAGGTCTGCTCCGACAACGCCACCACTGTGGCGTACCTGAATCATCAAGGAGGGGCCAGATTCAGACTTCTAGACCTATTCAGGGAGAAAGTACTTTCCATATCGGCAGTTCACATAAAAGGGGTAAACAACCAGGAAGCGGACATTCTCAGCTAATCGGGCAGGGGGAGTGGGAGCTGAACCCGAAGGTTTTTCATGCTCTGGCTTTGACAATCCAGAAATAGATATTTTTGCCAATGGCAAAAACAGGAAAGTATAGAGATTCTTCTCGATTTTTTGGGAAATAGAGGACTGGGATGTCTTGACTCAGATCTGGCAGTTCAAGTTAGCTTACGCCTTTCCCCCTCTGGCTCTAATACCATGAGTTCTGCAGAAGATTAGCCATAGGTTGGGGCACCTCCTAATTGTGCCTTGGTGGCCGAGGAGGGCATGGTTCACGACCCAGAGATCTCTCTCCGTGACCTCTCCTTAGAAGCTCCCAGTCCTGCAAGATCTTTTCATGAAGGGTCCAGTGTTGCACCCCAGGCTGGAGTTCTTCAAGTTGACAGTCTGGCTAGTAAGTGTCAAATCCTGAAACAGAAAGGTTGCTGTGACAGAGTAATAGATACTGTTCTCGTAAGAGAAAACCTGTAACGAGAGAAATTTATGGAACACCTTTTGCACATGGTGCAAAATAGGTGACGTCTACCTCTGTTTCAAAAACCCTAGAATTCCTCCAGGATGGGGTAGAAACAGGGATGGTGGTTAGATGCACGGAGATGAAACAAATCTCCCTACATATATTTTACATGTATAGCTGCAGTCTTTCCCTTTCTACATTGTTTAGAAAGTGCACACTGTGCTACAAATCTTCCTGTTTCAGCAGTGGTGTGGAGTCTGGGCATACACTGTGTGAGAGCTGATTGGAGGAAAGGCACCCCCCCCCTCCACATAGGCAGATGAACGGAGAAACTTGCAGAGCTGCAGTCTGAATAGGCAAGCTCTATCTATCTCTAAGACCCCTCCCCGACACATTTCCAGCTTTTTTTATTTTGTGTGTCTGTCAGAAGTTATCATGCTGATGACGATGAACGGAGCAGCAGAAAGGCACGGAACTCAGAGCTTTGGAGAGGAATAAGTAAACACTACAGATATGTGCCCAGTTCAGTTTTCATTAATAGGGTTTACAACTACTTTTAAGCGGTTTTTGGTGGCCAGGGAAAGAATTGCCCCGCTCACAAAGGAGAGTTTTCTGCTGTGGAATCTAACTAGAGTGTTAGAGGCTTTATCTAAACACCCATTCAAAACAATAGAGGAGGTTTCCTTTAAGTTCCTAACTTTAAAATGGGCTTTTTTGTTGACGGTCACCACGGCTAGAAGAGTAGAACTACAAAGTTTGTCAATAAAATAACCTTTTTTGTTAATCCTGCCAGATAGGGTCACCCTCAGGCCAGACCCATTGTATTTACCAAAGGTAGCTGAAAATCACCCTGCCATCTTTTTGTGAAAAACCTAAAAGTTATAAAGAAAAATATTTCACTGTTTAGATGTATGGAGATTTTTCCTCGTATTTACAGAGGGTTAAAGCATTTAGGAGATCCAACCATCTTTTAATCCTATATTCTGTATCAAGGAAGGGACTCCAGGCTTCCAAAGCTTTGGTTTCCATGTGGATTAGTCAAGCTATTACTCTAGCCTATGAGAGTTCAGGCATTCCTGCACCAACAAAGGTTAAAGCTCATTCAGCCAGCGCTTTGACAACATCTTCGACTGAGAAGGCAGGGGGTCTCCTGGGAACAGATTTGCAGTGCAGCCGTCTAGTCCAGTCAAGACACCTTCTTGAAGCAATACTGAGTAGAAGTGCTGTCGCAACAAGACTCAGCCTTCAGCTGGAAGGTGCTACAGGCTGCGGTCCTGCCCTAAGGTAGGCCTGCAGTTACTTGATTATCAGCTCAGGTATGCCATCCTGGAAGGTGAGAGGAGAAAACCAACAGTTAGACTTACCGCTAACTGTGTTTCTAGGAACCTTCCAGGATGGCATGCCTACTTCCCGCCCAGTTTTGAGAGTTACTTTGTTACAAACTGAGGGACAAGGGGAAGAGTGTGGACTTATATACAGCTGTCAAGTGATTGTGTTTCCTGTAGGAAGGAGCCTCTCATCTCTCAGGCATGCCATCCTGGACGGTTCCTAGAAACCATGTTACTGGTAAGTCTAACCGTTGGTTTTCTTTAGCACGTTTTGATGTGATTTTAGTGTGTTTCAGAATCACGTCAGAATTCCACAATTATGCATCTCTTCAGATGTGCGTGGGGCTTACCAAGGGTTGTAACCCTTCCCCACTCTATCAAAAAAAGGAAAAAAACATGCCTGATATACACTTTAAAATAACAGTCAAAAAAGAAAAGTGCTTAAACACCATTTTAATTTAGAGTAAATAATTTCTGTAAACTCGTATTTACTTATTTGGTGTGTACATGTACTATTTAAAGCATTGTGTTATATCTCTATATTTTTGGATTGCAATAAGCGTATATTGATTGGTTTACGCAAAAGTTATAGCATCTACAAAATAGGGGATAGATTTATAGCATTTTTATTATTTTTTTTTACTAGTAATGGCGGCGATCAGCGATTTTTATTGTGACTGCGACATTATGGTGGACACATCAGACAATTTTGACACATTTTTGGGACCTTTGGCATTTTTTTACAGCAATCAGTGCTATAAAAATGCATTGATTACTGTAAAAATGTCACTGGCAGTGAAGGGGTTAACACCTGGGGGCGATCAAGGGGTTAACTGTGTTCCCTGGGAGGTGATTCTAACTGAAGGGAGAGGGGACTGACTAGAGGAAGTGACGGATCGTGGTTCCTAGCTAATAACACACGATCTGTCACTCCTCTCAGAACAGAACATGGATTTGTGTGTTTACACACACACTTCCGTGTTCTGTCCCTCGTGGTCGCGATCGCTCGTGGCCAGCGGTCATCGTGACCATCGGCCTCGAGCATCGCCCCCCCCCACTGTGCAGCGTGCGCGCCTGCTATCCCGATCCCACGAGCCGACTTATAGCTACGACGGTTCGTGGGATTGTGCCGACCTGCCACAGTAAAATGGCGGCTGGTCGGCAAGCGGTTAATGTAGCATTGATAAGAAATTACTAAACACGTCATGCCCATAACTGTAATCATTTATTTATATTTCAGAGTCAGTTGCGGCTTTTGGAGGCACAGAAAAGACAGCAAGAAGTTGTTTTGCGAAGAAAAACTGAGGAGGTAAATACAGACATGTTTATAAGAATAACTTAATATTTGTGGCAATTCATTGATTTAAATTTTTTACTGGATTTTGCATCCCTCATTCACAGGTAACTGCACTTCGGCGACAAGTAAAACCAATGTCTGATAAAGTAGCTGGAAGGGCAAGCCGTAAAATCAGCTTACCAGAACCAGTTTCTGATCATGTTGTAGATGAGCATGAGAGAATTGCAGGACAGCAGAGACCTCGAATTCCCATAGCCAGAGTTCAGACTGCAGCTTCTAACACTCTAAATGGATCAAGGTAAATATTACCCTTTTATCATAACTTTGATAACGATGCCCTGTTTACACATTTCTAATAATTATGAGGCCTCATGCGCACTGGACGTTAAAATAATGTTCTAAAAACGCCAGCAGCTTTGCAGTGAGTTTTTCAATGTTTTTGCAATAGCGTTTTTTAGCGTTTATAAGTGGTTTTTTTTTTCAATTGATCAAAAACGTCAAGCGTTGGTGAGCCGTCTTTTTGAGCGTTTATCAGCGTTTTTTTACATTAGAGCGTTTTAACAGCTGAAAAACTCCTCTCAGAACCCACAAGTTTTGTTTTTTTACAGCCCCAGCCAAATCAATTTGTTGATAACAGCCTATGTGTGCATGGACACATGGGTTAACATGATGGTGAGTTTATTGACTGTAGAAAAAAACTTCTGAAGCCAAAACAGCTGCTGTAAAAACTTCCAAAAACGTCCAGTGTGCATGAAATGTTCAGTTAACCACTTGACATCTGGAAGGTTTTACCCCCTTCATGACCAGGCCAACGGTATTTTCTACTTTCTGTTAAAAAAACATCCCATAAAAGCAAAGTTCTTCATAAATTTAGGCTGATCCTTCTAACACTTGGTTATTGGGAACACTAATATAGTTCTAATCAAGATACAGATCTGTACAGACACTATTCTAGTAATGGCAGTGATCAGCGACTTATAGTGTGACTGTGATAGTGTGGTAGTCAGTCTGATGCTAACTGTCCCTGGCTGGGAGGGACACTAACGGACACTGACATCGCTAGTGACACTAATACATCAGAGATCAGAGTGATCAGAGATAATACTCTACACTGACACTGTACTAATGGCAGGGGTGATCAGGAAGGAAATAAACTTTAACTTTGTGCCTAATAAGTGCTTTTACTCGCAGGTCTTGCTCTGTTTTTCTACTTGCTTTTCAGTTTTGAATGGCAGGAAGAAATGCAGTCAGAGCCTGTATTTACAAACACAAAGATCTGTGTGGTTGGCCACAGCTGATCAGGTATACAGTGAAAAGGCCAAAGACAAATTTCTTTTTCGTACATCATGGGACACAGAGCCAAGTTAATAACTTAATGGGTATATAGGCACCTTCAGGTGATGGACACTGGTATACCCAATCCAGGAAGTTCACTCCCTATATAACCCCTTTTCCTTCCAGGAGCACATCAGTTTTTTCGCCAGTGTCTAAGGTGTTGGTCACGAGTGAATATGTGCTGTGAGGAGCTCCAGGAGGCATCCATGCTGGATTTAAATAGCCTCTATAGACCAGATCCATCCAAAGGGCCGTTGAGACCAAAGTGGATGGTACCTGGGCCTCGTATACGAAGCACAAGGTTTTGCCTGTTACGCCTCTCTTTGTAGGGCTGGACCTCAGGGCCCAGGGCTTTGGTCATGCTACATTACCTAAAAGCTTTCCTGGTGGGGTGCTTTTTAAAGGTCCAAGGGAGTGGAACCCCGATAAAAAGGGACCCGGTCCTTGAAGGTTTGCTAAACGCAGCCCGCTGTGATGTGTGAAGGTTGGATTGTCTGTTAATTCAGCAAATCCTGCGGCAGGGATAAGGCAAGGGAAGAAACTTAGGAACTAAAAAGTCCACCTATGCTTTCTTCTTTAAGGGAAAAAAATTTTGTTATGCCTTAAATCTCCACTAGAGGGAGTGTATGCACATACCTTAATCTTGACTCAGTTAAATTGATGATAGGCAACTCCTATCCTCATATTGATTAGTGGTTCCAAATTAATAATAACTACTGCAGTAGGGAACAGACACAAAAGATACGCTCAGCATCTTTCCAAATTACTGTTCTGCTTTATTATGACGCAATTGAAGGTTTTTATGCACATGATTACGTAGGTATCACATTAATATTACAATTGTACGTTTATGGTAACAAGGGGAGTTACATAGACAGGCTTATTCTAATCAGGACTCGAAAGAATGTAAACATTTACTGAAAACATTATTAGTGCTGTGTGCACAGTGAAGGCAATGTGCAATACATACAAAATACAATACAATTATATAGAGAACTTACAAATTTCCATTACAGTCTCCCCTCTTTTGATCAATATTTTGATCACTAACCATACCTGCTATCACCTTTAACCTGGAACCTCCAAACGCTTAGGTGGAGGTAGTCCTGGCCAAAGAAGCAAAAACTCCATTGTGGAGAAAATAATAGCTGAGCAACTTTTTCATTACCAAAATGACTTTTCATTGTGAAAAACAAATGATTGATAA
Source organism: Aquarana catesbeiana (assembly GCF_042186555.1). Lineage (NCBI taxonomy): Eukaryota > Metazoa > Chordata > Amphibia > Anura > Ranidae > Aquarana > Aquarana catesbeiana. The sequence goes on from NC_133326.1 coordinate 195,483,146, forward strand.
GACATATTTACAGAGTACTGGCTGTACACTCCTGTGGCCAGAATGGCCTTCTAGCTGAATTGTTGGCATGCTGACTTATCAGCATATGTAAACACAGAAAATTCTACATAAAATGGAAGACGTACAAAAGACAAATATGACTTCAACATGGCTGAACTACTTTTCAAATATATATATATATATATCCCTTACAATTAAAATAATTGAATAAAAAAGTACCCTAGACTGTGATCACAAGAGGGAAACAAATCAAACACAGAGATTTCTTTAATTTAGTCATTTTTGCAGCGTCTGGTGTGGATCCAGGTGACTTTTCCTTCAAGTTTTGCAAAAACTGTACATGAAATAGATGCTGTATTGAGTCTCCAAACATTTCCTTATATATAAATGTCTCTTAACAATCCACAAGTCACCTGGCTTTAGTTTTAGATCCTTCCAAACTTTTAGGATCTGGAATTGGGGAGAAAACACATAAATGAGTTTGTCAAAAACCTTAAAAGATCAGCAACTTTCTCTGTGAGATCCAAATGGAGGACTTCAGCTGCTGAGACAAAATATATGCAAGTGAGTAACACACTCCCAAACCAAATCCCATAGGGAGAGAGTCCAACATCCCCCTTTAAGGGCTTGATAAAATATAAGAAAACATTCAGGCAAAAGTTTTCTAGGTTCTTACTCTACTTTGTCTGCTACATTGTAGACAGTAGGGGGTGTAAAAATAAAACCTCAAAACTTCTATTAAGGACTCTCCTATAAAAAATGATTTCCTCTGTTACTCTCTGTACTTTCTGCACTCTATACTTACAAACTACTTCTGATAACACTTTTTACTGTGGCCTTTGCAGTAGCATTTGCCACTGGACATCCAAAAAACATGTTCATACAGACAAAATGCATACTCGTAAGATCCTGACTTGGGCATCTGGATATATGTTTTTGTAATCTCAGGAAGGGATGTTCAGCTTTTGGTAACACCTTTGGTAACAGGTAAAACAAGAAGTGGTATGTTATAAAAACAACTGTGGAGAACCCTGGCTCTATCCCACGCTCATTTACTAAGGCAGCCATAACTTCTTGTGACTGATGACACGGTCCATGTGTCAAGCTGGAGGGAAAAGAGTGGCTGGCAGACATAAATGATCACCTTTTCCAAAGTCCTGTTTCATAAGAAGTTGCCCCCTGTGGACCACTTGTTCTTCTCGTTCTGGGGTCCTTAAAGTTGAATTATTAATCCCAGCTATACTGGGCCAGAACTAGGGTGGAATCTGTGAGTTGCACAGACCCATCAAGTGTCCGGGGCTGTAAATGCAGCATCCTTAGTCACCTGGTCTGCTTCCATGTGTGAAAGTTAATATGGCTACCTCAGCAAGAACCTGGAAGGCTGAAAACAGCCAATCAAATTAACTTGGCATGCTTGGTTGGTTTACCTGCCGAAGTAAAAACAAACTTCTGGCCCTTTAAATGGAACCAAAAGCTCTCTATATCTCATCTATCTATATAAATATACACTCTTTTTATAGCTCACAGGCTTTTCTAAAACATGGAGCTCTGCTTCTTGAGCTGGGGAAAAAGGATCCAATGACTTTGAATACAGAGTATCCTTCTGGGTGGTAAACTGCATACTCAAATCTACAAAAAATGTAATATCTGGGTCTTCAGGGAGTGTGTCCTGCACTGGGCTCACAGCAGCTGATTTCTACACCATCAATTTAACACATGTGTCATCCTTTGTCTCCAGCCTCCTCTAATAGAGGCAATAAGGTGTCTGGATTCAAATGTACGCATTTTTCATTGTTAGATTTGTACATAAACAAACTCATATTTTAAACCTTTCATTAGACAAACATTTAGTTATCTGTATATTTGCTGCGCAGAATGTTGGACCATTGACCAAAACAATATCTAACTTTGTCTAATAGCACCTTTGCATAAAAGCTACAGCTCTGATATATCGGGTGAACCCTTCATTACTGGGTCCAGCTTGCATAAATATATTACAATAGCTTGTTTTCTATCATGCTGTTTGTGTAAGAACTCCAGTTTCATGTTTCAAAAGACAACTTCTTCCTGGCAATATTATAATAAATAATAACAATACCCTGCGGTCATGCAGAGATGCCCATAAATCCAAAATATTCTTCTGCTTATACCACTGTACTTGCAAGGAAAAGGGGCACATCATTTCACAATCCACACATTCTGCTTTGGATTTCAAAAATAAAAATAAATAAAAACAAAAGGACCAATCTGTATGATGGACCAGAAAGCATCAAAAACTATAAAACAACTGGCTGCAGGTGGCATCTATCCTAACAGGGTGTGTGGACCTGATGTGATGGGTCTGTTATATTTAAATGTTATTTATTATTACTCTTACATCATGGACCACACATCAAGTTATTATCAAAAACCTTACAATATCATTTTTGTAGAAGAACTTCTTATGTATCCCATCCATCTTGGCTTTGTTAAATATTATGGCAGCTTTATTCCAAATAACAACCTCATCTTAATCTTTTTTTTCTCTCAATAAGGGCTTATTGTATAAATGTAAAATTACAAAATTGTTATCTTAATCTAAACTAATCTCATTCATTACAAATTTCCCCATTAACCTGAATTTCATTTCCAACCAAAGGTTGTCTAAACCAGTTTCAATATATCTATATTATTAATAAAATTGTTAAACTCATATTAGAAATGAATACTCATTATTACTTAATTTTACTTAATTTCCCTTTTTTAAATGCAGTGTTTCCACTATCAAAGGATATTCAATGTGTGCAATACACGGTTAAATGTAACCTTCATTTTACCATGTTTGGAAAACAGATTCAAAATAATTGTGATCACATTGTTTACCATTAGATTCGTTAACCCGGCACATGTTTTGTCTAAAAAACTGGAATTGGCATGGTGTCCTGCCAGCTTATCACTGACCTCTCAGGGACATTCTTTCAGGAGAGCACAAAGGAGGGGGTCACATCTGCGTACATGACACACACAAGCAATAGAACTAAAGGTCCCAGCATTCGCACACACACCAATATCTCTCTAAAATCGCTTACATTTTCCCATTTGTACACAACACATGCATATCATTCTCTCACTTTCTTTTAACTCTTTAATATTTCCCTGCATAAATTCTGCATTCCTTATTTTGTTCAGATATCTTTTATATCTAGCTTCTATGATCAGATGGGCAGCCAGAGTACTCATCCCATCTTCCCTCTCTGACAACATATAAAGTATTCTGTTTTAATTCTCATTTCTCTGTTTCTGACTTTTACTAGTTGTAGTGCCTGACCCCAAATTCATCCCACAACTTAACATGAAAATGTCCCTTTCTGTCTAGTGTTAATGTCACCCTTGATCCATCCTGCTCACGTAGATAGCTGTTTCTCTAGCTGTTTACTCTGCATGATTCTTAGTCCCTGTGGACCTTGGTAACCCAGTTACCCATTGTGGATCCATGTCCACTCTAACCATTAATGTAGGGGCTCAGTATAGGCGGAACCGCACCTTTGGTTCATATATAGCGCTCCTCTTGAGCTGGGCATTTTTGAGGGTCTCTTACCCTTCATTCCCTTACTTAATTCAATGCCCATAATGACTGGCCAGTCTTCTCTCTTCTCTACGTGTGCCTATACCCTCTTGCCTCTAAACTACTTTATCTAGCAGATTTACTACATATACCTGTGAACAGCACTATTCTCCCTTTCTTATCTATAACACTCCAATGGACAATAGACAGGGACAACATAACATATAACCACCAATCAATACAGTTTGATTAAGGGGAGTAAAATAGGTACCCTTTGTCCCGAAAATGCCTTACCAATCAAGGAAGTCTGATAACTCAAATGTAAGCAAAAGGCTTACCTCAGCCGGCTGATTATCAGAAATTCCCGGATCGTCTCAAGCTCCTCGTTTCGGATACTCAGGGTCACCTGGAATCCCCTCCTAAGGCAAAGCTCGCCATGCTGACTCGGTTAAATTGATGATAGGCAACTCCTATCCTCATATTGATTAGTGGTTCCAAATTAATAATAACTACTGCAGTAGGGAACAGACACAAAAGATACGCTCAGCATCTTTCCAAATTACTGTTCTGCTTTATTATGACGCAATTGAAGGTTTTTATGCACATGATTACGTAGGTATCACATTAATATTACAATTGTACGTTTATGGTAACAAGGGGAGTTACATAGGTAGGCTTATTCTAATCAGGACTCGAAAGAATGTAAACATTTACTGAAAACATTATTAGTGCTGTGTGCACAGTGAAGGCAATGTGCAATACATACAAAATACAATACAATTATATACAGAACTTACAAATTTCCATTACAATCTGTTGTCTTCACTTCAGCTCAGTGTCAGTCTGTGTGTGGCCGCAGCAGCTTGTGCAGGGGGATTCCTCTTAAGGTAAGAGATAGGCCGAATGCTCCCCCCCCCCCCCGAAGGGACCAGAAGGGTTAGGGAGACAGCTGTGGTTGTTCCCCCCCTTGTAACACCCCCCCCTCTTTGGGGGGTGCGGAGGTCCCGTTTTCTCTGCATCAAAAAGTTGTTTCCTCTGCCTGCTGTGTAATGGGCTCTGCCCCCTCCCCCCCCCCCCCCCTCTTGCTGGGTCTGCGGAACTGAAAGCCGCCCACGCTTCAGCACGGGAATATTTTTTCAAATGAAAAGGAGGTGGGCGGTTTATGAAGGGACGGGACCTAGGCGTGGCGCTGTGCATTGTCCACGAGGATGCGCGGAGGCTTAAAGGATCAGCTGGAGCAGTCTCTGCTTGGCAGCAAGGAGGAAACAAGCAGCCTATGCTGGGACACAGGAGCGGTGGGGCACAGAAGGGTGGCAGGTGGCATTCCTGATACAGGAAGGACTTTTTTCCCAGCACTAGGCTTAACTTAATAGAGGCTTTATTGTCATGACTATGTTCAGCAATTTAATAGTGCCTCTGCTTTTGTGCTTAGGACTATGCATACCAAAAAAGACACCTCAAAGACCAAAAAGGTACCAAAGGTTTCACCCCCAGTCGCTAGGATCTCCAGCCGCATCTCCACACTGTCATCCTCGCCTGAAATACCAGTTATGGCAAGCCAGGGTGAACCATTGGAACAAATTGATGGTGCAACTGCTTCTCACATCTCAGCCCCTGATTACGTGAGTGAAGATGTCTTTTCCACCACCCTGCAGGGTCTGGAAGGAAGATTAGCGGTTTTAATCGCATCCTCCATTCAAATGGATAGGAAGCGTGCTAGATCCCCCTCCCCCACTTTAGACCCTTGCAAGGGGAACAGTGGGCACATGATGAGGTGTTACCCTTAGGCGATCAGGAGGAAAGACAAACCGATGATTCCTCTGTGGAGGAAACAAAGGTAGATGAACGTTTTTCACCTTCACAATCTGAGAAATTGCTGATACAATCTCTTATGGAGATGGTTCGTTCTACTTTCATGCTACCCCTAACAGAGTCTGCTGAAAGCTCGGTTTCTTCCTTGGGTTCCTTAAAACCTTCAAAGCTTTTGCATGCATTTTCCTGTTCATGTATTACTAGAACAGCTTATTTATGCTGAATGGGATCACCCGGATAAGCATTTTCTCCCTCCAAAGAGATTTTCAACTCTCTATCCCATGGAGGAGAAATTCACCAAAAAATAGAATGTACTAGCAGTTGACGCTGCGATTTTCAGTGTGAATAAAAGTCTAACTTGTCCAGTAGACAATGCACAAATGCTTAAGGATCCAACAGATAAATGGTTTGAATTCCTGTTAAAATCCTCTTTTTCCTTGGCAGGGGCCGTTACTCAGCCTGCAGTTGCTGCAATAGGCGTCTGTCAATCCCTAAAGGACCAGTTTAGACAGGCCCTTAAAGAGGTTCCTGCTCAACAAGCACGGGAATTGGCTGAACTACCAAAAGCATTATGCTTTGCCATAGGTGCCATTAAAGATTCTATTAGCCAGGCGTCTCCCGCCTTACGCTAGTACATATGCGTAGAATCCTGTGGTTAAAAAATTGGTCAGCCGAAGCACCATGTAAAAAGCTCCTGACTGGATTCCCTTTTCATGGGGATCAGCTATTTGGGGATGATTTGGACAAATACATCCAAACAATTTTTAGTGGGAAAAGTACTCTTTTGCCAGTCAAAAGAAAGTATAAACGCCCTTCATTTAAACAGGCTCTTTCTCCTGCTCCAGGGACTTCCGCCTCTAGGCAGTGGCGACGGCCTCCGCCGTCAGACTCTAACAGGAAGACCTCAGGGTTAGGCCCAGGCTCAAAAGAAGTCCTGGGGCCAGCAACCTGCAAAGCAGAATCCTAAAGCCTCATCATGAAGAGGCACCCCCCCTCGCCAGGGTGGGGGGAAGACTTCTGCAGTTTTCAGAAGTCTGGCAAGAGGAAATTCAGGACAGATGGGTCATCTCCACGGTAACTCTTGGGTACAAGCTGGAATTTCGGCACTTTCCACCGTCTCCTGAGGTCAAACGTTCCCAAAGATCCAGAGAAAAGGCAATCTCTGTTTCAGGCACTAGACCAATTAATGGCTCAGGGTGTGATCGTGCAGAATCCCACAGAAGAGCAAGGTTTGGGGTTTTATTCAAACCTCTTCATATTACCAAAACCGAATGGAGATGTCAGACCCATTCTAGATCTAAAGAATCTGAATCGGTTCCTGAAGATCCCCTCCTTTCGCATGGAGACGATCAGGTCAGTGGTTTCTATCCTATTAGGAGAAGAACTTCTGGCGTCTATCGACATCAGGGATGCATATCTGCATGTTCTTATATTTCCCGCTCACCAAAGGTTTCTGCGGTTTGAGGTAGAACAGCAGCATTTCCAGCTTCGGGCTAGCTACAGCACCCCGGGTGTTTACAAAAGTCCTGGCCCAACCTCTAGCCAGGTTGAGGGCGCAGGGCATAGCAGTCTTGGCGTACTTAGACGATCTATTGCTAATAGACCAGTCGGTGGCTCGTTTAGAGCAAAGCATGCGCATTACAACCAGTTACCTGGAAAGTTTGGGTTGGATTCTCAACCTAGAGAAATCTTCCTTAAAACCGATAAAAAGGCTGGAGTACCTGGGTCTGATGATAGACACAGCCCAGAAAAAAGTGTTCTTGCCTCAGGCAAAAATCAACTCCCTAAGAGAGCTGGTGCGGATGGTCTGGTCAAAAGGTGATCCCTCCATTCGTCTTTGCGAGAGGTTGCTAGGAAACATGGTGGCTTCATTCGAACCGGTTCCCTTTGCCCAGTTCCATTCAAGGCTGTTGCAAAACAGTATCCTGTCTACTTGGAAGAAAACAATTCAAGCTTTAGACTTGCCAATGCGGCTGTCCCCAAGGGTGTCCCAAAGCCTCAGTTGGTGGTTACTAACCCGGAATTTGCTGAAAGGAAAATCCTTCAGACCAGTTATCTGGAAAGTGGTAACGACAGATGCCAGCCTTTTAGGCTGGGGAGCAGTACTAGAAAAGACAACTGTCCAGGAACAGTGGTCAAGAGCCAAAAAAACCTTGCCCATCAATATCCTAGAGATTCGGGCAGTGCATCTGGCTCTGAAGGCCTGGACTTTCAGGTTATAGGATTGTCCTGTCAGGATCCAATCCGACAATGCCACAGCTGTGGAAAATATCAATCACCAAGGGGGCACCAAGAGTCTCTCAGTGCAGAGAGAGGTGAACCATATTCTAACTTGGGCAGAAAGGAATGTTCCGTCGTCCATCGGCAGTCTTCGTTCCGGGAGTAGAGAATTGGCAGACGGACTACTTGAGTCACCAGCAGTTATTCCCAGGGAAATGGTCTCTTCACCCCGACATTTTTCGGGCTGTTTGCCAAAGATGGGGGACTCTGGTTGTAGATCTTCTAGCGTCCAGATTCAACATGAAGTTAGTCAACTTCGTGTCCAGGACAAGGGATCCACTCGCATGCGGAACAGATGCGTTGGTGACCCGTGGGATCAGTTCTCAATGATCTATGCATTTCCCCCTATTCTGTTGCTGCCACGACTTTTTTGCAGAATCAAGCTGGAAAGAAATCTGGTAATTCTGGTAGCACCAGCATGACCCAGAAGGTCATGGTATGCAGAAATTGTAAAGATGGCAGCGGAGGGTCCATGCGGCAGACAAATCTGACCCTAAGTGACACTTTTTGGGGACCAGTAACATTTATTACATCGATCAGTGCTAAAATAACGCACTGATCAATGTATAAATGAAAATGGCAGGGAAGGGGTTAACACTGGGGGGTGATCAAGGGGTTAACTGTGTTCCCCGGGTGTGTTCTAACTGTGTAGGGGCTGGGCTCACTGGAACACCACAGAGATCGCTGTTCCTGATCACTGGGAACAGCAAATCTCCCTGATGTCTCCCGTCAGAACAGGGATCCGCCTTATTTTCATAGGCAGATCCCCGTTCTGCCTCTGTGTACCGCGAACATGGGTCACTGGCCGACATCGAGGCCGTGGGCACGCACGCATCCAAAGTGTCACATGCACAGACCGCTGTACGGGTACGGCGCTTTGCACTATCGACTACCTCACTATGGTAGTTGTCAAACAGTACAGGTAACAACGCAAAATCAATATTTTTCCGTTAAATAAGATAATATGGCGGCATGTTGCTTCCTAATTTAGCAAAAATTTAACACTTTCCTTTACCGTGATTTTTGTTTTTTTTGTTTTGTTTTTTCCACATTTATAAGGAATTTTGAACCAAGATACAACATTCATATAGCAGTTGTAAAATAATTTTATACAAAAGAAGTGATAAGCAGTTTAGTTTAATGTTTATATTCAAGTTATGTCAGGATATAAGTGGTGGTAGTTTCAGATAGGAAGGAAAAGTTAGGGGGCGTGGGGTAGGCTGGGAAAGTTGCAAAAAGGACACGCTAAAGGCAAATCCAGTGCACTTGGAAGTGCAGTCACTGTAGATCTGAGGGGGACATGTAAGGACAATAAAAAAACAGCATTTTTGATTGCACTTGATTGGAAGATAGAAATCGGCAGAGCTTCCCCTCATTTCAGATCTGCAGCGACTGCACTTCCAAGTGCGCTTGAAGTACAGTGGATTTGCCTTTAGTAAATCAACCTCATAGGCTGGCAAACCTTGTATTGATGTTACTTTTTGAAAGAACAGGTAGGTGCCTTTGGTATAAGTATGTAGTGTATAGTATTTAACGCTGACCTTAGATTGTAGACCCAAATTCACAATCAATTTTGGGACATTCTCGCCGTGTGGAAAAGGTTGCCCAGGTAAGTACATACTCAAAAGTGATTCAGGGAGACACCAGGTACACATTTTGCGATGCGTTCTGGGCTTATGTACTGTGATAAAAGTTCTAAAGTGGTTGTAAACCTTAGACATCAAATATGAACAAAGCATATCCATCTATATTGTGTACTTGTCTCAGTTAAGAGCACTAAATTTAATTTTTGTCTGCTGCTTTGTTCCATTGCTATCAGCATAAATCACTGCTCACAATTTTTCCTGACACCAAGAGAAAAAAGGTGATCGGGGAAGGACCTCCTGCTGATTGACAGTCTCTGCTCTGTTCCTGTGTTAAGGGATGTGTCTCTTCCCTCCAATTAGCTCTCAGATCTCTCTTTGCTGAGTTATGCAGGGTGTAATGTCAGCTCTCAGCCCTCTTTTTCTGAACTCTGACAAGCTTGGGTTTACAACTTTCTTGGGCTAGGATGTTGAGCACTTGACTGCAGTCAAGTGGTTTTGTTCACTTTAAATAGTCATGAGTGTCATCTACATCAGATTCCCATTTTATATTATAGGGGAGCTTATTCGAGCGAGTGGGGGTAATCAGAGCTTAGTAGCACTTCTTTTAAGCCGCTTTATAATACGATTTCAGCTATACAAACCACACATCTGCTAGCAGATCATATCTACCCCTCTTTGCATAAATTAAAAGGTTTCTTTAAGGTCATGGTATCAACCGTTTACATTACTTTCCAAGTAATTTAATGTCTTTCTGAGTTCAAAGCTGTCCTCAGCATATGCCCTCTTAATATTTGCTTGTTTTCTTTTTGGTTTGGAAATTGCTGTATTTAATGTGATTACAGTGAAAAACAGTACTTCCATTTCTTATGGAAAGAGCAGCCATAAAATTGTTTGATTCAAAGACTGTGTATATATAAGCCGAGATGTGTTAGGAGCTGACAGTTACTTGATGTAGCTACAAATTTGACACATTTCACTTAAACAGTACCTAGACTTCTGCATTTGTGCTAATAACTTTGAAAAAAACACACTAACGGTCATTACCATCACTTCTTATGACTCTAGATTTTATTTCCATAAGAAAAAAAAAAAAAAAGTTTTAAAGCATATAGAATTGTATTCATCTGTAACAGCTTTTGCCAAGTTCTATGCAATGGTAGAAACAGCCTCATTACCCATGTTAGAAGGAAGGCTATTTTATTTTTAACTACACTCTGCTAAGTGCAGATTTATCATTTTAATGAACGTACAGTAGTCATTGCAAAATGTTCACGATCCCCAGCTGAGAACAGTAGGTGTGGGAGGATGCATAGCAATATCACAGCTGTCTAGAGAATTACAGTAAGTAAAACTTAATTAACATGTACTGCATAGTACAGAATTTGTTTTTTATATATATATCTCTCTGTGTATGTCTTTTTTTTTTTTTTTCTAATACAACAAATCTTATAAATGACCCTACACGCTGATTTTATTCTCAGAAGGAAACATCAAAGAAAGGGATCAAGCATTTACACTTCAAAGGCAGCCAAACAGAAGTGGCAGTCACTGGAGCGAAGGATCACAGACATAGTGATGCAGCGGATGACCATCTCCAATATGGAAACTGACATGAACCGACTACTGAAGGTAAAATATTTCCATTTAGAATTGCTGGCACATAGTAATGAGAGTGAAATAATACAGAGCATAAAATAGAATTTTCATTTCATAATTTTGAACTATAAAGTAGGAGTCCCCATGATGCCCTTTTACCCATATAAGTAGCTATTTCACAGATAAAGTGGAATGCTGATTCCTTTATTTACAGGTAGCAACAGTGGGGATCCCTTTTACCCCTTTTACCCCTTTTACCACTCTTCTAATTCTTGCACAGCTGTTTATGTTCTGAAAGGTGTTTTTGATATGGCAGGCTAGAAACCTTAAAGTCATTGTATAAGAAAAATAGGAACTGCATTTTCTCCTTCTAAAATGCAGTTATGCCGATGCACTGGTTTCAGTACTTTCAGTCACTGATCTGCAACAACAATGCATATAAAAAAAATCGGATGTTCTTGCTCAATATGTGTTTTTGGTTAGTGACCAGAATGTTAGAGGGTCAGTTTGGCAGCCAAGCATCACCATCGTGTTCTATAGAAAATATTTAAGCCCCCCTTTCATACTTGACCATGTGTGTTTTTTGTAGGTTTTTTCTTTTAACTTTTTTGACTTATAAAGGCTTGAGAAGGCAAGAAATTGTGTAAAAAAACATGCATGAAGCAATTTTTTCCGGCACTTCCATTGAAGTCTATCAGGGCCAAAAAAATGCATCTCTTCCCCAAAGCTTTTGAGCTACGAGTGAGAAGCTTCAACCTCAGTGAATGACCATCACTGATTAAAATAGAAATTTCTTGCTATTGAGCATCAGGAAACATACTTGAATTTGCTAAGATCTAAATGCGGTCTCAGCATTACAATTTAGAGCAGGTTTCTTTTTCCAATAAACTGGTAGTTACTTTTTAAATCCTAGGAGGTATAGTTTTTTTTTCCCCCCTTGAAAGTTTCCGCTTCATGCATATGAAAACTCTGAAAAATTAACTTTTCATATTTTCTGTCTTTTAACCACTTGCCCACTGGGCACTTAAACCCCCTTCCTAACAGACCAATTTTCAGCTTTCGGTGCTCTCACATTTTGAATTAGTTACCCAGTCATGCAACCCTATACCCATATGAAAATGTCCTTTTTATCACACAAATAGAGCTTTCTTTTGGTGGTATTTGATACCACTGGCCTGTTTTTTTATTTTTTGAGCTATAAATTAAAAAAGACCAAAAATTTGATAAAACATGCATTTTTCTTAGTTTCTGTTATAAAATTTTGCAAATTAGTAATTTTTCTTCATACATTTTGGCCAGCTGTAGAGAAAGCGCCTGTATATGCCTGGAAAAAATCTTGTATTTTGAGTGTGGAGGAAGATATACAGTACAAATTGGCAAGTTGCAAACAATATTTGTTTGATAAGGGCAGTGCTGTGTGCATTTTCAACAATGTTTTGTTTTTCCCATAACAGCAACGTGAAGAACTTACAAAAAGAAAAGAAAAAGTAACAAGGAAAAGAGACCGAATTATGAAGGATAATGGAGATCCTGACAAAAACATCAATCACATGAATGAAGAAATAGAATCTCTTAGTGCAAATATTGACTACATTAATGATAACATATCTGAATGTCAAGCCAATATTATGCAGATGGAAGAAGCCAAGGTAAGTGTTTTGACAGCCGTATAGACTTTTAAAGTGGGCTTACTAGTAGGAAAATATCTTAAAGCAAAGTAACTAAATTTACTATTAAAAAGTCATCATAGTGTACTTAGTGTAAACAAGTGATTTTTTTATATTCTTTATATACTTGTACTTCAGTGGGTACAAATAAAGGGTACTTGTGTCGCTTTATAATAGTATGCTTTCACTTACAGTAATGTAGTCCCCTCCTAGCATTTGTTACTCTTTAATATTAGTGAGTTAGCTCAACCAGAGTCATGTGATTTTGCTTCTCCCTCCTAGATTTTACCTTGCATCTCACTAAACGTGCTTTCTTAATCATACATTAGGGGACAAAGGATGACGTAATTCAGGTACATTGGGGTGTTCTGCTCCCTTCAGGAGATTGGACATTGGCAAAACAAAATACTATTAGTTGATAGCTGCGCTAATTTAAATTAATGCATATATCATAATCCCATGTGCAAATTCATAATGTATGCAAAAAAATCCCCTTGTGCAAACTATATGCAAAAAATAAATATATATACAAAAAATATAGAAAGTCCACCTGTGCAAAATAGAATAAAATTAAATGATTGAAAATGAGGAGATATTTGGTAAACACTGGCCCCAAATTTCACTACGAGAGGTTTATAGTTGATATTGTCCTTATTTGGAACGGGAGAAGAGAACAATTGGATGAATTTATTGAATTAACATCAACCAATATGGAATAAAATGTATTGTCAATGTACATACAGATAGTATACATTACTTGATTTGGTGATATTTACGAATGATAATAGATTAAATACCCATATATATTTCAAAGATATGGCTAGGAGCAGGTACATCCCGTACAATAGTTGTCACCATCCACAATGGAAAAAAGCCATTACCCAAAAGGCAATTCGTCCGGATATAGAGGAATTGCGATCAAGTGGAAGATTATTGGGCCCAAACAGAAATATTGATAGAGAGATTTGTCAATAAAGGTTTCAAGAGGAATATGTTGGAACACACCAGAAGGAAAGTAGGCAATATGAATAGAGAATCCATGCTGATTGATAAACCTAAACAATCTAGGAAATCCAATGAAGTAGCCTTTATCACAGGGTTTAATATGGAATATAAGGAACTGGAAAAAAACTATAAGAAAGTATTGGCCAATTCTATGTAAGGACCCACATTTGAGTAAAATACTAACCAGCAAGCCCAAATTTATCTATAGACAGGCACAAGAGGATTAGGGCTAGTATTGTCAAAAATATACCAGACCCTCCCAGTCAAATGATTACTTTTTTTTTGATGAAAAGGGATTCTTTAGATGTGGTAAGTGTAATCCTTGTAGGACCACTAAGAGGCAACAGAAGGATTAATACATTCCAATTGAACCAAACTGAGCAAGAATATACCATAACACAAACTCATTACTTGTAATAGTACCCATGTTACCTACGTGCTGGAGTGCAACCAGGACAACCAGACAACGGTTAGAATAGGTGAGCATATTAAGAATAAAGTGAAAGGGTTCAAATACCATTAGTGTAATTAATCATTTCAGGTTGAAACATAATAAGGACCCTAGTACCAAGTTATATGCAATAGACACAAGACACAAATTGGAGGAATTCTAACCTTAGGAGAGAGGTTTCACGCAATAAAACCTACTGGATTCATATATTTAAATACTTTAACACTGTATGAATTAATTGTAGAATTAGATATAAAATGCTTTTTGGATGGTTATTTTAATATGCTTTAGTATAGATAATATTTTTATTTAAGTATTTTTAATAGGTTTTAGATTTAGAATTATGATATGGGATAGCGAAAAGTAGTAGATAAATATATTGTCTCTGACCATAAGAGCCCTTGCACACTGGGGCGGTTTGCAGGCGCTATTGCGCTAATAATAGCGCCTGCAAACCGCCCCGAAAGTGCCGCTGCATGTATTCCTGTGTGAAAGCCCCGAGGGCTTGCACACTGGAGCGATGCGCTGGCAGGACGGTAATAAAAGTCCTACTAGCAGCATCTTCGGAGCGGTGAAGGAGCGGTGTGTATACCGCTCCTGCCCATTGAAATCAATGGGACGGCGCGGCTATACCGCCGGCAATGCGCCTCTGCAGAGGCGCTTTGCAGTGGTTTTTAACCCTTTCTCGGCCGCTAGCGGGGGGGTAAAACCGCCCCGCTAGCGGCCGCATACCGACGGTAAAACGCCGCTATTAATAGCGGCGTTTTACCGCCGACGCTGCCCCCGCCCCAGTGTGCAAGGGCTCTAAGGAAATATTATTGCATTTTCTTGGAGTAGGAATTTGTATTGGGTACAGGTATATCCAGCTACCCTATGTCTGCATCATAAAATGAGGGGTCCATTTAGAATAAATGTAGATTATTTATAATACAACAGGTTCTGTAATTAACATACAATAGAATTGATATTTTGTATTATATTAGCACGGAACAAAGGGCAGAACCATATTAGTGCTAGGACTGGTAAAAATGGCGGAAAAGGCACTTCCGTTTTAGCTAATATGGTGGTCTTAATACTTCCGGTCTGCTGAGATGTGATTGGCTGATCTACTAAAACTAAGGGCATAAATACCTTAAGCGAAATGGCTCCACTAGCTTCCTGATGATGCATTGATTATGCAAAACATGTCGAGGCATAGGGACGCAAAAGTTATGAGAGTTCCTGCCTTTGGTGAACAGAATAGCTGAGATTGGAACGCACGCCGGCTTCACTGCACGGAGCGGCATGATATTTACAGATTTGGTTCGCTGGGTAGACTTAGTGAAGGTCGGAGGGCACTTGTAAATATGAGTTGGCATTTAATTTTACATTTTATGCTTTTATACGAAGTAAACATGTTGCGCAATGATAGCACCTTTTTATTATATGAGTGACCAAGAAAGGAAATGCAGGATCCCTGGATGGTTAAAAAGGTTAAGGTTATGTTGAGTAATACAGTTGATCTAAACTTTCCTGGTGGAGTGGATAGACACTCTGTTTTGGAGGAGTTCTGATGAGTGAGTAGAGTTGATGGTGGAGGATATCCTCGCAGCGGTTTGGAATAGCATTTTGCCACTAAAATTGGAATTTGGAAGCACAGATTAATTTTATTCTATTTTGCACAAGTGGATTTTCTATATTTTTTGCATATAGTTTGCACAAGGGAATTTATTTGCATATATTATGAATTTGCACATGGGATTATGCATTCATTTAAATTAGCGCAGCTATGAACTAATAGTATTTTGTTATCTATTTCACTTTTGGAGTGAAAAAAACATTGCCACAGCTGATAAATATACTATATATACTGTATATTTATATTTTGTGCTGTGACACAAATATTACATTGGCAAAACAAAGCTGCAAGCAGCCCAGTATAAGCCTTCCCACTCACAGCATGTTTTTGCTATTGTCCTAGGAGAATAGACTTCTTCTCATACACCTGTTAAATTAGAACATTAACCTTAACCGTTTAGTAAGAATTAATGTTTCCTAACAAAAGAACATGCATTTCACTTTAATAGTTATGCTACCAAAATTAGTGTGTGCTGTAAATTGCCTCCAGCATTGCTTCTGTTTCTTCTTGCTGGAGGCCACCATTTGTTGAAGCCCTGAGCAGTCAGTTCCTTATTGCAAACTCTTTTTTCAAATGACAACTGTCACGGGCCTAGCCGGGACAGAGGCTGTTGGAGAGGACTGTGTGCGGGCCTGTTGCCTTTTGATTATGGGCCCTGGATTTTCAATGGATTCATTCTGTTGGGACACATCCTGTGGGGAGATGCTGGTGTCGTCAATCTGTGTTTGTGTTAATTGAATGAGCTAATGACATTGTCCTCTATACAATGTAGGAGACGGGACGACTACTATTGTGTTAATTAACTGTATGAAGCTCGGTGACCACAAGTCTGGGCGAAAGGCCATGTCTCAGTCACCTAGGCTGTATAAAGGATTAGATAATTAGCTCATGTTAATTAAGTTACAGTTGTATTGTTAGAGGAGGTTCCAACGGCATATAAAGTCTTGTAACTTTGATTCATAATAAACAGTCCATGTTAGCAGTGAAGCAAGTGTCGCCTTGTTTGTGCTCAGAGAGGTTGGAATATCTGATATCTGTATACAGACTGGCAGGAAGTGGTATATGACAGAAGCACTCAAGCGGAGTGTGGGACGTTCCGTGACATTGGTGGCAAGCAGCGGGAAAGCTTCCTGCAGTCTGGGACATCCAAACTTCCATCTGGATCCAAGGTCCAGGTAGCAGGAGAGGAGAGGTACAGATACCAGCCGCCATGGATGAGGAATTCAGAAGGAGGTTGCGAGAGATGCAGATACAGCACAGAGGACCAGTAT
This sequence comes from Aquarana catesbeiana, assembly GCF_042186555.1. Lineage (NCBI taxonomy): Eukaryota > Metazoa > Chordata > Amphibia > Anura > Ranidae > Aquarana > Aquarana catesbeiana. The sequence continues at coordinate 195,499,976 of NC_133326.1, forward strand.
CGGAGCAGGTCCTGCTGGGATGGTGTGATTCTATTCGCTGCAAACTCTGGAAGGAAGCGCTAGCCCGTGAGCAGCGACACCAGGGAAAAGTTCTCCCCTCCATCGAGGAAAGGTACTGGTCGCAGTACGGACTGCAGGTGCGGTTTTTGGGAGAAAAACCACACAAGAAGCAGACAGCTGAATTAAGCAGGCTGGTCTGGGCAGAGATAAAGCTGGATGAGAGCTACAGAGCCCTCCGGTGGCATGTATCCCAAGCATGTCCCTGGATAGCGGATGACAGCCCAACGGAAGGCTTAATCTACGGCGGCTTGGGACTGTTGTTTGTGAAGCTGACAGGGGACCCTAACTTTGGGAGTGATTTGGAGCGGCGGTTGGACGAAATCATGGATTTCAGAGAAGGGCTACTGAACATTTCGGAAGTGCACTGGGCACAGGAAGATTTGGAGTTTCTGGCCGTTCAGGAATGGGAGCTAGAGATCGCCTACAGACGGCTGCTAGACATTGCTCAGTGCCAGGGCTGGGCTCCCTTTGCCTGGGACTATCAGGAAATACCAGCTGACAACCCTGAAATCCTGGCTGAAGAGTCGGCAATGTGGCAGAGCAATAGTGTGCTTTGCCAACCTGCCCCCACAGCTATGGAGGCGGAGGTCTTATGGCGGATGCAGCAAGTGCTGACTGACCTTGATGATCCTGTTTCTGCATGGGATGATCTTGGATGGAGGAATGTGCCTGTCCAGCAGCATGCCAGAGAATCTGCAGTGGAAAATCTGGAGATTGCCATCCCCAAAGCTGAAGTGCTGACAACAGGGCAAAGCTCTGCTAACCTCTGCCCAGCACTGATAACATCTTCTGGGTTCCATGGACAGGAGATGGTGAACCTCCATCCCCAGACATCAGTTGCAGAGACATGGGATTTGATAGACTTTTCTGCTGAGGAAGAACAACCTGATGAGCCTCCAGCAGAAGAGCTGCTATCAGGGCCAAAGTTCACTGTGTTCTGCCCAGCACCAACAGTGGCTTCAGCCTTCCTGAGAGAAGAGGTAGTCGGCCTTTCTCCCACAACACTGACGGGGACATGTGATTTTCTGCCAGCAGCATCTATGGAGTTAAAACAAACTTCTCCAGCTGAAGATCTGGTAACTGAACAGAGGGTCCAAGACCTCTGTCCCACACTTTTACCAATTCCAGAGACTGGGGATTTAATAGACGTTTCTGTAGAGGAGGAACCACCTGGCAAACCCCCAGCAGAAGTGCTGGCAACCGGACAGAGGGTCCAAGACCTCTGCCCCACACCTGCAGCAATTGTGGAGGCTCAGGCTGAGAAGATGGCAATCACTTCCCAGCAGCAGATACAGGGGGAGAAGGGAGAGGAGGTGTGTGTTGTTCCTCCCCAACAGTTGGCCAGGGTGGAGGAAGTGGGCTTTCCTCCCCAGCAAAGATCCATGTACCTGGGAGACAGTACCATCGACATGTCGTCCCAGCAGCCAGATGAGGGAATGGAAAAGGAAGCAGCCGGCTCACCTCCCCAATGGCAGCTACACAGTTTGGGAGTGGAGGAAACCAGCCTCCTGCCCCAACAGTTAGCCGGAGCAGAGGATGCGGAGTCCCCAGCAGAAGTGCTGGCAACAGGGCAGAGTGCTACCAACCTCTGCCCAGCACCGGCAACAACTACAGAGTTCCAGGGAGGCGGGGCAGTCGGCCTCCCTCTCCAACAGTTAGCCGGAACAGATGGTGTGGGGTTTCCAGCAGAAGGGCTGGCAACAGGGCCGAGGACTGCTGGACTCTGCCCTCAACTAACAGAGGATGGATTTCCTGTGAAGGTGCATGGGACTTCAGTCTCCACCTGTATACCCCAGGGATGCTGGGCAGTGGGCCCCAATCCCCAACAGCATGACAGAGTGAGCCCAGACACCCTGTCTTCTCTCCAGCGGCAGAAAGGATTCCAGGGAGAAGAGCCAGTCCAGGCCTCTCCCCAGCGGCGGATATGTTCTCTGAGAGAGGCAGAGGTTGGCTGGGTGAGTAATACTCTGTTTGGAACAATTTGTTTGGGGTACTGTGTGGGTACAGGCAGTAGAGGACTGGAACTATGGACTAACTTCGGAGTCAACCCGTCTGGGGTCTCCTCCTGTGTTAGTCTCCTGCCGAAAGGGGAGAAATGTCACGGGCCTAGCCGGGACAGAGGCTGTTGGAGAGGACTGTGTGCGGGCCTGTTGCCTTTTGATTATGGGCCCTGGATTTTCAATGGATTCATTCTGTTGGGACACATCCTGTGGGGAGATGCTGGTGTCGTCAACCTGTGTTTGTGTTAATTGAATGAGCTAATGACATTGTCCTCTATACAATGTAGGAGACGGGACGACTGCTATTGTGTTAATTAACTGTATGAAGCTCGGTGACCACAAGTCTGGGCGAAAGGTCATGTCTCAGTCACCTAGGCTGTATAAAGGATTAGATAATTAGCTCATGTTAATTAAGTTACAGTTGTATTGTTAGAGGAGGTTCCAACGGCATATAAAGTCTTGTAACTTTGATTCATAATAAACAGTCCATGTTAGCAGTGAAGCAAGTGTCGCCTTGTTTGTGCTCAGAGAGGTTGGAATATCTGATATCTGTATACAGACTGGCAGGAAGTGGTATATGACGGAAGCACTCAAGCGGAGTGTGGGACGTTCCGTGACAACAACATTTTTTTTTTTTTCTTTCCTTTTATTGCATTTTAGTCTAAATATGAGATCTGAGGTCTTTTTGACCCCAGATCTCATATTTAAGAGGACCTGTTATGCTTTTTTCTATGCGATGTTTACATTCCTTGTAATAGTAATATAAGTAACCCAAATTAAAAAAAAAAAAAAAAAAAAAAAGTGTAAAAATAAATAAGGAAAAAAAATAAAACATTTTTTAACGTGTCCCGTCCCGACGAGCTTGCGTGCAGAAGCGAACGCATACGTGAGTAGCTCCCGCATATGAAAACGGTGGTCAAACCACACATGTGAGGTATTGCCGCGATCGTTAGAGCGACTGCAATAATTCTAGCCCTAGACCTCCTCTAACTTAAAACATGCCACCTTTAGAATTTTTTAAACGTCCCCTATGGAGATTTTTAAGGGTAAAAGTTTGACGCCATTCCACGAGCGGGCGCAGTTTTGAAGCGTGACATGTTGGGTATCAATTTACGCGGCGTAACATTATCTTTCACAGTATAAAAAAAAATTGGGCTAACATTACTGTTGTCTTATTTTTTTTATTCAAAAGAGTGCACTTGTAAGACCGCTGCGCAAATACGGTGTGACAAAAAGTATTGCAATGACCGCCATTTTATTCTCTAGGTTGTTAGAAAAAAATGTAAAATGTTTGGAGGTTCTAAGTCATTTTCTAGCAAAAAAACATGTTTTTAACTTGTAAACACAGTCTGAAAAAGAGGCCCGGTCTTAAAGTGGTTAAAGCTGTCAGATGATTGGCCTCTAGTGATTCTGAATTTAGAAATAGTGGCAAGGATCAGGGAGTGCAGAGCAGGGCGAGATTACATAGATATACCAGAAAAAGGGGCCAGCCTGAAGTGATCTATCAGGACTTAATTTTCTGACTAATGTTCCACTTTGAGTGGGACCTAAAGAATGAAGTTAGCAGTATTGCTTAGGATATCTAATGGGGTCTCAGTTATGTAAGCTATAACATATGCTAATGTGGATTTTGATACCGCTTTACAGGTTTAACATGATGGGACTGGGTTAGCCCTAAAAGGGAGCCAAGTAACTTTGGTATTATATTATAATTGATTGTATCTGCATTACTTGTAAGGAATGATAGGAGAACACAAAACAGAAGAGGGATTTAGAAAAACAAACTATCCAGTAAGATGTGTGAGTGAGGGGAAAGGGGGCTCTGATAGAATAAAGAATTGCCTATCCCCGGGGGTTAGCCAACCTTCTGGTCCTCATATATTCAAGATTCTCTGTTTAGGTTGTGAGTAAGTTATCCAGGAAAGGCAAATTTTTAGGAATTTATCATTTCTCCAGTGAGATAGCTGTTGTTATATCACTGATCATTGTGCCATTTTTTTCTTGTTTTTTTTTACCCTTTACAAAGGCGTATCCACTACAGAATCAAAAACAATGCGTTAGCAAATACCAAAATGTCAATAAAATAAAGTGCGCTCAGATAACTGACCGGTGAATATTGCAGACTGTAAACTAACATAACTTAAAAATAATTGCCATTGTTCATAAAAGTGCGGACTGAGCATCAATTTCAGGTCAGAGAGCTCTTTTGCAATCTACAGTAGATATAAAAAGTCTACACACCCCTGTTAAAATGTCAGGTTTCTGTGATGTAAAAAAATGAGACAAAGATAAATCATTTCAGTAATTTTTCCACCTTTAATATGACCTATAAACTGTACAACTCAGTTGAACAACAAACTGAATTATTTTAGGTGGAGGGAAGTAAAACTAAAAAAACTAAAATAATATGGTTGCATAAGTGTGCACACCCTTAAACTAATACTTTGTTGAAGCACCTTTTGATTTTATTACCACACTTGGGTATGAGTCTATCAGCATGGCACATCTTGACTTGGCAATATTTGCCCACTCTTCTTTGCAAAAACACTCCAAATCTGTCAGATTGCGGCATCTCCTGTGCACAGCCCTCTTCAGGTCACTCCACAGATTTTCAATCAGATTCAGGTCTGGGCTCTGGCTGGGCGGTTCCAAAACTTTAACCTTCTTCCTTTTGTTGATTTGGATGTATGCTTTGGGTTGTTGTCATGGTGAAATATGAATTTCCTCTTCATATTCAGCTTTCTAGCAGAAGCCTGAAGGTTTTGTGCCAATCTTCACTGGTATTTGGACCTGTTTATAATTCCCTCCTACCTTGACTAAGGCCCCTGTTCCAGCTGAAGAAAAACAGCCCCAAATCATGATTCTGCCACCACTATGCTTCACTGTTGGTATGATGTTCTTTTGGTGATATGCAGTGTTGTTTTTGCACCAAATATATCTTATGGAATTTAGTCAAAAAGTTCAACCTTGGGTTCATCGGACCACAACACATTTTCCCGCATGCTTTTGGAAGACTTTGGATGTGTTTTTTGCAAAATTTAGCCGGGCTTGGATGTTTTTCTTAAGAAAAGGCTTCCGTCTTGCCACACCTGACTGATACCTTTTAACAATGAGATCCCTCTGATGCTTTTGGAAGCTCTCTTTGGACCATGGCTTTTGCTGTAGGATGCGACTAAGAAAATGTCAGGAAAGACCTACTAGAACAGCTGAACTTTATTTGAGGTTAATCAGAGGCACTTTAAATGATATAAATATAAAAGTATATCAGCGCACGTATGTCACAAAATAAAAATGTAAATAAAAAATGAAGCAGCTGAACACCAGGGTAAACGATCAAATCCCTCTAGACAAATAATAATAAAAGGTGCAGCGCTAACTCAATGGGTGACCATACAGAGAAATATATAATATATAATAAACCGGAAGCAAAAAGAAATGTCCAACAGTAAATGTCCCAAAAAGACTGACATAAATCCACCAGAGGTGTGATGATAACAGCAGACAATGATGTGTGATACTGGAACCCTTCACCATAGATCGAATGGCCTCTCACCTGGTCCTAAAGATAATCAGGCAATGATACAAGATCGGCAGACAAGGAGATCTACATGACAAGGGACTCCTCCGGATGATCAGATGGCAGGTGGGTATCTTAAGCATGTAATCACAAAAGGGACAGACATAGTGCTCTCCGTATTCAAATGTTTATTGTAAAACGAATAAAATCAGACTTACATATCAGGCACTTCACAAGTGCCAGGAAACGAACATGGACACACAGTGTGTGAGCGGTGGAGCATGCGCAGTAGCAGCGGATGACGTCACGACGTCACGTTCTAGACGCGTTGCGTCCCAGTGGGCGGGGACTTCCTCAGCAGATGTCGTGACTACGTGGGCACCCGCGCTATAAGGAGGTAAGTTGTCATGGCAACACCAAAGACAACTAAGATGACGTGTACCGGAAATGGGCAGACTCCGGAAGTGTCTCCACATACATCATTCCGAGCCTATGTAGCCCAATTAAGTATAGAGAAGGCTCAAAAATACATATGAAATAGTAAAAGTATATAAAACAATCTGGTGTCAGCACAAGACATACCCGAAAGTGAAGTCTTGAAAGAGCAGTATCAGAGCACCATAATGTCTAAAATAAAAATGCAAAAAAAATGCATGATAACTGTCATCCGCGGCCACCGACTGCTCCCCATCATAATATAATAAAAACATTATTACCATCATGGTACTAATTGTTACATGATATGGTAAAATAAGGACATTATTACCGTCACAATACTTTCTCATTACACAGACAATAAGAAAAGGGAAAAAAGAAAAACTAAAGAACTAAAAAACTTTATCGATCAGATAAAAAACAGTTGGTATCGAATTCTACATTTAACCCATCGGGGTGCATGACCCCTGTCTCATAGATCCAGTGGGATTCTCTTTTACTAAGCTGCCGGATGAAGTTACCCCCTCTCCAGTGCTTAGTAACCCTTTCAATGCCCCAAAATTTTAAATACTTAGGGTTTTGTTGGTGGGAGATCTTGAAATGTCTAGACACGCTATGGGTCTTGAGACCTTTCTTGATGTTATTAACGTGTTCAGCCAGCCTGACATGTAAGGGTCTTGACGTTCTTCCAACATACTGTAGACCACAGCTACACTCCAGCATGTAGACCACCCCAATAGTGTCACATGTAATGAGCTGTTTAATCTCATACTCTCTGTTAGTAACCGAGGCCAAGAATTTTTTCCTCTTTTTGATATTACCCTTAGAATGTTTACAGGGGACACATCTACCACAGGCATAAAAGCCTCCCAAAAAGGAAAAAAGCTTATCTGAGGTAGGTACTGGGGGGTCAAGAACACTGGGTGCCAAGCGATCCCTAAGCGTAGGGGCTTTTTTGTATATAAACTGAGGTCTATCAGGTAGTATGGGGCCTAAGACTCTGTCTTGTTTCAAAATAGCCCAATTTTTTTGAATAATTTTCTCAAATTTCCGGTGTTGAATATTGTAATCCAACACCATTTTGAAATTGTGGCTATCATTAGCAAGGGGCTTAGAGGAATTGGCAATCAGTTCATTCCTCTCTAATAACATGATTTTAGATACCTCTTCATCTAATAAGGCCCTATTGTACCCCTTCTGTTCGAATCTCGAGGTGAGGACCTCAGACTGGCTGACAAAATCCTCCACAGTAGTACAATTCCGACGCAATCTTATATATTGCCCCCTGGGGATGTTACACAGCCAAGAACTGTGATGGCAACTCCCCAGGGGAATATAAGAATTACGGTCGGTGGGCTTAAAATAGTTAGTAAGAGAGAATTTATTTTGCAAGATACTAATAGATAAATCCAAAAACACCACTTTTTCAGAGCTGATGGTCCATGTGAGAGATATGTTTCTGGAGTTGTTATTTAATGATTGAATGAACTCATCCAACCTGGATCTCTCGCCATTCCAGATCAAGATGAGATCATCAATAAATCTCCTGTAGCACAACAGCTCGGGGGGGCGATGGAGAAAGACAGCTTCATCCTCCCAGTGGGCCATAAAGATATTAGCCACACTGGGAGCAAAGCGGGCCCCCCATGCTGACACCAGATTGTTTTATATACTTTTACTATTTCATATGTATTTTTGAGCCTTCTCTATACTTAATTGGGCTACATAGGCTCGGAATGATGTATGTGGAGACACTTCCGGAGTCTGCCCATTTCCGGTACACGTCATCTTAGTTGTCTTTGGTGTTGCCATGACAACTTACCTCCTTATAGCGCGGGTGCCCACGTAGTCACGACATCTGCTGAGGAAGTCCCCGCCCACTGGGACGCAACGCGTCTAGAACGTGACGTCGTGACGTCATCCGCTGCTACTGCGCATGCTCCACCGCTCACACACTGTGTGTCCATGTTCGTTTCCTGGCACTTGTGAAGTGCCTGATATGTAAGTCTGATTTTATTCGTTTTACAATAAACATTTGAATACGGAGAGCACTATGTCTGTCCCTTTTGTGATTACATGCTTAAGATACCCACCTGCCATCTGATCATCCGGAGGAGTCCCTTGTCATGTAGATCTCCTTGTCTGCCGATCTTGTATCATTGCCTGATTATCTTTAGGACCAGGTGAGAGGCCATTCGATCTATGGTGAAGGGTTCCAGTATCACACATCATTGTCTGCTGTTATCATCACACCTCTGGTGGATTTATGTCAGTCTTTTTGGGACATTTACTGTTGGACATTTCTTTTTGCTTCCGGTTTATTATATATTATATATTTCTCTGTATGGTCACCCATTGAGTTAGCGCTGCACCTTTTATTATTATTAGCACTTTAAATGATGGCAGGTGTGTGCCGACTCCTATTTAACATGAGTTTGAATGTGATTGCCTAATTCTGAACACAGCTACATCCCCAGTTATAAAAGGGTGTGCACACTTATGCAACCACATGTTTTTTTTTTTTACTCCCCACCCCCCCAAAAAGATTTCGGTCTGTTTGTTTCATTTGAGTTATACAGTTTATAGGTCACATTAAAGGTGGAAAAAGTTCTGAAATTATTTATCTTGGTCTCATTTTTTTTTTTTACATCACAGAAACCTGACATTTTAACAGGGGTGTGTAGACTTTTTATATCCACTGTATGTAAATTATATTTCTACCATACTTTACAGCAGGAAAAGTATGTTGAGAGGCCTCCACATCAAGGGGGCCAGAAAAGGTGATAAGGTTAAAGACATGGAAGAAGGAAAAGATAGGGACATCAGGAACACCTTGGCCAGATCCTTAGGACCTCAGCACTTATAAAGATATGTAGATTGCAGTTGACATAGTGGGATGGGCATAAAATATCCACAGGGTCCATGTCTTCTGAAATTTCTTGTGTGTAACAAGGAGGATGCTGGTGAGTTTTTCATGGTTAAAAAAGGTATGTGTGAAGCGAAAGACATTTGTAAAATTGACAACCTGCTGTTAGCAAGCTCTTTCTATGGTCTGTTTTGGCAGAAGTAAAATATATGTTGCTAATTTTGAATTGAGACCTCGTGAGGCCTGGGGTTTTAAATGTAACATGACATACAAGGGATCCCTACAGAAAGTTAGTAAGTATTGTAAGAGCTTAAAGTGTTACTAAACCCACAACAGTAAAATCTGACCGTATATGCAGAATAGCATGCTTGTTATACTCACTGTGGAACTTAAGGGGTTAATCCTCTGCATTGTGTAAAAAGGATCTTTGATCCTGTATGGTCTCTCTTGGCAAAGCCAGATAAGACACAGTGAGGATAGTCCTGCTGCACATGCTCAGTTTGGTCTCTATTGCTGGAGAGAAAATTTCCTGGTTGATCAAAGCTAGCCAGGTCACATGGCATTGACATCACACAGTCCCCCCCCTCTTCCATGCCCAGTAACTAAAAAAGAACACAGTGGGTGGGATGTCACATTTGATTCATGGATGATCCACCTCCCATAAGAGCATGAGGACACAGGCTATAGTAGAAATCTCCTTCTACCTGAACACTCAGCACTCGGGTAGTTGCTGCAGTTTAACACATGACCGTGATTTGCAGATCAGCCAAAAAGGTATATAGTTTCAGTATTTTAGTGTAAAAAGATTTATAAGCTGTGAGCACTGCAGGGGAGAGCGCGGATGAACTATGTTTATATTACTGGGTTTAGTAACACTTTAAGGACTTGTACAAAACCTAGAGTGCATATAGGGCACATCCACCATGTATAGAGGACATTACCAAGGGTGGAACACTCACGAAAAGAGGTGCCAGAGGAGGCTTGGGTGACTGCAAGCTAATCAAGACCGGAGCATGTACCACCTAGCAATGGTCTTGAAAGCTGATTCAAATGCAAGTATCTAAAAAAAAAATCTAAATAAAAAAAAAAAATGTTTACTCATCAACCACTTAAGGACTGGAAGGATTTGCCCCCTTAATAACCAGGCTTTTTTTGTGATGCTGCACTGCGACGCTTTAACTGACAATTGCGCGGTGTACCCAAACAAAATTTTTTACCCACAAATAGAGCTTTCTTTTGGTGGTATTTGATCACCTCTGTGTTTTTTTTTTTGCACTATAAACAAAAAAAGACCAGCAATTTAACTGCTTCCAGTCCAGCCGCCGCAGTTATACTGCGGCAGGTTGGCTCCCCTGCGCGAAACCCTGTAGCTGTACGTTGGCTTGCGGGGTCCGGATAGCAGGCGCGCGCGCCCGCTGCACAGCGGGGGTGCCGATGCATGTGGCCGACGGTCATCGCGACCGTCCGCCACGAGTGATCGTGTGCAGTAGATACAGAACAAACACACACTTCCCAGTTGTGACAGGAGTGACAGATCGTGTGTTCCTTTTAGCTAGGAACCATGATCCGTCACTTCCTCTAGTTAGTCCCTTCCCCCTTCAGTTAGAATCACCTAGCAGGGAACACAGTTAATACCTTCACTGCCCCCTAGAGTTAACCCCTTCACTGCCAGTGACATTTTTACAGTAATCAATGCATATTTAATCGCACTGATCGCTGTATTAATGCTGATGGTTCCAAAAATGTGTCAAAATTGTCCGATCTGTCCGCCATAATGTCACAGTCACAATAAAAATCGCAGATCGCCGCCATTACTAGTAAAAGAATAAAAATAAATCTATCCCCTATTTTGTAGACGCTATAACTTTTGCTCAAACCAATAAATATACGCTTATTGCGATCTATTTTTATTTTTTTTTTTACCAAAAATATGTAGAAAAATACATATTGCCCTAAACTGAGAAAAAATTTGCTTTTTTTTTTTAAAAAAAAGGGGATATTTATTATAGCAAAAAGTACAAAATATTGTGTTTTTTTTTTTTATAAATTGTTGCTCTTTTTTTTTGTTTATAGCGCAAAAAATAAAAACCACAGAGGCAATCAAATACCACCAAAAGAAAGCTCTATTTGTGGGAAAAAAAGGACATCAATTTTGTTTGGGTACAACGTTGCACGACCCCGCAATTGTCAGTTAAAGCGACGCATGGCAGAATCGCAAAAAACGCTCTGGTCAGGAAGGGGGTAAATTCTTCCGGGGCTGAAGTGGTTTAAAAAAACAAACATTTTTTTTACTTTCTGCTATAATACATATCCAAAAAAACAAATATAAAAAAATGTATTTGTCAGTTTAGGCTGATTATATATTCTTCTGCATATTTTTGGTTAAAAAAAAAAATCGCAATAGGCATATCTTGATTGGTTTGCACAAAAGTTATCGTGTCTACAAACTACAGGATAGATTTAGAGACTTTTATTTATTTTTTATTGTTTTTACTGGTAATGGCGGCGATCTGCGACTTTTAGCGGGACTACGACATTGCGGCGGACAAATCTGACCCCAGACACGTTTTGGGGACCAGTGACATTATTACATTGATCAGTGCTAAAAAAAAATGCACTGATCAATGTAAAAATGACACTGGCAGGAAAGGGTTTAACACTGGGGGCGATCAAGGGGTTAAGTGTGTTCTAACTGTAGGGGGGATGGGCTCACTGGGACATGAGAGATCACTGTTCCCGATGACTGGGAACAGAAGATCTCTAACATGTCATCAGGCAGAACAAGTTATCGCCTTGTTTCCATAGGCAGTTCCCCGTTCTGCCTCTCCTCACTGGCGGACATAGAGTCCACGGGACCCATGGGCACGCTCCCGCGGCGCCCGCTATCCTCCTTGCTTGGACCGACATACAAGTACGTCGATTCGCACAGGAGAGCCGACCTGCTGCACTACCACTAAAAAAAGGTCTATTTGTGGGAAAAAAATTATAACAATTTAATTTGGGTACAGTGTTGCATGACCGCGCAATTGACATTCAAAGAGTGACAGCGCTGAAAGCGAAAAATTGGCCTGGGCAGGAAGGGTTTAAGTGTCCAGTAAGCAAGTGGTTAAAGCCACTGGAATACATTGGATGCCAAGCTAGAGCACAATGGCAGCTGAAGGCATCCAATGTGTCCCCAAGGCAAATCCAGGGAACAAGCTATACAAAAAGATAGTAACAACCCCAATTTATAATTAGCCTTTGCAGTAAGGTACGCATGGGGAGGGCAATGCACATCGCAAACCGACAAAATTTTCCCAGTACACTTACCAGCTAGCCTGCAAAAAAACTTAAATTGACCCTGTCTAACAATTAGTTAAAAGTTTTTAAAAACAGAGGTTTTAGTTTCTCCCACATTTGTAAATGTACGACGATCAGAAATATAGAGTTAGGACCACAGTATACAGAGAAGCTTTGACTTGGGCATTGCAAATGTGCAGGCTAGTTGGCAAGTGTGCTGGGAAACGTTAATCTTTTAGCAACCACCCAGCCTCAGGCATAAATTAAACAGCAGGAAACTTCATTCTGATTATGAAGTCGCAAATAAAGGAACTAAGCCTTGCCACAAAATACCGTATTTTCCGGTGTATAAGACAACCCCCTAATGTTACTGTTTATCTACAGTTTTTGCCTATACTCACTGTATAAGACAACCCCCAGTTCCGAGGCTTCATATTTCCTTCTTCTTGCTGGAGCCAAACCGCGCTGAGCCAATCACGGCGAGCGATTTATTCTACTAATGAATACAAAGCCTTCTCATATTGACAGAGGCTGTAACATCATCAGCTCGCGCCTCTCTGACTCTCAAAGCCAATCCAAGCAGGCTACTGTATGTAGCCTGCTCAGATTGGCAGAGGTTGTTACTCCAATCTGAGCAGGCTCTCTATTCATTAATAGAATACATCACTCGCCGGGATTGGCTCAGCGGTGTATACTGTATGCAGCTGAAGCTACATACAGTATTACCGCACATCCGGCGGGCTGACATACAGGGGGCTGCATTTTATACCCGGCGTATAAGACAACCCCCGCTTTTTGTCTCTTCTTTAAAATTTTTTTTTTTTTTTAGTGTAAAAGGTCATCTTTTACACCGAAAAATACGGTAACTGCAAACTCTGCAGCCAAAGCAATCCTTTAAAGAGTGTCACACGTGCAAAAAAGAACCTTCACTATTACGAGATCATTCAACTGTACCTCCAGTAATGTTGTGTGCCTCATCCAATGCAAAAAATGCATCCAAAAGATCTCGGTGAAACAGGGCAAAAATTACAAAAAAGAATGAATTTACACAGATGCACCATTTAAAGAACTTATGAAAATGATTTCTGCACACCTATGGGACATCATTTTTCACAACTAGACCATGTTATGAAGGACCTGAATGTTTTAGTTCTTAAAGGGAACTTTTAAAAAATATTCAGGAAAGGAAAATGTTTCAACTAAGAATGAGAATTCTATTTTGACAAAAAAGAAAATAAACTGTGAACCTCTAAATCACTATTCAAGTTTTATGACCACTCTCACCTCTGTGACTCTTCCACCCTCCCAATTCATAGCTCTCTGCTTTTATTATTTCACTAACTATCCAAGTTTATTACCATTGTTTGTATATTTTTACTTCAGAGACCTACTGTTAAAAATCTGTTTATTAGTACTGCTTGGACCCTAAAGAAGGTGGTGCACCCCAAAAGCTTGTCCTGAAAATTAGGATGTTCGTGCAAATAAAAAAAAGTATCATGGACGCTACTTAATTGTTTTTCTTGCAAGTGCACTAATACGGTTACATTTACCTCAAGCACCTTACGTAAGGTTCTTAAAGCGGATTTCCGCCGAAGTCAGCCTGTCTCAATGTGTATTAATGGTATATTAGACTTTATCGTAAAATCCTTTTTATGAAATACATTACAGTACTCAGGTCCCTCATCTCTGTTTTTATGATTCACCCCTACTGTTGATTGCTAACGTAACTGTCAGGAAACCTGTAGTTGTTGCTGAGGCAGCATTTGTGAGGACATGCTGAGTGTGTCCTGGCCTATTTTAACATGGAGACACTACAAGACCCTTGGGAACTCACTTCCGCAACATGGCAGCTGGGTGCCTGAGGCACACATAGTTTGACTATTCTGAACAATGGCTTTTCTTCAGAATCTATATCAGACAATCAAGGCTGCCTTCATATAGAATTAAAAAGCTTTAAATAACAGTATATTCAACCACTTTGTAAAGGCTCAAGTTTTTTTTTTTTTTTACCTTCCAGGTTGCAATGAGCTAGGAGTGTTTTTAAATGGTTGTTGGTGGTCGTTGGGGTAATGGGGGGAGAGGGTTAAAGGGCTACTGACCACCAATATTGTGGGATTGTTTTTGAGGGGATTTATAGTGCCAGCGATCACCAATGATTGAGGGGTTGTACTGTATTAATTGTGGTAAAGATTTTGGGGGGGATTCTGATTTATCCATGGACAATGGTTTCTCCTCAGAAAAGCAAATGTATGTCAGACAATAAAGACTGCCTTCATATATAATTTAAAAAGCTTTAAAAAACAACACTATATTCAACCACTTAAAGTGTTTGTAAAGGCTCAAGGTTTTTTACCTTTATGCTTTTTATGCATGAAGGTAAAAAACCTTCTCTGTGCAGCAGCCCCCCTAATACTTACCTGAGCCCCATCGCAATGCAGTGATGTGCAGGTGAACCTCTGCTCCCAGGGGACGCTCCCCCCCCCTGTCAATCGCAGCCAGTGAGCCAATGAGGAGATAGAGGGGGTGACGGTGAGCATTTATCAATTATCCATGTCATCTAGCCATTGAACACCATCCAATTCATCCTCCAGGGAGCTTTCTTCCACAAATAATGGACTCCCCCCCCCGCCGCCATCCGGTGCTTCTCTGGGCTCTCTCCCGGGCCATCGGGGGCACGGAGAAAGAATCGGCCGGCGCCGGATGACTACGATAGAGATTTCTAGTGACCAGATGGTCACCAGTCATCTCTATGACCGTCGGAGGCCCGGGTGCGATGTTATGACGTCACGCCCAGGTTCCCGGATGTCAACAATGCCGCGATCGCGGCTGTCAGCATGAGATCGGTGAATTTTTTTTCACCAATCTCATGCTTTCTAGCCTGGAGGAGAGATGCGGGGTCTTACTGACCCCGCATCTCTCCATAAAGAGGACCTGTCACATAGATTCCTATTACAAGGGATGTTTACATTCCTTGTAATAGAAATAAAAGTGATCAAAAAAATAAAAATGTAAAAAAAAAGTGTACAAATAAAAATAATAAAACCGTTTTTTTTTTTTTGTTTTTTTTTTTTAAAAAGGCGTTTGAAAAATTATTGCGCAAATACCGTGCGAGATAAAAAGTTGCAATGACCGCCATTTTATTCCCCAGGGTGTCTGCTAAAAAAACATATATAATGTTTGGGGATTCTGAGTAATTTTCTAGCAAAAAAATGATGATTTTTACATGCAGGAGAGAAGTGCCAGAATAGGCCCGGTATGGTAGTGGTTAAAGGCCTAGTGCACCGTCACTTATTTTGAAACACCTTAATACCAGCATGTTTCTTCATTTGAAAAATATTTTGGCAAAAAATTTGATGACCTTGGAATATCCACTTTCCAAAGAAAGGGTAATTTTTGGGGGTGTTTGTACTGTCCTGGCAGTTTTATTCCAATATTTTTAATAGCAGGTAGTAAGGGAAAGCTAGGTTTTTTTTTTTTTTTTTTTTTTTTTTCCTTTTCAAAAATTCAGTCTTTTGTCCTTTTTTAAAGAGTCAGTCAAGGTATTACAGCACTGAAAAATGCCCTGGTAATGAGGGGGATGAAACATGCCGGGGTGAAAGGGTAAGTTAACATAATTCTTTGGACAAAACTATAGGTTTATGTTCCACTTGTAATCATAGATGTGCAGAGGGTTTTCATTCATTTTTATTGTTCGAACACCACCTAAATGACTTGAAATTGTTGCTGAATGTATTAAATGCTTTTTGTTGTCTAGGAAGAAAGAGAAACACTTGATGTCACAGCCGTCATTAGCTCTTGCACTTTAACTGAGGCACGGTATTTGCTTGGCCACTTCCTTTCCATGGCTGTTGGTAAGGTAAGTTTTTTTTTTTTAAAGTTGTGTAGGAAATGCCTATCTTACTCAGGAAACTTTTGTTAGACCATTAAAGTGGTTGTAAAACCTACCATATACCTGGTAACGTGACTATCCTTAGGCGATATGTAGAGATGAAACAAATCCTCCTACCTATGTTATACCTGCTTATCTGCAGTCTTCGCTTCTCTACATTCAAAGTGCAGAATTCATAAAGCTTGTCCGAGCTGTCAGAAAAAAAGGATGCAGGTAGCTGAAGTTACAAAGCAAAGTAGTACACCGCTCAAGGTATTCACCCTTACAGTTCCACCTCCACTGCACAAGCAAAGGGTGCTGGCCCTGCATGTAGCAGAAACTCTGGAGTCCATACAGCAAGTAAGGGTAAAAGGTATAGCAGGCAATACAGCTAATAGGTTTCACACCATTCTTGGTGCTTAATCATAGCTGCAAAGCAATGCAGCTATGATTAAGCACCAAGAATGGCGTGAAATGCGTTAACTGTATTGCCTGCTGTATCTTATTCCCTCGCTTGCTGTATGGACTGTCGTTTTTTACACGCTTGGATTCAAATAAAGGTGATTTTTATTGGAGTGCGGCCATCCAGACATCTCTTCTTTACTCTAGCTGAAGTTGCACTCTGCAGAGCTCATTAACTCATTCACTCTGAGTGCTGATTGGAGGGAAGGGGCACACCCCTCTTTACACAACACACAGGAACAGAGCTGAAGCTGTCAATCAGCTGGAGCTCTCTCCCCTGTCACCTTTTTTCATTTGGTGTCAGGAAAAGTTGTCAGAAGTGATTCGTGCAGATAACGGAGAAACAAAGCCGCAGACAAAAATTACTGTTTAGTACTCCTAAATGAGACAAGTGAACACTATAGAGGGATATGCATTGTTCAGTGTTCATGTCTGAGGTTTACAGCCACTTTAAATATTTGATTGCAGCTGAGGCTCAAGATACAGATTTTCAATAGTCATGTAGGTCCCCAAGAGTTCTTCTTTTTTTTTTTTTTTTTTTTTTTTTAAGTATTAGCAGTATCTTTGATTTGTATAGTATTTTTATTGTTTTCAAAACTTATAGTATAGTTGGGATGAACATGTCATGCTATTGAAAGTAAAAATTAGCTTTCACTGTTTTCCATTGGTTTCACTAAGTCAGATAAACTGAGACACAATGGGACTGCTGTCACACACATGGACATTGGGGTTGCAATTCACACACGCTGACACGCACATACTGGGGCTGGACGTAACACACATTGACACATAATGAGGCTGCAGTTGCGCACACTGAAGCACACAGGCTGCAATTGCACAAACTTATGCACGGTGCTCATTGCTCTTCCTGCTTAAGAGCAAATGTTTCTTCCTTCTTCTTTGACTAATTTAGTGAAACTTTTTGCTCCCCTTGATTGCAAAGGCTTAAATGCACACCACCCACCTCCCCAGTGGATTTTGATGCAGATACTTTAAACATTTCTGATTCTGTCAGGGATCCTCCACAGGATTCAATGTCTGATGCCGTGTCTCTCCCTTCCCTAGTGGAGAAGAGCCAGAAAGCTGAATTTCAGTCGGCTTTCTCACATAAACAGATAGTAGTAGGTTATATTCTAATTGAATCTGTTCATTCCACTTTAAAATCAAAAGATTCAGTCCTCTAATATGGTATCTGGGCTCGGTGCTCATTGGCCTAAACTTTGACCTAAGGCGTTTTCTCATCATCCGTTATTTGGTGCCAAATATTGGGAACACCCACATAAACAATTTCTCACCCTTAAGCAGTTTATGGTCCTGGTATTCTTTTGCAGTGGATTTTGTCAAGAGGTGGTCCTCCTGTGATTGACCCATCTGTGTCTCGCATTACAGAAAAGCTCTGACCATTCTTTTAGAGGAGACACGCCATCCTTTTAAGGACCTTGCAGACAAGAAGATAGCAGTTTCTGGAGTGATCTACTCCTTGGTGGGCTTTCTGCCCTTCCGCACATGCTCATCTTTACATTCATTTCACAGTCTTGACTGGCTGATCTAAATATCTAAGCAAGAACCTGGCCGCTTTTAGTTTAGACACTTATCGATTTGCATAGACCAGATGATCATCGAATTGAACTTAGTGCAATGTGGCACTGGATACTAGCCAGGCTTTGACTTTTTAGCTTTTCTTCTGCGCAGGGCACTGTGGCTTAAGTCCTGGCCACCAGAATAACAGTGAAATAAGGCCTTGTTATGCCTTATCTGTATCATTTTTGGCTTTTTGCTAGTTTAACCCTTTCACTGCCAGGTCCGTACGCCGTACAGACATACAGAATACAGAAGTGCCTGCAGGTGGCCAGGTCAGTATGCCGTACGGATCTCATTTCTCCCTCCCCTATATGCTTATGGTCACTTCAATGACCATAAGCTTATATCAGAATTGTTCAGCAGACTCTGCTGAGCAATTCTATAACTCTGATCAGCGGGTTGTAATCCGCTGATCAGAGTTATTAACCCCTAATGTGACCGCCCCCCCACCTACGCTGCCACCTCCCTGTCCCCTCCCTCTCCACCCCCGCTCCACCCTTTCATCTAAAACTGCCCCCTACTCTCCTCTCCTACCCCCTTCACCCCCCCCCAGCACTAATTACCTCCACCCGGTCCTACCCCCCCAGCAAACCGGCTCCCCGCAGCTACGATCATTAGCTGGCATCCCTCCTCTTCCACTCCTGCTGGCTTCAGGTGCTGCATGGGGCTTGGGAGGGGTCCAGTTGTGTCCCCCTGCCAGTCAGATCGCACCCCAACTGCCCCCGCACCCCCGATCCATGGCCGCTCTGATCGGCATCTCTCCTTTTCTTCCCTCCACCTGCAGCTTCTCCCTGCACAGATCTCCGTGATCTGCCAGGCTGGGGGGGGGGGGGGGTGCGTCACCGTGGAGGGGTGAGTGTCGGCGTACCTAGGGGGGGTCTTACTATGTTTGACCTAGGGCTGGGGAAAAAATCGATTTAAATCTTGAATCGAGTTGAGAGATCCAATCGATTCAAAATTTAAGCAAATAGATTTGTTTAAAATTTTTTTTATTTTTTTCACCGGTCCCGAGGAGCTGCAGGCAGGAGTTTTTAGGAGAGGCCGCAGCTTTGGCCTAGTCCTCGGGACCGGCGCGGTGTTCACAAAAAAAAAAAAAAAGATTCAAATCGTGAATCGAGTTTGGGTTTTTTTTTAGGAAAATCGCAGATTTTTAACAAAATCTCCCAGCCCTAGTTTGACCCCTTTCACACTGGAGGCCTGTAAAGCGCCTGAAAAAAGTCTCACCTGCAATCCCAGTGTGAAAGCCAGAGTTTTTTTACCTTAATACATAGATTTCATTAAGGTAAAAAAACGTTCTGCCTCTAGAACCACTTTAAGTACGAAGATAATTGGGTAGAACCCAAAACCTACTTACACTTCTACACTTAGAATATATGTTTTATGTACATTGTTCGGCACTCTTTTCAGTGGCTTACAGGGTGTTTGACTCATTTTGGATACTTTCTCAATATTTGGTTACCAGGATGCCAGGGTTATTCTCTTTTCCATACATTTTAACATGTTTATAGAGCATAATTAAAAATGTTTTACAAGCATTTTCATGAAAAATGTGATTTCTGGAAGGCACAGGTAAATGGAGCAAATGAGTTTTTCATCAATACATCAAATATGTGTTGGTGTAAAACTGTACAGTTCAGCAAACACAAAGTGCAGAGGTGCCAATAGGTTCTTAGACTTCAAATTCTAGTGAGCAAAGTAAAAGTTAAAGGAGTCCAAGTGTAAATGTAACTTAATGGTTCTAATTATTAATGCATTTATATTTGTGTTTATTTTCCCCCTTATGTTTTTTTTATTTTTTTTTATTGCATAATGCAATAACCTTATGTAATCACTATATATAATCCTATATAACCAGTTCTTGGTTTAATGTTTATTCTCACTGCTTTGCACACAGAGTCTTCAAGCAGCCCAGAGAGAAGCACAAATCAAAGTTCTGGAAGGGCGTTTGAAACAAACTGAAATCACCAGTGCTACTCAAAACCAGCTTCTGTTCCACATGTTAAAAGAAAAAGCTGAACTGAACCCAGAACTCGATGCTCTTTTGGGCCATGCACTACAAGGTTGTATCTTGAATGTAGTGTTTGCTTTTACTGCATGTTTGCATTTATGCACGTCTGGTTTAAATGAAATATATATTGTGAGCTTATCTCCTGAATAAATGCTGTAGATAACTTTATTAGGGAGAAGCTTTACTTTGCCTCACTCATAATTTTTTCCAAATGTATGTAAACCAGTAACATTTTTTTTGGGGGGGGGGGGGGGGGTGTTGAACTTTGAGTATTATTTCAGCTTCCTCTGATACACACATATAGGTGTTATATTTATATAATTCTGTATGCGTGCGTGTGTACGCATTGTGACTGTTATTTTTCAGCCATCCATATCCTATTTGCACAATAGTTGTTTACAGACATGATTGGCCTTCCAGAATTTAATTTTGCATTGCTTTTTTGAGAAGTAGGTCAATATCTGTAGAGCAGGGGTCTCAAACTGGCGGCCCTCCAGCTGTTTTAAAACTACAAGTCCCATGAGGCCTTGCAAGGCTGACAGTTACAAGCATGACTCCCACAGGCAGAGGCATGATGGGACTTGTAGTTTTGCAACAGCTGGAGGGCCGCCAGTTTGAGACCCCTGCTGTAGAGTGAAGATAAAGTACATGTGTGAGGTGAAACGTATCCATTAGAGAAGAATTTAAGAGAAGTATGGGATTGTTTTTTATTTTTCAATCATACTTACGTAGGTGGATGCAGCATTGGTCCCCCGACAGCTCTAACACCACCAATCGCTCTGTGTTGACGGGACGGGCAGTCACCGGCTCTCTGCTCTGCCACCCCCCGCGCTTACTGGGGTGCCGGGAGCGGCTGGCTCATGCTCTCAGAGGCTCACTAAGAGGCTGAGCCGGTTGCCGGTCCAGGCATGTGAGCGGATCCCGACTTAATTGTGATCTTGCCCGCACCTGGGGAGCGGCTCTGTGATGTTATGCTCATGATTTCAACCAGGATTCTATTTCTAAGATATAATTTTGTGGGTACTGAATAATGTCTTGAAGGCCTTGCTGCAAGGAATTTTTGTGAGGTTTTGTTGAAATAAAAGTTGTGCAAATTCTTATGATATGTAAGAAGTGAGGAAAAACATTTAGCGCATTCTCACTTTATCAGTGAATGGTTAATTATGTTGTTTCAGTATATATTACATTACAGCATCTATTCTCTACCGTTTAAAGGATAAATGCACTTTAAAAAAAAAAAAGCCAATTTGAAAATAACCTTTTACCACTTCGTTCTCTTTTTCTGTTATTTGAATGCAGTTGTTAAATGTCCAGCAGTAAAATTTGCTTTTGTTTATCTAAAACTAAAGCCTCTGATGTCTTTAGGAGCCCTAGGCTCTCTGTGTCAGGAGTAACATTAATAATGTATCCCAGTGTCTCTTTAGATGTGCATGGCTGCCAGAAGTCAAATGGGATGTTCTCATCTAAAGTGTGCTTGGGATGCCTTATTTTCTCCACCATTATTCCTGATATACACATGCTTTCTTACACTAAACTGAAGTTGAATACTGCATGAATATCATAATTTTATGGCATAACATTATATGTTGATCACAAAAGTGCACTTGTCCTTCAGAGATCACATGAAAGGAGCATCCCTTCTAATTAATTTAAACTAAAGTGATAATCCTGAATTCTGCAATATGATTTTCCATCATAATTTGTTTGCATGTTTTTCCTAAACCAACTCGTTGCTTCTTAAGGGTCCATGCACACTGGGCTTAAAAAAAGCCAGTTCTTTAGACAGGGAAAAAAATGCTCATATACAGCATTTTGTACAGGAGTTTAGGAGCGTTTATTGTTTTTTTTGCATGAAAACTCTGCTCAAAAACTCAGACCAAAAGGGTTTTTTTTTCTGCCTATAAAGCCTGAGCTTAATATATGCCCCTAAACATCCAAATGTGCGTGGACGCATGGAAAACATTGCGCTTCTTCTAAGGGGAAAACCTAAAACTTTAGAAGCTGAATTTTTTTAAGCTCAGTGTGCATGGATCCTTAACATTCTAAATTAATAATAGGCAAGTATGAATAATGAAAAAAAATTCTATGGAGCAGTATTTTTATTTCCTCCTCATGCACTTCCTACAATAATGTTATCTGCAGTTTAGGCATTGACATTGTTCCCTAAGCATGGAATACACAAGCCGAGACCAGGCTTTCACAGCCCACATGATAACTTGCACATGTTATCAGTGACACCCCTCTCAAAGCTCTGTGCAGAGATATGGTGGGTAAGGCAGGTGGATTAGATCACGTGCCAAGGTAAAAGATTAGAAATGTAAAGGACAAAGGACAAACCCTCCAAAAATTATTCAGATATATTAATAGTAAAAAGGTCAGGTCTGAGCATGTAGGCCCTTTAGGAAATCTAGATTGGGTGAGTGGAGAGAAAGAGAAGGCAAAATTATTAATTACCTTCTTTAGCTGTGTGTATACATAGGAGCATGGGGGAGCTCATGTACATAATGGGGGATGGTATTGACACAGCCCCAAATGATCCACTATGGCTCAAAATTGATATGGTCCAGAAATATTTAGACAGAATAAGGTGAATTAAAGCGGAGTTCCACACAAAAATGGAACTTCCGCTTTTCGGAACCCTCCCCCCCTCCGGTGTCACATTTGGCACCTTTCAGGGGGGGAGGGGGGTGCAGATACCTGTCTAAGACAGGTATTTGCACCCACTTCCGGCATAGACTCCCATGGGAGTCTACGCCTCTTCCCGTCCCCACCGCGCTATCTCCTGGGAAACACACAGCTCCCAGGAGAGAGCGGGGACCACTTGGGACGCGCAGCGCGACTCGCGCATGCGCAGTAGGGAACCGGGAAGTGAAGCCGCAACGCTTCACTTCCTGATTCCCTCACCTAGGATGGTGGCGGCAGCTGCCGAGAACCGAGCAGGTTCTCGGCGTCGTCTGCCGACATCGCTGGACCCTGGGACAGGTAAGTGGCCATGTATTAAAAGTCAGCAGCTGCAGTATTTGTAGCTGCTGGCTTTTAATATTTTTTTTTTTTTTGGCGGTGTGGGTGGACCCCCGCTTTAAGCAACTGGACCAAATGGCTTACACCCATGGATCCTAAAAGAATTGAGCTCCGTCATTTCCAAGCCAATGTTTCCAATTTTTACGGACTCTTTAACCGCTTGTCGACCAGCGCACGACGATGTACGTTGGCACAATGGCATGGCTGCGCAAATGGGTGTAGCTGTACATCCCCTTTAAAATGCGGCTTAGTGGGCGCGCGCGCTGCGTACTCTGTAACCGCGGGTCCCGTGGACTCTCTGTTCTCCGAGGGCCCGCGATCGTGACATGGAGCGACAGAGTGGGGAGATGTAAACGAGGCATTTCCCTGTTCTGCCTAGCAACATTACAGGGATCTACTGCTCCCTGTCATCGGGAGCAGTGATCTCTGACAAGTTGTAGTGAGCCCACTCCTACCACAGTTAGAATCACTGAGTGGATCACCTAGGACACACTTAACCCCTTGATCGCCCCCTAGTGTTTAACCCCTTCCCTGCCAGTGTAATTTACACAGTAATCGGTGCATTTTTATAGCACCGATCGCTGTATAAATGTCACTGGTCTCAAAATAATGTCAAAAGTGTCCGATGTGTCCGCCGCAATGTCGCAGTCACGATAAAGATCGCCGCCATTACTAATTAAAAAAAAAAAAAAAATAATAAGAATGCCATTAAGCTATCCCCTGTTTTGTAGACGCTATAACTTTTGCTCAAACCAATAAATATACGCTTATTGTGATTTTTTTTTTATATTGGCCTAAACTGAGAAAAAATTCGCTTTTTAAAAAAAAAAAAAAAAAAAAAGAGGATATTTATTATAGCAAAAAGTACAAAATAGTGTGTGGTTTGTTTTTTTTCAAAATTGTCGCTCTTTTTTTGTTTATAGCGCAAAAAATAAAAAACGTGCAGTGGCGCAAACCAATCAATTTACGCTATTGCGATTTTTCTTTTTTTTTAATAAAAAATAAAAACCACAGAGGTGATCAAATACCACCAAAAGAAAGCTCTATTCGTGGGAAAAAAAAGGATGTCAATTTTGTTTGGGTGCAATGTCGCATGACCGCGCAATTGTCAGTAAAAGCCACGCAGTGCAGTATCGAAAAAGTGCTCTGGTCAGGAAGGGGGAAAATTCTTCCGGGGCTGAAGTGGTTAATGACTGGCCTTATGCCAATCCAGTGGTACTATTCCAATGTGGTGCCTATATTTAAAAACGGATGAAAGTCTTTACTAAGTAACTATTGACCTGTTTAACTTCTATGGTTAGGAAGATACTGGAGATTTTAATAAAAGACCACATAAGTTCTTGCTAGAAAAAAAATATTTTAAGTAACAGACAGCATGGATTCATGAAAGAAAGACAGAAGTTGTCAGGCAAATCTGATTTGTTTTTATGAGGAGGTAAATAAAACCTTAGACAAAGGACAAAGTATAACAAATGGTAATCCAGTATTAAATCGCACCCACCTTGAGTTCCCACCACTGCGCTCAAGAATGTGTGTGTATCAAAGTGTATATAAAAAGTGTATAACCTCCAAAGCTGCCACTTTAAAATAAATAAATAATGTGAACTCTATTAATTCGCAAACTAAAGAAAATTAATATAAGCGGCGCTAACAGTGACACTATAATGTGGTAAAGTGACCATGTGTTTGACCAATATATGTTGTAATGTCATACAACCAAAGTAAATATATCACAAAAAACCACCCTGTGTCAGAAAAATTAATATTATAATGTAAAAGTCCATAAATAGATGAACACCGTGAATGATGTGCAGATTTCTTAAAGTATCCACCAAGTCACACGTGTCAGTGATTCCTCTCCCTTCAGATTCAAAACTCACCTGATAAACATGCCTCACACTCTCGTGTTTTGACAAATAAGCGTGATAAACCTTATACTCGGGTTTAAAGCAACATCGTATCACAATCCTCCTGTGCAAACGCCCAACACCAGATGCAGTAATGATCACGGCGGACCCGAGGTGTGCGGATAAAATTCTCACCACCACACGCTAATCCTCGCTACTCGGGCTTGGATCCCCTGCTCTCAGACTCAAACCAGCGCATCCTCCGTCGCATGCTGTTACAGATGGATGCCGTGCAGCCACGCCCCGACATGTTTCGTCATACCTGACTTACTCATGGGATTGGCTGTACGGTACGGCTCCTCCTCCTCCTTATACCCCTCACGTCAGTCCCGGCTAAAGGATACGTAACTATCAGTTACGCTCACCAGGTGTCCCCGCAGCCACAATACATCCCGTATTGAGACGATCACCATCAACAGGAGAGGCAAATACATCTGAACATGCATTTCTAAACATTCCATCAATATCGCCACATCCCATTATCAGTGATATGCGCCGGAAATCATCAAATCAATTAAAATTAGATAATAAAGTTTACAAATGGTAAAATACATATATCTCACATGTAAATTAATAAAATACATATATCTTACATGTAAATCAATCAATAGCAATCCAATCAAGAACCGATTAATCCAGTTACTCTCAATCATTTTTTATATATAATTGTTAGAGCTATTAGACAGAATATGTATATACATATACAGTCCACTATGGCACTGATCTTCTGCAGCATATTTATTGTCCCACACCAAAATTAATAATATATGTGGGGCCCCCTAGGTGTGAGGCATATGGTTGCATCATTTTAAACCTAGTATTTATAAGCATGAATTTTACAGACAACATAAATAACCCATGGGTATAAGGGAACAGTGCAGAGCGATGAATCTGTATGTGAAAACACCTCATATAGTACGTCTCCCACTAAGTGTCCACAACATCAGAACTCAACATACTACTACAACACCCAAGATGAAAGTAGAATAGAATGAATTATTCCACATTTTCAGAGACATATGAATTATTAAACTAAAGAATTTGAACTCAAAAATTGTTTATAAAGCAATTTAGGTCCACCTCAATATTGAGGCCCCTAGGCGAGAGACATTTTAAACGGAATATCCATAGGGTCTCCCTCTGTGAGAGATCCCTGACCCTATTCGACCCCCTCCATGATGGATGCACGCAATCTATCCCACAAAATTGTACTAAGGAGGGGTCCTGATTATGTTTCTCTTTAAAATGTAGTGACACGCTATGATGTTTAAATCCATTTTTTATATTTGTAAGATGTTCAGCTATGCGGATCTTTAATAATCTTTTAGTTCTCCTCACGTACAATAATCCGCATGGGCACCATAATAGGTACACAAAATGCGAAGAATTGCAGGTAATAAACTCTTTTATCTCAAATGATTCCTGATCCGCATTAGTAACCCTTGACATACCTCTATTCAAGACTCTTACAGTCTTGCAGCATGCACATCTTCTGCATGGATAACATCCTTTTAAATCAATGCTCAGAGTATGTTGGCCCAGAGGATCCAAGATTTTTTTAAACCACCTGGTCCCCAAAATTGGGAGCGCGCCTATAAACAAATTTGGGTAGTGTGGGTAAAATTTCTCCTAATTGTCTGTCTCTACTCAGAATGTGCCAGTGTTTTTTGAAAATGGATTCCACATCCCTATATTGAAAGTGAAAGCCAGTAATAAACCTTATTTGATGTTGATCAGTACCCACTGATGGTTGCTTATTCTGAAACATTGGTCTCTAGACATATTAGCTATCTCCTGTATGGTTTTATCCAGCATCTGTTCTTGATAGCCTTTTTGTATAAATTTATCTTTCAAGACTTTAGCCTGCATGTGATAATCCACCAGCTCAGTGCAATTCCGTCGCACTCTCAATATTTGTCCCTTAGGTATATTTTGGATCCAGGTAGGGTGATGTCAACTACTAATTGTCAAGGAGCTGTTGCGATCCGTTGGCTTGAAATATATTTTGGTGCTCAGCCCATTCAATTTCTTTTCAATAGTTACATCAAGAAAGTTGACAGTGGTGTCACTAATCTGATACTCTAATCTGATGTTATTGGGGTTGTTGTTCAAAAACTCAACCACCGACTCCCTTGATCCTTCCCATATGAACATGAGATCGTCTATAAAACGATGGTAAAATTTCAATTGGGGCCTCCATATACTGAACACCCGTCTATCCTCCCACTCTGCCATAAACAGGTTGGCGAGGCTGGGAGCAAATTTTGCTCCCATAGCCATGCCAACCTGCTGTGAAAAGAAAAATCCATGGTACCAAAAATAATTATGGGACATGCAAAAGTCCAGAACATGTCCCAAAAACTGTTTCTGCATGTGGGGGATATCATCCCTCCTACTCAGCGCCCAATTTAGCGCCAATAGAGCATCCTCATGCTGTATAATAGTATACAGTGAGGATACATCAGCAGTCACCAAATATGTTTCTACGTCAGGGTCAATCACCACCATTTTCAAGTGCTGCAGAAGATCTGATGTGTCCTTCAGATAGGCCCTCGTCATTTTGACACTGGGCTGAAGAAATCTATCCAAATACTCGCCTAATCTTGCAGTTATTGACCCGATCCCGTTCACGATTGGTCGTGCTGGTGGTACCTGTGTATTCTTATGAATTTTCAGTAGCGTGTAGATCACTGGGACGGCACGAGATAGCGTTTTTCTTTAATATTTAATGCATTGATGTGATGACCCCATTCAACCAACGCATTCAATTGTGACTTATACATTTCTGTTGGGTCGGATCCTAGTCTTTTATATGTAATCCTATCCCCATGAGCTGGTTATGATAAAAAGTCTTGTTCATAAGGACTACCCCACCCCCCTTATCCGCTGGTCGCATAATTATATTTTTCTTATCCTCCAGGGACTTCAATCCGTCTCTAATGTATCCTGGGTTCACCCTATTTTTTATGGGGAGTTCTTCAATATCTCTCAAGACCAAATGTTTAAATACCTCAATAAAATGGTTATTAGATAACTGAGGGTTGAAAATCTATTTATTTTTCAATCCGCTATCTATTCTGTTCACCACTCTATTAGCTCTAATCCCTGATTCCACAGGGTGGCTCAGGAAGTATTTTTTCATGTTTAAAGTTCTAATAAATTTATGCGTGCCTATGTATATTTCAAATTTGTTCATCCTCTTTCTTGGTGCACATTTCAAGCCAGACTGCAGTATGTTTAATTCTTTTTCGTTCAATTCAGCATCACTAAGGTTGTATATCCCTGTATCTAAATGTCCCTCATTCTTTTTCTTGGGTTGTCTGTGTCTCCCTGCCCTACATCCCCTTCTTCTCTTTGGAAGGGTATAATGTCTCTGCTTGGGTACTGTGGTGGTCCATTTCTGTCTCCCCCCTTGCGATTTACTGGGTACATATTCCTCCTCGGTGTTCCCCCACCCCTTCCCCTCCTCCCGCGTTGTCCTAAAAAAGGCTCCTGTTGGTAATTTGCCCTATATTCTTCCCCAGCTAAAGGCTGATATCTATTGTGCAACGGCAAATGGTTGTTAGATTCAGGCATAGGGGGAGGGTAATGGTGCCATTGTTGATAATCCCGTTGGGGGTAATCATCCGGTCTACCACCCCCCCTCCTCTGTTGGAGTGGGTGGGGTGATTGGTAATTATAATAATTTGGGTATCCCCCATTTGTTGGTCTTGATGGACCTGGTGAATGGTATTGTTCACCATAATGATTTTCCCTATTTAATGGGGTATTGACATTACGAGTGTAATTAGGGACCGCTGGTTCACCTCTATTACTTGGACCCTTATTTATCACATTTTTCTTTTGGTCCTGGTATGAGGTAGTCCTAGTTGTCACTTGTTCTTTATTTCCACTGCTGGCCTCAGCACTCAGTATTAAAACTTTGCCATAAATAAACTTTATTAGTTTTAAAATCATTGGAGTCTCTATTGTATTTTTTTACTTTTTTCTTTTGGGTTTCTCGATCTATTTTTTCTAACTTCTTTTTCATATTGGCATTAAATTCCTTAATCTGACTGGATTCTTTAATCGGTTCTAACTTGCTTTGTAAAACAGTGATTTTCTCTTTAATTTTACTAAGTTTAATCTGTTTTCCCTTTAAAACGAGAGTTTGTAACTCCCGTCTTACTTTGTTAAAAAATTCGAACCATTCATCCATATACATCTGATCATTGAGACCATCCTGAGGGGATACTTCCCACTTTTTCAAGCCAACGGATCGCAACAGCTACTTGACCATTAGTAGTGGACATCACCCTACCTGGATCCAAAATATACCTAAGGGACAAATATTGAGAGTGCGACGGAATTGCACTGAGCTGGTGGATTATCACATGCAGGCTAAAGTCTTGAAAGATAAATTTATACAAAAAGGCTATCAAGAACAGATGCTGGATAAAACCATACAGGAGATAGCTAATATGTCTAGAGACCAATATTTCGGGAATAAGCAACCATCTGTGGGTACTGATCAACATCAAATGAGGTTTATTACTGGCTTTCACTTTCAATATAGGGATGTGGAATCCATTTTCAAAAAACACTGGCACATTCTGAGTAGAGACAGACAATTAGGAGAAATTTTACCCACACTACCCAATTTTGTTTATAGGCGAGCTCCCAACTTTGGGGACCGGGTGGTTAAAAAAAATCTTGGATCCTCCGGGCCAACATACTCTGAGCATTGATTTATAAGGATTTTATCCATGCAGAAGATGTGCATGCTGCAAGACTGTAAGAGTCTTGAATAGAGGTATGTCAAGGGTTACTAATGCGGATCAGGAATCATTTGAGATAAAAGAGTTTATTACCTGCAATTCTTCGCATGTTGTGTACCTATTATGGTGCCCATGCGGATTATTGTACGTGGGGAGAACTAAAAGATTATTAAAGATCCGCATAGCTGAACATCTTACAAATATAAAAAATGGATTTAAACATCATAGCGTGTCGCTACATTTTAAAGAGAAACATAATCAGGACCCCTCCTTAGTACAATTTTGTGGGATAGATTGCGTGCATCCATCATGGAGGGGGTCGAATAGGGTCAGGGATCTCTCACAGAGGGAGACCCTATGCATATTCCGTTTAAAATGTCTCTCGCCTAGGGGCCTCAATATTGAGGTGGACCTGAATTGCTTTATAAACAATTTTTGAGTTCAAATTCTTTAGTTTAATAATTCATGTTTCTGAAAATGTGGAATAATTCATTCTATTCTACTTTCATCTTGGGTGTTGTAGTAGTATGTTGAGTTCTGATGTTGTGGACACTTAGTGGGAGACGTACTATATGAGGTGTTTTCACATACAGATTCATCGCACTGCACTGTTCCCTTATACCCATGGGTTATTTATGTTGTCTGTAAAATTCATGCTTATAAATACTAGGTTTATAATGATGCAACCATATGCCTCACACCTAGGGGGCCCCACATATATTATTAATTTTGGTGTGGGACAATAAATATGCTGCAGAAGATCAGTGCCATAGTGGACTGTATATGTATATACATATTCCGTCTAATAGCTCTAACAATTATATATATATATATATATATATATATATATATATATATATATATAAAAAATTATTGAGAGTAACTGGATTAATCGGTTCTTGATTGGATTGCTATTGATTGATTTACATGTGAGATATATGTATTTTATTAATTTACATGTGAGATATATGTATTTTACCATTTGTAAACTTTATTATCTAATTTTAATTGATTTGATGATTTCCGGCGCATATCACTGATAATGGGATGTGGCGATATTGATGGAATGTTTAGAAATGCATGTTCAGATGTATTTGCCTCTCCTGTTGATGGTGATCGTCTCAATACGGGATGTATTGTGGCTGCGGGGACACCTGGTGAGCGGAACTGATAGTTACGTATCCTTTAGCCGGGACTGACGTGAGGGGGTATAAGAGGAGGAGGAGCCGTACCGTACAGCCAATCCCATGAGTAAGTCAGGTATGACGAAACATGTCGGGGCGTGGCTGTACGGCATCCATCTGTAACAGCGTGTGACGGAGGACGCGCTGGTTTGAGTCTGAGAGCGGAGGATCCAAGCCCGAGTAGCGAGGATTAGCGAGTGGGGGTGAGAACTTTATCCGCACACCTCGGGTCCGCCGTGATCATTACTGCATCTGGTGTTGGGCGTTTGCACAGGAGGATTGTGATATGATGTTGCTGTGAAGTTTGCTCGTTTTAAAGAGATTTTATGTGAGTGTAATGTTTGAAGTGCACACAGTGAATATTAAATCTGGTTTTACGTTATTACACTATCAGTGCATTTTTCATTTACATGTGGATTAAAATGGCACATACACGGATGGAAATTGGATTTCTCGTTTAAACCCGAGTATAAGGTTTATCACACTTATTTGCCAAAACACGAGAGTGTGAGGCATGTTTATCCGGTGAGTTTTGAATCTGAAGGGAGAGGATTCACTGACATGTGTGACTTGGTGGATACTTTAAGAAATCTGCACATCATTCACGGTGTTCATCTATTTATGGACTTTTACATTATAATATACATTTTTCTATTGGTCAAACGCATGGTCACTTTACCACATTATAGTGTCACTGTTAGCGCCGCTTACTGTATATTAATTTTCTTTAGTTTGCGAATTAATAGAGTTCACAAAGGACAAAGTATGCTTGCATTTTGCAAAAGCGTTTGACACAGTTCCCCGCACACTGCTAATGTGTAAGGAAAAACCTACAGACCTGGAAAAATCCATTTGTAAATGGATAGAAAACGGGCTAAAAGACTGTAATGGTTAATGATCCATTCTCTGAAGGGTTTTGGGTTGTTAGTGGTGTACCCCAATGTTCAGTGTTGAGACCCTTACTTTTTAATATACTTATAAATGATATAGGTTCTAGAATTAAAAGTGCCATTTCAGTGTTTGCAGAGAACACCGAGCTATGCAGTGGAATACCATCCTTACAGGATGTCTCCAACTTACAAGCCACCCTCAATGCACTTTTTAATTGGGCAACTATTGGGCAACTATGTGGCAAATGAGGTTTAATGTTGACAAATGTAAAGTTATGCACTTCGAGGCTAAGAATATGCATGCATCATACATACTAGGGGAAGTACAACTAGAGGAATTGATGGTAGAGAAGGATCTGGGTGTTCTGGTGGATCATAAGATTAATAATAGCATGCGATGCCAAGCTGCTGTTTCCAAAGCGAGCAAAGTCCTTTCTTGTATTAAGAGAGGTATAGATTCCAGAGAGAGATGCATAATTTGCCCCTGTACAAGTTAGTAAGACCTCATTTGGAATATGCAGTTCAGTTTTGGGCACCGGATCCCAAAAAAGATATTGGGGAACTAGGAAAAGTGCAGAGAGGAGCTCAGCTATAAATGTATTCTCTTGAGAAGAGGAGATTAAAGGGGGGGGGGGGGGGGGTTTGATCAACCTGTATTAGAGCTGCACAATTCTGGATAAAATGACAATCACATTTTTTTTACTTTACTGTCTCTAGTTTTTTAAAATTCATTAAAGTCTATTTTTCCCCCCAAAAATTGCATTTGAAAGACTGCTGCACAAATACAATGTGACATAATATTGCAGCAACCGCCACTTTATTCTCTAGAATCTCTGCTAAGATAGATAGATAGATACTGTAGATAGATAGATACTGTAGATAGATAGATACTGTAGATAGATAGATACTGTAGATAGATAGATAGATACTATAGATAGATACTGTAGATAGATAGATAGATACTGTAGATAGATACTGTAGATAGATAGATAGATAGCTAGAGATATATAGCTAGATAGAGATATATAGCTAGATAGAGATATATAGCTAGATAGATAGAGATATATAGCTAGATAGATAGAGATATATAGCTAGATAGAGATATATAGCTAGATAGAGATATATAGCTAGATAGAGATATATAGCTAGATAGATAGAGATATATAGCTAGATAGATAGAGATATATAGCTAGATAGAGATATATAGCTAGATAGATAGAGATATATAGATATATAGATATATATATATATATATATATATATATATATATATATATATATATATATATATATATATATATATATATATCTCTATATCTATAGATATATATATAGATAGATAGATACTGTAGATAGATAGATACTGTAGATAGATGGATAGATGCTGTAGATAGATGGATAGATACTGTAGATAGATGGATAGATACTGTAGATAGATGGATAGATACTGTAGATAGATGGATAGATACTGTAGATAGATGGATAGATAGCTAGATAGAGATAGATAGCTAGATAGAGATATATAGCTAGATAGAGATATATAGCTAGATAGAGATATATAGCTAGATAGATAGATAGAGATATATAGCTAGATAGATAGAGATATATAGCTAGATAGAGATATATAGATAGATAGATAGAGATATATAGCTAGATAGATAGAGATATATAGATATATAGATATATATAGAGATATATATATATATATATATATAGATACTGTAGATAGATAGATACTGTAGATAGATAGATACTGTAGATAGATAGATACTGTAGATAGATAGATACTGTAGATAGATAGATACTGTAGATAGATGGATAGATACTGTAGATAGATGGATAGAGATATATAGCTAGATAGAGATATATAGCTAGATAGAGATATATAGCTAGATAGAGATATATAGCTAGATAGAGATATATAGCTAGATAGAGATATATAGCTAGATAGAGATATATAGCTAGATAGAGATATATAGCTAGATAGCTAGATAGAGATATATAGCTAGATAGATAGATAGAGATATATAGCTAGATAGATAGATAGATAGAGATATATAGCTAGATAGATAGATAGATAGAGATATATAGCTAGATAGAGATATATAGATAGAGATATATATAGATATAGAGATATATATAGATAGATAGATAGAGATATATAGATAGATAGAGATATATAGATAGATAGAGATATATAGATAGATAGAGATATATAGATAGATAGAGATATATAGATAGATAGAGATATATATATATATATATATATAGATAGAGATATATATATATATATATATATATCTATATATATATATATATTTATTTATTTATTTTTTCAGCCAGACTAACTTTGTAAAGGAAGGCTTACTGTCAAGAGCCATGTCTTAAAGTGATTGTAAACGATCACCTTGTAAAACAACCCATTCAGTTAAAAATAGAAATGAAAGGGAAAATATTTTTGTATAGATATCAAAATACATTATAAATACCTTCTTTTTTTTTTATAAAGTGATCATAAGCCCTCTGTTCTCAGCTGCAAAAGAGCTGGGGGGGGGGGGGGGGGGTGAATGGCTGTGCAGCAGGGGCATGTCAGGACAAGTCTGATCATTGGAGGAGAGCACACTGAGTTCTCAGCATAGCTAGAGAACTGACCACTGTGTGTGGTCAGTTTTTAATAGGAAAGCAGAGGGGACTGGTAGGAACACCAGGAATTTTACATAAAGGAGAACAGGATACTTTTTCATACAAGTACATGGTACAGTAGGCACATATCAGGAATATGAAGTGTTGCGGTAACAAACGCTTTAATATAATCTTGTGATTGAAGCATTCACTTTGTTTTTTTTTTTCTTCTAGTAATAAATTTTCCTTTTTTTTAAGGCCTCATGCACACAGAGGAGGAAAAAGCAGCTTAAAATGTGCCTAAATCCACACGTTACAAATGCATTTAGGTGTGTTTAAACGCGTCAAGCTTTTGGGCATGCATTCATTTATTCCATGAGGCCTACATATAGCTATCCGTCCACAGTCCCAATACTATTCTGTGCTGTTTATACTTTGACACCGATATACTGTGTTGCAGCGTAGCCTGTTGTATAAAGCAGAACTCTACTAAATGCTCACAGCATTGATAGAACAGACACAAAGGGAGAGTGTAACAAAAAATGTATACACACTGTGATACTTTACATTTTTAGTGACGTTTTAAACATCTTTTTTTTTTTTTCCCCCAAACATATGTATGTGTAAATAAGCCCGAAATGTAGTTTTGTTTACTATTGCTTACACCCCAATGGTTTGAGCTGCTTTACTCCTTTCATGTGATTTCCAGTAAAATTTCTTGATAGCAATGGAGATTGTTTCCCTTGGCAGTTGGCTCTGTTTTGATTTTGGTGTTGGTTTTTGTTTCCTTGCTTTTAACTTACACAGACCTAGATAGCATTCAGATGGGTAAGTATGTTTTAAGCACTTTCTTTGTTGTGCAAATGCATGACTGACTAATTATCCATAAGCACTAACCAGAAGACCACGCAGACCTTCTGAGAATATGCTTACTTTGCATGTCCTCCTTTGAGAACATCTCCACATCAACACATCCCCAACCTCATCCCTGCTCATACATTAAACAAGATATTAACAGCTGAATGCTGATAATATTGCCTCTGTACATCTGTAAGGCTTGACACACCATTAACTTTCCAGCCTTAGAGTATTCAGCACCGTAACATTAAAAGTTGTCAGGTCACCTATTCCATTATTAATTCCTCCAGCTTACTTAGAAGCCACATCAAACATCTTAACAGCTGTAATACTCACATAATATATCAATGTTTACTCTGAGCAATGCTCTCAGTATATAGTAGTTGCAGTAGTTGCAACCAATTGGTTTTAATTTTTGGATGAGAGGGACAAAGCCCCTCACATTTCTTTTCAAGGTAAGCATAATTTTTTAAAACTGTGATTTTGATGTTTCCCTTTTTATGGCATAAGTATTGGACAGACTTTATATTCCTATTTTAATTTATAAACTTAACTGAAGTTGGTCACGAAGAACCCAGATCTATGCACATTTTTTTCTGAATTGTTTTGTGCAGATCCTCCTTTGGTCCTTTTTTTTTTTTTTTTTTTTTTTTTTTTTTTTTTTTTTAATCTATAATTATACAGGATTTATATAGCGGGAACCGTTTAAGCGTCACTTTACAAAAAAAGGCAAGAGAATGCAGTTGCAATAAAATTAAGGACAAGATCGTTAGGGTTGCACAGCTAGTGAGAGCTTGCAATCGAAAGGGATAAGATGCAGAAGGTAGTAGCTGTGTGGTGATGAGTTGATCGAGAAAGTAAAATTCAGTTGCTGGCAAGGGGCTAGGATAGGCTTACTTGAAGGCATGAATTTCAGGGATCGCTTAAAGGCAGAGTAGGAGATGGTCGTACAGGTTGGAGTAGGGAGTTCCAGAGGATGGGAGAGGCTGTGTAGAAGTCCTAGACGAGCGCATGGGTGTAGGTGGAGAGGAAGCTGGAGTGCAGGAGGTCGTGGGTATAGTGAAGTGGACAGTTTGGTTTATATTTTGAGATGAGATTGGTGATGTACCTGGGGGCAGAGATGTAGATGGCTTTGTAAGCTACCATTAATATTTTGAACTTTATTTCTTGGATCATCGGACACCAGTGGAGGGATAGGCAGAGAGGGGTGATAGTCACTGAGCAGCTGGTAAGGTGGATGAGTCTGGCAGCAGAACTCATGATAGACTCAAGGGGGATAGAGAATGTAGGAGGAGACTAATGAGGAGGGAGTTGCAGTAGTCCAAGTGAGTGATAAGTGAATTAATTAGTAGCTTAATGGTGTAGTTGGTTAAGAATTAGAATTTTTAGGAAATGTTAAGGAAATGGAGG
Source organism: Aquarana catesbeiana (assembly GCF_042186555.1). Classification (NCBI taxonomy): domain Eukaryota; kingdom Metazoa; phylum Chordata; class Amphibia; order Anura; family Ranidae; genus Aquarana; species Aquarana catesbeiana. The sequence goes on from NC_133326.1 coordinate 195,536,701, forward strand.
CAGCAACATTTGAATGATAATCGGATGTGAGCAGAGTTTCACGATTACACCTAGCACCCTGGCTTCCCCATGCTATCCCTTGATGGAAATGTCTGGGGAGTGGGCACAGGTGAAGTACATATTATGTTTGAGTTTTAGGAAGAAGTTTGACATGCATACTGTCAGTTTGTAGATTAGTGATGCACAAGGAGACTGAGTGTGGGTGGGGTGGGGGGGCTGAGGAGTAATGGTAAAGATTTGGGCTTTGTCAACAGCGAAGTAGTATTGGCAGCCATATCAGGTTATCAGCTGACCAAGGAAAGCAGTGTAGCTCGAGAATGGAAGGGGTCCAACAGTGTCTTGGGGGGGGGATTAGGCGTTTTAGGAGATTGGTGGTATATGGGAGAAAGAAGACAAGTCTTAGGTTGTTTAGACTAGTGGGGTCCAATTGAGTAGTTCTGTGGGTGTCAGAGATTAAGCAACCTTCCCTGTAATGACTGGGTCAAAAGAAGCATGTTGTTTGTCGTGGTAGAGATGGTATGTTAATTGGGGGAAATAACTGAACAATGGCACTTCATCACAAATTGCGTGTCTTTTTTAAAAATGACTGACAATATCCTGGGCAGTGAATAAGTTGGTGGGCAGCAGCAGTAGGGGATGAAGTAGAGAGTTTAAAGGCAGAAAAAAAGTGGACTGAATGAGGGAGTGAAATAAAAATGATAAAACCGGTCTGTTTGGCAGCAACGAAGGGAGGAATTAGACTTTAGAAGGGCCACTTTATACAGGGAAAGAATTTCAGGGATGTAGTTTTACACCACACTCAAGAGCACAACTATATCATTTGACAGTCTTGGTGTCATCTGTTTGCTAGGGTTAAAGTAGTTGGGGCCCTAATTCTGCTTTTAGTGAGGGGAGCAGGTGTGTCCAGCAAGGGTGGGATTGAGCTGCGTAGACGCACCATCAGAGCGAAGTAGGAGTGTGTATTCATTCCGTTAGGTCAAAAGATGAGTTTAGTTTGAGAAACCAAGAGGTAGCTGGTGTGTGGTATCATTACCTGGGTTATAAATTCACCATGAAAATGGCCACTTTTACTAAAACCATGCTTGAAAGTGTATATTTCTTCAGTAAATCTATTTCACCACAAATTAAATCGCAAAAGTGTCCACCCCAGAGATCAGAAAATAAATGTGAACATTGTCAGTACTCTAAAGACTTAGTTGAACAGCTCATCTATGTCACTTTGACAATGTTAGCTGATTGGTATTAAGTCCTCTTTAAGATTACTGAAAGATAATTCAGACAATTTTTTATTTAAAATAACCAGTTTTACAGAAGTCTTGATATGCCTATATTTTAGGATGGCGTATTTGTCGGTGTTTGGCCATTATTTTTCTCATTAGTGTTGTGTTAGTGTTTTGTTACTTTTAATTTGTAGGCAGATTATCTGCTGCACGGCAGTATGTAAAAATAGAAATGTTCTATCACAGCTTATTAATTAAACATGAAAGATATTTTCCTTTTATTTTGTATGTGTATTACGTTACTTTTATTTTATTGTCATGAATGTTATTGCCTATTTCAGAAAATCCAGACTATAGCAGTGATGAGGAAGGATCATTACAAAGCCCTGGAACAGAAGGCAGGTATGTTATGAGACACGATACATGTAACTTAACCACTTGACCACTGGGCACTTAAACCCACTTCCTAACCAGTTCAGTTTTCAGCTTTCGGTGCTCTTACATTTTGAATGACAATTACTCAGTCATGCAACACTGTACTTATATGAAATTTTTGTCCTTTTTTAACACAAATAGAGCTTTCTTTTGGTAGTATTTAATCACCGCTGGGTTTTTTATTTTTTGCGCTATAAAAGAAAAAAGACCGAAAATTCTGTAAGAAAAAATGCATTTTTCTTTGTTTCTGTTATAAAATTTTGCAAATCAGTGATTTTTCTTCATAAATTTTGGCCAAAATTTATACTGCTACATATCTTTGGTAAAAATAGCCCAAATCGATGTATATTATTTGGTCTTTGGTGCCAATCTCTGAAAATTGATCACACCTGATGTGCTGATAGCCTGTCTCATTTCTTGAGACCCTAACAAGCCAGGAAAGTACAAATACCCCCAAATGAAAGCCATTCCAAGGTATTTAGTAAGAGGCATAGTGAGTTTTTTGAAGTTGTAGTTTTTTACCACAATTTTTTGCAAAATCAAGATTTTTTTTTTTTTTTCACAAAATTTTATATTAGCAGGTTATTTCTCACACACAACATATGCATAGCATAAATTACACCCCAAAACACATTCTGCTACTCCTCCTGAGTATGGCGATACCACATGTATGAGACTTTTACACAGCGTGACCACATACAGAGGCGCAAAATGCAGAGATCACCCTCAGGCGTTCTTGGAGCATAAATTACACATACTGTATAATTTCTTGACTACCTCTTACACTTTTGAAGTCTCTGGAGCACCAGGACAATGGAAACGCCCCAAAAATGACCCCATTTTGGAAAGATAACAACCCAATGTATAATCTATGAGGCACAATGAGTCTTTTAAACGTGTCATTTTTTTTCTACAAGTTTTTGAAAAATGTGTAAAGAAAATGAAAATGCGTTTTTTTTTTTTTTTTTTTTTTTTTTTTTTTTTTTACACAAAGTTGTCCTTTTTTACAATATTTCTAACACATGTACAAACCAAAAATTACACCCCAAAATAGATTCTCCTACTCCTCCTGAGTACGGCTATACCACATCTGGGAGACTTTTACACAGCCTGGCCATAGAGAGGCCCAACATGCATGGAGCACCATCAGGTGTTCTAGGGGCATAAGTTTCAAATCTAATTTGACTACCTATTACACTTTTGTGAGGCACTCTAATGACATGGATGTGGCATGGATGAGAACTGATGTGGCATGGATGGGGATAGATGAGCCATGGATGGGATGACTAGGTATGGATGGGGGTGGATGGGGTGACTAGATATGGATGGGGGTGGATGGGATGGCTGAGCATGGATGGATGGATGGATGACTATTGCTGATTAGGGATGGATGGCTGAGCATAGATGGTTTTCTGGATGAGACTGGAATTGTCACATATCAGCGGTGTGGGCACTACAGATCCAGCCCCCAGTGCTGCAGCACCTGATCTTTCCCCTCTCCGCTCACACTGTACCGATCAGTACAGAGAGGGGAGAGAGGAACCGGACATGACGCCGGTTTGTTTACAAGTGATCGTGGTAAGCGGCCGATATCAGCGGCCATTTACCATGAACCGTGATTCGCCGGGTCCTCTGGACCTGGTGGTCACGGATATTCACAGGTGCGCGCCCCAGGGGTCGTTAACTGGTTACATATATTAAAGGTAAGCTGCAGCCATAATTTAAAGAAGTCTGGGATAGGCTAAACAATTAACAAATATTACCATAATCTTGAATCGCCTGTTATTGCTTTCCTCCATACTTTTGTTTTCCCAGCAGTGGCACTTTATCTGTCATGAAGGTCCCAGTAACAATTCATTTGCTGTTTGAGGGGGAGTGGTTACAACTTTGGCAATCCACTCCCTCTTTCTGTCCCTCTGACACTGGAAGATGTGGCCATGCTTACTGAATGGTCACACACCTAAGCAGTAAACATGTTCAGACACAGCTGTATTTTTCCACTTTCATGCAGAAGAATACTAAAGTAGCATAGACATTGCTGGACCCCTATAACATCAATTCTACAGAGTAGAAAAAAAGGGGGAGGATCCCCACATTATTGCAGACTGTAGCCCCTCCCACAGGTAATTAACAGAAAGGGCGAACCTTTCAGGGGACTGGAAAAATTTGTACTAGCATCTCAGAAGCAATAATAGTAGGCTAAAAAACAAAAAGTAAACCCATACTTCTCTTTTTTACAATCAAACTTTAAAGTGGTATTAATTAAACCCTCAGTGTTTTTTTAGCTTAACACACCAGCACTTGCATTTTACAACTTTCAATATTCCTGGCTCCTGCTCTTTGTGTTGCTTCCCTAAACTTCCGGGTAAGTTTTACAGGAAAGAGTTAACCATGGACAGTGCAGTCTCAGTCAGTCTGTTGGCTTGGGGAAGGGAGGGGGGGGAAGGAAAGAGGAGCAGGGGAGTGCCTTGCCATTCTAGGCTACAGAGCTGTGTATTTCTGCACACAGTATTGGGAAAAACAACTTTAGTTTCTTCATGCAAGGGTGGCTCCATAGTAGGCTGCAAGAGAAAGGAACCACCCTGAAACAGGAAACCGGGGGCCATGGTCATGGCACACAATAACAAGAAATAGGCAAAGAGTAAAAAATTATAAAAGAAAAAAAACGCATACTAAGTAAGTGATTAAATCAGCTGCTGAAAGTACTTAAAAACTAAGGGTTTTATTATCTCATTTACGACATGCAGAAAGTTTGTAGCCTACCTCCTTAGCACTTTTGTTATTAAACTTTGACCTATTATCACTTTCACATGCAGAAAGTGTGCAGCCTACCTCCTTAGTACTTTTATTTGCCATCCAGGCATTGCTCTACTGCACCAGTCAAAAATCAAGCATGCTTTTGTTCATCAGTAAGATTCAAACCTGTATTGAACGTTTACATTTGAGAGGCAGTTACATAACCCATACTTAAAGCGGAGTTCCACTCAAAAATGGATCTGCCGCTTATCCACCCCCCCCCCCCCCCGGTACCACATTTGGCACCTTTCGGGGTTTGGGTACCTGTTTTTGATGCATTGCGGCATTGTAGTATCTATTCTTATTGCAGGAGAAATCTCTTCTAATTGTTTTGGTGCTCTAGATTACAGTAAAATTAACAAACCACACAACATACAGTATTTTTGACAAGAGAGAAATGGCAGGGCATCAACCTCACAATCTCCACCTCATCCAATCGGAGAATACTTTGTATTCATTGAGAAAATGCAAAGTGTTCCCTCAATGGCGCCTTTGCCAAGCTAGCAACTTCCTGTGTTTAGCAAGCAGCAGTACAGCTGCCTGGCATGGGACTCAGGAGCTAATGGAGATCACTGTAATGGTGCAAACTGCAGTGATATAACTATTTCACCACTTGTCCACTGGGCACTTAAAGCGGACCTTCAGTAATTTTTTTCAACTTTCCATTTATTAAATCCTCTGCCCTTGTTGTTTTAACTTTGGATGGTAAAACATTTGTTTTCTACCAGTTAAATACCTTATACAGCCCACTTCCTGTTTTCTTGTTTTGTAAAAAGCCTAGGCTTATGACATCATGCACATCTCTCTCTCTCATGAGAGTTTGCCAGAAAGGGAGGGGGGATGCTCCATAAGAGGGCAAATGAGAGCTGCAGAGATGGAGGTGTGCCTGTGTGTAAATCCAGAAAGTGAGTGGGAGGTTTCTGCAGCTTATTTGGCAAGTACAGAATCACAGTATATATAAAATAATATGCAAAGTGGTTGGAGGGAAGCTTCAGAATGGCAAAGATGTTTTTATTACAAATTATGTGAGCAGACTGCAATTCCTCTTTAACCACTTCCCAACCGGCTCACACACACATACAGCAGCAGTTTGGGTCTCCTGCGCGAATCAACATATATGTACAGGGGCCCCTTTAAGAGCCAAAGCAGGCACGTGCACGCCGGGGCACCCAGTGCGCATGGCTGGCAGCCGCGATCACCGATGGCCACCTGCGATCGCAGGCACGAGAGCCATAATGGGGAATTGTGTGTAAACACAAATCTTCGTTCTGACAGGAGAGAAGAGACAGATCTGCTGTTTGTAGTAATTGCAAACAGTGATATGTCTCCTCCCCCAGTCAGTCCCATCCCCCCCAGTTAGAAACACTAACAAGGGAACACATTTAACCCCTTGATTACCCCTAGTGTTAACCCCTTCCTTGCCAGTGACATTTAAACAGTAATCTGTGTATTTTATTAGCACTGATCGCTGTATAAATGTCAATGGTCCCAAAAAGTGTCAAGTGTCTGATCTGTCCGCCGCAATGTTGCAGTCAAGCTAAATATTACAGATCACCGCCATTACTAGTAAAAAAAAAAAATGCCAAATATCTATCCCCTAATTTGTAGACGCTATAACTTTTGCGCACACCATTCAATATACACTTATTGGGATTTGTTTACCAAAAATATGTAGAAGAATACATATTGGCCTAAACTGATGAAGAAATTTGTTTTTATTGTGTTTTTTTTTGCATATTTACTATAGCAAAAAGTAAAAACTATTGTGTTTTTATTTTTTTTTTCAAAATTGTCGCTCTTTTTTTTGTTTATAGTGCAAAAAATTAAAACCGCAGAGATGAGCAATTACCACCAAAAGAAAGCTCAATTTATGGGAAAGAAAGGACTTCAATTTTGTTTGGGTACGACGTCGCACGACCGCGTAATTGTCAGTTAAAGAGACACAGTGCTGTATCACAAAAAATTGCCTGGTCATTAAGGGGGCAAATCCTTCCAGGGAGCTGAAGTGGTTAAACCCCCTTCCTAATCAGACCAATTTTCAGCTTTCAGTGCTCACATTTGAATGACAATTTCTAAGTCATGCAACACTGTACCCATACAAAATTGTTTTCCTTTTTTTCACACAAATAGAGCTTTCTTTTGGTGGTATTTAATCACCTCTGGGTTTTTTATTTTTTGCGCTATAAATGAAATGAAGACCAAAAATTTTGTAAAAAAAAAAAAAAAAAAAATCTTTTTTTTTTGTTTCGGCTATAAAATTTTGCAAATTAGTAATTTTAATAATAATTGCATATTTATTTTGGTATTTTTGAAAGTTAGAGTCTACAAGCTATGATGCCAATCACTAAAAATTGATCACACCTGATGTATTGGCAGCCTCATTTCTTGAGGCCCTGAAATGTCAGGAAAGTACAAAAAAAATGACCCCTTTTTTGGAAAGTAGACATTCCAAGGTATTAGTAAAGGGCATGGTGTGTTTTTTGAAGTTGTAATTTTTTCCCACAATTCTTTGCAAAATTAAGATTTCTTTCTTTCGTTATTTCTTTCTTTCTTACGTTATTTCTTTCTTTCTTTCGTTATTAATTTCTTTCTTTCGTTATTAATTTCTTTCGTTATTTCTTTCTTTCTTTCGTTATTAATTTCTTTCTTTCGTTATTTCTTTCTTTCTTTCGTTATTTCTCACACACAGCATATACATACTTGCAACTACATTCTACTACTCCTCAAGAGTATGGCGATACCACATATATGAGACTTTTTCACAACCTGGCCCAATACAGAGGCCCAACATGCAAGGAGCACTGTCGGGCGTTCTAGGAGCGTAAATTACACATATCATTTCTTGACAACCTCTTACACTTTTGAAGGCCCTGGACAATGACACCCAAAAAATGACCCCATTTTGTAAAAAAACAACCCAACGTATAAACTATGAGTCTTTTTAACATGTCATTCGTTTCCACAAGTTTTTGAAAAACGTGCTACTCCTGAGTATGGCGATACCACATGTGTGAGACTTTTACACAGCCCGGCCACATACAGAGGCCCAACATGCAGGAAACACCATCAGGTGTTCTAGGAGCATACATTTCAAGTCTAATTTGACTACCTATTACACTTTTGTGAGGCACTGATGTGACGCGGATGGGCACTGATGTGGCACAGATGGATGGGTCATGAATGGGGATGGATGGAGCATGGATGAGACATGTATGGACACAGATCAGCACTGTGGGCACTTCAGATCCAGCCCATAGCACTGACTCACCCGGCTCCTTCCTCTTCTCGCACACTGTAGCGATCGGTGTGAAGAGAGGGGAGGAGCTAAACCGGGCAAGCTCCAGTTTGTTGACATCTGATCACTCTGTCATTGGACAGAGCAATCACTTGGTAAAGGGCCGCTGTAATTGGCCCTTTACCCTGATCCGTGACACGCTGGGTCTGGAAGACTCGACGGTCATGGACATTCCCGGATATGTGCCCCAGGGGGCATGTGGGAGCGCAATTCTGAGAGGACGTCTTAGTATGCCCTCCCAGAGTTATCCTACCGCGCTGTATTCCTTTTTTCGGCTATGGCCTGGTCGGCAAGTGGTTAAAAAGATCTATAAAATCGCATTGAAAACGCTGCGCTATCAAAGGTATAAGCAAAAAGCCTCTGAACTGGTAAAAATATATCCTCTACACCATGGTAATAATAATGTATAAAATATATGATGAAAAATATATAAAAAGACACGTGCTTAATAGCCAATATAACTAAATAATAGCCATCACCCCCTGAGGAAGATACGAAATTCCCTTGTATCGATACATGTAGGGGAAGAAGACAGGACGGTACACTTAGCAGATCAGCTGTTAGGAACGATCAGCATACCATCCCGTTACCGGCCGGTTTCAACCATTCGTTTTTTGCTTGATGTAGAATGGCGCACTTAGGCGCCTGGATATTAGGCACATTGGCGATTGATCCAGGATCCTGGACGCGCTGTTGAACCCTGTAGTGGTTCCAAAGAGTGTATTGACCAAGCTTAACAGCAAGGTCACACACCTTTAGGTGAGCCTTCATTACATGGGGGGGAGCACCTGAGTGAGAACACAGCGTCTGATTATCGCATCGCTTTCACAGCATACTGAATCGCATGGAGTGTGGAGCACCTGTAAATTGGATCAATGCACTTAAGCACTTTTCTATAATTCCAGTATTTGGATCTATTTAGATTTCCACGGACTTATTTGCTTTAATATTTTTTATCACTTTGTGAATGCACATTGTCACTTTATTATTTGGCTATTAAGCACGTGTCTTTTTATATATTTTTCATCATATATTTTATACATTATTATTACCACGGTGTAGAGGATATATTTCTACCAGTTCAGAGGCTTTTTGCTTATACCTTTTGATAGCGCAGCGTTTTCAATGCGATTTTAGTACTTTTACATGGTTTGAGACATGTTTACCACTTGCAGCTGATTCAAAGAGGATTTATTGGTTTATTGTTGTTAGTGGAGGCTCACAGGACGTTTTATATAATTTTAAAAATATCTATACATGGAATTCATCTACAATAAAGTTTTGCATTCTCTGTGGGTTCTTGCTAAGTTCTGTTAGTATGTGTAACCTATATTTTAGTCTTTGCCTCTCTTGGCAAATGTTTTTCATTTTGATGGTAAAGGAGAGCTCCACACTGCTTAAAAAAAAAAAAAAAAAAAAAAGAAACTTTAAAGAAAAGCTCTGGCTACTTATTGTTTGCAAATACATGTATTTACAGTATTTACATTTTAAATATGTTTAAGGCTTCAAGTACACTCCTGCTGGTAAAGGAACGTTTAGGAGCAGTTGGGCGTTTTTTTCAGCTGCCCCTGATTTCTCCTCTGTTATCTTATCAGTACATGTACACAGGGTCATTTATAGTTGTTTCTAGGCAGTTGAGTGTAGAAGCATTTTTGGAATACAAAAAAAAATGCATTCAGAACGGATGTTCAGAGGCATTTGAAAGGCCAAATGCCTGAAACCGCTTGTAAACGCGGTAACTCACATTTAGCCGCATTTCGCTTACAGGCGCTTTTAATTTTTGACTATTTGGGGAAAAAAAAAGCCTCTAAACACGGCATGTAAAGTTAAATTGTTCAGGGGAGGTTGCAAAATGTCCCGTGTACATAAAGCTTTATATTCTAATTACAACTTGCATTAAAAAAAAAAAAAAATGTCTTAAATACATGTTTTGCAGTACGCTGATTATTCTGTATGCTTTAGCTCATTGTCTTCAGACCTCATGAAGCTGTGTGGTGAAGGAAAACCTAAGAACAAGGTAAGCAAACATGATTTACAAAATATTCTACTCTGCACCAAAATGTTTAAAAATCCTACATGCTTTAGTATAACATAGAAATATATTTTTCTTTTTCATATTTCATGGGACACAGTCAGGCTAATATTCATTACCTGCTGGGTTATACTACATCTCCAGGTGAATGGACACTGATAGACCAAAGGTCTTTAGACAGGAAGTGATCCCCTATATAACCCCTCCCATACAGGAAGCACTTCAGTTTTTACCAGTGTCTGCAAGGTGGATGGCAGGGTTTGTTTGAGCTCTCTGAGCTCCAGGTCCCTAGTCCCACAAACAGTTCTTAAATGTATCAAGGGATTGACCGATCGGATCCATTTGACACAGGCTTTATATGCTTCGATAAATGGTACTCGAGCCTCGCAAAGAACACTCAAGATCCTGCAAGGTTGTGCCTGTAATGCGGCCTCCGGGCCTGGACCCTGCAAAGTGGAATCCTGGACCCCATAGCCTTAAGGCATTCCTGCAGGGTGCTGTACAGGTCCAAGGGAGTGGACCCTAAACTTGAAAAGGGTGCCCAGTCTTTGAAGGTCCTCAAGTTACAAGAACCCACCGTGATGGGTGAAGTTTGGGCTCTTAGTTTCTAAGCTGCCTTGCGCCTGGACGGGTAAGTGAAACCCCTTTATTATTGTGGGGTGTCCCAGTGATTGTAACAATCAGTCAAGCTAGCTAGAGGCTGGACACCTGTGTGTGGTGACCATACGGAGGAGTTTTGGGCTAGCTGTGGGTGTTTGCAAAGTGTATTTTTTTTTTTGTTTGTCTGGTTGTTTTTTTACCTGTATGATGGCGCACAACAGTGGGTTAGAGCACAGGATTGCCTCCATCCCGCATGGTAGCAAGAAGCGTGACAGATCCCCCTCCCTGGAGCCTCCTAGTTTGGAGCAGGAATGCTTTGAGAATGGGGAAGAGCTAAAAGCTCAGGATTCTGTGGAGGGCCTGGCAGATGAGTCTGCTTCTGAGCAATCTAGCAATCTGGACAAAAAGATATCCAGTTGATGTCTGCCTCTCAGTCACAGAGGCTTTTCATCCTGTCTCTGACCGAAATGGTTCGTTCTGCCTTTTAAGTTGCCTCTTGCAGAGGTGACTGAGCCGCCCTGGTCCTCTTGGTATCTCTGAGGCCTCTTCAGGCCGCACAGGCTTTCCCCCTACAGCCCCTGGTAGAACCGGTGGTATATGCTGATTGGGAACATCCTGACAGGATTTTTCTACTCTTAAGAGGTTTTCCCTTTTTATATCCCATGTATTAAAATTTAAAAAAGGGAGCATGTCAGCCGTAGATGCAGCAGTCTCTTCCTTAAACAAGAACTTAACTTGTCCGGTAGATGACGCACAAAAACAAAAGGACTGCTTCCTCAAATGTCCCAGCGCCAAGGCAGTCCCGCTGCCAACAGGGCGCTAGGGCCGGGGCAAGCTGCAAGGCCAGAGCCAGAAAAAGCCCTGGGCCCAAAATTCTAAACCCAGCACCAAGCCCTCCTTTTGAAGGGTCGCCCCCACTCCATCAGGTGGGGGGGAAGGCTGCTGTACTTTGCGGACATTTGGAGGACGATAATTCAGAACGAGTGGGTCACCTCAATTATATCTTGCGGTTGCAAGCTGGAGTTGCGGGGGGTTCCCCCTCAGAAGTTTTTAAGATCCAGCATTACCTTGGATCCTCCAAAAAGAGACTTATTGCTTCAGGCACTACATCATTTAGTGCATCAAGGATTGATTGTATGGGTTCCTGTATCCAAAAGAGCGAACCTGTTTTACGGTTTAAAAACCAAACTGGGTCACAAGGCCCATTTTTGGACCTAAGATCCCTGAACCAGTATCTACTAATCCAGTCCTTTTGGATGGAGTCTGTCTGCTCAATTGTAGCCTCACTCTAGATGGAAGACTTTTTGGCCTCCGTCGATGTAAAAGACGTGTATTTACATGTACCTATCTTTCAGCCTCCTCAGAGGTTCCTGCGATTTGCAGAAGAGGAACGTCATTTTCAGTTTGTGGCTCTACCCTTCGGGCTTGCTACAGCACCCTGGGTGTTCACAAAAGTCCCAGCACCAGTACTGGGTCTTTTAAGGGCTCAAGGGATCCTGGTGCTTATGTATCTGGATGACCTCCTGCTCAGAGATCACTTATTACAGGCTCTAGAACAGCGCATAACATGAACAGTGCGGTATTTGAAAAGCTTAGGCTGGATCAGAAATACCGAAAAGTCAGCCTTGAAACCAGCTCAAGGTCTAAAGTATTTAGGTCTGATCCTAGATACTGTCAAAGCAAGAGTATTCTTGCTACCCGCAAAGATCTGTGCCCTGAAGAATCAGGTGCGTCGGATAAGGGGCACCAGACAACCCTCCATTCGGCTCTGTATGAGTCTTCTAGGGAGGATGGTATTTTCCTTCAAGGCAGTGCCCTATGCCCAGTTCCATTCCAGGCCTCTATAACAAGACATCTTGTTGGCTTGGAACAGGAGAGGACAAGCCCTGGATTATCCAGTGTTCTTATCTCCTCGGGCACGCTTAAGCTTAAACTGGTGGTTCCAGGATCAGAACCTGCGAAAGGGCAGATCTTTCCTTCCGGTAACTTGGAGAGTACTGACTACAGATGCCAGTCTCTCAGGTTGGGGAGCAACCCTAGCGGGGCTCATAGCTCAAGGGAGATGGTCAAGGACAGAACAGATCAACGTCCTGGAATTACAGGCAGTACAACTGGCCCTATGGTCATGGTTGGTGGAGCTTCAGGACTTCCCTATCGGGGTTCAGTCCAATAATGCCACTGCAGTGGCCTATATAAACCACCAAGGCGGTACCAGGAGTTGTTCAGCTCTGAAGGAGGTGAACCACATACTAGCCTGGGCAGAGGGACACGTGTCGATTCTATCGGCAGTCCATATCCTGGGAGTAGAGAACTGGAAGGCAGATTATCTCAGCCACCAGCAGATCTGCCAGGGGAATGGTCCCTACACCCAGGGGTGTTCCACGAAATTTGCCAACGTTGGAGATGGCCAGAGGTCGACCTACTGGCATCCCGGTTCAACAACAAGCTACAGCAGTTTGTGTCCCGAACAAGAGATCCTCTGGCAATCAGAGCAGATGCTCTGGTAGTTCCATGGAGCCAGTACTCCCTGGTTTATGCTTTCCCTCCGATCCCTCTCCTTCCACAATTGTTGCGCAGGATTCGGAGAGAGGGGGTTCCAGTCATTCTGGTGGCACCAGCCTGGCCCAGAAGGCCCTGGTTCCCAGAGATTGTGAGACTGACAATAGACGGGCCATGGACGCTCCCACATCGCCCGATCTACTGTCTCAAGGTCCTATATTTCACCCCAATTTACAGTCTCTAAATTTGACGGCATGACTATTGAAGCCAGGGTGTTAAAGGACCGTGGCATCTCGGGACCAGTGGTGTCTACCCTAGTGAATGCTAGAAAAGCTGTCACTGGGAAGATCTATCATAAGGTCTGGAAGACTTTTATATTGCTTGGTGTGAAGCCAAAAAATGGCATCCTCGGAAATACTTGATTGGAAGAATTCTCTCTTTTCTACAGTCAGCTGTGGAAATCAAATTGGCTTTGAGTACAATCGGAGGTCAAATTTCAGCCCTATCCATATTCTTCCAAAGGCCTTTAGCTTCCCATTCACTGGTCCAAACCTTTATGCAGGGGGCAACTCGCCTGCTTTCCCCATTAGGTCACCTATGTGTCCTTGGGACTTGAACTTGGTGCTGTCTGTGTTACAGAAACAACCATTTGAACCTATCAAGGAAATTCCATTAGACTTGCTGTCACGCAAGCTAGCCTTCCTGATGGCTATCACCTCAGCTAGTAGGGTGTCGGAGTTGGCTGCCCTTTCATGCAGGGAACCATACTTGATCCTTCACCACGACAGGGTTGTGTTATGACCTGTTCCATCCTTTTTGGGTCCGTCAATTGGTCATTCAGGCCTATGGTCTGAAACGTAAAGCTCCTCCCTTTAGGGCGAGAGCTGATTCTACCAGGGGTGTAGGAACCTCCTGGGCTTTTCGCCATCAGGTATCTGTGGCAGATTTGTAAGGCTGCTACCTGGTCTTCAGTGCATACATTCTCAAAATGTTGTCAAGTGGATGTTCGAGCAGCCGAGGATTTGGCTTTCGACCGCAGTGTACTGCGAGCTGCCGTATAAGTTCTGATGACTATTGTTTGGCAGGTAAAATTCCACTTTTAATTATAACAGTGAATATTCATTAATAAATTAAATTCAACTGAAATAATCCCACATAAATGTGCTCAAAAAACACAGTGATAAAACCTTGCTGTGTATGTGCTTTAACACAGCTATAAGCTCCTTACAATAAATATATTAGGTGAAATCTAATTAAGTAAAACAAGTGAAATCAGATTATATCTGTAGTGCTCCAAAAATATAAATCCAAATGTGCAAAAATTATATATATAAAAATCTTCCTTTTCCTACAACACCTTCATGTGAAGTGTAGATAGTTCATCAAGTGTTATATAATTAAACCAAAACAGTCTCAATTGACTCGTGACAATCTTGAAACAAAAGTCAAAATAATGGTGAAATAAAGAATAAAATGTTACTTTTTTACTCCTTGCGCTTCTTCTTCAGTGTTAATCACTGCTCCTCTCAGATTCCGGACATATGGGGAGAAAAATTAACAATCCATTGCGCAGAGATTAATGATTCATTGGATACTATAATTAAGGTAGGGTTGTTTCACTCACAGACTCTTTCTGGCTGGGATCGCTTTTTATATTGATCAGGCTGCAAACGAGCTCAGCGGCACAGCTCTACCTTCACCGCCGCCAACTCACACACTGCAGATGCTGGACGCCACAGGCTCCTCCTACATGTTACGTCACTGCCACGTGACTTTTTCAAGTCCTAGGAAAAGGAGGATTTTTATATATATAATTTTTGCACATTTGGATTTATATTTTTGGAGCACTACAGATATAATCTGATTTCATTTGTTTTACTTAATTAGATTTCACCTAATATATTTATTGTAAGGAGCTTATAGCTGTGTTAAAGCACGTACACAGCAAGGTTTTATCACTGTGCGTTTTTTGAGCACATTTATGTGGGATTATTTCAGTTGAATTTAATTTATTAATGAATATTCACTGTTATTATTAGAAGTGGAATTTTACCTCCTTATTTTACCATTCTTATTCTTACCATCCTTATGGGAATTTAGTGTTAATATTAGAAGCATATTTATACCCTTTAATTTTTTTATGGGAATATGAGGATAATACAAGCGCAACTGACCATTTTTACTATTTATTGATCTTAATACAAACTTAGTTGCAGCTATATTATTTGGTCATCTCATATTAACCATTTGGTCTTATAGTATAAAAATTGCAACCACGTCAGCGCTTGAGCTCTTTTATATATTGTTTGGCAGGGTGTCTCCCTCCCCTCAAGGCTATTGCTCTGGGACGTCCCAGCAGGTAATGAATATTGGCCTGAAAAAATCAGGTTCCATGATGTATGAAAAAGAAAATAGGATTTTTTTCGTCATGCTTACCTGTAAAATCCTTTTCATTGAATACATCATGGGACACAGAGATCCCTCCCATTTTTTTTGAGGATTCAGTGCTTGCTACAAAACTGAAGTGCTTCCTGGGTGGGAGGGGTTATATAGGGGATCACTTCCTGTCTGAAGGCCTTTGGTCTATCAGTGTCCACTAACCTGTAGATGAAGTATAACCCAGCAGGTAATGAATATTAGCCTGACACTCTGTTCCATTATGTACTCAAAGAAAAGGATTTTACAGGCAAGTATGACAACAAAATCCTATTTTTTTAAATCCTAATGCTTTAGTATAACGCAGGAAAAAATGTTTTTCCTTGCACATGATTGAATGATTAAGCACAGATTCATCTTGAATGAAATGAGTACAGCTTCATCTTATTCACTAAGCTAAATGAACATTCACTTTGCAATATGAAAATCTATATTTTGTTCAAAGTAAACAGTTTTAACTCCTTCTGTAAATTACCACCATTGCTTCTTTTGACATGAATTGCTGAACTGACTTTACCATTTTATGGAGCTTTTTACATCACTTGATTTGGGAGATTTGCAGCCCTAAAGAGATGGTAATTACATTTAATGCCTTGTGTTGTTGTCTTTGTTGAAATCCAAAATCCCCTGCCAAATACCTCTGCAGTACAGCTGCTGGACTTGTCATAGGCACTCGTGAAGAGTGCTGAATATGTCTGCCCTTTCCGTCCCCCTCATTGAGTAATAGAAGCTGCACTGCAGCTTACATCATTGAATAGTGCTCTATGAATGGAGCAGGGGGACCTTTTAATTCATCCGCCTGTCCTTCATTCAAAGAGTTCTTTGAATTTATGGAAGCTATAGTGCAGCTTCTATGAAAGGAGAAGGGGGCAGAAAGACAGAAAAAAAAGCTACCACTGCAGCTCTAGTAGATTACTGCTGCTAGTCTTTTAGGAGTTCAGAGGACTTTGAATTTTAACTTGGACAGCCACCAGCACACTGTCCCTTGTGGGGATTTAAAGTGGTTGTAAACTCAAATGCCCAAAGCTGATTTATCCCCCATGCTTTTGCTATTTTATCAGTTCAATGTGTGTTTTTTTTTTTGTTTTTTTTTTGCAATCATAAATACCTTTTTCCTGTGCTCTAAACAAGTAACAAGGCGCAATATGCAGATACCTTACAATGTAGTACCCAATTGTCCAGGAATGTGGATGTACAGATGTGTACACTGGTAATATAAAACCGCTATCTCAGTCAGGGCAGCCATCAAGAAACCAAAAGGGAGTTCCAATAGCTGAGAAAAAACAAGGAATAGGGGCGCCTCTGAGAAGTTATCATAAAACACTTTATTTCAAACAAAATATCCACTCACATGAAGGTAGGAGAAGTCATGTACAGGAGCGTGATGAGGGCTGAAGAGCTGAAAAATGCAGGACTGTAGGCAGAAGCTGTATCAATGTAGCTGAAGCACAATCAAGTCCAGGCAGGCAGGGGTGCAGATGGCTGAGCACATACACACACCGGTGTAATACAATGTCCCTGGAAGATGGTGTCATATTGATGACGTCACGGCTCGGCGCCGGCCTGTGTCTGCTCTCCAAGCCTCGCTTCCATCTTACACACACGGCCGTGTCTCTCCCCTCACCACACAGGGATAGTGCGATCGCTGTGGAGATACAGCACAGCCCTGCCATCCGGCCGGACGTCCTTCTCCCTCTCTTTACTGACATTTATGCCATCATTGGACTGATCCTGTCCTCTTCCACTGGACTACTGACACCCCTGCCTGCCTGGACTTGATTGTGCTTCAGCTACATTGATACAGCTTCTGCCTACAGTCCTGCATTTTTCAGCTCTTCAGCCCTCATCATGCTCCTGTACATGACTTCTCCTACCTTCATGTTAGTGGATATTTTGTTTGAAATAAAGTGTTTTATGATAACTTCTCAGAGGCGCCCCCACTCCATGTTTCTTCCTTTGCTCTGGTGATCACGTTTCTTCCCTCCGCTCTTCACCACAAACTAAGGGAGCCAAGTGGGAAGGGCTGAGATTCCCTGCTCTCCCACGATAATACGCTGTGAGGCATGGCAGCTTCAGAGGGAGGAGCCATGTCAAAGAAACAGTACAGCTGAGGAGAGAAGAGGGAGAGCGATTTCATGGCTCAGCAGCCATGATAAACGTGGTCAGCTCACAGAGGGGTAGGCAGGATCACCCAGGTACTGTAGAAGAGACAAAGGGACAATTGACGAAGCAAAAGCACTATAGCTTGTGCCTTTTAAGGGACAGGAGCAAAGCTCAAAGTTTACCAGCCCTGTCCAGCTTCTGAGCTTTGCTATTGGTCATTATTCAGTGGGAAGGCTCAAGAGGATGGGAGCTGTTTCAGCTGGTTATATCTAAGAGTGGCTTTGTGTTAAGAGCTCTGGGGTTGCTCTGCAGAATACCTGACTTGGACAATTTAGTCATCTCTAGTGCTTTTTCTACTTTAGTTTTCATATAGCCACAGGTTTTTTTTTAAGGGAAAGTTCATCCTGCTGATCAACTTGCTCTCTAGCTGCCACAGCACTTGTAGATTGTTAGTTTTTCTTATAGTAGGCTCAGTTCAGAAAGCTAATGCATCGGGATAAGGAAACACATTTTCAAAAACGTCTGAGTCCAATGAGATTTGAAAATCATAGTCACATTGCTGTTAAGTGTCTCAAAATAGAGAGCCTTAGGCTTGTGTAAAGCTTAGTTAATTGAGCCTAATGTATTGGGCTTTCCAAGCCTGTAGCTGTTTTATAGTAAAATATTGAAGACCTTCAAGGGCTTAATTAGCTGACTTAGTGACACTCCAAAAAGGGTAATTGCACAGATGAAAGGAGTATTCATTTAAAAGCGATGTCCTTGCACATTTTAATGTAAAACTATGGGATCAATGTTTCCGTTGTTTTTTATTTGGAACCACCTAGAGCTGTATTATGGTAGCTATGCAAATACAGACTTTTTGTTTGACTTTGTATAATCAAATCCCACATATCAATGCTGAGTCATATTTATAGGCCACTCTGGCTTTAGAGATTGCACTGTGGGCAGTTGGCATACCTAATGTATTTGGCATCCTGAGCTGACAGCTGCTAAGTATTTCCATGGTTCCTTCAGTTTTCATTCAATTGTTTCTAATCTAAACAGGCACGAAGGAGGACCACTACTCAACTGGAGTTACTTTATGCAGATAGCAGCGAGACGGCTTCAGATCCTGTAACAGGAGACAATGGTTTCCTCATTTCTCTTCCTCCTGTTCCGGAAGTAGAAGGAGCTCCAGCAATCATTGAACCAAGTAGCAGTTCTGTTAGGGATAAGGAGCCCCAACCCCCACCTTCTGGCTTACCTTCTAAAATAGGCAGCATGTAAGTCTGTGCAGTATTAACCAACACTGCTTTTCCTTGACTCTTCCTATCTATTTTATAACCATATGCATGGATTTACAAGAACTACTAGCCTATGTGCATTTAATAAAATGCATGGGGCTTTTCAGTATGTACACCCTCATCTTTTTAAACTTTATACTTCAAAATATATAAATAACCATTTGTTTTAAATCTCTATGGTTTAGCTGGAGTATTTAGAATAAACATTATTCCTGCACATATTAAAATATAATGTCTCTGATACCGTTTACACATCTCCTTCAGTAGTGTCATGGCAGGTAATTTGTCTCTTCTGTCAGTTTATTTTATTTGTTAAAACTGCTGTTGCCAGGATTCTGTTGCTGTGCCTGCACTCTGGCACAATAAAGCAGGTAGCTTCTTTTTTATTGAGTTATGATCCCACATATGGGATATTTATATTACAAAGCTAGGCTGCATGTTCTAGTGTGAGTCTATTGACATGAAATTTGTAATGGACCTTAAAAATCATAAAAATAAACTGCTGGTTTCCCCAGGATCCATCATGAAAGCATATGGTCTCATGCATGCCATGCCAAGCAGCCTAATAAATGTTTGAAGTGAATGCTTTTTGCTGTGTTGCATTTCTGATTGTTTATGCTATTTTCTAAATGACACCCTGAAGCTGAAAGCCACGGTTCTTTCATCTGCATCTTGCCTTGAAGGAATGATTTTTCATAACATGGCATCCCATATCTAACGCTTGTTTCACTAGCTAAATGTTTGTTGCATGTGCGGTGCTCTAAAGCTAAAGTAAGCAATAATCGCACAAATCAATAACTAGTGTATGACTTCTAAGCCTTTAAGAAAAATTGCACGTTAACAGGCAGCTTTTTTGTTCATGGCAAATTAATAGTCTTAGTATCCAGCTTGCATCAGAAGCTTATTATATTGTTGGAGATTATTGGGACACCATTCTGCAAATTTTACTTTAAGGTAATTTTTTTTTTTTTTATTTTAACATTTCAAACTTTGTGTAAAATTAGTTTATCACATCAATGGTTTTGATACATATTTAATAGGGAAGAATGCAAAAATATAATACCAGGGATTAAAATTTCAAGTCCTGAGCCACTAGCCAGGCCTTAAGAGTTGCTCGCCACCAGTTACCCCACCCAACCCCTACCCTGCCCCACCCCTAAGCCCATCCCTAAACCCACCCTTAAACACACCCTCGTAAATTATCTCATGAAATCACACTGTTAAAGTTTTATTCAGAATTAAGTTCCAAAAATTAATATTAACAACAATTTTAACAATATTAACATAAAGCAGATCAGTGGCCATCAGTGAAGCCTCATCAGTGGCCATCAGTGCAGCCTCATCAGTCATCCGTGCCCAGCAATGCACCAGGGAGGATCGGGTGACACAGAGTGGCGACCGCACGTTGAGACGTGGCTTGTATATGAGTAACCGGGCGCTGTCAAAACAAGTCCCGCCTCCTGGACCGGGGAATCTAGGAGAGAGAACACTGGTTCAATGCTGATCCAGGAGGCGGGTCTTTGTTTGACAGCGGCGACTATTCATATACAGGCCACGAGTCGTATACAAGACCCGCTATGTGTCATCTGGCTGCCCGATCTTTCTGACAGTTTCCTGGCTGATCGCTTCTGGCAAAAGCATGGAGGCCTTTTCACAGGACATCAGAGCGGCCCAAGGGGCAGGGAACACCCCCCTCCAGGTGGCTCTGATGGCTGCACCACTTCTGTCAGAAGCGATCAGCCAGGAAACTATCAG
The DNA here is from genome assembly GCF_042186555.1 of Aquarana catesbeiana. NCBI lineage: Eukaryota > Metazoa > Chordata > Amphibia > Anura > Ranidae > Aquarana > Aquarana catesbeiana. The sequence goes on from NC_133326.1 coordinate 195,557,155, forward strand.
CCTGGTCCACCCCTGCTCCTCTACTAATTTCCACCAATTTTAAGGGCTGATACTATTATTCTACTAGTCTTCTTGAAGGAAGGCAGCTTTTGTTGTAAACACTGCTTTTGAGTTCCCTCCTTATGACTGACCATTTCTAAAAGTATAACAAGCTTTTGTATATGGCGTTTCTGTGATTTCAGAATTGTTCTTCAGTAGGCAATTGAAAATGATGAACCTTTTTGTTGTCAAATGTGGTGATTTACTTTATAAATTTAAGTTTCAGTTATATACTAACAAGAGATTTCGTTTGAATGCATGTGTTTTGATTCCTTTCTGCAATAAAGTTTAGTCAAACGCTTGCCTCTCTTAAGCTGGCCATACATGGATCGAAATTAAGCTGGTTCTGCAGGGACTGGCCGAATTTAGATCCATGTGTGGCTACTGTGGTGAACAGAAGTTGATCTATTGATCTTCTTCTGTTCAACTGCCCTGTCAGTATTTTCTCACTTGATCAACGCTGCAGCCTGCAGCACTGATCTGTGTAATCTGATTGGTGGGGAAGTCTCCCTGCTGCCAGAATACAGTGACACACCGGGGAGGATTCCCACATCCACATCAATAGGAGGAGGATAGGGCACACTGGATGAAAAGCACGCATCAATAATAAGGCGATAGGCCCAGAATAGGGGCATTAAACAAAGTCCATACAGACACCCAGGCTTCACTCAGGAGGGATAGAAGAAAACGCTGGCGGGATATAAAAGATCTAAACAGGCGCCTCTAAGTGCAGTAAGACTAATTTTTTCCTCAGAAATAGAATAAAACACACTCACATGGGAGATGATAAAAAAAGTTTATAATCCATAAACGTGACACTGGTACAGGGCTCTCTTCTCCCGACTCTATTCCAATCCTTTCCACTGTCCAGCAAACAATAAGGGGGAACAGAAACAGCTTAAGGTTTGATAAAGAAGCTCTGTGCATGCTCCTAAATGTGTTCCCTCCCCCTGTGATGTCACTTCTGGTGCATGCACTACACTATGGTTCCGGAAGTGCTGCGGCCATCTTACTGGTGTTTCTGTTCCCCCTTCTTGACTGCTGGACAGTGGAATAGATTTGAGAGGAGCAGGGAGAAAAGAGCCCTGTACCAGTGTCACGTTTATGGATTATAAACTTGTTTTACCATCTCTCATGTGAGTGTGTTTTATTCTTTGGAAAAAATTAATCTTACTGCACTTGCAGGCGCCTGTTTTTTTGGGTTTTTTTTTTTCCTTTCTTTTATGCCACATCAAGTGTTTGGATGGGGGAAAAAACTGACCCATGTACGGTCAGCTTTAATCAGAATCATCTTTGTATTTCACTGGGTTTGCGGATAGTCATTTCCTTCCCATTCCATCCCTCATGTCTTCTCGAAGCCCCAAATCCAAAAGAATATTTGCACACTCCATTTAATAAACCATTATCTTGTGTTAAAACCTGAAATGCAATGATATAGTCAGATTTACTTAGCAAGGTAATGGAAAGTGTAATAACGTGTGCAGACGGCAGTAATTTGTGGCCACCAATCAAATTTCATCATCTCCTTCACTGCACTAAATTGAAACCTTATTGGCTGGTATACTGCACTTTGCACATAGTCATTAAATTTTCCTTTATAGGTTAGTTTACATCTACACAGGCTTACGCACAGGGTAGTAGCAGGAGCATTTCCTGTGTTACCAGGCTGAAAAAAGGGAGTTCCTCTTTTAAATACCTTCTCTGTACCAAGTCTTGTTTCGCTAAAATGTTTTTCTTTAGTTTTATGTAGTAGGACAAAAAAGTAAAATTATATATAATTGCAAAGGAACAAAGTTTTCTTTTAGGGAGAAGTGGAGTTGATCACTGTTATTTTCTTCAGGACAAAGCAAACTTCCCGTGTACCAGAACCATCGCCATCATTCAGAAGAAAAACCTATGACAGGGGTGGGGAGAAGGCTGGTAAAACCAAAGAACAAAAATTGTACGTATTTTTTTGTTGGTTGCTTAAAACACCTTTAAAGTGGTTGTAAACCCTTGTTTTGTTTTTTTGTTTTTTGTTTTTTTTTTTTAATAACAAACATGTCATACTTGCCTCCACTGTGCAGTTTGTTTTGCACAGTGGCCCCGTCGTCCTCTTCTGGGGTCCCTCAGCGGCGCTGGTGGCTCCTCCCCACATCGAGTGTCCACGTTGGAGAAGGCTCTCCTAAGGTGGACACCCGTGTGGGCACACTCCCGAGTCCTGCATCTGTGTCCATTCACACAGAATGCAGGACTCGGCCCTGCCCTCCAGCGCCATGTCATTTGATTTGATTGACAGCAGCAGGAGTAAATGGCTGCTCTGATATCAATCTATCCAATCGGGACACGAGACACCAACTAGAGCTGGTTTGCTCATTCCCGGATGGAGGATGACAGCGTTCAGGTAAGTAAAGCGGGGGGGCTGCAGCACTACAGGTGGTTTTTGACCTTAATGCATTAAGGTCAAAAACCATGAGGGTTTACAACCTCTTTAATTCTATATATTATGTGACTTTCTATCTTAAGCTTTCTCTGCAGTATTCTATGCTCCTGTTACATGCTCTAATGATTTAGCTTTACAGACAAGACAGAAGCTGTTAAGTGGCACTTGACATTTTAAACATATTAATTGAGCCAGCTACATGGTACTCTGTAAATGTTTGTAGGTGCCAAAACTGATTGTTTGAGCTTTGCAATTCAGATTTTTTCAGATGTATTTGTCTGCTTTGTTTTGGTTTTGGTCTCTGCATTTTTTATTAGGAACTTCCTTCATTTACTAAACTTTCTTATAATTCACCGCCTCAAACTATGGAAAGCAGGCTTTTGTATATCATGAGTCGTGTTAACTTACTGACCTCCATCTTTAATCACCTAACAAAGTGTACATTCCGTGTTTTTGTTTTTGTTTTTGTTTTTTTCTTTCTTTATAGCTCAGATTCTGGAACATCAGAGGCTAGTCTGTCACCTCCTTCTTCCCCTACAAGCCGGTCCCGTAATGAAAAGAATGTTTTTAGCCGCCTCACAGTTTCTCAGGGAAGCTCATCATGTCAGCAGGATAAGTAAGTTACAGGGCAGAATCACCCCCCCACCCCTCATTGATGGGCATAAAAAGAGCAAATGGTAGCACAGGGTTTATTATATTATATTAGACTATATTCACCTGAATATGAAATGGAATTCACTGAGATTATTTTATTTAGGGACTCCTATTTTCAAAGTGTGTTTTCACCTTTGCTGCCAAACATTCACACAGCATACATAAAATAGTTAATAAAAATATTTCCTACCTTTTTTTAGTTTATTTTTTGCAGGATTATAAAGCAAACACTATAGGCTGCTTGTATTGTTCAAAATATCTCACAGTGTGCTTATTTATTTAGGGAAACTTCAGGGACAGTTTAGACTAAAAGTGCATTAATGTACAATGCAGAACCCAAGCCTTGATACACTATATTGGGAGGCCTGCCTTTACACACACACATGAACTTTTATTTGCATCCCAGTCTTAGTCTGTGGGGTTCAATATTGTGTTGACCCACCCTTTGCAGCTATAACAGCTTCAACTCTTTTGGGAAGGCGGTCCACAAGGTTGAGGTTTGCGTCTATGGGAATGTTTGACCATTTTTCTAGAAGCATATTTGTGAGGTCAGGCACTGATGCTGGACGAGAAGGCCTTGCTTACAGTCTTCTTTCTAATTCATCCCAAAGGTGTTCTATTGGGTTGAGGTCAGGACTCTGTGCAGGCCAGTCAGGTTCCTCCACCCCAAACTCTCTCATCCATGTCTTTATGGACCTTGGTTTGTGCACTGGTCCAAATCATTTGGTGGAGAGGGGATTATGATGTGGGGTTGTTTTTCGGGGGTTGGGCTTGGCCCCTTAGTTCCAGTGAAGGGAACTCTTAAGGTGTCAGCATGCCAAGACATTTTGGACAATTTCATGCTCCCAACTTTATGGGAACAGTTTGGAACTCTTAAGGCGTCAGCATGCCAAGACATTTTGGACAATTTCATGCTCCCAACTTTATGGGAACAGTTTGGAACAGACATGGGATGCAGTTTGAACCATCTAGATTTTTCAGAATAGGGACTATTCACACCCCAAAAAGGGAAAGTGCTGCTAGTAGGTGGTGAAATAGACAGAGGAGGAGGATGTAAGAGGAGGAATAAATAAAAGTGATGGGAGGTGCAGAAGTAGTCAATGTGACTGTTTAGGTACCATGTATTGTGGGGTAGTATGCAAAATGTTTATCCGTGGGGTGTAGGATGCACTATAAATCCACACGTGTAGCCATATTTTTAATAATGTTTATTGCAAGGAAACAGGTTTGGGGTTTTCCTGGTGAGAAGTCCCCTCCAACTATTGCATATCCCATGATAACTTTTTTATAATAAAGATCATCACTTCCTTACCTCTTTTGCAAGTTACTTGGTCTTACATATGAGAATATAAGAACCCTTAGCCAACAGAACATTAAAGGATAAGGTCACCTTCCTGAACATGTTACATGTTACACCCGTATATATAGGGTGTAATATGTTCAGCATCGGACCCCTCTCCCCTCGATTCCCCCCTCCTTGTGGTAGGACGTCTGATCTTCTCCCCGCAGTTGCCTCAATACAAGGAGAGCGCGGTCATGTGGCTGCATCATTGATCCACAGATCCATGTAAATCAATGAACCACAAGTACTGTTAGCCTTTGCGGCTGTCAGCTTGTAGTTCTCAATTTCTCAATGAACTACCACAGCACTTTTGAGCGCTGTGGTAGTTCATTGATTCTTCCTGTCAGTGATGAACTGCGCGGACAGACAGGTTACACTGACATTCTGCAGGAGACCTGCATAGCATCATTGATCTGTTGATGATCTGCTAATCGCTGGTGCAATGCTTTCCGGGCTCCTAAAACAAAAAATAATACATGCACATTTTTTTACCAGCAAAAAAAAGATTTTGCATTTTATTATTTTTTGTTAATAGGTGTGAACCTATTCTTTAAAGTTTTTGTAAATACAACACCGGCTGTCCTTCCTTATTACATGTGATTAATATCAAGGTGTCATGTAAAGTAATGGCAAGGTGGTATATGGTTTCTAACAGAATTTTTCATCTTAATGCTAGTTATCTTGATTAATTCCATGGCCGTTCTACTACTTGAGATATGTTGCATATCTGGTGGAAGTTCATAAAGATGTTCCACAAAAAAAAAATGGCCTTTTTACATAGTAAAATTGATGTACTTACTAAACTCAAACAAAAGTTAACAGCATATCCAACTTGCAACTTAGCTGATAGTTAAAAGTTTGAAACAACCGTTTATCTCATTTCCAAAAGTCGAACATAGAGGGTAGATAATAGCATGGTGAATGAATGGCTAACAATGCCTGGAGGCCTGGATTGTTGTATTATCCTGAAATGAACAATATTACTTTCCAATATCTTAACCTGATGGAAGTTGGGGGGTTGCTACCCTGTCTTTTTCCTGGGGGCCTGCTCCTTGTGCCACCCTTCCAACCCAGTATTCTTGTACACTTGTCGATGGTGAACTTGGAAGACCAAAAGACCAAGTTCTTTCTCTTCTACTATTCCTTGTTCCCTTTTTTCTTTTGCTTTCCCATTTATTCTGTCTGTTATCAATTTTCTTCAATATTTCACTCCTTTAGTCTTTTTAGACAAATGTAACCTCTATGTTATTGGCACCATCAGATTCATACATACAAAACATAAGCCAAAACACAAGGAGGTGTGAATGTGTAACTTTATTTCAAAACTTGTAATGGACTGCACACTTTCTGTTTACTTCCATTGATTGTAGCTCTGTTGATAGTTCTTCAGTGTAAATCAGTTCAATCTTTAATAATCTTACGATCTGTGAAGTACAGTTATGTTATGGTTGTAGTATTGTGGGACATTTTAATGAAAATATTGAAATTATAGTAATGTAAAGATAAGGGACAAACTGGAATGAAACGACTGAGACAATACATTAACATACAGTGTTTAGAGGATATTTAACTTTCTAAATTCTGGTATAGGTGAGCATTAATAAGACTGTCTTCATCACGTGGGGTTAAAATGCAAGCATGACTGTAAAAGTTAAACTGGTTAGGAGAAGACCTAAAATGGATCTTGTAACAGATTTATTTGTGTAGGAAGAGATTGCAGGACAGTGTTCTGGCTTGCAAATCATATCCATGTAGAACAAATATTTTTCCTTCCTCTTTGTGTTAAAATGCTTGAATATCAATTTCAACTGTGTTTTTATTTGACAGTGTTCAATAATGCTAAACTTCAATGAGACATGTATGGAAGCCATGGGGAAGAACAGAATTGTTTTAACTGCCTTTTCTAGCCAGCAATGTTCTGCAGATTGCTGGTATGCTGTAATTTACAGAAAAACGGTTGTTTTCAGCCAAAAAGATTTGAAAATTGCTGTCAAATGGCTAAATTCGAAAGCTTTATTCTTGTGTTACAGCTTTGTGAATTTAGCTTAAAGTCAAGATCAATAAGGAGCAAGTAATGGGATCCAAAGGCCTCACCCACACATTTCTTTTCGAGCATTAAATAAGCCTAGCATAAAAAACCTCAGTGTTTTCCTGCTTCCGAGGGCCACAGGTGGTGCGTAAAGTTGGCCATAGAAGTGAATGGCTGAATGCACCCTGTACTCAAGTAAACGCCAGTGCTTCATTGTATTGGTGTATACCTGCACATACACCTACAACATGTTTTCCTGAACATGACATGTCCTTTTGTTTCCAAGAGCCCAAATGCGCCCCTGTGAATCAATATAAGTGGCGCTAAATGACAGTGATTAAACCATCCAATACTCAGAAAGTGGTCTAGTGCATCTATCTAAAAAAGGGGAAATCAATGCGTAAGACTATCTATATCAGAAAAAGCACTATTCAATATACAATATAACAGTGGAAATTGTAACAGTGTATGTGAAGATGTGCCATACACAAAGCAATTTCAATTGCAAATAAAATCAAAGGTGAGACCAGGTAGTATAGTCCATAAAAAGTCCATAGACAGGTCACCGTGCAGGAAATGTGATATATCTGGAAACAGTCCACCAATTCACTTAGTGTCAGTGACTCCACTCCCCTTGAATTCAACACTCACCGACTCAAAATGCCTCACACTCTCGTGTTTTGGCAAAAAAGCATGGGTGTATAGTTGGTCATCTGAGGGTGTAATCTCCGAATTCCTTATTTATCCCAGTGTCACCTCAATGCATAGAAAAAACTCAACATAGTGTGATACCGTAAAACATATAAAATTTATTCAACTTAAAAACCTTCAATCATTGCACTCACAAGAAAAACTCTTGAATCAAACCGAAATGACACTGCAAAGCAAATTCCAACTCAATCCTCCTCTGTGAAACGCCCAGCACCACTGTGGAAAGAGGGTCGCGGCGGACCCCAAAGAAAAAGGTTGGATGGGTTCTCACCCCTCTTCACTGACGCTTTGCTGGTGTGGATCTCCTGCTGACCTGCACGCCCAAGACGCGGCTCCTATAGCGCCTTCAAAAGCTCTCGCCGGTATCCGGAGATGCACCGCAACGTCCCGTCCTTCACTAGCTGTTAATAGTGGATGCCGTACAGCCACGCCCCGACATGTTTCGTCATAACTGACTTCCTCATGGGATTGGCTGTACGGTACGGCACCTCCCACTCTTATACCCATCACGTCTATCGACGTAACTGTATGCAAATCTCCCTTCACGTTCCCAGGTGTCCCCGCAGCCCTCAACGCAGCGGCGCTGGGCCGATCACATTCCCCAGAGGGCACTTTTATTACAAAATATCCCAAAGAATGTCGAAACAAGTATAGCTAACCATGTTGCATAAACTGGGTTACAAACAAAGATCGCAAAAGAAGCTTTCACTCAAAGCGCTATTCCTAGGATCATGGTTAACAATATATACTAATCGTAGTTCTAGAACATACCCCACTTACTAGTATAAAAATTCATCCAGAGGTGTTGTACTTAAAAGCTCAACCTGACATACTATATTAAATAATCAATCAGTGCAGCCCATACAGTGCCGATCAGAGCTATAAGTTGGGCTATTTCCCTAAACTCCCCCCATTACTCCTAAAATGAACTAAGGGTGAAAAAGTGATAGTGAGTTCTTTCATAAATCCATAAATCATAAAACATGTAATGTATATGGTAGCTCAAAAATATTGTGTGCTTAGTGACTCTCTATATAATCTTAGGGTATCTCTACACTATTAAATAGTGACAGAGCCCTCTAGTGGTGAAGTTAAAGAAGACTCCCTAGTTTTCTCTTTCAAAAACCAAAGATTGAACCGCACAATTACCACCCCCTGTATAAGTGTGGCCCACTATTCTTCCTAATGTGCTAAATCAGTGTAAGCATGATGATCATGCAGTGAACAAATATAAAAAAATCCATAATTTAATACCTCAATTAATGATAAAGTAAAAAAAAAAAAAAAAAATTATATATATATATATATATATATATATATATATATATATATATATATATATATATATATATATATATATATATATAATTTTTTTTTTTTTTTTCACTTTATCATTAATTGAGGTATTAAATTATGGATTTTTTGATATTTGTTCACTGCATGATCATCATGCTTACACTGATTTAGCACATTAGGAAGAATAGTGGGCCACACTTATACAGGGGGTGGTAATTGTGCGGTTCAATCTTTGGTTTTTGAAAGAGAAAACTAGGGAGTCTTCTTTAACTTCACCACTAGAGGGCTCTGTCACTATTTAATAGTGTAGAGATACCCTAAGATTATATAGAGAGTCACTAAGCACACAATATTTTTGAGCTACCATATACATTACATGTTTTATGATTTATGGATTTATGAAAGAACTCACTATCACTTTTTCACCCTTAGTTCATTTTAGGAGTAATGGGGGGAGTTTAGGGAAATAGCCCAACTTATAGCTCTGATCGGGCACTGTATGGGCTGCACTGATTGATTATTTAATATAGTATGTCAGGTTGAGCTTTTAAGTACAACACCTCTGGATGAATTTTTATACTAGTAAGTGGGGTATGTTCTAGAACTACGATTAGTATATATTGTTAACCATGATCCTAGGAATAGCGCTTTGAGTGAAAGCTTCTTTTGCGATCTTTGTTTGTAACCCAGTTTATGCAACATGGTTAGCTATACTTGTTTCGACATTCTTTGGGATATTTTGTAATAAAAGTGCCCTCTGGGGAATGTGATCGGCCCAGCGCCGCTGCGTTGAGGGCTGCGGGGACACCTGGGAACGTGAAGGGAGATTTGCATACAGTTACGTCGATAGACGTGATGGGTATAAGAGTGGGAGGTGCCGTACCGTACAGCCAATCCCATGAGGAAGTCAGTTATGACGAAACATGTCGGGGCGTGGCTGTACGGCATCCACTATTAACAGCTAGTGAAGGACGGGACGTTGCGGTGCATCTCCGGATACCGGCGAGAGCTTTTGAAGGCGCTATAGGAGCCGCGTCTTGGGCGTGCAGGTCAGCAGGAGATCCACACCAGCAAAGCGTCAGTGAAGAGGGGTGAGAACCCATCCAACCTTTTTCTTTGGGGTCCGCCGCGACCCTCTTTCCACAGTGGTGCTGGGCGTTTCACAGAGGAGGATTGAGTTGGAATTTGCTTTGCAGTGTCATTTCGGTTTGATTCAAGAGTTTTTCTTGTGAGTGCAATGATTGAAGGTTTTTAAGTTGAATAAATTTTATATGTTTTACGGTATCACACTATGTTGAGTTTTTTCTATGCATTGAGGTGACACTGGGATAAATAAGGAATTCGGAGATTACACCCTCAGATGACCAACTATACACCCATGCTTTTTTGCCAAAACACGAGAGTGTGAGGCATTTTGAGTCGGTGAGTGTTGAATTCAAGGGGAGTGGAGTCACTGACACTAAGTGAATTGGTGGACTGTTTCCAGATATATCACATTTCCTGCACGGTGACCTGTCTATGGACTTTTTATGGACTATACTACCTGGTCTCACCTTTGATTTTATTTGCAATTGAAATTGCTTTGTGTATGGCACATCTTCACATACACTGTTACAATTTCCACTGTTATATTGTATATTGAATAGTGCTTTTTCTGATATAGATAGTCTTACGCATTGATTTCCCCTTTTTTAGATAGATGCACTAGACCACTTTCTGAGTATTGGATGGTTTAATCACTGTCATTTAGCGCCACTTATATTGATTCACAGGGGCGCATTTGGGCTCTTGGAAACAATAGGAAGTTCTGTACTGTTTATTTAATAAGTGGCAGCTTTGGATTCACTCCATTAGTTTTTTTACACATTTGTTTCACATATATTTTCTTCACATTTTTTTCACACCCTTTATAGGGGGTTAACATCCCTCTGTCTGGCATTGAGCGCAGTGGTGAGAACTCAAGAAGGGCGTGTTGGTTTGAGTTTTCATTTTTTGATATATGACATGTCCTTTCCCACATGATAGTGTTGCATTTTATCATTACTTGATAGTTACATGGTGCATAAAGAGCTGTGTGTGTGTGTGTGTGTGTGTGTGTGTGTGTGTGTATATATATATATATATATATATATATATATATATATATATATATATATATATATATAAATAAAACAAATAGGCATTAATGAGTAAATTATGCATCTTTGGGGTACATGTTGGCCTTTATTGACCACTTGCAGAAGCATTATATAAAGCAAATTGCACTTTAAAGGAAACCCGTCACAATATGTGGTTTCAAAAATGACAGTGACATTATTAAAACTACAGTAAGTGGGTAAATCTGTAATGTCCTTCTTGCATATCTCGACTAGAATGCAGTTTTGGGGTTTTTTTTGGAAAGGGGGGGGATTTTCCATATGTCTACAGCTGTGGAAGGTTGTGTATTGCATCTGTTCATCTCCCACAATTGAGGTAGAAGAGTTAGTACATGCTCAGTTTGTGTTACAGAAACCAGTCTGTCCATCAGACCTTTTACTTCTGTTTTTCAATATTACCGAGGGCACACTGTTGTTGCACGAGTAGTTTTACATCATATCATAATTTCTCATTTCTGAATTTCTCCAAGCTATAAATAAGCTAACCATTTACACCATTTTAACATATGCATCTCTTGCATCTATTTTGTATATGGCCTAAAGTAAACCTGTTATTGGTATAAACTTGTGATGCAAGTTTGTTTTCCCTCTTACTCTTGGATAACTGGGGGTTTTAAGTTCTTCTTCTGCATTCAATAGACAAAAAGCTCTTTGGTTTGCTTTGTACTGAGATTGTTTTATGACATGTGGATCAAAAATTGAATAAATTAAAATCTTGTTAAAAAAGGAAAAATTCTGCTGTTTGAAACTGTCTCACTGCTTCCTGCAGTGGGTGCTAGTGGGACATGCTGAAATCACTGTTTGCATACTGACATCCCAGGTTCGAAGAGGAAATTTAGCCAAAAATCAATGTGCTGTTTTATTTTAGGCTGTTGCCACTAACTTTTTCTCTTTATATATATATATATATATATATATATATATATATATATATATATATATATATATATATATATATATATATATATATATATATATATATATATTATCTTTTTTTTTTTTTTTTTTTTTTAGACATGATGCATGCACAAGTTAATTTATACCTGTCCTATAAAAACACAAATCTAAGGGAAGAACACTAGTCTTATTTGTTTTCCTTAATCGGTATGGATGGGTAGTCCATCCAAAAGTGATATTTTAGCTGCAGGCATATGCTACATCACAATCTACACTAAGAATGGGACCCCTTTTGTAATTGTATGTATGCAGTCCTGCCTTTCAACATTCCCCAATAGATATAGGAAACTAATTTTAATTTTCCATTCACCATAAAATGAATTACCATTTTTTGATGGACTGACCCTTTCTTAACCACTGAATTTATTTCTGTGTTTGCAGTGGTGGCACCGCATTGAGTGCAGTGATGTATGTGTCTTCATGACGCAATGGATATTACGACTTCATTAGCACCACTGTTACTGCCCTAAAGACTGTACATTTTTGTGTTGGTGGATACTTGAATGATCATCTGCTATGATGGGAACAATGTGCAGAGACTCCCAATACATGTATGAGGATATACCATTACAGTGTGGTGATATAATCACTGTATTGGTATTGACTGAGCAAAGATTTGCATCTATGTAGTATGAGTACACACAGCTTCTGAAACAAGGGTCCACTTGACTAGTACAGAGACAAATACAGATTGGTGGCCCATTTAAAAAGATAGAACACCATGTCAGTGCACTTTGTCTTGTCTGGCGTTTTTCTGTATTTCCTATCCATCGAGCAGTCTTTATCTTTCTGATATCTGTATTCTTTCCCCTTGCACTCTACTACTGATCTTTATAGGTCTGATGAAAGTGATTCCTCTCTGTCCGAGGTACACAGGTACAAATTTCCTTCCTTGTACACCTATTTTCCTTGTTGTAAGTAACGCTGCTCTTCTGCATGATGCCTTTCTTTTGTCCATGTTTACTACCAATTTGGTGCCCAATATTCATATGTGTAAGATCTGATCTTTAGAAACTTTTTTTTTTCTCAGCTTTTCTTTTTTTTTCAGCTTGTGTTATTGCATTGCATGCTACTTTAACAGCTTTTTTTTTTTAGTATTGCAGGAAGGTGGTGTATTGACAATTTTGTATTTTATGTTTTCTTTTTCAACTGTATAGCATGCTATACAAGATGCATCTTTTTTTCACAGCAAATGTGTAAAATACTTATCTTTGTCACGTTACAGATCAAAAATGTATACTAGCTCAAATTAACGTTGACCTGCTGGTAGGCAACATTACACATTCAGAAGTCTTTTTTTTTTTTTTTAATTTAGCCAAAGTAGGACTTAAAGGCTTGCAGGAAATGGAAGGCCTGTGATATTTATGAGATTTCATACTTAAGATCACATTTCATGTATTTGTTACTCCTTTTAAGGCCAAGCCCACCCAAAACTTATGGAAAGTTAGGTTTTGAATCACCTATTAGCAGTTTATCCTTCTCAGGTTAATCAGAACCTTTACTATTGAGGTTATTACAAGTATAATAAAGTGTGTTCTGATCCCTTGTTGGGGGGTAGCTCCCTGTTAAAATCCACAAGAAATTCAAGTGGCTAGTGAATGTGTTAACCCACCAGCTTATGTCAAAAACTGATGTTTTTATTTTGGGTATATGTAACTTATGGCCCTTGTACATACAGGCTTCAGTATGTGAAAGGGTAGAGTTATCAAAATTGGAGCAGCTCCACAGGCAACTGATCAGCTTTATCTTCAGCTTGTTCAGTTAAAGTGTTACTAAACCCACAACCGTAAAATCAGTATGTGTATACAGTATATGAAGACTTAGGCTCGATTCACACAGGGGCAACACGACTTCAACGCGACTTTGCAACGCGACTTCAACCCGACTTCAACACGACTTGTGGATCCGACTTTCAATGAACGGGGATCCGACTTGGATCCCCGCCACTGTGTTTGGTATGAATCTTTAGGGGGAACTCCGCGCCAAATTTTAAATAAAAATCCGGCATGGGTTCCCCCCCCCAGGGGCATACCAGGCCCTTGGGTCCGGTATGGATCTTGAGGGGAACCCCCCTACGCCAAAAGGACGGCGTGGGGGGTCCCCCCAATCCATACCAGACCCTTATCCGAGCACGCAGCCCTGCCGGACAGGAATGGGGGTGGGGACGAGCGAGCGCCCCCCCCCTCCTGAACCGTACCAGGCCGCATGCCCTCAACATGGGGGGTTGGCGCCTTGGGGGAGGGGGGCGCGCTGCGGCCCCCCCACCCCAAAGCACCTTGTCCCCATGTTGATGAGGACAAGGGCCTCTTCCCGACAACCCTGGCCATTGGTTGTCGGGGTCTGCGGACGGGGGGCTTATCGGAATCTGGGAGCCCCCTTTAATAAGGGGGCCCCCAGATCCCGGCCCCCCACCCTATGTGAATGAGTATGGGGTACATGGTACCCTACCCATTCACCTAGGGGAAAAAAGCATCAATAAAACAAACAGTACACAGGTTTTTTAAAATAATTTATTAGGCAGCTCCGGGATCTTCTTCCGACTTCGGGGGTCCTCTTCCGACTTCGGGGGTCTCTCCGCCGTCTCCTCCCGGTGTCCGCATCTTCTGCCGGCTCCTCCGCTATCTTCTGCAGCTCAATTGCTAGCGGTGGTCCGGACTTCTGCCTTCTTCTTTTCTTCCAGAGATGTTGACACGACGCTCTCTCCAGCTGGAATGGTCTCTGAACGCTCCGCAACGGACTTATATAGGCGGTGACCCCGCCCCCTTATGAGGTCACTGTCCCAGGGCATGCTGGGGCTGTGCCGTCATAAGGGGGCGTGGTCATCACCCGGTGACCACGCCTCCTAAAACGTCACAGACCCAGCATGCCCAGGGACTGTGACGGCATAAGGGGGCGGGGTCACCGCCTATATAAGTCCCTTGCAGAGCGCACAGAAACCATTCTGGCTGGGGAGAGCGTCGTGTCAACATCTCTGGAAGAGAAGAGGGAAGAAGATGATCCAGAGGTCCGGACCACCGCTGGCAAAAGAGCGCCAGAAGATAGCGGTGGAGCCGGCAGAAGATGCGGACACCGGGAGAAGACGCTGGAGAGACCCCCGGAGTCGGAAGAAGATCCCGGAGCTGCCTAATAAATTATTTTAAATACCTGTGTACTCTGTTTTTTATTGACGCTTTTTTCCCTAGGTGAATGGGTAGGGGTACCATGTACCCCATACCTATTCACATAGGGTGGGGGGCCGGGATCTGGGGGCCCCCTTATTAAAGGGGGCTCCCAGATTCCGATAAGCCCCCCGCCCGCAGACCCCGACAACCAACGGCCAGGGTTGTCGGGAAGAGGCCCTTGTCCTCATCAACATGGGGACAAGGTGCTTTGGGGTGGGGGGGGCCGCAGCGCGCCCCCCTCCCCCAAGGCACCAAACCCCCCATGTTGAGGGCATGCGGCCTGGTACGGTTCAGGAGGGGGGGGGGCGCTCGCTCGTCCCCACCCCCATTCCTGTCCGGCCGGGCTGCGTGCTCGGATAAGGGTCTGGTATGGATTGGGGGGGACCCCCCACGCCGTTTTTTCGGCGTAGGGGGTTCTCCTCAAGGTCCATACCAGACCCAAGGGCCTGGTATGCCCCTGGAGGGGGAACCCATGCCGGATTTTTATTTAAAATTTGGCGCGGAGTTCCCCTCAAGATCATTTGAGCACAAGTCGCATGCCGAAGTCGGATCATGCGAGACGGCGATCCGACTTCAATGATAGTCAATAGGCTGAAGTCGGATCAAAGTAGTACAGGGAGTACGCTCTGAAGTCGGAGCGACTTCAGTAGTGTCTATTAAGACGCTAGCGTTAACTCCCATTGAAACTATTTCTGGAGCGACTTGGGGCGACTTGAGGACGTACAAGTCGGATCCCAAGTCGCCCCAGTGTGAACCGAGCCTTAGGCCTTGTTTTCACTTGTGGGTTTAGACAGTAAAAACATGCAATTGAATCGCGTTTTTACTGCCTCCCCCAACTCCTTTAAGCTGCACAGCAGCGGGGGGGGGGGGGGTGTACATATGCCACAGTCGCATTGTAGCAACAATGATCCCTGCTGATGGGAGGCGCCCCGCAACCGCATGCAGTACACATAATTGTGATGCACTGGTGTGGGGTTTAAGAGAATAAAACAAGTGGTGAGGGGATAATGCCTGCTCACCACCTATCAGTTGTCCTGAACAATACAAATTCAGATTGCTGTTCTGAGGGCAACATGAGTGTAAACAAGGCTGAAGAAATTTAGTCGAGGCCATCTTTTATGGAGCCTTTAAATTTCAGCATGTCAGTCTTAATTGATAACATAGTGGACAACCCTCTCCATAAATGTTGCAGAAAGCGAAGCCTAACACTTTCCTTTTGTGCTCCTAAGCCAGATGACTTATAGCAATTTCAGATATTTAGTGACTGATGCATGTGTAGCTAAATAGGTCTGGAAGCTGAGAACACTGAGATTTCATGTAATGAGCAATGTTAACACACGTGTTTTTTCTTATCTCTAGGGGCATAATTAACCCATTTCCTACTAGCAAAAGTAACAAGACCTCTCTCGTACAGTGTATGCATATAGCTGAAGGCCACAACAAGGCTGTGCTTTGTGTAGATGCTACTGATGATCTTCTTTTCACTGGATCTAAAGGTCAGCCACATTATTTCCACTTGTGTAAATACTTGCTGACAGCTAATATTGTATGACTTTCTGATCTGTGCTGCATGCTATTGGTCTTAACTATTTTACTTTAAATTAGTACATAGAAGTCTTAAAACCAATCTATACTGTAACATTGTGGTTTACAGATTGTTCCAATAATCTTGGTGATTTTTGAAAATGTAATTTTTGTTCTTTGAGTTGTTCATCACTGCCTATATTTCCCTTTTTAAATTTGCAACAGTTAGGGATGTTACCAAACACTGGGGTCATATTTTAAATCGGGAGCATTGCGGCTTACCAGTTCTTAGATGTGATGGCTGCATTTGTTTTCCCCTTTTAAGGCTTTCTTTTCTTTTTTTTTACCTAGTAATCCAGCCAAACCAAGCTTTATTTTCACCTGGTGATCCAGCCAGATCAAGCTATCCAGCAAATATAGAAGTTAGAGGGTTGATACAAGCCATTTAACACTGACAGGGCTGCTTAAAGTGGTCAGCTTCTATTCATTCGTGTAAAACTTCTATCCCAAAGAAGAAAAATGTTATTGCAACTGCTTAAAGGGTGTTAGCTGGAGTTGGGGTTCAATTTGTTTGTGCATCTAAATCTGCCATTCCATCTAACACAGTGGCTCCTAACATTTTTTGAGTCATGAACCCCTTTAAGAATGCAATGAAATCTAAGAACCCCCTCCCCAGAAATATTCACATGAACACAACTTTGCATGCATTAAATTTGTGTATGTGTTATGGCATTTAAAAATAACGTACATAAAGTTTTAATAAAGGAAACAATCCTAACACAAAATTCACTCCTTCAGTGCCTTGAAAAAGTATTCATACCCCTTGAAATTTCCCACCTTTTGTCATGTTACAACAAAAAACGTAAATGTACTTTATTGGGATTTTATGTGATAGACCAAACACAAAGTGGCACATAATTGTGAAGTGGAAGGAAAATAATGGTTTTCAAAAATTTTTAAAAATATGTGAAAAGTGTGGCGTGCATTTGTATTCATCACCCCTGAGTCAATACTTTGTAGAACCACCTTTTGCTGCAATTTCAGCTGCAAGTCTTTTTGTGGATGTCTCTACCAGCTTTGCACATCTAGAGAGTGACATTTTTGCCCATTCTTCTCTGTAAAATAGCTCAAGCTCTGTCAGATTGGATGGAGAGCTTCTGAGAACAGCAATTTTTAAGTCTTGCCACAGATTCTCAATTGGATTTAGGTCTGGACTTTGAATGGGCCATTCTAACACATGAATATGCTGTGATCTAAACCATTCCATTGTAGCTCTGGTTGTATGTTTAGGGCAGTTGTCCTGCTGGAAGGTGAACCTCCGCCCCAGTCAAGTCTTTTGCAGACTCTAACAGGTTTTCTAAAAATTGTCCTGTATTTGGCTCCATCCATCTTCACATCAACACTGACCATCTTCCCTTGTCTCTGCTGAAGGAAAATATCCTCACAACATGATAAATGGTTTTTAACATTTTTTACAATTCAATATGTGAAAAGTGTGGCGTGGATTTTAATGACAGAGCTATTTTGCAAAGAAGAATGGGCAAAAATGTCACTTCCTAGATGTGCAAACCTGGTATAGACATACCCAAAAAGACTTGCAGCAGTAATTGGAGCGAAAGGTGGTTCTACAAATTATTGACTCAGGGGGGCTGAATACAAATGCACGCCACACTTTTCACATATTTATTTGTAAAAAAAAATTGAAAACCATTTATCATTTTCCTTCCAATTCACAATTCTGTGCCACTTTGTGTTGGTCTGTCACATAAAATCTCAATAAAATGCATTTACCCTTTTGGTTGTAACATGACAAAATGTGGAAAATTTCAAGGGGTATGAATACTTTTTCAAGGCACTGTGTTGTTGAGTGCCACAAGTTGTGCAGAGAAGGATGATACATATTTAAATATAATTTTTAAATAAACAAGAAGTGGCGCCACACAATATAATGTGCAGTAAGTATTAAGTAGAGCTGTCCCTTTTCAAGTGAATAAATCAACTTCCAAACAGTTTAAAGATCTGTAAAAGGTTAGCACTAACTTATATATACATATAAACAATATATGTGAAAAATATTAATGCATATTGAATGACCACACAACAATAATATTGAACAAATTATAGGAATACAATATATGAGAGAATCCTCAAAGAGAATCCAAACACCATAGAAAAAAAGTCCCTGTAATGACAGGTAATTCTTAGTTATCCGTGCTCCACCATCACTCATTTAGGAGAAATACAGACTCACCAGATAACGAGATAATAGGAGATTACGTAGGCACAAATCCTTTTAGAAGGTATAATACATCCCTTGATGTATCCTTGTACTCGTAGGACACTATAGCTCAATAAAAGCAGAATGATTCACATAGCACAATATGCTTTGATGTAAACAAGTGCCAATAGTGATAAAATGCACACTTACTTTGTGGGGTGCTAATGTGCTAGCACATGTACAGCGATATCACAGGGGAAAATAATGCAGTTTCTCCAAGTCTCAGCTTGCATTCCACCACAGCAAAAAACTAAACCAACCGTACCGGAAATCCCGTCAGTAAGAGCGAGCACGCAGCCTCCATGCATTTCATGGTTAATACATCAGCAAGCTTCCTGATGATGTGTTGACCACGAAATGCATTGAGGCTGCGCTCTCGCTCTTACGTCATTTCCGGTACGGTTGGTTCCAGTTTTTCCTGTGGTGGAATGCATGCTGAGGCTTGGAGAAATGCCGTTCTTTTTTTTTCCCTGTGAATCATTTTGCTTTTATTGTCCTACGAGTACAAGGATATGTTTTCAAGGGATGCATTTTACCTTCTAAAGGATTTGTGCCTAGGTAATCTCCTATTATCTAGTTATCCGATGAGTCTGTATTTCTCCTACACGAGTGATGGGTGGGGCACGGATAACTAAGAATTACCTGTCACTGCATAGACTTTTTTTCTTTGATGTTTGGATTCTCTTTTTGAGGACTTTCTCATATTTTGTTCCTATATTTTGTTCAATATTATTGTTTTGTGTGGTCATTCAATATGCACTAAATATTTTTCACATATATTTTTTTATATATGTATATATAACTTAGCGCCAACCTTTTATATATCTTTTTACAAACTTAAATAGTGAACATGAGACAACAATTTGTTTAAGATGCTTAGTGGTTGGTGTTATAAGCAGAGGCAGGATGTGTTTCCTTTAATTTTTTTAATGTGAAACGATTTTGATGGGGGGAGGGGGTGCTGTATAGTAAATGTAAATGTTTATCTGACCCTCACAGACCCCTTGAAACCTGTTCATGGACCCCAGGTTAAGAACCGCTGATCTAAAGCTACCCTCCCCCCAAGTTAACAGTGCTTATGTCCAAAGGTGTGTGTTTATGGAAGGTTGCCACAAGGGAAATCACTGCTAACAAACAGATAAATACTGTAGCTTCACTCATGTTTGATTAGAGGTACTGAAATCCAGAAGCAGTGCCCAAAATAAGACAGGCTTACAACAAATGAATTGTCACCTCTGTTACCTGTCATCTCCCTACAGTTGATCTTTTCCCTATGGCTGACTTACCATGCCCTGTGCTTAGGGTTGCCACCTCATCCTTTTACACCCTAACACATATTACACAGGTTCTGTGGCTGATTAAGGTGATATTTAAACTCACTTGGTGCCTTATCTGCATTAAATTAGCTCCAGAACCTGTGTAATGCATATGTGTTCAGGTTTAAAGGAATGAGGTGGCAACCCTACCTGTGCTACACTGGGGTTGATTTACTAAAGGGAAAAAGACTGTGCACTTTGCAAAGTGCAGTTGCTCCAGAGCTTAGTAAATGAGCAGAATCATCCAATGACGTGCAAGCAAAAATGCTGTTTTTTTAATTTTCCTTGCACCAGATTGGGTACTCTTTGCAAAGTCAAGCCTTACCTCATTTACTAAGCTCTGGGGCAATTGCACTCACAGAGGGCAGCTGCACTCTGCAAAGTGCACAGTCTATTTGCCTTTAGTAAATCAACCCCACTGTGTCTTTGTTGAGGTAGCCATCTTGGTAGAAACAGGGCTTCCTCAATCAGAGTCTTCAAGCATGGAGAACAGTGAGCAGAACAATTGCAACATTCCCGATTCTTACTCCAAATCTCCTGAGATTAGTATTCAAAAGCAGCAGTGCCTTGGACTTCATACTGCAGATATAAAGTTATATGTTTGCATAAACGGTGCATAAGTGTGCAGCTGCACGACCCGGAGCTTCAGTGACTCCCTGAAGGGACAGAGCAGAGATCCAGTGACTGACACTCATCGGCTC
Organism: Aquarana catesbeiana; assembly: GCF_042186555.1. Classification (NCBI taxonomy): domain Eukaryota; kingdom Metazoa; phylum Chordata; class Amphibia; order Anura; family Ranidae; genus Aquarana; species Aquarana catesbeiana. The sequence goes on from NC_133326.1 coordinate 195,577,741, forward strand.
TCTGCTCACTGAAGACCGAAACCTAAACGGTCAGCGTTCTTTCATTGCTCGGTTCTCAGTCTTGGGGTTGGCAGGGGACAGATGCAGCATTGGACCGCTGCTACATCTACCTTGGTGAGTATGATTGTTTGTTTTTTTTTTTGTTTTGCTTTTCTTTTTTTTATAACTCACACTTCTCTTTTAGGACCATATGAATGTTCCACGTCATTACTTAGAAAAAGTACACAGTATTATGTTTGTTGTCCATTTTCTGAAGCTTTCTCACTTCATCAGTCATCCTGATTTTTCCATCACAGATTAAAGTAAATTTAAACCATTGTTTTCCTAGTTTCAGTTTCATCTGATGTTTTCTTTTAGGTTTTAGCTGATTGAAACTTGCTGATATTCCTATAGAGGGAAGCAACAAAACCATGTAGAATGGTCAGATTTCTGAACAGCTTTGGCTTACTCAGAACCTCTTGCCCTTGTCTTCATATAAACACATTTGTGTTCACACTTGGACAACTCTAAACTCAAGATATAATGATAACATGAAGTACTTTAAAAAACATACTATAACTGTGCGAACAATACAGTAAATTTATTTTTACTAGTTATGTCAGCGTTGATATCATTTCTTTTCCCTCCGTTTTAAAATTTTGTAAGGTTGGTAATTCTCTTGAGACACTTCCAGATGCGCAGGCTTCAGCAGTAAGCCAAACAACCCACTATGCATTTTGTAGACAGATGTTTTCAGTCCTGAAATCAGATAAATGCTAGTTGAGTATGTAATGATTTTGGCTTCAGAATAGGCATTGAACCATTGATTTTAGCTTTTCCAGTACTAGCTCCAAATGGAAAATAAACATTAAAAAACACTTAAAACAGAGCCATCTCCTGGGGGAAAATAATCCCAATAATGTGTTCATAAAATGTGTTTTATAAATGATATGCACATACATGTGTAACTTGAGAGTTGAAAGTGATGGATCATTTAAAGTAATATATGCTTAAATAAAGTAATGATAGTGTGATATTTACAAAGCCCTAATGTGTTCTGAAGCAGAGACTTTTTTTTTTTCCGATATATTTTATTGAGCCTGAGGCTCAGTTCTCACTGCTGCGATGTCAGACATTGCATGTGATTCGCAACGCGCTGCTGTGCAAATCACATGCGATGTCTGTGCGATGCGAATTCAGCCATACAGATTGTATGGCTGAATTCACATTGCATTCAGACCAAACTCGTGCAGGATCCTTTTTTGGTCCGCACCAGAATCAGATCGCATGGGTATTCGCACCCATGCGATACGATTCCTGTCCGAATCAACAGTTGGTGTCATTAACTTTGTATTGACAATTCCAGCAGTTTGCATAGTGCAGTGTGAACTGCCGGTGGGAGACAAGCGATGCGGGAACCCGTACTGGATTTGCAGGGTTCCCGCATCACTGCAATGTGAACCGAGCCTTAATGATGCAGACGCTCTTTTAAAGTTCCCGACCCCTTTTTCTTCCTTTTTTTAATTATTTGTGCATGTGGGTTGTTGGACTTCATTGACTATTTGGATTTGACGGTTATACTGTATTTTGGCTCCTGAAATAATTGTTTAAAATGCATAGTGTTGGTGTATAGTAAAAAAATGCCAAAATAAAAAAAGCCAAAACAACCAATAAACCGCGCTCTTTTGACCAGTAAAAACTATAAATGGAAGCGTTTGTCTGCGATGGTGCAAGGTTTACATCCAAATGTGTTTTCTATTTCCTCCCCAGACCGTACTTGTAAAGTATGGAATCTTGTCACCGGACAGGAAATTATGTCACTTGGGGGGCATCCGAATAATGTGGTTTCAGTGAAATACTGTAACTACACAAGCCTGGTATTCACAGTTTCGACATCTTATATTAAGGTGTGGGACATCCGAGATTCTGCAAAATGCATAAAGACACTTACGTAAGTATTGTTCAGAAGTATTGTTTATAGTAGTATTTAAAAAAAAAATATTTTACCTTTCAGTGGTCCGTATCCAGTGTACATTGATCTTATCTGTGAATGCAGGCTAGGCCCAGACTGATAAGTTAATTAAGGCAGTTGCTGCAATGTATAAGAGTGTTTTTTAGTATTTGTGGTGGGGGGATTCTAGCGGGATACATCGCCTCAATAAGAATTTTTTTAATGAAATGGTAAACTTCACAGCACTATACAGCGGTCTTTACTTGTCCACCAATATGTTGCTTAGTTTTATTTTATTTTATAAATTTTTTGTTGCTATGATTAACATTGGTTGTATATAAATTTGGGCATTATTATGTAGCATTTCCCTGATAAACCTCATCTTCTATAATTTGAAAGTGGAGTTCCACCCAAAAGTGGAGTTTTCGCTTATTCGTCTCCCCCGAGTGCTTTCACACTGCTAGCGCCCAAAAAACGCTGGTAAAGCGCAGCTTAGGACCCCTTTCACACTCGGGCGCTGGCAGTGTGAAAGGGCTCGGACCATCGGCGCACCCAGCCCAGTGGCAAAAACACGAAAGCGCTGCAAAGAAGCTGCTTGCAGGACTTTTTTTTGATGCCCTGCCAGCGCAGCGCCCCAGTGTGAAAGCACTCGGGCTTTCACAGTGGGATTGCAGATGAGGCTTCTTTCAGGTGCTTTTTTTAACACCAAAACGCCTGAAAAACGCCCCAGTGTGAAAGGGGTCTAAGTGTTGAAAGTGTGTCATACTCCTGTCATCTACCTGTCATTGGTGGAAAAACAAAAGGACATTGCTGAAGATGAATAGACGTGAACTGTACACGCATGCTATTTTATACATTTTAACTCAGTAGTGAAGTACAACAAAGTCATGCTTATTTCAGACGCAAGTGTGTTGGTCATTTTAACTGGAAAGTTTATGTAACAGGTTGTATGTTATTTGATATAAGGTCTTCAGGTCAAGTTATGGCATGGGATTCATGTGCTGGAAGTCAAAGCAGGACAGTGACCATTCCTCCTGGTGAAAATCAGATTAACCAGATTGCACTTAAGCCAACGGGTACCTTCCTGTATGCAGCAGCTGGAAATGCAGTGAGAATGTGGGATCTGAAAAGGTAATTAATCTTTTAATTCTGAAACTTTGGTGTTGGCTACCTGTAATCATTGGTAAGAGGACACAAAAAGGACAGAATATAATGTAAGAAAAAAAAAGAAGCCATCTATACATATCGTGAACATCTAAATGTACGGTTTTATAAATGCATAATTTACATTTATAGGTATAGTGAAATAATATCTACATATTGGTCAGGGTCCTGAAAATTAGGAATGTGATTTTAAGGTTCAAAATATTATTTTAGAATATATGTAATGTGAGATAAAGAATTAATGTAATTTAGAGATGCTGCTTATTAAAAAAATGTTGCCACTAATTGCTTCATTATAGATGAGCAAGTGATCATTCTATACTGGATAAAACTGAAAATGTACTCCTTAAACTTTTATTTACTGTTCTGTGTTAGCGGTTTCTAGCCAACAAGGGTCAGAATAAAATCCAGCTCTTTCCCTAACAGCAGCCTGTTTCTTCGCCACTCTGCCATTGCCCTTCTATATTTACATCTGATTGAATAGTAGCATGTGGCAAAGTGTTTAGCACTTCCGCCTGGCAGCACAAGGGATCTTGATCAGAACTCGTAACAGCATGAGGGAGCATAGTACATAATTAGGAACACCTGAGGTTAGATTATATGGGCTGGCCAGTGAAAGAGTTTTCAATAGAGCTACTTTGGTGGAGCATGAGACCCCTAAAATAAATAGATGACTGTGAAAAACAACCTGGGACAGGGGCTTTTGAAGGGTACTAGGGGCTAGCCTTCTACCCACTGATTATGGCCCATGGAGGAGACCAGGGATTTTGTCTGCTTCCTCCCGAACAAAGCATGGAAAAGAGCTCAGTTCAGCCTCTAATCCCATGGAGAAAGCAGATTATTCTCTAGTGATGAACGCTGAGAGCAAAGCTTGGATTAGTTCTCTGAATAAAGACAATAAAGCTTCCCTTCTGGAGTGGAAAGGTGTAATATTAGTGTGGGTTAATGGTCACAGGAAATGTGGTGGGCCTTCTGCAGACTGGGTTGGAGAAGCTCCTCCACTTGGGATAGAAATATTTATCAACAATCTTTCTCAAGAAATCTCTGAAGATAAATGAATTCCACTTTTGCAGACTGATGGAACATTGTATAAGTTTTGTCTCATGATGACTTGTCTAGTGGACAGATTACACAAGTGAAATCTGGGTAATGAGATTTGGGTAGCCCTGGGTCTTCTTTGTGGGGAACTGATGCCGAGTTGATTGGGTGGGCACTGACCTGAGTCACCTAGGCTTGTTTAATTAATTAATTAGTTGTGTAATTAGCTTACTGGTAATTAGATCACTGTTAGCTGTTGGCTGTTCCTTAGATGTGCTGATGGAATTACTGTTTACAGTTTGCATTGTTTAGTATAATGTGATCAAGCTCTTACCTGGTTTTGTGTGGTATGTATTCTGTGTGAGTTAACAATAAAGTCAGTTCCAGTTTGCACCCAAGTCATCTAGTTCTTGGGTGGATTGCTCAGCTATAATACCTGGAGTGGAGGAAGCTGTATCTTGGCGGAAGCACCCAGGTGGGGTGCCCGGCAGTTTGTCACAATGATCCTAATTTTAACAGTGGCAGCTCCCTAGATGGATGGGCCTAGACAGGTCCTTGGAGCATCAGTAGTAGCTTTGAGAGAAGGGAGTACCAGTTGGTGGAGTTCAGTTACTTTATTGGTCACAGTGACCTCAAAGAAATACCCAACAAATTAAGAGGGCTTTCTGATCACCCTTCATCAGGATATTAAAGCTGAATAGAGATAACTCAGATCAGATCAGGTTATGTTTAAAAAAAATAATTGTCTATTTGTGGAGAGGCTCGCTCAGATCACCAGTCTTAACAGGCCCTTGAGGGAGAACAGACACTACAGCAGGTTGAATTTTATTGTCTTCTGCACTTTAAAACCAGCAGGAGCAAAGTGCTGTTCCTAAAACACCAGGTTACTGGATCTGGGTATAAAACTAAAGCATAGGATGAAAAAACATGTTAATTGTATGCATTTCATACCATCATTTTTATTATGTCTGTACAGTATAGTTTTTAAATGAAGGTAGCTTTGAATTTTGTTATTTTCAATGTAGGTCTAGATATAAACACTGCTCTGTAGCGATGCCTAATAAATATCTACAGGAAGCAGAAGCAATTGAGTGCTGTCCGATACTTTTTTTTTTTTTCCATTAATAATTTTTCAAAATACGTTACATACTGTGTCCTATGCTCCCAGGCACTGAAGGGTTCAAAACTAAGCTCATGGCTGAACTTCTAAATGTGTATATTTTTTCTAGGATCTGCTTGTACTGTTCCTTTTTAAAACGCTGTTTTTCACTTTTTTAAGGTTTCAGTCTACGGGAAAGTTAACAGGACATCTTGGGCCGGTCATGTGTTTAACTGTAGATCAGGTTGCCAGTGGCCAAGACTTAATTATCACAGGCTCGAAGGATCATTACATTAAGGTAACTGCTATAATTTTGTGTGCAATGGCATATTTGTGCATGATGTATATCTGAAATATGTGATTTGGTCACCAGCTTCTTTAGAATATTTAGGAATTTAGACAGCTGAAAAGTTATGTTAAGCCACGATTCAGTTAACCACTTCCCGCCCGGCCTATAGCAGATTGACCGCCAGGCGGTTGTTCATTTATCCTGACTGGGCGTCATATGACGTCCAGCAGGATAACATGCCGCCTCGCGCCCATGGGGGCGCGTATCACGGCGAGCGGTTTGTCAGTCTGACACACCGCTAAACCGATCTTGATAAAGCCTCCGGTGGAGGCTCTTTACCACGTGATTAGCCGCGTTCAATCACGGCTGATCATGATGTCAATAGGAAAAGCCGTTGATTGGCTTTTCCTCACTCGCATCTGACAGACACGAGTAGAGGAGAGCCGATTGGCGGCTCTCCTGTGGGGGGGTGGGGGGGTCTGCGCTGATTGCCCACGCTAGACCACCAGAGAAGCCGCCAGGACCACCAGGGAAGGGTGCAACATGTGGATGGCCAGATATCTACCACATGGCCATCTACATGTGCAAATTATGCCAGATCTGTGCCAATCAGTGCCCACAAATGGGCACTGACTGGCATCATTATATATCAGTGATGCCCAGCAATGCCACCAATCAGTGTCATCGGTGCCACCTGTCAGTGCCCACCCATCAGTGCCACCCATAAGTAAACCATCAGTGCCACCTACGAGTGCCCATCAGTGCCACCTCATCAGTGCCCATCAGTGCAGTTTTTTTTATTTGTTGCGCAAAAAATATAAACCATAGAGGTGATCAAATACCACCAAAAGAAAGCTCTATTTGTGGGAACAAAATGATAAATAATTTGTTTGGGTACAGTGTTGCATGACTGCGCAATTGTCATTCAAATTGTGACAGCACTGAAAGCTGAAAATTGGCCTGGGCAGGAAGGTGTTTAAGTGCCTGGTATTGAAGTGGTTAAACTAGACAGACAAATCCTCCCCCTGCCAGGTGTACTCTGAAAGCTGTCTGCGCCAGCTATCAGAATACCCACCCTACATCTGATTGCCGCACAGCACTGGCATCCAATCAATTGTACAACAGGCTCTAATCACAGTTGATTATAATCGACTTTTGTACAAAGTTGTGGTGCCAGCATGCCCATACAACTAGTCAGCTTTTGGCCAAGCCAGCAGAAATCGACCAAAATTCAAGCAGTGTATGGCCAGCGTTTGGTAAAAAGAACCATGATTTAATGCCCTGCATTTATAACTGACAACATCCTCCAGTGGACAGTTCAACACTATCCCTCCATTTATGATTATTATGGTTACCCATGTGATTAGTGACCATATGTAATAAGAAAAGAATTTCTGCTTTCTTAGCTGTCTCTTCCAGACTGCCTATTTAGCAGTGAAAGATGAGGTTATCTTTGTTCTCCCCTTCTGTGATCAACAGCTGATGCAAAGCAATAGAGCCCTGATTGGTTTACAGTGCCACTCCCCCTTCCAGCCTGAGTATTGCTGTTTAAAGTCTGATATCAGCAGAAGTTAAAGTGAAACTGCTAGTTGTATGTAAAAAAAGAAATTCGTTCCACAGACTTTAGTTTTATCTGTTACTTGTTTGTAGTTACTAGTTAACTGAAAAAGTATACTTTCTGTCAGAGCAGGAATTTTGTGGGGTGTGTATATTAATGCACAGCAGAACAGGTCTGATAGATTGGCCAGTGGAACAGCTGGTATTTGCAGATATCTGCTGTTTTGGGAGACCCTGTTCATGGCTTTATTTGTATTCATGCAGGGTTGTCTGTTGCTCTCTACTATATGTCTATTTTATAATTTCTTCTATTTAATTTTACACAGATGTTTGATATTAGTGAAGGTGCTCTTGGCGCCATAAGCCCTACACATTGTTTTGAACCACCCCATTATGATGGTATTGAAGCAGTGGTCATCAGCGGAGACAACCTTTTCAGTGGGTCCAGGGACAATGGATTAAAAAAATGGGACCTTTCCCGGAAAGACCTCCTTTATGTATGTTTGCTAGTTTTAAACATTTGGACCTTTTTTAATGTTCTGACAATTTCCATTGCTGTAAGTTGAGCTTTATTTTTTTTTCTTTTCCTTCCCTCCAGCAAGTTCCAAATGCCCACAAAGATTGGGTGTGTGCTCTTGGAATCGTGCCCAGTTGCCCTGTTCTTCTCAGTGGCTGTCGGGGAGGCATCCTGAAACTTTGGAATATAGATACTTTTATGCCTATCGGAGAGGTCAAGGGTCATGATAGTCCCATAAATGCAATCTGCACCAACTCAACACACATATTTACTGCGTCAGAGTAAGGATTTTCATATAATTTTTCCATTAAAGTGGAACTCCGGTCATTTTTTCATGTTTCATTCAATTGAACCTTCTGCCCTTGCTGTGTAATCATTGGAAATCAAAACTATAATTTTGGTGGAAGTAAATGCCTTATTCTCTGTACTTCCTCTTTCATTGCTGAAAAAACACTTGATGTTTGATGCTGTTTCCTGCATTGCAATGACTCCTGGGAGAGAAACGTCAGATCTCCCAGCAGTACTCATTTCTTCTTATCTGTTCATTCATTGAGAGGTAGCTGGCAGATGAGGGGGGCGGGGAGATGCAGGATAGCTGAATACAATTGAGCATGGCTACAGGGCTGGAGGGGTTCGGATGAGGGCGGGGATAGGAGGAGACTGAAAAGATCCATGTGCTTTCCCAGAGAAGTAGAATTATGTCTAGTGTAGTGAAAGGAAGATTGCTCTCTCTCTTTTATGTGTATATTTCAGCCCTGTACACTTATTACACCCCCTGGCCAGTCTGCACAATCTTCCCTGGATAAGTTCACATTCCTTATCTCATCTGCATAGGAGATTATTTCTCTGTGCTTCAGCCCTGCTGCAGGCAGCTCTCTGTAGTTCCCAGAGGATTTGTGTGTGTGAAAAGATCATGGTACAGGACTCGGCTGCAGCTAAGGCTTGTCTACTCAGTGTTTGCAGTTTGGACGAGAAATACAGTAAATCATGTAAAATAGAAAATACTTTTGTTTGCTGCTTTCCTGTTTGAACAAGCATAGTATGTACACTTTCCTCTGTGTTCCATGCTGTTAATACTTTGCAATAACAGGGCATGAACTTCCACAGAAGTTGCCATTCCTATGGCAACTTATAGACAACAATGTGCGCCACAGTTTTCTTACTGCACAGACTGGGAAGTGCATATTGAGTAGCCAGCAGCACAGAAATTCTGGAAGTGAACAGGCAGCAGCTTCAGCTGGCCACAGTTAAAATGGTTGTACCCAGACTCAGTGGAGGGAGATTTCTGCAGCATATACGGCAAGTACAGAATCACAGTATATATAAAATAATATGCAAAGTGGTTAGAGGGAAGCTTCAGAATGGCAAAGATGTTTTTATTTCAAATTATGTGAACAGACTGCAGTTTCTCTTTAACAATCTTTTTCAGAATTTAAATGTATATTGTTTTTTTTGCCAGTACTGTTATTAGCTTCATTCTGTTTAACCACTCCCACACCTTTTAACCACCTATGGGCCAGAACAACTTTTACATTTCTGCTGTGGACCTGTTTATTCAGCAATAACTTTGTCATTACTACAGATAACAAGGTTATACATACAGTATGTTGTTTTTATAATGACAAACAAGGCTTTGTTTTCATTAGATTGTCTTGCAACAATGATTTTTTCCCCCAATTACTTAGACAATAAAATGCAATGAAAGTAAACAAACTGCATTTTTTCGAGCAGTGTTAGTGTAAAAAGAATTAGTGTTACTGGACATAAAATGTGCACATTTTATTCTGTATCTTGTCCTGTTTAAAATGACTAAAATTATGATTCTGATGCAAAGCATTGCAAAGCTATTTACAAATGAAATAGTGTTTTTTTTTTTTTTTCATTTAAATTTTGTGCTTTTTTTAAATGGGACATGTGTAAATATATGTTAAATATATAAACCTATTCACAAACAAGTTTAAACAAAAACAAAGTTTAAATATTAACCCTTTCGCCTCTGGGTGCGTACGTCGTAAGGACCTGACAGTGGAAGGTATTACACACAAATCCGGTGGCTGCAGCCACCGGGATTGTGTGTGAAACTGATAGGCAGACTCCTGCCTACCAGTTGAGTGCATTTGTGCGGCGGTGCTGCCGCCCGATTGCTCTCACACACCCCCGATACCGGCATCACCCCCCCCCTGCCGATGCTTACTGGGCTCTGCTTGCCCATCTGCGGGCCCAGGAACTCCATGGTGGATGCTGAAGGGGAAAGAGAAGAGTGGACACATGTCCACTCTCCTCCCCTTCTTTTTGTGACCCAGAAAGCAACATCTCTGACGTCACTTCCGGGTCAAGCTCTCCATGTCCCCGGCTAGCTCAGCCGGGAAATAATGTTTTGCAATGCTATCTGCATTGCAAAATATTTAGTGGAGCACAGGGGAGACATGCAGGGTCTTTTAAAAAAAAAAGTTAAGTAGTAAAAATTTTTTTTTTTTTTTTTTGCAACACCAAGCACATAAAATCCCTCCCCCAAAAAATGTTGAGGCCCCCCACATACACCCACGCATGAACATAAACGCATGCGTCGGGAAGCCTACATGTGAAAATGATTGTGATACACATGGTGAGAGAGAGAAATAATTCTAACACAAAACCTCCTCCCTAATACTAAACTGATACCTATAGGGGACTTTTGAAGTGTCACCTATAGAAAATATGGGGTACTAAAGTTTGACGCCATTTCACCACAAAAATATGGGTAATTTTATTGCATTTGCTTGCAGTAAAATCCACGTTAATGTGTTTTTTACTGAAAGTTTGCGTTTCCTAGACCTTTTGCGATAATATAGTTTGACATTAAAAATTCAAACTACCGCTATTTTATTCTCTAGAGTGTCTGCTTTCAGAAAATATATACTGTTTGTGGGTTTTGTCTAATCTTCAGGCCTACAATGATTTTTCTTAAACATGTGCAAAAATGGCTCTGGCAGCGAAAGGGTTAATAGTTGATAAAAAAACAAAAAAAAACCAAAAAATCAGCAGGAAAATAGTTGAAGAGAGGAGATGAAGTAGGTAATAAGGGCTGATTAGAATAAAATGAGGGTCAATAAGGGGTTAAACGGAGGAATTTTTTATTGGACAGATTGGCACCTGCTGCTGTCAGTCAAATCCAATGACACGGGAGGCGGTGCCAAGTCCTGCTGTCTGTGTCAATGGATGCAGCAGCTGGACTTGGGAGCACACCCTCATGCGTGCCCCCTTGAAAAGTGGGTCTCCGAGGGGGTACTGGATGCGGGGAGGAGCCAGGAGCGCCGCTGGGGGACCCCAGAAGAGGGGGATCGGGGCCACTCTGTGCAAACCCTTTCACAGAGGTAAGTATAACTTGTTATTTAAAAAAAAAAAAAAAAAAACCTTTACAACCCCTTTTTACTGATGACATCTGCAGATCTGAGTGAATCCCTTTGATCTGCAGAAGAATGACCAGAAAGATACAAATGTAACAATGTTACATTTGTATCTTTGTATAAGTTCTTATACAGTGTTGTTTATAAACACTGATTCAGACTACTTTTTTGATAGCTAGAGCAACGTCTTTGATTAATTACGGTATACTTGGAAGGGGGGTCCCAGAAGCAGGGTAGAGAGACTGGACGTGCTACACAAGTCCTGTGTACAATGATGTTTAGCATGCCCAAAGTCTGCAACTAGCTGCATTTCTTTATTTTAATTTCTGGTTTAGATTGCATTTTTAGGCCAGTGATCTACAACTATAGTTATACCAAATAAAAATTATACAGTACAGTCCAAGTTTTTTTTCTTTTTACAGAGTCAAATAACATGTGAATCAAAATATTAAATCGCATTTGTGTTTTATGAAAAAGGTGGCAGGAGCTTCCACATTGTACTTCAACGAGCAATAAAAGTATATCTAAAACCATTTTTTGGTGAATAATTTGTGTCCTCTTGAAGAGATTTCCTTCCCCTTCCTTTCCCGAAAACACAGAAGGAAATAAGGGAAAAATCATCTACTAGACAGTTGACACCAGAACAGATGTGCCCTTTGAAAGATTTCCCTCACCGCTTGTTCTGGAGACAGCTATAAATGTTTGGATGTCCCATCACTTCCTGTGTGACACAAATAATGAGGGGGCATTTCCCCAGCAAGGACAGAACAGTGGAAACCTGCAGGACACTGAAAAAAATGTTTTGGCTTCAAATATAGTTTAGATATTGTTAGGTATGTTGAAATAATGTTTAGGGTAATAGTATTAAGAAATGTTATTGCCTCTGTATAAATCATTATAATTTAAAATCTGTGGCCTAATTCACCTCATATCAACAAGGGATGAGCAAACCACTAAATATTTAATTCACCCATTATAAAATAAAGTGGGATACAGATACCTAGCCAATTGTGCTTTAAAGTGTTTGTAAACCTAAAAAAAAAAAAACTACCAAGATCCCGTTACTTTAAGGAATGAATAACAGCAGAGTGCTTGTGCTGTTCAATTCCTCTCTGCCTAACTGGTAATAAACCTGGTTGATCTTGCCAGTTCCTGAGTCCCTCTGCCTCTGCTGACCACAATAATCATGGCTGCTGAGCCCTGACTACCTTGGTCAGGTTACATGTCTCCATCACCTGCAGCCCTTGTCTCTCTCCTCTGACAGTCTCTACCCCCTCCCTCCCTGTCCACATGAGAGCGTTTCCTCTCCGCCCCTCCACCCTCTATTCCGCTGCATAATGCAGCACATTTCAATGTATTTATTGCAGATACAGTATGCAGCCATTACCAAAACTGTAAGTGTTTGATAGAAATGAAAGGCTAAATACCATTTCTGACACCGCAGCTGTGCGGTCACTTGATCCCTCTGTGCTGACCGGCCTAGATCTATGGAGAGACGCAGAAGACGGTGGAGATTCCCCTCTGTTGGCCAGCTGATTTTACAGGGGAATCTCGGCTCCTCCCCATAGATCGGAGTCAGCCAGCACAAGGAGGATCACGTGACCGCACAGCTGTGGTGTCAGAAATGGTATTTAGCCTTTTCATTTCTAACAAACACCGTTTTGGTAATGGCTGTATATCTGCATTAAATACATGTAAAGTCACTTTAGTGACTCTACAAACACTTTAATGCCTGTGTTTTCCATATAGTGTGTGAGGGTTATTTTTTTCCTTTTGATAAATTGCAGGAAAATTACAAATTTTGTCTTTCAAAATGACAGCTGAACAGCATAAGGTTTTGGGTGCACGTTTACAGTAAGGCACAAGCAAATGAGGCCCAGCCATCCATAAATTGCCCTTTAGTACAGTTTATTCAAACTTGACCATACTCAGCATGAGCAAAGCTGACTATTACACCGCAAGTGTTCTCCTTACTTTATGCCAATGTAAGCTGTATGTAACATCAATGCAGCTTTTCTACACTTCTCCTCAGCCCAAAATGTCATCACTATTGTTATTATGGCCATTAACATTACGTTTTCTTTATTGTAACCATTAGCCTCATGATTTGTATTTCTCATTTTATGTTCTTTGCAGCGACCAAACGGTGAGGATCTGGAAAGCTCATGGCTCACTGGACGGGCAGATATCTGATGCTGGGGACACGAGTGAAGAGGTTGCCAGCAATTGAACTGGAAGTATCAACATGAAGTCTTAAGGAGAAACTGTGACAAACTGTTTACCATTAGATTTATCTGGGCATTTGTTAAATTATAACTGCGACATATAGTATACTGGAACTAATTGGAAATTGTGATCAACTGTACTGTTACTGTATTCTTAACAGCGGTAGGCTACTTACCAAGTTTTGCACACGCATATAACAATCCTGCTGTTCTATAACCTAAACAATTGAATTTCACTCCCTGACTGAAAACATGGTTTGTTGTGTTTTAGTCATGGGTGAAAATGGTACAAAGCTGTTTCTGTGTAACTTTAAGTGGCTCTGCTGTATTATGAGGTTAAGGTATGCAAGCAAATATAACACACAGGGTTTACTTGAAGTACTTTTGTAGTATCCGCTATCACATATACAAACTGTGTGCCTGTAGGTCTTATGTATAAAAACTGCCAAGACAAGGGGTAGACACTTGTTGGTATTGATGAACAAAAACTCCCATGATGATTTTTGGTAAAACAGAAAATCAGCATGCAGATTTTTCCAGCAGTACCTGATGTATTACAAGTGTTCACTCCTTGTCATTAAAGCTTTGGTGTTGAATACCTTACTTTATACTTGACCAAAGTTCAGCTTTTCAGCAAGTCCTTGTGCTCAGGATTTTATGTGCAGTAACTGTTTAAAGATTACACATTTCTTCTTTCCTCAAACAGTTAACCATTTATGTGGCTGGAAGGCAAAGCTGTGTTGTATGATGTATGCGTGTGTCCTACTGTTAAAACTTAAATGCTTTAAATTATTTTTGTTTACTAGTTTTTTTTCCATAAAATACATTTTTCTTACAGCTCTATCAGTTGCATACATTTTGCTTTCTTCTAATTTAAAATGCTGCTAAATATATTTTGAATACAGTTTTTTTTGTTTATTTGAGAGTTTGAATCTTTTCTGTGGTAGAAAATGTTGTATATAATTTTGGATGTAAAAAGATCTTCAGCTCCTGCTTTTGATTTTAAAAATGCTGTGTGAATCGGAAAAAACATGCTTTTTCTTAATCTTATTTTGTAAATTTGAAACCTGCAAATTTAATATAGGTTTAATATTTGTGCATATTTTGTTTGTAGATTGAGATAACTTGTGACCTTTATCTAAGCTAATGCATGAATAAATACATGCAAACTGTGACTTTGTGGTTGTTTGATTATGGGAAGCAGTCTATGAAGTGCATATGCTTTTTTGTCCTAGAATGTCACATAGATGATATAGTTGCACTGGTCATCTCTAAAAGCCAGCCATAGACAAAACAGAGGAATGCAGGCTCAGTATGACAACTGCCCTCCAGTCGATGTCTTGGTCAGAACTTCCATTATCATATGAGGGGTGTTAAAGTCAAACTGGGACTTTTAATTTTACAGGTATAAAAAGGGATGCTACCACACGAAGTAGTAAGTGGCAAGTGTGTCCTATTACTGGTAAGCGACGCGCATGTCGCAGGCCAGTCCAGAGGTCGTTGATCAAGATGGTAGACAACAGTGTTATTGTGTGCATGGAACAGCTCCTCCACAAACTCGCCACCACCAAAAAATTGATGGCAAGTGTTTTCTGGGATAAATGTGGCGTTATTCATGTGGTGCCACTATCAACAGGGAATATTACTGTCCTGTTTTGAGTGGTGTGCATATGCAATAAGGCCTGATGTGATTACTAAGGGCATCCTGTTTCTCCAGGACAACGCACAAGCTCATACTGCTCACCGCACTACATGCACATTACATCAACTCGGCTGGGAGGTATTGCCACATCCTCCTTACAGCCGATAACTCACTCCAAGTGATTACCACTTGTTTGGAACCCTAAAAGAGCTCTTTGGGGGGGGGGGGGTGTCAGCACTGATGACGAAGTGAGGTAAAGTGGCCTAGGATGGTTCAGACTGACAAGTCTTTCTATGCCAAAGCTTTCCAGGCATTAGTTAAATGCTGGCATAAGTGTATAAATGTAGCAGGGGAGTATGTTGAAAAATAAATGCAGTTTCCACTCCTTGAAATTTGTTCTTTTATTATATAAACTCAAAAGGTCCTGGTTTAACGTGAACGTCCCTTGTATATGCTCCACCTAGCTAAACAGCAGCCAGATTGGGTAATGCTGAAGTTTATATAGCTGGCCCCAGAGCTTGGCAGCTGAGCATTCTCGGGGAAAGAAGCCTTTCTCTTTTCAGCAGATCCCAATTACTTCAATAGCACAGTGTGAATGACCGTTTTGAGGCTGTGTTTGAACTTCACATTGTGTTGTTTCTCTGGTATCATTTGCATTAATGAAAAAACAGGTCAAAACTTGTTGGGTATGTGTTTTAAGCAGCACTGTTTTCAAATGTTAAGTGAAAAAAAGATGCTGCGCTGATAAACGGTCAAATTAACATAGATTACCACAATATGTGAATAATATAAATTACTTATGTGAATCCTCCAAAACACATATACTGCACAGGTAAGTAAATAGTGTAAATCTGTGTTATAAAGTCCAAAACACAAAAAGGCAAAACGCTGAGCAATGTACAGTGATCAGTCTCTTCTTCCATTACATCCAATAGTGATAATTTGTTTCTTCTGTGATCTTAAATATTCCACACCAGCAAAGATACAATGTGCTCCTATGGTTAAGACACGCTTGCCACCACAGTGCTTACAGAACTCTCGCCTCCAATAAATTAAAATCCCGCAAGTATGTAAACCTCCACCAGGGTGTCTCTGATTCTTGGACATTCTAAAGCCTCTGGCCCACTATAGAGCAAATTAGCCTTTGACAGCAAAACCCATGAACACAAACCATTAGTGTAATTGAATCTTCCTGACCACCCTGTTGTGTTGTCTGTAGCTTGTTATAGCCATGTCATCATATCTCTGTGGGTACCTTATCAATATCTCCTTTATGCTGTACTCCTGTTAAGTGAATGGTTTGTACAGAATGATCTGGCACATCCTAATATGGTAGGTAGTTGTGCTGGAACAGCAACCGATTGCATTCCATTTGGTATTTTCTTAGGGGTTCCTAAAATGTCCCACAACATAAGGCAAGCATGCCTGTTAATACACTTGCAAGAAAAACCTATCTCTCTTAAAGTGACACTAAATATCTTTATTCTCCAAAATAATCCATACACATACACTACTGTAATCTATTTTACATGAAATTGTTACCATGTTTTCTTAACCACTTAAGGACCGGCCTCATTTTGGATTTTAGGTGTTTACATGTTTAAAACAGGTTTTTTTTTGCTAGACAATTACTTAGAACCCCGAAACAGTATATATGTTTTTTTTTTTTCTAACACCCTAGAGAATAAAATGGCGGTCGTTGCAATACTTTTTTTAGCACCGTATTTGCGCAGCGGTCTTATAAGCGCACTTTTTTTGGAAAAAATTCACTTTTTTGAATAAAAGAATAAGATAACAGTAAAGTTAGCCCAATTTTTTTAATATTGTGAAATATAATGTTACGCCAAGTAAATTAATACCCAACATGTCACGCTTCAAAATTGCGCCCGCTCGTGGAATGGCGTCAAACTTTTACCCTCAAAAATCTCCATAGGCGACGTTTAAAAAATTCTACAGGTTGCATGTTTTGCGTTACAGAGGAGGTCTAGGGCTAGAATTATTGCTTTCGCTCTACCGGTCGTGGCGATACCTCACGTGTGGTTTGAGCACCGTTTTCAAATGCGGGCACTACTTGCATATGCGTTCGCTTCTGAGCGCGAGCTTGTCGGAACGGGGGGGGTTTAATTTTTTTTTTTTTTATTATTTATTTTACATTATTTTATTTATTTTTACACTGTTTTAAAAAAAAAGTGTCACTTTTATTCCTATTACAAGGAATGTAAACATCCCTTGTAATAGAAAAAAGCATGACAGGACCTCTTAAATATGAGATCTGGGGTCAAAAAGACTTCAGATCTCATATTTACACTAAAATGCAATAAAAAAAAAAAGTCATTTAAAAAAATTACATTGAAAAAAATATGCCTTTTAAGAGGCGTGGGCGGAAGTGATGTTTTGACGTCGCTTCCGCCCAGCAGTGTCATGGAGACGAGTGGGCGCCATCTTAGCCTCACTCGTCTCCAGGCACAGAAGGGAGACTGATGTGATCGCCTCCGCCGCTACTGGTGGCTCCGGTAAGCGGCAGAGGGCACCGGATCGCGGCGGGAGGGGGGGGCCCCTCTCCCGCCATCGATAAAAGTGAATCTACCGCAGGGACCACTTTTATCAGAAAGCCGGCCGGCACACGAAAACGGGGATACCGGGGTTATGGCATCTAGCTGCTGCCATAACAACGATATCCCCCTTCAAAGTTTGGACGTACATTGGCATGCGGTGGTCCGGAAATGGTTAATGTCTTGTGATGCCCTCTGTGAGCTGAACCTCTTCTTTTCTCCCCTCACTTCCATTTATCTGGAACGAACCCTGTTAGTTGCAGTCATGTGTAAAGCTCTATGTTCGCTACAAATCCCATAGTCCATCTAAGGAATGAGCAAGAGAGGCTGACTATGTTCCTTCATACAGTGGGGCTATAGAGAATGAACGTAGTCACCCTCTAACAGGCAGTCAGATCACAGCAGCAAAAAAAAAAAAAGGAACTTGGAGCAGGCTGAGAACAACATAAAGTACTTTTTTGAGTTAAGAATACATACTTGAATATAATTTTTTTTTTTTTATCAGGAGTTTAATGCCTTTTTAAAGGATTGGATTTTTTAGTTTCATTGCAGAAATGTTGAGTGTCAAGCTGAAGATGTTAACAGTTTTTTTCCAGCACATTTTCAGACTTTTATAACAGCACAGTATAAAAGAAACAATTTGTCATAATCCACTGCAACTGATCAGATATCAGGTTTTAGCAGCTGAACATAATTAGACAAATGAAATCTGTCAGGATTGGTTATTGCATGTCGTTGCTCTCTGCACAGGTTATTAAATAAAGTCTCTCGTTTCTATCACCCATCAGTAATGGGCATTTCAGGTTTCATAATGTTTATCTAATCTTGAATTTGGTTTGCCATAGTAATGGATACTTATTGGCGTTAATAGATGTAACTATGGAGTCATTTATTAAATTGTCAGACACTTTGGGGTTGATTTAAAAGACAAATAGGCTGTTCACTTTGCAAGTGAATTTTCTCTTAGCTTAGTGAATTTAGTGAAAATTCACTTTGCATGGTATACCTGATCAAATGCAAGGAAAAAATATTTTTGCTTGATTGGATAATTAAACAGAGAGACAATTCCATTACAAAGGCCAGCCTCTGGGCCTGGTTAGCAAAAGAGCTGGGAAGAAAAGCAATCCCTAGGTCCAAGCTTTCTAAAGGGTAAAGTAAGCTGAAAATGGAACTTTACCCATAACAATTTGTTAAAAAAGAATGTTCTTTAGCAAGGAACATACATTCTACATTAATAATTATGCCACCAAAATGAGTGTATGCTGTAAATTGCTTCTAGCTTTGTCTCAGTTTCTTCTTGCCGCAGGCTGCCATTTTGCTGAAGCCTTGAGCATGAGTAAATCTTTATGCTGTCAGCAGATCTAGTGGCTCTGATTTTCGGCACTGTGCCAACAAATAGCAACTGTGCATGTGCAGAGCAGGAATAAGACAGTGCATTGCTGGAATTTAAACAGAATAAACACTTATTTTTAATGTTCTACGTGTCTTTATCTGCCAAAGGGGCCAGCCTGAAGCAATCTAGCAGGACTTAATTTTCTGACTAAAGTTCCACTTGAAGTAAACCTGTGTGCACTTAGGGGGCGTGTCCAGGATGGTGCTGGGAGCAGACGTGTAGTGCCTGAGCTCCTGGGGACCGGCTTTTATCGGGTGTAGACTTGCATATAACAGACCTGTGTCCCCCCTGCCTCAGTGTCACCTCCGGGGTATGCCTAGGCGACGATCGCAGGTAAAATCCCGCCGCACGGCCACAACACCTAGCACTGAGGGTAAGGCAGCGGCTTCGCCTAAAACCTCGGCCCGCATGGAGACCCAGCCTGAGGAGCCCAAACAGCTGCCTGCCACAGCGGCAGATTTTAAGGCTGTCATGCAGGCAATCACTACCCTGACTGATAAGGTAGATCACATACATGCTAATGTGGAATTCATCCGCAAGGACTTTGATTCCTTCAGTGGCCGGGTGACAGAGGTGGAACAGAGAGGGTCTCTAAGACTGAAGATATGGTACGTGACCATGGGGCTACCCTAAAAACTGAGGTTAAGGCATTGGAGACTCGGGCTGAAGATGCCGAAAACCATAACGGGAGAAATAATTTGCACATCTTGGGCCTCCCTGAGGTTGCTGACCCCACTACCTTTGAGCGTCTACTGCAACAACTGCTTCCTTCTGCTCGCTTTTCTCCATTTTTTTTACTGTGGAGCGAGCTCACCGCATACCCTCCACTAGGGGCCCCCAGGGAGCACAACCCCACACTTTAATCTTTAAACTGCTCCATTTCCGTGATCGTGACTTAGTGATGAGGGAAGGAAGATCCCAAGGTGAACTGCGCTTTGAAAATGCAAGCTCCTGATTTTTCTGGATTATTCACTGGAAACAGGGGCAACTCCAAGAGTATAAAATACAGCATGTTATTTCCAGCCAGGCTGCGGGTGGAAGACAGTGAGCTAAAGAAGGGGAGGGCAATATACAAGGGCTACTCCAAGAATGCCCTAATTCACCAAAAAGGTTTGGACTATTGCGGTACCCAGGTATAGAGTAAGACGGAGATAGAAAATACAGTTTATTTTAATTACAAAAAATACAAATTACGAGAACAACTTAGAAGTTGTTACAAGGTAAACAATTGAGCACAAACATTTAAAATGACAATGAATAAAACCCCCATGGATAGGTGGAGGCACAATGATGTGAAAAAGGACGTTGGCCTCAACAGTTTCGCGGCCAATGCCGCTTCCTCAGGAGGCGTCCAATCATAACATCTAGAAGACATATAATCAGAATTACAATGAAGCCATCATAAAGTAAAATGATAATGCATAATAATCTTGAAGTGTTTAAGCAATGTGTAACAAAACTCGCCAATAGCTGCCCAACTGGGCAAAGAACGGCAATTCCCCGGGGTGCCTTTGCAATAGTCCAAACCTTTTTGGTGAATTAGGGCATTCTTGGAGTAGCCCTTGTATATTCCCCTCCCCTTCTTTAGCATACTAATACAGGATGATGGTATCCCTTCCCCTTATGATACCCTTTGTCAGCCCTCTGTGGCAATCCTTTCTCATATAGTGGCAGACAGTGATTGGGTTCAGTTTTTTATATCCCCTGAGAAGGCCTCAGCCTGGATTGACACCCGGCCTCGACGCTGACCATTACTGATGGCTGATCTCCTAACTAAGCTGCTGATATCAAGTACCTCCTAGGCCTACACTCCTACCACACTGGCTACTGTCTGGCTACTTAAAGTGGAGGTTCACACAAAAATTGAACCTGAACACCTCCGGTGTCACATTTGGCACCTTTCAGGGGGGAGGGGGGTGCAGATACCTGTCTAAGACAGGTATTTGCACCCACTTCTGGCATAGACTCCTCCCGTCCCCACCGCGCTGTATGCTGGGACACACACTGGTCCCAGAGACAGCGGGGACCAGTTAGAAAGCGCAGCGCGACTCGCGCATGCGCAGTAGGGAGCCGGGAAGTGAAGCCGCAGCGCTTCACTTCCTGAATCCCTTACAGAGAATGGCGGCGGCAGCACCCGAGGGACGATTCACTCTCGGGTGCCGACATCGCTGGACCCTGGGACAGGTGAGTGTCCTTATTTTAAAAGTCAGCAGCTGCAGTATTTGTAGCTGCTGACGTTTTACATTTTTTTTTCGCGGGACTCCCTCTTTAATTACCATACTTCCTGTCGCCAGTTCATGATGGGTCCCATGGTTCTCTTTGGGGAAGAAGATGTTTTGTTACCCTGACACATTCTTTGTTACTCCTGCCTGGTTATCAGACTTTTCACTGCCCCCCCCCCCCGTTCTCCTATGGCCCGTGTCACTACACCTACTGCTTTATGCAGCTATGCTGCTCAAGTTTGTCCCCCCAGTGCTGGGAGACTACACCCACATTTCTGATCTGGTCCCGAACTATGTGCTAAATGTGTGTTAATTGACTGCCGGACTACTGATGGCGTTCTGCACACGTTCCCCCCCCTTGAAGGTGTTTCTGCTTATGTTTTGGGTTGGGTTATTAAGCCTCCCCAGGATTGGGGTTGAGGTTTATGGGGTTAGGTGGGACTGTTTTGTTGCACTTTTCTCTTTTCTTTTAACTTTACAAGCGATGTACCCCTTTATATCTTAGGATGCCATGTTTTGCATGAATTGTTGTATGCGGTGGGCTGTGTTCTGCTCCTGGGCCCCTTTTGGATATCCTTGCCTAGTTGTGTAATGCCTAGTACCTATGGCTGACTGTAATATAATGTCTTGGAACGCCAGGGGTCTGAACTTCTCTGTGAAGAGGTCCCTGGTTTTTCAATTTTTGAATTTCTATAATCCCCAGATTTGTATTTTACAAGAGACCCATTTAGTGGGCAGTAAACTCCTGAGTCTTAGGAGACCCTGGGTAGGACACCATTACCATTCCTCATATACCAATTATTCCCAGGGGGTCAGCATTTTAATTCACAAGTCTCTTGCATTTAGGCTACTGGCACTGGATCTGGCCCCGGACGACCACTATGTCATATTACATGCCATGGTGGATTGGAACTTGTGGTGGGGCTGTACTTGTCTCCCCCTGCCTCCATGAGACTGCTTAACCAATGGATTACCAAAATTGCTGCCTACTCTACAGATAATGTGGTGATTCTTGAAGATTTCAATATAATCCTAGATCCTGGGATGGACAGACTTCCCACTGGGGCGTGCACTCCCTCGGAGCTGTCTGCTTGGGCGGAGACCTTGAGTCTGACAGATGTGTGGAGATGGCGTTATCCTCATCAATGCGCCTACACCTGTCATTCCGCCTCGCATAAAACCTTTTCCTGTATAGACCTAGTCTATGCTGGGGGGTCTGTCCTTTCTAGAATTCGGGACATCTCCATCCTACCTCGTGGTATTTCGGACCATGCTTCTCTTGCCTTAAAACTGAATGTATCTACTGCCCCATGGGATAGTCTGTGGCGTTTATCCAGGCTCTGGCTGTCCGATTCGAGGGTCTCTGGGCCATATAGATCTGACACTATGCACTACTGGAAGGATCAGGACCATTCCATATCTCTGTCCACTTCTTGGGATGCTTTTAAAGCATTCTCCAGAGACAGCCTGCAGTCACACGTCTGTCAGGTTCCCAGGGCCTTGAGGGAGGATTTGCTGAGGAGACAGTGGCTGCCCTTGAGGTGGAGTACTCACTGTCGAGAACTTCCCAAGTGTACTCTCATTTTCAGGCAGCTCTGAGAGATGTTTTTCTGCTCCGAACATCTGCTACTAAAACCCAGCTTCTACATTAATCCCAACGCATATTCGAACATGGGGGAAAAAAACTGGGAGTATGCTGGCATGGCTGGCTAGGGAGAGTTCCTCACCTGTGTCTATATCCGGTATCCGAGACGCTGATGGGTCGCTGCTGACTGATCCTGCCTCTATTAATGCTTGTTTAGCAACGTTCTTTCAGGAGCTGTATAGCTCCCGGATGATAGGCACAGAGGAGGAACTATATGAATATCTGGAGGAAATTGAGCTGCCATGCTTAACATCTAGTTTTAAGGATGCATTGGATGGCCCCATTATGCTGGAAGAGCTCCAGCGGGCGGTGGCCTCTCTGCAAAATAGTAAAACACCGGAGCAGTGTTCCTCGTACTGGCCAATAGCCCTCCTTAATGTGGATGCAAAAATTTTGTCTAAGCTTCTTCCGGTTAATTGAACACTGATCACTCCTTTGGTTCATGCAGATCAATCTGGATTTATGCCTGGTAGGGGAATCAATATTAATATCCAACGTCTCCTTACACATCTCTCTAGGGAGAAGAGGGGCAGTTCAGGGGTGGTGGCCTCCTTGGACGCCGAAAATACTTTTGATTCAATGGCTACGCTACCTCTGGGCCGTCCTACAAAAATTTGGATTCGGCTCGGTTTATTAAATGGGTCCAATTGCTCTATCACAACCCTACGGCCCAAATACGCACTAATAACTCGTCCTCTTCTTTCCCCCTGACTCGGGGTACTAGACAGGGCTGCCCGCTCTCCCTGGGCCGATTTAAACTAGCAATGGAACCCCTAGCAGTGCACATTAGGTCTGCCCCCATGGTTGAAGGCATACAGGTGGGGGTGATTGTAGACAAAATATTCCTATATGCAGATGACACCTGTTCCTGAAAGACATCTCCTCTCTCCCTCCGGCCCTTCAAATGATTGATGTGTTTGGATCCTTTTTAGGCATCAAGGTTAACTGGAGAAAGTCACTCCTATTCCCGCTACACACCTCAGATCCCCACACCCAGATTAGCACTCCGTTGACATGGACCACTACATTTAAATATTTGGGGCTGGTGATAAAAACCCCACTGTCCTCATATTTTGAGCTGAACATCTTGCCGTTGCTTAGGACCTTCTCCCAGAAATGTATGCCCTGGAGGTTTCTCCCTCTTACTCCAGTGGGTAGAGTGAACCTTGTTAAGATGGTATATTTACCTAAGTTCCTTTTATTTCTTCTGCAGTTCCCCTCTGGTGCCTCCTGCTTCCTTCTTTAAGGTACAAGGAATTCTATCATCCTTTGTGTGGAATGGGAGGCCTCCATCTTTGGCCATCTCTACTTTACAGCTCCCTCTTACCCAGGGGGGCCTGTCTCTCTACCTAACTTTCAGGCTTACTTCTGGGCGGCGGTCCTGGTGACGGTGAGATGGTGGTTCTCCCAACCTAAAGATAACCCAGTGGTTACTCTGGAGGCGGCCATCATGGGGTCGTACTCCACCCTTAGTAACCTGGTGATCGGGGGATCAAAATCCCAACCCGGAATTACAGATTTGATGCGTACCACTATTACAGTATGGCACAGGGCGAGGGCCCGATATAGCTCTCCAGACTCATTCTCCCCACACATTCCCCTTTGGGGTAATCCCAATCTCTCACATCTGAATAAAGTTTCTGACCCGCAGGTTTGGGCAACAAGAGGGATAGTGAATCTTAAACATTTTGTTTTAGGCGGCAAATTGTGCTACTTTACCACGGTGGATGTTGTTCCACTGCTACCAACTTCGCCATGCATTTCATAAGCAGTTCCCACCCTCTATCACCCTAGAATCGGACCCTGTTGAAGGATTGCTTATTGCCAAGGTGATAGACAAGCCTTTATCCTCCCTGTACTTTCGCCTATCCATAACCCCTTCTAAAAAATTTGAAAAGACCTTTGACAAGTGGAGAGTAGACATCCCTGGCTTGACTGGGAAGGTTGTTTGTCCTCTTTTGTGACTAATATGGTCTCAGCTAGAGACCGTTTCCTACAAGTGAAGTTCTTGTACAGGGCCTACTTCACCCCAAGAAGATTGACAATTATGAACCCAGGGGCCCCTGGTGCCCTGTCCCAGATGTGGTACGCAGGCTGCTTTTTTTCTCCTTATGGTCTGATCCTGCCCACGCCTTGCTGTCTTTTGGTCAGAGATTCTCGCTGATCTCAATCGGATAACCTCTTTGACTCTCGACTCGGATCCCAGGTTTGTGTTGCTCAATGTTTTTGGCACTAACGTTAAGGGCTGATATACTAAATTGTTCTTAAGTCATGCCACTTTTTATGCACGTAAGGGAGATATTTATCCATTGGAAAGATGCTGCAACACCCACGGCATCTACTTGGCGCTCTGTTTTAAATTCTGTTTTGCCACTGTATAGAATCACTTACATTAACCGGAATTGCCCTAGCAAATTCGATAAAATCTGGTTGGGATGGATAGACTCTTGGGGCTCGGAGATTGCGGACAATGACTTAAGTCACGAAGCTGTGCCTTGATAACTGTTTATTTATATGTTCTCTTGCCTCTTAATATCTATATGGAGTTTGTAACTAATCTTACCACTAGGGGTCCCTCCTCCCCTCCGCCGCCTCTATGGTTTCCTCCTGTATCCATATAGTATAATACACCTGTCAGAGGACCATCCTATTGTATTTTAGGTGTCTCACACCCATTTCTCCTCTGGGATATCAGCAAATTGCTCTATGTGGTAATCCCTATTGTAATATAAATGTCACCGACTGTGCCTGTTCATCACTTATAAATGATTTGACTTTGACAATGATTTTGAACTTGTAAACATTTGAATAAACCTTTTCTTAACGAAAAAAAAAAACCTGTGTGCACTTCAAACATCTAATTAATTGTAGAGATTCTCTGTTACATACCTTGGATGTTTAAAATGCACACAGGCTCACATGGACACTATTTACATTTAGGTAAATTGGGCTCACTTTTAACCACTTCAATGACCAGAGCACTTTTTGCGATACGGCACTGCATCGCTTTAACTGACAATTGCGTGGTCGTGCGACACTGTAGACAATATTGACGTCGTCTTTTTTCCACAAATAGAGCTTTGGTGGTATTTAATCTCACTCTTTTTTTGTTTATAGCTCAAAAAATAAAAAAAAAACAATCAATTTTTATAATAAAAATCGCAATAAGCGTATAAATCGTATAGGTTTGCACAAAAGTTATAGCGTCTACAAAATAGGGGATAGATTTATGGCATTTTTATTATTATTATTTATTTAATTTTTTTTACTAGTAATGGCGATCTGCGATTTTTATCATGACTGCAACATTATGGCAAACACATTGGACACTTTTGACACATTTTTTTTTTTTTTATAGCAATCAGTGCTATAAAAAGGGGTTAACTGTGTTCCCTGACTGTGTGTTCTAACTGTAGAGGGAGGGGACTGACTATAGGAGATGACAGATTGTGGTTCCTAGCTATTAGGAACTCACGATCTGCATCTCCTCTCAGAACAGAACAGGGATTTGTGTGTTTACACACACGTCCCTGTTCTGCCTCTCGTGCCCACAATCGCTCGTGGCCGTCGTTCATCGCGACCGCCAGTCACGAGCATCGGCACCCCCGCAGTGCAGCGTGTGCATACCTACTATCCCACTTAAAAGAGCCGACATACAGCTACGACGGCTCGTGGGATCGTGCCAACCTGCAGCAGTATAATGACGGCGGCTGGTCGGCAAGTGGTAATAAAGCAAGACATTCACCAAACACACTGCAGATAAATCGTCGTGGTGCCTGTATTTCAAATGACAGCGATTGATTCAACACCAGTGAATGTTTTGTGCAGGTAAAATTCAGCCTTTATAAATATGCTCCCTAAGTGTACGTAAAGGCATTTTTTAAAGTTCTGGATAAAGTGAGAAAGAGTTAACCTTTTGCCAGGTTTTATTGCTGCCAAATAGATCCATACCTCAATTTTTCCTATGACAATTGTTGAGACAATGTAAAGGGAAATACAAATACAATTGTCTCCTGTTATATTATAAAGCGTTGCACAAACTGTTGGTGCTATAGAAATCCCGTATAATCATAATAATGCTCTTGCGTCTTCAAGACAGGACGTGAAGGGAAATCTCACCACTGGAACAAAGTAAAGGGCTTTTACTTTTTCCTACTCTATCCAAAAGTTAAAAAAATTACTTTACATACTCTGTAAATCTAATGTGCTTCACGCTGTTTGTTTTGGTTTCAGGCCATGTTCAATGCAGCAGAACTTCTCAACCAGTGGCATGAGTACCCCAAGGACTACTTTTGACAGGTTAAGAAGAAACTTTTGCTTCGTAATCACTTGAGCTCCGAAAGGTTTTACCCCCTTCATGACCAGGCCATTTTTTGCTATTCTGCACTGCGCTACTTTAACTGGTAATTGCAAGATCGTGCAATGCTGTACGCAAACTAAATTCATATTGTTTTTTTTTTTTACGCACAAATAGAGCTTTCTTTTGGTGGTATTTGATCACCACTGGGTTTTTTATGTTTTGCGATATAAGCAAAAAAAAAAAAAAATACAGAAACTTTTTCTACTTTCTGCTATAAAACATATCCAATAGAAAAAAAATCTAATTTCTTTATAAATTCTGGCCAAAATGTATTCTGCTATGGGTCTTTGATCAAACAAAATCCCAAAAAGTGTATATTGAGAGGTTTGATACACAGCACTCTGTGGAATAATACCAATAATATAAATACCCAGGTGAGTAAAAAGTGGGTAATAAGAAACTATTAAGATTCTTACGATTCCACAAGATTGACCCTTAGGGTGAGTGTTTTACTTGTGTTTAGGTCTTTTACCTGCATGTACAGAAAATAAAGTGTCCATCCAGGATTTAATTGGGACCAATATCTTGTGTAAACATGGCTAAATCTGCTTTAAGCCCGGGTTCACACTAGCGCAATCTCAGAGATCGCATGTGATTCGCACCCGCACTGCAGGTGCCGATCACATGCGATCTCTGAGCAATACGAATTCAGCTATACAGTTGTATGGCTGAACTCGCATTGGATTTGCACAAAAAATAGTGCAGGGACTTGTCTTTCCCCGCACTAGACTCGGATTGCATGGGTGTTTTCACCTATGCGATCCAATTCCTGTGCGAGTTCACAGTTCGCACTGTGATCTGTGAACTAAACTGAGGGCGTCATTAACTTTGTTAATGACACCCGCAGTGGTTCGCACAAGGCAGTATGAACTCCCTGAGGGAGAGGAGCAATGCGTGAACCAACGCTGTAATCTCATCAGTGTGAACCCAGGGTAAAGCAGAAATATCTAAATGCAGGAAAGCGTGACCTGTAAGCATAAAGTTTTTATACTTTCTGGATACACATGGCTGTCCAGATCAGCTTATTTTGGCAGCGAGTATTACCAAGGGATTACTATCAGCTGCAGACAGGAAACTTGTACAAATTAATGACAGGCTGACAGTCTGTGGCTGTATGCATGTAATCACTCAATGAGCGGGGACAGGGGAGTGACGCTGGACACAGACTGTGGCCACTAACAGCAGGTAATTGCTCCATGTACGATCACATGCGAACAGCTGCAAAGCCTGTCTTTGATTTGTACAGGCAGAGATGCCACAGTCTATCGCAAATGCCTAAGCATTCCTGCTGCAGAAATATGCTGATATGGGTGGTGTGTATCCCTGGACAGTCATGTGAACGAGGTTGTAGGTGGAAATGCTGTCATCCTGTTTCTAGTTTGTAATCACAAGATTATTACTCTTAACACTGAAATGAATGAACAGTCTTGGTTCATAAATGGGAGTGTGAATAATTAAAATCTTTATAGTCTGTTTCTAGCTGCATACTTTGTTTGCATTGTCATTTTAGGGGTCATTCACATGACTGCGCTGCAGTAATAAATGTTACATGTGTTGTTGTGTTGCAATTAATTCCGAATGCCACCTCAATGCAGCATGACTTATCTTTAATGCGTTGAAGTATATTGCAGAGCGCATTCATTTAAAATAGGGTGCCTAACAATGTGCCACAACGCGCCTCTATGAACTTAAGCATGTGCTGTAGTGAACTGCTCTCTGATGTGAATGGGCCCCAAGTCAAGGTTCACATACAGTATGTGCGGGTGTGTTTGTGCAGGCACAGCAGCCCATTCATTTGAATGAACTGCTGTACCTAGGAGAAAAACAGGTAAAAAAGCTCCTATCCTTTCTTTAAAAATATGCCACATGAAACCCCATTGTGCTGTGGCACCATGTGGTTTTGCGCATATGAAAATGCGCTGCATTTTTTGATGCATGGAGGTGGCGTTAAGAATGGTACCCCGTGCATCTGCTAACCTCTTGACGCCGACCAAATGCATATTTGCAGCTGTGGAGCGGCCACATACAGTTGTGCTCATTAGTTTACATACCCTGGCAAAATTTATGATTTATGAATTGAGAATGCAATCAGCAGTGTTCAAACTCTAATCAAGAAGTGGGAAATGAGAGGTTCTGTTGAAACCAAACCACAGTCAGGTAGCGCAACTAAAATTTCCACAACTGCAAGGAAAATTGTTCGGAATGCAAAGAAAAACCCACAAATAACTTCAGGTGAAATACAAGACTCTCTGAAAACATGTGGTGTGGCTGTTTCAAAATGCACAATGAGGCACTTAAAGAAAGATGGGCTGCATGGTCGAGTCACCAGAGAAAGCCATTACTAGGCAAATGCCGCAAAGTATCCTGCTTACGATATGCCGAACAGCACAGAGACAAGCCTCAAACCTTCTGGCACAAAGTCATTTGGAGAGATGAGACCAAAATTTAGCTTTTTGGCCATAACCATAAACACTACATTTGGAGAGGAGTCAACAAGGCCTATGATGAAAGATACTCGATTCCTACTGTGAAACACAGAGGTGGATCGTTGATGTTTTGGGGATGTGTGAGCTACTAAGGCACAAGAAATGTGGTCATAATTGATGGCAAGGTGAATGAGGTATGTTATCAAAAAATACCGGAGTAACATTTGCATTCATCAGCCATGAAGCTGCGAATGGGACATACTTGTACATTCCAACATGACAATGATCCAAAACACAAGGCCAAATTGACCTGTTATTGGCTACAGCAGAATGAAGTTAAGGTTCTGGAGTGGCCATCACAGTCTCCTGACTTCAATATCATTGAGCCACTCTGGGGAGATCTCAAACGTGCAGTTCATACAAGACAGCCCAAGAATTTACAGGAACTGGTGGCTTTTTGCCAAGAGGAATGGGCAGCTTTACCATCTGAGAAGATAAAGAGCCTCATCCACAAATACCACAAAAGACTCCAAGCTGTCATTGATGTTAAATGGGGCAATACACGGTATTAAGAACTAGGGTATGTAAACTTTTGATCAGGGTCGTTAGGTTAGTTTCTGTTGTGATTATGATTTAAAAAGAGTAAACGTAGTTGATTGATAATAAATGGCTTTAGCCAAACACTAACCATGAGTGAAAGAAAAGTTTTTGTGTTATTCATATTCTCTGAAAAATAGCCAAGAAATCATAAATTCTGCCAGGGTATGTAAACTTATGAGCACAAATATATGTTTTTGTTAAATATATATAAAAAGTTTCCCTTTTAATTGTGGACTAATTTTATTTTGAATCTTCATGTTCTTAAATATTTGCCTCTTTGCACTTTACCTAGGATTCTATTATGTATGCAGCTTGTATGTAACTTATATACTTAACCTACAGACATGTGAATTTGTATTTTCTTTATTTGAGCTGTACCACCTACAAGCATGTACAATACACATAGCACATGATGTTTTCTCTTCTGGTCAAAAGTAGATATTGCACTGATCCATTTCTCCACTAGAAGGCACTGTGTACATGCCATTACTTATAAAATAGACCATTGTGTAATCAGTTTGTAAACTTCAAATAGTGCTTTGTTCTTCGTGTACACATGTAGGAATTTCTGGGGAAAGAAGAATTTCTTAGACTTGATTTGATTTATCACTATCCTAAAAAGAAACTGTCAAGATAGAAATATGAAAGCTGCTATTGTTGCTGACCTATGTCTGAAGGTGCATAGTATAGGTCTATACACCTAATCCTTCCCCCATTACTTTTATTATTATTATTATTATTATATAGGATTTATATAGCGCCGACAGTTTACGCAGCACTTTACAACATTAGACTTAGTACTTAGTGAGGCACTGCCATGAAACCAGCATGTTCATCAGATGACCTAACTTCCTAACAGTAAAGCAAGGGCAATTAAACTCTCTCTTCACCAAGGCTAAGCTTTCTTGCAAGTAACAGTAACACACCCACCCTACTTGCTCCTGTTTCTAATATGGAATTAAAAGCTGTAATACATATAAACTCCAATCATCTGCTCTCATTTGCAGATCCTAAGTATAAATATCCTTTCCTGTCCCACATCATGTCAGCATACTAGTGGGGTCAGTGCTGCTCCTTGACTTGCCTGGACATCCCTCTCAATAACATAGATCTGTCTAGAACTCCCCCCCTCAGTGTCCTTTTTTCTGTCCTCACTCATTGACCACCTTCCCTCACTTTACTCACTATGTGCCACTCTCCGTTTACCTACTTCCCCAGCTCACAATCCTGCTCTGTTCTCTTGTGGCTTCTCATGCCCTGGCTCTACCTAGAAGTATGTGTAAAAAGGTGGAATCCTTTTAAAAAAAAAAAAATTTGCCTCCACTTCCAATGGTATTTGAAATAAAGAAATTATTGGAAGACGTGTGCAAAACCAGACAGGAAGCCCAACTCATCCAGTAGATTAATTTT
Organism: Aquarana catesbeiana; assembly: GCF_042186555.1. NCBI lineage: Eukaryota > Metazoa > Chordata > Amphibia > Anura > Ranidae > Aquarana > Aquarana catesbeiana. Next base: position 195,609,196 of record NC_133326.1, read on the forward strand.
CAAAGGTTGTACCCTTTTCATTCATCTGACTCAGAATATTGGGACTTAGCTCAAAAGGTGGAGGAGAATAGCCGCGCATGTAACAATAACCTTAACCCTTTAGCTGCCAGTCGGTTTTGCGTTTTTTTTTTTGTTTACATGTTAAAAAAAAATAATTTCTTTATCGTACATCACGGGACACAGAGCACATAATTAATGTAATTACTATCTGGGTTATACGCCACCTGTCATGCCTTCAGCCTATAAAGGAAAAATAATATCTTCTGGACTTGCAATTTCAACATTGCCCACTAGATGCCACTCTCAACAAAGGATTATTGATGGGTAGTGTTCTATGGTTAATAGACATTTCCTGTCATAATACTAAGAACTAGCCCACTTCCTATTGCAACTCTTTCATCTTCACCATGAGGAGGACAGCATGCAATGGAGCCAGCTAAGCCTGTACTACATGTTTTTAGGCATTCCTTACCCTCTAGGGCAGCATCACTGGTATGCTAAAGACTGTTTATTTGTGTACCTAGTAGGCATTTGTTATGTTCATGTAATTCTTATATATGTTCATTGTCTGTTTATTCCTAGTTTCACCGTGCATATCATATCCTATCTTATATGACCACCACCTGTTCATTGTAATAAAGATCCAAAGTTACAGACAGTCTGGTTATTGTAGGATTCAAGCTTTAAATTGTATGTTGAGCTACATACACGCCAGGGGCAAAAGTCTAGCGAGAACAGAACAGTGAAACAGCGGCTATCCAGCAAGTGGGATTTAGGACAGTGACTACACAGGGGCCTGCTACCCTGTCAGTACAGTCACCTGCATATGGCAATACAGCAGTCTCTACACAGTCAAGCATTCCTGCAAGTAACATGTCACATAGCCAGGCATCCTCACTCAAGACAAGGTCCCAAGTTTTCGGCTCCTCTAGATCTTCCTCCGCAAACAATGCACTCGCTATCGCATGTGCAAATGCTGAAGCCGCCAAGGCCCGAGCAGCCTTTGCTGAACAAGAAATGCAGATTAAAAAGGAGAAAGTGAGGCTGAAGGCCGAGAAAGCGCAGCAACAGTTAAAGGCACGGTTAGAGGCCGAGGAAGCCCTCCCAGAAGTAACCTTAGAGAAACTCACTGTAGAGAAAGAAGCAGCAGCCGCCATAGCTGAAGCAGAGGCCTTAGAATTAGCTGTATATCCGAGAAGTGAATGCAGCAGACGCAGCATTATTCTCGACCCAGAAGCTGAAACTCAAGATTCTCTACAACAAACTTCAGATTACATCAACCAACATTTTAAGCCAATCAATGATAAAGATGACGTCAAAGAGACAAGCCAAAGACACTACATGGTACTGCAGCAAGTCAGCGACAAGCCTCAAGCCTGCAAACAGGAGAAATCCATGCAAAGTGACGCCTCCTACGAAAGACTCCCTAAACGTGAGATAACAGAGCCTTCTAATCGTCCTCCAGAATCAACGTCCAAGTCAGAACGGTACGACAGAGGTCGGCTCGACACCCTCAAAAGGTATGACTACACACAGCCATCTCACCACGGCAACACACAGCAGGCTAACCAAGTCAACATAGACTTTGCAAGGTTCTTTGCACGACGTGAGTTAGTCACCAAAGGACTTGAAAAGTTTAATGACTGCCCTGAAAGCTACAGAGCCTGGCGGTCTTCCTTTCAAAATGCCATCAGAGACTTAGATTTGTCTTGCAGTGAAGAGATAGACCTCCTGATCAAATGGCTTGGAAATGAGTCTACCGAGCACACCAGGCGAATCAGGAAAATAAATATAAACTACCCAGACACTGGTCTTAAAATGATTGGGGATAGACTTGAGTGTTATGGTTCAGCAGAAGCAGTAGAAAGAGCACTTATTCAAAAGACTTGATAACTTCCCCAGAATACCTAACAAAGCCTACCAGAAACTTAGGGAGCTAAGTGACTTGCTAATGGAACTTCAAGTAGCTAAATCCGAGGGGGAATTACAAGGATTTGCATTCCTTGACACAGTCAGAGGTGCCAACCCCATTGTACAAAAGCTACCCTATAACTTGCAAGAGCAGTGGATTACACATGGATCCGGATTTAAAAGACAGCGTGATGTTTCATTCCTTCCTTTTTCTGTTTTTTGTAGAATTTGTGTGTCAGCAAGCTAAAACAAGAAATGATCCAAGTATTGTTTTTACATTGTCATGTGCTGCTCCTTCGGGACTTAACCCTGGCAAACCTCCAGTAGCAGTACACAAACCTAACGTGACTCCTCCAGATTCTTTTCACAGGTCTACCAGCTTCTCTAACTCGGAGACAAAGGTCAAAGATCCTGGTAAGCAGTGTCCCTTGCATCGGAAGCCACATCCTCTACTAAAATGCAGAGCCTTCAGAGAGAAAACCCTGCAGTAGCATCTGCTACAGGTGCTTCTCTTCCACATCTCACATCGCCATGGACTGTAAGGTCAGTTTAAAATGGACAAAATGTGACAGCTCAGATCACAGCACAGGTTTACACCCTGGGCCAGCTCCATGGACTTTACAACACACTTTCAACACTAGTGAGCATGGCGGGGAGGAAGAGCACACCATTACAACTACACCAGAGATCTCTTCACAATGTACAGAGGTCTGCAAAGGAGTTATAGGTGGCAGGTCCTGCTCCAAAATCTGCCTAGTCAGAGTCTACCTAGCAGGCCAAAAAGACAAAGCTATTAGGCTTTATGCAATTCTGGTTGACCAAAGTAACAAGTCATTTGCCAGCTCAACCTTCTTTGACATCTTTGGCATTAAAGGCCCCAGCATCCCCTACTCCTTAAAAACTTGTGCAGGAATAGTGGAGACGGCAGGGAGGAGAGCATCCGGCTACCAAGTCAAGTCCATTGACGGACAATCATGCTTGTCTTTACCAACTCTTATCGAAAGCAAGCAGATCCCTGACCATAGATCTGAAATTCCTACACCAGATGTGGCAGCTCATCACCCACACTTGAAACGCATAGCGCATCTGATACCAGAACTTGATCCTCAGGCTCAGATTATCCTACTCCTTGGGAGAGATATCTTATGAGTCCACAAATCAAGAGCTCAAATTAATGGTCCCAACAATGCTTTTTATGCTCAGAGGTTAGACCTTGGATGGGTCATCATAGGAGATATCTGTCTAGGAAACATGCACAAACCTAACTCCGTTAACAGCATGCTCACAAATACCCTAGAGAATGGGCGTCCCTCTCTTTTCCAGGCATGCCACAACCACTTCCTTGTTAAGGAATCGCCCTACACCACCCACTTGTCTTGTCCCTTCACAAGCTCCACTAGTGACAACCTTGCCTGTGACAGTGACCAAGACCATTTAGGGTGCACCGTCTTTCAAAGAACTAAAGATGACAATCGTGTGGCAATGTCTATTGGGGACAAACGCTTCTTAGAAGTAATGGAGCAAGGACTAATCAAAGATAGCACAAACAGCTGGGTCGCACCTCTTCCCTTAAGACCACAGATACAATGCTTACCCAATAACAGAGAACAAGTGCTACAACGTTTCACTTCCCTTAGACGTAATTTACAAAGAAAGCCAGAAATAAGAGAACATTTCTTTTCTTTCATGGGGAAGATCTTTGAGAACGGTCACGCTGAGATAGCTCCCACCCTTAAAGACTCTGAAGAGTGTTGGTACCTCCCTATATTCCTAATGTACCATCCTAAAAAGCCAGGTCAAATCAGAGTAGTGTTTGACTCTAGTGCCAAATTCAAGGGTGTCTCCTTGAACAATGTCCTCTTGACAGGTCCAGACCTCAACAACAAACTCCTGGGAGTACGCTTACGCTTCCGCAAAGATTCTATTGCCTTCATAGCTGATATCCAATAGATGTTCCATTGCTTCCTGGTCAGATAGGAATACAGAAACTTCCTAAGGTTCCTTTGGTTCAGAGACAATGACCCTTCCAAAGACATCTCCGAGTATCGCATGAGGGTACACATCTTTGGAAATAGCTCTTCACCTGCAGTCGCTATCTACGGACTCAGACATTCCGCCCAAGAAGGTGAACTTGAGTATGGCTCAGATGCAAAGCAATTCATAGAGAAAGACTTTTATGTAGATGACTGTTTGAAATCCCTACCTTCCAGTAAGTCTGCAACCTGTCTTCTTAAAAGAACATAGGAAATGCTTGTTCTAATTTCAGGCTTCACAAGATTGCTTCCAACAGAAAAGAAGTAATGGAAGCTTTCCCTGCTCAAGACCATTCTAATGATCTAAGAGACTTAGATCTAGGTACAGACTCTTTACCTGTACAGCGCAGTCTAGGTCTACTTTGGGACTTGAAATCTGATTCCTTTACCTTCCAAATAAATGGAGAAGAAAAACCCCTAACTCGCAGAGGTGTCTTGTCCACAATCAATAGCCTATACGACCTATTAGGATTTGCGGCACCTGTTACAATTAAAGGTAAAGCACTACTTAGAGACTTGATTCATGAAACATCCGACTGGGATACCCCACTACCCCCTGATAAGAGGAACTCCTGGGTAGAGTGGAAGAACTCTCTATCAGTCTTATCTCCATGTTTCACGCCCATATGCTCCCATACCTTCTACACATACACAGAGCCAAAACCTTTGCATATTCTGTGATGCTTCTATCAAGGCAATAGCTGCTGTGGCCTACTTAAGAAATGTCGACACTACAGCACGATGCCACTTAGGATTCGTCATGGGCAAGGCAAAGCTAGCTCCACACCCTGAGCACACTGTACCTAGGCTAGAACTTTGTGCTGCAGTACTAGCTGTTGAACTAGCAGAACTAATAACCTCAGAGATGAACATTGACCTCAAGGATATCCAGCTCTACACTGACAGCAAGGTAGTGCTAGGCTACATCTACAATGAGATCAAGCGTTTCTATGTTTACGTCAACAACAGAGTGTTGAGGATTAGGAGATCCACTCGTCTAACACAATGGCACTATGTACCTACTGACCATAATCCTGCAGACCATGCTACAAGAGCTCCTGCTGCATGTAATCTTACAGACACAACATGGTTTACAGGGCCTGCATTCTTGTACAATGCAGAACAGACTGTTCCTAAGAGTGACACTAGTAGATCCAGACTCAGATGCTGACATCCGTCCTGAGATCTCGACGTTTCAGACTGCAACTTCAGACTGCCATCTTAAATCTAACAGATTTACCAGATTCTCAAAATGGAAGACGCTTGTTTGAGCTATTTCTTGTCTTATCCATATAGCTAATCTTGTTGTCATCTGAGGAATAATAGTGGTATCTGATACCAGGCGGGGAATGTCATGCCTTCAGCCTATAAAGGAAAAATAATATCTTCTGGACTTGCAATTTCAACATTGCCCACTAGATGCCACTCTCAACAAAGGACTATTGATGGGTAGTGTTCTATGGTTAATGGACATTTCCTGTCATAATACTAAGAACTAGCCCACTTCCTATTGCAACTCTTTCATCCTCTCCATGAGGACAGAATGCAATGGAGGCAGCTAAGCCTGTACTGCATGTTCTTAGGAATTCCTAACCCTCTAGGGCAGCATCACTGGTATGCTAAAGACTGTTTATTTGTGTACTTAGTAGGCATTTGTTATGTTCATGTAATTCTTATATATGTTCATTGTCTGTTTATTCCTAGTTTCACCGTGCATCCTATCTTATATGACCACCACCTGTTCATCGTAATAAAGATCCAAAGTTACAGACAGTCTGGTTTTTGTAGGATTCAAGGTTTATACTGTATGTTGAGCTACATACACGCCAGGGGCAAATGTGTAGCGAGAACAGAACACCACCTATATGTGAATGGACACTGGCACACCAAAAAGACAGGAAGTCCCCCTCTATATAACCTCTTCCATACAAAAAGTACCTCCATTTTTTTGCCAGTGTCTGTAAAGTGGTGGTCACTGATGTGATACATATGCTCTTGGAGCATACTTGGAGGTCTGGACGGTTCTATTAAGAATCATGGACTTCAATCGGATCCATTCGAAAAAACTGTCAGCCAAAATGGATGGAACCCGAGCCTCATTGGAAGGAGACAAGATTCTTTCAGGTCTGCCTGTAATGCAGCCTTACGGCGCTGGACCCTGTGTAATGGAACCCTGTGCAGTGTTTGTTCTGACCAAGGTTCTTTCCTACAGGGTGCTATACAGGTCCAGGGGAGTGGACCTGTTACGTAACTGCCAGATGAGCCTGACGTGCATTGGGAAGGCTTTCTTGTACAACCCCAGCTCAAGGGCCACCGGTGTTGCAACAGTGGCGGCAAGAGCCTGGCGGTGTATGGGTGTCTGGTTCGTTTTTGGTCTTGTCAGTTCAGCTGGTGCAGCAGGAAACAGGAAGAAGGCTGGTAGGTGCAGGGCTGGGGAGACACTGAATACGTAGTCAGACAAGCCGGGTTTAGTAACAGACGATCAAATGTAGATATAGATGACAGGCAGAGAATGGTCAGGATACAGGCAAAGTTCGGCAACAGGATATCAAGCAGTGTAGAGCTGAGTGTGGTTACAAGGCAGGCCAGGGTCAGGATAACAGAGATCAATCGTAGTCAAACAACCCTGGTCAAACACAGGAAACAGATCAGATCACAGGAACAGGAAGTCACGGGAACAGGTATGAACTGCAGATCAGACAGCAAAGACACAGTACTGCTGAGGTGTTTAAATAAGGCAGCCTGTTGCCAAACACTGAAATCAGTCTGCACCATCTTAACCCCTAGGTGACAGATCCATGACATTGCCCCCCCTACGGGCAACCTCCGGGTGCCCAACAGGTCTCTCTTCTGTGGATGACTGCGAAAAAAGGCATTAACCTAGTCTCTGGCGTGCACATCCTGTTCAACCTCCCAAGAGTTATCCTCCGGGCCATAACCTTTCCACTTAACAAGGTACTGTACCTGATTCCTTCTCCTCCTACAGTCTATGATGGCCTCCACCACATACTCCTCTTTGCCATTGATGGTCACAGGTTCTGGTGGCCTGGATACTCTATCTGTAAAAGAGTCTGGGACTGTGGGTTTTAAGAGAGAAACATGGAAGACAGGATGTATCTTAAGTGAATCAGGTAAAGATAATTCATAAGCAACCTCATTAAGTTTCTTCTTGACTGGGAATGGTCCCACAAATTTAGGTGCCAGTTTCTTTGAGGGACATGCCAACCTGAGATTCGTAGTAGACACCCATACCTGGTCTCCCAGGTGGGGAATCGGTTCACCCTTTCTTTTTCCTGTTAAAAGTCGTCTTGCTTGCTGCTTGTGCCTTGGTAACCGCTTCTTGAAGCAACTTATTGTTGCGGTTGAGGAAATCCACTGTGTCTTGAACAGCAGGAACTGTGGTCTCTGGAATAAAGTCGGGCAAGAAGGATGGGTGAAAACCATAATTTGCAAAGAAGGGTAACTGACCTGTGACAGAGTGAGTGGCATTATTGTAGGCAAACTCTGCCAATGGTAGCAGCAATACCCAGTCATCCTGGACAAAAGCGGTGAAGCATTGGATATACTGCTCCAATGTCTGATTGGTCCTCTCTGTCTGTCCATTGGTCTGGGGATGGTAGGCGGAGGACAAGGATCTTTCGATTTTAAGGGCTTCACACAGAGTTTTCCAGAATCAGGAAGTGAACTGAGCCCCCCGATCGGCGACAATGTTCATAGGGACTCCATGAAGCTTCACAATCTCTCTGATAAACACTTGAGCCATCTTCATGGTCGAGGGAGTACTCTTCAGAGGCAAGAAATGGGCCATTTTCCGATGGGGGAAGTTCCACAACGAAATCCATGGCTATCATTCTCCATGGTCTGTCAGGGACTGGCAGTGGCCAAAGTAGACCCCAGGCTTGGTTCTTTGTACTCTTGCTCCGGTTGCAGATTGCATAGGAATTCACGTAGCTCTTACAGGTTTCTTCCAGGTCCAGCCACCAGAATGTGCATTTCATGAGATCAGGCGTTTAGTGGATCCCGAAATGACCGGCTAGGGGATGATCAGGACACAGACCTAAAATAATTATACGTAAACATTCAGGCACAAATACCTTGCTTCCGTTAAACAGCAATCCTTCCTGGAGTCTCAGCGTGACCCCTGGAGGGCTAGGAACATCTGTTGAAGCCTGCTTCATTCGGTTGAGGAGGTGCCCTGTAAAAGTAAGAAGTTATTTTCAGACAAGATGGTATCTGCCACTGGTGGTTCCTTGGGGTCATCAAACACACAAGACAGTGCATCTGGTTTGACATTCTTCGAGCCCGGCCGGTAGGTAATGTGGAAGACAAATCGGGAAAAGAACAGGGCCCAACGTGCTTGACGTGGCTTTAGGCGTTTAGCAGTCCTCAGGTACTCAAGATTTTTGTGGTCAGTATAGACCAATATGGGATGCGCTGCTCCCTCCAGGAGGTACCTCCACTGTTCTAAAGCCACCTTTATGGCCAGTAATTCTCTGGCCCCAATGTCATAGTTTCTCTTTGCTGGAGAGAGCCTGCGGGAGAAAAAGGCTACTGAATGCATCAAATCCTTAGGGCCTTGGCATTGGGAGATGACTGCTCCAATAGCGACTTCAGATGCATCTACTTCTAGTGTATGCAGCAGAGACGGGTTTGGGTGACCAAGAACAGGTGCTGAAGTAAACAGTCCCTTCAAGGTATCTAATGTGGCTTGTGCCTCGGTGTCCAATGGAAGTGGAGGTTCTGTTTAGTCAGCTGTGTGATAGGGGTTATGATAGCGGAGAAGCCCCTAATAAACCTCCTGTAAAAGTTGGCAAATCCTACGAAGCGCTGCACCCACTTCTTGTCGGTAGGTGCAGGCCAGTCTAAGATAGCAGAGACCTTTTCAGAGTCCATCTTGATCCCTTCAGGGAGATTATCAGTCCCAGGAATTGGATGCTGCTTAGTTCAAACTCATTTTTCATCTTTAGCATATAGTCTGTGTTGGCGGAGCCGGCTCAGCACCCTTTTGGCATGACCTCGGTGAGAGTCTAGAGAAATGGAAAAAATCAGGATGTCCTCTAGGTAAACAATCAAAATTATATCCAGGAAGTCTCGGAGTATGTCATTGACAAAGTGTTGGAAGGTAGCCAGGGCATTGCATAGTCCAAAGGGCATCACCAGGTATTCATCTTACTAAATGTCAGGTCACCTGTATCCAGGTGACAGATGCACCCCGTTGGGGTCAGGAGTGCACCGCTATGATAGTGGACCCTAAGGCTGACTGCGGATGGAACTCGGGGTGGTACAGGAAGCCAGGTCCCCTGGAGCACCAACACGGATCTCACAGTGAGTTAGAGCATAGATTCCCCATTGCGCGGAGTCTAAGAGCCAGCAGGTGTTCACCAGAGCCTCTAGTGGTGAGGATGGACTGGGCTGCAACTGGCTCCACGTCGCGGCCCCCAGGGTCTCCCTGCTCACGCTCACGGTAGGCTACAGGAGGATGGAGAGGAAACAGCAGCCCAGGACAGCAAGGGATAGTAAGGAGGTAGCCAAATGTCGGGGCGACTAGCAGACAAGGATAACAGAGAACACGCCAAAAGTCAGGGTCACAGGCAAACAGGGGTAGTCAAGAACGCGCCAAAGGTCAGGGTCACAAGCAGACAGGGATAGTCGGGAACACACCAGGATCGGTAACAGAGACAAACTTGGAGCACACGGCAAACAGGAAGCCAAACACACAATATTGCACGGCAAGGCAGGCTTGGAGAATAAGGTGTTAAATAGTGGTTCCTGTTGAGGCTAGGGTGGAGCCACACAGAGGGAAGATTACTTAAGCATGCAGGTGTGAGAGTACAAGCCTCAAAGCTGATACACAGACCAGGTAAGAGACAGACAGGTCATGAATGTATTACTGCAAGGTCATGACAGTAACCCCCCTCTTACAAGGCCTCCCCCTCCCCCGCTTTGGACCAGGCTTGGAGGGGAACTTCAAATGGAACTTCCTCAGAAGACGAGGTGCGAAGACTTCAGATGCAGAAATCCAAGATCTCTCCTCAGGACCGAAACCTTTCCAATCCACAAGATATTGAAGGACACCTTTATAGAAGCGAGAATCTAAAATTTCACTAACCTCGTACTCCTGATCATCTTCAGAGACTGGAGCCAAGGTAGGGAGAGGTTGAGAGAACTTATTGAAAACTAAAGGTTTCAGAAGGGATAAATGAAAGGAGTTTGAGATCCTGAGGCTTTTAGGGATCTGGAGTTTAAAACAAACAGGATTCAGCTTAGAAATTATATTGTAAGGACCAATGACTCTTGGGGCAAACTTGAGAGAAGGAACCCGGAGTCTGATGTTCCTGGTAGAAAGCCAGACTTTGTCTCCTGGCTGTAGAGAAGGCGGCTTATGCCTGCGACGGTCAGCAAAACTTTTGAACTTGGCAGCTTTCTGGAGGGAATCATGAACGTCAACTCACAAGGAATTGAATGATTCCTGAACAGTAGCCAAAGCTGGAACTGACGTTGACATGATTGTTGTGGGAGAACTCTGCCCACGGGAGTAATAATGGCCAATCATCGTGATGAGCCGAGACCAAGGTACGGAGAAAGACCTCCAACTCCTGATTAACCCTTTCAGTCTGGCCATTGGATTGGGGATGGTAAGAAGAGGTAAATCCAAGGTAATGTTGAGGGATTTGCAAAAGGCTCTCCAAAAGCGAGAAGTAAACTGAACACCCCAGTCCGAAATGACATGGGAAGGGACACCATGAAGACGGAAGATCTCTCGTACAAAAATGGGAACCAAGGCAGGAGCAGAAGGGAGACCAGGAAGAGGAACAAAATGGGCCATCTTGGAGAATCGATCAATTACCACCCAAATGACCGTATTCTTCTCAGACGGTGGAAGATCGGTGATGAAGTCCATGGCTATGTGAGACCAAGGCTCCTTGGGAATGGGCAAGGGCATGAGAAGATCAGCAGGAGCCTGCGTAGAGGACTTAGACTGGGCACAGACATGACAAGCCTTAACATAGTGTTTGACATCCGAACGGAGAGTAGGCCACCAGTAGTGGCGACTGATGAGGAGGAAGGATTGAAGAAACCCAGCATGACCTGCCACCTTGGAGTCATGTCCCCAACGAAGGATCTTAGCTCTTAGCTCAGTGGGGACGAAGGTCCTGCCAGGAGGAATTTTTGACTTCAGGGTGGTAGAATGGGCAAGGATGCATGAAGTAGGGATAATCGGCTCAGGTTCAATGGTAGGCTCCTCATCCTGAATGTCAAAAGATCTAGAGAGTGCATCAGCCCGACTGTTGCAGGAACCAGATTTGAATGTAATGGTGAAGTTAAAACGGGAAAAAAAGAGACTCCACCTGGCTTGTCTGGGATTCAATCGTTTGGCATTCTGTAAGTACTGCAGATTTTTATGGTCAGTGAAAATTGTCATGGAATGTGGGGAACCCTCCAAGAGATGACGCCACTCCTCCAACGCCAATTTAATCGCAAGAAGTTCCCGATCACCAATAGAGTAATTCTTCTCTGTCTGAGAAAATTTTCTGGAGAAAAACGCACATGGTAGACATTTTTTCCCAAAGGATTAAAGAAGCACAGCTCCCACCCCAGTTGAGGGAGCGTCCACTTGAATAAAAAATGGATCAGGTCACCTCAACAAAGGTCCAGAAATGAAGGCCTGTTTCAAATCATGAAAGGCAGAGACAGCTTCGGGGGACCACTCCTTGGCATTAGCACCCTTCTTGGTCAAGACGATAATTGGTGCAGCAATAGAGAAGTAATTCCTAATGAACTGCCTGTAATAATTAGTGACCCCAAGAAAACGCTGCGTGGCCTTGAGGCCGGCAGGAAGAGGCCAGTTGGTAATGGCCGAGACCTTCCCAGGATCCATACGAAGACTGAAGTTAGAGACGAAGCAGCCCAGAAACAGGACTTCAGAACATTCAAAAGAACATTTCTCCAGCTTGGCGTACAGATTATTTTCTCGAAGGCGCTGAAGTACAATCCGGACATGGTCTTTGTGAACCGACAGACTATCCGAAAAGATGAGAATGTCATCCAGGTAGATGACAACAAATTGGTAAAGCAGATCCCTGAAGATTTTGTTAACAAAGTTTTGGAACACCGCTGGGGCGTTACACAAACCAAAGGGCATGACCAAGTACTCGTAATGCCCATCTCTAGTGTGATTCGGATCAAATTGTATGCACCCCTGAGATCCAACTTGGTAAAAATGGAGGCACCTTTCAACCTGTCAAATAGTTCCGATATTAGGGGTAGGGGGTATCTATTTTTGATCGTTACTGCGTTTAGGCCTCAGTAGTCAATGCAGGGTCTTAGGGTACCATCCTTTTTGGCAACAAAAAAAAAACCCTGCTCCTGCAGGCGATGAGGATTTCCGGATAAATCCTTTATCTAGATTTTCTGCAATATACTCAGACATGGCCTGGGTCTCTGGGATGGACAGAGGGTAGGTACGACCCCTGGGTAGAGATGCTCTGGGAACAAGGTCAATGGCACAGTCAAAGGACCTGTGAGAAGGAAGCACCTCAGCTGACTTTTTACAAAACACATCCCGGAAATCGCTATATGCAGCGGGAAGGGCAGAGGATACTGAGGTGGTAGCCACGGGAAGTCTCCCCTTAGGGGCAACCTTGAGTAGGCAGGAAGAGAAGCAGGAGGGACCCCAAGCCAGGATCTACCCAGAAGTCCAGTCAATGTGTGGAGAGTGGAGCTGCAACCAAGGAAGCCTCAATACAATAGGGGTTGAGACCTTAGGAAGGATAAGAAAAGATATCCACTCCTGGTGGAGTATCCCTACCGACATCTTAACAGGAGGGGTCTGGAAGCGGATAGGTCCCCCTGGAAGAACAGTGCCATCAATCGCCGAGACCACCAATGGAGTGGTGAGGGGTAAAAGGGTAAGGTTCATGGAAGATGCAGTTTTCCAGTCCATAAAGTTGCCAGCGGCTCCCGAATCCAGATAAGCCAAGGCTGAGTGGGAGGAAACGCCAACATGAAGAAACATCGAAAGAAGGAGACGAGAAGATGACTTTTCTGGGTCCAATACTCCACCTTCCAGATGTATTACCCAAGCTTTTCCTGGACGAAATGAGCATGTGTCACGAAAATGACCTTTGCCCCCACAGCAGAGACACAGGCCCAGAGTTCTGCGCCTAGCACGTTCCTCGGGGGATGTCCTGGTCTGGCCCAGCTGCATGGGTTCCTTAGTTGGCAGGAGATGCTCCACAGGATGAAAAGAGGGGAGCTCGGACTGACTAAGGACCAAGGAGTGCTGGCGTCGCTTTTCTAGGGTCCTTTCCTGAAAACGAATATCAATCTGGTTACACAGGGAGATAACTTCGTCCAGATCAGTGGGGATGGTTCTTCCTGCTAATTCGTCCTTCACTCTATCAGAAAGGCCATGCAGAAAGGTTGCGACTAAGGCCCCATTGTTCCAGCTAAGCTCAGCTGTCAGTATGCGGAAACTAACAGCATACTGTCCCATAGAAGCAGACTCTTGGCGGAGACGTAAGAGGGCGCTGGCCGCTAAAGAGACACGACCTGGTTCCTCAAAGATATTCCGGAAGAGTTTCAGAAAACTGCACCTACCAGATGGCTGGTAGGTGCAGGGCTGGGGAGACACTGAATATGTAGTCAGACAAGCTGGGTTTGATAACAGACAATCAGATGTAGATATAGACAGCAGGCAGAGAATGGTCAGGATACAGGCAAAGTTCAGCAACAGGATATCAAGCAGTGTAGAGCTGAGCGTGGTTACAAGGCAGGCCGGGGTCAGGATAACAGAGATCAATCGTAGTCAAACAAGCTGGGTCAAACACAGGAAACGGATTGGATCACAGGAACAGGAAGTCGCGAGAACAGGTATGAACTGCAGATCAGACAGCAAAGACACAGTGCTGCTGAGTTTAAATAAGACAGCCTTTTGCCAATCACTGAAATCAGTCTGCAATCATCTTAACCCCTAGGTAGCAGATCCATGACAGGACCCCAGATTAAGGGGAGACCCAGTCTCTGAAGGTCTTTTATGACAAAGCTTGCTGTGATGGGTGAAGATTGGACTCCTGTTATGTTCAGAGTCCTGCAGCAGGAATGGCAAGTCTGCTTTTTGCAGTTTCTCTTTTTTGGAAAAAAAAAGAATCTGACTGTTCTCCCAGTGGCCACTGGGAGCAGTTTTGCCCCCCCGCGGCCCCCCCGATGAGGCGGATGGTGCCCTTCTCCACCCACGGCATGCACCCTCCCCCCCATAGTTTGGTCCGAAACTGTTTAATCATGCTATGTACTTCTTAGTTATGTGGGCTGTTTCTCCACCAGCCACTAGAGGACGCAGGCACGCTCAGTATGGCCTATTTTTATATAGGCAGGAAGTGGATGGGCGGCCATGCCATGTGGAAACAGATTCTGGGGACATAGAAGCAGCCCATGGATACTAACAAAGTATGAGTACTTACTATGGGAGAACTGTGTGACAGACAAGTCATGATTATATGCTGCATATTTACTGCTTATCCGGGGGGACTGCACAACTGTAAGTCGATACACCCCTGGATGGTTAGCAGTTTACTTTAAAGTGTTGTTGAGTGTATCATGTAAAACCATGTATATCTATACAAACATGTCTAAACATGCATCTTTTGTAGGCAGGTGCATGCTTAAAAACTTGTTGCTTAAATGCATGTTAAAATATACACGTTTGGAAAAACATCAGGATGGGTGCATTTTAAGGAGTTGTATCTCCAGTATAGTGCATATGTGCTTGACTAAATCCTGCAGAACTAGTATGAGGCCAACTGCAGTTAAGCAGGTGCATGCTTGCAAACTAACTAACAATGCACGGTTGTTGAAACGCACAATTGCTAAAGATACATGTTCGCATAAAGATACATGTCCGCACAAAGATGCATGTTTATACATGGTTGCATAAAGATGCATGTTTAGACATATTTTGTATAAATATACATGGTTATACATGATCGCATAAAGATACATGGTTGCATAAAGATGCATGTTTAGACATGTTTGTATAGATATACGTGGTTTTACATGATTGCATAAAGATACATGATCACATAAAGATACATGGTTGCACAAAGATGCATGTTTATTCGTTTGCTTAAATATACATGGTTATACATGATTGCATAAAGATACATGGTTGCATAAGGATACAGGGTTTCATAAAGATACATGGTTGCATAAAGATGCATGCTTATACATGTCTGCATGGAGATGTGTTGCGTAATGTTGCATAAACACGTTTCCTAAATGCATGCCTGGGCGGCACAGTGGTGCAGTGGATAGCACTTTCACCTAGCAGTATGAAGGGTTGCTGGTTGGAATCCCAACCACGACACTACCTGCCTGGAGTTTGCATGTTCTCCCTGTGCCTGCGTGGGTTTCCTCCGGGTACTCCGGTTTCCTCCCACACTCCAAAGACATGCTGGTAGGTTAATTGGATCCTGAGGGTAGGGACTGATGTGAATGTACAATGTATATGTAAAGTACTGCGTAAATTGATGGCGCTATATAAGTACCTGAAACAAATAAATAAATATTGCATAAATGCATGTTTAAATGGGCACGTATTGCATGAATGCATGTTTACAGGGACGCACACTTTCATATTTTGCCTAAATGCATAGTTGCATAAGCACATGCTTCCATAAACGCATGCTTTCATAAATGCATATTGCTTAAACACATGCTGGCATGTTTTCATTTGTACTGCATACGTATGTTTATTTACATTAAGCTGTACATGTACTTGATTTCCTGGGATTACATACATATGTGCTTATTTGCATAGGACTACTTGCATATGGGCTTATTTGCATAGGGCTACATGCATATGTGCTTGTTTGCCTGGGGGTACATGCGTGTGTGCTTTTTGACTTTGTACTGCATACATAAATTCATGAATGGCAAGAATACTTGTATACCTGCATGTTTGCATATCTAGGTACTTGCATACCTAAGGGGTTGCATAGAGGTAAACCAACATTGTTTTAGGCCTGCATCCTTGGAGGACTGTAAATTAGGTTGGCTAATGTAGTTGCTGCGTTATTTACCTGTTATACCAGTTAAATGGTTCCAGAAAAGAGAGGCAGCCGGGGGAGGCAGGGGCACCGCTCTCAGGTTCAGGGATCTGGAGGTGTCCACATCTCCCGATGGACATTGGTGTCAGGTGCATCTGAGCCACTGTGGTGTTTGGCATTGCAGTGTTTCTTGTCGCATTCATTTTTTGTCAGACTGCGGCCGCATCATCTCGAACATGCCTGATCTTGGTTGATCGAAGCCTAAGCAGGATCAAGCCTGGTTAATATATGGGTGGGAGACTGGCTGGGAATACCAGATGCTGTAAGCTTTCCCCACCTAGGTGAGGGAGGTGTCTGAGACTGCTGTGTTTTGAGAGTATCTCAGGCCAGAAAATCTTAGGGCAGGCTCTAAGGTGGTTTGTTCCATCTTTAGCCGGCAGAAACCTGGTAGGTTAAGTGCACCTCTTGGGACTGTCTGGGTTTGCCCATCAGTCTTTTACCTTGCATTGGCTCTTGGAGCAGAATTAATGAGCTCATTATTGTGAAACATTTAAATGGTAGCAGTTTCAAACCCAAATAGGGACATGAGGACTACCTTAAAGATTTCAAGCCGCTGAACATCCTTCTGTTTCAGATAGGCTAGACTGTTCTGTGATGACCTCTCTGCACGAGGTAGATTTCGGGGTCCATATTCATCTGTAAACGCACATCTTCATGTGGCGGTTTGTTTCCAGGCTCATCAAAGATTTCTGTAAATGCAGTGGAAAGTTTTTTTTTTTTGTGAATCTTTCCTTTTGGTTGGTCACAGCTCCGGAGGGTTCACAAAGCATCTAGCCCCAGTGCCCTCCCTCTAAGGGAGAGGTCCCAGAGTTTGACTCAGTTATTTCTGAGACCACTCACTAATAAAACATTATGGTCTCAAATTGCTAGAGTCTCCTTAAAGAACACCTGTAATAAGAGATACACGAGCACTGCCATGGATAGTTGCCTGAATGTGTCTGGCTTCAGCACATTTGAGTCACATACCTGAATAAAACTTACTGTAAATGAGTGACAAATAACAGTTAGTATTCTATATTGCTATACCTGCTCCAGGGCCATGACTCAAAATGTTGAAGCCAAAGCATCAATGTGACAGCTGGGCAACCAGCAGTCTCAAGAGTAGACATTAGCAATGGCAATCTACATAAGGTTTCATGTACACTAGTGGCTCCTAAACTTGAGTTTAGGAGCTTTTGGCGTTTTTTTAACAAAGCTCCTGAACTCAGCTCCATAAAAGCCTATGTGTCAATCTACACATAGGTTTTTATCAGAGTTTAGGAGCTGCTGTGGTTAGGGGAGCTTCAGCCTCCCTCTCCTGAACGTGAAAGAATCGCATTGAGGATAGAAACATTTTGACCAGTGGCCAAGGGAAAATGCAAACCACAACAAAACCGTTGCGATTTTTGCCGCATTTTGCATTTTCGCTGTAAAAGTAGGCAGGGTGTACATGAAGCCTTATTATCATATGGCAGATGTACTTTAATTAATATTTTTAAAAAAAATGGATTGTTCTGCACCCTTCCCCTTAAAATAAAGTTGGCTAAATTTACAACCCCAATTCCAAAAAAAATTGGTAATTTTTAAGATTGATGGCAGCAACATGTCTCAAAAAAGTGGGGACAGGGCGACAAAAAGTTGTCAAAGTAAGTGGTACTAACAAGAAAATGCTGGAAAAACATTTTACAACTTATTGGGTTAACTGGCAACAGGTCAGTAACATGAACAGGTATAAAACGTGCATCTTAGAAAGTCAGAGCGTCTCAGAAGTAAAGACAGAGGTTCACCAATCTGTGAAAAGCTGTGACTACAAATTGTCAAACAATTCAGCACCCAATGTAGTTGACCCACCCAAGAAGGGTTGTTTTCTTATCAAGTGGGTTTCTACAGCTATGGGAGGTGTGTGATGTGTAACACTTCCAAGCACAAGGTTAGGAAGACTACACATTTCACCTCTTACACACAAGGTGAGTCCCACAAAATTAGAAAATGTATTACTTGTGGGACCATGCATGTCACTTACCTTCTAACCTGCCCTTGTGGATTACAGTACATGGGTAGAACCACTAGAAAGTTGGGAGTGAGACTTCGAGAACACGTGAACAGTATTAGGAAGGGATACAAGCACCACAGTTTGTCCAACCACTTTAGACTCCATCAAGGGAGGGATCCGAGTGGTTTAACATTCTGTGGTATAGACAAAGTTGAGGACAACTGGAGAGAAGATCTTAAAAGGGCAATTTCCCAAAATGAGACCCAGTGGATCCATTGTCTAAGGACGATGAGCCCACTGGAATTAAACATTGAATTGGATCTAAATTGTTTTCTTTCCAATTGGTAAATTTTTATTGAATTTTTAGAATTCACATTTATTTTTGATTTCCAATGTCAATTTATATATTTTTATATATTTAATTTGCTTTTCATTATTAGTATTTTCAAATTAGATTCAATCATATTTTATTGTTATATTATATATATATATATATATATATATATATATATATATATATATATATATATATATATATATATATATATATATAATTTTATTCATTTATTTTTTTTTTTTTATTTTATTTCTCATTCTTATTACTTTTATTTTTATTTCACATTTTCATTTTTATTTTATTTCATTTTATTTTTAATTGTATTTTTATTTTTATTTCATTTTATTTTTTTCACATTTTGATATGTCTATTTTTTAAGAATAAAAGTTAGATGTATGGTAGGAAGTTATTTCTATAGTTAATAATTTTATTTGATGTCTTGTAATGACTAATTATGCTATTGAATGATGTCCTTTGGATTGATTATAATTAGGGTTGTCCAGATACCACTTTTTTAAGACCGAGTACAAGTACCGATACTTTTTTTCAAGTACTCGCCGATAATGATTACCGATACTTTTTTAATGTCATGTGACAGTGGCATGTGTGTCAGTAGTTTTTTGTTTTTACAATTTTATTTTTTACAATTAATTTTTTTAATCATTTTTTACAATTTATTTTATGTTTTTTTTTACAATGCTTTATTTTTTTTTTAAGGGGGGTAGGGGAGTGGACAGTGTCAGTGTGTTTTTTATTTTATTTTTTATTATTTTTTACAATTTCTTTTTATTATTTATTGCTGTTTTTTTTATTATAAATTAGCCCTGTTGGGGGGCTTTGGTGAGATATCAGGGGTCTTAATGGACCCCTGACATCTCCCTTTTGAGACAGGGAAAGGGACTGAGGACACGTTTCCCAGTCCCCTTCTCAGCAGCCTCAGCTGCACTGAAAATGAATGGAGAGGAGACAGAGGCTCCTCTCCATTCATAAACTGAAGCATCGTAAACACAGGTTACGATGTTTCAGTTATGTGAATGGACAGAGTCAGTTATCACTGACTGTTCATTCGGAAAAGGAAGGAGCCAGATTTGCTGGCTCCTACCTCCGCTCTCCATCCTGAAAGATCGAGGGGGCAGAGGAGAAGAACGGAGGGGGACAGCAGCACGGAGGAGAATGGAGGGGGCAGAGGAGAAGAACGGAGGGGGACAGCAGCATGTAGGAGAACGGAGGGGGCAGAGGAGCAGAACGGAGGGGGACAGCAGCACGGAGGAGAACAGAGGAGGAAGAGAGAAGAACGGGGGAACGGAGGGGGACAGCAGCATGGAGGAGAACGAAGGGAGCAGAGGAGAAGAACGGAGGGGGACAGCAGCACGGAGGAGAAGGGAGGGGGCAGATGAGAAGAATGGAGGGGGACAGCAGCATGGAGGAGAAGGGAGGGGGCAGAGGAGGAGAACGGAGGGGGACAGCAGAACGGAGGGGGGAGGGGGATACGGAGGAGAACATAGGGAGACAGCAGCAGAACAGAGGGGGACTGAAGGAGGATACAGGGACAGTCAGTGGTGATTGGTGCGGCTTTGGGGGCAGTTACAAGCACTGATCACCGCTGTGTAGATTTCACTAAAACAGCTGATGGGGGGAGGGATGATTTGGAGAGAAGTGGAGAAATGGCTGTCAGGCTTTATTGAAATCGATGCTTGTAACTCCCCCTCCGCACCGATCACCCTGACTGTCCAGGTATCGGGTGAAGTATTGGAGCATTTGCCCGAGTGCAAGTACTCGGGCAAATGCTCGGTATCGGTACCAATACTAGTATCGGTATCGGGACAACCCTAATTATAATATTGTCCAAGGGAATGCAGCTATCGTTGTTATATATTGTATGAGCCTTTTTCTGTCTAACCTATAAAATGGCTGCCATGATTATGGTGTGGTCAATGGGAAGGTAACCATACATTATGTAGCACCATGGAGTTTAGTCAGGGAGCTCCTCACAAATTTACTTGCCAGGAGTAGTTATCTTGGTCAGTTGATAGAGATCTATTGATTTCTCCCTAAGTTTGGCCTTGTTGCACTTTTCTCTTATACCACTAGGTGGCCAGGTACTTGGTGTTACTAGATATGAGAAGGGCAACCCAAGGTCAGGTTATGGGTATATGGGGTATCCCATCCAATGGGCAGGGGTTTGCTTGAATCCCTTGGCCTGCGGGGAGAGCCTATATATTAGGGTGAGGTCAGGTGATCTAGGTTCTGTGCCACCCGGACTGCCGTCTGGGTGAACGTGTGTTGTCTGCTCCGGGCTGCTAGGCCGGAGATTGGGCCTATCCCGGGGGCATTTGGCTGCCAGGCTGTGTGAGGGCCTATCCCAGAAGTAAGAGGGCAGCGCAGTGTTGGGACTGCGGCTTGCAGTCCAACCAGAAGTGACGGTTCTGCCGGCCTGAGAACCTTTCAGTGGTCGGAGGTAGAAGGAAAGCTGTCACCACGAAGGGACCCAATTGCCTTTACCAGGGACCACAGTGAGTAACTAAAGCAAGTACTGGAACCATATTCTTACCGAAAGGGCACGGTGGAGAATTGGGAAACTTCAGGCGGTGATCAAGTTGGGGACCCAACCAGTGGAAGAGACGTTTACAGAGCAACCTTGTGAGTCCAGCCAGGGACCGAGCCGGCTAGCAGGGCTGAAGCTTGAGAAGTATCTGGAGTGCCAAGCTCAGGACCCAGCAGAGAAGCAGGGGTGATGTTTGAGGAGATACCACCACAAACCTTGGAGGAGCTCAAGGGATTCATAGTCAGTGAATCAGAGGGTCTAATGAGAGACCGGGAGCTCAGTGTTGAAGAACTACAAGGAGCAGTTGTAGTGGAGCTGAAAGAACTGTTACATTTGAGTTATGAACTGTTGAAGGACTATTACTATAGGAGACAGCATTCCTGCAAGTGCAGATGTGGCTTCTTGCTGTGGCCTTTCCCTGCACAGGTGTCCTCCTATTGAAGTCTCGGAGTCTGCCAATTGAGTTTGCAACTATCTAAGGGTGTCCTCTTTCCCCAAAATATATAAAAAGGACGCCCAATGACTTTCATCATCTTTGCACCCACTATGCCTCACAACCCACCACATATTGAAGGATGTCAGCTATGTTTGGCCTTGGAGGTCCTCATTAGACCAAAAGAGGTAAGAGTCTTGGCTCTATTTTCATGAGACACTTTTGCCTAAACCTTTAAAAACATCCGCCACGAGCATTAATTGGCTTAACAAGAGGGAGGAGACTCTTCTCTTGTATTTAAACTTGGCTCTGTCTACCGGAAAGGAGGTCCTTAATGACGCCTTGTGGGAGGGTGAAACGTTTTTGGAGTCCAAACTAAGTCACTTCCAGTTTCGGTGGAGCGCACACTGGATGCAGTGTTTCCTTAATTTTACCACTGCAATACCTCTTGCGATATCAATTTTTCTGTAAGTACCTTACCACGTTTGCGAAATAAAATCCTGCCAAATTGTACTTCACTATTAGTCCCTTCTTTCATCTTTGGTGCCAATATCTACCTATGACCATCACGATTGCGGAGATCTTCATTGGACCCTTCTATGAATTGCCATTCATGGCCAACGTTCTAATCTGAATGACCCCTGGACTGAAAATCTAGGGGTCCGTTCCTTTTGGTGAGTGGGGACACAGGAGGGGTGCGTGATGCACCTTGAAGTTTGACACACAGCTGCACTTTATTGATTGGAGCACATTTGCACAATATATACAGTTGTGCTCATAAGTTTACATACCCTGGCAGAATTTATGATTTCTTGGCCATTTTTCAGAGAATATGAATGATAGCACAAAAAGTTTCTTTCACTCATGGTTAGTATTTGGCTGAAGCCATTTATTATTATCAATCAACTGTGTTTACTCTTTTTAAATCATAATGGCAACAGAAACTACCCAAATGACACTGATCAAAAGTTTACATACCCTGGTGATTTTGGCCTGATAACATGCACAAGTTGACACAAAGAGGTTTGAATGGCTATTAAAGGTAACCATACTTACCTGTGATCTGTTTTCCTGTAATCAGTGTGTGTGTATAAAAGGTCAATGAGTTTCTGGACTCCTGACAGACCTTTTGCATCTTTCATCCAGTGCTGCATTGACATTTCTGGATTCTGAGTCATGGGGAAAGCAAAAGAATTGTCAAAGGATCTGCGGGAAAAGGTAGTTGAACTGTATAAAACAGGAAAGGGATATAAAAAGATATCCAAGAAATTGAGAATGCCAATCAGCAGTGTTCAAACTCTAGTCAAGAAGTGGAAAATAAGGGGTTCTTTTGAAACCAAACCACGGTCAGGTAGACCAACTAAAATTTCAGCCACAACTGCCAGGAAAATTGTTTGGGATGCAAAGAAAAACCTTCAATAACTTCAGGTGAAATACAGGACTCTGTAAACGTGGTGTGGCTGTTTCAAGATGCACAATAAGGAGGCACTTGAAGAAAGATGGGCTGCATGTTCGAGTCGCCAGAAGAAAGCCATTACTACGCAAATGCCACAAAGTATCCCATTTATAATGCGCCAAACAGCACAGAGACAAGCCTCAAACCTTCTGGCACAAAGTCATTTGGTGTGAAGAGACCAAAGTTGAGCTTTTTTGGCCACAACCATAAATGCTACATTTGGAGAGGAGTCAACAAGGCCTATGATGAAATGTACACCATTCCTACTGTGCAACACGAAGGCGGATCGCTGATGTTTTGGGGATGTGTGAGCTACAGGCACAGAAAGTTTGGTCAAAATTGTTGGCAAGATGAATACAGTATGTTATAAAAAAATACTGTAGGAACATTTGCATTCATCAGCCAGGAAGCTGCGCATGGAACGTACTTGGACATTCCAACATGACAATGATCCAAAACACAAGGCCAAGTCGTCCAGTCATTGGCTACAGCAGAATAAAGTGAAGGTTCTGGAGTGGCCATCTCAGTCTCCTGACCTCAATATCATTGAGCCACTCTGGGGAGATCTGAAATGTGCAGTTCATGCAAGACAGCCCAAGAATTTACAGGAACTGGAGGCTTTTTGCCAAGAGGAATGGGCAGCTTTACCATCTGAGAAGATAAAGAGCCTCATCCACAAATACCACAAAAGACTTCAAGCTGTCATTGATGTTAAAGGAGGCAATACACGGTTATAAGAACTGGGGTATGTAAACTTTTGATCAGGGTCATTTGGCTAGTTTCTGTTGCCATTATGATTTAAAAAGAGTAAACACAGTTGATTGATAATAAATAGCTTCATCCAAACACTAACCATGAGTGAAAGAAAAGTTTTTGTGTTATCATTCATATTCTCTGAAAAATGGCCAAGAAATCATAAATTCTGCCAGGGTATGTAAACTTATGAGCACAACTGTATGGACGTTTTTTTCACTGATTATTTGATTTGTTTGTGATGTTTACATTATTGTGGGCGCTGTAATCATATTATATATATATATATATATATATATATATATATATATATATATATATATATATATTTGTCCATTTTGCCACGTGTATAGCACTTTGTGTACAGCAGCTACAATCACTAGTTTAATAATTTCACTTCTAGCACTAGTCAATATATATATATATATATATATATATATTTCGCAATTTCAGGATAATGTTCCTCAACATAAAATTGCAAAGACTTTATATATATATATATATATCATCATCTATAGTACATACTGTAATTTCATCAAAGATTCAGAAATTCTTGAGAAAGTTTGTTAAAATCCCTGAAATATACCTTGATCACCCAGAGCGGAATGTTTTTTCTCAACGAAAGTGGAGTTACTCTTTAACTCCACTTAACGCTGCATTTTCAGGGCTCTAATGAGGAAAGTGGCAAGGTCTTTATCCCTTTAAACGTGATTTCCCTTTGTGAGTATCCCACCAAAAATGATATTTGTATTGCAGGAGACACCCCAAACATGATTTGTATCTTAGTGCAGACTTCTGGGAAAATCAGTAAGCCAATCACAAAAGCAGGAATGACATTTCTGGGGGGCGTTCTGTACACCATCTATGTAAGAATGCCTCCAGGTTGCCATATTGCATTTTATTTTCCAAAAAAATGACAGCACTGTAGATTGAAAAGCACTTGTGTCGCAATTGTATACACTATATTATTTTTTTATTTGGTATTTTTTCCCCCCAAAAGTGGACTTACATGTGATATGTTTTTAATTTTTTATTCTGAATAAAAAATGCAAATCATTGCATTCTACTTTCATGTAGATTTTACACAGCCTCCCAACTTTTTTTGGAAAATAGATTTATTTTCAAAATAGACTGGATATGGCAAAGAATACATAACCAAAAAATGCATGATATTTTTACACAAAAAATATAAAACAATAATTTAACTGCTTCAAACATATCATACAGTATCTGCAGAATGTGAAATCCATTGGCTTTCTAATTCAATTTTCATAGTTCATTACTGGTTCATTAGCCTAATTTATTACTCCCTTTACATCTTTTTAGTTCTCCCATGAACTCCTTGGTGCTCTGTGACCTATAAGACAAAATTATATGGTAATTAATAGTTATGCTGTACATTCAAGTTCTCAGTTTGTTTAAATCTAGTCTGTAATCTTAAATGAAACTGAGATGTGCTTTTGCCTGCAAAACAGCCAAAATATTTCTTAAATGTTACGCCCAATGGCATTACTTTGTGTGAATAGTCAAAACTCAACCTCCGGAAAGGCCACTGTATATATATGACATGACTTTGACGTTATATACCTTTGTTATGGCAGCAGCTACCTGCCATAATCCTTGTATTGTTTTATACAGTGGGCGATTCGGTGTATGATAAAAGTGGTCCTGGCGGGCGATTCGCCACGGGATCACTTTTATAGGCAACAGGAGAGTTGCCCCACTCCAGCCGCTTCCCGATTGTTTCCCCACTTACTGGAGCCGTCAATAAAGGGGGAAGCGATCCAATCCCTTGGAGCGATAGCCAGGAAGTTGAGTGAGGGCAACATGGCCCTCTCGCAACTATGCCCTTGGAGGACCAGAGCGATGTCACTTTCGCCTAATGGCCTTAAAGGGCCATTTTATTTGTAATTGTAACATGACTTTTTTTTTTTCTTTCAAGTGTAATTGAGGTCTTTTTGACCCAAGATCTCACAATAAAGAGGACCTGTCATGCTTATTTCTATTACAAGGGATGTTTACATTCCTTGTAATTGGAATAAAAGTGATCACATTTTTTTTTGTAAAGGGACAGTGTAAAAATAAAAAGTGAAAGAACAAAAATTTAATCGCCCCATCCCTCCGAGCTTGCACACAGAAGCGAACGCATATGTAAGTCACGCCCACATATGTAAACGGTGTTCAAACCACACATGTGAGGTATTGCCATGATCGTTAGATCGAGCACTAGACCTCCTCTGTAACTCTAAAGAGGTAATCTGTAAAAAAAATTTAAAGCGTGGCCTATGGATATTTTGAGGTACCGTAGTTTGTCACGATTGCACGAGCATGTGCGATTTTGAAGCATGAAGCATGATGTTAGTTATCTATTTAACATCATCTTTCACATTATACAAATAAATAGGGCTAACTTTACTGTTTTGTTTTTTTAAATTGATGAAAGTGGATTTTTCCCCAAAAAATTGCGTTTGAAACACAGCTGCGCAAATACAGTGTGACATAAAATATTGCAATGACTGCCATTTAATTATCTAGGGTCTCTGCTAAATAAATATATATAGATCTATATCTAGATCTATATATATAGATATATCTATATAGATATATAGATATAGATATATGTATATCTATATATATTCGGGGGTTTTCTAGCAAAAAATACCAATTTAAACTTGTAAACAAGTGTCACGAAAAAGGCCTGGTTCCTTAGTAACACTACCTAGCACAGACTTTCTTATGCTCAATGTATACTTGTGTAATGAAAAGAATGCTGACTTGGTTGGCAGATTTCCTTTAAATCATTAGAGCCCCATCCTTCTCTCTGGCATATATTACATTGTGGAGTGAATGTACAGTTGTTTAAATACATTACTGTAGTTATGTATGAAATCGCTAGGAACATAGTAACAGTACACACATTTTTTGAAATTTATTCTGAATGATCAAATCCACTGACAGAGAAATTATAAGATTTTGTCTTTTATTAAAGCATGTACATATTACAACATAATGAAAATTTTGAATTCTTACAGTAAACAAATGTGTTTTAAAGGTTGACGATAATCTGGTTGCTAAGCAACTGGAAAGCAATAGGTAATATAAAGGTCTGTGGTCAGTGGATTCTTGTCAGTGTTGTCCTGCTGTGGTAAACATATATATATATATATATATATATATATATATATACAGTGGGGATGGAAAGTATTCAGACCCCCTTAAATTTTTCACTCGTTATCTTGCAGCCATTTGCTAAAATCATCAAGTTCATTTTTTTCCTCATTAATGTACACACAGCACCCCATATTGGCAGAAAAACACAGAATTGTTGACATTTTTGTAGATTTACTAAAAAAGAAAAACTGAAATATCACATGGTCCTAAGTATTCAGACCCTTTGCTCAGTATTTAGTAGAAGCACCCTTTTGATCTAATACAGCCATGAGTCTTTTTGGGAAAGATGCAACAAGTTTTTCACACCTGGATTTGGGGATCCTCTGCCATTCCTCCTTGCAGATTCTCTCCAGTTCTGTCAGGTTGGATGGTAAACATTGGTGGACAGCCATTTTTAGGTCTCTCCAGAGATGCTCAATTGGGTTTAAGTCAAGGCTCTGGCTGGGCCATTCAAGAACAGTCACGGAGTTGTTGTGAAGCCACTCCTTTGTTATTTTAGCTGTGTGCTTAGGGTCATTGTCTTGTTGGAAGGTAAACCTTTGGCCCAGTCTGAGGTCCTGAGCACTCTGGAGAAGGTTTTCATCCAGGATATCCCTGTACTTGGCCGCATTCATCTTTCCCTCGATTGCAACCAGTCATCCTGTCCCTACAGCTGAAAAACACCCCCACAGCATGATGCTGCCACCACCATGCTTCACTGTTGGGACTGTATTGGACAGGTGATGAACAGTGCCTGGTTTTCTCCACACATACCGCTTAGAATTAAGACCAAAAAGTTCTATCTTGGTCTCATCAGACCAGAGAATCTTATTTCTCACCATCTTGGAGTCCTTCAGGGGTTTTTTGGCAATCTCCATGCAGGCGTTCATGTGTCTTGCACTGAGGAGAGGCTTCCGTCGGGCCACTCTGCCATATAGTCCCGACTGGTGGAGGGCTGCAGTGATGGTTGACTTTTTACAGCTTTCTCCCATCTCCCGACTGCATCTCTGGAGCTCAGCCACAGTGATCTTTGGGTTCTTCTTTACCTCTGTCACCAAGGCTCTTCTCTCCCGATAGCTCAGTTTGGCCGGACGGCCAACTCTAGGAAGGGTTCTGGTCATCCCAAACATCTTCCATTTAAGGATTATGGAGGCCACTGTGCTCTTAGGAACCTTAAGTGCAGCAGAATTTTTTTGTAACCTTGGCCAGATCTGTGCCTTGCCACAATTCTGTCTCTGAGCTCTTCAGGCAGTTCCTTTGACCTCATGATTCTCATTTGCTCTGACATGCACTGTGAGCTGTAAGGTCTTATATAGACAGGTGTGTGGCTTTCCTAATCAAGTCCAATCAGTATAATCAAACACAGCTGTACTCAAATGAAGTTGTAGAACCATCTCAAGGATGATCAGAAGAAATGGACAGCACCTGAGTTAAATATATGAGTGTCACAGCAAAGGGTCTGAATACTTAGGACCATGTGATATTTCAGTTCTTCTTTTTTAATAAATCTGCAAAAATGTCAACAATTCTGTGTTTTTCTGTCAATATGGGGTGCTGTGTGTACATTAATGAGGAAAAAAAATGAACTTAAGTGATTTTAGCAAATGGCTGCAATATATTAAAAAGTGAAAAATTTAAAGGTGTCTGAATATTTTCCGTCCCCACTGTATATGCCCATAAAAAATAAAATATTAGGTTATTATTTTCTGATATGCTTTATGCATTTGAAATCATTGTTTTTAAGGTCTAAGCTGCCTGAGGCTATGTATAATACACACAGTAAGGTAGGCCATACACGGTGCAAATTTCTTTCCTGCAACCATGGGTTGCAGGAATAAAAATAGCACTATTCCCCCTTTAACACAGGTGGCGCTAACAAGGGAATTAGCAATTGTCTTTTGGAGGCAGGGGAGGGCAGCCATCCCTGCTGGGAGAAGACAGTGATTATCGCTGATGGCTATAGCAGCTATAATCACTAGAGAATCCAGCAGGCTGATTGTACCCAAGTTGAGCAATCAATCAACTTGGTACATTCAGCCTGCCCATTAACAATTCAAAGATTTAAACTGTGTATGGTCAGCCTAAGGCAGCCTATAGATTGGGGTAGGCAACCTTGGCCCTCCAGTTGTGGTGAAACTACAAATCCCATCATGTCTCTGCCTCTAGGAGTCATGCCTGTGATTGTTAGGGTCTAGCAATGTTGCATGGGACTTGTAGTTTCAAAACAGCTGGAGGGCCGAGGTTGCCTACCCCTGTTATAGATGATACCATTTTTTTTTTTATTCAACCAGTGCGTTGAAGGAAAAAAAGTGGCCTGATTCTCCTATCCACACATTCGAGGAACTGCTCCGTAGAAGTAGGTCTTCTCTTCCTCCCTTAGTAGAAGGAAGTTGGACTTTTTAAAGTATCATTGCTGATATTGTACTTGTAAGCCTTCACACAATGACCCTAACTGGCTGGGCATGAACTTAACACTTCCTTCTCTATATTCTATACAGTAGGTGTGATTTCAGTTTAATGAAAAACTTGCAGATGTAACTGTTGAAAAAAATTATATAGACAGAACAATACAAAGAGCAGTCACAAAGAAAAAAAGTTTCATTATGTTCAAAGCATTAACATAACATTATATATACAATATTTTGTTGCAAGTTTTCTTCGGTAGAAAGTGCTCATTTTGCAACTTTCCAGATTGGCTGATATTTAGGATTTCCATAGGCGTACCCAGACCCCACTAAGAGGAAGAAGCAGGACAGGCCTGTAATGTGTCTGAAATCTAGAGAAGGTGCTCCCTTAGGTGCAATGTCTTGAGTCAGTTGCAGGGTTGAGGGCCTCAGTACATCTGTCAGGTGGAATTCATCTCAAATGACCATTTAGAGGCTATGTCCGCTTGAGGGCAGGCCCCCTGGATCCTGTTGCGTTTGTTTCTCCAGTGGCTTCTTTCACAGCTGCTCAGGCTTTGGGCTCTTCTCCTGTGTGAGTCCCCTCAGTGGTGGCCTCGCTGCGCATATGTGCATCATTTTCTCCTGGTATGTACAGATCTCTTTGCCTTCCGCTATTTCTGCTCACCTTCATCAAATATACAATAGTTGGACTTTACCTAGGCTGCTTGCTGCCTTAGAATGACCTGGTTACAGACAGCTTTAACCCCTCCTGCTCTTGCAGTGATTTTGTGGGTACCTTTGTTGAGAGTCTCTCACTTTGCACTGATACAGTGTAATGGGTGATCATAAGCATTAAGTAGTGGATATGTTTAGATGATTTTTGGAAAATAGTGTTCTCATTCACTGTCACTTTAATGGCATTGCAATCAACCATGAAATCCGTTCTTAGTGTGTTTTTTTTAGCTTCCCAGTAATTTTCTGTGTGCACTTCTAAAGCTCTCCTTTTCCCCCTCACGTATATTCTTTTGGAAGAACAAATGCATTGCTCTATGAATACTACAAAGCCTATTGCCTTCTTTGCACATGCACCAGATTATCTAAATTTTAGTCAAGAGCCTGTGAGCAGAGATAGGTGGGTAGTGATTGAGCTGAAGGAAGGA
The DNA here is from genome assembly GCF_042186555.1 of Aquarana catesbeiana. NCBI lineage: Eukaryota > Metazoa > Chordata > Amphibia > Anura > Ranidae > Aquarana > Aquarana catesbeiana. Next base: position 195,639,434 of record NC_133326.1, read on the forward strand.
CTGGTGTGATGCTACATGTGAGGGCTGAGTGTGATTGAAAGCACATAAATTTTGTGGTTCCTCACAGGAGCGAGCATGGAAGGGTGGCCATGGACATGGCCACCCTCTAGCAGGGATTGAAACTCTTTGTAAGGCTTTATTCTCACTTACTTTCCTGGAACCTGCCATTGTGACCATGTCTATCTGGCAGACCTTAGCTGTTTGCTCTAAGATTATGTCCCAGGATCCTGGTTTTGGGCTAAAATACCCTTCTTTCCATCAGCAGCCCTACTCTATTGTGTCAATAAGCTGACAGATGATATACACCAAATACAGAATGGCATTTGGCAGTCCTGGACCCTGAGTCCACCAAATACACAAGCAAGTCCTCCTTACTATGGTTCCAGGACATTTGGGTCCATAGTGTTGACTACAAAGAATACAAGCAAAACAAATTTAGTCTTTGTCTCTCACTTGCTAGCATACCTGCAAAGAATGGTGTACTTTCATAGCCAGTCATAGCCACTAGTAATAGCCATTTTCCCAGAAAAAATAAGGTTCCCGGGTTTCTATTCAAATCTTTTCATCATCCCCAAGACAAAAGTAGCATCCATCCTAATGCTTTTTAAAGGTTCTTAATACATTCCTCTGGATATAAAAATTCTGCATATAATCTACCAGGTTAGTCATTGTTTCACTACATCCAGGGGTCCACCTAGCCTCTGTGGACATCAAGAAAGCTTACTTGCATATCCCCATCTTTCTGAGGCATTAACACTACTTGCATTTTGCTGTTGGCACGCAGCATAATCCGAAAAAGCTGAGACACCCAAGGGTAGCATATTTGAGTTCATGAAAATTTAAATAAACATATTACTATATGGGACTTTTACAGCATTACATCAATTACTGCATAATTTAGACGAATTTAAAATACAGAACTTTTACTCAGTTATTATAAAATCCAATTTTTTTCATAAATACAATATTTCTTTTCTGATTATTATTATTAACGATTTATATAGCGACAACAGTTTACGCAGCGCTTTACAATGTAGAGGGGGGACAGCACAATTACAGTACAGTTCAATACAGAAGGGACAGGAGGGCCCTGCTCGTAGAGCTTACATTCTAAAGGGAGGGGATGGTGGTACAAAAGGTAATAGCTGCAGAGAATGATTTGATGGGGTTGTTAGGTGGGTGTGGGATAGACTTCCCTGAATAAGTGATTTTTCAGGGATCTCCTAAAGGTGGACAGGTTAGGGGCTGATCGGATATACCGGGGCAGGGAATTCTAGAGGATGGGAGAGGCTCTGGAGAAGTCCTGAAGATGAGCATGAGAGGAGATAACACGGGAGCTAGAGAGCAGGAGGTCCTGGGAGGAGCGGAGGGGACGATTTGGGCGATATCTGCAGATGAGGTTGGTGATGTAGCTGGGGGTGATGTTGCGGATGGCCTTGTATGTTGTGGTTAGAATTTTGAATTTTATATGGTGGGGTAGGGTGAAGGGATTGGCAGAGAGGAGCAACAGTCACTGATCGGTTAGTGAGGTGTATTAATCAGCAGCATTCATAATAGACTGAAGGGGGGTAGCCTACGTAAGGGTAGGCCATTAAGGAGAGATGCAGTAGTCAAGGTGGGAAATAATCAAGGAGTGAATAAGTTGCTTTGTGTTGTCATTAGTCAGGAAGGGTCGAATTCTGGAGATGTTGCGGAGATTAAGGCGGCAGGATTTAGCCAGTGATTGGATGTCGGGGCTGAAGGAGAGGTCAGAGTCAAGGATTACCCAGCACCCTGGCATGTGTGGAGGGACCAATAGTTGTGCTGTTGATCTTAATGGTAGAGTCATTGGGGGGGGGGGGGACCGGGAAGGAGGAAATATTACAAGCTCAGTTTTAGAAAGATTGAGTTTGAGAAAGTGGTGTGACATCCATACCGAGATGTCATTCAGTAAGTTTGAGATCCGTGAGATCGAGTTGGTGAGTTGAGGAGTGGAGAGATAGATCTGGGTGTCATCGGCGTAGAGGTGGTATTGGAAGCCATGGGAGGTTATCAACTGGCCCAGGGAAGAGGTATAGAGCAATAATAGGAGGGGCCCAAGGATGGAGCCCTGGGGTACCCCAACAGAGAGAGGAAGAGGAGTAAAGGAGATGGAGTTGTAAGTGACACTGAAAGTGCGCTGAGATAGGTAGGAGGAGAACCAGGATAAAGCAGAATCACAGAGGCCAAGGGAGTGTAGTTTGCTGAGGGGGGAGCAGGTGGTCAACTGTGTCGAAGGCAGCAGAGAGGTCTAAGAGTATGAGTATGGAGTAATGGCCATTGGTTTTAGCAGTTAGTAGGTCATTGGTGAGTTTTAGTAGGGCAGTTTCAGTAGAATGTTGTAGATGGAAGCTGAACTGTAAGGGATCGAGAAGGTTGTCGTCCATGAGGTAGCCACTCATTCGGTCATGGACAAGGCATTCGATGAGCTTGGAGGCAAATGATAGCAGGGAGATGGGTCTTAAGTTATTCAAACAGGTGGGATCTAGTGAGCTTTTTTAAAGTATGGGGGTAACCAGTGCATGTTTGAGCAGGGACGGAAAGGTGCCGCAAGAGAGGGAGAGGTTGAAGATGTGGGTTAGGGAGTTTAGGATAGAGTGGGAAGGTGGTTGCAGTAATTGTGTGGGGACAGGGTCCAGGTAGTGAGGTGGGCCATGGAGAGGAGTTTATCAACTTCATTGGTGGTAACTGGTCAGAAGGAGGAAAGTATTGAGTGTGGTGTTGGACCTGATGTGTTGGGTAGGGGAGGAAGTTGAATGCTGGATATCTCCTTCCGAATGGTGTTGATTTTGCTTTTGAAACGGTTGGCAATCTGTTGGGAGGTAAGCAAGTTGGTGGGTGGGGGCAGTGGGGGGGGGTGAAGTAAGGAATTAAGGGTAGAAAAGAAGTGACAAGGTTTGGATGAGAGGGTTTTGATTAGAGTGTTGTAATAGGTTTGTTTAGCAGTGTGGAGGCAGGAGTTGTATTTGACAAGGGCAGATTTGTAGAGGGTAAAGTCTTGCAGGGACTTAGATTTACGCCATGCTCGCTCAAGAGCATGGGTGCGTCTCTTGAGACTTCTGGTGCGTTCTGCCAGGGTTGTGGCAGATGGGGCCTGGTTCTGCGTGTAGAAAGAGGAGCAAGTACGTCTAGGGAGGATGACAGCATGTTGTAGATGGAAGTGGTTAGGTCTGGGCAGGATAGGGGTGCGATTTTGTCATAAAGGCCATCAGTAGCAGAATGAAGAAGGGAAGAGCTGAGGTTGTGAAAGTTTCTGCGGGTAGTGGTTTGTGGGTTGGCAGCATGGGATGTAGGAGACAAGGAGAGTGTGAAATGGATAAGGTTGTGATCAGAGAGAGGAAAAGGGGTGTTAGAGAGGTTGCAGGGAGTGCAGCGATGGGAGAATACGAGGTCGAGAGTATTGCCGTTGGAGTGAGTGGTGGTTTGTGTCCATTGTGTTAGGTTAAAAGAGGAGGTTAGGTTGACCAGTTGAGAACTGGTTGCAGTATTAACATTGATTGGAATGTTAAAGTCACCTAGGATGATGGCAGGTACTTCAGAGGAGAGAAAATAGGGTAGCCATGCAGAGAAGTCATCCAGAAAGCGTGACACTGCTCCAGGAGGCCGATAAATGACTGTGACCCTCAGACAAGCTGGAGAGAAAAGACGAATGCGGTGCACTTCGAAAGAGCAGGGGGAAAGAGAGGGAGGTGTGGGAAGAACCTGGAAGGTGCATTGTGGGGGGAGGAGAAGTCCGACACCACTTCCTTTTCGTCCACTGGGTCTGGTGGAGTCCAGAGGAGGCCACTGTGGGACAAGGCAGCTGGAGAGGTAGTGTCGAATTCCTGGAGCCAGGTTTCGGTAATAGCAAATAGATTAAGGGATTTTTAAGGGATTTGGAGTGGAAAAGGTCATTGACAGAAGCTAGATTGTTGAAGACCAAGCGGGCATTCCAGAGGGCACATGAAAGGGGGGGATGACTTGTGGAATCAGGGGAATTGGAATGAGAAGGTGGGATTTACAACTACTGTTGGAGGAGGTAGACAGCCAATTTTGGGGGTGGGAATTGGGTGTGGGAGGGCCGGGGTTTGGTGCGATGTCCCCAGACATTAGGAGTAGTAGGAGGGTGAGGGTGGTAAGGCGGGAGTGGGATTTATAGGAGGGCAGTGTAGTGGAAGTGGTGATAATGTGTTGACTTATGCCGCGTACACACGGTCGGACTTTTCATCTACAAAAGTCCAACGGACGCCGACGGACTAAAGCTGGCTGGTAATCCGATCGTGTGTGGGCTTCTCCGGACTTTCAGCAGACTTTTTCAGCCTCAAATCCGACGGACTTTAGATTTGAAACATGCTTCAAATCTTTACGTCGTAACTACGACGGACCCCGAAATCCGCTCGTCTGTGTGCTAGTCCGACGGACAAAAACCCATGCTAGGGCAGCTATTGGCTACTGGCTATGAACTTCCTTATTTTAGTCCGGTGTACGTCATCACGTACGAATCCGTCGGACTTTTGTGTGGTCGTGTGTAGGCAAGTCCGTTCGTTAGAAAGTCTGCTGCAAGTCCGCCGAAAGTCCGCCGGAAGTCCGCCGGAAGTCTGTCGGACAGGCTGTCGGACTTTTGTAGACGAAAAGTCCGACCGTGTGTACGCGGCATTAGAATGAGCAGAAGGTGATAAGTGCAATAATATTGAGTGGGCAGAAGAGAGGGAGATATGTACAGGTTGGTGGCTGGAGAGGAGGGTGAAGACATGAGAGTTTGAGGAGAGAGGACGTTACAGCAAAGATTAGTGTGAGCATGATGGAGGGTGGGGAGATGGGAATAGAAGGAAGGCTGAGAAAAGTTAGAGGATGAAGGGGAACTTTGTGTAAAATAGGTGTGAAACACTAATGTCTTTACTTACTTTTTTGTCGCAGTGCCTTAATCAAAGTGCCCATGTACAAGTGCCAAACACTTGTCGCCAGAGTGACACTTTGTGCAAGGAGTGGCCAGCCCAAACCCTCGCCAGCCGTCCCAAGAAATGAACTACATTTATACAGAGATGGTGTGGGGAGGAGATTCACAATTATTCAATTAGGAGCTGATAAAACCAGGCTTGTGGGTGGGTGGGGTTTACAACTGGCCTGGACAGAGTACAATATAAGAGGGGGCAACAGGATAAGGCTAAATGTTTGATCTTGTGCAAGGCAGCATAATACAAAATAAGTGACACTTTAAAAAAATAAACAAGTATAGACAGCAGATTTCAATTCTTAGTAAGGCAGAATTAGAGTTCAGTTAGACAATGTAATCCAGTGTATAAGAGAAGAGTGGAATCTATGCAGTTACCAGAGGGTATGAAGAGTCAGGTGGGAAATCGCAGACAGGTAGAGCAACTTTGTGTTGCAGGGAAGGTCTATGCAGTTACCAGTCAACACTGTACCCCAATGTTGTACTCTGTTAAGGGACTATTTTTCCCTGGATGCATTATCTTACATTTAGACAGATTGAACTGCAGTTTCCACAGCTTTGACCAATCTTCCAGTAATGCCAAATCCTGTTCAATGTTATGGACACCTCCAGGGATATCAACCCTATTGCAAACCTTTGTGTTGTCAGCAAAAAGACACCAACCCTTTAGTTATATCACTTACATTACATCTATTTGAATAAATAGATCAGGACCTAGTTTGGAGCCTTGTGATACACCACTAGTGACTGATCTCTGTTCTGAATGAACCCCATTTACAACCACAAGCTGTTACCTATCCTTTAGCCAACTGCATATCCACTGAACCACGCAAGGGTTAAGTCCTAGTTTTTACAACTTTTTTTATTAGATTATTATGTGGGACTGTATCAAAAGCCTTTCTAAAATCAAGATAGGCTATTTCCACAGCACCACCCTGGTTTAAACCATTTGTGATATAGTCAAAAAATTCAATTAGATTAGTCTGACGTGAACTGCCCTCAGTAAAGCCATGTTGCTTTGGGTCCAGCAAGTTGTATGTTGTTAGGTAATCAATGATTCTTCTTTTCAGGAGTGATTCCATTAACTTGACTACAACAGGTGTTAAACTCACTGGCCTATAATTGCCAGCTGTTAACCAGTCATGGGGAACTTCTCCTGTCAGAAGGGATTGATTAAAAGACCTGGTAATGGTCCATCAATTATACCTTGATGTTCTTTTACAACTCTGGGATAAATACCAGCAGGTCCTATTGCTTTATTAAGCTTTAACCACTTGACGACCGCCTCACGCCGATGTACGTCGGCAAGGTGGCACGGACAGGCAAAATCACGTACAGGGTACGTGATTTGCCTTCCGCGGGTGGGGGGACCGATCGGTCCCCCCCCCGGTGCCCGAGGCGGTCGCCATTTCTTCCCGGGCGATCAAAGGTCAGGGGGAGGCCATCCATTGTTGGCCACCCCCTCCCGATCGCTCCCGGCGAATGAAAATGCTTCCTTCCCTCTGTAATGTAAACAGAGGGAAAGGAAGTGATGTCATCTCTCCTTGAGCCGGTCTTTTCGTCGCCGCGCCGAGGAGAGAAGACATCAAGTAAGTCTGCACAACACTACACTAACAGTAGAACACGCCAGGCACACTTGTCACCCCCCATCACCCCCCGATCACCCCCTGATCACCCCCCTGTACCCCCTGTCACTCTGACACCAATAGCATTTTTTTTTTTTTTTGCATTGGTGTCAGTTTGTGTCAGTTAAAAGTTTTAGGGCAGTTAGGTTAGCCCCCTTTAGGTCTAGGGTACCCCCCTTAGGTCCAGGGTACCCCCCTAACCCCCCCTAATAAAAGTTAACCCCTTGATTACCCCCCGTCACCAGTGTCGCTAAGCGATCGTTTTTCTGATCGCTGTATTAGTGACACAGGTGACGCTAGTTTAGGGAGGTAAGTATATAGGTTCGCTGTCAGTGTTTTATAGCGACAGGGACCCCCATATACTACCTGCTAAAGGTTTTAACCCCCTGATTGCCCCCTAGTTAACCCTTTCACCAGCGATCACCGTATAAGTGTTACGGGTGACGCTGGTTAGATAGTTTGTTTTTTGTAGTTTATTACAGTTTATTACAGTTTATTATAGTTTTAGGGCACCCGCCGTTTATTACCCTATAAAGGTTTAACCCCCTAATTGCCCGGCGGTGATAGATTTATAGTTTTTAGGATCTGATAAGGTCTGCGTCGCCCCAGGCAGCGTCAGGTTAGCGCCAGTACAGCTAAAACCCACGCACGCAGCATACACCTCCCTTAGTGCTATAGTATCTGAACGGATCGATATCTGATCCGATCAGATCTATACTCCCCAGCAGTTTAGGGTTCCCTGAAACGCAGTGTTAGCGGGATCAGCCCAGATACCTGCTAGCACCTGCGTTTTGCTCCTCGGCCCAGCCCTGCCCAGCCCACCCAAGTGCAGTATCGATCGATTACTGACACTTACAAAACACTAAGCACACATAACTGCAGCGGTCGCAGAGTCAGGCCTGATCCCTGCGATCGCTAACAGTTTTTTGGTAGCGTTTTGATACAGTCGCCAACAGTCAGGAGCTTTTTTGCCTGTGAGTCTCACTAGTGTACCCCTAAATTTAGAGGCCAAAATGGCAAATCCAAGGTACACTAGTGAAGAGGCCTACAGGATTCTGAGCATGACAGATAGTGAAGAGGAAGTCACTCATCTGTCAAGTTCAGGCTCAGAATACGAACCTGTAGAGGACAGCGGCTCCATGACAGATAGCTCTGACGACAGAGTTGTGGTCCCTGCTAGGGTCAGGCGTACCAGACCCCAATCTTCTTCTTCTGTCCTTGAAGTGCAAGAACCGCAGGGCTCTCGTATGGAGCAGAGCAGTACTAGCGCCGCTACTCCTTCTGGTGAACTGGCAAGCACCAGCGGCCTAGTACACCCTGGTCGTACATCCAGCACTGCAGTATCACGTGGTGACGTGGCGAGTCCCATAAGTGCAGTTCAAGCTGGCGAGGTGGCAAGCAGTAGTAGTGTCCCGCTGCCACCAAGAAGACAAAGACAGGCCCGTCGTGCCCATAGTGCCCTTCCTGCTGCATTGGCCAATCCGAATTGGGAACCTTCCACTTCTGCAGCACCCGTACTTCCCCCTTTCACTGGCCAACCCGGAATTCAGGTGGAAACAGTTGACTTTATGCCACTGGATTTTTATTCACTGTTTTTCACCGAAGATCTCTATAGATCTATTGTGGACCAAAGCAATTTGTACGCTGGTCAACACATCGCCACTATGCCCCAGTCCACCCTTGCCAGAGATTGGAGACCAATTACGGTCTCCGAATTTAAGACCTTTCTGGGCCTTTCCCTCCTCATGGGGTTGAATAAAAAGAGTAAGTTGCGGTCATATTGGTCCACTGACCCAATTTACCATTCATCCTTGTTCTCTGCTTCCATGGCCAGGGCACGATACGAGCAGATTTTGCGGTTCATGCACTTCAACGACAATGAACTCTGTCGTCCTCGTGGAGACCCTGCATACGATCGGCTCTACAAAATTCGGCCCCTCGTAAACCACTTCAACCAACGTTTTGCAGACTTGTTTACCCCCCATCAAGTTGTCTGCGTTGATGAGTCCCTGATTAAGTTTTCTGGCCGCTTGTCATTCAAACAGTACCTTCCCAGCAAGCGTGCCAGATACGGGGTCAAGATGTATAAGCTCTGTGACAGGGCCACAGGCTATACATATAGATTTATGGTTTACGAGGGAAGAGATAGTCACGTAGAGCCGACAAACTGCCCTGACTACATAGGAAGCGCTGGCAAGATAGTGTGGGACTTGGTGTCACCCTTATTCGGAAAGGGGTACCACTTGTACGTGGACAATTATTATACGAGCGTGCCACTTTTTAGTCACTTGTTTGATCAGCAGATTGGAGCATGTGGCACCGTGCGACCTAATCGCCGGGGCTTTCCCCAGCGGCTTGTAGATTCCCGTCTTAGGCTGGGGGAGAGAGCCTGCTTGAAGTATAATAATTTGCTCGCTATGAAGTGGAGGGATAAGAAGAATGTTTTCGTTCTCACCTCCCTTCATGCAGACACGACGACCCAAATTTCTACGGCGACTGGTGTTGTGGAGAAACCCCTCTGTGTCCACGAATACAACCTTAATATGGGAGGGGTGGACCTCAACGACCAGTTGTTGGCGCCGTACTTAGTTGCCCGTAAGGCCAGACGCTGGTACAAAAAAGTGTCTGTATACTTATTTCAATTGGCTTTGCTGAATGCTCATGTGCTATACAGAGCTTCAGGACGGACTGGATCCTTCCTTAAATTCCAGGAAGAGATCGTCAGAGCCCTTCTGTTTCCAGACGGTGCTCTACCTCACCTTCCCCAACCAAATGCAGTAAGCCGGCTGCATGAGCGGCATTTTATTTATGCCATCCCGAGTACCCCTACCCAACGAGCCCCCCAAAAAAGATGTCGTGTCTGCAGCAAGCGCGGATTTAGGCGTGACACCCGGACTTATTGTCCCTCCTGTCCTGGCAATCCTGGTCTTTGCATGGGTGAATGCTTTGAACGCTACCATACATTAGTTGAGTATTAGCGTAGGGTTCAGCACTGCACAGACTAGGCACACTAACACAGGGTCTCCCAAGATGCCATTGCATTTTGAGAGACCCAAACCTGGAACAAAAGTTACAAAAGTTAAAAGTTACTAAAAAAAAGTGTAAAAAAATAAAATTAAAAAAAATTAAAAAAAATAAAAACACAAAAAAAAATATAAAATAAAAAAACCAAAAATAGTTGTTGTTTTATTGTTCTCTCTCTCTCTATTCTCTCTCTATTGTTCTTCTCTTTTTTACTCTATTCTATTCTGCAATGTTTTATTGTTATTATGTTTTACCATGTTTCCTTTTCAGATTTTTCATACTTTACCGTTTACTGTGTTTTGTTGGTAACCATTTTATTGTTTTCAGGTACGCCATTCAGTTGCAGCGCGGATTTATTTATCTTGACAGCAACAGCGTTTGCTCCCACGATATATAAAGCCGTGACTCCAACGCTGTCGGAGGTGATTTCACCACCACAGTTACATACTTCAGCATATATGCCGAAGCATGGGGGCAGAAGTGGGTGGAGGAGCGATTTGCTCCTGCCTTTTGCGGGAGGATGCCCCCATGCTTCGGCATATATATATTTTAGGCACAGGTTGCGTTAAATGTTTTATTTTTTACTATTTTTTTTTTTTTGTATTTGCTTTGCAGGTATGGTAAGTCTTACTGTTATACTGTAATGTTGCTTTGTTTTATTGTTAACCATCATTTGCTTAGCAGGTACGCCATTCAGTTGCAGCGCGGATTTATTTATCTTGACAGCAACAGCGTTTGCTCCCACGATATATAAAGCCGTGACTCCAACGCTGTCGGAGGTGATTTCACCACCACAGTTACATACTTCAGCATATATGCCGAAGCGTGGGGGCAGAAGTGGGTGGAGGAGCGATTTGCTCCTGCCTTTTGCGGGAGGATGCCCCCATGCTTCGGCATATATATATTTTAGGCACAGGTTGCGTTAAATGTTTTATTTTTTACTATTTTTTTTTTGTATTTGCTTTGCAGGTATGGTAAGTCTTACTGTTATACTGTAATGTTGCTTTGTTTTATTGTTAACCATCATTTGCTTAGCAGGTACGCCATTCAGTTGCAGCGCGGATTTATTTATCTTGACAGCAACAGCGTTTGCTCCCACGATATATAAAGCCGTGACTCCAACGCTGTCGGAGGTGATTTCACCACCACAGTTACATACTTCAGCATATATGCCGAAGCGTGGGGGCAGTAGTGGGTGGAGGAGCGATTTGCTCCTGCCTTTTGCGGGAGGATGCCCCCATGCTTCGGCATATATAAATGGTGCATGTATGCCCATCATTAGAAGTGGGTGGATGAAGGGAGGTATTCTAATGGTGGGCATACCCACCGATCAATATCTTTTTTTCGTTCAGCCCACAGGCTGCATGAAAAAAAAGTTTACAATATATGCCTAACAAGGACCAGCAACGTACTGGTATGTTGCTGGACTTTGAGTGGTTATACCAGAATGATGCCTGCAGGTTTAGGTATCATCTTGGTATCATTCTTTTCAGCCAGCGGTCGGCTTTCATGTAAAAGCAATCCTAGCGGCTAATTAGCCTCTAGACTGCTTTTGCAAGCAGTGGGAGGGAATGCCCCCCCCTCCCCCACCGTCTTCCGTGTTTTTCTCTGGCTTTCCTGTCCCAACAGGGAACCTGAGAATGCAGCCGGTGATTCAGCCAGCTGGCCACAGAGCTGATCGGAGACCAGAATGGCTCCAAACATCTCTATGGCCTAAGAAACCGGAAGCTACGAGCATTTCATGACTTAGATTTCGCCGAATGTAAACAGCGCCATTGGGAAATTGGGAAAGCATTTTATCACACCGATCTTGGTGTGGTCAGATGCTTTGAGGGCAGAGGAGAGATCTAGGGTCTAATAGAGCCCAATTTTTTAAAAAAAGAGTACCTGTCACTACCTATTGCTATCATAGGGGATATTTACATTCCCTGAGATAACAATACAATTAATTAAAAAAAAATAAAAATGAAAGGAACAGTTTAAAAATAAGATAAAAAAGCAAAAAAAATAATAAAGAAAAAAAAAAAAAAAAAAAAAAGCACCCCTGTCCCCCCCTGCTCTCGCGCAAAGGCGAACGCAAGCGTCGGTCTGGCGTCAAATGTAAACAGCAATTGCACCATGCATGTGAGGTATCACCGCGAAGGACAGAACGAGGGCAGTAATTTTAGCAGTAGACCTCCTCTGTAAATCTAAAGTGGTAACCTGTAAAGGCTTTTAAAGGCTTTTAAAAATGTATTTATTTTGTCGCCGCTGCGCGTTTGTGCGCAATTTTAAAGCATGTCATGTTTGGTATCCATGTACTCGGCCTAAGATCATCTTTTTTATTTCATCAAACATTTGGGCAATATAGTGTGTTTTAGTGCATTAAAATTTTAAAAAGTGTGTTTTTTCCCCCAAAAATGCGTTTGAAAAATCGCTGCGCAAATACTGTGTGAAAAAAAAATATGAAACACCCACCATTTTAATCTGTAGGGCATTTGCTTTAAAAAAATATATAATGTTTGGGGGTTCAAAGTAATTTTCTTGCAAAAAAAAATTATTTTTTTATGTAAACAATAAGTGTCAGAAAGGGCTTTGTCTTCAAGTGGTTAGAAGAGTGGGTGATGTGTGACATAAGCTTCTAGATGTTGTGCATAAAATGCCAGGACAGTTCAAAACCCCCCCAAATGACCCCATTTTGGAAAGTAGACACCCCAAGCTATTTGCTGAGAGGCATGTCGAGTCCATGGAATATTTTATATTGTGACACAAGTTGCGGGAAAGAGACAAATCTTTTTTTTTTTTTTTTTTTTTTTGCACAAAGATGTCACTAAATGATATATTGCTCAAACATGCCATGGGAATATGTGAAATTATACCCCAAAATACATTCTGTTGCTTCTCCTGAGTATGGGGATACCACATGTGTGGGACTTTTTGGGAGCCTAGCCGCGCACGGGACCCCGAAAAACAAGCCCCGCCTTCAGGCTTTCTAAGGGCGTAAATTTTTGATTTCACTCTTCACTGCCTAGCACAGTTTCGGAGGCCACGGAATGCCCAGATGGCACAACCCCCCCCCAAATGACCCCATTTTGGAAAATAGACACCCCAAGCTATTTGCTGAGAGGTATAGTGAGTATTTTGCAGACCTCACTTTTTGTCACAAACTTTCGAAAATTGAAAAAAGAAAAAAAAAATACATTTTTCTTGTCTTTCTTCATTTTCAAAAACAAATGAGAGCTGCAAAATACTCACCATGCCTCTCAGCAAATAGCTTGGGGTGTCTACTTTCCAAAATGGGGTCATTTGGGGGGGGTTTTTGCCATCTTGGCATTTTATGGCCTTCAAAACTGTGATAGGCAGTGAGGAGTGGAATCACAACTTAACGCCCTTAGAAATCCTGAAGCCGGTGCTTGGTTTTCGGGGCCCCGTATGCGGCTAGGCTCCCAAAAAGTCCCACACATGTGGTATCCCCATACTCAGGAGAAGCAGCAGAATATATTTTGGGGTGTAATTCCACATATGCCCATGGCATGTTTGAGCAATATATCATTTAGTGACAACTTTGTGCAAAAAAAAAAAAAAAAAAAAAAAAATTGTCACTTTCTCGCAACTTGTGTCAAAAAATAAAATATTCCATGGACTCAACATGCCTCTCAGCAAATAGTTTGGGGTGTCTACTTTCCAAAATGGGGTCATTTGGGGGGGTTTTGTGCCATCTTGGCATTTTATGGCCTTCAAAACTGTGATAGGTAGTGAGGAGTCAAATCACAACATTATGCCCTTGGAAATCCTGAAGGCGGTGCTTGGTTTTCGGGGCCCCGTATGCGGCTAGGCTCCCAAAAAGTCCCACACATGTGGTATCCCCATACTCAGGAGAAGCAGCTAAATGTATTTTGGGGTGCAATTCCACATATGCCCATGGCCTGTGTGAGAAATATATCATTTAGTGACAACTTTGTGCAAAAAAAAAAAAAATTGTCACTTTCCCGCAACTTGTGTCAAAAAAGAAAGTATTCCATGGACTCAACATGCCTCTCAGCAAATAGCTTGGAGTGTCTACTTTCCAAAATGGGGTCATTTGGGGGGGTTTTGTGCCATCTGGGCATTTTATGGCCTTCAAAACTGTGATAGGTAGTGAGGAATGAAATCAAAAATTTATGCCCTTAGAAATCCTGAAGGCGGTGATTGGTTTTCGGGGCCCCGTACGCGGCTAGGCTCCCAAAAAGTCCTAAACATGTGGTATCCCCATACTCAGGAGAAGCAGCAGAATGTATTTTGGGGTGTAATTCCACATATGCCCATGGCATGTTTGAGCAATATATCATTTAGTGACAACTTTGTGCAAAAAAAAAAAAAAAAAAAAAAAAAGTGTTACTTTCCCGCAACTTGTGTCAAAATATAAAATATTCCATGGACTCAACATGCCTCTCAGCAAATAGTTTGGGGTGTCTACTTTCCAAAATGGGGTCATTTGGGGGGGTTTTGTGCCATCTTGGCATTTTATGCCCTTCAAAACTGTGATAGGTAGTGAGGAGTCAAATCACAACATTATGCCCTTAGAAATCCTGAAGGCGGTGCTTGGTTTTCGGGGCCCCGTATGCGGCTAGGCTCCCAAAAAGTCCCACACATGTGTTATCCCCATACTCAGGAGAAGCAGCTAAATGTATTTTGGGGTGCAATTCCACATATGCCCATGGCCTGTGTGAGAAATATATCATTTAGTGACAACTTTGTGCAAAAAAAAAAAAAATCGTCACTTTCCCGTAACTTGTGTCAAAAAAGAAAGTATTCCATGGACTCAACATGCCTCTCAGCAAATAGCTTGGAGTGTCTACTTTCCAAAATGGGGTCATTTGGGGGGGTTTTGTGCCATCTGGGCATTTTATGGCCTTCAAAACTGTGATAGGTAGTGAGGAATGAAATCAAAAATTTATGCCCTTAGAAATCCTGAAGGCGGTGATTGGTTTTCGGGGCCCCGTACGTGGCTAGGCTCCCAAAAAGTCCCACACATGTGGTATCCCCATACTCAGGAGAAGCAGCTGAATGTATTTTGGGGTGCAATTCCACATAGGCCCATGGCCTGTGTGAGCAATATATCATTTAGTGACAACTTTTTGTAAATATTTTTTTTTTTTTTTTTTTTTGTCATTATTCAATCACTTGGGACAAAAAAAATAAATATTCAATGGGTTCTACATGCCTCTCAGCAATTTCCTTGGGGTGTCTACTTTCCAAAATGGGGTCATTTGGGGGGGTTTTGTACTTCCCTGCCATTTTAGCACCTCATGAAATGACATAGGCAGTCATAAACTAAAAGCTGTGTAAATTCCAGAAAATGTACCCTAGTTTGTAGACGCTATAACTTTTGCGCAAACCAATAAATATACGCTTATTAACTTTTTTTTTACCAAAGACATGTGGCCGAATAAATTTTGGCCTAAATGTATGACTAAAATTGAGTTTATTGGATTTTTTTTATAACAAAAAGTAGAAAATATCATTTTTTTTCAAAATTTTCGGTCTTTTTCCGTTTATAGCGCAAAAAATAAAAACGGCAGAGGTGATCAAATACCATCAAAAGAAA